>NC_139152.1:70365850-71674183 GCF_964270905.1 Leucopleurus acutus
GTCTTTTGTAAAAAGGTGTCTGATATTTCTATTTAGGAAAAATATAATATTTAAGTTGCTTTTTTTTAAATATGAAGGTAATCATTTAGTTTTTCACTTCCTGATATGGAACTATTAATTATGAAACCTACAAATTGTGATTCTCAATTCCAACAGTTGTTGAAAACACAAATTAATGCTAGATTAACAAAATGACTATTGTATGTTTTCTCTCACTATTGAGATACACTGGCTAAGAAAATAGTGTTAACCTATTTCTATGTGTCATTACTGAACATTATATACAGTCTTTTAAATAGAGTAATTTCATGGTCATTTATAGAAGGAGCAAATGAGTTTCCTTAATTTTCAAATGATTTAGTTATCAAAGACAGTCAAAGTTAAAGGCCTATTTTGAGAAATAAGGGTAGTGACAAACTGAATAATAGCAAGTAAGATTTACACTTGAGTATTTTTACATTAAAATGGATTTCATTCTAGAAAGCAACATACCAGGCCATAAAACCAGCTAGCCAGTGTAAAAGTGAGGACATACTTTCATGACAAAT
This sequence comes from Leucopleurus acutus, assembly GCF_964270905.1. Lineage (NCBI taxonomy): Eukaryota > Metazoa > Chordata > Mammalia > Artiodactyla > Delphinidae > Leucopleurus > Leucopleurus acutus. Next base: position 70,366,399 of record NC_139152.1, read on the forward strand.
TGAAACAAATATGTATGAAACCCAACAAAAAGTTTTGTTAGATCTTTTTTGCTATATATATAGTCATGAAACAATATCTGATCTTAACTTGTGTGAGTTAGCTCAGCAATTATATAATTTCAACTGATACAAAATTTATTTTTAATATAGCCAAGTAACACACCCAGAAAAACAAACAATATCTCATGAAAGAATACAACCATTCCTTTTATTATTCTGGATCAGTTACACTTGAAGAAATTATTTGTACTCTATATTTGTCATATCAGGTTATTAAACCAATCAGTAGTATGAAATGAAATAGCCTAATATTTAAAAGAAATCTATGTTAAAAGGTATTCCTTTGTCACTAGAAAAATATTTTAAATCAAACAATAATCCTACTTAGAAAAATTATGAAATGCAGCCACAGAAATATATTTTGTCATGTACAATAGATGTTTAAATAAATATAAAAATAAAATTTCAATGGATTAGAATAGCTTCTGCACGCTAATGAGAGGCCATTTATGTTTTTAATTAAAAAGAAAATAAAATAGATATTTTTAAAAGAGACTTTGAAGTTATTTTGTGTGTCTACCACTTAAAATCTAGTTCTATAAAATATAATTTTTCTTACATGCAAGGGATGCAGAGGAAAATACCATAATTTAACCATTGAGGGGCTTTAAAAAAAGACAATATTTCCATTGTTTTAAATCAGTAACTCTGTGAATTAAAAGTAAAAGAGAAAATTGACACTACTTTAAAATTTTTTCATAATAACCCTAAGATTTAGTGCTTTCCCCAAAGAATATATAAGTAGAATTACTGTTAATATTTTGTCTTCTAAAATGCATATTTCTGTATAAAATGCACAAGCATCATTTACCATGTATGGAAATAACTTTTTTAACAGGTTACAATCTTCTAAAATTTAGCAATTCAATTCCAAAACTGAGTAGGGGCAAAGAGGTTGTTGTAGGGAATAAGGTCAACAAGATAGAAGACAAAGTAATACAATCAAAAATACATTGGGGGAGGGCTTCCCTGGTGGCGCAGTGGTTGAGAGTCCACCTGCGGATGCGGGAGACACGGGTTCGTGCCCCGGTCCGGGAGGATCCCACATGCCGCGGAGCGGCTGGGCCCGTGAGCCATGGCCGCTGAGCCTGCGCAGCCGGAGCCTGTGCTCCGCAACGGGAGAGGCCACAACAATGAGAGGCCCGCGTACTGCAAAAAAAAAAAAAAAAAATACATTGGGGGAGGGAAGTTAGATAAGTACATAAATAAACATAAGCTAAGCTAGAATATAAATGTTCCTCTATGAAAAATACACTAAAATATTTGTGGGTTCAGAGATTTACAACAGGTTGAATGGAACAATATATGCTTTATAGAAGAGATAACATGTTAAAAACCTGAAATGGGTGGGATTTCAGTGTATAGCAGATGGAGGAAAAAGACATTGCAAGTGGGAGGATGAACAAGGCACAGTCAATGAAAATCTGTCTTGTTATAGGAAAGATTAGTCAGCTTTGGTTTGCTACTTCTAGCTGCATATAGCAATTTCATAGTTAACCTGTCAGGTTACTCAAGAATTTATAAACATTTTATTTTAAAGCCTCTATAACTAATTAAAACATTAAGGTTTCTATCAAGTTATAAATTCATAATATAAATTCTCACTTAATTTGATAAAGAATAGCTCAGTATCCAGAGATGAGTGCATCGTATTTTAGTATTTTTATTTGTATTATTACTCTAAATTAGAGATTCACCATGGTAACTGATGATTTAATATTGTAATGAATCAAAAGCACAAATACATTTGTATATAACTAAAGAACAAATAGAAATTCTAATGTGAATTTAAAACTTGATGGTCTTGCTTTCTGACAAGAGTTTTTAACGTTATCTACTCTAAAAATATAGAATTGGCCCCTAGAATGCATCCCTGTGCTTAACTGTATAAAGGCAGACATTAATGCAGTTTCTAAAATGAAATTATCTGTCTAGTCCTGTTTCTTATCAGAACCTCTTTTGAATTCAGATAATTAATCAAATTATATAGCAGATAACAATGTTCTTTTCATTATTTTCTCACTAAAGAGTAATACAAAGAGATGACTTTCACTTTAGAAAAACATTACGATTGGTTTATCTTTGATGATGATCTTCTGAGTTTAATCCCCAGTAGTGAACAATAAATATCTCAATAGCTTACCATAGTGCTGAATGATTTAATGGGATATTAGGCAAATAAACTTCCATTTCTCAGATGACTATTCAATTCCCTTCTTATTTCTTTTAAATTAAACCCATGTTAGTGTTATTACTTACTGTTTATCACCTCAGTTTCCCTAGAATGGAAATTCCTACTTTTCTTACCATCCAACTTCAAATGAGGCCTTCAGCAATATCTTGGCATGAAAAATAATAACATTAGATGTTCTCCAAAAGTGAAATATTAAGAAAGTTCTAAATATCTTCCCCAAAATAGGTGAAATCTGGGGGATGGAGAAATTTTAAAATACATTAGGAAACTGAGTTAAAACATACACTACAGTAAACATAAGGATAAAAGGGAAGAAATGAGAAATACTGGGAATCTTAACCAATATCCACATATTAAAACTAAGTAAAATAATATTTCTACTTACATGTGCACTGACATATGGGAAAGGTGTTAGCTAGAGAAAAAATAAACTGCATCTGTATTCATTGAACAGTACAATAAAACAAACTGTTTTCAATATGATATATGTTCAATAGCAAGAAATAAAGAAGGGAAAGAAGCAGGAGAGAAGAGAGAGAAAGAGAAAGGAACTTCCTAACTACAAATGAGCAAAACCAAGCCTCTTCTGGCACTGTAATGACTGTCAGTCAAGATAGGATCTAAATAATCTATTCAATTTGTTGAATATTTACTATCACGCTTGACGGTGGGGTAGAGAGTAGAGCTAGCACTTTTTTTTTTTCAGTTTGCACCTTAGATGAAGTACTACAAAGATAATCTGAATTATAGTGTAGCAGAATAAAAGATTTTTGTCCATATTAGGTCCTATCTATATGTTCAGAGACAAAATGCTAATATTAATACTTATGGCACATAGAACTCTATTTTACCCACACGAAGGACCCCAAGTTGCATCCCTTCAACCTTTGTAGATAAGGTATAATCTAACAGGACTAGGACCCTGTGATTTTCTCTGTAACCCACGCCATATCTCATTCAAGGAATGAAACTGCACAGACCATTGGTCTGACCAAAGTTTTGCATATCAGAGAGAGAAAGCACATACATATCCCTTAATAATTTTAGGCTTCTATACTCCTCTCTGATCCACTGCTGGTATTTGTACATGTCCCAATAGCAACCCTTCCCACTTCCTGTCATCTAGGCCTAACAGGTAGAGGGGTTCAGGAAGTAACAGAGATGATACACATTCTAAATATCAATGAAAAGAATCAGAATTTGAATTAATACAGTTACAATATAGTAGCTGTCATGTACTTTACAGATTATAAAATTCCAATGATACATTGTTGAAAAATATATAACAGTACATTTTAATTTTACTTGTTCATGTGTATAGTTTCAATATATTGACTAATATCAAGAATTAGTTTGCAGTTTGAATAAATCATTTCTCACAGAAGCTATGAGATAATTCCCATCAAATTATTTCTCTGTTATATACCTGCAAGCTATTTGTGCTGCATTCTTAATAAAGAGTTCGTTGTTTGAACTTGCAATAATTAGGTCACATTGGAACTCTTAAATCAAAAACAAACTTACAAAATTCTCTAGTTTTTATTAACTACCGAACACTTTAACGTGATTTACATTTTTTTGCAGAATGGAATATTTAACGTTTCCTACTAAATTAAACAAACGCGAACAACATTGAAGTAGGTCAGAAAGAAGCCATTCAAATTATGTTGACAACAGCACCATATCTCCTACCGTTGTTTCTGAGTCCTGACTGTGGTTAGAGCTGATACCAGTGTCCGAGTCTGTGTCATTTGAATACATGTTAAATACTCTTTGAGTAAAAGGAGGAACCTCCCCACTGCTGGTAGGGACCTCAGATTCCTTTCCTCTGTTTTCCTTTAGCTGGCATTCATCTTTGTTGCTAATATGAAGGGAATTGAACTCCTTGGCCAGGAGCTCATATTCTTTAGCTTTCATCTGAAGCAATGAGTCACTGTATTTAATCTCTTTCTGGATGCCACTCAAGTAAGAGTGGATTTTCAAACCAGCTTTCATGCTTTTCTCCAAATCACACTTAACACTTTCTAAATTAGAGCCTTCAAGTTCACTTGCAGCTGCCCCTTCCGCATCTTCATTTATCTCTGTGCAAATACTTTTTACCTCTTGTTCTATTTCGGCAGAGAGCTTATCAATGAGTTTTCTATAATATGTTAGTCGTTCCTCCAGCTGTACAATTCCATCACTTTCTCTCAGGTCCTCCAGAATCTGGTTTTCATCATACTCCAAGCCTAGTTTTTGCTCAACTTCACCGAAACTGGGCATCAAATATGCATCCTGGACATAATTTTCTCCATCATTTTCTACCCGGTTGAGGTGGAATTTAGCTTCACACTTTTCAATTTCCAGATCCAGCTCTTTCATTCTCTTGACTTGTTGATGAATAGTATGATCCTGGGAAATAATCAGATGAACTAATGTCTCCATACTATCTCGCTCTTGGGAAACTGTGTCCTGCTTAATTTTAGCCAGTTTCCGGAAAGTTTTTCTGACTATTCTCTTCTGCTTATCTGGTGGTAACGTCTTCATGTAATTTGCTGGGCTGAGCTCCCACAGTTTTTCTGTGTTTTGCATTAATTTGGCTTCAGCTGTCCGCCACAAGGGAACTGGAAGAAAAGCATCTGCTTTAACCAAAACAAACTGCATATTAGGCTGCTCATCTCCCCATGCTTTCCAAAGCTTCAGGATTCTTGTTAGTGGGGGAAGAACCCGTTCAGAGCCTCTCCACTTTTCTATGATACAGTAATCACTGGGCTTCCCCAGAAGAAATCGTTTCTCTCCAAACGTAGTCTCGTGTTCCTCAAGCAAAGCCTGGATGATGTCAGCAGAGGTGGTGCGTTTGGTTAGCCCACAGACAATCTTCTCTTCTTGGCAAACCCAAACCACAATTTCTTTCTCTTCTGAATCCATGTCTTTAGTTGGAGATCTGAAAGAAAAACAAAGTACATTATATTACTGTCATCACCTGTGTAAACTCAGAAAGATGATTTAACTTTAATACCCTTTCTAGATTTTACCATTAATGAGAGATGCATTTTGAGGTTGAGACTACATAAGAATCAGAAGTTTTATGGCAAGAAAAAAAAAGTTAAGACCATGAAAGATATCTTAATTTCCTTTTTAATTCCTAGTGGGCTCTGGAAAGAGCAAATTGTCATCAAAGACAACGGAGGCTATTTTATCCTTAGAAGTCAGCCACAATATAACTACAGTTAGAACTGGCAGAGTTAAGACAAGAATCAAAGTGGAGATTAATGAGAAGTAGAATAAGACTGTTTTGCTGGAGCCTTAGGACTGGGGAATAACCATGGAAGCATAAGTAGGATGTTATTAAAGTCATAGAGTTGAAAATAGTCCATTACTGAAATTAGTGATTATTTAATTCTATGAGTATTTATTGTATGCCAGCCATGTGCCAGACATATCAGAAGATGCTAAACATACAGCAATAAGCAAGGGAGACAAGGACACAGACATAAATGTGTAATTAATATAATATCAGATAGTGGCAAATGCTAGGAAGAAAGTTAAACTGAATGAAGGGATAGAGAATTACTTAAGGAGAGGTCTAGTTTATTTAAAGAGCTTAGGAGAGACTTCTCTAAGAAGGTGACGTTTGAATAGGAACATAAATTCACACAGTTAGCAGTGACGCAAGTGAAGATTCAACCCAAGGAAGAAAGCTGGCTCCAGAGTATACTTCTAACAGATACACTATAAAAACAAGTTTACAAGTTCGATGGTTTAGACGTGTGGATTAAATTGGAAAAAAATCATTACTTCTAAAAGAGGAACTTTATAACATAAATTCGCTTTTGATAGCAATGGAACCATAGCACCTCATTAGAGCACCCAACTGGTCAAGGAAGGACTTTTCCCAATGGTCGGCCATGGAGAAAAGCATGTGGAAATGTGTTACCTTCTGTGCCTTTTGCTTATTAATCTTGTTCCTGCTTCGATGCAGTAATAAAGGATTTTGACTGGCCTGGATGCCTCCCTTAGCTGACAAAACTCTCATGTATATAAAAGCCCTACTGCTATCTCCTTAGAGTAATTCCTACATCCTGTTCCACTTTCTGGCTCGGGAAACATCAGTTCTGGGTCTGTAGCTAAGGATGACACATGAGTTATAAAGGCTTCAGCTCTACACTGCAGCTGTGAAGACTGGGAAGCAGGGATCAGGGAGTCCTTATGTATACTAGAATAATAATAAGGACATACATGACAATTCCCCAATACTTCCAGGATCCCCGCTCTAATTGGGATTCTCTTGTTTTGGAAGGAGCAAATTCTTATATATTACAGCTTCCACTAGAGATCTGCTAGTTTTCAGCTCATGTGGATTATGTAACACTGACCGTCATTATGCACAATCAAGAAAGATATTATTATTTCCATATGACATATGAGAAAATTAGTGCCTTTATTGATAGCCTCACAGTCCAACTGGTTCCAAACCCCTTTTTTTAAAAAGTCTACTCTAAATGTCCTTGTATTTTTTTGAGTCAGTTATTTTCTAAATATTTTGAGGAATTTTTACAACCATCATTCAAACCAGTAATTTTCAAAAACTTCTGCCACTTGACTGAGCATGTTTAAAAGTAATGACCATTCTTTATTGAATGTAGGCAATAAATCTTCCTACCTAGTATAAACTTCATCATGTTTAATTCTACTTTGTAGCAGGCTTAGGATTTTGAAAACTGTGTTTATTTTATAGTGTGGCTCCAATTGAGTTTCTGTTCATTCATTCATTTGACAAATATTTGCCGAGCACCTCCTCTGTGTTTGACACTGTCATGGAAATGTGGATCATAGAAAGACTTGTATGATTTATTAGACAGTATCCCTGGCTAATTGTGGGAAACACTGCTTGGGTTGGGAAGGAAACACTTACGTGTCAGTTCTAGTGCTAAGTTTCTTATTACATCAACAGTTCCCAAATGTTAGACTGATGACCCCTGGTATTATTTCATTAAAAAAATTAGAAATACATAAAAGATGCAAAATAAATATTAAAAATAAACCAATTTAGGAATCTTATAGAATCACTACTTTTTCAAAATAATTGTTTTCATTTGGTCCCAGATCCATGTAAACCTAGTCATCTGATATAAGTAAGGAATTTAATTCTAGAGCTGGGACTAAATAAAATGCTCCCTTCCCAACCTTTGAAAGTTTACTATCTAGTATAAGTAATGACATCCCCAAACACATATATAACAAAGGTTAAAAATACAAACTTAACGCTAGATAATTTGGTTTGTTATGTAATATAATGTAACAAACTTCTTACCTAATGATTCAAATTTAGCAGTTGAGACATATAACCTCCAATTCTAATGCAACAAAATAAAAATAAACATCCATTGCATGACTTAGTGTTTGTTTTGTTTTGCTCTGCTTTGCTTCTGTGTATGTTTATTGGAAGGAAGGGACAGATTTTTACTGGATCTTAAACTTCCCAGAGAACATACTATAACCACATAAAGACTGAAAAATCATAAAGCTTTAATTCATATAATCGCATATTCCAATAATTTACTTCTAGTTTCTATTTTTATCCGTGTTTTAGTTCCATTTATAAATAACTTCATTGTTGATCTGATTAATATTTTTTTTTCTTTTCATATTTTACCTTTGCTCACTCAATGTTACTTAATGGTGCAAATTAAATTTTTTTTCTGTATATTGGAATATGTTTGTTGATAATTACTATTTCCAATCCAACAAAGTTACTTTTATTTTAGAAATTTCTTGGCTTGCAGCATTCTTGATTTTACTTATGTACATGGTAGTTACTAATATCATCCCCATTTTACAGATAAGGCAACTGAGATAAAGACAGGGTAAGTAGCTTGCCTAAAGTCACAAAGCTAGAAAGTAGAAATGTTCCTTCCAACTCTGGCTTTAGATGTTAACCTACAACTAATCCCTGAAAATAAATTACAATAGCCATTATGACTACCCACTCACAAATATTTCCCAATTTGTGAACTGATTACATTTCAAATGTGATTTTTTTAAATTACTTGAAACTCAGTGCATTTTTCCTATAAAATTAAAATTCCACCTTATATAATCAATGAAATCCCCATTTTGAATGCTTTTAGGTAAAGTATAAATTTGGTTCCTTCAACTCTATCATTCTTTTCTTTTTCAACACCCAGTATAAAGGCAAGTATTGAGAGAGTCCCATGTATCTGATTCTGTAGTATTAAAGGAGTAGAGACAAAGAGATTCTCAGCAGATGTAAGGTTAACATGGATGGAGGTTGCAGGAGTGGTTCTCTCTAGATACTACTGGAGAAAGTAACAGCAGGTGGACATTGAGATAGGAGGCTATATAGGAATATGATAGCTGTTCACAAGTATAGGTTATTTACAGTGCAGCTGGCTACAAATTGGGAACTGCTTGGATTAGAGGATTCAAAATTTATAACTTCTATGTTACATTATAAGGTAAAAGCATTTACCTAAAACTACTACGTTAATCAAAATAAAGTAATTACCACACTGACATTTAATTCACACCAGTTTAAATTTTTAGGTTAATTTGCTAAATGTTCATGTATACAATTCGAAAGTAGATATGAAAGTTGATAAGCCAGAATTTAATCAGGTCATGGTTTCATATAGCAAGGATATTTTCTTTAACATCCACTTCAGGGAGGCAGAAACAAAGGAGACATAAAGTGTTTTAAAATGCCTTGCATAATGTTACGTAGGGTACCTCAAATTTTGCTCATGATCAAAACACACAAAAACCAATAAAGCTTAAGAAATTTTACCATGAAATAGTATTAACAATTGAATAAGATTATGGCTGTGTTTTGTCTTGATTTGAACTAGTTTATTTCAAGAATGGTTCATAAGAAAAGAGAAAATGCTCTTGATATCTAAACTGTGACTCCCACCAACACATAACTGTTGTACCGAATCATCTTTAACTACGCTTTAGTCATTGGAAACTGAATTAAAAGTAATTTGAAACACTGTTCAACAGGTTTTACTACACATTCTAAATATATATTATACTACATCTATGATTATGTAGTATACATTATGACATTTCTCATGCACATACTTTTAAAAATTGTGTATGTATTTAAACACTTCATTAAATTTGATAATATTAATATATCCTAAGATTCTCATGGAAGAATTGTCTTGTTGCTTAGCATGCTCTGTTTAATTTATTTTAAAATAGTTTATAATCACAAAATGTTTGAAAATTATTTACATATACAGAAGAAAATAAAAAACATTCATAATGCTACAGTATCCATTTTTATCTAATGCTTTAAATTCTTTTTTTTCCCTCTGAAACATTAACAAGATTTATTTGTGAAGATTTGCAAAATAGATATGGTGGGAACAATCCTTGATATTTTAAAATATATTTCATCTTAACTATCACTAATTCATTTTGAATTTTGATAAATCATTTTTTTCTACTCCCCTGTACCCTTCACTGTAATACTGCAGTATATATATATCTGACTCACATTTCTCACAAGATTGCTTCAAATATCAGATAAGTGAAAGGAAAAGAGTGCTTTAAAAATTGTGAAAAATGTACTGGCTAAATATAGGTTATTAACTCTAATGGTAAAATTACTGTTATTACTACTTAATGCAGAGAAGGGTATAGTGTTTTTAGTATTGTTATTCAGTGACTTTACTGAGCTTGCCACAGTAGTTAACAATATTATTTTATAAATATTTTCCAACCTATCCCACAATATTTGTTCACCTGCTTTGACTAGTCAATATTTTTGCAAGTACACTTCCAGTATAACACAACTGTTTAGCTAATAAGAGATGTTTAAAAAGATCATTAATATAATCTTTGGATCACAGATGAGATGAGAATGCTTTTAATCTTTCTCTGATTTATAGCTCTCTGATTCTGACTGAGTGTGTTAATGAAGCATATTACTCTGAAAATAAATATATACATATATTTATATATTTGATTATTCTTCTACGACTATTTCAGTATTCAGATTTTGCCTTTTTAGAGTATCTTCATCAGACAATTAAGAAAATTTATATGCCAAATGAAGCTCTTCAACAACGTGTGTCAACCTCACTTACAGGCACTTTTCCATATTTATTCTGAAATAGAGTGAAATATATGAGAATTTTTGTGAGAATTTTTGCATTTACTCTATTATCAATCAGGAACTTAAAAATATTTCTCCAGTGATAATTAGTTTTAATGCCACAAAAACACACAGAATTAAGATGAGTTGGCTAGGAATTACAAATGCAACATTCATACAATCAAATATTTCTTCAACAAACTTTCACTGAGTATGGTGCACAAAGCACTAGGGAATAAATCAACTATTTAAATCTGGAAGTCTTAAGATAAAGTATTAAATAGGATATTTTGATGTCAAATTTGAAGATCCCACAAAATAAGTACTTACAGAAAAAAGATTGTGTGAGGGCAGAGAAAAATAAAGGTAAATGGATAATATTTGGTTATCTTTATTCAGTTGTCCAGAAAGAATAAAAGGCATTGAAGTTGGGGCCCAGGAGAATAACTCAAAGAACAACATTTCTTCCTAGTATCTCAGACATTAAAGTTTAATTGAAATTTGATGTATAAAGCTTATCAGGACAAATATTTCATATTGACCCCTACTTTCAAAAAAATAAGAATCATCAAAATAAATTATTATTAATTAAGAATAATTACATTATGATATGCTTCTAAAACACAGTATATGAAAACTAGCAACCTACAGGTATTTATAGAAAATATTTGGATTTCTGAGTGCATCTTTCCTTAGAACCTATGTTATAATTCTTTGTTTCCTAAGCCAGCCTGCAAAGTATGATACTAACACAATCTAGCTGCCGTATATAGGAGTGATTCTGAAATGCTCTTATTGCTTGGCTCTCTGCAGAATCATATTCCATGCTTGGAAATCAAGAGTTACAACTTTTTCAGTTCCAAGCTATTGGTGGCACCTGTGTCTGCAAATAGTGATGCACAATTCTCCAACAGATTAAAGGATAAAGACCTGTGAAGCTTTGGGGGCATATCTGAATGTTGGCCCAATGCCCGAAGACAGTTCTGTGTTTCCTTTTTATTACCATTACCATTACCATTACTTATTATTTACCATTACTTACCATTACTTATTATTTACCATTACTTATTATTACCATTACTTATTATTTAAACTGAATACTCTCCTTATAAACCAGTTGTTCTCTACTAGGGGTGATTTTGCCCCCCAAGAGACATTTGGCAATGTGTGGGGACATTTTTTTTCACACTAGGGTCTGGGGGTGCCACTAGAATGGGCAGAGCAAAGAATGATCTAGACAAAATGTCAACAGTTGTGCTGTTGAGGAATCCTGATCCATATTTACAACAAAATATACTTTCATCACAGCTTTATCTATAGCCTTTTCTTCTTACATCTTCTGGAGAATCTATGAGTAAAATACATGAAAATAAAAATAACAAATAAGGGAGACATTTCCAATCTCAAGTAGACTAAAATAAACAATACAAGTTGGTATTCTACTTAATGGAATGCAAATGGAACTTTTTCTCCTTTCACCCCATAGCCAATCTTTATGCTTATTATTATTAATCTGCCTAACTGGACTTCCCTCTGTTAATCCCAGAGCTGGTCCTACGAATACTAATATTTGCATTAAGATGCTATAGAAACACAAATATTCAAAATAGGGTTAATTTTAGTTCAGGAAAAAACTTGCATTCACAGACTTCATTAAGAAATAGTAAATCTTCCTTCTTCATTAAGAATAGTATTTGAGGGCTTCCCTGCTGGCGCAGTGGTTGAGAGTCCGCCTGCCGATGCAGGGGACACGGGTTCGTGCCCCAGTCCGGGAAGATCCCACGTGCCGCAGAGCAGCTGGGCCCGTGAGCCATGGCCGCTGAGCCTGCGCGTCCGGAGCCTGTGCTCCGCAACGGGAGAGGCCACAACAGTGAGAGGCCCCAACAGTGAGAGGCCCGCATACCCCCCAAAAAAAAAAAAAAAATGTCAGTAAATAACACTTGGAATAGACTAACTCAACAATGCAAGGTTCAGAAATGATGATTAGGAATGGGAGCAATAAAACAGCAATAAAAGAAATTTGATTTCAGTATATTTATTGCAGGCTCAAATCTAACAATACCTTGTAGAAAGTCACATTGCTTTGAATAAAAGCATATAATTAATTAAAGAATAAAGATGGGTGATGATGAAGAGCAAGTTTACTGAATCATGTTCCATACCAAATGTTATAAACTGGTATTTGAATTTACAAACCCAGCTCTATACCAATTATGAAGTTTAAAATCCTGAGGATGCCACAAATAGTTTGGATGGTGAAGGTTTAAATTACATGTCACAGCTATTTTCGAACTAAAAGATCAAACTTCCAAATTTAATAGCATCTCTTCCCAATAATCAAAATTATCACAGTACAACTACAGTGAGTTTAGGTAATAAATTACTTAGCTTCACTATGATTATGTAAGAGAAAAATTTATATTTTGTGTACTATAATTGGCTTTTATTAAGAGAAAAGTAATGACCCAAACACGGAAATTTCAAGACAGAATTTGGTAAAGATAAAAGTTTAAATAAACGATTGACAAAAAAGTTCTACATAAATCAACTGAATCCATTCTAAGTTAGTTATCCCCCAAATAAATTGTCCTTTTGAATTATGGTACAACTTTTTATAACTGGATTCAACATTCATTTCTTAACAGAACTGTAGTTTTAGTAAATGTAAACAAATGCTGAGGGTAAAATGCTACAGAAAATAAGATGATCTCACGGGGGGAAAGTGGCGTGTGTGTTGTGTGTGTGTGATGAATTGGGAGATTGGGATTGACATCTATACACTAATATGTATAAAATGGATAACTAATAAGGAAAACAAAGTGCATCAAAATTTACTTATATAACTGTTCATCCAGCATTGTTTGTTATTAACAATCCAACAAGATCTACATTCATACACTGTAAAACTATTCATTTTGAAAAATTAAAAAGTATGTAAAAATTATATCATTTCTGTGTAAAAACGCTTGTATACACATCACACATTACACATAAAATGTATTAAAAAAGAAAGAATAAATACTAAGGGAGTAAATTTAAAAACAAAAAAGAAGATGATCTTTACGTTCAGAAATGTGTCATACATAGGAAGGAGAAAAGATATGTTTAGAGAGAAAGAGATTTTAAAAGTTCAAGACCGTCTTAAACATTATTGGAAATCATGAGATACATTCTGTATAAATATGCTACAAAATTTAAAGAATAAAAACAACAATTATCAAAGTTGAGTAATATTTAATAAACAATAATAAGACGCAGAAGTTGACCTCAGTGTCTTCAGTTCATTCTCAATTCCCATAACCCTTTGAAGAAAGTCAGATTAGGTAAAAGAGCCTCATGAGATTTCATTTGGGACAGGATGCCGATTTGGAGCTTGTCTGTAAGGAAGACCCTTTCAGATTTTTACTTAACATGATTATGTCTGGGCCTGGTAGTTGAGGAAAAGCTACTTGGAAAAAAATAGTAAGGCGACTAGGGAGAAGAACAATGGGATGTGTGTAAAAGGAGACATTAGGTAATAATAGCTCACATTTATTGAATGTTTAATATGTGCCAGACATTGTTCTAAGTGCTTTACACCTACTAACTCATATAATTTTTGTCACCTATCAGATAGGTCCTATAGTAAAATCCATTTCACAGATTAAAAAGCTGAGTCACAAGAGATTAAGGACTTGTTCAATACCACCCTCAGCTAATAAGTGGGGGAAAATAAGGATAATGTGGAACTAAGGAAAATAAGAATAATTTGGATAAATGAGTTAGAATTGAATCCACACTGAGGAACTCCCTATTGCCTAATACAATAATCAACATGTTTCATTAAGTTTTATCTCTGAAAACAAGATACCAAATCTGATTCAGATGTAGTAATTGGGCTTCCCTGGCGGCGCAGTGGTTGAGAGTCTGCCTGCCGATGCAGGGGACACAGGTTCATGTCCCGGTCCGGGAAGATCCCACATGCCGCGGAGCGGCTGGGCCCATGAGCCATGGCTGCTGAGCCTGCACGTCCGGAGCCTGTGCTCCGCAATGGGAGAGGCCACAGCAGTGAGAGGCCCGCGTACCGCAAAACAAAAAAACCTATTTTAAGTTTGTTTTGGCTATTTTATTTATTATTTTTTAATTTTTAAAAAATTTATTTTATTTATTTTTGGCTGCGTTGGGTCTTCATTGCTGCGCACGTGCTTTTCTCTGGTTGTGGCGAGTGCGGGCTACTCTTGGTTGTGGTGCGTGGGCTTCTCATTGCGGTGGCTTCTCTTGTTGCGGAGCACGGGCTCTAGGCGCGGCTTCATTAGTTGTGGCACATGGGCTCAGTAGTTGTGGCGGACGGGCTTAGTTGCTCCGTGGCATGTGGGATCATCCCGGACCAGGGCTTGAACCCACGTTCCCCGCACTGGCAGGTGGATTCTTAACCACTGCGCCACCAGGGAAGTCCCTTGTTTTGGCTATTTTCTGTACTTAAAAATTGATCACCTTAGGTACCCTGAAGGCATTTGATGTAAACCAAATATACTATTGATGGGATTCAAGACATGATACCCCAAAATATGGCACCTTGGTATACTGAATATGGTAAGCTGAAGGTGTTTTAGAAAATGGGAGAAACAGGAAGTTCACTTGGACTTTCCACCCAAGCCTCTCCCCTGAAACAGGTCCTAACACCCTCACTTGAGAGATACCCTTCCTATACCTGAAGGAAAGGAGTGTCCTTATCTCTGAAGACAAAGGGATGAGAAGAATCCAACCAAACAGGCCCTGCTAAATGTCTCCCAGTTTACTACGCTTACTTCATATCCTTTGACCTACCTACCACACTTCTCCATGAATGTCCACTCTTCACTAAACCTAGCATAAAACAACACAGGTTTAACCATTTTTTTAGGTCTTCATTTCCTTAGGAAGGCTCCTGTGTCATGCGAAACTTACGTTAAGTCAACTTGAATTCTTTTCTCCTGTTAGTCTGTTTTGGTCGGTTTAATTTTCAGAGCCAGTCAGGGACCTTAAGAGCGTCAAGAAAAACTTGTTATTCCTCTACACTGTGCATAAAATTAAAAAAAAAAAGAAAAACGATATTAAGTGACAATTTTGATTCCTTCTGTAAAGTACACACGCACAGACACACAACATAAAGTTTAAGCAAAATTAAAATTAATGAAGCAGGCAAATGGTGAGGAAACTCTCTGGCCCACAAGCTAACTCAGCTCTGGTTATTTTACACAGAGCATGGCACATGCCCTCTGAAGTAACATTTTTTTGAGATCACAGTACTGCAGTCTCAGGAAGATAATCACAGGGCGTGTCTGCCACAAATAATACAAGTCTTTCCTTAGGTCTCTATGAAAATCTGGATCACTGTTTTGATAGATGAAGCATGAAAATAATGCTATCAAATAATTTTCACGAAACACAGACTATTGACATTTTATTAAAACAGTTTTAAAATTGGAGTCCTTCAGAAAATTAATCACTCTATGAAAAATTGGGGCAGTCAAAAATTAAAACTACCTTGAAAATTAAAATTTTATACATATATACGCATAGAAAAAAAATCACTAGTTTTGTGCTCTACTAACACCAGTTTAATTTTCTAGGGAGTAATAATATAAGTCAGTCACGTAGGACAAGAAAAACCCTAGACATTCCATACCTGCAGGGTAGCTATAATACTGTACATAATTCCCATAAACAGAGAAAAGGGAAGGGAATATGTAAAGAATGTGTATTGGGGACTATGGGGGGGTTAAGTAAACTAAGCTCATAGCTCAGATTCCAGAAATTGATTATACTCAAAATGTAAATATTTAACATGTAGTATTTACTAGATGAAATGCTGAGAAAATATCTACTCTCATTGGAAATTCTAGGGCTAACTTCCAAGTGTTACCTGTTCCTGGCAAATACCTAAAGTTTCCTTATTGATTTATACTTTGTAAAGAAATATTTCATAATAACAAAGCATATTTATTAAAGGAAAGTTACCTAGCCTGAATATTTAGTTTAACGATAGCTGTAGTTATGTCAACTACTAACAGTTTTTCTTTTGGCAGCTAAGCCCGTAATTGGTTTTGCCTTCTTAGTGGAAGCTATTTCCTAATGATGGTGACTTTCAGCTTGTATCTGCCTGCAGCCACCTACTCTTCCCTCTCTAAATGTATTCTGAAATATGTTGGCAGATTTGAATGGCACTAGAAATATGTAAGAATTTGAATTATCCAGTAGGATAGCTGAAAATACAAGATGACCTCCTTTATCCCTGATTTCCATGTTCTGAACATACTCTATAATAAACAGTAATAAACTGTGACTTCCAATTGGAAGCTTCATCGAAAATAATCAGCTCTTCACATTAGTCACAGATCAATTACCTAAAGAACAACAAAAAATTAATAACTTTTAGGAACAAGAATATACCAGGGCCTGTCATGCCATTTTGTTAAGGAAAAGGAGCTACTTGAAAACATCACTGGTAAGAGAAAAATACTGGTCATCTACATCAAAAGTATCTTACATCCATTTACTTTCCCAAAGTTTTTAACTCTTTAATATGCTCTGAATTTCACGGCTTTCACCTCCTCTAGGACTTTGCTTCATAATTTATCCCTTCTTAAACTCATTTTATCTTCTACCTTTACTTCTGGGCCTTCCTGCTACCAGGTCACATTATAACAACCATCATTTGATCACATACACACCTCAACTATCTTCCCTTCACAGACTCAAATAATAACCCACAGTTACTTTCTCTAGTTTACCTCTTTCCAGGAACAATCACCATAAAGTGACTTCCACCCCCCACACACACACCCACAACAGAAATATTTCTTCCTAGGTTTATCAGAGATCTAACCTCCAAACCCAAGTGCCATTTTTGGAACTGATCTGCCTCGACCTCTTTGTAATATTATGCATTGTGACCTTTTCCTCCCGTTCTTGCAGCAGTCCATTCCTTGATTTCACTCTCCACGGCTCTTCCTTTCCCTTTCTAGCTTCCTCTCAGTTCTGACATGGGCCTTGCTTCCTCTGCATATTCAGTAAATGTAGGTGTCATGCAGGGGTGGCCACAAATTCTTTGTAGCTCCTTCCATTGAGAGATGGAGTCTGTTTCTTTTTGCTTGACTAGACCTTGGGACTAAGTATGGCCAATAGAATATGGTAAAAACCATGTGTGCGAGTTCTAGAGTCCAGGCTTCAAGAAACCTTGCAGCTTCTGTCTTCTTCTTCCTGTAATGCTGTCCTGAGACTGCTGTTTGATGAAAAAGCTTGAGATGAAAGACCACATCAAGAGAGAGAGAGACCAAGCCATCTCAGTTGTCCCATCGGAACCTAAGCCTTGACTAAGCCACTGCTCGTGAGATAGCCAAAGTAAAACTCAGAAGAACCACCCCAGTTTACTCAGAAAATCATAGCAAATAACACACTGTTGTTTTCAGCCACTAATTTTTATGGTGTCTTATTGCCAGTAAGTGATAACTGATACAATAGGCATCCCGCAGGTTTCTATGACTCATTTCTTGTCTCATTATATACACCTTATGGGTGACTGTAATATCACCCACAACTTTATCAACCAACTGAATGATGATAGTTCCCAAATTTACTTATTTTTTGCCTTGAGCTCCAGACCAATATTCCAAACTTTGTTTTGACATGTTTATTTGATCATTATGTTACTCACGGCCACCTCAAATTTGGCCCATCAAAACTAATTCACCATCCTCTCCTCTCATATCTCAAACTATTCCACCTCTTGATTTCCCATCTTACTAAATGTAATCACTATCTCCCCACCCTTTCTCTCAAGTTTGAAAACTGGGAGTCTTCCTAGATTCCTTTGTCTGTCTCATTCCCCTTTAACAACCAGTCCCCATGTCTGTTTTACTCTTTCTCCCAAATGTCTCAAATATACGCCCTCCTATCTATCACCACTACTACAATTCGGACAACTTCCAGTTTTACAATAAGTTACTGTAATAAGTTAGGACATATTATATTATGATAAACTCCTGCCCACTTCACATTTGTGCTCCATAATACTGTCAGGCTTCCCTTTTTAAACTGCAAATCTAGCTGTGTACCTTCCTTGTTTAAAATCTTTAAATGGTTTCCAAGTCCTGCATTTTCAATTTGTTTACCTTTCTTCCTCTCCCTCATCACCCCTCCCCTCTCTGTCTCTGTCTCTCTCTTACTCTCTCTTCTGTTCTCTGTTTCTCTCCTGCCTGTTCCTAGAATTCCTTCCATGATCTGATTCCTCCAACTGATAGCCAAGCACTCTGTAATAGACACCTTGAGCTAGCTATTCCTAACATCTTGCTGATCTCTGACAGATCTAATGTGAGAGTAACTGGCTGTCACTGTAACATCTATCACCCTATGAATTGCTAGACTGGATTGCACTGTATCTGCCATGCTTTTATTTTTCACTCTGGGCTTTTCCATAACCTATTTCCTTGGCTTGAAACACCTTTTTTCCCCTTTCTTCATCTAACTCTTACTCTGTTTCAAATGTTGCTTCCTCTAGGAAAATTCCCTTATCATCTCTGAATAACCCCATTCCCGCCACTCCAGATGGAAATGGATGCCCATTCTTGATGCTTCCACAGAACCCATTGTACATTGAGTGGTAGCATTTTCTACCTTCGTTTTTTGCTAGTTTGCCAGTCAGGTCCTGGACTGACTCTTTCATCTTTGAAGCCTAAGAGCCTAAGACAATAAATGTTAAATGTTCTTTTATTTTTTGGAGCATGAGAGGAGGAAGGGGGTTCGGGGGGAGGTATATAAAGGGAATTTTTCAGTCAACTAGGGCCTGGCGGTTACAACTATCCCACCATATATTTTTGTAAATAAAATTTTGTTTAAGTACAGTCATGCTCATTTAATTATGTACTGCCTGTGTCTGTTTTCACGCCACATTGACAGAGTTGAGTGGTTGAGACCGTGACATTATGGCTGGAATAACCTAAATATTTATTATGAGGCCTTTTACACAAAATGTTTGCCAACTCCTGACCTAGATGATTTACCTGCACCAAAAATCTAGATTTTGTTTAGTTAAATACTAAAATGTTATTTGAACTCCAATATCTATGTAATAGTTCTCTGTATTATTCTCTAGGGGACAAGAAAGTAAAAATAATGTGGTCTTTAAACAGAAGAATGTATGATCTCATGGAAGTCACGGCCTTGTTTGGAAGTAATTTCAACCAAAGGCAATGACTGAAGGCTCACTAAGAGGATGGCTGTGAAATGCTTCATGGAGAATGAGTGGGTTTAACATAGGATTAGTCAGCGTGAAGGCCTTGGCTGGGAAACCAGTGTGTTTTGCCTTTAAAGTCCCATTCCAGGTGCAGTGTGTTCCATATTAATCAGTCCCATATGGATGTCAGGAGGGCTGGCAGTAGGTTGGATGAAAGGCTGCTTTCACAGCGCAGTGTGTCCAAACACCAGGTGTTTGGAGGTGGAATATTTGGAAACATTCAAGTGACACCTTGAATTTTTTTACTCTAAACCCTGATGTTCTTCCCTCCCCCGAGTTACCCTTGCCATTTTTTCTGTTCTGTATGATAATGCAACTATATTCCTATTTACTCAGACCCCAAATTGTAGTTATCACTGAATCTTTTTTTCCATCCTGATACTTTCTATTGTCCCCATACACTCAGTTTTGAATTCCTATAAATTCCGCCTCTATAGTGACTCTTATAACTGTAATCTCTATCTGAAATTTCTTGTTCATTTATTGTTTCCTTACTGTCTGCCCGTCCACCACTGTACTATAAGCTCAATGAGAACAGAGACCTTGACTGCCTTTCTCATTGCTGTATTCCCAGCACCTAGAATAACATGTAGCACACATTATAAGGTAAATAAATATTTTTTGTTGAATACATGGACTTTATTATGATACTTTAAAATGCCTGCCTTGTATTTTAATTATTTACATATGTCTGTGTGTCTGCTAATCAACAAGTTCCTTAAAGTATGGTCCATATCTGATTCACATTTAATCTTAATAAAGCCCTCAAAGTATGAGGTTCATTTGATATTTCTGAATTTTTAAAAATCATCACATAACCAGTATCTTGCGTCCCCAAAAGGGAAATATATACAAGTAGATGCCCAACCTGATACGGTGGGATAGTTTAGAATGTTTTGTTTTAAGATGCTAAGGTAGATAAGAAAGCAATACTATAATATGCTCAGATATGTAAAGCACTATATAGCACAAGCTGCCAGCTTACTTAATTCTCTAAACTGTGACTACAGCAAGGTCTCCTAACTAAAAGTAGAACCACTAAAAACGATCATTTAAAAAAAAAATGACTTAGTCTAAGTTTCATGCCGATTATTAATAATTCTAGGAAAATGTTCTTTGACTTTCACTACTAGAGTAAAAGAACAAGCAGTCAAGAAATTAAAGCTAATACTTTGTGGTCCACTGCTGTAAAGTGGCTAACTTCCTGTGCTCTGAAAAAATATGAAATCTCAAAGGTCCAGTATAGCTTCATAAGTGCTTTTTCTAATGGCGCACAACTCTTTTCTTCATATGAGACTGTAGTTATTATATGTCTACTCCATGAAGACATCCATGGTTTTTCAATAGCACTTCTCATAGGTTCCACACAAATGTAATTTTATGCAGAGCTAAAAATAGGTATCTTCAGTTTCTACTATTGAGGACTGTGGTCTCCCCCAAACTGATGTGCTGCTGCTAGATCTTAAAGTACTCTCAGTTAATCATAACTGCAGGGAATTCCAGAAGGATTGACAAATGTCAGAGTAAATGAGGAGTGAATGAGTAACCAAAGGTATTGGAGATGGCTGTAAAATGTCTTAGTCATTGGTTGAGAACAGCAAGCATACACTGTGCAGTCCATCAATAAACCCCAGACACAAAATTCCTACCGATTATATACCATCATTAGTAAGAATAAAAATTTGTTGAAATTGGACCACTATCTGCATTAGTGGAATTAGCATTTAAAAGATCCACAAAATAGAAGAATAACTTAATTCTATAAGCTGATACACTGACTAGTTTAATAGGATTATTAGAACAAATAGCAGTCAATTACAGTTGACTGTAAGTCCATTACTGTTATATAAACACATCCTTAACATTTTTTTCAATTGTAAAATACTGTTCACCAACCAAGCAAGATTCTGGATTCTCACCAAACTGACCGTATTACTGCCTGCTTCCTGAATTCTTTTCTTTTGATTATCCTGAGTCATTCCTAGCTTTGTGTGCTTCAGCCCCTCCTACATCTTTCTGTACACCTTGTCGTGTTCCCTTCTCTTGTCCAAGCCTGTCCCCTAACTGTGGAAGTTTCATAAACACTATCTAATGTGATGATGCTCCATTTATTTTTCTTTATCTCCATTCACTTCTCTTATATACTTCTACTTAGAGTCAATCAAAAACATTTAGTGACACCTACTCTATAGAGGAACAGCCTTCCTAAGACATTATACTTTCATTTTATAAATTGTATTATAAATATAACTTTATTTACCCTGTCAACGGTAGTTCCCCATGGAAGAGTGATTTTTTTAAAAGTTCATGCATGAGATACTAAACTATAGTGCTCTTTTCTCAATTAGGAGTTTAATCCCTTAAGAATGAGGTGGTGTCTTTGCATGTTTGGTATAATACAAAACACAGAGTTTACCAGTCCTAAAGAAATAAAATAAAAAGATAGCTACTCCTAACATTCTTATATTTGTATTACTAAACTTAAAATTGTGCTTAGCAAACACTCAATAATTCTTAGATATTATAATTTATAAACTAATCATATGTCTTTATAATTGGAAATAAACACATTTGACTTTTACCGTAATGGTACCTTTCCTGGTGGAGGTTATGTGGCAATGCATCATGTTAGGTAAAATAAAATCACCAAAAAAATCCTTCTTTCAATTCTATTTTTTAAAGTTTTCTTGAAAAAAAGCAGGACAAGAGAATTAAATTCTACTCTGCAGAGGAAATTTTAAAACCACAGAAGCTTAGAGATGAAAGGGACCTTAAGTATCCAATTCAATCTCTCATATTTTTAGACAAAGATAACACTAAAATATTCAAATTATGTATCCTTTGTTCTTATCAAAAGTCCACAAAGACACATAAGGAACTGTCTCTTAAACTATGCTATGCATTGCAAAATCATTAATAGTCTCATAATTTTGCTCAGATGCGGTGTGAGGATTAAACATAAAAGCTGTCAGAATTGAAATGTTTCATCAAGATCCAAGGATAGTATTGCACAACATTTATAGACTCATTTCTAATTATATTCAGTAATTTATAATGTATCTCTTTGTATCCAGGGAGGAAAAGAGATCAGTGATGATCAGGAAAAGAGAACAGAAGTTCTAGTGAGTCAAGGTTGAGATTTTGAAGCCACAAATATCATGTTTAGGTATTAAAAACTTAGATATACTTCATAACATATTTAATCCAAGAGGCCTGAACAAGGAGTGAATATTTACTGAGCTGTTATTATGTCCTAGCACCATGCTAAATATTTATATATAATCAGATTTAATCCAAATTCTTGATGGTTTAGGATTAACTCTATTTTAGAGATGAGAAAACTAAATACTAAATAGGCCATACAGAGTAAGGGTTAAGAGCATGGATTCGAATTCTGTCTCTGCCACTTATTAACTGTTGCACTGCTCTGGGTCTTAATGGGCTTACATGTGAAATAGGAGAAGTAGTAGTACCTTCTTCACAGTGTAATTTTTTTTTTTTAAAGAAGATGTTGGGGGTAGGAGTTCATTAATTTATTCATTTATTTTTTTTGGCTGTGTTGGGTCTTCCTTTCTGTGCGAGGGCTTTCTCTAGTTGTGGCAAGTGGGGGCCACTGTTCATTGCGGTGCGCGGGCCTCTCACTATGGCGGCCTCTCGTTGCTGAGCACAGGCTCCAGACGCGCAGGCTCAGTAGCTGTGGCTCACGGGCCTAGTTGCTCCGCGACATGTGGGATCCTCCCAGACCAGGGCTCGAACCCGTGTCCCCTGCATTAGCAGGCAGATTCTCAACCACTGCGCCACCAGGGAAGCCCCACAGTGTAATTTTAAGTATTATGTAAATTACTTAGACCAGTGCACATAATAAGTGTTATAAGAAGTATTAGCAGAGGTGGATTTACCCTGAAGCTAATGAAGTTTAAGCATAAGGGCTTCCTCATTTGCACAGTCACATTCCGAGGCCCCATAACGACCTTAGTGATATTATTAATCAGAACTTTAAAGAGCAACTTATTTAATACCCATTAAATATGTCAGCATATTTAATACCTATTGCTCATTTTAAAGAGCAACCCCTTCAATTGTCAAACTTAAATTTGCCTTTGCTTGTTGTTATTATTGTTATCGTCGTATTAGAAAGATGAAATATTTGCCCCAGTGCATACAACTAGTAATGGCAAATCTGAGATCTGACCGAAAGTCTAGGTGACTAAAGAGCTGGAGTTCTTAACTAAGATAATTTTCTGCCTGTTTCTAGCATTTTCCCTTTGTCTTATAACTGTAATTATCTTATAGAAAGAGCATAAATCCTCCTTTCATGTGAGAAAATAAGTATTTCCCCAACTGTATTTCCCTCTTACCTCCAGAGAAGGAGGAAATGTTCCACATTCAACAGTGAGTGGGGTCTATAGTAGCCAACTACCATCATCCACCAAACCTCACTCACATACATACATGGTTGCATTCCAGGAGCATGAAAGGAAGTGAGAGCATCCCTAGAGAAGAATGAGTAACCCTGCACCTTGGTTTGTTCTCTACCAGAAGTCCAGTAAAGTCTCTTACAGCATCTATTTCTCAACTATGACCCTTAACCATTTGAAAGCAAGGAGTTAAGCCTAGAAGCAGGGGTGATGAGAGCTCAACCTTGAATTTATGGATTCATTCTTTAACTTACCCATGAGTCCATTCACTGCAAATGTACTGATTTACTACTCTGACACAAGTGCTTTATGGGGACCAGCTGTATTTGGAGAGTATATGTTGAATTCATTTGTTCAATCAACAAATATGTATTGAGCATCTACTCACTGTTTATCTAGAAAGAAACAAGATAGATGAGGTCCCTGATCTCACTGAGTGTATACTCAATTTTTTTATAGCTATCTTAAGTCACTTTACTTATAAAAACAGAGGGCATTCTAGCCTGCAGATATAAACCTTTGAGAATAATTTGCCTTGTTTGTCAGCATATTTAATACCCATTGCTCATTTTCATTCTTGAAATATTTTTCTTATCACTGCCAATGCTAAAATGTCTCCCCAAGGCTCTATTCCATTCATATAAGTAATGGTCACTGTTGGGTGACCATTCACATTACTAATCGCTTTAAATTACTATCAACAGATATGCAAACTTTCTCTAGAAGGTGTAGCCTTACAACAGGCTCCACAATAATTGAATCACAATCTATTTTAAAAAACCAAATAATTGACTCTTAAGAAATCAGTGTTGTATGTGTTATGTGTGTTTTGCCAAAAGGATGTCTTTTAAAACTCCTAAGCAAGTATACGTGAAAGAACATTAGCACACAGAAGTATGCTGAACTTTTTCCTTTCACATGTACTTGGTGCAGATGGCATTTTGCCTTATTTTAGAAAGCCAATATGCTAGGGACAAAGAGATCTCTTGTCAAGGACTGGAATACACATTCACCTGGAAGAGGTAAACTCATACTCCTACTTCAACTTTCTTTCATTTTTAGAACTAAAATCAAAAGAAGAGAGCCATACTTTTGTGAATTACCTAGAGCCATTATCAGATCTCCCAAACGACATACCAATCAAATAACATCAAAACTTTCTAAGTTATACAGTCCAGCTAATAAAGAGGCTATGTAAATAAAATTGTTAACCAGCTACAAACTTTTAAAAACTTTTTAAAAATCCTTAAGATTTTCACCTTGACATTCTTCATGAATTGATACGGTACATAATAAAACATCTTATGTAGTGGATTTTAAGTTGGGTTATAGTTTTTTTGAGTGACAATTCAAGATCTAACCTAGAGCTCAATTTCACCGCTGCCACTGCTCTCAGGATATTTTTGCCAGGGATAGAGCATTCCAATCATTGTTCCTAATGCGCTGTCTCTGTCAAGTAATAACTACTTAAGTTACCAGGTATTATCAGGGGAAATCTCTTTCAGGAACACCTGGGAACTAAAAAGATGTATGTACTCAAATATCCAGCATTTCTCAAGCCAATTTCAGGGCTCTTTCAAATATTTATTGGAGGTTAGACAAAACAATACAAGATAATTTCCTGTTCTGCAGAATTCATAAATTACCATACTTCTAATTACAAAGAGAAAACATCCAGCTTGCCAGCAACTTCTACCATGACCTCAAAACTCAATTCTTCCTTCTGATGAAGTAACTGCGGCATGAGGTGCTTAAGAGAGCAATATGAGGCACCTGGTTTTAAAACAACTTGGTTAGATATGTTCTAATTCATTCAAAAGCAAATGCAGATTTTATGTGTCAATTATACAACAATAGAGCTGTGTTATTTACTTCTAATAATTTTATTACAAATATATTTTTTGGAGACTTTTGATTTCAAGTTGATATTAGGACAATGCTTGTTATCACCTGTGATATAGGTATAGGAAAAGCCAAAAGAAAGCCAAGAGCTGACTGAATGGTACCTAACAATAATTATAAGGCCTTATTCACTAAATTAGATCCTTTCGTATTCATTGTTATTATCAATGAATCACCTGAAAGAACAATTCTGATTTTATATATCCAACGAACATATGAAATACTGCTTTAGTCTGGCAATTTTTTGCTCCTAGCAAGGTTTGGTTAAAAAGTCCAACCAATTTTCTGCCCTCAAATTTTATTAATTAAAACACCAAGGAATCGTAACTCACAACCGAGACTCCCCCAGATCTTTAAAGTGACATTCCACTTTTCTGAACTTATAAAAAAAAAATGTTGCTGATTGCTATTTAGAAGCATTAGCTTTTAAAGCAATCATTGTTTTGAAAATAGAACCTACAGATGGAACTTATGTGAATACTTGAATATGTTAATAATCTGAATTCAATTGTTGAATGACCATATGAATGTCGAGTAAATTCATGCTTCATTATTTCCTTCTTTGGGTTTTCTATGAGAAACAAAAGCCACCTAGTGACTTTTAGAAAATATTTTCAGAAACTTGAATAGCTTATTGAAAAGAAAATATCTAGACTCTCCAACGTTTTTATTCTTCACGTGAACATAAAGTTGCTTAAGAAGGTAGTTATCAATCTTTGGGATTCAGTCACAGAACATTTTATTATTATGGAACCAACGTAAACAATCCATCTCCTGAGACCAAAAGGTCTTCTGAAAATTGTACTCTTCCTATTAAATGTTATGAAAATTAGAAAATTTAAAAAAAATAATTCTGAGCATAAAGATTTTACATTGGCTCCATTTCTTTTATTTGCATGAAAGTTAGAAACGAAAAGCATCAGGGCAGGGGCCGGGTGGGATGAATTGGGAGATTGGGATTGACATATATACACTAATATGTATAAAATAGATAACTAATAAGAACCTGCTGTATAGCACAGGGAACTCCAGTTCGCCGTACAGTAGAAACTAACACAACATTGTCAAACAACTATACCCCAATAATAATAATAAAAAAAAAAGAAATGAAAAGCATAAAATGTTTGTGTGTCCAAATAAAATCATTTTGTGACCAAGTATTATTTTCAGATTTCCTGAAGACTGTTTTCCAGATTTTTAAATCGAATGATTCTTAACATTTAGAAAATATTTTCTGGTAGGGGAGGATTAGCTTGGTGTCCAAATCCATATAATTATTTGTCCATCTCCCTGGTTTTTGGATTTTATCAAATATCAACCAATCCTTTATAAAGTATTCACTTTTATATAATACCAGCTGATCTCAGATGATGCTAGAGAATAAAATGATTACTGTGTTTTTGATTTGAATACAAATTATAATTTTAGTTTATAAAATTATATAAACAACTGTATTATATACGTCCATCACATACCAGGCACTGCCCTGGGAATTAGAACACAATGGGGACTAGACAGATATGGATGGCCCTGCCCTCCTTAACCTTTACAGTGTGTGTTTTCTAAAAGTTTTTTATGCCTCATACTTTGAAGTTTCATTTGTTTTCCATCCTGTCTCTAAAACTCTCAAATATCCATGTATTATGAGACTATTTACAGAGCTACCTTAGGACGTTCAATCTTGGGTGATAAATATTCTGAGTGAACAAAACTGAAAAGACAGAACAGGATGCAGAAAAGTTCAATAAACTTTCTCAAAATTTTATGATCTCAAAATCCTAATATTCCCTCGAAAAATCCTCATTTTTTCCTGCTGACAAAGATACAATTATATTCAAGTTGTTCTTTTAACTGTATAAATGTTATATCACAATGTATACAAATACATTGCTCAAATTTTTCCTTTACATTCTACAAGGAATTTTATACGATATATTTGAAGAATGCATTGGCTGTTATCAGATAACTGTTTTATCATCAATCGAAGAATGAATCTATCAAAGGATGAATCACTTGTCATTTAAGGAAAGTTATTGGTTTCTATATTTTGGAGTGGAATTATTTAAATCATTATGGAACCCAGGAAATGAAATTGATAAACTTAATCATGTAACTAAGTTTCCTCTGTAGTTTCACCTTTGTGAAGGTGAAAAAACAGACAAAACAAAAATATCTCATCTATATCAAAACTAAACCTTGAAAAAAACAAATATACATTAATTCTATTTCAACACACCATGTGGCTTATTTACTGCTTAGTTTGAAATACCCATATTTTTATGTCCCTAGCTACCCCTGTGGTTTAAGCAACCTTAAGGATTGGAAAAATACAAATCTTTAAAGGGAGGCACTCAGTTATTACAGCAACTCATGCACAGCCTCACTATTACCACTTTCGCCAAAACACACGTTCATAAAAAAGCATCACCTTCAGGAAGCACCATTCCATTTTGTCAGAGCAACTTAAAATACTATTAAGTTCCCCATCTTTTATTGTTTCCTTCCACTTTTTCATAATTTTGCATAGAAAAAATATTTTTAAAATGTTTGTATACTCACCTCCCTGAACAAAAGCTAGTTTTATGGGTAGAGTAGATTTTGCAGTGGCAAATTAAGGCAACAAAAGTGGCCATATGAGAGAAACTCACAGGGGTGCATGCAGTTTTATTGCACTGTTATTTGGCGTACCAATGACAGAATTCTTGAATTAGTTAACACACACACACACAAATACACAACTCTGAACTACAGGGATAGTATTCAGAAAGATCACTATGCCAAAAACATAACTTGTTTTGTAATACCATGAACTTTCCTGAAGTAATTTTTTATATATTTTTACAGCATTTAAACAAACACACTTCAAAACCGATGCTACTGAAAAATCCTTTAAAAAGTAGGAAGGATTTTCTTTTGGTAAGGGGAGTTGTCTGAAATATTTTTTAATGCATCGACACTACGAAAATACAAGCCTATTTTTGATAACTATTACTACCATAGTTTTTAATACTACCCAGACATATTTCTTTATTTTAACATACAGTTTCATTAATTATCATAAATACCATATTCGTGACATATCAGATTATTAGAAAATAAAACAGGTTTAGGAAGTTTGATAGTATTGATTATTGCTGCTTTTGTTTCTTAAGCTAGTCAACTAAACCATAAAGACATTGGAATGAGGTAATAACAGAATTTTTCAAGTAGACATTCATGCCCAAAATAAAGTCTGGAGATTTACTTTAAAGTTGTACCACTATATTGTCATGCAGACCCTCTAAAATAATTGTATCATTTCCTACCATGTAATTGTATGCTTTTAAATTGACACTAAGTAAATTATGACAAGTACAAACAGGTGTGATTGAGAGAAGCGTTGTGGAAAAGCGCTTATGCCAAAACAAGTATGTTTAAAAAGTAAAGCCCGTGTCTACAATTAGCCTCACATTTTTTTAGGCATAAAAATGTAGCACTTGAGTTAATAAAATATTTAATAGGACTGATACACACATACTGACTCAAGAAAAATCTGTGTGTGTGTGTGTGAAATATGTTTATTTACACAATGGGCATTGCCGGCTTGAAAACAGCAAATCAAATCAAAGTAAAATAGTAATAATAAGGATTAAGAAGGACAGCTGTTTGAATCCTTTTTTAATGCCTAAAATCACCTAAATTTCTCAAAGATTTTTGAAGGAATGAGTTCACAAAAAGTTTCTCTACAGAGTATTTTCACTTTGGGAACTTTCCAGGTTTTAGGAATGCCCCACTCAAAAAGGGAGCCAAAGCATTGTTTCCGGATTGTATCAGCAGCTCTGTTTTTCTGTTCTAATTAGTGGCTAATAAATTCTAGTTATATCTTCAAAATGTTAACTCTTCCTATAATATACTAAAATTCTGTCTAAAGCAAAATAAAACTTGCCATCCCACTACTCTCAAATAGGCGAGGCAACAAACAAGAAGAAGGTGATGCTAGTGGTGGAAACCAGAAGTGGCCAAAGGGAGAAAAAAGGAGTCAAAATAATCATTCTTTATTTTCAGAGATCCTTGAACTGGTCACTGCAATCATTGTTACTGGAACAATATCCTCACCAGTTGAGTGTACACGCTAGCCCTAACTCCCTAGAGCTTTGTTCCCCAGGAGCAATTTTCATCAGAATCTAACTGCAACAAAACACATACTTTCACAACAGAAGCTCCCGAATACACACACGCTGGACTTTACCTGTTTTTATGCCGAGTCTTCAGCAAGTTCCTTCCAAAGGGAGCCATGGCCCGCCAGGCCAGCGAACAGCAAGGACAGTATCTCAAAGTTCTCTGGGGATGGGGGAGATATCTGGATTTCTAGGGTGAAGGGAAGAGACCTGGAAGCTTCTTCTTCACCTCCTCGGATGCTCCTGGCTTTCAGCTCATTAGTATCCGTCTGAAGGGAGCTGCTGGAAGTTGTGCAACTGTTGCTTAACTTTGAACTGCGGGATTGCTGTGGCTGCTGCACCTTTGGAGACCTGCCCAGCTTCAGCCTCGAAGGAGGCGTCTGGAGGCAGGAAAAGGAAAAGAAAAAAAAAAGAGAGAACGAGAGGAAGGGAGGAGGACTCTATTGTGTTCTATAGTTATTTGCAGACTTGCTAAAAGAGCTGCCACCCCACAGGCATGGTAATACCCACGGAATGGGAATTTCACTCGCTTTGGAAACCCCCCTCTTCCGCTCTCCACGCCCAACAACACAGGGTGAAGTGAACACACATAAAAGATTTAAAAGTAAATACCTCCACCTCCCATCCAGCTCCAGTCTGTGAAAAGTAATCTGACGGAGGCAAGCAGGAGTGAGGGCCAAGAAGTCTTTGCCCAGCGATTTGACACAAAATTCCCCCGCCCGGGGTGTCAGTGCTGTAACATACATCGAGGAGCGAAGCTGGAGGCTGGATCGAGGGAGACTCCCAGACCCCTGAGGAATCTGAGCCCCGAGTTTCCCCCAACTCCGTCCCTCTACTCTTCAAGGTCATCTTCCAAAAGCTGGAGGACCTGAAGGACCAAAGGGCTCCAGGGCTGAATGATCACAGCACTGGCACAGGAACCAGCCAGGGTTTGGGGTCCCGACCCCGCCGCATCTTTGGCACTTACTGGCCCTTTTAGACCACGGGAGTTTGAACGAAGAGCCAACTGTTGGCTCTCGCCCCTCGAGTAGTAAATTGAGAAAGGACGCGCCGCGAGGACTTCAGGGAACTGAAGTGTGCAGGTCGAGGGGCTGGCTGACATCACCTAGTCTCACGTGATCTCGAACCCTGGCCCACGGCAGCCCCGGCAGAGTTGGGGGAGCGCACGCGGGTGCGGGCGGCAGCGAGCAGCGCGGGAGGAACTCCCCTGCCCCGCGACGCCGTGGGAAAGCGCTGTCCAAGGGCGAGGCCCTGCAGAAACTTCCCAAGACATTTTTTCTAGGATTCCGTTTCCACTCCCCTCCTCCGACTCCCCTCTCTTCTGCCCCCGCCCGCTCGCCCCAACTCCTGCCCGCCCCAGGCCCTGCCTGCTGCGCTTCTAATCTTGGGCTTCCGTAGCAGAGGGAGGGAGGGAAAAGAAACTGTGGCTTCACTCTGAATACCACTTCAGGACAGGGGATCTCTGGACCACTAGAAACACGAAAGGCTCAGACTTTCTTTGGGAGCACACCCTCCACCCTCAACAAAAGCAAGCAAAAAAAGTGATCTCAAAGGTTTCTATAATTTTTATATGTCCTGATTTATGCAGAATTATACAGAGCTCAAAAAAATCATTTTTCCAAAATTTACTAGCATAACTCTTCTCTAGTCCTCTATACTGTATACACATATATGTATTTTATATAACATTATTATCTAAAATTTGTTGTTTATTGTTTGTAATTGTACATAAATATTATATATAAGCCATATATATATATATATATATATATATATATATATATCCCTAACTGTTAGAAATTAGCCAATTTATTACAATAGCCAGTGCTTTAATTCAGTTACCTTTTTTCTACTCCTGGAAGATAGGATAATTTTTTTAAAAAATACAGTCATCTTTTAAATGGATCTGTGGTAGTGGTACCAGAGAAAACCTTTAAAATACTGAAAGTCGTAAGTAGTAATGACATATTTTGTTTTACATGTATGTGTGTGTATATATATATATATATATCTCACATATACATACACACTTTACATGCAGCGTAAATAAAACTATATTTAGGGTGTACTTCAGTTTCAGTTCTTGACTTTATTTTACAAGCACATCACAAAAAATCATTTAAACTATCATGGAAACTTGCCCAGTTATTCTAAGTTGTTCAAAATAGAATCCCCTAAAGCTATACTGCTTGCTTATTAATATGATGGCTGCAGCCAATTTGCAAAGAATGTTGCATTTATAAATATCCCTGCATTTCCTATAGTTTTGGTTCTCCACCCTTATTAACATTATTTGTATATGTAGTTTTCATATAAAACAATTTTTAATAGAGGAGTTTAATGGAACAAGAGGAAACATTCTTTACTAGCATAATCTTATGCTGAGTTTCAAGTTCGCACAAATGAACCTCATTTAGGATGTTATTATTCCTCACATAAAATATTCTATTAATACTATTTATGACAAGCTCTTTGATGTGTAAGAATTAAATATCTCTCAGATATTAAAAGCTGAAAGGAATCAAAAACATGGGCACTAATATCTAAATAGAAAAGTAAGCAAGTAACAATTTGAAAAGAAAATAACAAAACCATGTTTAAAAAAAAACTAGTAACCAGATATTGTATAGGTAAATTGAAATGAGATTTTATTTTGCATCTACCAAATTGCCTGATTTTTAAAATGATGATTCTCAGCTCTGTCAGTATGATGGTCAGAGTAGTGTTGACATATAGTATTAGACAAGGAACTGGCTATTTTTCTTTACAGGGTAAAAAGTAGGTAAAAAATTATCTCAAAGTGAAAATTAGGCAAACTAATAACTGCATGTCCTTTCAGTGATATAATGGAGCCTTGTCTAATAGTTCTTCCCAAAGATAATCCAGTCCCCTGGCAGAATGCAATTTTTTAAACTTACTATTTACTACTGATTAGGCCCAGACTCTGTGAAATTTAGGTTTAAGTTGTGTTTTAAGAAAAAGGAAAGATGCAAGTAGAAAGATAACTCAAAAGGTTATAGTTTTATTGCACTGTAGGACATCAACCAATTTTACATCTAACTTAGTTTTATTTCAGCCTTCTGTCTTTAATTCACTAACTATATATAGCAGTCTTCCCTATCCTCTTTTGGGCCAGTTTTACAATTCTGCTGAGTTCCTCATTAATAAGTCAATCTTTGACACTTGCCCACTATATATTTGTATGAGATTCATAATAGCAGTTTTTTGAAAATTATACTTTGAAAAACTCTGAGCATGCATCTGTCCTTTTCTGAACCAATAGGAAATCTTCATAGAAGAAAGATGGTTACTTATCTGTACAATCCCTATCTTTCCCTATGTGTAAAATGTGTTTTGATGGCAGAAAATAGAATGTTCTTTCAATCATCTCTAAGTATACAGCTCAACCAAAATAAATAGAAAAGGTATATTTCCTTACATATTTAAATTA
Organism: Leucopleurus acutus; assembly: GCF_964270905.1. Lineage (NCBI taxonomy): Eukaryota > Metazoa > Chordata > Mammalia > Artiodactyla > Delphinidae > Leucopleurus > Leucopleurus acutus. Next base: position 70,399,938 of record NC_139152.1, read on the forward strand.
ACATGAAAAATCAACAGGGAGGATGGTACATTATACTTGATAATAAAAGAATGAATATTCTCTTCAATCAAATGAACATTATTTAATCTGTGGTTGAGGTGTTATCAGAAGCTAAACAGTGTTAAAACATGTATTCTGATAGAAAGCCCTGTTTTTGAAGGCGGTATAACAGACAAATGTATCAATTTTTTGTCTAGTTCATTCATAGCCTCTCTTCATATTAGGAAGTTGTTGGTTTTTTGTTTATTTTTTGCTGCACCACGCAGCATGTGGGATCTTATTTCCCTGACCAGATATCAAACCCATACTCTCTGCAGTGGAAGCACGTGGAGTCCTAACCACTGGACAGCCAGGGAATTCCCTAGGAAATCTTTTTTAAATCGAATTTTTCCAGTGTTATTGAGATATAATTGACATACATCACTGTATAAGTTTAAGGTGTACAGCATAATGACTTACATATATTGTGAAATGATTCTTGCAATAGGTTTAGCCAGCATCCATCATCTCATAGATACAATAAAAAGAGAAAGCAAAAAAGAAAAACAAATTTTTCTTTTTTGTGATTAGAAGTCAGGATTTACTCTCTTAACGTTAATATACATTATATACCTGTGTTAACTATAGTCATCATGCTGTTCATTAACATCCCTAGTCTTATTTATCTTGTAACTGGAAGTTTGTACCGCCTACCTCCAATTCCCCCTCCCCCCAACCCCATCCTGACTTCTAGTGACCACACTCAAGACATTTTATTATATGAACTTTTCTGACTTTTAGCTTTAGCACAGATGACTTCACTAAAAGGGTAGCAGATATAAGTATAGGGGTTAAGAGCATGAGTTTTGTAGCCACAGAGATCTACGTCATAGTAAAGATCCTGGCCACTTCCTAGTAAAGATCTTGGATAAATTACTTGATGTGTCTGAGCCTCAGATTTCTGATAATAATAATGCATTCTCAGTTTTCATTAGACGTAAGTTTAGAAGAATTTTAACTTTTTAAAAAAATACTGTCTTGTACAGATGTGTTGTATTCTTATTACTAGAAATTTACTCTTCACATTTTAATGATTAAATTGGCTTACTGGTGTAATTATCATACACATCTGTGCTAGTAAGAGCCAGTTTTCCCCAGGGCCTGCATGAAAAAAATAGCAGAGCTGAGGTTCTAGATCTTGGATTACACACAGGTACTTGACTCTGAGCCAGTTTATCACCACTCATATGGTAATCTGTGAGGAAATAACATACTACAGAGCTTGTTATAATCAATCAGTTTATCTGATTTACTGAAAACCCCATTTTCAATTAAGGGGAAAAGAGTAAGATAGAGAACCTGTTTTGTTTGGACAACAAATAACTCAGAAATAATTAAAACTGGCCAGAAGAGTGGAATCCAAACTTGAATGAGAATCTTTGGACAATCAAGATGTGGCAAAAGGGCACCATGTAGAACAGAGCTGTTTATATAGCAAAAGGTAGAAAATCTCAAAAAAGTTAGTGGAGGATACGGTTAAACTGAATTCCAGAGCTATTATTTTTATTCCAATGAGTGTCTATCTTCTAAAGTTCTTTCCTATCTTAAGATTGCTCATGGAAATAGAAAACATGTCTAAAGAGTGGAACAGATGTATTTTTTTGTCACAGAATCTTTTAAATAATGAATGTAGGTGTCATGGGTTATGAAATAACCTCTCTAAAAGTTTTGAGCAAGGAAGAGATAACAATTTTGAATGGTTTAGGAAAAGCCCAGAAGCAGAGATCCCATTTCAGCTCTAGGATTCTATTACTGGCAGTATTCTTTTGATTCTCCAAAAAAAAGTTTAGAATGGCCGTCTAAGCTTTTGTAGGATTTACGTAATCATGTCTAATTAGTCATCCAGCTAATAGGTGGCTCCAAGCTTTTAATTAATTAAACAGTATTTGAATAGCTGGCTGGTTGGGGGTTGGCCAGATACCTGTGTCCTAAATAAAAGGCCAAATTTCTTCACTTGGTAGCCATGGCTATTATTAACTCTAAATGAGATAAAGTGACAAATCCATATAAGGAAGGCTGCTACCAGTAATTGCTCAACTTCATGGGACTTCCCTGGTGGCACAATGGTTAAGAATCTGCCTACCAATGCAGGGGACATGAGTTCGATCCCCGGTCCGGGAAGATCCCACATGCCACAGAGCAGCTAAGCCCATGCGCCACAACTACTGAGCCCGCGTGCTGCAACTACTGAGCCTCTGTGCCTAGAGCTCATGCTCTGCAACAAGAGAAGCCACTGCAATGAGAAGCCCGCACACCGCAACAAAGAAAGCCCATGCTCAGTAATGAGGATCCAAAGCAGCCAAAAATGTAAAAAAAAACCACTCAACTTCAAAGAAAGTGTTGTGAAACAAAGATACTTTAATAAAATGTGTGCATATGAATATATAAACACCCTCAAATATACATTCACCTGCTATATGAAACAATAGAGTTATAATGTGTTTTGGTGCTTTATGCAAAGGATTTTCATGTCTGATATCTGATTCCACTATGGTCAGCAGAAGAGAAAATATTATTTTAGTTTTATTAATAAGAAAACTGAGGTGTCGAGCCATGTGAGGATTTAACTATTACTCAAAACAAAGAACAAACTGGAATCAAAGATGACTTTAGGGCTTCCCTGGTGGCGCAGTGGTTGAGAGTCCGCCTGCCGATGCAGGGAACACGGGTTCGTGCCCCAGTCGGGGAAGATCCCACATGCCGCGGAGCGGCTGGGCCCGTGAGCTATGGCCGCTGAGCCTGCGCGTCCGGAGCCTATGCTCCGCAACGGGAGAGGCCACAACAGTGAGAGGCCCGCGTACTGCAAAAAAAAAAAAAGGATGACTTTAGTGTAGGTAAGAATCATAGATACCCTCTATTTCAATTGTCTCATTATGTAAATAAAGAAGACAAGACTCAGATATAAATGCACTTGCTCAAAAACTTATGTTAGCATGAAGTAGAACCAAGAACAGACCTTGTTGGCTATGTTAATAACTCAGATATACCTTTTCAATTAACATTAAAATAGAACAAAATAAAAAATATAGAGCCTAACATGGACCTTAGAATTCATCCATGCAAGGACTCATTTTACTGCCAAGGACTCTAAGTGCAAAAGAGAATAAATTAATTTCCATACTTCATGCAATATTAGGCTTGAAACTCTGTTCTCCCAGTTCAGTATTCTTTTAAAATTATATAACTGTATGTGCTTAATCTATTTGCAAGCATTTAAATGACTTGGGTTCAAATCTCACAGGCCTAAACTACATCTATTTCACAGTTTATAAAGAAAGAAAATAGTTTTAATCCAGTGACAAGAATTTTCATGTGCTCTTGAAGCACTAGCAGAGTTTTTCTTGAAAAAATAGTGTCTTATAGAGATATATGTTATGCTTATTACTAGAAATTTACTCTTCAAATTTTAACGTGTCAAAGACAATAATTTTGAAATTTGGAGCTCTCTTTTAGTAAATATGAAATGGAATGGATAAGAAAAGGCGATACCATATGTTTCCAGTCAGGATATTAAACACCACTTTAGATCGTTCAAGCCAAGCAAGATTTGATGCAGCGAATTGTTTACAAGGGTGTTAAAAAGAATGGAGAAACATAAGCAGAATACCAAGAAGCTGCTACCGTGCTTGTGCTGAAACCCATGAGCCAGCAACGGCTTCTCAGCTGTTGGAGACACTTCTTCAGCCTTCCACTACTGTTACAACTATTCCAGGTGAAAACCCTGAAGTGTGCACTCCAACAGTGCTGGGTCAGCATTTGCAAATCTCTCAGCTCCTCCCACTTTCCAAACTTCTGCCCGTATTTCTCAATGTGAGGACTTAAGAGAAAGTTGGCACTGAAGCCACTAGCTTGGCAAAGCATCTCAGAAATATAGTTCGTATGCGTCTAGCCCTGTCAGCACAGGGGGAAATAGGGAATGATACGGAGTCAAGAACAATTAAATCATACACAGTTTGACATTTGGTAAATAGTTTTTCAGTGTAGAGCTACCTGGAAGATTATAGAGATAAAAGACATGCTTTCTGTGTATGCACTAAATGGGGGAGAAAAATAATTCAGGAACGTGGTATGTATGTCTAAAAGAGAGAGGCTGAGTAAAGTGTCAGACTGTGGGTATGTCCCATCTTATGACTGATGTAAACAGAAAACTGTAACAGTGGGTGCTCAAGACTTGGTTCATACTGGTAATAAAAGCTCCCAGCCAATATTCCCTTCCTTTCGGGAAGGCTCAAAAGCTCTAAGAGAGAGAATTCTTGTCATGTAATATAATTTCCTAACTAACCTAAATGGATAGAATCCATACCTAATGTGATTATCATGAAAATTAATGTAGTACCAGATAACGTTCCAAGTCCATTACACATGGTCAATAAAAGTCAGCTCCATCACCCTGCAGGCCCTACCACTTGGGGTGTGTATGATTCAGGCTAAAATTATCCTCTTGGTTGGATTGTTCTAGACAGAATTGGAATCACCTCTTCTTTTCTCACTTCCTCAACTATTCACACATGAAATTGCTAGAATTATTACTTGTGAAAAATTTAAGTTGGTTGTCAGTCTTCAGGTCTGACTGGGTTATAGATATTATCAGTAAATATTTAAAAAGAGTTTACATTTGTATGCTGAATACAGGAAATAATTAGAATATCCTTCAATTCAGAGCATTTAAAAAATGTTACAAAGAGCAATCATTTATTGGTTTTAGACTCTGGAGTTTGCCTCAAATATTACTAATACCCAAAATAAAAGCCTGAAATCTGGTTTCTCCTTTGAAATGCATTATGTGAGCGATTCGAATTAATCTGTGGTAATTTTCAGAGAATATTATGGAATGACAAATCTTGATTTTTAACAAAGGTTTAAAATATTTAAATTATTAATGTTAAAAAAGATACAAACATACTAATACATTTGCTGATCAGTATTTCTTACCATTTATGTTTGGCTCATGTTTAACAAGCATGTTGAATTGAGGCTAATTAGTTCTTTGATACAATAAATGTTTATTGGGCACCTAGAGTATGCAAGACACTGAATTAAAAGTCTACTATTCAGAAATGAGAAGGCACAGTTCTGGTTTTCAAAGAGCTTGAGTTGAATGGGAAAAGCAATTGTAATATAAAGCATCGTTCCTTGAATAGAGCTATGCATAAAGCACAGTGGTGATATGGGAGAGAAGCAATTAAATCTATTAAGGCAAGCTGAGGAAAATCATAATAACTCTGAGAACTAGGTATTATTATTGTCATTTTATGAATGTTAGCAACAATAATGGCTTAGAATTATAATACAATCACTTACATAATCTTTGGAAAAGTTTTCCTTAATTGATACTTAATAGATAGTTTATTAAGTAGATTTGGGAACGTTTCCTTTTTAAACTTAGTAAAGACTTGGTGAATGTAATTTTAATTTACCGCTATCAACCATCTTTCTTTATGATGTGGAGAACATATTAGCCTCATATGTATCAAAACACCAGTACCAATTGTTATGGACTGAATGGTGTCTTCCCCAAATTAATAAATTGAAGCTCTAACCCCCAGTGTGACTGTATTCAAACAGGGCATTTAGGGAATCATCTAAATGAGGTTAAATGAGGTAATAAGAGTAGGGCCCTAATCCCATAGGGCTGGTGTCCTTATAAGAAGAGAAAGAGACACCAGCGCTCTCTCACTCTGCAGGCACGGAGAGGAAAGGTCACGAGGACACAGAGAGAAGGTAGCTGTTTACAAATCAGGATGAGTGTCCTCACCAGAAACAGAATTTACCAACACTTTGATTTTGAACTTCTAGCTTCCAGAACTCTGAGAAAATGAATTTCTGTTGCTTAAGTGGCCCAGTCTATGGTATTTTGTTATGACAGCCCAAGTAGACTCAGACACCAATAATATGAAGCAGATGAACTTGGACTAATTTTCCTTGGGGAAGAACAAACCAGTACCTTTTTTCCCTTGGAAAAAAGCCACCTCCTTTAATACCCACTGTGTTCTGGTAGTAGAGGTGGGTGAGTTTGCACCTGGATCTGGGAACCTCCTGGGAAGCTCAGGGGTCTCAGTGCACATTTTCCCCTTGAGATTTAATGTTATAGAATTTCTCAGTGAATAAAAGTGCCATCTTGGACTGAAAGGCTACCTGGGTTGCCAAAGGTGATTCGAGTCCAACTGGGAGGAAGTTTGCAGGTTGCATGTTTCTCACTAGTGTTCTACAGAAAAACCTGTAGTCTGTGAGGGAGGACTTATCTGCACTTGCTTGTTAGGGCAGTGGGCACAGATCCGACTTTGTGGTTCCAGTTTTTGAGATTGAAACCTTGTGAGAGCCATAGAACAAGGGCAGCTAAAAAACTAGAACTGCAAGTAAGCTGTTCACATTTGCAAAATTTCCTTCCCAGTATTCTCTGTAAGCAGGACTGCTTTGTTTTTACAAAGAAGGAAGGAAGTAAAGGAAAGAGGGAGAGGTGGTATTAGATTTCCTGATAAATATAGGCATTTACTCAAGTGATTGATGGGAGAAATATATTTAAAAATGTGACTCTATTGCTACTCCAATCTAGTGGCTTAGAGCTTGTAGATTTTTCACATGTAACAGAGCCTTAAAACTACAATTCAAAAAAAAATTGTCATTCTTATAAACAGGCAATTCACAGAAAGATTAAAGGAGCTCACTGTTGAAGTGTTAAAAATATGTCCACAGATTCTTTGATGCTCCTCCTTTCAATAGGTGAAAGCTTAATCCCACCTCCCCCTTGTGTGTAGACAGGTCTGGTGACACTCTTCTAACGAACAGCAGTAGGTTCAACTTAGTGACTTCCTTCTAACAAATAATGGCAGAAGTGATGGTGTGTCATTTGCAACATTAGGTTATAAAAAGGCTGTATCTTCTGTCTTGCTCTGGGGTAAGTCATGTTGTGAGCAGCCCTCTAGAAAGGCCCACATGATGATAAATTGAAGGCTTCAGCCAGTGGCCACATGGGTGAGCTCAGAAGCAGATGACACCCACCCCTTTCAGAGATTACAGCCCTGGCCAATAGCTTGACTGAAATCTTATGAGAGATCTTGAGACACAACTTTCAGATTCTTGACTCTTAAAACTGTCCGAGTTAATAAAGGTTTTTAGCTGCTAAGTTTTGGGGTAAATTCTTAAACAGAGTACTTGTCTACTGATCACAGTTCCAACATATGGGGGAGGGGGAGTTGCCCGCACACCACCAAGCAATGCTCCAGGCAGATACCAGCTGGGTGTCCTAACATTTTAACTCAATTCTGACACATCTACCCAGAGATAGCATTGGATTCCACAGGTTAAGGGTTTAGTCCTACGAGACTCCACTGACCCCTCACTTCATGCTCCAGATACAAACCCAGGGTGTCTCCTATCCTTTTGATGAACAACCTGTAAATCAGAGGTTCCCACAACCCCCTTCTTGGGTTTGATTAATTTTTTAGAGTGCTCAGAGAAACAATTTTACTTACTAAATGACTGGTTTATTATAAAAGGTTATAACTCAGGATCAACCAGGTAGAAGAGAGTATAGGGAAAAGTATGGGGAAAGGGCGCAGTTTCCATGCCCTCTCAGAGTGCTCAACTCTCCCCACATTGCCAAGTGTCCACCAATGCAGATGCTCTCTGAACCTCATCCCTTAAAGATTTTCTGGAGGCTTTCTTACATAGGCATGAATGATTCATGGTGACTGAACTCAGTCTCCAGCCCCTCTCCCCTCCCTGGAGGTGGTGGAGGCCAGGAGACTGAAAGGTCCAACCCTTAAAACAAATGGTTGGTTATCCTGGCAGCCAGCCCCCCATCCTTCAGTGGGGTCCAAAATTCACCTCGTTTATGTTAAAAAAGACAGACATCTTTACCATTCTCACTTAGTAAATTCAAGGGTTTTAGGACCTCTGAGCCAGAAATGGGGACAAAGGCCAAATATATATTTCTTATTATAAATCACACTATTACACAGAGTTAAACAATTATTATAATCAGACTTACTAGATACCAGAGAAATACTGAATAAAACAACAAAGTCAAGTACCTTCTTAAACATTAGACTGGCCAAATTTTAAAAATAATAATTCCCAGTATTTTCCAGGGCATACACTTTTTGTGGGTATTTAATCAAAATGCTCTGTTTGGGTAATGATTTTGGGTGCAGTGGTTAAGAATCCACCTGCCAATGCAGGGGACAAGGGTTTGAGCCCTAGTCTGGGAAGATCCCCCATGCCATGAGCAACTAAGCCCGTGTGCCACAACTACTGAGCCTGTGCTCTAGAACCCGCAAGCCATAACTACTGAGCCCGCACGCCACAACTATTGAAGCCCACACAGCTAGAGCCCATGCTCCGCAACAAGAGAAGCCACCGCAGTGAGCAGCCCGTGCACTACAACAAAGAGTAGACCCGACTCCCCGCAACTAGAGAAAGCCTGTGCGCAGCAACAAAGACCCAACACAGCCAAAACTAAATAAAATAAACTTATATAAAAAAATATGTAATAACCTCTGTGGGAAAAAGAATGGATATATGTATAACTGAATCACTTTGCTATACACCTGAAACTAACACAACATTGTAAATCAACTATACTCCAGTATAAAACAAAAATTAAATTTTAGAAAAGAAGAAATATAAATAATCACTCCATTTATAGACAACCCTATTAAAAGTAATGTTAGAGCTATATACAGTTTGATGAAATGATATCAGAAATTATTTTCCTTCAAGTTAAGCTACATATTAAAGATTGCTAAGGAAAATGCCTGAAGTTGTTGACAGGTGATGATGCTAACGAATACAGTGGCCTGGAGTGCTCTAGCAGATTGGAACTATGTGAAACGTGGGTCCATTAATTCTAAATTTTATGATTTTTTTTCAAGAGAATCCATGAAAATTTGATTTTTTTTAAATGTGAAATCTTGCCATATTAAACACATAATAAATTAAATTTTTTAAGATGCTAAAGCCAAATATAATATTTCTGAATACAGACACCATCCACAGTGTTCCAGACTGAGATCACCCTATAAATGAACAATAATGGATTGAGGAGATCCATAATAATGGCTTAAGGAGATTAAAACTACCTGAAAAACTTTACTGAAACTTTATTGAATTCATTAGCATATCTAAAAAAATAATATCTTAGTCAAAGAGACAGTAGCCAGCCACTGAAACATAGAAAAGTAGAAAGAAAGAAATGTGTCCTCAATACAGGTACTGCCCATCCCAAGAATCAGTATATCAGATCTTGATATATTAGACTCTGTATTGCCCTGTAGCAGAGCAGTTGAGGACTTGGGGTCTTGCGCCAGACTCCATGTGTTTGAATCCCAGCTCTACCACTTACTAGGTACTCAATCTTTCTGTGACACAGTATCTCTATTTGTAAAACAGGGATTATAACTGTATGTACCACACTGAAATGCTGTGAGAAAGTAATGGCTGAATAAATATTAGCTATTATTACTGTGGAGGTGAAGTATTAGATTACCAGAGACTGGTGCCAGAAACCATTCTTATCATTTAATCTTTGTGCTGATTTCATTCTCACAAAGCAATTGCTGATTATAATAGACTTGTGTAAAATGCAAGCATGCCTTGGTCTGAGGGTGTAAGAGCAGACACTGGGGTAGTTAGAGACCTTAGTATAAATTAAGAGATTGCTATTCTGATTAAAGTACTTTACTCTCGGTGAGTTCAGTTATTGTGAATTAAGTTGCCTAGGATTTGATTATATCTAGAACTAAGACATGATTATTTTTCTGGATCCTAAACCATGGTGAATTCACGAAGACAGACACCAACCAAAGAGAACTCTTGGCATCTAGGCAGTTGGAATGTTCTTTTTTTCACCGTGAGATTTTTCTTTCAGACTTTCTGTCTTAAAACTGTAATAAAAAAAAATTATGTCTCTCTTACTCATTGTTTAATTCCCAATCTTTAGCACAGTGTTTGACAAAAAGTCAATGTTCAATAAATATAAATGATTGAATGAATGAATTTAAAATGAATCAACAATCGAAAAACAGATTTCTTTGTATCAGGTTGTTTGTTGCCATTTACCTTGTTTCAATCGAAGTGTTACTTAGAGAATTACTTCTGGTTCACTGATGGTCCCTTTTAGTTGAGTTCCAAGTATTGAATATTGTGCTGTGTCTTTTACAATTGGAGCAGGAGTTGGAGAGTGGAAAATGAGAAGTGGAAGAAAGGAAAAGCAACTAGCTATTTGAGAGAACATCTTTCATTCATTTGAGGGTAAGGGATTGCAGGAATGAGGTATATACACAGTCAGTTCTGGACACAGCAGAGTAATGAATATCAGGTTTATCTTCCTGACATAAAAATCAACAAAATAGGATAAAATATATGAAACAACTCTTTTCAGGCTTTGGAAAAAACACAGCATATAACTATAATTCCTGAAAGAACGATAACTCATGAGCTGAGTCCCACATTTACTCTGGTTTTCTGCCTGGGAACGTCTCAAACTGCTGCACAGGAATGAAGAGCCTCCAAAGAAGGCAGCAAACCTGCCGGCCAAAAAAAACAGCGATTCTATTTTGTTGCTGCTGAGGCTGCTGTATTCCATGGCACAGGCTAGCAGAGATGAGGGAGTTGCACAGAGGAGCCTCAGAAATCTGCATAGTGGCCCCTCCAGATATCTGACTGAACAAACACATGGCAATGATGTACAAGGCTTGACTCCTCATACCAGGCAGAGAATAATTGTTGGGAGAATGAGAGCAGAACAGAGATTCTGGAAGTAGCCAGATGCTGGAAGAAATCGGATTTCCAAACTGCTAGAGTGAAGAATCTTCAGAAAGGCCACCCCTTGAGAATAAGAACTGTGCCTGAGAGCAGTGGTCCCTCCAATCTGGTCCGCAGAACAGCAGCCTTAGCATCACCTGGGAACTCGTTGGAAATGCTGATTCTCTGACACCAACCTGATCTACAAAATCAGGAACTCATCAGGTGGGATCCAGCACTCTGTGAATCAAAGAAAAATCCACAAGGAAATTAGAAAATGTTTTTAAATGAATGGTAATGAAAATACAACTTAATCAGAATTAGTGAAAAACAGCTAAAACCACGATCTGTTAAGATTTATGTATTTAAATATTTATATTTGAAAAAAAGAAGCGGTCTGAAATTAACGTCCTCAGCCTAACCTTAAAAAGAAAGAAAAGGAAGAATAATTTAAACCAAAAGTAAGTAAAAGGAAACAATAACGGTAAGACTGAAAATCAATAAAATAAAGAACAAATGATGGAAAAAATTAAGGCCCAAAGTTGCTTTTTTGAAAAGTTGAATAAAAATGAAAAATATCTAACAAAATTGATCAAGAAAAAAGAAAAACACAAACAAGGTCAACAATGAAAAAGAGAATGTTGCTGTAGAGCCTCCAAGCAATAAAACGATAATAAAGAAATATTATTGATACTAATAAAGGTATATGAATAAGTCTGATAACTTAGATAATTTAGTAAAATTCATTGAAGGGCACTAATCACTAAAACAAGGAAAATTCAATCGGGTTGCATATACACATTTAAGAACAGTGAAATACTGAGGCAGCATCTCAAACTGGTATTGGGATCACGTTGTCAGAATTAGTAGACAACTTCCTATAATGATCATGATGAAAGACAATTATTGGGAAGTGTTGGTCTTAGCAGTTATGTTCATTTAAACTGTTGGTTATCCATGCCTTAAATAGTCTGTGATACCCCCTCAGAATCTTGCAGACCCACATCAAAATACTTACAAATAAGCATATGTCATCTTCCATGATTAGTTTAGATAAAATTAGACTGGTGGAAAAAAAATAGAACATATAAATAGAAGTAGATTTGTTTAAAAATAAAAGAATTTCAAAATTTAAATTTCTCACCAGGCCAAAGTGTTTTCTCTGATAGATTCTAACCAAAGTTAAAACAATAGTACCAATCTTATACAAATTTTTCAGAAGATATAAGAGGGAAGATCACTCCCCACTTCATTTTATGAGACCAGAATAATCCCGATACCAAAATCAGTCAAGTATACTCCAAGAAAAGAAAAGCTACAGAACACTATCTCTCATGAAAAGATATGCAAAAATCCTTAACAAAGCACTAGCAAAACACATACAACAATGTATAAAAAGGATAATATGACAAGACATAGCAAGGTTCATCCCAGTAACAAAATGTTGGTTTATTATTTTAAAAAATGAGTACAAATACTCATCACATTAATAGAAAGAAAGAGAAAAAATCATATGATATCTTAATAGATGTGGGAAAGTACTTGACAAAATTGAGCACCCATTCATGATAAAAACTTACAGCAAACTAGGAACAGCAGACACTCACCAAGAAGTACATAATGTTTGATTACCTTTATATGAAGATCAAAAACAGGCAAAATTAAGTGTTTACCTGTGATGTCACAGAAATTTACTGGGGATGTGTATGAGAAAATTTTCTGGTATGAAGGAAACAATCTTCATCTTTACTGGGTTTTGAATAACACAAGTTCAAACTTTTGTCAAAACTCATCAACCTTTACATTTAGGATCTATGCCTTTCACTGTATGTAAACTATACCTCAATTAAAAACAAGCCACAGGGCTTCCCTGGTGGTGCAGTGGTTGAGAGTCCGCCTGCCGATGCAGGGTACACGGGTTCGTGCCCCGGTCCGGGAAGATCCCACATGCTGCGGAGCGGCTCGGCCCGTGAGCCATGGCCGCTGAGCCTGCGCGTCCGGAGCCTGTGCTCCGCAACGGGAGAGACCACAACAGTGAGACGCCCGCGTACCGCAAAAAAAAAAAAAAACAAGCCACAGGAGGACAAAAGTTATATATTGGACTACCATTAAAACAAAAGAGGGAAAGAACTGGAATGATTTTTAAAAGATTAAAATACGTGAATACAAAGTAGAAAGTCAGGAGAAAGAATAAATGAAGGGCTTCCCTAGTGGCGCAGTGGTTAAGAATCTGCCTGCCGATGCAGGGGACATGGGTTCGAGCCCTGGTCCGGGAAGATCCCACATGCCGCGAAGCAACTAAGTCCGTGGGCCACAACTACTGAGCCCACATGCCACAACTACTGAAGTCCACACTCCTAGAGCCGTGCGCCGCAACAAGAGAAGCCACTGCGAGAAGCCCGCACACTGCAACGAAGAGTAGCCCCCACTTGCTTCAACCAGAGAAAAGCCCGCGCACAGCAACAAAGACCCAACACAACCAAAAACAATAAATAAATAAAATAAAATAAATAAATTTATAAAAAAAGAATAAATGGAAAGAGTGTGTGTAACTTATAATCAGATGCACAAGTTAAGATTTATTGAGTATGTATTACATACACATTTTGTGATATATACATACCATCTTTTAGATAGTAATTATTTTTATTTTATAGATGATGATAGAGACCAGAGAATTAAAGTCTAAAGCCACAGGTAGAAAGTTATCAGAATAAGACTTATACCAGGGATTAGCAGAATGGTGGATCTTGAGGCTGAGTTCAGTACATAGACATTTCATTTTGTCCGCTTGGTATTGCAAAAGAGAAAATTGAAGTAAATATTTGCATTTAAAGATTGTGACATTTCCATAAAAATCTGAATTTCTGGAAAATACTGAAAATTGGAAGATTTGCCATGTTGGGCCTATGTTCCCACATGCAGAAAAATCATCTGAAGCTCAGTGTCAAGCAGATGGTCCCCTTAAACAGGACTTAAACAGGACACGTTACCTGCTTGTCTCTGTAAGTGTTTGAGTATGGATACCTAATTGATGACCACGTTTATCTGAATTCAGGTCCAGAGAAGACATAGGAAAAAAGGTGATATTGCACAGTGAAGGGGGGACAAAAGATCATATGAGTAAGGAGTCTATGATTTAGGAGCTAAGGGATTTGTGTTTACTAAAAGATAGGAACAAAACCTGATAATGCCCAAAGCAAGATATTATATAAGAGAAAAAGACAAAAAGCAGAGACCTGTCCAAAAGGAAAGTCCATTTTATAGTGACTAATACCCATTGGATGTTTTCCAGCTTGTTGTGGGGATGCTATACTGTAATAGAGAGACTCACAGAAGATAAATTAATTTCTCAAAATTGCTTGACTGATACTGAAGAATTACCTTCCTCTGGGATAAGAAGTGAGGTTAGACTCTGAGCACTCAGAACCAATGTGATTAAGAGCAGGAAGGTGGAGGAAATTTATAACCCCCTTAGAGTATCTAGGTCTGTGTTCCCTCCTCTGTAAAATTAAAGCATAATATAGACTGGTTTTTCCATAACGGACCTTTTCAGTTCCGACATTCTTTGGCTTCATGAATTAGGATGACATTGAAATATGGCCTAGTACCCCAACAGCGCTTGTCTGGTATTTTTATTCTATACATACTAGTGCCTCCACCCAGAGTACAAAGTGGGAAGGTTTCTTCTTTTCAAATCACTCACTACAACTCTCCACGGGTTGCAACCTCAATTAACTTCTTTTTTTTTTAATTTTTATTAATTTATTTATTTTTGGCTGTGTTGGGTCTTCGTTTCCGTGTGAGGCCTTTCTCTAGTTGTGGCAAGCGGGGGCCACTCTTCATCGCGGCACGCGGGCCTCTCACTATGGTGGCCTCTCTTGTTGCGGAGCACAGGCTCCAGACGCGCAGGCTCAGTAGTTGTGGCTCACAGACCTAGTTGCTCCGCAGCATGTGGGATCCTCCCAGACCAGGGCTCGAACCCGTGTCCCCTGCATTAGCAGGCAGATTCTCAACCACTGCGCCACCAGGGAAGCCCTCAATTAACTTCTTGATTCCTCTTTCATACTTTCTAATTTACTACCCCAGTTAAAACAATTCAATGCATCCAGATCCATTTAGGTTCTACATAGCCCTTATAATAAGGAGTCTGAGTTTTTTTTTTAAGTTTATTCATTTGTTTAATATGTGTAGCACACCTAAACCTGGAAAGGGAGGAAAACAAGGATAAGTTGTTGAATTAGAATCAACTTGAAAATAGAGTCCAATCTGACTTTTTACTAAATGTACTTTTAGGTTAAAAATATTAGCCTGTCCTTTATTTGGCATAGTATTTTCTACAGCATGTTAACACAAGATTTGTTTTTGACTTGTGCTTGGATCCGGTATTAATATTACAAAGATTAGCTGTTGCTTTAGAAATGAAAGCTGTTCAGTCCTATCTAAGCTCTACTTAATAAGTCCCCTTATCCTTATTTAAACTCTCTATGGCTTTATTATTTTTTTAACCAACACAATGAGAATGATATCATTCTGCAAATCCTGCTTCATAGTATGCTATGTTACATGAAATCAAATTAATCTGGCATGTTGCCTGTCATAGAGTAGGGTTTCAATAAATTAATTTCAAGTTTAATCTTTAGATTGCTCTGAGGCCTGTGGTATTGGTTACGGTGGATGTTTCTAGACTCAGAATGCTATATTGTTGACTCTAGTCCTCTGCCTCTAACAACTTGCCCCTCCTTATTCTTTCTGTACACATTGGCTCACCACATTGGAAACATCAACACAGTGCCTGTAGGACCACCATACTCCCACTCTTCCTTTATGATAACTTACAAAATGTCAATTGCAGTCAAAAATAACATTCAAGACTCTCTTGAAAGGAAGCATTCTCTTATACCATTTGGCTAAAAATCTCTCCAGAAGAGATTTACTTCCTGTGTTTCATTGTTCACAGTTTGGAGAATGAAAATGTCTTTGTGAGAGGTGAAGGAGAAATAGCCACCCTAAAACTATCAGGGAAGGGTGCTTAGAATTTCCCTAGTTCATTAATTCATCCAGTTAACAATATTTACTGAGTCCTTACTATGGAGAAGCATTGTTTTGGGTTCTGAGGATATAAGAAATAAGACCAAAAAACAAAAACATTCCTGCTTTTATTCACAAAAGACAAAAATAAGTGGACAAATAAAGACTATAGAGATTGAATGAAGTAGCAGTGGGATAGGTTTTAAAATAGACAGTTATATCAGTCAACCATTGCCACAAAAATGCTGCATAACAAACTACCCTAAACTCAGTTACTTAAGACAAATAACTTGATTCTCTTCATATATCTGTGAGTTAGCCAGGATGATTCTGCCTTCAGCTCAGGAAGCTCTGCTTCACACTGCAGTTTTGCAAGTTGGCTAGTTTGACTGTGCTTCACGTTTCTTCTCATTGGGGGACCACCCAGGAAAAGTTCTTCTTCTGACAATGGCAGAAGAGGAAGAGGGCGAGCCAGAAGCTGCCAACTCATATCGAGTCTCTGTTTTCCTTATGTCTGCCAACATCCCATTAGCTAAAGCAAGCCTCATGGCCAAAATCATGATCAAGAGTGGGGAAATATATTCTACCCACTCTGGGGAGAGGCAGGGGATGAGTATTTGCTGAACAATAATGTAATTACAACATTCATTGACGATCTCTAAGGAGAAAGGTTGGCATGTTTAGGAAAAAGCCAGAAGACCAGTATGCTTGAAACAGACAGAAGGGGAGAGTGGTAGGATATGACAGCTGAGAGGGAGGCAGAGGCCCCCTCAGGGTAATACAGGCCACAGTCAGGAATTTGTTCTAAGTACAATAGGAAACCTTTAGGGGTTTTACACAGAGAGTAGTAAGAATTGATTTACATTAAAAAACAAAAAACTTCTCTGTGTGGTGACTACATTGAAAGGGACCAAGTCTGTTGGTAAGTATACTATTCACGTTACTCTTGCTGCAGCTCAGGCGGGTGATGATGGCTTAGACCTGCATGGTGATAGTAGGATGATGGCTTGGACCTGGATGGTGATAATGGAGTAAGGAAGAGTACTTGGGCTTGGAATCTATTTTGGTGGCAGACCTGCACCCTAGGGAGTTTCCACCCTTGGAAGTGGTAGGGGAGAGGGAAAAAAGTTGTAAACGGCTGCCAGCTATTTGATCTGTGCAACCCAGTGAATGATGGTGCTAGTAACTGAAATGGGGAGCACTAGGGGAAGATGAGATTTTTAGAAAAGTGTTGGAAGGAATCAAAGGTTTTATTATGGGTGCTTGGGGCCGCACCATGACCACCAGAGGAAACCCTGTCGCTCTGGAAACAGGAGCAAGCCCCGCTGAAGGCCCTTGTTGTGGACCTGGACATGGTGTGGTGGCAGCGGGACCCGCCTTCTCGGGCCGGCAGAGGGTCAGGGGCGTGGACACGTCCTTTGTGAAGGGCGACAATGTCAACACCTGTGCGTGTCTGATGGTGCTCAGCTACCCTGAGCTTGAGGTCCTCCAGTAAGCCCCCTTCATCCTGCAGAACCAGGAGTCGCTCCCAGCACCCTCTTATTTGTCTTTACCATGCTGGGATGGAACTGACCAGAATATAAGCTCCACGATGGGTGGTAGGGACCATGCTGTCTTGCCCACTGGTTGTAGCCTTGGCACCTAGTACCATGCGGGGCTCACAGAATACCCTCGAATAGACACACAAATGATTGAGCAGTGTACCCACGATTCCTTTGGAGTCAACAACTCAGGGAGCATTGGCTAAAGAAGAGCTTGAGAAGGAACCTCTGCAGCTTCGGCGTTTCCCCCTCCCTGCTCCTCTGCCAGCTCCCAAGCTGCCATCCTCCTGCCTCAGTGTCTTTGCGCTTTGCTCAGAAGACCCTTTAGTCCAAATTCAGCAGAAATGTATTGATACCCAACTTACAGTTTGGTGAGGAATAAATGAGATCATGCGGAAAGCAATTTAGCATAACAGGGCTGGGGTAAGCCCTCAATTAAGCCACTGTTAATTCTGAGGATGACTTCTTGCTTTTCAAGACACAATTCACTTGTTCCCATCACTCTGTACCTTTCTCTAGCAGCAGAATTAACCACCCCTTCATCTCTGTCCTAGGCCTCTTTCTTAGGTGTGTGCTATTCCAGTACCTCTCACACTGTATTAAAGTTACTGGTTTAGGAGATACTTGCAGATCTTATGACCTATCTATGATTGGAGCAATCTCCCTATTGCAATAGTCCTCCTACCTTCCTTGCAATAATTGTTTTGAATAAAGTCTCTCCTTACCTCAAATAAAAAAAAGTTTTGTTTTGGACAGTAAGGTTACCTAATGATCCTCCAAGTAGAGCTGCTACGGATGTGATTGGATATGCAATCTGAGTGGTCAGAGATGAAAATTGAGGGGTTACTAGGGAATAGATAGGATCCACAGCCATAAGATTTAACAAGATCAGCAGGGAAAGAATCTAAATTGAAAAAATAATACGACCAAGGACCAAGACTAATAATATAAACCGTTATGTTCCAAGTTCAGCATCTAATATCTTCTTCAGATAAGGAAAAAATACAGTATTTCACTGAATCTGCTTCTGGTAAATGGTAGCTCAAGTACATTTGTTCTATTTTGTGTATTACAGGTGGTACAGAAATTTTCTTAGATTTTGTAGCAACAAAAAAAAAAGCAGAAGCTTTTCTTTAAAAAAAAACTCATTTTTTACTCTAAACAGTTACACTCTAATTTGTAAAACTAAGAAAAATAAAAGTTGAAAATTGTTAAGGACTTTTCCTGTAATGTTTTCATTTTGGTCTTACTCAAAAAGGAAGCTTATAAGGACAATTACTTGAGCAATACACATAGCGGTGAGTGATTTCATGGACATATCGATATTTTTCTTTGACATGAGAAACAAGATTATAAGTGAGATCAGCAGTACCTACAATATGGAATATCCTTAGTTAAATATGGCAACCCGTTAACATGTGAATCCCAGGCAAAGCTTGTGTTATAATTGGAGTTTAAGTTGCAAAATATGCTTTGACTACAGAAATCCATCATCAATTTTTCCGAATTAATTACCTATACAGATGCGAGAGCAGAGACCGGAAGAGCCAAAGGGAAATGAGCTGGGAATTTGTAGAGATTATGGGCAAAGCATGATTACACATAGATTGGAAAATTGGACATTTGGTTTACATTTACCTAACTCTCCAAGGACAGGATTATATGCATTTTGTGTGTAAGATAGTATATGCGGGTGTGGGTCTGTGCATGCATATAACTGTCTGTATGTCTAGAAAATGGACCTTAATTGAACAGAAAAATCAATTGAGTTTACAAAGAGATTGGCATCATTGTTTGTTCAGATGAATCACAGTCACGGTTCCAAACCAGAGACTCATTTAGAGGAATGGAGTAAATGTGCAAGTTATCCTAAGCACTCAACTGGTGAACGCACATGATCCCAGGGTGCTTTCTTAAATATCTTTAATGTTGACTTCCCCAGTCAGGGAGGAAAAGAATGACTAGAGCAAAGTCTCAGAAAACTGACTTAAAGTCTCATATCAAATATTAAGATTAGTGATAACAAAAGAGATTTTAGTAATTGAAATTAAAGTAGAGATGTGGCTGAAAGGAATGTTACAAATGGAAACATGGAAAAACAAGTCAGAAATTTTAAATAATCAGCTTTTCAATTCAACCTAGTGAATATGTATTGAGCACTTACAGTCTGTAAGCCTTGGAAGAAGAGCATATACAATGATGTGTGAGCACCCTTTCCTTCTAGAAGTTTACAGATGTAGGGGAGGAAAAATAATTTTCCCTCTGCCTTTCTAGGTTCTTAGTTGAGACCGCACCACCATTGCCACCATAGTAACTGATTAACAGTTAAAAACAGAGTTTAGGGTTTCCCTGGTGGTGCAGTGGTTAAGAATCTGCCTGCCAATGCAGGGGATACGGGTTCGAGCCCTCGTCTGGGAAGATCCCACATGCTGTGGAGCAACTAAGCCCGTGAGCCACAACTACTGAGCCCACATGCCACAAATACTGAAGCTCACGCATCTAGAGCCCATGCTCCGCAACAAGAGGCGCCATCGCAATGAGAAGCCTGTGCACCGTGACAAAGAGTAGCCCCCGCTCGCCACCACTAGAGAAAGCCCATGTACAGCAACGAAGACCCAACGCAGCCAAAAATAAAAACAAACAAACAAAAAACAGAAGTTTAATACCAGGTACCCTTCCTGGATCCATGGGAGATACCCAGGAAAACTGAGTGGTTCCCCAAAATGGTCCAACCCACCACCTTAAACACCATCTTTAGCTAAAGACAAAAGAAAGATTTTGGGGAGGGGCTTGGGGAAGGCCTGTTAATGGGAGATGATCAGGCAAAGCACAGTAAACCCGGGTATGATTGTTACAGAGTCCGAGCCTTCTCCACTGAGGTGAGTTTTCAGAGATTTAGTCATCCTTCTCTTCCAGGTGTAGTATAGTGAGGGAGATACCCTTTCAAACAGAGATTCCCCTTATTAACGTAAAGGTCCCTTATAAAAGGGTAACTTCTACTCTGTTTTCAGAGCTTCTCTTGCCTTGGCTGTGTCTTAAAAATAACCAGCTCAAGTAATCAATATGCCAAAGAGGCATAATTTGGGGTGGCGCATTCTGCTCCCCTTCAGTTTACCACAAACAGCTAGCAGAAACTGGGAAGAGTAGAAGTAGATTAAACTTTTAGGATTCAAACTTGGAAAGGTTCACCTTGAATAGGCCTAAAATAGAATCTTTTAAAAATTAAAGATAAGTCAGAAAGTGAGAGACAGAGCGGTCAAAGGGAAGAAGGAGGGCAGATTCCAGATGGTAGAAACACCACAGGGTAAGTTTTGGGGATTACGGTATAAAAAGATTGGCGCGTCCAGGAAGCTGTATATAAGTGGGATGATGAAGCCTCCGAAGGTACAGGAAGAAATCATCTGAAACTGAAGACACACTATTTATCAAATAGTTTTTGAACTTTCCCATCTCCAAATTAAATATGTTTACAGACCACTCTTTCTAATTGCCAATCTTTCAGGCATCTCTGTTGATTTTTTTAAGTAATTAGCGAGCAAAAGTCTGATTTAAGTCACAGTAGAAGCTCAGAAATCTACCTACAGTAGAAATGTAACCTACAGGTACCCAGATAAACCTATTTAGATAGATAAAAAGATAAAACCTATTCAGAGTTAGCTGCTTCATGGTGACCGCAAGCTAGAAGGCCAACACGTGAAGATTGTCCAAGGGTAATGTTCAAACTCTTCATTAGTATTTTAAGAGCTAAATAAAAATTGGAAGGATTTTAGGCATAAAGGCTTTAGAATAAAGATATTTCACCCATCTCCATAGAAAGGTGCCTGAAATCCTGCATAAAAGGCATCATTGAAGTACTTCCTGAAATACGTTTAAAGGCAAATATCCACACATAACTTACTGTCTCTTAAAACAAATTGTTTAATTGGCTTTTCTATAGCTCGAAGGCATTGGAGCTGAAAAGCAAAGGTGTAACAGATGTTTTTAAAAATACCATTTAGAGGTCAAATAAAGTTTATCTATATCATAATTGTACCATAAAAGTTACACATCTTCTTTTTCTCCCAAAAGAAAAAGTAGTGTATAGCATCTATCTGATTTTCAATTATTTGACATTTGCTAACACATTTCCCCCAATTCTTTCAGGCTTATCATTTCTACATTGACAGCTAATGAAGTGATATATTTAAAACAACATGAATTCCCACTATTAATTCTCCCCCTTTCTTTCTAATTAATTAAGAATAAATTTTGTCAACATTTCCCTGAGCTTCATGTATGAAAGAAGTCAGTTGAGAAAAATAGGACTCACACTTTCTTTTTACCATTAGGCTGCTATCACACATTTTAAAAGATTGTTCTTTGTATTTGCATGTCAAAAGCTCATAAAACAACTAATTTAAATATCATGCAAAGAATATATAATTTCTTGACTTCTTCATTAAAGTGGCTTTGAAAGGATTCTGTCACAAAGATGCTCTGGTCATGAGAAGAAAGCATAATGCTCAGAATTCTGATGTGATCAGTCAAGTGAAAATAAAAATCCTTTTAAACATCTATTGCGCCCCCTAGTGGCATAAAGGCAAAAATCGAGTACATATTTCAAATTTCTTTGCCGATTAATTACCCTTTACATATAAAACTTTCCTCAAGTGAGTTGTGTTCAATGCTGTGTAGTATGTAAGTCTGTAAAACAAACTAAAAGAAGTAAAAAATATCAGCCGTTGTTAAATTCCTAAACATTAAGTTACATGAATGACTCCTTGCTATTTTAAATTATTATTACATGTTTGGAATTAGTCCCTCTTCTTAGGTGTAGGATAAAATGGAGAAGTCAATTCCGTAGACATATACCATATGATATAAATCAACTCTCTGTAGAAATCAATCCAGACTTCTTTTCTCGATTGTTACTGCCTGGTTGATATGTTTAAGAAGTGAACAAGTCTCAGACACATTTACCTTCAAATATTCACATTTTTAACAGCACCATCTTTTCCAGTCATGCCATGTATCCTGAAATACTTAATGCAAGAAGAAAACTTCACTCCAAAAGACACTTTGAGCAATTTTCTTCTGAGAACCCGGGAGAGGGAATGAGTGTCATTGTAACTCATGAAATATGTGAAGATGCGGTCTTAAGAATGTGACTGGTGGACGGTGGTTATTTAAGATTGTCTCCGTTCCAGAAGTACAGTCTCATCTTTATCACTATCACAGGGGAAGAAATCTGATACAATGGCGAAAACCAGTGAAAAGGGGATTATAGACTGAATAGGATGAGGCAGCAAGAATGAATCTAAAGGAGCAGAGTGATGCAGACAGAAAACGAGGAAAGTATCGGAAAACAGCAATCAGTGATACAATAATACATATTTCTGCCTGCTAACAAATAAATTATAGTTGGGTTTTGTAAACATGAAATTGTCTTTCTAAGACACTCAACCATAAATCAGCATACATAATTCAGTCAATCTTTCAGTTACTTAAAATTGACTTTTCAATTTGTTAGGAAATAATACCCTATTGCTTAGAGCTACTAGTCTCTTTTCTTAAAATTGATTCTCTCTCCTTTCTCTAAATTCTTTTGTTTAACCCAATATTATAACTGATTTTCTGCTTATCTTCCACTTGCTTTCTTTTTCTAGCATGTATTGTCTAAGACCTTATCAGTCCTGAAACCACAAAACACTTGTTCAAAAGTATGGGTTATCAGAAAAGAATCCTGACTCTTTAAGAACTTCCAAACCTAAAGAATTACTGATTTTAGGCATTCATCCTGGAGATTTTGATTATATTAGAAATAACAGATCTCATGCTTCACAAAATCAAAATGACAACTTCTTAGAGTCAGAGAATAAGAGGCAATGGGGAAAGAATGGTACTGGAAGTTCTTTTCCAGTATGCTGTGTACGGAATTGCTTTTGAATGACTCCTGCGTGCCGGAAATCTGGAGCAGCAGTGTCAATTAGGGAAGATGTCGCTGTTACTGGAGGTTCAGAAGTGGGGGAGAGGTGTGGGGGGGGGGGACAAAGAAGAAAGGGAGGAGGAAGTGGGGAGTGGAGGGGAGGGATGGAAATGAAGGGCACATCCTGAAGAGATAATCCCTGTATACTCATGACATCATCCCCTGCATATATATATATATACACATATATATATACACATAGGGAATGGTCAAAGCATCTCTCATAGTTCAGTCACTTCCAAACTCAGCTGGAGGCAAGAGGAAGCACTAGAGAGCCCCCTTCAGCCTGTCTCTGACGTTTATGGACTGGGCTTGCTAGAAGGCTCAAGAAGATGATGGCAGGAATGAAAATCCAACTGGTGTGCATGATACTCCTGGCTTTCAGCTCCTGGAGTCTGTGCTCAGGTAAGCTCAGCTGCATTTCACAACTCCCTGAAGTGATTTCTTTTTCCATTTTTACTGTGTGTTGCCACTTAACGTTAATGTATCCAGGGAGAAGAGTTTCTCCCTTATTCTGGATTTCCTTTTTAGTGATAGAAGCTGGATACTTTCTTTCTCTGTTTTATGATTACAAGAACTGAAAGATTTCTTTTTCCTTTTTAAATCTGCAAGGTAATAAAAGGGATTTCAATGAAACACTTCATGTTCCCCTTTGCAATGTAACCACTAGAAAAAAAACATGTGAAACAAATCAAGCTGGTCACTCTCTAATGAGAAGTACAGGAGTGGTGCCTGTCAAAGTGCAAACCCATAATTAAAACTGATTGCATTTGAAATGTTTTATCTCTTCCTCATTCACTCTCTTAGGACATGGTGGCTTCTCCCTCTCAAATATTATTTTCTTAATTGTGTGTATGTTAAGATAACAAAGTGAAAATTGATGTTTAATGAATAAATGAATAAAGCATTATTTGTAGAAAATTATTTCTAGAAAAATACACAAAATACCAAGCTCTTTTAAGAATACATTTTATATAACTTTTCTGTGTGACAAATAGATGTATTATTAATTTAACTATTTTTTTGCATGTCATTTAAGTTGATACAGAATGTAACTGGAAAATTGTCATTCTTATATTGATAAAAATTATTTCCCTGTAGAGTATTTTGCATGTGATAATTAAGATGAAACCATACTTTGTCAAATATCTATCAATAGGTCACCTTGAAAATAAGATTTAAACTTAAAAGAGTAATATGAAATATTATAGTGATTGCCATATGCTCTAATTAATGTTGGAAAATAATTGAATGATCACATCAAGGTGAAAAGAAACCAGGGATAAATACAGCAAAAATATTTAGCCTGTTTTATACTGTTATATCATAAATATGACACTGAAATGTTTAATTCAAACTCCTGCTATGATTTTATGAATTAACTCAGTATAGTGTTCTATAACTTTATTTCTATTACCTTATAGTAATTTCTAAATTTTTCTTCTCTGTGAAATATTCATTATTGGAAACTGGAAAGAATATTCTAAAAAAACATCAGAAATCCATTTTCCACACTCTTGTACATGTATTGATGGACAACTCCACTTTTGCTTAAACAATTTCCTTATAGCCTGTGAAAAAATTGCTAAGTACACGTCATTCTAAATCCTTGTTTAAAGTAGAGAAACAAATCTTTCAAAGTGTGTTTTGTAAAATAGCATCTCAAATTAAACAAATCTCAGTGTCTTTCTTATTCTAAAATTATCAGCAAGCAATTTCCTTTGTTTTTATCTTGAAAAAATGTCTTATACATACCTTTTCATTATGTTGTTTTTAAAATATCAATACATATATATTCTGTATATGTAAACTATTTCCAGTAAAAATTATCCAGCATTTTTGATTAAATCTTTATTTTATCATATAATCAGGTTTTTTTTTTAAATAATGAGATTCAGTGATTAAACAACTCCAAACCATCAATAGCTCTCCTGGCATAAAATCCTGTGTTTATTTTCTTAAAAGTGCTTCTATTATTCTATTCTGTTAGCCTAAAGTAAAACTATAATTGTTTTTTTCCAAATGTTATTCTAAGGAGAATGAATACATAGCAAAGACAATAAACTTCTAAGACAAAGTTTTTTGAGGCTAATCTTAAATCTCTAGGTTATAATATAATTACATGATACGTGATTATACAGTAAACATGTGGTTTTGATTTTACTCAGATTCAGAAGAGGAAATGAAAGCGTTAGAAGCAGATTTATTGACCAATATGCATACATCAAAGGTAACTTTTTCTTTTTTTTTAAACCAAGGACTGAAAAACATATGAACTCTCATTATAAACATGGTGTCCTTTTCCTATAGTAATAACTTCCCATTGAGACTGAAAAGTTCATTGGGAGGCATTTCCTTTATGGGGAAACTTTTCCTTAAGTTCAAAGGACTTAAGGGTGTTGATGTGACAGGGAAAGAAGCTGTATTGATACTGTATAGTGTATCAATCACTATACTGCAAATTTAATTAAGTAGTCACATATTATTTATGTGGACATGCAAATGTATTTTTAAAACTCCTCTTTCCATTCCAGTCATATTGTGTATGATGAAAGGTATATTGGCCTCAAGATAAATACATAAATGAAAATTAAGTGATATTTTTGCCTTTCTTGTACTATTGGGGAGAGTGAAGTGGAGTTCCTAAATTAAGAATTAAAGTTCACGAAACCCATGAAAGAAATGTGGTAGAGAGTAAAGAACAATAGACTGGCAAACAGAAGCCTTGAGATCTAATCCCACAGCTGTGACTTATGAACTATTTGATCTTAAGCAAGGGGATTAGTTAACATTGCTTGCCTTTGTTTCCTTATTTTTAAACGTTGGGGTTGGAGTTTATGATCTCCTAGACATTTACATTAAGTCCACACCTGGATTTAAATTCTCCTCATAACAGAAGTGTTATTGGTACCTGCTTATTGTTTTCATTGAATCAGGTGAAACTTTGTACTGGACCTTATTATTCCTCTCTTGGGGTCTTGAAAGCAAGGTTTTTAGATTCCAGCCTGTACCTAGGAATAAAACTCAATTAGAATATACCCAATTACCACACTACCACACAATCTTGATTTACCCGGAGTGAGTTAATCAGTGTGTATCTAAATGTAGAGTTGGAGAACAGGGTTCCCAACCAAAAGATGTTTCTCAAAGAAGAACATATCTTGAGGTGAGGCAGTCACCCGGTGCAATCACTGTTGTAATGCTGAGGATTCCACAGGCGCTGTGGTAAGAAAGGAAATGCTCAGGACTCCTCCTGCCTCTTCCCTAATTGGATGAGCATGTTCCAGGTGCAACAACCCCTAGCATAGAAGTAGAATTGTGTTCAATAGTGGGTGTGAAGGGGTAATAGCCATTTCTGTGTTTGTATGAGAATGTGGGTCACTGTCATCTCAGAGCTAACAAAGACGTTTTCTACTATGGTCCTTAAAAGGCATTTGGGGAAAATTTAAGTACCTATATATTTCCACAATTGCCCAGATTTACAAAAGTTGAACACATTGAAACCAAATTCTACCATAATTTGGTGGGTTTCCTATCAAGAATGATCAAATTTCATTTAGTCAGTAAAACTCAGTGAACAAATACATTTAACCTTAAGATAATGGATCCTTTGTTTAATACTCAATCAGAATAGCAATGGCTATAATCGCTTCAACTCATAAATAGGAAAACAAGTGAAGTTAATAGTCTGTTTTGAAAAATGGAACAGATTAGTATGCCTTAGTGTCTTGGTAGAGATTTTACCTCTATGATTTCAAGTTTATGTAGACAAATAAAGGTCCTAAATAATCTCCAAAATGTGATATGGTGTGGGGATTGCCAGCTACTTTGCAAAAATGTGGGAGTAGAGGTTATGATTCCTTCCCTGGCCAAGATGCCGCAAGGGAAAAACAATTTCAGTATATGAAGTGGTTTAGTTTTATTCTTAAGAGAAATACGTAGCCAAAGTATAGACAGAATAACATATACTGCTTTCATTCAGTCATGGGATATATCTCTAAAACAGATCATGGAAGAAAAATTGAATCCCATTGCCTCCTTTTTTACTTGAAATAAGTAAAATACAAACTATGATGAGGAAGCACCCAGAAGCATAATTATCCCAATTTTGCTGCTAGGATGGGAACATAAAGCCCATTTCTTATTTTTTATAAAACTACTATCACTTATTTCTCTGTGATTCAATTAGTTTTTGGTGTGTGTAGTGTTCTATGCAAATGAAAAGTCTAAACTTTTGACCATTTTAACCAATATACGGTATCTAAAATTTTGAAAGAATAGTATTTGATATTGGTATAACTCCATTATTAAAAGCTTCAGAAAGTTTCAGCTTTCTTCTTTCCACTCTAAAGGTAATTTCAATTTTTAAAGTAAAACTATTTAGACATTGAAATACTAATGTAGAAATACTCTTAAGCAACAGAAGTCCAAGAGAGATTCCAAAGCTTGACGAGAAGGGGAAGATAAAGAAATTAGTTCTCACAATACAATTCTCTTTATTACCAGTGGTAGTGCTTTGGTATAGTTTTATTAAGAAAGAGAACTTTGAAGAAAAGAATATGTTTTCTTTAGGCTCTCAAAAAGCTGCTGGAATGATGTAATTTTCTGTGATCAAATTCAATGCCTTGAATACAGTAAGAGTTTAATAAATATTTATGTACTAACAATAAGAATCTAGGATTTATTACTAGCCCTTACCTTTTGTATTCAGCTGTAAGAACTTGAGGGCTCCACCACAGATGACTTTATTTTTACTTAGGTGAAATACTTGAATTCACCATGAATTCACCAATTCACCAATTCAAATGCTTGTAATACATTTGATTTCAGTGTATTATAGATAGTGACCACTAGTAATATAGATTAGGTCCCATTTAATTAAGGAAACCAAAATTTGACCAGGATCTTATTCAGTATTAGGAGTTTAATCAAATAATGCTAAGTAAGAACCACAAATATTCTTGTTTTCCTCATTTTAAAAGCAAGAGAAGACAATATTCTAAATTTCTTATCTATAGGCTTAGGTCTATTATAGACATTTACGTAAAATAATTTAATAAATAAGAATGTTTATTGTTAAAGAAAATTATTCATGACACTTGTTAAAGGTAGCAAGGAAGACTTTATTCAAGAGGAACTATGGTTTTGCAAAGATCAGGCTTAACTCCAAGCACAAGGACAAGTGTGGATTTACAGCCAAGGAACAGGGTTGGGGTGGATCATTGTATGGAAAATTACTGAGGAAACTCTAAATCTAGGAGGATTCTTGCTAGACAACTCAGTAGAATCCTAGGATGATCAGGTATCAATGGTGGGGCATTTTTGCTAACTTGACTCAGAAGGATTCTTGCTAAAACTGGACTAAGTAGGGCTTCCCTGGTGGCGCAGTGGTTGGGAGTCCGCCTGCCGATGCAGGGAATACGGGTTCATGCCCCGGTCCGGGAAGATCCCACATGCCGCGGAGCGGCTGGGCCTGTGAGCCATGGCCGCTGAGCCTGCGTGTCCGGAGCCTGTGCTCCGCAATGGGAGAGGCCACAGTGGTGAGAGGCCCGCGTACCGCAAAAAAAAAAAAAAAAAAAACTGGACTAAGTAGACCAAGGTCAGAGCTCAAGGTTGCGACCTCGTCAAGAAGAGGGCTCAGAGGATCCTAACTCAGATTTCATCAAAGACAGAGTCTTTGTCATTTTCTTGAGTGAACTATTTAAACCTTATAAGAAATGTTCTTAAATACATGTCTATTTAGACATCCTATGGTCAAAAGTGCCCTCTCTGCGGTGCTTCCAAAGTATGACAGGGGCTAAGGTGATATTAAATAGTATACTAGTGAGTGATGCACTGACTGTTTTAACTGGCAGAAGAGAACAAAATGCTTTACTCAGTTTCCTCATCCAAAAAAATAATCAGACAACACAAGTCCTGACAGATACTTTATGAATAAAGCATTATATGGTCAATTAGTTTGGGGAGCATTGGATATTATGTTAGCACCGTTGAAAAGTTACAATGAATATTTGCAAGTAAAAAGCTCAAGAAGCCTTTAAATTTCCTTTAAACTTCCTTTAAACTCAAGTTTTCCAATTCACTTGACAGTGGAACTCCTTTTTAAAAACAGGGAGTACAGAGCTAGTGTTCTAAGGAAAACACTCAATCAGATGATCTCTAAAGAGCTTTCCGAATGTAAAATTGTACTATCCCATTAATTGGCAAGACATAAGGTGTTGCTGCCACACAGTGGAGCATGCTGCCTCTAAGTTTCCCATAGCAGAAAAATTCAAGAACAGGCTGATAATCTCATTCGAGGGGCATAGTTGAATGTATTTCCAAACTGTTTGAAAACATTATAGTGAATATTTTTGTACTCACAGATTTGCATGTCCCTAAGGTAAAGTCTTAATCAAAGGGTATGCACATTTACAATTTTTATACATATTGCCAAAACACCTTTCAAGAAATTATACCAATATATACTCAGACCAACAAATATTTAGAAGAGAAAGTGTCTGTTTCTCCATATCCTCATAAGTACATCAAGTGTACTTATACTTTTTAGGGTCTTCTGATCTGATCGTAGCCAAGTTGAACATCATTCCACATATTTCTGTTCCATATTTCTTCTTTGATAGCTATTCTGTGACTTGTCTGCTCATATTGTTTATCTGAGGTTTAACACTTTTTAAGTGTCTTTTTGTTCTTGTTTTGTTTTGTTTGTTTTTTAATTGGGGCATCCACCAGTTTCTTTTGGAAGAGCTCCACCTCTGTTAGGTATATTAACATTTTGTGGCAGCTTTTACAGTATGTCTTGCTTTTGATTTTAGTTCCGGCTGTTAATTTTTGAGAGATAATTTACACATTTATGTATTTTAAATTATCTTTTCCTTTATGGATTCTGGTTTGGATATTTGCTTAACAATATTTTTCCAAATTTATAAAATAAATTCTATATATTTACATATTTTTATTTTTACTCATATTTAACCCATCTGGATATTGTTAGACTATAATATGTCAATAAAAGTTATAACTAGATCTAAATCCAGATTTCCCCATAGCCAACTGTCCCAAGGACTTCAAATGCAAACTTTGCTATAACGCTCTTCAATCATATTTACTTGGATGAAATTTTGGACATTATATTCTCTTTTGTTGAGTTTTATATTTATGCTTGTTCTATTAATTCACTCTTTGATTACTGCAGCTTTAAGATACATTTTAATATCTGGTAGAGTAAGTCCTTCCTCATTACCTTTTTATTTTTCTAAGTCTTCTTAGTTCTCACATATTCATACTTCCAAATTAACTTCATAATTGTTTTGCTACACTCCCTCCTCTAAACTTCCAGTCTCCCCATATTTTCCAAATTGGAACTTTGATTTGGAATTGCATTGCATTTGGAGAATAATTCAGAGAGAATTGACACCAATAAAATTGATACTAATATTTTTGAATCTTCTCATCACAGCTTTGTGGTCATTCAAAAAGCTTTTTTTATGTTCTTTAGAAAAAATTTATGCTTTTCTTCATCTATGCCCTTTGAGATGCTTGTTAAGTTTTATAAGTTATTTCACACTTAGTTTCTCCAAAAATTGGCAAATGAGAAAGTTGTTAATTATGGTAATAATGGTTTCAGACAAGATCTTATTAGAAAAGGATATTTTAGAAAATATTATAATTTTCAAATAAATAAATTGATCATCTGTGATGCTACCTGTGACAACTATTAATGTGTGGAATAGATTCGTGGTCTCACACTACTGTAATTATCCAAATCTATTAGTATCACCTTGGCCGCTGTTCCATTAGACACTAAACTGAAGTGTAATAAGGAGAGAGTGGTATTTTTAATATTTTCACCTGTGATATATACATATATATTTATGTATTTCTACTTACTGTAATTTCTATTTTCTTTCTTGCTTTGCTCATGTATGTGTGTATGTGTATTAACTTTATGGCATTTGATAAATAGAGGATATGAAGTATCGACACTATTCAACTTTGTGATATGAAGTTACTAATTAATAACAGTGTTTTTATTTGGCTAGACTAACAATTAGGTCTTAAAAGGTAATGGCTTAGCACAATAGAAATTTATTTCTAACTCTTACAACACAAATTTTAATTGCATTAACTATTTCTTTCTACATTTCAGATCAGTAAAGCAAGTGTTCCCTCTTGGAAAATGAGCCTGCTGAATGTGTGTAGTCTTATAAATAACCAGAACAGCCAAGCCGAGGAAACAGGAGAGTTTCCTGAGGAGGAGCTTATTACAAGAAGGAAATTTCCAACTACCTTAGATGGCTTTAGCTTGGAAGCAATGCTGACAATATACCAGCTCCGAAAAATCTGTCACAGCAGGGCCTTTCAACACTGGGAGGTAAACAAAAACAAAATATGAATATGATTGTGGTTATACTAGTTAACTCTCATTTGTACTGATTTTTTTAATCCTGATCATTATCATAACAGGAAGACTTACAAATATTAAGGAAGAATAAACCATGTGTTGAGGTTAACATTCCTTCAGATCTTCAAAGTGTCCTGCAAATATTTGGAGTTTAGCAAAATATCTTTTCTTTGGTCTTAAAAGGGGGATCTGTCTTAGGGCAGATTTGGTACATATGCTTTTATTGTGGATGGCATGGTTAGGCAGTTTTTGGTGGTGGTGGTGGCATGCCTAAGAAATTTAGGAAACTCAATATGTTTTCTTAGAAACACGTAAGTCATGTGTGTTTATTTATAAACAAACACAGAACACAAAAGGTTCCAGTTTTATTTGAATATATTAGGCAAATAAAACCAGAATGATAAGGATATATGCATATTTCTATTTTAATTGAATGTGTGGATTGTGGATTTCAATCATCCTTAGAAGCTAAACGAGGTCCACTATGGCTAGTACAGCCCAATTTCATTATCCAGAACTACCACAAAGGACTGGATGAATCAGTTCTATTAAATAATACACTGGTGACTCACCACCTTTGGTTTGGAAATTTTTGGAAGAGAAGAGAGAAACGAAACTGCTTTAAGAAAAAATAAGAAGAAAATTTTAAAATTTTCCCGACAAGGGAAATATTTCTTTCAGATTAACCCCTAAGAGAAATTTACTTCATGTTTCATATTCTGGGCTTATACCAACACGGGGGATCTGAGGGTCTGAGGATGCCTTTCCTGCTAATATAACAATCTCTATAACACACTGTCACAGAGATACCCTGTGGAAAAGAGGAAATGAAATGCAGAACTTCTAGTGTTTATTCTAACTTGTAAACAAAATGATATTTTCCAGATTAAAAAAAAATCTAGTTTTAATTTTTCTTGCTGGACTGTTTATCCCTTAATTCCAATTCCAGCTAAATGATTTTCTCTTTAAAATATTACATCAATAAAACTTGAAAAATACTTATTTTAACATAGGGAAATATCAATTATGTGCTGTTTATCCAGGAAAAAAAAAAACCCTCAATAAACTATAATACAGACAAATCAGGTGCACATAGGATTAAAACTTTTGCTATTTTAAATGTTGTTGAGTGATTTAAAATAAAATGATAGTATTATTCAGAGTGTAGTACAATTACAGACTATGTGCACAGAGAAACAAAAGATTAAGAAACTAGATTGTCTGACAGTAGCTGTTTTTCCTTCTATGAAATTGAACAGCTGTGGGTTGAAATAAAGTACTTGTGATACGATTCAATGCATACGGGTTATGATTTAAAACTTACTCTCCTGTCAGTATTAGTTATAGTCACCCCAAAGTTTAGAAGACATTCACAGATATTGTGGGACTCGAGGGACATTGTTCCAGCTAATGATTAAGAACTCTCCAGACAATAGGGGCTTCTTAGACAATGGGTGAATTTCCAGGATGTCCGGCCCCCTTCCGAGAAGGAGGGAGATAAACAAAATGTAAAAAAGGTGTCTGTCAAAGACCAATCAGGAAGCTGGGGACAAGTTCCCTCTCTGATCCGAGCCTAAGCCGGGACCAATCAGCAGGAAAACACAAGCAAATCTATAATTTACATACGGGGAAGTGGGAACCTATAAAACTGACATATTCGCGCCCAAAAGGGGTTCCTTCTTCGACCTCCTGCGTGAGGACCAAGGAACCCCGGTGCACCGGCCTTCAATAAACCTCTTGCGTTTTGCATCGGCTTCCGACTCTTGTTTCCTGGACGAGTCGAAACTCCTAGGAGACCGCGAAGGTCTAACAATATGAATACAGTTCTTACCTTGAGCATTGATTTTAAAAAAAATTTTGTGTAAATCGTGTGCAAAACTCTGGAAAGAGTTCCTAAATATTTTATGCCAGCGGAACATTTGAATCAGAACAGTACTATCAGAAAAAGTGTTTGGAACTAATTTTAGAATGCAGCATATTTGATGAGGTATTAGACAAGATTCTACATAGAGATTAACTCCCTTGAGGTTTTGAATGTGAACTTGCTTTTAATGATTAACTATTAAACAGCACAATCAAAGATCTTTACCATTTAAACAGAGCTTTCACATATGTTAATTTCTACAACAGCTGAACAAGTAAGCAGAACAAGCATTCCTCTCTCTTTGACTGAGCAATAGATCTTTAGAATGGCTTTCAAGTCAAATCAGTAATTAACTTAATTGAATATAAAATTCTATTGACCTTTGAGGCCAAACCTGGTTTACTAGATTCAAAACTTTGTATTTGTTGTGATTTATGATATATTTCCATCTTTTGGTCTACCATAAATTAAAGAAAAATACTCAAAATTATATTAAGTGTGTTCCTTCATTTGGAGGTATTAATATATGGCCTTGACAAATATAGAAAGCAAATTTTAAAGGCTGGCCTGATGAACTAAGAGCACAGAACAGAGAATCAGAAAAATCATGTTCTCATCCTGTCTCAGCCACTTGACCTGTTCTTGGGCAAAACATTTAATTGTTGTGAACCGCATACATCTCATCCACATGTATCTTACTGTCTGAATAGCAAATGAGATAAAAGGTAGACAAATACTCTGAAATGGAAGACTTTATGCATGTATGTTTCATTCATATTCGGTCTATCTTGCAGTTGATTCAGGAAGAGGTTCTTGATACTGGAAATGACAGAAATGAAAAGGAAGAAGTTATAAAGAGAAAAATTCCTTACATTCTGAAACGGCAGCTGTATGAGAATAAACCCAGAAGACCCTACATTCTCAAAAGAGGTTCTTACTACTACTGAGAGGATATTTTATTTACATGTGATTGTGATTTACCGTCCTTTAATTAAATATCAAATTATATTTGTGTGGAAATATGACAACACAATTATTTTGTCTCTGCTACAATTGTGGTTTATTAGATGTGATTTTTCTGCATTAATATAAATTGGACTAAATGTTTTCAAATAAATCTAGGTCTTGAGCATGATGTGTTGTGTATAACTGGAGTAGATATTAATTAAGTCATATATAGAATGTTTTGTCATTTTGCAAAGCACTTAATGGGTTGTTGGAAGAGTCAAAATGTTTGACATTCTAAACCAAATTATAAGAGATTAGAACAGAGTCTTATGGCAAAGTCTAGCTTACATGTCATTAACCCCAAACAAAAGAATAGCACCTGTTTTATTATCTGACTGAATGTTTTATCGAATTAAAAGAAATACGTGCTCTCTTCCAAGACTTACTCATGAATCTCTCAGATATGGGGAAGGTAATAGTAGTAAAATAGGACCATCTTCAAAGAATGTTTAATGAATTATTGTTAATTCTGCTTATCTTAATGAATGATCTTCAACTGAATTTGTTTTT
This sequence comes from Leucopleurus acutus, assembly GCF_964270905.1. Taxonomy (NCBI): domain Eukaryota; kingdom Metazoa; phylum Chordata; class Mammalia; order Artiodactyla; family Delphinidae; genus Leucopleurus; species Leucopleurus acutus. The sequence continues at coordinate 70,435,043 of NC_139152.1, forward strand.
CTGTTAAATAAACTTAATAGCTAACAAAAAAAACAACAAGCCATCAGAACCATGTTTCTTTGCAGATTTACTATCATTAGAAGAGTTACCCTTTATTGACATTTTTCCCTCACATCCAGTAAATGATAGCTTTATTTTTAACCTCACTGAGGAATTTATGTGACTAATATTTTTCCCACTTAGGAGACCATTTCTGAGGCAAAAGGCATATTTGAAATAACTCCTCATGAATTTCCTTAAACACTGTACTTACAGTCTCATAAGCCCTCACAGCCCTTACACCCCACCATGAGCAGTGGCCTCCTAGACTCCTGCTCTGACAGGGGGCCTAGGAGGACCTCTCTTTACAGGTTGCCTCCTAGTCCCATAGTCATCTATGAAGGAAGATATCAGGATTTGACTTATTCTGGAATTAAGGAGTTTTGAGAACTCTATGGCCTTTAGATGAGATCGCCCCCTCCCCTAGGCTAAACCCCACTTGGTAGGATTTAAGTGTAGCTCACCAATCTCTGAGTTTTTCTGATAAAACCATGACTTCTCACAACTACCTCCCTACCATCTTTTATAGTCCTAACAGCTTCAACATTAAATAATGCTCAAGGGCTTCCCTGGTGGCGCAGTGGTTGGGAGTCCGCCTGCCGATGCAGGGGACGCGGGTTCGTGCCCCGGTCCGGGAAGATCCCACGTGCCGCGGAGCGGCTGGGCCCGTGAGCCATGGCCGCTGAGCCTGCGCGTCCGGAGCCTGTGCTCCGCGGCGGGAGAGGCCACGGCAGTGAGAGGCCCACATACCGCAAAAAAAAAAAATAGTGCTCAAGGCACTGATCCTAAGAAGGAAACTACTCCATAGTGATGAAGAGTGTCTACTCTGGAGTCAGAAGGCCCAGATTCAGCGCCACTGTTCACTAGTAATCTTGGACAATTTATTTAACCTCTCTGTTTCCTCAGCTACTAAATGTGCGGTCTGGAGGACGGTAAAGTAGTCTGATATGGTGTAAAATGCTTACAACGGTACCTGGAATAGATTAATAACACACTAAATTTAACACTTCTTCTGGCCACTTTCCTACTGGTTTTCCTTTCTTCTTCACAAACTACAGAGCATAACACGGTTTCATATGCTAACCCTCTGTGTTTTGAACAACTGCTGATCTCCTTTTTACTTGCTTCATTCATTATCCTTGAGGACTTCCACATACACGTGCAAGATCCCTCCATAATCTCCCTTCTCAGTCCCTGACATCTTCACTTCCAATAATAAACATTATATCCATTTCACCTCAGCCCATCACTTCCATGGTCCTTCCATAGTACTTCTCACTCCCAATAATTCAACCTCTCCAAAAATCTCGATTCCAAGCACTCTGCTCTCTACACGTCATCTTCTCTCTCCAGTTCACATAATCTATCACTCTCTAACATTTATGATTCCATCTAATACATTGTCCCCATTTCTTTTCACTCTTCACCTTCTAATCATGCCCTCACTTTGCACTTTACTTGGCTTAGATTCTATCGTGTAAAATTAAAATCACTCCCTTATTACCCTCAATTTCCTGTCCTTCTACATTATAGTAGCCTGTGGGAACACCATCAGTTAAACTGAAATCTCCCCCTGATCGTGACCTGACCTGAGAAGCTGAACATAGCTGGAGAAAAGCACCCAAACTGTTGAAGTGTCACGCTTAAAATTTGTGATCGCAAATCTCAAGAGGGTCCTTAGTACTGCCCAATATTCCTACTCTGTTTGCATGATAAATTTTGCCTCCAGTTCTCACTAATGATTGTTTTATATCTTCTCTTCTTCCTTAAATTGCAACACTCGTCATTCTCCTGACATTCGTCAGATGACTTTCTAATGATCTCACCCAAAATACAAAGCAATAAGAAGAAAATCATGTTTCCCTACCACTGAATGTAACAATTCCCTTGCATTTATGCCTCACTCTCTTACATTTCAACAGAGGAACTGTCTCTTCTCTTCTGAGGTTTACTCCTTTATTTCCCCATGTCAGTGAACGGTCCCACCAACTGCTCAGGCCAAAAATCTAGTAGTAATTCTTAACTCCTCTCTTTAATACAGACCTGCCATTTCATCTGTTAAGAACTTTTGTTGGCTTTGCTTTCCAAAAACATCTCAAATCTGTCTGCTTCTTGCCATATCCACCACTACTGCCCTAATCCACACATTTTCCTCCCCCCGGGACTGTGACAGTTTCTTCCCAGCTGCTTTATTCTTATCGTCTTATTCATCTATATCCTCATAGAGGAATAAAATTTTAAAAAATATTAATTAGATTATGCCATGCGTCTCTCCTCAAAATTCCACAGTGTCTTTCCCTTGCATTTTGGATTAAATCCAAATTCTGTCTTAAAAAGCCTGAAATGCTGCAGCATTGGTTTACTTCTCTGTTTAATTTCACTCATTCCCCTCCAGTCATATTGGCCTTTTTGTTATTCTTATATCCAGCTTGTTTCTGCTCCAGAAACAAAAAACAGTTGCTGAAACCTCTTTTCTGGAAAGCTCTTCTGGTTGAAAATCCTTTTTCCTGGGTACACAGGACATCCACTTAAAGATTACATTTTCAGCATCTCTTGTCATAGGAACGGCTAAGTTGGAACCAATGGGATAATGGGTGGTAAAAATGTGTATAACTTGTGGGTCTGTAATAACTTAAAGAGAAACTTCATTCCCTGCACTTTGGCTTTTTCCTCATTTTGTTTTTTTGGTCTTAAATATGAATTTATTGTAACCACACAAGTGAATACCATTGTCTTGAGCATGACACTGATTGATAGAGCTTGTAGAGCAAAGCTGCCTCACCGGCCTGGACCAACCACATTGTTACTTGAAAGAGAAATGCATTTCTAACTTACTTAAGCCACTGTATTTTTCAGCCTCATTGTTACAACGCCTCAACCATTATTTTAATTGTTACAATCTTCTCACAGTTTATTTTTCACATAATTTAGATCTCTGCACATATGACATATGTACAGTGAGGACTTTTCTTAAATAACCTTCATCCCTGAGTCAATATCCATCTCACTTGCTTTGTCTACAGCCATACCACCCTGAATGCATCTGATCTCATCTCATTTACATTCCTATATTTTTCTTCATATTTGAAAAAGAAAAAAAAAGCAGCCATTGACAGCAATCAGCTGGGAGCTGGCCTGGCACCAACAGCTAGGCTATGGTGCCCTCCAGTTAAACACAGACAATTTCATAGAATAAAACTTCAGAAAGGGTCATTCTAACCATGATGGCAAAAGACAATAAACATGACCATGCTATAATCGTGTCTGAGCAAAAACAAGGACACCACAAACCAAATGATCTAACATCCTCCTTTCCCACATAATTTGAGTGACTACTGCTTTAACTAAGCTCTATTTTTCTACCTCTAGCATAAAAACCACTATAATACCCAATCGAAGAAATACCCTCACTTTCTGAAAACACCCAAACCAGAGCAAAACCACACTTGCAGAATAGTCTTCAAATCACAAGTCTAAATCCTGTAAAAGCCTCCTACATATGCCCTGTTATTGGGAGGTCCCATGCTTTTCCATTGAATGAGATCTCCAGGACCAACAAACCCGACCTTGTGGGAGAGTGCTGTCTGTGGTCTTTGGCTGGTAGACATCAGCACAGCACATATCATAACTTGAAGTTATATAGTAATGTATTTGTTTACTTGTTCATAATTTTTCACCCCCGCTCGAATGTGTAACCTTTGTGAAGACAAGGATTTTGTTTTTCTTATTCATAGTTGTATTCCCAAGGTTGAGCACCAGGCCTGGTAACTGTTAGTAAGGATTTGTTTAATGAATGAATAAATTAGCAGCAGAATCGCCTTTTCTCTTCTAATAAGAGGTTTTAGACATAGTTTCTACACATTTTTAAGCCCCTTCTTAAAGATTACACTTCAGAAAGACTGGTTATGAGCTCAGATATCCACACAAAGTCCCTGGTCTTTTGTGAAACATCACAGAATGTAGGAGGTTAAAGCTCACCTTCACTAACAGTGGCAACCTGGGGAGATGAGGCTTCATTTTTTGTCTCTTAGATTCCCTTCTGTGAGGAAAACAAACAAAAATGCCAAAGTGAAATTGGCAGTACAGTTGACCCTTCCTTGAACAACATGGGGGTTAGGGGCACTGACTCCCTGTGGAGTTGGAAATTCATATATAACTTTACAGTCAGCCTTCCTTATCCATGGTTTTGCATCTGCAGGTTCAACCAGCAGGGACTGTGTAGTACTATAGTGTATTCATTGAAAAAAAATCCATGTGTGAGTGGATCTGTGCATCTCAATCTCATGTTGTTCAGGGTCAACCATAGTTAAAAGGGGAAGGAATGGATTTGTGAAATATAAAGAGAAAGTACTAACATGAACTGGTACTTGAATGTAGGAGGAAAGAAGAAAGGAATATTCTAGATTATTTTGAGATTTCAAGTTGGGAACCTTGTTCTATATTTGCAAATTTTGAGATTTCCCTTAGTTTGAGCTATGTGAAACTTAAATATTTAAATCCAGTCCCTGCCTAGGAGTCCACCAAGATGACAACATCGAAGGCTTCTGAAATCCTTCTCCCATAGGCACGCCAAATTAACAAGCACCCATGGAGCCATTTCCTCTGAAAGAAATCCAGAGACTAGCTGAGCAACTTCTACACATTGGGCAAATGAGAAAATACCCAGATTGAAACAGGTAGGAAAGGCTGAGGCATGCCCTCACCATACAACTCACCCTGGCACCGTGCTATACAGTTGGGAGGGAATGCCCAACTCCTAGTATCACCTTCAGAAGCAAAAGATTTGGACTGTACATCTGGTGGCCCTACTTTAAGGCTCCCATTTGAGGGACATGCTCCCCCAAAACACTCAGCCCTGAAAGCCAACATGGCTTATGTCCATGAGACCCGTAAGACTATGATAAACAAAAGAGCAGTTCTTAACAGGTGTGCTCACGCTTGCGCAGTGTTGTGTACTTGTTTGATATGATCTAGAATCCACTTGCTTTTTGTTCTAAGAATGAAGTTGTTTACACTGAGAAAGCTGTGTCAGGATATCATCATTAGCATGAACACTCAGTAGCTCAGCAATTGACAGGCACAGCTGGGGGCTTATTGATAAGAACTGTTGTGAAAGAGTGACTCTGGCTGGGGGATTTTAAGCTTTAAATACTAAGAGGTTTGACCAGCAACTCAAAAGTGTTTAGTCTGGGCAAGGCTATCCTGTGCTAATCGAAACAGCTTTCCAAAGATCTCCTGGCTGGGCAAGGCGACTCTTTGCCAGGCAGTGGTGAAAACTATGCAGAGGCCCTGAGAGGGATATCATCTTTCCCGTCAACACTGGCATCTTTGTTCCCAGCAATGGCTCTAGTAGCAAGGGACTTTTGCTTTGGCACTGGCAGCTGGCTAAGCTGACCCTCCCAAGAACAACTCGTAGAAAGGTACACCTCACCTAAATTTGGGCTTTATTCCTTTTCTCTCCCCCTTGCCTGAAACAATATTGTGATTAATCTATTGTTGGTTTGGAGGACATGGAATCAACCTAAGTGTCCATCGACAGATGAATAGATAAAGAAGAAGTGGCACATATATAAAATGGAATATTACTCAGCCATAAAAGAAATGAAATTGAGTTATTTGTAGTGAGGTGGATGGACCTAGAGTCTGTCATAAAGAGTGAAGTCAGTCAGAAAGAGAAAAACAAATACCATATGCTAACGCATATATATAGAATCTAAAAAAAAAGACACAGATATAGAGAATGGACTTGAGGACACAGGGAGGGGGAAGGGTAAGCTGGGACAAAGTAAGAGAGTGGCATGGACATATATACACTACCAAACGTAAAATAGATAGCTAGTGGGAAGAGGCCGCATAGCACAGGGAGATCAGCTCAGTGCTTTGTGACCACCTAGAGGGGTGGGATAGGGAGGGTGGGAGGGAGACGCAAGAGGGAGGAGATACGGGGACATAAGTATATGTATAGCTGATTCACTTCGTTATACAGCAGCAACTAACACAACGATGTAAAGCAATTATACCCAATAAAGATGTTAAAAAAAAAAAGGAGTAGGTTATTTCTTTACTGGCTTATTAAGAGACATTATCCTGTATACTATTGGCTTGTGAAATTATCATCATTCCCGCAGTGAACCTGTGCTAGATTGGCAAAGCAATCTCAGTGTCTGAATATAATTTGCCACCAGCCAAAGCACGTGACTATCCCCCCCAGGGCTCAGTATAGAGAGAGCAGGCAAAACCGCCCCTCTCTCATTCTTTCCCTACAAAGGGTCTGTCTTCATACTAATTTTATTTTATTTTTTTCTCCACTTTTTTTTTTTGGCTGTGCTGTGCCACTTTGCAGGATCTCAATTCCCCAACCAGGAATCAAACCTGTGGTCCTTGCAGTGGAAGCTCTGAGTCCTAACCACTGGACCATCAGGGAATTCCCTGACTTCTAATTTTAGCAAAAATTTAGGGGCTGGCCGTGATCCTCTACAGAGAACAGGGAAACTTGTGGACATTTTCCCTACCTCTCCTTCTGGCTCACTGCAACAATAAAACGAAGCTGCCAGTATCTCCCCGGATGGAGCTTACACACACTTCTGGTGCCCCAGGCTTTGTAGCTGCTGCCTGAGGTGATGGATTCCCCAAACCACTTCCAAGCTTATCTCTATGCTATAATTATTTTTGGAAGTCTGAATTAATATTGGACAAAATTGTAAATAAGCCACCCATCTTTTATCATTGTTTCGTCCTCTGAGTGACAACTATAATGTGGCTCTCAGACCATTTCATTCCCCCTAGTAAATTTATTAACATGATTTTAATTATTTTTCTTGGAATCAAACCTTCACCTGAAGGAAAGAATCTCATATTTGGAAATCATTCATAGCAGCTACAGAAATATTGAAACAAATTAGTCTCATTTATTCATTTACTCAACAAATATTTCCTGAGCTTATTCCAGGTATTGGGGTAGGCACAGGGGATAAATCTGTGAACAGGACAGACTAGGTTGTCTGCATAATGAGCTTCAAGCTCTTGTGCAAAGCCCCTCTTCCCCTACCTTTCAGGTTCTGCTTTCTCTGCCCTTTTGCTGATCATGCAACATAAAGCCGTGGATGAACAGTTCCCTCTGAAACAGCTTCTCCTCCTGTTGAAGAGAGGGTATGTGTGCTGGTAATTACCATGTTGTCTTTGGTTGGCTGGGGAGGAAAGAGATCTGTGACCGTTCCTATATGATATGTTTAACTTCTTCTCATTCTGTATTGAGGTACAGAGTATTGAAGTCACAGGTTTTAGGGCCACAGAGCTAATTCATTACAGGACAGGGATTAGAAACAAGGTGCATTTATTCTTTACGTAAGCTCTTCATCAAGAAAGACTTCCCAGTTGTGGCATACGAACTCTCAGTTGTGGCATGCATGTGGGATCTAGTTCCCTGACCAGGGATGTAACCCAGGCCCCCTGCATTAGGAACGTGGAGTCTGGAGCCACACCTAAAGAGCCCGCCTGCTACTAAGGAGCCCGCCTGCCGCAACTGAGACCTGGTGCAACCCAATTAATTAATTAATTAAATTAATAAATAAATAAAGACAGACAGACTTCCCAGGGCAAATAAAGCTAGTCTATTACAAAGTATCAAACTACTCTGCTGGGCTGAGCTTACTTAGAAATGGAGAGCGCCAAGTCCCAAGTTGGAGCCAGGGAACTTGAGAGGAATTTCATGTTACTGTGGCTGACAGACCTCTAGACCAGCATTTCTCAAATGAGGGTTGGTTTCTTCATCCGAGTAAAAAATACAGATTCTATGACTCTATTGCAGATTTAGTAACTCAGAATCTCTGAGGGGGAAGCTTGATATTTGTATTTTAATAAGCTACACGGGTGATTTGGATACAAAGTCAAATTTGGGGAACAGTTTGCTATTTGTCATTTTAGAGACTTATTTTTCCACCCAGTAATCTGTTTGTTTTAAATAGATTTTCTTTGTATCAAGTTTCAGGCTAAATAAAAAACTTAGTATTAACTCAGATAAGGAAACAGATGACAAGAACTAGAGTTGTTTTAAAATTTCCTAGTCTTTCTTACAGGGTTATATAAAGATATATGCAAAAGTACTAGAAACCCTAAAATCACGAAATAAAGCTTTATGATGTTGCCCTCCATTACCACTCACAAATATTTATTATTAACTTATTAATATACGTTGAGGAGGGAATGGGAGGCCCATTTTACTTCATCTGCCCTGATTTCTTACTCCATAAACCCTCCACCTCACACTAAGATAGGAAATCTGACAGGGTGCCACATCTGGGGGCATAATTTCATTCTGGTAACTGATTTTTCAGTTTTCATCTGAATTATTGTTGATGGTATAGAAGTACTCTTTTTTTTAAATGAATTTATTTATTTATTGTTGGCTGCATTGGGTCTTCGTTGCTGCGCATGGTCTTTCTTTAGTTGTGGCGAGCAGAGGCTACTCTTCGTTGCAGTGTGCGGGCTTCCCATTGCTGTGGCTTCTCTTGTGGTGGAGCACGGGCTCTAGGCACGTGGGATTCAGTAGTTGTGGCACGCGGGCTCAGCAGTTGTGGCTCACAGGCTCTAGAGCACAGGCTCAGTAGTTGTGGCGCACGGGCTTTAGTTGCTCCACAGCATGTGGGATCTTCCCAGACTGGGGCTCGAACCCGTGTCCCCTGCACTGGCAGGTGGATTCTTAACCACTGAGCCACCAGGAAGTCCCAGAAGTACTCTTGAAGTCAAAGGAACTTGATGTAACGAATCAGCCATTTCACAGGATCAGACAGTGCAAGGCTTTAAAGTTGTGTCACTGATAAAATGTAAAACTATAATGAAAATGAACCTGAATTCACCTTCTGCTCTGCATTTATTTAAGTGTAAAAATACATCTAAATAAGCCACACAGCGTCCAGCATGGCACACACTAATGCTTGGTGTATGACCTATCTCCTTGGCTTCATCTTCATATTCACATGCTCCAAATCACTCTGTGATTTTTCTCTTGTGCTTTTTGCTCCACACCTTTTCTCTTGCCATTTCTTCCACTTAGGATTTACTTCTACCCTTGTCCAATTGATGACGTCCCATTCTTTTTGAAATTTAGATGACATCCCATTTCTTGGAAACATTTTCTGACCTACCAACTCACCATCCAAAGCTCAGTTAGGTCTCCTCTGTATTTGTCCTCTGTGCTACTATAATCCCTTGTTTATGTCCCTGTTAGCACGTTTCCTGCATGGTATAATAGATTGCATACTTCTCTGAAAATAGGTCAAACTTCTTTAAGTTAGATATTATGCCTAGTTCATCTCTATATCCTGTTGCAGATCCTGGCACGCCCAGGAAGATGTTTTCTTTTTTTTGCCGTACATGGGCCTCTCACTGTTGTGGCCTCTCCCGTTGTGGAGCACAGGCTCCGGACACGCAGGCTCAGTGGCCATGGTTCATGGGCCTAGCTGCTCCGTGGCATGTGGGATCTTCCCGGACCGGGGCACGAACCCGCGTCCCCCGCATTGGCAGGCGGACTCTCAACCACTGTGCCACCAGGGAAGCCTGGAAGATGTTTTTTGAATGAATAAACCATTGCTTAGCTGAGAAAAGCAGTGATTGCAATCTCTTACTTTCATCCCACTCCTTTGAGGATAACCCTCTAAACAGATGACCCCAGAACCAAATCTATCGCTTTGTAGACTCAACTATAAGATTATCTGTGGATACAGGGAATCTACTTATAGCAGTTATTATGTTCTTACTTCACAAGGACAGTGGAGCTCTTCCCAGATTTGGAGTGCCATGAGCATTTTAATGAACTAGTGGCTTCAGGGATTCACTTATCCAGCTCAGTGTGTGATAAGTAGCATACAAAGTGAAGTCCTTGAGAGAGAGTGATCCTACCTGTCTGATATCCATCCAGGAAGCATCCCTGATGTCCAGCCAGGAAGCATTGGAAGCTTACTCTTTTCTTATAGAGCCCAGCTACCCTGGACAACAAATTGGTTCCTTCCACCAGGCATTGCTACCCTGACCAAGATCAACACAAACCAGTTTTTCTCTAATTAAGAACAACAGCCTAAATACAGTTAGGATTTCTGTGACGGAAAATCTTTCAGTGCTTTGAAGATTTTTGCAAAGCTTCGTTAGATTGCATCTGATTTTACCTTGTTCCAATTTAAATCACTTCAGACTTTTATAGGGCATCCAATATATGGACTTTCACTTTAGAGGAAGAATTGAGATGAATACTGAAATACTAGCAACTGGAAATATGTGCAAATGAATCTAAGTAAGAGTTTTTGAGTGTTCTCAGCAAGGTCCTGGGGAAAACTAAAGTGAGGGAATTTAAGCCATGTCTTGTGATCTTATTGGTAACTTTTGTCTGTTTTGTTTTGTTTTTGCGGTACGCGGGCCTCTCACTGTTGTGGCCTCTCCCGTTGCGGAACACAGGCTCCGGACGCGCAGGCTTAGCGGTCATGGCTCACGGGCCCAGCCGCTCCGCAGCATGTGGGATTTTCCCGGACCGGGGCACGAACCCATGTCCCCTGCATCAGCAGGCGGACTCTCAACCACTGCACCACCAGGGAAGCCCTTATTGGTACCTTTTAAAAGGAGGTGTGAAGCGACACACTGTGCGTCTGCATTTACCATGGCACAGCCTCATGAAAGACAAGGCATCTGGCGTTTACAAGAGAAGCCTTCATGTTTCTGGATTTAAATTCAATAAGTGTTAAAACACCCTCAGTGTCATACTTGTAAAGCTTAATTTCTGTTCACTTAAGAATTTCCCACTTCTTTAGTAGATAGAAGCCTGCTGTTTAACTGTCCTGAAGGAAGCAATCTGACTCATCTGCTGTTCCTAATCAATTTTTAATCAAGAGAAAGCTGCCTACAGACAGCAGTTTAGAGATGTTCCATTTATTTCTTCCTGCAATATCTTCCTGATATCTAAAATGTGCTGAAATGAAACTGACAAAGGACTGTCAAAATATTTTCATGAAATCTCTGGGAAACAGTCACAAAGATACTAGAGTAAGTTCCATGTCCATATTAGCTTTCTAAGAACATCATTCTTTCAGATTTAAAGTCCTGAGATTTTGTTTTATTTTCAGAATTTTTCCCAAGAACTCTGATTCTTATTTCATCCAGATAGAAGTCAGAGTTACAGTTATTAAATTAATTTGTTTACTCTTTTAATTAACAAATATTTCCTCAGTACCTACTCTCTGAGGCACTGTGCAAAGCATTGGGACAGCAAGTCAAAGACATACTTCCTGTGTACACATAATATCTTTCCAAATCACATGCTATGTCCATGTGACTAAATTGGCCACTGGGATGCAAGCAAAACTGTTAACGTGACGCCTTCCTAGAATCTCCTTGAAGAGACAACTGACACAAGTCTTTATACCTCGTGTTTGATCTTTCCTCCATCCTGCCCTCCTGGAACACAAATACCATCTTGGACTTTAATGTCCAGAGAAACACACTAAGTGTGGCACAGTGACCTGGAAGGAGCTTAAGTCCCTGAGAAGCGGAGCTAATTTACCAGCATTGGATCGTGCACTTCTGTATTTACACATGAGAAAAAAAACCCAGTTGTTTATGTTTTGTTTAGCTGATGGTAATTTTAAGGTTTTCTGTTCCTGCAGCTAAAATCAATACTTTACAAATCAACTTCTCATCCCCTTTTGCTTTATAAATCCTTCATGATGTAGACCAGAAATCATGGTTCCAGAAAGCATTCCCTGACCAAGACCAACAAAATCAACTAAAATGTAAAATAAAATAAATGATCAATCGTGTAGCATAAATAGAAAATGTGATAGAAAGTTAAGAAACATAGAGGATTGAAAAAATGGGGAAGCACTTAACTATTTGAAAAGATTTCCAAAAACTTACAGAAAGTTTAATAAATTTTATGCAGGGTAAAGAAAAAGATATTTATATCTAGACAATTATTAGTGAGGCTTCAGACCACAAAGAGAAGATCTTCAAAGCAGCAAGCAGTTCCTACCTCCACAAGATCAAATCACCTACACAAAAGTTAGCTAATAGACTGAGCTCAGTTCTCAATGGCAACAATAGAAGTTAAAAGATCTCGAATGATGTCTTCAGTGTACCAAGAGAAATAATCTCTGCTTAGATTTCTATGCCCAGTAATAGGACTTTCCAAGAGCAGTTGTGAAATAAAGACAATTTATTTAATTTAGAGATTTGACACCATAAAAAATGATTTGCTAAAGAAAATAATCCCATAAAAAAACCTGAGATGCAAGGAGTAGTGACTAGAGATATTGGTAAATATGGAGGTAAATCAAAACACCAATACACTATTTTAATGAGAGTAATAAATATATACTTCCAAGACTTTTTTTTTAAAAACCTTAACAGAATGAAAATACTGGTCAGCAGTATCATACTAGAAAAAAGGGGCTTGGGGTCAAAGCCTTTAAAGTTCTTGAACTATTTGAGGAGATCTTAATATTCTGAACAATGTATGATTTATTAAAGTATTAAATACCAAGATAAGAAGTATAGACAGAATAGCTTCAAAACTGGTAAAAAAAAAAGGGGGGGGATGAGATAAGCAAATAAAGGGAAAAATAAGCTTAGTAAATCCTAAGGATGGCTTTAAAAGAAAAAGAAGAGAAAAATAAATAGGAAATACAAAAAAAAAAAAATCAGTAGTCAGAAGTGGACGTTTCTGGAATGGTGTTGTGAGGTGCTCTGTGAAACCTCTTTCCCAGAGACACATTTTATAAAATTGGTCAAAATATCAAAAACAGTCATTCAAAATCTGTACAAATTGATTAAAAGGATTATAATAAATTGAGATGCATTTATTCAACAAAAGCTACAAAACTTAGTAAGAACAGGGGGCTGCCATGACATTCAAACTAAGGGCTGAACCCCTCTCTCCACAACTCTGTATTGTGGGATAGCTGTTCTGTTCAGCTGGACCACAGAGTAGCAGTTCCCTCTTTCTCCAGCTTCTGAATGGACTCAGCAACAGGTAAACATGGACAGATCCCATGGGACACATCACCATCAATTGACGAATAAGTAAACAAAATGTGGTATATCTCAAAAATATTATGCTAAATAAAGAAGCCAGTTACAAATATCAATAACTACATATTAAATGATTGTAATTATATGAAATAATATTGTACAACAGGTGTACAACACAGTGATTAGATATTTTTATAGATTATACTCCATTTAAAGTTATTATAAATTATTGGCTATATTCCTTGGGCTGTACAATATATCCTTGTAGCTTATTTATTTTATACATAGTAGTTTGTATCTCTTAATCCCATACCCCTATCTAGCCTCTCCCTCCTTGTCTCCCCACTGACAACCACTAGTTTTTTCTCTATGTCTGTGAGTCTATTTCTGTTTTATTACATTCATTCATTTGTTTTAATTTTTTAGATTCCACATATAAGTGATAACATACAGTATTTGTCTTTCTGTCTGACCTTTCACTAAGCATAACTCCCTCCAGGTCCATCCATATTATTGCCACTTCATTCTTTTTGATAGCTGAGTAATACTCCATTGTATGTATATAATTTTTATCTCAATGTCAACTTTTTTCACTGAATAAAAATTTAACTGGGTCAAGAAAATAGTCTTTGAAAATCCACTCTCTACATGTGTCTCAAGTTGTCCTTTAGTGTGCAATAAAGACAGTTAATACAGTATATATGTGTGTATATATATATATATATATATATATATATATATATGTCAAATCTTCTTTATCCGCTCATCTGTTGGTGGACACTTAGGTTGCTTCTGTATCATGGCTATTGTGAATAATGCTGCTATGAACATTGGGGCACATGTATGTTTTCATTTTTTTCAGATTTATACCCAGGAGTAGAATTGCTGGATCATACGGTAATTCTGAGGAACCTCCATACTGTTTTCCAAAGTGGCTGCACCAGTTTACATTTCCATCAACAGTGTAGGAGGGTTCCCTTTTCTCCACATCCTTGTCAACATTTGTTATTTGTAAACTTTTTGTTGATGGCCATTCTGACAGGTGTGAGGTGATACCTCATTGTGGTTTTGATTTGTGTTTCTCTGATGATTAGTGATGTTGAGCAGCTTTTCATGTGCCTGTTGGCCATCTGTATATTTTCTTTGGAAGAATGTCTATTCGGGTCTTCTGCCCATTTTTTAGTTGAGTCTTTTTTTTTTTTAATATTGAGCTGTTTATATAGTTTGGCTATTAACCCCTTATTGGTAAAATGATGCAAATATTTTCTCCCTTTCAGTAGGTTGTCTTTTTGTTTTGTCAATGGTTCAAATTAAGAACTTTAACAAACTAAAAATTTCATGCAGAAGAAGGTTGAATTGTCTTGTTTCCCCAGTGAGTGGAATCAGAATGGCTTCTAGGATTCCAGCCTGAGGAATTAGGGACACTAAAAGACAGCAATGTTGTTTTGTTTTCTGTTCAGTGGTTACTGTTGATTCCTTTGGGTGGGTAGGTAGATGTACTAATTTCCTAGGGTTGCTGGAACAAAGTATCACAAATCAAATGGCTTAAAGAGCAGACATTTATAGTTTCCCAGTCTGGAGGCTCGAAGTTCTAGCTTAAGGTATGTGCAGGATAGGCACCTTCTGAGGGCTATGAGGAAGAATCTGCCTCTCCTCTAGCTTCTAATTGTTTGCTAGCAATTTTTGGCACTCCTTGGCTTGTGGAAACATCAGCCTGAGCTCTACCTTCATCTTCACTGGCATCTTCCTCTGTGTGTATGTGTATGGCCAAATGTCCCCTTTTTATAAGGACACCATCACACTGGATGAGGGACCCACAGTACTCCATTATGACCTCAGTTCAACTTATTACAATTAAGTCTAATGGCAATTGCCCTATTTCCAAATAAGTTCACATTCTGAGTTATTAGGGCTAGAACTTCAACATAGGATTTTTGAAGGGACACAATTCAACCCATAACAATAGGAAAGCCACAGTTCAGGAGTTGACATTGACTCATATTGGGTTTCATATATGTTCGAGACATCCTTTGATATTCCCAAATGTAAATTGTCTGGTAAGTGGTTGAATATAGGAGATAGCACTTAAAGGAGAGGTCAAGCCGGAGGTAAAAATTAAAAATCATAATTATATAGATAGTATTTAATGGCATATGCATTTCTGATACTAATTAGGGAATGAGAATAAACAGAAGAGAACTGGGGACTGTACATTGAACTTTGTTGAAGGAAAATGAGGAGTATCACATTCATTCATAATATCATTATTCAACTATCTGTAAGGGTATAGGGAAAGTATTGTATGGAAGACAGAGACATGAAACTCATTAATTAAAGGAAACACTAAAATGGCTTTACCTTTCAGAACAAAATATAAAGGTAATATATTCTGACCTTCATCCTTTTATACTGTCGTTCTTTCTCTCTCTCTCATTCCAATAACAATCAATTTAAAAATAAATTTCTTACATAACACTTTGTGTATTTATGTGTCAGATTGACTGGAGCTATAGAGGGGAAGATTTGGAATAAGAGTATTTTGAATGGAAACTTCTAAAAAAAACCTTTAGGTTGGAGAACTTTTAGAGCTATTCCAAACTAATTTTGTTTTCCACCAGCCACTGATGATCTTTTCATTTTTAGTTCAGTTTTTCAATCCTAGTTTTGGAAATAATGTATCAAGTAAATGTGCTGAGACCAGAGTCAGAATCTCTATATATTTATGGACGAAGAACCAACATGTATTTTGGACATTTATGTGAACTACAAAGGAGCATGATGCCTTCAAAACATCTATGATTTGATGCAAAGAGACTATTGTGAATCTTAGTTTGCCCTCTTCCCAGGAATCCAAACAGTCTTTGAAATAAGTACACAGTTCTATTTGGATTCTTCAGCAAGATGCAAAGATGAAAACTACCCAGTACATTGCTGCCTAGCTCTTTGAAAGGAATCTCTCATCTCTTTGCGGTGGGCTATACTTCAACCTGGGTCATTCCTATGCTTTTGGCAATGGGTGATTTCTGAGAATCATTCTGACTGTAGCTCTTATTGAAGCAATCACCATGCTGCATCAATCCAGAGGAGTTATCAGTAATGACGCAAAACCTTCTGTTGCCTCCATTATTTGTTACTAAAAGCTAGGGAAAACTGCTCCTAGAACCATTCTGCCTCTGCAACAAGGTCATACTCATTAACTAAGTGGTAGAATTATACATTTAGCCCAATGCTCTGGCCTATGGGTCAGAAAGGTTGCCGTAAATAGCCTCTGTGATTTTATAAGGGAGTAGGGAAATTTATGCCAATTTGGGAGTGAAGGAAAAAAGCTTTTTTCCTTTCTATAGCTCAGAGACAGGAAGTGATGAAATCACTCAACCTTACAATATGAAAAGGAAAAGTGAATGAAATACAAAGTTCAGTATATTTTGAAGATTTTTTTCTCAAATAATAAAGAGTGATCCAATTTTTACCTCTAGATTGGGATGGCCTGAAAAATATCAAGTTAATTGTCATTGACTACATTTACATGACAGAAAAATATATAAGTAAAAATTGAGATGCTGTCAATATATTTTCACCTAAAGTTTAAACAGAATACATTTTCAGTAAAAAAAAATATTCAGTTAATGTATACACATTCATTGCATTGCCTAGCCAAGTGTTTCCAAAGTATTTATATGTAACACTAGTTCCCTGAGATATTAATGTTTGTTTCAAAAACAAAAAGGGTTTCCAGACCTAGTATGGTCACTCCCTTCAAGACATTGTACATAAACAATTGTACATGTGCTGCGACTGCTCATTACATTGTAGGTTCAACGGAACTCCACAATTTTGATGCCTGATCGCACTTATAAGTAGTTTCCTATGGCTGGGGCCATGGGAAGCAATTACACTCCAAAGCCAGATGTGAAATCCAGGAGATATGGCTTGCAAAAATTAGCTTTTGCACCAATATAAGGTAATTGTGCTGAGGTTTCATGGTGACATGTAAGAGATTTGAAAACACCCACTCAGTTTTCAATGACCAGAAAGACCTCTTTCAGGGCAAGCAGACTAGCACTGCCAGCTATTCCTCTGTGTCTTCTAGGAGGAATTGGGAACTTGGGAAGTCACTTCCACTAAACATTTCCACAGTCTGCTAACTCCTGTATGTTTTGCTGAGTCTGTCACAACTTCTTTAGTATTTATTTGTCAGACTGCTCATTTTTGGCAAGCCTCTGGTCTGCTACTCAGAAATTTCACACAAAATTTGGAAAATGCTCTGCTAAGCAATGTTAAACAATTTGTTTTACTTTAGGATTCTGTACAGCCCTTAGGATGCTGATGTATATTGAATATCACCATGAGGAAAATATAAGATATAGGATTTCCTAAAGTTATTGAACTAGAGAACCTCCTTTAATGGAATGTTTCTTGACAATGCCCACGTACACGTTTTGAAAAATATCACCCGCATCAGCACTAACTTATTTCCTGTACTTCTAGTACGTACCAGACAAGGTCGTAGGTACTAAGAATCAAGGAGAATAGCTATCCAAGGTCACTGCTCTGTGGAGTCTCTTTTCTACACCTGGGAACAAAGACAATAATAAATAAGGAAACGAAGGAACTAACAATAAAATTTAACCTAGTAAGTAGGTCTGTGAAAAAAATAAAACAAAATTACATGGAAAATTATGTGGGCAAATTTAGGATGGATGATCAGATCCACCGAAAGATATGAAGTGGCTACTTCCTGGTATCTAAAATTTCAACTTCAGATACCCCATAGACTCAAGTTAATTATATAAGTCTTTGTAAATCTTTGGTAGAAAGTTTGACAAATTTCTATTCTCCTTGGTAAATGCAATACAAGAGCAAGATGAGAATAAATGTATTTTTTATGTTTAAAAATTTTACTGGGAAATATGATGCATAACCATGCAGAAGATCTAAAAATACAGCTTCATGAATTATTATAAAGTAAAAACTTTTGTAAAGACCGTCTAGTTGAAGAAATGAAACACTGCCAGAGCCCCAGAATCCCTAGCCTGGACCTATCCCTAAGGGTAATCACTATCCTAACTCTTATAGTAACTTTCATCTTTTTAAAATATATTTTTATCACCAAAATATGTTTCTCTAAACACTATCTTATCTTAGCTGTGCTGATCTTACACATGGAATCATGCACAACATATTCAACTGTGTCTTGCTTCCTTTGCGTGGCATTAATTTGTGAATCATCCATATTGTATGGGACTGTAGTTCATTTATTTTTTAATTTTTACATTATTTTTATAAATTTATTTACTTTATTTATTTATTTTTGGCTGCGTTGGGTCTTCGTTGCTGCACACGATGTTTCTCTAGTTGCAGCGAGCGAGGGCTGCTCTTTGTTGCAATGCACGGGCTTCTCATTGCGGTGGCTTCTCTTGTTGCAGAGCATGGGCTCTAGACACACGGGCTTCAGTAGTTGTGGTGCGTGGGCTTAGCAGTTGTGGCACACAGGCTTACTTGCTCCGCAGCATGTGGGTCTTCCCGGACCAGGGCTCGAATCCGTGTCCCCTGCTTTGACAGGCAGATTCTTAACCACTGCGCCACCACGGCAGCCCAGTTCATTTATTTTTATTGCCAAATATATGTCACCACAAATATCCACTTCCCCTTTGGTGGACATTTGGACTATTAAAAATCTTTTGTTACCACAAATAATGCTGCTATAAATATTTTTAAATGTTTCTCGGTGCACACAGTTACATATTTATTTAGACTAGAGCATAGGAGTCGAGTTACTGGCTGCGTTTCTTCAGTTTTCTATGGAGACCACACTGCTTCCTAAAGATGTCATTTCCATTTATAATCCCAACAGTAATGTATGAAACTTCTACATCCTCGTCAATTTTTTGTCCTTGAAGCAAATATTGCACTGTCATAATTACTGTAACTTTGTAATAGCTCATTAAACAAGTCCTTTTTTTTTCTTCCTAAAGCGTGTTAGTTATTCCTGGACCTTTGCATCCCATTGCAAATTTAGAATTAGTTTGCCAAGAACCACACATACACACAAACACACAAAACTTGTAAGTATTTTTATAGATTTTTATAGATTGCATCAAATCTGCAGATCAATTTTGGAAAAATTGGCAACTTTATGATATTGAGTCTTCAAACCCATCTACATGATTGAGTCTTCCAATCCTTTTATCTAATTCTCCTTTAATCCCTGTTAATAATATATTTAACAGAACTTTTACAGAGAGGTCTTGCAAAGTTTTGTTAAATTTATTCCTAAATATTTCATATTATTATTGCTCTTATAAAGAATAACTTTTAATTGTTTCACTGCTTCATAGAGATATAATTATTTTTTATTGAGTTATAAGAAATGCAATTGGTTTTTAAAAATATGTTCACCTATATAATTCCTCTGTCCATTCTTGTATTGAATTGTTTGTTTTTTGTGAGTTTAAAAGTTCTCCTTATATTCTGGATATTAATCCCTTATCAGATATGTGATTTGTAAGTATTTTCTTCCATTCTATGGGTTGCTTTTTTTCTCTGTTAATGGTGTCCTTTGATGCACAAACATTTTTAATTTGATGAGGTCAAATTTGTTTTTATTTTTTCTTTTGTAGCTTGAGCTTTTGGTGTCATATCCAAGAAATCATTACCAAATCCAATGTCATGAAGTTTTCCCCTATATCTTCTTTTTAAAGTTTTATGGTTTTAGCTTTTATGTGTATGGCTTTGATCCATCTTAAGTTAATTTTTGTAAATGATGTTAGAAAAGGGTCTGACTTCATTCTTTTGCAGGTAGGTATTCAGTTTTTCCTGCACGATTTGTTGAAGAGATGATCCTTTTCCCATTTAATACTCTTGGTGCCCCTCTTCAAATTATTTGATCAGCTGTATGAGCATTTAATTTTGAACTCTCTATCCTTTCCCATTGCTCTATATGCCTGTCTTTATGCCAGTACCACACTGTTTTGATTACTGTAGATTTGAAGTAAGTTTTGAAATCAGGACATGTGCACCCTCCAACCCTCCAACTTTGTTCTTTATCAGGATTGCTTTGGCTATTCAGGGTCTCTTGAAATTCCATACGAATTTTAGGATGGATTTTTTTATTTTTGCAAAAATTCTTATTGAGATTTTGGTAGGGATTGCTTTGAATATGTAGATCATTTTGGGTAGTATTGACATCTTAATGATGTTGTCTTCCAGTCCATAAACATGGATATCTTTCCATTTATTTATGTCTTCTTTAACTTCTTTCTGCAATATTTTGTAGTCTTTCATCTCCTTAAAATGGAACTGTTTTCTTAATTTCCTTGTTGGATTGTTCATTGTTAGTTTGTAGAAATGCAACTGATTTTCACGTGTTGGTTTTGTACTCTGCCTCTTTGCTAAATTCATTCATTAGTCCTAACAGTTTTTTGGTGTGGAATCTTTTGTGTTTTCTATTGATACATATAAGATCATGTCACCTGCAATAGGATTGTGGAGCCACAACCATTTACCCTAACCATGTTTCCATTTTCTCCAATACTTTTCTAGCAGTGAAACTGGGCTAAAATGAATATTTGTGGACAATTTTAAAGGGTTAATAAATAATTAAAGGTAATTTGAAGAATATTGGTAGACATGTGACAGATTATCTAAACACATCTACCTTGTAGGTTAAGAGACTTAATGTGTTTAAAAACTTTGAACACCCTGACTATGGAATTCATCTGTGCTGCTCAGTTGACTGCTGTTCTGAGTCACAGTGAATCTTGGGACCTAATTCACATGCATCCTGGAGGGTCACTAAGATCCTCTTTTAGAATAATCAAGATGAGTTAAAGGAGAGAATATTCTTATAGCTTTTCAATTATCTTAGAAATTAGTCTTATGTGATTACTTTCTTAAAAATGCAAAACACGAACTCCATTTCTTGATCTTTCCAGAAATAAGGACCTGTAACTTATATTTACACATTCTAGTATTCCTTGTTACATCATCATATGTTCCATTTTAAAAGAATCATTAGTATGACTTTCTGTTTTAATTGTCTATCTAGAAATTATTTCATATTCAGGAATATAAGGCAGACGGTTTTTCTTGAATATTTCATAATTTTAACACCATGACAGGAGGCAAGAAAAGATACAAAGATGGATGCATAGATTATAGGATCTTATTATTGAATTAAAGATAAATTTCAGGGAAGTACAGAACATATTCAAAAGACTATTTGCGAGGAAAAGCAAATCCAGAAATTCCTTTTTAAACATTTCAATTTTTGCCTTATAGTGCCACCTAATGGTGATAAGTGGTATGATGAGCAAAGCATTTATAACACCTAGATGTCAGGAAGCCTTATCATAGTCAATAAATACGGAAAATTGACAAAAGATAAATATAATATCCATATCCTTTGGTAGATTACCCTTAAATTAATCAAAGATTGGTTATATATTTGCAGATTGGTTGGAGAATTATTCTATTTTAGAACACACACATATTTATGAGTATGTTACTGTGCCCTCAATTCTTAACTCTTTATCGTAAAACTGGATCCTTAGAATCTTGGCCAGATCCAGGAAAGGGATAGAGAAATATATTAGAGGAGCTGAAAACATGGTGATTCCACAATTGAGCTTTAAGCCTTTCTTAATCTTTCTGAAAAAAATCACTTTACTGAAAGATTAGTGAATTGCTGCAAACTCTTCCATATTTTGGTGGAGAATAAAATGCATTTTCAGATAAACATGAGCATTTTGGTTGAAGAGCTTATTATTAGAATTAAAGCTTGACTAATCAGTAGTCTGTTAACTAATTGTATCATTTTCCTTACTTTGATCTCCTTTTGTGCCAGCAGTTTTAAAAAAATCTTGTCATTTATATATTATTGAATTTGGTATTTTTAACTTGAATTGACCTTAATACACATTTTTAAGACACATCTCTTTGTGCCATCCAGAAGTTTTTCTAGTTACCCTCAAGAGGAGACAAAAGGGGACATCAGAGAATGGGCTTAAAGTTTCCCAGGCAAGAGTTTCTTTCCTTCTCCATGGTGGGGGAGGGTCTCTGAGCTCCCCCAGGCTCCACTAGAGGAGGTCCAGCCTCAGTGGTTCCCCAGCTGATGAGGGTGAGCACTGACTCTGCTCTGCCTGCCTCAAGCTCATGCACACACTGAACTCTGTTAGAGACATAAGAAGTCCTTCAATGAAAGGTTAATATGAGTACTCAAAAACTGCCCAGAGTAGAGGTTGTCATCATTGAGAGAATGTATATCCTTGGGCTTCATAAGTGTATATGCAGAGGGTAAGAGGGAGAAGAAGAATACTCTCTTGTTCCCTTAATTTTCCCTCTATTCCAAAATTCATCCCCAGCATTACTCACAGTTTTTTCTTTAATCCCACCATCATCCATTTGAAGATATTATCACTCTTCACAGGATAGTAGAAATCCAGTCTCATGTCCCTTCTTGTTTCTTGCACATATTAATGTTCTTCTTTTTTTTTTTTTCTGTTCATCTGCTTACGGAGGTAAGTACTGGTCCTATGGAATGTAGGAGCGGAAATGGTTCAGGATCAGCCCACCAGCAGTGAATATGGTTTAATTTCTACTTAATTACTTACCTAAAGACAAACATATACTATTATCATGAACAATAATTTCTTTACAAAGACTAGAGAGTATTTGATAAGAATATATCTCCTATTAAAAAAAAACCCTCTGTCTTTTTATGCTCATGGAGTATTTATCTTATTGATTACAAGAACATTTATATTACCTGAGAATTCTCCTGATGGACCACAAGAAGAAAAATGGTACTAATACCAAATATTCTCCCCTGCCTTGAAATTTCTCAACTCGTTTGAGAAGAGGGGTGTCTATTCATTCTATCACACTGTGAACCAGAATTTCTTGTGTTATATTATAGGTAATAGAATTTGAGTTGAATATATGCTGACCATAAATCACATGATATAGTTTAAATTTTAACATTATTGCTATTTGCATCTTCCTTTGCAGCATTATCTCATATTTGAAATAAAAGTTTTCATTTAACAGAAGTTTAATTGTACATATTGTACTATAAAACCATTTTCGAGTTGCCTAACTCCTTACTTAATAGTATATAAAGTTCATATATTATATGTAGGATTTTCTGATGCTTAGAGGAGAAAGAAACCCTGGAAATTATAATACACTTAGAAAACCTGGTACATGTCCAGAGAAGTAGATCTTGGTAATACAAAACAAGCCTTTATTAAGTATTTATTAAATAAGTCAAAGAATGACTAAATGAATAAATAAATAGATGGATGGCCAGAAGGAGTGGCAAACATCTATGAAAAGGATATTCCCCTCCAGGAGTTTAAGTAATAGGCATTAAAGTTCTCATAATTTTTCCATAGGTGGAACAATTTTTTAAAAAATGTCCATGCTTTTTCTATGAAGGCCCAATGGTGCCACTCTTAAGAATTTTGGGGGAAAAGGTTTCCACTTAAAGTGGCAGTTGCCCATGATAGCCACCCTGATAATTCTCTGCATATACAGGCAGACCTTGGAGATACTGCGGATTCTGTTCCAGACCACTGCAATAAATTGAATAACGCAATACAGCAAATCACTCAAGTTTTTTGGTTTCTCAGTGCATATAAATGTTATGTTTACACTATAGTGTAGTCTACTAAGTGTGTAATAGCATTATGTCTAAAAAAAAACCAACAACGTATATACCCAATTTAAAAATACTCTATTGCTAAAAAATGCTAACCATCATCTGAGCAATCGTAACGTCGAAGATCACTGATCACAGATCACCATAACAAATATGATAATAATGAAAAAGTTCGAAATGTTGTGAGAATTCCCAAAATGTGACACAGAGACACAAAGTGAGCAAAAGCTGTTTGAACAATAGTGCCCATGATGCTGAACACAGCGTTGCCACAAACCTCCATTTATAAGAACGCAGTATCCGTCAAGAGCAATAACACGAAGTGCAGTAAAACTAGGTATGCCTGGAACAACCTGCTATCAAAAGTGGCAATACATAGTTTATTATAAATATATATTTATAATTATGGATGTCATCTACATCTATATCTACACAGAACCCCAGTGCAGTGGAATCCCCCTGTGACTGATTCTGGCCCGGGACATGGCAGCAGCAGGAGACTGCTGCTCAGTACCTGCTGTAGTGACTTAAAAAACAGAAGAAACACACTCATAAAAAGCCTTAAAAACCAAAGTAAGACTGTATTGGTAAATATCTAAACTTTTGTAAGAAAATTTAAAAATTAACAAAAGAACAAAAAGAAAGAAAGAACAAAAGCTGTCTGTGGATGGCTGGCTTTACCAAATGTTCTGTGACTGTGGAGGTCATTATCTGTGCTCTACAAATAATGATGTATATGAATATCCAGTGGTTGTGCTTTGCTGAAAAGTATACAAAGAGAAAATTGTTGCAAGGGCTTTAGGTTTCAAAGGTGATAGTGGTGGTGGTGCTGGTGGTCATGGTGATGGTGATAGTGATGGTGATGGTGATGGTGATGGTGATGGTGATGGTGTGTGTGTGTGTGCGTACTTATAAGCTTCTTACATCTTTCTTACCACTTCACAGGACCTTCTTAATTTACCTTATTCTCTATCCTGGCAAGCATTCTCAGTGCCCTGGTGCTCTCTACAGTGTAGGACTTCTGAAAGTCTCTACTGATTAACTCCTTGTTAACCTGGACACTTTTTAACAAGATGGACTACAATATACAATAAGAAAGGGATAAAAAGGGGTATCCTTGGCATGGAAGGCAGGCCCAGGACCAGTGAGGTATTTCCAGTGGATACATGATGCCAGGGAATCATTTGGAGGCCCATTTTAATGAAGGCCTTCTAAATAACATGTGTAAAGATAATACTAACAGTTAGGTGGAAGCTTCTGTCAACATTTCTTCTAATAAACCACACTAATAGAGATCTAGAATTTCAAGATTAAAAAGTAACTTTTAAGGAAAATGCTTAATGAATGTTTATCTTTTTTTCTTATGAATACTAATGACAAAATATCAAAATCAATTCAGAACTAAAATCCTCAGTGAAATCACAGGGCTATTCTGGCTCAAATAAAAACCGTCATTGCTCTACAAATAGCAATTTGTAGCAAAGTATTTGTATAATTTTCTCTTCCTGATGTAGCAAATGTCCACGAATCTAGCATCTTAAAACAATACAAATTTATTATCTTACTGTTCTGAAGGCAGGAATTCTGAAATCAGTTTTATTAGGCTAAGTCAGGGTATTTGCAGGCTGGTTCCTTCTGGAGGCTCTGAGGGGAGCATCCGTTTCCTTGTCTTTTCCAGCTTCAAGTGGTTGCTTATACTCGTTGCGTGTGTAGCCCTGTAGCCCTTCCACTCCAAAGCTCATCACTCCAACTTCTGCATCCCTTATTATGTTGTTTTCTCTGCTGTGTGTTGTTCCTCCTGCCACCCTTTTATAACAACTCTTGCAATATCACTGGGCTCACCCAGATAATCCAAAATAGTCTCTTGATGGTACAATCCTTAACTTATTCCCATCTGCAAAGTCCCACTTGCCATATAACACAACATTTACAAGCTCTGGGGAACACGATGTGGACATATTTGAGAGCCATTATTCAGCCTACCACTCTCCCCGTGTAGCTGAAGTAGACAGCTAAGAATATTCATTTTGAGGGCGATGATTTTGGGGTCTGTTGACAACTTAATGATCTTAAAGATATTTATGAACATTGATAGTTATCAATATTAATCTCTGATTCAAATGTTCAAAATATTAAACAATAGATTGTGAGTACTTACATTTTTAGTACATTTTTTGTTTAATTCTTACTGTCTTTTACATTTCATTTTTTAATTCTATCAAAATTAATTTATCTAAATCAGAGTGCAGATTAAAAATATTCAGTTGACCCTTGAATGACACGGGTTTGAACTACGTGGGTCCACTTATAGACAGATTTTTTTCAATGGTAAGTATGACAGTACTACATGATATGTAGTTAGTTGAATCCATGAATGCAGAAGTCTGGATGCAGAGAACCGAGTATATGGAGACCAGCTATAAATTGTATTCGGATTTTCAACTTTGCAGAGTGTCCGTGCCCCTGACCCCCCATGTTGTTCAAGGTCAACTGTATATTGTTTTCTTATATTCTCATATATTTCTGCTATTTTCTTTTTAAGTAAATAAGCTCTTATGGATTTAAAATACTTTACTTTTATTGAAAATTCAAAACTCTAAATTATAAAGAAAGAATATGCTCAAGGAAAATAAAATTAACAAGAAAGAGGCAGACGTGAGGCATCTACATTAAAGAACAATGAGGGAAGCATAAATATTTTTGACCACTAGGTGGTACTCCTAATTCACAGAACTATAATAAAACAGCTCTCTAAAGATCTCATTTCGTTTAGTTTAGGCATTTTATTATTCAATATTTGTGGCCTAATTTTGTTGTTGTTGTTGTTGTTGTTTTGCGGTACGCGGGCCTCTCACTGTTGTGGCCTCTTCCGTTGTGTACCACAGGCTCCAGACGCGCAGGCTCAGCGGCCATGGCTCACAGGCCTAGCCGCTCTGCGACATGTGGGATCTTCCCAGACTGGGGCACGAACCCGCGTCGCCTGCATGAGCAGGCGGACTCTCAACCACTGCGCCACCAGGGAAGCCCTCTATTCGTAGTTTTTTAAGGAACCTCCATACTGTTCTCCATAGTGATTGTATCAATTTACATTCCCAAGGGCCTAAATGAGTTTTAAGGGTGTGTTTATGTATGTGTGTGTGTCTCTGTGTGTCCTTTTGTCTTTCTCAGAATGAGATGGCTTTGACCCCATTTGCTAATTCCAGGAAACAGTTGTAGCCTCTCAGTGGCCTCAGAAGTGTAGAAGTCCCAAAATCCTTTCCTAATTTTTCTGACTGGTCTCATTTGTTGGAGCGGGAAGTCCTTCTGGGCTGTATTTATTGAGTTGGACTCTGAAGACAATATGAGAAGAACAGGACTAGATACGCCTAGCATTCAAGTTAGGTTGAATCTGAATCGTTGGGCCATTTCTTTTTGGAACATGCTAAGAAGGAAAGTGGAAGAAACTTTTAGTCATTAAGAGACAGTTAAGTTGATTTTTCAGTTATTATTTCATATTAGAATAAATAATTGGAATTTCTTAATGAAAATTTCTTAGTTAAAATCCATATGGATATTTACTTTTTCTTATGGAATATTAGCAATTCAATTTATCCTCTAATTTAAAATTTAAAATGTTGCTAAAAATTCAGATTCAATCTTGTCTGCCCCTATATCTACTCAGGGCTATTTCAATTCCAACAAAAACATCCAGTTTCACAAAAGGTTACTCCATGACTTGCAAGAAAGCCACTATGTACTTGAAGTAGAATTACCTAGAGAAAAATTATTATCAAGAGAAAAATGCTTTTTGAATCAGCTTACTCTTTATTAAGAACAATTACCTTTATGATGTTTGATGAAACAGTACTATTAATATCAAACTCCATTAGTGTTTTCATTTATAAACTTTGAATAACGTTGACTGAGTGTTGTATGCTTTTACATTTTAGTATGCAATTTTTTCATGCCATACTCTTTTTCATCATTCTATTTTTTTAAGTTAATACTAAAATGGTAGAACTGGAAGTGAAACAAAACAAAATTCTTGTTTTACGTGATGCAATTGTTGATTTACATATCTGTGCTTTTTCTTTTTTAAGTAAATACGTGGTTACAGGATTAGAATACTTTTCAGATACCTTCATAAAAAAATCAGAACTTCTGAAATGATAAACAAAAAGTATATTCAAAATAAAACACCAGGAAGAGGGGTCTTTGGGCCTTCATAGTGGGAATGTGAAATTTGACCACTAGATGGTGCATCTCATCCAAGTATCTAATTGAACAGGCCTCACAAGATCTTCCCATAACTTTTGGAAATCGAGTCATTCTTAAATTTTAAGTCAACTTCTCCTTTTAATTGCATAAAACTTTTAATTCAGCATATTAGACAGTTATGGTGATATTTTCCATCAATTTTACTCTCAGATGGGAATGTTTTAATGCCCACCTGATTTAGAATGAAAGAATAGAAATAACAGAATAGATATTTTCTTCCCATTTCAGTTCATAAGATTCTCTTGTTGATCACCTTTACAGTTATGCTTAAGACAAATGACAGCTTTTCTTTCTTTTGGGGACAAGTACAAGATTCAGTTGATGAAAACAGATATTTATAGAAAGTATACACAATGTTTTTGTTTGTTTGTTTTTTGCAGTACGCGGGCCTCTCACTCTTGTGGCCTCTCCCGTTGCGGAGCACAGGCTCCGGACGCGCAGGCTCAGCGGCCATGGCTCACGGGCCCAGCCGCTCCGCGGCATGTGGGATTTTCCCGGACCGGGGCATGAACCCGTGTCTCCTGCACCGGCAGGCGGACTCTCAACCACTGCGCCACCAGGCAAGCCCTACACAATGTTTTTATGTTGTTCAGTCTTCACAATTTTTAACAATTCTCAATTTGCTTCTTCAAATGAATAATAAATTGCAAGCATGGGTATAAAAACAGCAAGCATACTACCTCACCATGTTACAAACTCTAAAAAAATACATGACACAGATTAACAATAATTATTTGTGCTACCTAATGAAGAAAACATCTAGATCATTAGTTTTACATATTTTATATATGCATACATTTCAATCGGTAAAGGTTGACCATGGGATCGTTATGAGACTCATTAGGGCACAATAAATATTACTATCTTTGATGAAATTAAGTCCCTGAACACATAAAGTAGTTTCTCAACTAGCTTAACAGAAGTGTGATTTTTACAAAACCAGATTCACGAAAAAAAACCACAACTAAAACCTCTCTTCCAAATGACAGATGAGATCTCAGTGGTAGGTAGTTTTGATGAATTGGATTAAAAAAAAAATTTGGACATAATCTTCAACTTTTTGTGGAGAAAACAGTGGGAATTGCAATAATTTTTTGAAAACTCTCTGTCTATGCAAACATACAAGCATCACATTTTCAATCAAACTACTTGGCGGCCATCTGTGACACTGGCAGAGAAAGGAAATTGTGGATTGCTCTATTACTCAGTTTTGTTGAAGAAACTATTTATACTAGCATGAGAATCCCTTCTCTATAGGTTTGGTATTTTGTTTGTGCTGAGATAACAGAAATAATATATACATTATGTTTGCATTTCAGACACCTCAAACTTAAGGTTTTAAAGTTGTTGAAGCAATTTGATAAACTTTCTAAAATATTATTTCAAAATTTGAGAAAGTTCATAGACTTGAGAAAGTTACACCTAGTCCTTAGAAAAGATTTAATTCAATTAAACAGCAATACTTTGTTTAAAAAAAAATGCCATTAAAATTTTTAGTTTTCAGCTTGTTGTGTAAGATTTAACCCAAACCCCAGGGGACAAATCACATAGTTAAATAATGAATCATGAGGCCTAGTTCTATCCTCAGCCAATGCTAATCATGCAAATATGAAAGAGAGTCAGAGACTAGGGAAACACATAATTTATGATATGAAATTAAAAAAGAAACTAAGTCCACAGAATTTTGTTTTTCTTTTCCCATTGCCCAAATTATTTTTGGAGTAACCTTGCTTAGAAAGCTTTGTTGAGTTGACACAAAGAAACATAGAAATATACCCTTAAGCAAATACCAAAGTAAATTTTGCAATGTTACAAACTGCTCAGTGGAGGTCTTCCTATTATGAAAGCTGATTTCATGGTTACAGGTCTTTAAGCAGGTGTGGAATCACTGGTTGGTGAGACAAAATGGTGACAGAATGTAGGTGAAAGCACTTTGCCAGTGTCATAGCTTAAAAAGTATAAGCTGTTATTTTGTTGTCATCTATATTTCCTCAAAGCAGTCTACTTATTCAGCATTTAGTTTCTTATCAAAGAAATAGTGATAACATCCTACTGGCTCTAAGCAAGGAGATGTGCTATGTCTGTGCTTAATTTTTATTTTTTTCTGTTTAATATTTATTTTAATTTTTTTATCTGTACATGAAAGCATATTATTTGTGAAGGACCCAGACCAAGGATCTTACAGGTATTTCTGCAATGAGGTCATGTCACTTTATTCATTGCAAAAGTTTCAAAAGTTAGTCATATTTAGGTCTTTTTCAAGGGCATGGGTCAGAAGTATATGTACAAAAATTGTTTTTCCAGGCTTCCTATCACCATACACATGAATTCCGGTAGTAGCTAGAAGGGAATTAACCATTTTGGAGGTTGAGCAACAGTCCTTAAGACATACTTTTAAATATCCTGCAAATATCAGTGAGCTATGAAGGAAGAAGCAAATGGACCTTTATCCTAGTCTCCTTCCTCTGAATATAGCTGAAGAGAGTTCTGTTGTGTCAAAGAAAATCATGGATTTTCCTTTCATTGCAGTGTTGAATGAGAAAGCAAGAAATCTATCAGTCATGAAAAGAGTGAGTCCAGACAGATCATACGGTAAAAATACATACTGAAATCCTTCAGCAAAGATTTCATCTGTTCAGGGGAGTGTAGATGGTATGAGAACTTTCAAGTTTAAGATATTAAAGTAGGTCCTGGGTAAAGGGAGCCACCATTGTGTATTGGCTTCTGTTGCTTTGTTTTCCATGTACATTTAGAACTTATTTACTTGGATTCAAATTATTTCACTTGGATTCTGTGAGGGACTTGTCATTAGCCTACAGCAGAATACACAACTCAACTTTTTCCAAATATGAGACTGAAGTTAAGTGTTCAAATTTTTTGGATATTTCAAATTGTGTAAGTTTAAAATGTCAAACATACTCATTCATGTCTCAAATCTATTTAACTTCTCTGTGGCTCAATCTTCTTATGTCCTCAGAGATAGAAATTATCATAATACTTCACATTGAGTGTCTACAATTGACTATACACTGTGAAGAACAGAAATATATGTGAGGAGCAGTTAATATTTAAAAACGAACTCGGAAACACCAAGTTATTTACTGTTAAATAAGCAAAGGATAATTCTATTTATTTGTCCAGTGAGTGTGGATAGGTATTAATTCACCTTTAAAAAAGTTATTTAGAACTATCAATTTTAAAGATACTTATTACTAAATTGAACCTCCTTAAAAAACTGATAAGCATATTCTTAGAGGTAAAAACCTAAGCATGGCAGTGGCATGAATATTCAATTTAGCTAAGCTTAATTAAATAATACCCAACTGTCAGATTGTTAATTGCACATAATCTTACAAAATCTGTGTTTTGGTATATACCTATCCTCTTCACATTTTGAAATAAGAAAAATACATGTGAATTGGGCCAAAGAGAAGGTTAGATTACTTTTGCTATATCATTAAATTTCTACTAACCATTTAATACAATATATGTAGACTCAGTAGCCAAACTTTATTCTTCAAGTTTTATTTCATAATATGGTAGAACAAAGAGGAACTTGTTCAGAATTTTGTTTAATTATAATCATATGATTCATATCTAATCTACGAGAAGTCTTAAACTTGAAATATCAATATAAACGTCAGAAAAGCTGGAAAATCTCATGAGGATTAGATTTATACTTCTAAGAAATTCTTTTAATTTTTTGAGGTATGCTAATAAAAGAAGAGGTATAGTATCTAAAGATTGGCAAGTGTACGAAATCTTTGCTTTTCAGGCTTCAAGTTACAGATTTTTCTTTTCTCTCTCTACCCTCTTCCTTCCTTCCTCCCTCCCTCATTTCTTTTCTTCTTTCCTTTCCTTTTCTTTTCTCTCTCTCCCTTTCCTTCCTGTTCATTTCTGTAATTTCTTCTCAGAAGTTCCTATAATTTTAAAGCTTGAATATTTGATTGGATTCAAGGAGGAAAATCCATATCTGGCTTTATTCTAAGTGTATTTTACTATTGTAGACAAATGGAGGAAACTATTCAAAAAAGTAATTGAAACTGTTTTTAAGCCTGACACTGACATATGAATAAATATTTTACGTTGTGCTGTAGTTTCACAGAGCAACTTTGCCTGTCCATCACTCACCTTAACCATTTCTCATGGTTTCTGCATTTTTCTATTTTTTACTTGCTGAATTTGAGATCAATATTTATTTTCTTCTAGCACTCCTTAAAGTTAACTGAAACAACAAAATTACTAAGTGTTAATGTTGATTTATTAAATTTACTATGTCTTGTGCTTATAAAAGTATTAAACTTCACCTCTAAATCAAATACACTTCAATTTAAAAAAAAAAAAAAAGGACATCTAGTTGTCCTATCAAAGAAAAAAAAAATCACTGCCAAATCCTTTTAGGTCAGGGCCAATATTTTATTCCTCTGTAAAACTGTAAAAATAATATCATGCTTTCCCTATTGTGATAATTTGTGCAGAATTGCCTTATAAGCTGCAATTCAGTTTCAAAGGAAGTTGTTGCATTGACTGCATTGATTGGGGTCTGATGTTAGTGAGATATAGATTGTTATTTCAGTTATTTTATTCTGCTACTTCTGGTGGCCATCGTATATTGCTAGCTAGTCCCAGGCAGGCTTACAAAGGACTACCCATTCAGAACAAAAACATGATACAACTGGAAGATATTTTCAGCAAACATCTTTGTTCTATCTCCTTGTTACACAGGAAAAGATACAACCAAAAAAGAAGTGACTTTCTCATTGAGTAACAAAATTAGAACCAGCATGCAGGGCATCTCAATTTGGGGGAGAAATTGACAAAGGGAGGATGCAGAATCTTTAAGTCTATTACTTAAGTCTATTACTTTAAGTCTATTACTTAAGTCTATTACTTTAAGTCTATTACTTTAAGTCTATTACTAAGTACTGTGTCCTCACTGGTTAGAATAAAGATAACTAACCTTCCACACAAATTTGTGGTTTGAATCAGGTGAGAGAAATAGATGAAAAATCTAGAACAAGGATAAGCAGAAGGCAAACTCTCAGCAAATCAATCCTTCACTCCCTTCCTCTCTCCCTTCTTCTTTAACCTTCAAACTAATTTTGGGGGATAATTATTGTTTTGTGCGCAGTCCATAATTCATAGGCAGAATGAGCTGTACTGTTCTATATTTGGAAATACTTTGTGAAGTGAATAGGGAAACGACTCTGAAGGCTGTCTTGAATGAATTGAAGGCTGACTTTTTATAGTTGGTGTTTCTTTGCATATGACACGAATGGGCCCATACTGTATACTCTTATTAAACTAAATTTCCAAAAAATAATAATTTGATGTGAAAATCATAAGTTGAAACAATTTCCTCCTCCTACTAGCTTGATTTTTACTGAAACTGTATTTATTTATATAAGATATGACACTTTATTTTATAAAACTACACCTCGCTTAAAAGAAATCATTTTATTCACACAAATTTATAGTGCTGTATGCATTTTTTAATAAGACAATGAACTTAATACCTATTTCAAGAACAGAATCTTAGTCACTCCAATGACTTTCTGACTATAAATTAGAAAACAATATTCTTTTTGTAATATATGGGCGGCCACCAAGGCAAGAATTACAAATTGGTAGCAGGTAAGAAAATGGCTGTTGACTTTCATTAATATTCTAGTCCTGCTGCAGTCAGATTTACAAAGTGTGACACATAGCGTCTAACTCCATCATTTTATAATAATTCTTGAGACTGTCAACTGTATGGGCATTGTTTAGCAGCCTCAAAACACTGAGATTTTTACCATCTTATAACAGAGAAAAGCCAACTAAATGATAAAAATAAACTTTCACGAGATCAGAAAAAATGCATGACATGAATATTTAGACATCTCTTTTTTTTGTTATTTCCATTTCAGAGAGCGAGAAAAGTTAAGAAACAAAGGGGATATGTCTGGGGATGGTACTAGTGAACAATGAAATTATATGATTTAGATTATAATCAGAAGAATTATATATAGTATATATTACATATATATATATATAGAGAGAGAGAGAGTTTATTTTCTAATTTACAGTCATCCTCCACAAAAAATTCCTCCTTTATTCTCTTTTTCTATGTCTTACTACCTCAGGAATATTTCATGTGTTTGTCTCTATACACACTTCACTCTTAGGAAATTTCCATGCTAGATACAATATGAGCAATTGACAAAAACAGCAAAACACAGTCTCCTATTTTCTTGAGTTCCCCTTTTTACCCTGACTTTGCTTATGTAAGAATTCATACTCACTTCATACTATATATAGACAAATTGATATACACTTTTCATTGACCTTAAAATAGTGGGGAGGCTCAGACTGACAGCATTAAATACAATTTAAAGCTCCAGGAATTCATTAGGATTTCAAGGTTATTCTGTGATGATGGAGCTCAAGCAATAAGAATTGACTACCTATTGTCAAAATCACTCCCTATCATCAAAACAGAATAGTAAGACTATGGACTATGTCCAGTTTTTTTCACTATCTTTGTATACCTCAATGAGATGTGTGGAAAACATAACCATAGAATATGATTACAGTCCCCTTAGCAACTATTAAAACTGTAATTATAAAAGTCATCTGAAGACTTTAAAAGAGTTGATTAGGAAAGAATAAGTTTCCTTGTCAGTGAGCTTTATATGCTTTGTGGGTCCCCATGGATGTTATTGGCCATTGAATCTTGGAATGATAGTTATGGAGAGAATTTAGAGATTTTTTATACCTGGATGAACTAATAGTATCATTCTATTTCAGGACCTAAAGCAACACCCATTAAACTAGAAAGATATCTTGATTAAACTATGCTTTTAACCATAAGGGGGAATCCAAGCGAAGGAAATTGACTAGATGAGGGTAATTATATTTACTGATACAGAGAACATTATCTATTTATGGAATACCCTTATCTAATATATAGGCCAGAAAAACTGCAACTCCTCTGAAAACTACAATTATTTTTTCCCATTACTGTAGCTAGGTTTTAAGCTTTCACCTACTGTTTCTTCTGACACTTCAATGATAAAGGAGAAACTATTAGCAGCAATAATTTTTTTTTCCCTACAGAGTCAGGCATATGGATAAGTAGAATTAGTTGCCACCTAGGTAGTGTGATTTGTTAAAAGTCCTCCATCTCAAAATAGATACCCCATCTGCGGACTGATGCCTGAAATTCCTATCATTATACTCACTTTTCAGGTAAGATCCTGAGGCTCCAGAAAGCCCTTGAGAAATGCAAGTGTACTATCACTGATCTCCCTTGGATTATTATGTAGAGTTTGGAGGCTTTTATTTTCTGTCAAATGTGGAAGTTATTCATGAATCCTTCCTAGTTACCTTGGCCGAAGGCTCATGAAATCTGCGTTAACTTCTGTAGACATATTCTCTTTCAATTAAAGAGAGTTGTTGAACGTTGAGTGAAGATTCTTTATAAAATCTATTGCTTTTAATGTTTCTTGTTCCTTCCTTACTGCTATGAAAATTGTGAACTTGGGAAAAAGGACACTCTCAACAATTGGATGAGAACCACACTTAGAGCCGGAGAAGGAATAATTATGAACAAATGTGACTTTCATGAAGTGAAAACTTGAATTTGAAGCAGAACTGGTCCTATACTCTGAATGATTAGAACATTCAGCTATTTATTAAATTTACTTAAAATTAACATTCATTGTCCATGTGTGTACCATGGTTCATGCCGAGTCTACAGATCTAAGATTGTCAGATTAATCACCTTTTCAATTATCTGAATTGTTTCAACACTTCAAAATAGACAGATTTTCATAGACTATCTCTATTTAATAAATGTGCACAAAACTGACTTGTAAGGCTATGCTAAGAAAGGGACATGCCTGGAATGCAGAGAGTGCTCACTAAATAGCTGACAAACAAATGACATTTAGCTGCACTGAATAAATTATCAGTGCTTATTTTCTACTTTCTATTATCCAGAAATTTTGTGTTATGGTTATATTATCTATGATTGTATCCAAAATAATTTATGAAACATTCATTTTTATATTATCATAAGTTTAAACAATAATACCAAGACATAAAAAAATGATGTCCTATCATTTAGTTATTAATTTGAAGGCTTTTCTTTATTCATTCATATTTATCCCTATCTGATTTGGCCACATTCTCTCGCTTTCTTTTATTTTTGCTAAGCTTATGGATGGAGCTGTAGGTCTCTTTTTCTAAAACTGACATACCTATCTGTCTATCTACTTAACCCATCACCAGCACCTACCTAGTTTGAAACTTCTAGAATATAAGGGTACTTAATCAAAGTAGTCATCTTATCGTTTGTTAGTGAAATTATTAAACCCAACTGTTCCATTCTACTGTGCACCTGAGTACATAAGCAAAGGTAATCTTCTTTAATCTTAGTTCTTTGAATGTATATATATTTTTTGAATTTGCAAATTTGATGAATCTCAGACAGAGCATTGCCTGAAGAAACAACACTGATTTGTATTTTTGTCTTTGGTATTAACTAGCAATGAAACTTTGAACAAATTTTTTAAACTGTCTGGCATTTCAGATTCATAATCAATCGAGAGTATTTAATTATAAATCCTTTGATTTAAATGGTGTTTGACAAAGAACAAGTTTCATTTCATCTTAGAGGAAAATGTTATTTCTTCTATACTAATCAATGGAAAGTTTAAAGATAAAATTGGTTATCCTGAGACTATCAAATAACTATAAGAAATCCCTATACGTTGTATTTTAAGTATATATGGTCCCCTAAATTCAGGCTTGATAGCTAACATTTCCAGTAATGTTTGCAAAGAGAAAATAAGTAATACAAATGAGTGTTCCTGAAACTAATTTTATGTAGATCAAATCTGAAAATGCTGTGTGTCCAAAATAAAAATTGGCCCCAGAATATTATATATGAGATCTCTTCATTCATGAAAAAGTACTTCATTTTAGCTAGAGACCTTGCGGAGAAAAAGATTACATTTGGAATAAGACAAAACATCAACATATGAATGTATTGATTCATCTCAAAAAGATTAAGTGACCAGATTTCTTTTACAAGTGAATTTAATTAGACATGATTCTCTTCAGCCAGATAATAATGAGAATTTGTGAGCTGGAATTAATGTACGCGACTCCTTGGAACTATGCATGAATGTGTGTGTAAAAGTATGTGTGTGTGTGTGCATAATTTATTCTATTCATTGCCTTTGCTTTTTTTGGCTCAATCAGCCACCACCAAGGTTTCTGACACTTTACAGGTATTTGAGTAAGGACTTTAATTTCTCTGTGGGAATATATATCAAGGCTTATATCAATAACCTGAAACTCTCTAAACACTCAGAGCAAGCCAGTGTGTTCTCTGTTAGATGAAATTTGAAAACTTAACAAATATAAATACATTTTTAAAGTACCCAGTTCCTGGAAAAAGAAAAACAAGTAAATTAGAGATTTGGATAATATGGGCTATGACTGCATGAGGAAAGACATATATGTTGACATTTGGAGAATTTATTTATTTATGGAAAAGATGAAAAAAAGTTTAAAACTAAGTGGTAGTTTTTCTCCCTTTCTTAAATGAGTTTACTTAAGTTTATGGAAAAAAGGAAGGTAATTCAGCTTACATTAAAAAAATACATTCTTGTATTTTAACAAATTAAAAAGATGTATTAAGATGAAGATTATATTTTATGTATTATATTTTATGTATTAAGATGAAGATTCCTAGGTTTTAATTAATAAAATGTATATGCCGAGACCCATATAAAAATTACTTATGCAGTTTTTAAAAAATCTATAATCCTATGCTCAACATCACTAATCATTAGAGAAATGCAAATCAATACTACAATGAGGTATCACCTCACACCAGTCAGAATGGCCATCATGAAAAATCTACAAACAATAAATGCTGGAGAGGGTGTGGAGAAAAGGGAACCCTCTTGCACTGTTGGTGGGAATGTAAATTGATGCAGCCACTATGGAGAACAGTATGGAGGTCCCTCAAAAAACTAAAAATAGAACTACCATATGACCCAGCAATCCCACTACTGGGCATATACCCTGAGAAAACCATAATTCAAAAAAAAGTCATGTACCACAGTATTCATTGCAGCTCTATTTACAATATCCACGACATGGAAGCAACCTAAGTGTCCATCGACACATTTTATATTTTTTTAATTTTTAAATTTATTTTTTGGCTGTGTTGGGCCTTTGTTGCTGCGTGCAGGCTTTCTCTAGTTGCAGTGAGCGGGAGCTACTCATCATTGTGGTGTGTGGGCTTCTCATTGTGGTGGCTTCTCTTGTTGTGGAGCACGGGCTCTAGGGCTGTTGGGCTTCAGTAGTTGTGGCTCACAGGCTCTAGAGCGCAGGCTCAGTAGTTGTGCACGGGCTTAGTTGCTCTACGGCATGTGGGATCTTCCCAGATCAGGGCTCGAACCCGTGTCCCCTGTATTGGCAGGTGGATTCTTAACCTCTGCACCACCAGGGAAGTTTATCTTTATCCACGAATGGATAAAGAAGATGTGGCACATATATACAATGGGATATTACTCAGCCATAAAAAGGAACGAAATTGGGTCATTTGTAGTGATGTGGATGGACCTAGAGTCTGTCATACAGAGTGAAGGAAGTCAGAAAGAGAAAAACAAATACCGTATGCTAAGACATATATATGGAATCTAAAAAAAAAAAATAGTTCTGAAAAACCTAGGGGCAGGACAGGAATAAAGACACAGACATAGAGAATGGACTTGAGGACAAGGGGAGGGGGAACGGTAAGCTGGGACGAAGTGAGAGAGTGGCATGGACATATGTACACTACCAAATGTAAAATAGATAGCTAGCTGGAAGCAGCCACAAAGCACAGGGAGATCATCTCGGTGCTTTGTGACCACTTAGAGGGGTGGGATAGGGAGGGTGGGAGGGAGACACAAGAGGGAGGAGATAAGGGGATATATGTATATGTATAGCTGATTCACTTTGTTATAAAGCAGAAACTAACACACCATTGTAAAGCAATTATATTCCAATAAGGTGTTTAACAAAACAAAACAAAACTACAATGCTAGATTCAATAGAAAGGCATGTATGATGATCTCTATAGACCCAACAAGGCAATAGGAAGTTGGCTGGAGCTTGTATTTTTCAATCCAACTCTAATAGTATTGAAATGAACTGCAAGGGCAGGGAGAGAAAAACAAAGGAAAATCTGCACCTTCTATCTCATTTCTTAATCTATGGCCTTTCCAACTTGGATAAATGAGAAACTTTGGAATTTTACTGAGGTACAGTGATTTTCAATTGTTCTCCATTGTTGCACATTAGAATTGCTTAGGAATTTTTTTAAAAATACTGATTCCTGGAAACCACAGAACACTTATGATAGACTCTCTGAGAGAGGAGCTGAGGAATGAGCAAAATACTTCCCTGGTGATGTTAACAAGCAACCAGACTTAAAAGCTACTAATTTAGGTAAATATAAGTAAAGAATAATAGTGTTCATAAGAATTGGGTTTAGGGTTTCACTCTCAAGGTCAGAGTTTTGATCCAACTCGACTGTGTGATCTTGAGCAAATTGCGTAACTCTAACTTGAGATACCTCATCTCTGAAGTAGGAATAATATTCATGCCTACTTATTAGAGCTGGAAGGATTTAATGCAGTATTTCTGAAAGGAGTTCATGCACCATCTGCATCAGTGTTAACTGGAATACATTAAAATTAACAATTCCTAGACTCATACTATGTGTACCATAAGAATACAATAGTCTGATATACGCATTTTCAGTGAACTATCCAGGTGATTCTTTCTCATAACGACTTGTAAAAATCATTGTTTTAATAAGTAACAGAAGTACCTATTAGGAGAATACCCCATACATACTAAGCACCCAGTACATGTAAGCTGATAATGTAACTTTAAAGTTTGTTGGTGTTTTCCAACCTTTCCAAAATATTTACTGAAAATTTAAAAAATTCAGTTAATCAACCAAAAATATTTCACACATATTGCCAAACTACCAATTAGGCAGATTTGGGATTGGAGTTATGAAAGACTATCATATAAGGCAGTAATTCAAATTTACTATTTTGGAAGTCCTTTAATACACCCAGAGTCCATAAGTTTTGTTTCTTTCTCCAATAACTGGAATTAGAAAAAACAAAACAAAACAATAAAACCAAACAACCTTAGACTTCCAGGCTGTGGCTGAGTACAGTAAAATAAATTGTAGAAACATCTTAGATGTTCAAATTTTTTTAAAATGAGAAAAAGCATTTCATATGAAAGAACTTCAATCTAAATTCAGTTTTAGACTTTTATATTATTTTTAATATAGTCATATCTTCTAAATAATCACTTTATAGCCATATACATTCATTGTCAATGAATGCATCATAATTAGGAGGTGATTTACAGTAGTGGTTAAAAGCATGGACTTTTGAATTACACAGACCTGAGACAGAATCTCTTTTCCATCATATATTAGTTACTTGACCGTGGACAAGTTACTAAACTCCAATTTCCTCATATGCTGTTAGTTTAATAATAGTTCGTGTCTTACATGATTGTTTCAATTATTAAATAAGATAATGAAATGTACATGAAGTCATTAAACCATTGTTTCACAGTTGCTCAGAACATGTTATTTACATGTAAGCACTGTTTTAGATGCTGAGACTATACAAATAATCTATAAATTAGAGACTTGTTTTGTTTTCTTATCAGCCCAGGTGCCTTTTCTTTGGAACCTAGATAACTTTGTCTCACTTTCTGTCTTCCTCTTTTACCCTCCATTAAATATGAATTATTAACATCATGATTTAATCACTCAGTTTGTAAGGAAATATTTAATTTGTTAAAATTGTCAATAGACGAAACAATGCCTTTCCTACATCACTCAAATTTCATTAAGGAATGAATCAACTGGTAAATTTTGAATTCTATGATAGATTCATTAACATAATTAATAAATTCTATCAAAAAAAAACCCCTGAATTTTTCCCCAAATTGAAAAAATTAGTTTTTTTTCCCTTGTATTTCTTGGAAATAGAACCTACATTCTTTGGTCAAGTCAGTGAAAGCTGTTAAAGTGATATGAGTGTAGACACATTACTTAAAAATCCTCCTAGATTACTTTAAAACCTATGAATACTTTGTCAGTATAGTCCAGCTGTAACATGACCATATGTTTCTTGTCATTTTTAGGTCTATTTGGACACAACTGATTTCCTTGTGTGCACTCATTTTAATAAATTGTCTTGAATATATTCTGAAGAAAATTATTGGTTTAACAAATCACATTTACTATTCTTAGACTATTCCAAATTCCTATTGCTTTCACAATCCAGACTCTATTTTGCTTTGAAACCAAATGGAGAAATTGTAAGCAATTTAAATTAAAATGATTAATGTTATACATTATATTTTATATGGTAAGACCAATAAATTGACTTATCAAGAATGTTGACATAATATGTAAAGCTAGTTCCCTAATTCACCCAAAAGGTATCTTTGTACCTGTACAATCTTTATCTATATGACTCCTAAAATGGCTAAAAAAGCAAGATTAATCACATAAATTATGAGATTAAAACAGTGAAGCAGTGGCATGGAGATTGTTATTGTGTTAAGTAAAAGTGCGCCTTGTAAAATCTTTTAGGTATTGTGAGAGTGATGTATAAACTTTATTGCAGCAATTATTAAATTTACTGATGAAAATCAGAAAAATGGTGAAAATTAATGTATTTATAATAAATTTAACTATTCATAGTAATACAATTTACATTAATAGTAAATAAGTATATTTGAAAGAATAAAATAGGCATCAAAAGAATTTAACTAATGTCACTTTCTTCTTACAAAACAGAATACTAATTGTTAGGGTGACTATGAATGGAATTTATGACAGCTATTTTTAGTAGTGCATCAGATCACTACTTATTAAGTACCTACTTATTAGTGGTGTGTTGATTGATAATGTGTAGCTATAAATACATTAACTTGAATTTTCCAGTTGAAAGATTTATCAGAAAAAAAATTACAAAATATCTTTTTACTTTTCAAAGATGATCAGTTTAGTTTGCTTTAACTAGAAGGGCACTTATATTTTTTAATCGATTTTATAGGAAACACATGACTCAGATTCATCATTGCTCATATTAATTTGGACCTCCTGTTGTAACATCCCATAGCAGAAAACAGTTTATCCATTTTATAAAATAGCAAACAAAATACAGCTTTGAGTCTAATCTGGAATTTTGATTTCATTAAGAGTGAGCTTGATCTATTTGGTCAAGTAATATTGTCTTTTGACAGTCTCAAGAATCAAATTTTGATTTGCAGGAGCAAAAATTTGATGAGTATTGTAGACTAAAAAGTTGAGCCATGGTAATTTGTAACGCTGACAGGAAAGATAACTTGCTTTAGGCAAAATCATGAAGTAAAGATTTTCAGTCTGAATCCTTCCAGCTCTTGTATGCGGTATTTCCTGTTGTGATTTTTACATTCTTTGGTTGCCCAGCAACCTCTCCTTACCACAATATTTGAAAGGATTATCTCATCAATTGTCAAAGTTCAATTAGCAATCAGTTATTATTATCACTCATTTCATAGCAATTTGATATGATGGAGAATATTTTGAGAGGATGTGTTTTGACCACTCTGAGAATGGTTACAAGGAATCAGCAGAAAGTGAGGGTAGAAATATGTACTTTGGTGCATGAATTTAACTGAACAAATCTGCAAGCATTAAATTACAGATACTTCAAATACACACTTAAGTCTTAGAAATCTTCTTGACTATTAGTGACACATTTTCCAAATGTTTGTCCAAAATAATTGGATATTCTAAGTGATTTTCAAGGACACTAATAAGGTCATGATTGATTATCAAATTATGGTGGATAAAGATAACACATGTAATAAACAAAATTTTTGTGCTCAGTTATATATGATTTAGAGATTGAGAAATGTTGATAATAGAAGTACAAATTGCATTAACATAATTAAAATTTTTTAATTTGGATATTTACTCAAATGGGAAAGCCTCTTTATTGTAATTCTATAAAAAGCTAAGGTTATAAATATTTTAATTTAGGGAAAAGCCATTGTTCATTCCATTAGCAGAGATCAGTTTGCCCTTTTGAAAATAACTGACTTAGATAGGTTGATTTATGAATCAAAGAAATTAGTTTTTAGGGAATTATTCTTCTTAAATTTATCCTTTTATTAATAGTATAATTATTTGTAGGTAGGGAATTCTAATTCAAGAATAGATCCAATGCGTTATAAAAAGAAACGTGTAGGGCTTCCCTGGTGGTGCAGTGGTTGAGAGTCCACCTGCCGCTGCAGGGGACACGGGTTCGTGCCCCAGTCCGGGAAGATCCCACGTGCCGCGGAGTGGCTGGGCCCGTGAGCCATGGCCGCTGAGCCTGCGTGTCCGGAGCCTGTGCTCCGCAACGGGAGAGGCCACAACAGTGAGAGGCCCGCGTACGGCAAAAAAAAAAAAAAGAAAGAAAGAAATGTGTAAACCCTCAATACTGTTCAACAGTACTCATTGTTAAAATGCAAGCTGTAGTTTGTTTATGTGTTTATTTTCGAATACGAATGAAAAACTTCTGCCAACTATTGACACTGTCTCATGTGGTGCACAACTGTAAGATTACAGATGTAATTTGTAGTCAAAACAAGACTACTTTAAAAGAGAAGAAGTTCGTAGAATTGAGATCATTATTTTAACTTTTTAGAAATATACTCTCACTTACTGATAAAGTAAAAACTGTAAAATAACTGTGTGGCAAAATATAAATATATTTAAAAGTTGGAGTGAATTAGATTATTTTAAAACGGGAATATAGGAAATGTCAAACATTTAAACCAATGTGAGGTATTTCATGGGGAAAAATGCATATAATATTTTAAGAGTTTAAAACCTTGGAGATTGAAAATGGGATTGCCATTTATCTCTGTGTGGTACTTCGGGCACTCTGTTTCCTCGGTGACACAAAGTGAAGTGAGGGAGGAGGAGGTAGATAGAAGGAAAACTTCTCTACATCTCTTCCAGACCTTTGAGTATACCATAAATTAAATACTTTTGCTATAATTAGCTTTCAATTATGAGTGCTAACAGCCTCCATTGCTTTATTTATGCATTGACTTTTGGTGACTTTTATACACTAAAATTGTATTTATCTGCAGTTAGGCAGAAAGATTATAGGTTATGTTGGCTATTGTAGTTTAAGTTGTATTAACAAACACGTAGTATTTTGAAAGTATAGACTCAGTTTCTAAATATTTTTTATTCACTGTCATTGTTTACCCTTAAACAATTAAAGTGATAATTAAATTTAATGAGTATATGCCTCATGAAAATTTTCATTTAATAGAAAAGGTATTGAGAATCTTTTCACTGTATGTTTGATTGAACCATTTTAAAGAGCTGGCTATTTAGGGTATTGCTTTTTCCTCCTATAAGACATGAAATTTGAACATTCTATGTTCTTAATATGATTGTATTTTTCTATGAGTATATACAACTTACATATTTTCTCACATAGTGAATTTAACTTTTGAGTAATTCTTTGAAGAGAATATCTAGACAGAGTGACATGGGAAGCTGAAGCAACTGTTCAAATAAAAAACTACTTTGGTCTCAAATATGTTTTTCAGAATAGATGTCCATATCCAATTATCCAGAACATGGTCCCAAATCTACATTTCAGTCTCAATGTTAAAAACAGAAGAGTAAATCATCTCAGAAGATTTGG
Organism: Leucopleurus acutus; assembly: GCF_964270905.1. Taxonomy (NCBI): domain Eukaryota; kingdom Metazoa; phylum Chordata; class Mammalia; order Artiodactyla; family Delphinidae; genus Leucopleurus; species Leucopleurus acutus. The sequence continues at coordinate 70,479,797 of NC_139152.1, forward strand.
GGATTAATGAAATGATTTCTACTCTGGACTTAAATTGGAGTAACTAACTGATGATGAACAGATTAATGAGGTGGAAGGGATTAGAATTTTGGGGATTCATGACCTTGTTATCTGTGTATCTTTATAGTTTGGAAATACAACCCCTTGAAACTCATATTTTAACCTTCAAATTTTATTTAAATTTTATTTAAATTCAAAGGAATTTAAATTAAAAAATAAGGAATTTAAAGAATCCAAACAGTTGCACAAAATCTCTAATAAGAAATATTTTCAGAGGATGTCATGTATAAAATATGTGGTAAGGACAAGTAACCAAAAGCCAGTTCAGAAGGGGAACATAACCAGGAAGACAGTGTGTCATGAAAGCTAAAGCCAAGAATAAGTGGAAGTGTGGAAGCTAAAAATAATGCAAAGGATATACATCTCTCTCTTTCATCTATATAGGTACACGTGTACAAATATATATACACACACAGATATATACATATAAACATGTATATGCATGTATGTTTGTGTATATACACACACACATAAATATATATATAGAGAGAGAGCACTCATGACAGATGTGTAGATACACACACGTGCAATGATTTTGGAACATATAAAAAATAATAAAGAAGATGTTTTCTTGGGGTAGATAAAAAATACAGTTAAAAGCAAAGGAAAAACATGGGACTTCCCTGGTAGCGCAGTGGTTAAGAATCCGCCTGCCAATGCAGGGGACACGGGTTCGAGCCCTGGTCTGGGAAGATTCCACATGCCGCGGAGCAACTAAGCCCGTGCGCCACGACTGCTGAGCCTGCGCTCTAGAGCCCGCGCTCTAGAGCCCAACTACTAAGCCCACGTGCCACAACTACTGAAGCCCGCACACCTAGAGCCCGTGCTCTGCAACAAGAGAAGCCACTGCAATGAGAAGCCCGCGTACCGCAACAAAGAGTAGCCCCCACTCACTGCAACTAGAGAAAGCCCGCATGCAGCAACAAAGACCCAACGCAGTCAAAAATAAATAAATGAATTTATATTAAAAAAAAGCAAAGGAAAATCAAAAAGTAAGAACTAATCAAATCACGTTGCATTACAGCCTTTTCCCTCCTAACAAGAATAATTCTGAAATGAATAGAGAAGAAATTCAAAGCAGTAGAAATACAAACACTGAAACTCAAGGTAGTCAAGGGGATAAACTGCTTATTTCCAAGTTTGAACATCATGGATTGGGTCACTTATATCATTGCACTGGTCACTTTTGCCAGTAATGGGAAAGATACCAGAGAACAGGAAGTCAACATTAAAAATTTTTTTTTTGAAAACCACAGCTCTATGAGCTTAATAAAGATTCTAAGTAAAATTTTAGAAATTACAAAAAGCCTTTCTTTTTCTTTATTTTCCAAAGTAAATGAATTTAGATTTCTTAAAAAAATAGTCATTAATATTTACAATGGGAACATTAGGAACAAATATTACAAATTTTGAATAAGATTTCTAAAGTAATAGATTAGAATGACAGAAATATATCTTGATTTTAGGAAGGCATTTACATAATTCTACATGACATTCTTTTGGTCATAATATAAAAAGGAGGGTGGATAACATATTTAATGTGTAGTCAAGTTTATGATTCCTATTGATCAGGATGAAGGTCTCTGGTAGTGTTTTGAAGGGCCATATCCTTTTACATATGTATAGCATGGCTAAAAAGGAAACATAAGTTTCTTGATGAGTTTATGTTATCTGATTTCCAGCTCTAACATCCTTCAAGGTAAAATTATTCCAATTTCACAGATAAGTGAACTGAGTTTCAAAGAGATTAAATAACTTTTATCACATCTAGAGACTAGTTACTGTAGATCTGGGTTACAAACTCAGGTCTGCATGACTCTTCCATTGTATCTCCTATGAAGACAAAAGACATACATATTAAATTATGGTAACACAAATTTGGGAGGATATGTTAAAACACAGAATGACAGAATCAAGAACTGGAAAGTGTGGGATCGTGGGTCAGAAGAAACAAAATGAAATTCTTTTGAAATTAATATTAAATTTTAGAAGAACTCTTCAAAGAATCAATTGAACATGTACAAAATGGCAAATCATGTTTTATCAGTAGATCATGTAATATAAAGTTTGAGTGTGGGCTCTATTAGTCAGTAGTATGGTGATAAAAAATGTGTTGCGTTAATGGTTATATTGATGAGGCCAAAGAAGAGAATTACATTTTCATCTTCAACTGCTAGAGGAGATTGAGAGCAGTGTTTTCAGTGTTAATCCTGGGAGCAATGTTCTAAAGGACATGCTGCAAACTGGCAAATATTGAGTGAAATGTGCCGTACGGACATCTAGAAGAGCAAGTGCTTTCTCTGCCATATCATATATTTCACATATGTTTGTTTCATTTATACACCATTATTGTACAGCCAGTTTTTCTATGATAGCTTTATAAAAATTCCCCAAGAATACTGGCTCAGTAAGAAATGGAATGTTCCAATGTCATGAGTGTAGTTGTATGACAGAAATAGTTCTAAATGACACACTGGTTTCCAGATTATATTTTTATAACTGGAAAATATCTACTTTATAAATTGCACAAGGTTATAGTTTTTCAATGAGAATGTAAAAGTGCTTGCATTAACAAGTTTTATGTACTTGTTTTATATCCACACTTGTTATTGCCGCTAAAATGTGTATTTTCCGAAAATGTTTATTTTCCAAATTTGTATTGTGCTTTTCCAAGATGCTTTTCTTTGATGTCCATAACTGCTGAAAAGGCTCCCTTAAGAAGAATTTTAAGTGTAAGTAATCTTTCAGTCTGTTTAAAGTATAAAAATAGAGGGTATTTACAGTCATACCATATTTTGTGCTTGAAATCTGTCAGCGTCTTATTTTCATAGCAATTAAATAACTCAGCTATTCATGTCACATTCCAGTCTTTTTCAATGGGTACTCGTAACAAAGAATTTAATATATGTATTTTTTAAATTATTGCAAAGACAGAGATCTCACATAATGCTTAATAACAGAATATAATTAAACCTGTCTTTTTTGCTTTGTGTTTCTGAGACAAGATTATTAGAGCCTTATCCAGAATTTTAAAATATAGGATATACAGCATTGAACCATGTAAAGATAAAGAATGTTTGGTCAGGTTTTTTTTTTTAAGAGAAAGGTTATTTGTCCCCGATTCATAATGGAGAAGCTTTCTTTGTCAAAGTGTTTTCTTAGAAAGTTGACCCACAGTCAACCTGTAAAGAAAACATAGAGACAATCTTAGTTGATTGATCAGCTCAAACCCAGTTTTAGTAATGAAAGGATCAAATTTAAGATGAAATGTGATCCCTTTGGTTCACATTAGCATTTGCAATTCTCCAGCAAACATCCAATTTCACTGTTATCTTAAGTAATCTTTCTTGAAGCATTTTCCAGAAGTCGATGTCAATGGCTGGTCTTTGGAAACGCCCCCAGAAGAATATGTAAAAGCTTACAACTCACCTCATGGAGTCTACCTAGGTCTTGGTATTATATGTCTTTATTGTGTACCTTTTATCATTCAAAGTGAAGAAAAGTTTTTTCTGATTTCTGAGGTATGCATAGAATACTATATATATGATTAGCCAGTTAATAAAAGAGGGTGAGAAAAGCCAAGAAACCAGAATATTTTTAAGTGTCTGGCAAGCATCCTCCAAATGAAAGCAAAAGTTATTACCGTTAGTTTAGTTTAGTGGCAGTATTCATCTTTTCTTTGGACTTTAAGACTTAGATGTGCCACAGAATATTAATACTTATAGGTTCATTGTTTTCTCTAACACTAGTGCAAAGTGGGTGCAAAGAAAATACACAGTAGCTATTGTATCAATAAAAGAAAATATTTCCCAATTTTTAAGTCTGAGTTTCTAATTTAATTGATTTGAATAGAATTAATAAAATACTTTCCATTCTTTTTTTGGACTGTATCATGCCAGTGAGTCCTAAGGATTTTGTTTCAGGGTGGAAGCAAGAACAAGAGGGATTCCTATTCCTTCTCATTATCCCAAGTCTAATATCTCTCTCTCTTGTGCTCTCTCTCTCTCTCTCTCTCTCTATATATATATATATATATGTATATATTTGTCTATATAATAGTATATTTGAGTCTTTCCATAAACATCCATGAAGTGCTCTTTATTTCTCTTCATAATAAACCCCTTCACCTTTGCTGTTTGTCAAAAAATAAAAGGATGAGACAAGCTCAGGACATTCTGAAAAAACAATGATTTTAGGATGCACTAAGGTGTCCTGAATTGCTTTAATGGACCCATGGTGTGGATACTATTGTCAAGTCCCTCACGGTAAAATTTTGACAAGTTTGCTTACCATTTGGGTGCATATACCACAAGAGCATCATTTAGCACACTTTAGGATTATTTTACAGAATGATAACATGACTTACAGAAGAATTATACAAGCTATTTCCAATAGAATAACTTATTATCTGAGACTCACGTACCAGAGAACCAAAAGCATAAATTATGTGAAGACTAATCTCTACATAAGGGAAAGAACATTGTCTGGATATCAGAACATCCGATCTCTCATTCTAGCTTTGCTATGAACTAGCTCTGTGTGTAGAAGAAGTGACTGATTTCTGTTTCTTACTTCTGTCCTTCATAAGATGTCCATTTGAATTCCAAAAAAGTATATGATAAATCACAATGGTTTCAATCATATGAATTTTAATACAAAACATATAAAATCAATTTCAAAAATCTTCTGCATATACTGAAAATGTTCATTAAGAATGGAATAACTATAAGCCTTCTTTAATTTCTTCTATTAAATGCAGGTACCCAATGGAACCTGAAAATATTGAGCATAACTTCTTCTTTGCAAAAGGGAAACTAGAAAAAGACTGCTTCCCACAGAAAATTTATTGACAATAGGTGTTCAAGTTTTTATACATTGAACAATGTCCCCTTTTATATAGTCAGGGGAAGATATTTTTTAAGTCTTTTTTTTTCTTTCCATCACCCCACCTACACACAAAATTCTGTTGTAAAGACATCACTTCTATAAGGAGGTATTCATTGTTGATGTACAGAAGTCTATGGAAACCTAAGTTTACAAGAAAAAAAATTATCATTCTAACCAACTGCATAGTCACAGAGATGCTTAATAAAAGTTATCTGATGATATAATGAAGTCACTTCTTAACTAAGTGCATACAGTGGCAAATATTTTTCAAGATTCACCATCCAACAAACTACGTTTTCTCATTTGAAATCCTTCATGTCACTTTTCGACATTCAGATGAAATTTTGAAAGTAATATGATAACATTAAAATATAAACAAAAGTAGCATTAACTGTGAACTGATACTCAACTTCAGAAGTTAAAATAAATGTAAGTGTGTATTAGAGTAAAAGTATGCTGACTATGTGTAAATCAAAACTGCCAAAATGAGTTTTTGAACATCTGATCCATTGTTTTCCCTCCAGAGGATAAAGGGAGCAAAAGAGGAAGGTAGCCAAAAAGGAAACAGGAGGACCTGCTTCAGTAACTGGACATATTGATTTAATTGGCTAAGAAGTCCATATGCTAATACTCCTAATAATCAGCCATTCCTTTTGTGTTTTGGTAACATATATCCTCATACAATGTATATCAAATGGAATTTTTTGATTTACATCAGATACTTCAAAGTTTCCATTTTTGAATTCCCCTAGTCTTATGTAAGTAACACATTGTCTATTTTGTTTAAAATATCTAATATCTCCCCCAACATCTAGGGCTCCATGATGCAAAATGTCATTTTGTCGATCTTCTGTTCCAGTATTCACTTTAATTCTTTTGATTACAATTGGATTTTCAAATATAATCACAAAGACATCTCCTGTTGATGGTGATTTTCCCCAAAAGTATTCATCAACACTACTATAAGCCTTGCTTGCATCATAATTTTCAAAAACACTCATGTTGGTATATAGACTTGCAGGAGGGTTATCTGGGATATCAAATGGCTCCTCTTCAAAATCATCATCCTTCAGCTTATTCTCAGTTCCTTTATATGATGAGTAATAACCCATGTGCTGAAAGAGAGATGGTTTAAAACGAATCACATTTTTCTGAGCCAACAGACCGCGGAAATGAGTTAGTAGCCAATCACAAGGCATTTCTTGATAAAACATTAATAAAAAGTGCGCCAAACGTGGGAGATCATGAGAATGATAAAGTTTTCCAATATAGCCAAGCTTAGAGAATTCAAGGGTTACCCAGTAAGTTCCTACTAGGGATGTAATGACTTTCTTGATGGCAGTAAAGAAATTTTTTGAACAGCGAACATCATCTTCAAGCATTACATAATAGTCTGAAATATTGGCACAAAAATTAAGCAAAAAAGCATAATCTACATTTTGCTTGGAACGAAATCTCACTCTGTCTTCTGGATCATTGTAATTTCTTTTAAGGCCACTCAGGATTGGGTAATATTCCTCTGGAGCATGTATAACCATTAATCTTCCTGCAATAATATGGTGGGCAAATTTCTGTGTAATATCCTGTAACATGACCTCACGCCAGGATGAATTAAAGTCAGCTAGATGAACCACCACTGAAATTTCCTTCAACTCTTCGTAGCTGGATTGCTCAAAAATTGACTTGATTGTCTCAAGTAAATAATTTCCTTTTTTTCGTCTCACTGATGAAAGTCCAATTGTAAGAAACCCTGAACAAAAGAATTCAGAAGGAAGACAAATTAAATGTGAAATTAGGTTTTGAATAACATAAAAAAAAGATCTTTTTTCTTTAAGCCTGCTACTCTATTAAGTAAATCTAAGTGAATGATTATATATAGAACATTTTGTCATTAAAGACTTATGCTAAATATATAAAGGTTATAGTACTTTATATATAATTGATACTTTCTATGGAAAAACTGCACCTTAAGCACAATGATGTATGAGCTCTATTGCTTAAACATTTGTTTATGAAATAAGATATATGGTTTAAAGTGTTCTGCAGCTTAATATTCTCATATATGCCCATTAGAGAAGATAGATATTTAAATAACATTGACACTGTTTTTTTTTTTTTAAAAAAAAAAACCTGCAAAAGGAGATAAGAATTCATCCAGTTAAGAATGACAAACTAGTCTCAAATGATGAAAAAGAAAATTAAGGGTCACTCATTCTTTTAATCACCTTTAAGTTTTTCATAGAAAACATGCCATATATTTGCATCTTTCTTTAATCACTGTGATTATCTTGTACCAGAATAATTCATAACTGGACTTCACAATTTTATTTTGAAATTTATCTAGTATGTTAATTAGAATGAAAACAATATCATAAGCTATTTTTGAAAACCTGCATTATTGCTTAAACGTATGATGTATTGTTCTAAGACATAAATGTTACTGATTTCTTTTTTTTTTTAGCTGCCAACACTTAAAGCTTTAGGATATTTTAAAAAATAATCCTTAAGGCCAACTTTTACTAAAAATTCAAAATATCTGGTAATACTGTGTCTTCAATATAGAAAGCAACATTTATCTTGGGCCAGGTAAAGTTATATCCTCAAGACAGGCCATGTTTTCTCCAATTTACTATAGAACTCACCAGGCTCACTCTCATCCTGTTACTATAGGTCTCTAGATTTTCCATCTCTGTTTTAATGGGTTTTGTCATCAACTATAAGACTGAACCATCAGGCGTGGTTGTGCTCCTACCAGACATTGTCTGGATGTACCGCAGCTTTCTTATCCATTTATCTACTGAAGGACATCTTGGCTGCTTCCAAGTTTTTACAATTGTGAATAAAACTGCTATAAACATCCATGTGCAGGTTTTTGTGTGACATAAGTTTTCAATTCCTTTGGGTAAATAACAAGGGATGTGCTTGCTAGATCATGTCATAAGGGTATGTCTAGTTTTGGAAGAAACTGCCAAACTTTCTTCCAAAGGGGCTGTACCATTTTGCATTCCCACCAACAACAGAGGAGATTTCATGTTGCTCCACATCCTTGCCAGCATTTGGTGTTATCAATGTTTGGCACTTTGTTCATTCTAAAAGGTGTTTAGTGCTATCTGATTGTTTTAATTTGTACTTCCCTGATGATACATGATGTAGAACATTTTTGAATATGTTTTTCTGACATCTGTGTATATTCTTTGATAAAATATCTGTTAATGGACCAAAGACCTTAACAAAGACCTTAACAGATATTTCAACTGATTTCTTTATTGTAAAACACATTTTGTAGTAATTTTGTCTGGTGAAATTTTTATTCAGATATTTGAAACCTAAAATTAGAAATTAGATATTTTTAGAGAATAAAATAAAACCTTGTGAAATGGCAGTTCACCTCTGAGAAGCGTTAGATGTCTTCTAATTAAAATGTTTTCACTTTTTAAAGCTCTCATTCTCACCATGACTCAGAACTGAATAAAATTTCAGAGCCACCATTTGGAAAATAGGGAAATGTTTATATTCACCAAGATCATTGTTTCAAGACAGACACCTACATGATTTGATTTGCGCGATACTGAAAAAGCCCCTTCCAAGAAAAATCTTTTTTACTAGTCTATTAGAGAGGTAGAAATTTACATGTTTCATTGAAATACCTGGGCTTACGATCCTGTCTTCTACTGAAAAGCTAACATGTGATCTGTTACAATTTAACTCAAGACACCAGCCCTCATTAATACTCAATAACAGCCAATATTTATAGAATACTTTCTACATAAAAGGCAGAAGTCTGAGTATTTTACATGTAATATGCATCTTGAATATTCAAAACAGTCTTTTGAGATAGCTTTGCACTTATCAACATTCCTGTTTTATAGATAAGGAAACTAAGTCACAGTGAGATGAGGAAACTCGTGCAAGGTGTAATACCTAGTAAGTAGTGTGTAAGAGCAGTAGACATTTGAAATGGAAGAAAGATCTAAAGAAAGCTGAATTGTTACAATTTCCTCAACCTGGTGATCACAAACTCATTTGCATAAACACTTCTTAACAGGGAACTCAATTTTTGTGGTCTCCACACGATCTACTAAGAAGTTCATGATATCATGGTGTATCACTTATTCTAAAATTCATATTTTTCACACAGAAATATTTTAAAATCAGCTTGTATATCACAACTGATGGCATCTTACAACTTAAAACTGATAATGCTTATACTTTCTTAGTGGTACATCAATTAGATCATGATACTTTCTGTAATCTATAATGTCTTGAAATCCATGAAATGTAGTATGTTACTTCTTGGATCCAAAGTGTCTATAGTGGATTGAATAGTTTCCTCCAAAATTTCATGTCTACCTGGAACTTCAGACTGTGACCTTATTTGGAAATAGTCTTTGAAGATGTAATTAGTTGAGGATCTCGAGATGAAATCGTATCGGATTCAGATTAGGCCCTAAATTCAATGACTAGTGTCCTTATAAAAATAGGAGAGGACACAGAGAGACAAGAGAGACAAAGGGACGAAGGCCATGTGAAGATAGTGGCAGTGATTGCAGTTTTGTTGCCACAAACTAAGGAATGCCAAGAGCGACCAGAAACTGAAAGAGGCAAGGAAGGATTCCCCCCTACACGGAATGTGGTGCTGCCAGCACCTTGGTTTCAGACTTCTGGCTTCCAGAAACATGAGAGAATAAATTTCTGTTGTTTTAAACCACCTAGTTTGTGATATTTGTTATGGTATCTTAGGAAACAAATATAATGACTTTCACTACTTCAAGCTGGTGGCATGTAATAAAAACCAAACCAATGTTTGAAACTGTATTACTATGGGAATAATTTTTTTTTTTTGTGGTACGCGGGCCTCTCACTATTGTGGCCTCTCCCGTTGCAGAGCACAGGCTCCGGACGTGCAGGCTCAGCGGCCATGGCTAACGGGCCTAGCCGCTCCGCGGCATGTGGGATCTTCCCGGACCGGGGCACGAACCCGTGTCCCCTGCATCAGCAGGTGGACTCTCAACCACTGCGCCACCAGGGAAGCCCGGGCATAATTATTTTTAAAAGCTAACTTTAAAAATGTTAAGTTAATTGATTTTTCCTAGTCTCTCTACATGGTACTATAGCAAACTGTTAAAAAGTTCATGTCACAATTAGGCATTTAATTTTTTTGTTGTTATTAATGGAATTGGATCGGTGAATAATTGCAATTTGTGAAGAAACACTGAACTATTTCCCAAAGAATATTTTATATTAGTAAAACCCATAAACTTTTATTGTTATACAAATGAAGAAAGTTATCATTTTAAAACAAAATATTTTATTGTTCTTGATTTTAAAAGTCTAAGGATACTTACGCTTTCTTTGTAAAGGCATGACAGCTAAGAAGCGATAGGTGACATTGATGGCTCCTGAAAAATTAGATAAATCTTTGAAAGTATGCACATAGCGTTCTGGATTCAGTTGATGTGTAGATGTTTCCCTTACAAGTTGTTTGTCTCCTTCCTGAATGCCAAGAAGAAGGCAGAGAAAAATAAATAAATAATAGATGGTCATGGATTAAATAAACTTTCTCCTTACACAATAAATATATGGGTCTGATACATAATATGGGTATTATATAAATCTCAGTTACTGGCACCACAAGCTGTAGATAATCATCTTTACCCTGAATTCCTACCTAGAGTCTCTGTTCCAGTTATATTCCACTTTTTATACTATGCTTACAATTGCTTTTCTACAGCATACCTCAATAGTGGCATTCTCTTGATAATAATAAAACATTCTCTTGATAATAATAAAAAAAATCTCTATTTGAAACTCTCACTGCCTTCATGTTAGAATTCAAATTCTTTACAATAATTTAAGGATCTTAAAACTTGACAGTAATCTCTTTTACAGTTTCATGTAAAGTTAATTTTCACTAGATTCCCCATATTTCAGTCATATTAAACTATTTACTCTTCTTCAAGCCCTTTCAAATAAAAGACCACACATTATTTCTATGATTTTGAAATTTTAGGAATGATTAGGAGGATGCAGCAGTGAACATAACAGTTGGAGTCTGGATAAATTATTAATCAAAAAATTTTAGTCAGTCACTTATGTGGCCACTATAATTGAAGGCTGTTGAGAATGGACAGACATGGTCCTTGTGCCATGGTAGTATTTTTTTCAAATGTCTTCAAGATAACTCAATTAGGATACATTTGTACAAAGTCTTCAAGGAAACGTCTTTAGACCTTATACTAGTCTTTTCCATGATGTTTTCTTGTGGGTGTAGAGGGGGAGGGGGAGTATTCCGACGGAGGTGAAGTTTGGTCCTTTTTTATTTAAGACCCTCATTATCGATCTGATACTGGAATTACGTCATTCAATCTTCAGGATGGTTTATATTCAAGAAAACGTTCATATTCAGCTTTAAAAATATCCTGTCAATCAGTAATTGCTTTGTTTTATCTCTCTTTAATATAAGTTCAGTTGTAGATTTTGATTATCTAATCACCATTGATCAAGCCTCTATTGGTTATACATTACTAGCAAAATGACTTGCTTGGCTTTTGTATATGGTTTAGTACCACTGGTAGAATATTAGGGCACCTAATTAGGAAGAAACGTTTCTTTTTTGGCAAAGTGTCTATTGTGCTGTGTGAGTTATGTGGATATTTCTACTATTCAGTATAAGAATGGCAGGTCAGGCATGGGCATGCCATTAAAACTACAGAGAAAGTGAATGCATTAAATAAACTTGGTCCTCATGTTTTTGGCTGTGGTCAATAAAACTTTAATCAATTAAACCTTGTTCTAAAATATTAGAAAGGATTCAAATACAAACTTTACCTCAACTGGAACATTCACTACTTTGTGTCAAATTTAAATATAAATGGAAAAGTTGACTACCTCAAACTTTTAAATCTATGGCAGGGCTGAAATTGTCTTAGAATAAAAATTGAGAGTAGTGAACCCTGACTGGGAAGAGCGATCAACCTGGTCCTTGATAAATGAAGATTCATTCTGAATATCTCTTCTGTATATTCAATTATGTTTATGAACCTATAGTTGCTCTTTAATACTGTATTTCTATATTTTAAATGGACTTGATGATTTAGACAAAGAAAAAATACTTTAGTCTGATTTATAATGTATTTGCCATCGGTAAAATTATAGAGTTTCAAAATACATGATATTAAACTTAGGAGGCTAGTTCTCTTATAAATGTACTCATTGAATATCCACTGAATTCTGATTATTTTAAATTCATTGCACATAAGTATTTTCATCTTTGTATTTCTGAAAACCTAAAAAACATCACGAAAGTTTTAAAATGAACAAGTTTAGGATTTCTAAAAGGTAACCAGAGACTCAGTTCTGCATCAGCTACTTTAATAGTAATGTAATGGTGTACACAGTCAATAGGGTATAGAAGAAATATCTATAAAAATCACAGTAGTCACAACACTGAATTGATTTTACCATTCTGGTCTTATGTGATATCACATTCTAACAGGATACTGAATATCTCTTTAAGAATTATATCGTGAACACGTAAAAATCCAGACTTTTTCTGTGATAAGACAGAGTACATTCATCCTGTTTCAAGGACATAACAGAATATAAAATGAAATGAAACTTACATGAAAGCACTTAATTAAATTCTCAAGAACAGGTTTCTTTACACTTTTCAGCATAAATAAATCATGCAACTTTCACCTGAGTCTGTCTTGTTGGCTGCTTTCCAGAAGCATCTATCTGAACAGCCGGGCTCTCCCTGGATACCTTCTTTCTGTAGCTACTATGCTGTAGTGTATTTCTCAGTAATAAGACAAAGCTTTATGACAATCATTTTCTGGATAGGAAGGCAATTCAATGGACTAGCTACAGACTAAATATATACCCTGGTGGCTACTTTGAAGATGCTCACAGCCGAGAGGCTAAGTTGATTGGATATGCAGTGTCTCTTCTACTTAGTTTGCCTTGTAATACTATTTGTCTCTTACACTGAACTTGGCTTTCTTTCCCACTGAAAGGCACATATGCCCCTAACATGTAAGCAATACACTAAACTGTTACATGCCCAGATTTGGGGGCCACTGATAGATTTTCTAGCAAGAAGAGTAGAATAGATGTGCTAAATAACTCCAGAGACCTTACTACTGTAATTGTTTATCTAATTTCTCTGAATTATAACTATTATTTCCCCCTGATTTAAGAAAAACAGAAAAAGGGGCTTCCCTGGTGGCGCAGTGGTTGAGAGTCCGCCTGCCAATGCAGGGGACACAGGTTCGTGCCCCAGTCCGGGAAGATCCCACATGCCGCGGAGCGGCTAGGCCCGTGAGCCATGGCCGCTGAGCCTGCGTGTCCGGAGCCTGTGCTCCGCAACGGGAGAGGCCACAACAGTGAGAGGCCCGCGTACCGCAAAAAAAAAAAGAAAGAAAAAATGAAAAACAGAAAAAGAACAACCTGCTAATGTCTCTGCTTAGAAAATTGCATGCATTGTGATATTTTGGAGTCAAGGAAGAAAATCAAGTCAGATAATTTTAGGAAAACTGAACAAGCACAGATAAAAGGGTTGAAAAGGGACAAGTATTAAAAAGAAACTGCATTATATCCTAGTAGGAGGCCAGTTTTCCATTGTTATTAAACATTTTTAGAAGAACAATTTTAATTTTACACAAATGATTTAACGAATATTTCAAATATTTATATATATTAAGCCTTGGGATAAAATTTAGCTCAAAATGCAATTTAGGTAAAAAACATCATCTAGTAAACAGTGAAAAATTAAACTAATAAAAATATTGTCATTGAATTGTCAATATGGGGGTATGCTTGTATTTAAAAACCCTTTTAACTCACTTTTTCTAACTTAATATAAGTATTTAAAAATAATTTCAATTTTTAAAGCTAAGAAGCAAACAATCTCTTCTCTGAACCTGGGATGATTTGCAAATTTGACTAGATATATGGCTAATGTAGCAAGAAAATTTTCATTGAGAAAGTACTCTTTAGTAAGAGCTACTTCATTAAATCACACTTTTTAATTAGGGGGCTAGGACCTATGTTTAGATAGAAATGCATAAAGAGAACAATAGTGTTTGACTTTCTTATGGATATACACTCTATTAATTCTTACACATTTTATAGTGAATTTGAAGCTGTTCTATTCCAAAAGGACATAAGGATGTTTGCTGCATACAATACTCTTTTGTCTACTTAAAGTTAAATATTGAAATTTCACTTCAAAGTGTCTTATATGCATCATTATTGAATACAACAAGCATCCTGCCAACACCATGTTTTTGATTTACAAGATGTGATATACTTCTACCAGTACATACAGATGCAAGAAATAAATTTTTATCACAAAATTAAATCATTAATCAAGAGCTCCTCTATGATCTTTAATTCTATTAATTAAAAAATAGCTGGATCGGGCTTCCCTGGTGGCACAGTGGTTGAGAATCTGCTTGCCAATGCAGGGGACACGGGTTCGAGCCCTGGTCTGGGAAGATCCCACATGCTGCGGAGCAACTGGGCCCATGAGCCACAACTACTGAGCCTGCGTGTCTGGAGCCTGTGCTCCGCAACAAGAGAGGCCGCGATAGTGAGAGGCCCGCGCACCGTGATGAAGAGTGGCCCCCCGCTTGCCGCAACTAGAGAAAGCCCTCGCACAGAAACGAAGAGCCAACTCAGCCAAAAATAAATAAATAAATTTATAAAAAAGAAAAATAGCTGGATCACCCAGGCCTTGCTCTACTGTCCTTAAATTTCATAAACCTAATAACCAGTTTAAAAAAATCTAAAATGCATATCATTAGTAAGTTTCTCCAGTTTGCTATGTTTACCTAAATCATGCCTAGTCAAATTCTATTAACTGTGCTAACTTCAGTATTATGAATTGACTAAGGATGATAGAACGAAGAGTCCACAAGATTAAGAGCTATACTTGAAAGTAAAGACTTAGGCAGAGTCAAGATCTAGGAATCTGACAGAATTTTGCCATCAAAGGACAATGCTAACGGAAGCAAGATGCTTTACAGAAGACTTCCTAAGAGGATCTGCACAAACTTAGATCATGTGGTTGGCTCATAGGATATATTTAGAATAGTATCTGGCAAATAGTAGGTAGTTACCAAATCATGTTCAATTAATAAAACATTTTACTAGGAAATGCTCTTTGTAGTTATTGTCAGATTCTCTCTAGCTGAGATATTAATTGAAACTTTTAGCATGCTTGTATGATAGAATGTATTTTCAGGTCCTCTATCTGTCCAAAGGCTTTGATTTTCTGAAATATGTGAACAGGAATAATTGCATAAAGATTAGAATTTTCCCAGATATCTTAAGCTCAATTCAGATAGAAAAAGTGAATTACTCTCCATATTGCTTTCATATTACTCTCATCAGACATGAAATTATATAATTATAACAAAAATGAATAATAGAAACAATTTGAGTTCTCACAATTAGTCAGAATGTGTCCTTTTGCATACTTTCGTAATTCACTTAAAATTCATTCATAAATTATCTACTAATTTTACCATTTTTAAACTATTGAATAGCTTTCACATAATATTATCTTTAGTTCTTAAGGATCTATATTACTTTTCAGTGACCATAAATGTATAACGCGGTGGTCATTTAGTGTTATTCCAAATCCAAATGAGATGTCACACATTGTAATAAAATGTTCCTTCTTAACAAAATAGCACAATTAGTATCACTAATTAGACAATGAGATTTAAAAATTTTTGATAATATAGAAAAGTAGAGAAAGTAAGGAGTAACATCTTTAAGCAAATTTTGTTTATTCTATTTACAGCAGACCCTTGAACAACACAGGTTTTAACTGTGCAGTTCCACTTATAAGTGGATTTTTTTCCAGTAAATACGTAATACACTACACGACCTGAGGTTGGCTGAATCTGCTGATGCAGAAGTGTGGATATGGAGAGCCGACTGTAAAGTTACACCCAGATTTTTCTGAGTGCCTGGAGGGTCAGTGCCCTTAAAACCCACATTGTTAAACAGTCAACTGTATTTCAAATTAAAGCTCACAAATTACAATGATTTTATGCAGTATTAATTCAGATAGGGATGATAGCTAACTTATTTGGAATTAGAGGTACATATTTGAACCACTATATATATATATATATATATGGCATTAAAGAAAACATTGCAACATAAACCAATTGTAATGTTGGTAATATATAATTAATATAAAAAGCAGCTAGATAGGAAATATACATGTTATAATTTTACTTAAACTAAGGCTATTTCAATGCCTGGGACTGAAGTTAGGTTACAAGTGGACTGTCTGGTTCAACTTAGGCTTTATTCTGAACAAAAAATAATCAACCTCCAAGACTTACCATAACATAGCTATCTTCAATGTACAAGTTCATAAACAGAAGGAAAATGACAAGAACTCCCAAGAATGAGACCGTAGAACGTTTTCGCAGGCATCGCATTTTATCTAGTGTATCAAAAATATGTTTCACTTGGTGAAATTTAAACATTCTCTCCTGTAGAAAAGAGGCACAAAATTATTAACAATTAATTTTGTATGCAAATATTTCTTCATCGTATCAGTCAAATCCAGGCCTTTATAAAATCTCACTATTCAAATCTTGGAACCAAAATTGTTTCCAATTTCATAATAAATTTGGCACAGGCTATTAATACATTAACAGAAGGATAATGCAGTGGTTTATATTGATGTAGAGTAAGTAAAAATGAAAAGCACAGTTATTTCTGAACAAATAAACATTGGTAACAATAATGTAAGAAAATAATACTTCTTTGATGAGAAAGAATAAAAATTAAAGAGAAAAGCAAACATTAAGGTAACATCTACCTCCTCATATTATAATGTAATGAAAATGAAAGAAACTAGAAGTATGGGCCTAATACTGATCTCAGAGTAGGTGCACTGAAAAGAGTGATGGGGAGAAAATCTGGGTGAAAGAAAGAGAAGTGACAAAGGAAGTGAAAGTTTTGGGGGCGAGTCCACACATATATTTGAGTTATAATTGCTTTGTTTATTTTTCCAGTAATTCTTGCTAAATCAAAGTAAATCCTGGAGTGGCATATCGACATTGCCTTGCTTGATCTACTACCTAGAAGTCTGGAAGTTTATAATGATTTATGGACTACAAAAAGGCAAAATTGGAGTCAGCAAGATTAGTGGAGGCCTAATGATTTTCCATTTCACTCTTCTACATTTTGTGATCTGCTCCATCATTTTGTGATTTGTAAATGAATTACAAATTCATCTAGATTACCATTTTTTAAAAAATATAAATATCTGGGATGATCAAAAGACCAGTGGAATCATATTTTGTCAAAAATCAACTATAATCTGGAAATCGTGCCTCGTTATGTACTAAGTCTCCCTGGGCTCAGCTTTAGGATGAAGTACTTATGGGCCTAAAGAACTTCAGGAGGTGAAAAGGCCTGCACCCCAAACCCTTACAACAATGTCTAAGAAACAGCCAACTAATGATGGCTCTTCAATGAGTTAATGCAAGAAAGCATTTATGAATCCTTGTAAATTATAGGAAAGAATATTAGGAATTGGGAGAAAGGAATGTGTACGAATTAATGCCCATTTCCTTTGGCCATATTTTTCTCTAGGGTTATTTTTTCTTGTTAATTTTTAGGAGTTTTAAATATATGTGTAGGGATGCACATATATGTACTAATCTTTGCTCACGTTGAAAATATCTAAATATCTTTCCCAAGCACTTTTTGTATTTTCTCCTTTTTGGTATGATGTTTGCAGTGTAGTGGTTTTTATGTCAAATTTATTTCATGGATGTGGACTTTTTTTGTATAATGCTTTAAAAAATCCTTCCCTATCTTGATGTCATATGGGCAGTCTCATTTATTTTCTTCTGGGATTTTTTTGTTTTGCATAGATAGATTTTTTTTTTTTAGTATACCTGTAATTTATCTTTGTGTCTTTTATGATATAGTGGAATAATTTATTTTATCTTTTCTATACGGAGAACTGATGATCTGCTCACAGTGCATTGGCATAACTACTATTCATACTACCACTCCTAATTTCAAGGGTGTGGGCAAGCATACTCTCCTATGTACACAGAAATATAGAAGAACTGGGTAATGGTAAACATTAATACTGTATACCAGACCATACATTGAATCATCTCTTCTTTTGGTTCGTGATGCCAATTCTAGAATAGGGTCACTTTCTAATTTGCATTTATGGGTCAAAAATGTATTTATAGAGTCATCATTTATAAACTTTTTCAATAAGAAAATACATACATAGCACTTTTGAACCAAAATATTATAAGTGAAATTCTGTTGTCTGGTTCTATATTCTGTACCATACTGTAACCTGGTCCTGATTCTACAGATAAAATATTCTGTTTGTAAAAGATTTTTTATCTGGATTTGGGTGCAGGATAAGGTGCCCCTTCACGTTCACTGAAGTTGTAATCTAAGGATGCCTAGGAAGGATAAGAAGCAGGATTAAAGCTACGGACTCTCCATCTGGGTGGCTAATTTCAAGAGAATGATGTTCTGGTAGGGCCTCCAGACCCCAAGGAGCTGGAGGGGATACGTACTGGGTGCAGATTCTGGATGCAGCTGAGATCTGTTAGTACAAATGCTTGTGAGTCTAGATGCTTAAGGCAGAAGTCTCAGGGTCATCTGAGAGGGACCGTTTTGGAGTAGTGTCTGGTGAGGGGCTTATCTCTTTATATTCAGTGGCCGGTCCCAGAACCCTGGTGCTGCCCTGTATATTTTAGAAGGTGCTGGATTCAGGTCCAGGAGAGAATGTCCCAGGCACTTAGCTCTTAGAACCACGACTCCACATTGCCCATGGATTTTTCTCACGATTTGTCATCAGAAGTTATTTCAGCATACACATGAAGGTGTTTTCATCACAAATTTGTTTGAAAACCAACAAGTGAAAATATTTTAAATTGACAACAGTAGAAGATGTTTGAATAATTTGTAGTGTTATTAGACTGAAGCCATTGACAATGTTGCCCTAAATGCATATTTGATGATATACAAAGGAGTTTATGAGACAGGTTAAGTAATAAAATGGATATAACAACAAAAAAGATTTTTATCTGAATTTTGAAATGACAAAGGATTAGAATCTAATCATATACAAGTGACACAATATTTCTAAATGTCAATTTGGGAAGACTTGGCAATAGTATGAAATACATTTATTCCCTTTAACTCAGCAATTATATTTCTAAAAATCTGTTCAAAGACCAAAAAAAATGTATTTGTGAGCAAAAGTTTAGCTATGGTATTGCAAAGCAGTGATGTTTGTAAAACAAATTGGAAACAATCTATAAGCTGTTAATAGTCATTATCTCAATGTAGCAGAACAATCAGGAATTTTCAATCTTGTTTTACTTTTCTAAACTTTCCATATTTTTAAAAGCACATATATTTAGTAATATTTTTTAAAGTTACTTTTAATTTTCAAAATTCTTTATTGTCTGTTGGAAAATAAAACACATTTTATTTCCTGGACACAAAAGCATAAACAGCAAATTTTTTTCAAGAAAATAAGATTTAACAAATATGTAACACTTTATGGTTATGACTCTGGATGCTTAGAAAGTTGAATGTTTTGAGTTCAATATAAATGCTAAGTCAAGAAGAATTCCATCCTAATTCTATTTTTTTGAGACAAAAAGAAAATGTAAATTATGAGATGCAAACTGAATTTGCAAAGTTCAAATGTACATAATTATATATAGAGATAGTGCTGGGCAATACATTTTGCAAGGATAGCTCATTGAACCTTCATACCAATGCTAACACATTAATACTACTATTAGACCAATTTTAAAACTTAAGGAAAACAAGGCTTTCTCATCTTCATAAGGGATGATTCCAGCTTCTAAATCTTAGAATTATTACAGAGTCTGCTCTATTAACCACTATTGGTATACAGTTTATTAATTAGGTTTCATATATTTTAAATATATGGTTGCCAACAGACTATTAACATATGTGATAATAATATGTGATATTGGTCTGTTGAATAAAATAAAAACAATGTAATAAAAATAAATTAAAATTTCTTGGCAGAAAGCAAAATTTTGATTAAATATATTTAACCTAAAACACATATAAATATATAACATTAGGAGGTGGGTGATATATGATATTTCAACTAGCATAAGGAGTGGTAAAAAAAATGCTTTGAAGACAAACTGCTGTGCATTTTGCATTAATGTAAAATAGAAGAAAATTAAACAGTAACAACAACAGCAACAAAATCCTGGAATATAATTCCAAAGAGTTGACAAAAACAGAAATTCAGTCCTTAGAGAATAGTGGTAGTCACCTAAGTTCTAACATCCAATCTTCCAACTTATAATCCTCCAAAATTCATTCAAAACATTCAGAGCACAAATAAACCTTCCATAGTATATACCCTAAGAATAACCAGGAGAAATATAATAGCACAAAGTTCAATTTACATATAAGTAAAAACAGTAACAGCCAGGACAAGAAGAATTGGCTAAGGAGCCTAAATCATATGGCAAAAGTTAGACCAAAATATATGTCATTTATTAAACAAACTACACCAGACTACACCACAGTAAAAGAAAAATTAAGAAAGCTAATAATCTATCCAAACTCCTCTCTCATCTCAAACATACAATTACATGGATCCAGGAAAAAACAAAACAAATGAATATTCACAAAAACAAACAAACAAACAAACAAAAACCCAGACCAAAGTCAAACAAATTTATTGAGAAGAAAACTGAAATATCTGAGAACTCTGATATTAGGCTTTTTGTTATGCCATGAAGCAAGGAAGCTCTCAGAGGTTAGTGGGGTCACATCTAAAGAACACAGAAAACAACTTGAGGAGGTTTATATTGAGAAAATTTGGGGAAAATAAATGATCAAAAATTGACTATGATTGATAGTGAAATACTGAATTAATATAAATTCATGATTATATTGTGATAATGAAAAGGAGAGAAAGAAAAAGTAAGAAACCCAACTGCCACAATTGGAGGTGATCATTGCATCATCTTCTGATTGCAAAATCAGTAATTGAAACAAAAGTATTAAAGTTCTCCATCTGCATTTCCAGGAGGAACTGTATTTCATCCACAGTTGATGATGGTTATTTTCAGACAATGAACAACTGGCAGCATAGGGCAATTATCCTTGAGAAAAAGGAAACAAAAAAGTAAGCCCCATAATTTCTCCAGTTTGCTGCCAGGAGACAGTTTTTAAAAGGCAAAGCAGGGGCTTTCCTGGTGGCGCAGTGGTTAAGAATCCATCTGCCAATGCAGGGGACATGGTTTCAAGCTCTGGTCTGGGAAGATCCCACATGCCACGGAGCAACTAAACCCGTGTGCCACAACTACTGAGCCTGCGCTCTAGAGCCCATGAGCCACAACTACTGAGCCTGCATGCCACAACTACTGAAGCCTGTGTGCCTAGAGCCTGTGCTCCGCAACAGGAGAAGCCACCACAATGAAAAGTCCAAGGGCAGACAGCAGAAGCAAGAAGAACTACAGTCCTGCAGCCTGTGGAACAAAAACCACATTCACAGAAATAAAGACAAGATGAAAAGGCAGAGGGCTATGTACCAGATGAAGGAACAAGATAAAACCCCAGAAAAAACAACTAAATGAAGTGGAGATAGGCAACCTTCCAGAAAAAGAATTCAGAATAATGATAGTGAAGATGATCCATGACCTCAGAAAAACAATGGAGGCAAAGATCGAGATGATGCAAGAAAGTTTAACAAAGACCTAGAAGAATTGAAGAACAAACAAACAGAGATGCACAATACAATAACTGAAATGAAAACTACACTAGAAATAATCAATAGCAGAATAACTGAGGCAGAAGAACGGATAAGTGACCTGGAAGACATAATGGTGGAATTCACTGCTGCAGAACAGAATAAAGAAAAAAGAATGAAAAGAAATGAAGACAGCCTAAGAGACCTCTGGGACAACATTAAATGCAACAACATTCGCATTATAGGGGACACAGAAGGAGAAGAGAGAGAGAAGGGACCTGAGAAAATATTTGAAGAGATTATAGTCGAAAACTTCCCTAACATGGGAAAGGAAATAGCCACCCAAGTCCAGGAAGCACAGTGAGTCCCATACAGGAAGAAACCCAAGGAGAAACACGCCAAGACACATAGTAATCAAACTGGCAAAAATTAAAGACAAAGAAAAATTATTGAAAGCAGCAAAGGAAAAATGAAAAATAACATACAAGGGAACTCCCATAAGGTTAACAGCTGATTTCTCAGCAGAAACTCTACAAGCCAGAAGGGAGTGGCGTGATATACTTAAAGTGATGAAAGGGAAGAACCTACAACCAAGATTACTCTACCCAGCATGGATCTCATTCAGATTCGATGGAGAAATCAAAAGCTTTACAGACAAGCAAAAGCTAAGAGAATTCAGCACCACCAAACCAGCTCTACAACAAATGCTAAAGGAACTTCTCTAAGTGGGAAACACAAGAGAAGAGAAGGATCTACAAAAACAAACCTGAAAAAATTAAGAAAATGGTCATAGGAACATACATATCAATAATTACCTTAAACGTGAATGGATTAAATGCTCCAACCAAAAGACACAGGCTTGCTGAATGGATACAAAAACAAGACCCATATATATGCTGTCTACAAGAGACACAGTCCAGACCTAGGGACACATACAGACTAAAAGTGAGGGGATGGAAAAAGATATTCCATGCAAATGGAAATCAAAAGAAAGCTGGAGTAGCAATATTCATATCAGATAAAATAGACTTAAAAATAAAGAATGTTACAAGAGACAAAGAAGGACACTACATAATGATCAAGGGAACAATCCAAGAAGAAGATATAACAATTATAAATATATATGCACCCAACATAGGAGCACCTCAATACATAAGGCAACTGCTAACAGCTCTAAAAGAGGAAATCAACAGTAACACAATAATAATGGGGGACTTTAACACCTCACTTACACCAATGGACAGATAATCCAAAATGAAAATAAATATGAAACAGAAGCTTTAAATGACACAACAGACCAGACAGATTTAATTATATTTGTAGGACATTCCATCCAAAAACAGCAGATTACACTTTCTTCTCAAGTGCGCACAGAACATTTTCCAGGATAGATCACATCTTGGGTCACAAATCAAGCCTCAGTAAATTTAAGAAAATTGAAATCATATCAAGCACCTTTTCTGACCACAATGCTATGAGATTAGAAATGAATTACACGGAGAAAAACATAAATAACACAAACACATGGAGGCTAAACACTATGTGACTAAATAACCAAGAGATCACTGAAGAAATAAAAGAGGAAATCAAAAAATACCTAGAGACAAATGACAGTGAAAACATGACGATCCAAAACCTATGGGATGCAGCAAAAGCAGTTCTAAGAGGGAAGTTTATGGCTATACAAGCGTACCTCAAGAAACAAGAAAAGTCTCAAATAAATAATCTAACCTTACACCTAAAGGAACTAGAGACAAACAAAACCCAAAGTTAGTAGAAGGAAAGAAATCATAAAGATCAGAGCAGAAATAACTGAAATGGAAACAAAGAAAACAATAGCAAAGATCAATAAAACTAAAAGCTGGTTCTTTGAGAAGATAAATAAAATTTATAAACCATTAGCCAGACTCATCAAGAAAAAGAGGGAGAGGACTCAAATCAATAAAATTGGAAATGAAAAAGGAGAAGTTACAACTGACACTGCAGAAATACAAAGCATCCTAAGAGACTACTACAAGCAACTCTATGCCAATAAAATGGACAACCTGGAAGAAATGGACAAATTCTTATAAAGGTATAACCTTCCAAGATGGAACCAGGAAGAAATAGAAAATATGAACAGGCCAATCTCAAGTAATGAAATTGAAACTGTGATTAAAAATCTTCCAACAAACCAAAGTCCAGGACCAGATGGCTTCACAGGTGAATTCTATCAAACATTTAGAGAAGAGCTAACACCCATCCTTCTCAAACTCTTCCAAAAAATTGTGGAGCAAGGAACACTCCCAAACTCATTCTATGAGGCCACAATCACCCTAATACCAAAACCAGACAAAGATACTACAAAAAAAGAAAATTACAGACCAATATCACTGATGAATACAGATGCAAAAATCCTCAAAAAATACTAGCAAACAGAATCCAACAACACATTAAAAGGATCATATACCATGATCAAGTGGTATTTGTAAAAGAAACATACATAAAACAAAGTAATTCATAAAGGCTAATGATAAAGGAATGAGCAAAGCATTTTTAGCAAATGCAATGAGATACCATGGTTTGCAATCCTGATATAAAATGTGGGTGAATACAGGCCATAAAAGCATAAAATTACATAATTAAGGTTACTTTATAATGCTAAATGCCACAATTCTCAACAAAATATGACCAAATAACACAATGAGCAACTTCTTAAATCTGAAACAATAGAAGATTTAAGTCAAAACTCCTAATGCTAGGAGCCTTAACACAGTCCTAGATCAAGAGGCCAAAATTTGTCTCATATCACAGCAGAAAAATGCATAAATCAAGAACTCTTAGAAATATAAGCACACGTTTATGGATCTGCAAACACAGTGTGGAATATTAATATTCTTCTCTGAGAATCTGACAGTTTAAATAGTCAAAATATTAGCAAGGAAAGAGAATCTGAATAATCCAAAGTTCTCTCTTAATATTAAAAAAATTTTGGTGTGTTTTGGTCAACAAAGTATGTATGATATGTAGGATTTTAAAGAATGTTTTGTGCCTAATCATAAACCAATATAATTCAAAATAATACAACAAAGGAGGATAGAGCCATATTCCTTGAAAGAGATATGGTGGCCTAGAAGATAACACCCAGTTAGCAAGATAGAGTTACTGGGTAGCCATCTAAACTCAGATTTTAATCCACAAACATTGGTAAAACATTAGTTTCTCAGGTCCCAGTGTAAAAAGAGAGCATGTTGATAAAAGCTACTAATAATACTGATTATCTATAGAAAACCACTAAGTCAAACAAGGCATAAACAAGCTCACCATCCTTTAAACTACAATTATTAAAAGAAAGTAAAAATTTGGTTTCAAAATTTTAAACAGGTGAGCATATCCTGATAATAGAAATTTCACATAGAATATATATTAGTCTCACAAATGAGGACAAGTTACTTGAACAGTATTTAGTTCCATGTTCAGACAGTCTCTTATTTGTTAGAAATTTTCTACTTAGTCTTAAAAAATTTCAGAAATGGGGCTTCCCTGGTGGCGCAGTGGTTGAGAGTCCGCCTGCCGAGGCAGAGGACACGGGTTCGTGCCCTGGTCTGGGAAGATCCCACATGCCGCGGAGTGGCTGGGCCTGTGAGCCATGGCCGCTGAGCCTGCGCGTCCGGAGCCTATGCTCCACAACGGGAGAGGCCACAACAGTGAGAGGCCCATATACGGCAAAAGAAAAAAAAAAAAATTCAGAAATGGCTAAAAGTGTTATTCAAAGGTAATAGGTTGATAATTACAGATTAGTTTTATTTATAAAAATGATAACTTTTATTATCGTGGTTTGAGTAAATTATTTTCTCAAGTTGATACATCATCTTTATATACCCTAAATGTCACCAGAGATTCATCTAACAACATATGCTACAGTATGCTTTATCTCTTGCACGCACGATGAGAAGCATTGAACATGTTTTGTTCAGCAGTTTTACTGAAAGTATTTTCAAAAACAGTTTCTTTGTCACAAGTTTATAATACAACACTTGATTTTGAATACAGTTATGGAAATAAGAATATATAGTAACCCTACTCTCCACTCCAAATGTATGCAAAGTTGGCACATCTAGTTCAATAAGACATCAGTTTTTGTTTATGGAAGAATCACATTCTCTTTGGAAGACCCAAGGGCTAAATGTCCATATATATTAAATTACTATAACCAAACTTCAAATACACAACTATATAAAATCATTTTGATGTGATACCATATCAAATAACTCATTTTTTAAATGGAAAGCACTTTTACTCTATAATTCCCATTATAAAAATTATTATATATGAATAGATGGATAAATATACTCACATATAAAATGTATATTATATATTCATCTATCCCACATACAATTTTGAAATTATAGATAGTGTACCATATATTCCTATACATTTATATACACATAATTATACACATATAAATAAAGCTGTATTCACTGACAAGGAAACAGGTAAATCACTGAGATGGTACTATTCTTTCTCACTATTTAATACTGATGTTACCTGAATTTTGTCTTCTCAATTTACAAACCATCACCAAGGGGATACAAGACCCTCTTAGTAATCTTTCCCTTCTGTAATATTGTTCTTTTCCACTACTCCATCCAACCTTCTCTTCTTTTCTCTTTGCAACCTTTTGGCATTACATGACCTCTCCTACAAACACTTTTTGAGCAAAATTCAAAATTTAGATATTCTGCTAGGACTTCTTCCTGAGCCTACTTCCAATTTTTGAATAATTACTGTTATCTCTATGTAGATTTCCCTCTGGCTACTCAAACACAAGGAATCTAAAACTACAGGCTGAGTTTTCCCTTCCATTCTGCTCCTCCTTTCAGAGTCTCATTTTTGGTAGACCTAGCATTCTAATCTCCTAGTCAAATGATCTGGAAAAAAAAGAAAAGCCTCCTGCTGTCCCACAGTCATAGAGCCTTGTCTTGGGTCCTCAATTTCTCTCTCACCTGCCACAATTTCTCCCATCCAGTTCGCACTGTCATTATCGGAGCTCAGGTTAATAACTTCCTTTAACTTTGGCAACAGCAATAGATTCCTGACGGCTTTTCCTACCTGTCCGCTGTTTATCATGTTTCTAAAGTTATCAGAACCTAAACTGGAAGCGGGTTTGGAAGTTTCGACTCCTAAACCGGAAGTGGGAAGATCCTCCCTAGAGGAGACGTCAGGATGCGTTTCCAGCCCAGGGGCGCTCAGAAGATGCCTGCTTGGTTAGGTTAGTAGAGAAAACGTAATAGCAGGGTCCTGCTGTGCTCCCGGGCAGAAATCAAGAGAGCTGCCTGCAAATCACCTCAGTCATCACAATGATAAAACAAGGCCCCATGGTAAACCTCGCGTTAGTAAAGAGGCGCAGGCAGCCCTGCCCAGAGCTCAACCAGCCTGTACATTCAGACCCCGGTTTCTCCTACTACTTGAACGCCAAAGTTTATGCAGGGACAACTCTACAGAACACAAATTCACTTGATCCTTTTCAGTAATGTTCTTTGGAAAAATGAGGGAAGAGGAACCTAATGCCTCTTCAAAACTATTTTATGTATTTATTTTTCAACTTCCTAATTAGATGCACTTTAATTTTTACTCTGCCTTTCATGAGAAAGTGACACAAGGAAGAGAGCCAGGGAGCACTTGGACAAGTAGAGGAGGCACAGGACCTGGACAGTTCTTTGGAGTCAAAACTCCAATTTCAACATCCATCCTGTCTGACTTCTACTTCCCACTCCTGACGTAAAATAACCAAAGCTTGTTCTGTTTTGTAACAAGAGTAATTTTAGATGAAATTGAAAACAATTCTTTTCTTACAGGAAATAATAAAAGAACTGGGGTCCACTGTAGTAGGAGCCCCAGTGCTTCAGGCACTCTCTCCCTTTGCTGCCTCCCTACAAGCTGTGTATTCTGGGGCCCTGTCAATCACCAAGAGCCCCAAAAAACTACCAACTGTGAATATATGCATCTCTTTCCCACAGCACAGCACTCGTACAAGCTTGCCTAAGAGCTTCCCTGCCATGACCCAGACCTACAGTGTAATCTCTGGGCTCTTTGGTTGCAAAAATGCAACTGAGCATATCAAACTTGACTTTGTACATTATCAAAGCACCATAGACTCTTCTATGTTTATTTGTCTTACAATTTATTTAAGGGAGAAGTGAGGATAATGTCACTTGTTATTTTATTATTTAATGGATTGAAATATTTTATACCCAAGATAAATCAAAGTCTTTGGGGACATTTAAGAAATGTAGCAGAAAAAATTAATGTTGACACTGTAAACACCTAGAAGACCAGTAGCAAAATTACTGGTTTGTGCTGGGGAGCCTCCAACAGCTGTAATATGATCTATTTAATATCAGAATTCAGATATGGTACAAAGTTTTACAAGCCATGCAATTTGGAGACATATTCTTTGGACCTATGGAACTATTTACTTATCTTTACTACCTCATATATCTGCATATATATGTATAGGAATAAAGACTCTGTCTTTGTAACACTATGAATATCTATTATTGACCTCAAATCATTGCTCATGGAGGCAGATAAAGTGTTGGTTGTACATTTACATTTCTTTACATTTCTTCTTGGGAAGATACTATGGGGAAATCTGTATGCTAGTTTTCATCAACTCAAGAAACATGCTCATTTATTAAAGGATTGATGCTGATATAAAGTGACAAGTGGATTATTACACAGTAGAAGCACTTGCTTAGGGTGCATATGCTTGTGCACATTATCATGTTTCTGGAATGTTACTTGGATTATATGCGACAAACCACCAAATGTTAATGAACTCAGTTCTCTCCCTCCAGCTCTTTAGGGTAAAATCACTTGCACTTCCCAATGCAAACTATTCCATGCCCCATATGAGAGGATGGAAGAAAGGAAAACATATTCCTACCTACCTGAATGAATGTGGCTACGGTAATCTCCCCCAAGGCTCTAAGCTGTAACTTATATTTAATAGGCTATTTTTAAATCAACAGTCAGAATGCAAAAGTAAATTACATTCTCCACATCACATGGGCTGGTATCCAATACTTAACCTCGCATCAGGGAAAACATGAAAGGAGTCTTGCAGTCTTGCCACTATGTGCATCTGACTTGCTTTGCTTGCCTTTTTTAATGTGTGCCCAATATGTTCTTTTACATTGCTTTGTGGAAGGCTGCACATGCCCTCGGGGCAGTATTCAATACTTTCCAATGAACAGAAAGAATGTTGCTGACATAGCAAAAGCTTCAGGATGCCACGAAAATGAAAAGTGTCTTGTAAAACATGATTATCATTATGTTTTGTACAAAAGGCTCAGATATTCACATATTGATAGGAACAAATGTAATTGCTTTTCCCATTTAAGATTTTTTTTTTAACAGTCCCAAGTTGTACTGTCCATTTGTAGCTATAGGTGGTAGCGAAGTGGAAAATTATAGAGGCTAGACTATTCCATAGGGTTCACAATGATGATGAGTGAGATTTATTTTCTGGTGCCTTTAAGCTTCAGTTCAGATAGAAAATGTGTAGCATTGACAGGCTGAAGGTTTTCTGCCACTGACTATAAAAATAGGAAAACTTGAGATGAGGATTGGGAAGAAAGTAGCCTTTTTCAACACCGAAGCTAAGACAAGACATGTACTTTATTTACCAACTTCTGTTTTAGAATATCATTCTCTTACAGATTTCTAATTTCTTTCCAATGAGCTGAAAAAGACCTGGCTAGAGTAGAACCAATAAAAGCAAACATTGAACTAACTACTTCAGAGAGAATGCAGGAGTTAGTGCTAAGGAAAGGTATAGTCATGAAAGCTGTTTTTTTTTTTTTGCAGTTCGCGGGCCTCACAGTGTTGCGGCCCCTCCCGTTGCGGAGCACAGGCTCCGGACGCGCAGGCTCAGCGGCCATGGCTCACGGGCCCAGCCGCTCCGCGGCACGTGGGATCTTCCCGGACCTGGGCACGAACCCGTGTCCCCTGCCTCGGCAGGCGGACTCTCAACCACTATGCCAACAGGGGAGCCCTTGAAAGCTGTTTTAAGTTGCAGTGAGGAAGAAAGGAATAATGATAATGATGGTGATAACTAACTCATTCAGAGGGCTGTGAAATATAATTTATTTAATCTTCCACAAAACTCATGAGGTAGATAAGAATATATTTATGATTATTCTCACATTACAAATAAGGGAACTGAAGATTAGATAGATTAAGTGATGTGTCCAGGTAGAGTGTCGAGCAATTATGCTATGCAGATATGATACACGACAGGTTTTCTTTCTAAATCTCTAACTTTTTATGCATTCCAGTCTACTCAAAGAGTTTATCTGAGAGATGTAAAAATTAGGTGCTTCCAAATCAAGTTAAAATTTGGTTAAAGCAATACTATTGAAAAACATTAATGATCATATTTTGTCACTAATACATAAGATGACTATTTTTCCCCAAAGGAATTGTGCAAACATTTATGCACAATTACTGGCATAGTATAAAAGATTATAAGATGTTGTCTCAATAAAATTGCCACACATTTTTGTACGCTAATGGATCAGGTAAACTTTAACTTGAATTCAGTAATACGAACTACCGATTTGAGTAGATACATATGATATATGCATATATATATTTTATTTAAATAATATGCTGTATTAGAATAGTGATTGCCTTTCTCTTTAAGTAAGAATTGTTTTTATTAAGCTTGTTATTAAATTCTAAAATCAGAATGAATAAGTCTGTTATACATAATTCATTACCTATTTATTTATCCTTTCTTTCAAACACAGAGTTCGCAGTAAGTACCAGGGATCTATGCTAGGCACAATGACTGTAATTTCATATCCAGCTTAACTGGAACAGAGAAAAACAAAACAAAATAAAACCTTACAGAGGGAAGTACAATAAAAACATACAATGTGGTTAGAAATACTTTCCTGATAGCTGTTATCAGGAATTTTTAGAAACATCATTAAGTGATTATTTAGTCTGTGTTGCCCTAGATGTTAAATATTGCTTTTGTTCTTTCAACATTTATTGAAGCTTCACTATGCACATGACATTGTTCTAAAAAGAAAAGATTAATATGCCCATATTTTTGCACTGCTGTTTAATGCAAAGGAAGGTAGATGTGCCAAAATTCGATCCAAAAAGTGTTACACGTACGACTTCAGAAATGTGCACAAATTACAGTAGAAACACAAAATAGGGAAAGAAGGGAGTTGTGCTGTTTACTTGGGAGTGGATGTCTTCAGGAAATATACCATAGAAGAGCTGACAGAGACAGGGAGCAAGATAAGGGTGGGGAAGTTTCCAGAAAAGGGTACAGCAGAAAGCAGCTTGTAGAGTGTAACATTTGTAACATTTCTGTTTTATGAAGTTTTCTTAATATCTTCCTACCACCTAAGCAGAAATAGTACAAATTAATACACTACAAAGATCTTGACAAATAAAATGAGCAGGCTGGTTTCAGACTTTTATTCCATAATAATTTTATTAAAAAGGAAGATAATGAGAAAATATCTTGGGACTTTTGAAGAAAAATGCCATTATCCTGTAACTGCAGTTCACAAAAGTTATTTTCCAGGGGCGAAATACATTATTTTATTCTGATATGTAAGGTCTTAGAAAATAAAACACTTAAGTATTTTTCTTTTTAAAAATCCTTAAATATTACTCAGCCATAAAAAGAAACGAAATTGAGTTATTTGTAGTGAGGTGGATGGACCTAGAGTCGGTCATACAGAGTGAAGTAAGTCAGAAAGAGAAAAACAAATACCGTATGCTAACATATATATATGGAATCTAAAAAAAAAAAAATGGTCATGAAGAACCTAGGAGTAAGACAGGAATAAAGACGCAGACCTACTAGAGAATGGACTTGAGGACATGGGGAGGGGGAAGGGTAAGCTGTGACAAAGTGAGAGAATGGCATGGACATATATACACTACCAAATGTAAAATAGATAGTGGGAATATCTAGCATAGCACATAGCACAGGGAGATCAGCTTGGTGCTTTGTGACCACCTAGAGGGGTGGGATAGGGAGGGTGGGAGGGAGGGAGATGCAAGAGGGAAGAGATATGGGGACATATGTATATGTATAACTGATTCACTTTGTTATAAAGCAGAAACTAACACACCATTGTAAAGCAAATATACTCCAATAAAGATGCTAAAAAAAATCCTTAAATATATCCACTAAGTCATTTTAGAGATAAATTAAGAACCAACAATGGAGAGACATGGTGGAAAACGACTGCAGTTCTTCTTTTACTTAATTTTGGTTCCAAATTCAAGAAACCAATAGGACTTAGGTATACTCATGTTGATTTTGAATCTAAGAAGTGAAGTTGAATTTTATGTTAAGTACTACAAAGCTCAGTTCCTCTTTTGTACCTCTGAATTTTCTAGAATCAAGAAATATGTTTATAAAACTGTACCCAATGTTCAAACAGAATACATTACTCATTGTTTATAGCCACTTGAAGCAGTAACTGGATTTTTTCAGTTCATGAACTTGCTTACGATGGCTATAACATTAACATAGTTTGGAGTTTACAAGCGTAATTGCCAACAAATTTTGGTTTTTGTTTATTCCCATCAGAAAGGTAGTTGTACTGGGTAACTTAAAAGTCACTTCCATGTCAAGAAACTTGAGGAGTGAATATTTTTCTGTACCTTAAAAACTCTTCCTGAATGAAAATGTCCTATATCATGTGTCAATAAATCACCTCTTATCTTGTATGATATTATCTTGCATCTAAGATCTGTAAATATTCTTATATATTTACTATTCTTAAATACACATAAAATTTTAACTAAGTAAAAATGCATAGAGAAAAAGATTAAAGAACTACAATGAAATATTAATATTAGTTGTATGCACTTCATACAAGTATGGATGGTTGTTACTTTCTTTATATTCTTCTGTATTTCCCAGTTTTGTTAGTAGGCATATATATATATATATATTTTTAATTTATTTTATTTTAATTAATTAATTAATTTATTTTTTTAACATCTTTATTGGGGTATAATTGCTTTACAATGGTGTGTTAGTTTCTGCTTTATAACAAAGTGAATCAGTTATACATATACATATGTTCCCATATGTCTTCCCTCTTGCGTCTCCCTCCCTCCTACCCTCCCTATCCCACCCCTCCAGGCTGTCACAAAGCACTGAGCCAATATCAGTAGGCATATATTTAAAACAATATATTTGTAAAAAAAAAACACCTAAAATTCTACATATATTTTAAAAATTATGCAAAAAAGTGTGAAGCAAAGATACTAGAAAGAATTAGTTCTAAAGGTAAGGGTTGTATGTATTCTGAGCCTAGGAGTGTTTCAATTCTTTCTCTTTTCATATGTTATAATATTACTGCTCATATATGGATTTTATGGACAGTATAATTTTCATTTTTAAAAAGACTCATAACTGTAGTCCAATACCTAAATGGACAACTTAAGACATAAATTTCTATATCATACAGATTGATAAATAATTTCAGGTTGACTAAAAGGTGCTAATTCAGATATAAGAAGACAAATATCACTAACTATCCTACAACCTGCTCTTGGTGAAATTGAAATAGTCGTTTCCACAGTTAAATGCTCTAATGGGAAGCCTGTAAGTATCTGTGGCCTAGGAATATTTCTAGCTATAGTATAATTGACATTTTAAAAAATGTATTTTTAAAGTCTCAATTCCCTTTATTCACCTTGTTGTCAGAAGTCTTAAAAATTTCTAATATACCAGTTTATTTTTTTTCAATTCCCAGGCTCTTAAGGTTAGGATTAAGCCTAATAATATTAACAGTTGTATGACAATCTTGGTTCATTTGGTTTACTTGCACATAGAAACAGAATCAAGACTTTGTCTTTTCCCGTTGGTTACTGATTTCTTAAAGTAGATCATCAAGTGATATTTTTTTAAAGAAGTAAATGAATTTAAAGATAGACATATTAACCTAGATTCATTATCAGTTCCTTAAACATAATTTTTATACCAACCTTTCAGTCTCTCCTCTTTTTCATTCTCCCATGGTATGAATTACTTTATTGATTAGGAAGCTATGGCCTGAATGCATAATGAAAATCCACAATGAAAACTCATTTTAGAAAGAAATTAATAATTTCAACAGTGAAAACCAATTTTCCCATGTTCAATCTTGTCATCTACTTTGCATTATTTCCCACGTGTACCCGAAAATCACTGATCATGGAACTGTGCAGATAATCAAATAAAATGAAAGAATTACATGAAATATGTTTCTTCAAGGCTAATATCTAGCTCTCTCATACTAAAATAGTTATATTTCTATATTCAGAAGCTAAAGATATTATTAGAGATTAAACAGTTTTGAAAGTGTATTCATTATTGAAAAATTCATACAATAATATTTTCATATGTTGTTTTAGGAATTATAATTTATTGAGGAAACGGGCTATTAATATAAAGCTATGAAAAAGCACTAAGAAAATTCTAAATTTCAGGGGAACTTATTATATGATAGGCACTGTGCTACAGGATTTTCTACATGCATTATCTATTTTAATCCTCCTAAGACTCCAATAAGTGGATACCATGGTATTCATTTTTCAATGAAGAAAAAATGAGGCTTTGGGGAACACTTAGTAAACTTGTCCACGGTCACATCATTGTTGAGATTCAAGCCAAAGGCCTGACTTTATATACTATGCTCTTAAATATTATACTATCTTGTCTCTCTTCATATAGTGAAAGTAATTAATTATCAACTCGATTCTAACGCTTAGCCTTCCTGTACAAAAAAAGTATATATTCGTATGAAAAAATTATATCCATATATATATTTCACCTGCCAAACTGGCCCATGGTAGTGAATGACAATGATTAATTAGGAGGAATACTGTTCTGCAGTTATGATGGCATGTTTATGTAACCAGTCCTGAAATCTCATGTTTTTGCTAATATAAAAATAAAAACAAATATGTTGTAATAAACAGAGGAAGGGTCCAAGTCTTATTCATAAGGAGTGGGGACAGAAAGAGGACCTATAGTACTTTCATTTTTAAATGACACAAGTAATGCAAGGATACATATAATTAGAAACAGTTAATGTCCTCCTCCACCACACCCCTAAATTCCTATTAGAGATAACCAGTTCCCTCCATAATTTAAGTTTCCAGGGTCTTTTCTACACACACACACACACACACACACACACACACACATATATGCACCTTCTTAAAATAACACACATACACTGAGTCACATTATATGTTATGTCTTTTTTTCTCTTCATGTATGTTGGAAATTTTTCCATGTCAGTACAAATAGGGTACTTTATTCTTTTAAATAGCTGAACAGTCTAGTTGAAACACCTAATTATTTTACCCTTGCCATATAAATATATATGCTAGTTGTTTCCAAATTTTCTCTATTACAAAAAATGGTACAGTAAAAATTATTGTCATACATTTTTGTGCATAATTTTTGGTAATAATCTTATAAGCGAAATTTCTGGGTCAAAGGGTAGGTGTGTTTATGGTAGATACTGCCAATTTCCTTTAACCTTGTAATATATTCCTGTGTATTAAATGTAACATAGTTAGAACCAGTTCTGTGTTTATTGTCAGCATTTCAAATAGATCTCCCTGCCTCCCAATAAATTTAAGCAGATCTGAGAGACTGCTGTTGACAGCTTAGTTAAATAAGCTTTCTAAGCTCTTCCAATCTGTGTGATTATAATTCTTCCAGAGCCAGAGACATTACTGAAAGGGGTCCTTTTTAATTAAGGTAGCAACAACAATGCATTTGTGTATCGTACCATTTGCTAAGTAGACAGTGATATCCACAGAAAATGTGCCTACTTCAATCTGCATTGGATTTGGTTTCTAAAGTCATTATTAACCTGCTCTCAGTATATTATGAAAAAATATGTTCACATTCTTAAAAGAAAAATAGCAACAAAATAAAGACATAATGAAACACTGGTAGGAAACTTTCAGGAAAAAGAGGATTTTAACTTTGACACTACACCTCACAAACTGACCATATAACATCACACCAGAAGGTGAAAAGGGCTGCAAAGAAGCCCCGCAGAAGCATTTTCATGGGTATTTTTCTGGCTTATGGTCCCTTTGATAGCTAAGTATTAAAATAAGACTTTTTCTGTCTTCCTTGTATCCTCAAAAACAATGGCCAATGACTAAGTTAAAATATCCTAGGAAGAAGCATTAAAGATCATTGGAAATGTTTGTATTTTCCAAAAATTTTCTTTTTATTACATTTTTATGTTGAAAATCACTAGTTTTTCATTTGTTCCTCATTGGTTATTCTGATATTTAATATTTAATTAATTACTTAAGTCAAATTTTATAGTGTATAGGTTTTCCATGAAATTCATATGATGAAAAACATTAACTGAGAATGTATGTCATTACAGACTACGCATTTTTTTTTAATAAATTTATTTTTTTTGGCTGCATTGAGTGTTGCTGCGCATGGGTTTCTCTAGTTGTGGTGAGCAGGGGCTCCTCTTCATTGCGGTGTGCAGCCTTCTCATTGCAGTGGCTTCTCTTGTTGTGGAGCACGGGCTCTAGGCACGTGGGATTCAGTAGTTATGGCTCGCGGCCTTTAGAGCGCAGGCTCAGTAGTTGTGGTGCACAGGCTTAGTTGCTCCGAGGCATGTGGGATCTTCCCAGACCAGGCTCAAACCCGTGTCCCCTGCATTGGCAGGCAGATTCTTAACAACTGCGCCACCAGGGAAGCCCCAGACTACACATTTTAACTGTTTTCTATGTGGTTAAGAATTCTGGTCCATGTCTTGGCTATTGTAAATAGTGCTGCTATGAACATAGGGGTGCATGTGTCTTTTTGAATTATAGTTTTGTCCAGATATATGCCCAGGAGTGGGATTGCTGGATCATAAGGTAATTCTATTTTTAGGTTTTTTTTTTAATGTAAAAGAAGATGTGATATATATGCATATATATCACATATATGATATATACATTATATATAATGGAATACTAAACTGACATAAAAAAGAATGAAATAATGCCATTTGTAATAACATGGAAGGAACTAGAGACTATCATACTAAGTGAAGGAAGTCAAAAGGAGAAAGACAAACACCGTATGATATCACTTATATGTGGAATCTAAAATATGGTACAAATGAACTCACCTACGAAACAGAAATAGACTCACGGACGTAGAGAAAAGACTTGTGGTTTTAAGGAGGAGGGGAGTAAGGGAGGAATGGATTGGGAGTTTCAATAATGTGTATAAAGTAATTTTAAAATGGTAATAAGAAGAGAATGGTAATAAGATTCTTAGGTACAAATAAACATTGACATTAATATGCAAAAATAAATGGTAATAAGAAGATAAAATAAATGGTAATAAGAAGATTCTTAGGTACAAATAAACATTGATATTAATATACAAAAATAAAAAAGAATTCTGGTCCAATGGAACCAGCTTTAGTGTCCATCAACAGATGAATGGATAAAGAAGTTGTGGAATACATATATAAGGGAATATTATTCAGTCATAAAATATGAGGAACTTTGGTCATTTGCGACAACATGAATGGGTATTTAAGGCATTATGCTAAGGAAAATAAATCAAACAGAGAAAGATAAATACTGTATCTAAAAACACAAACAAATAAAATCCAAAACAAGACAAAAAGCACAAGCTCATAGAAACAGGGATCAGATTTATGGTGACCGGAGGCAGGGGGTGGGGAGATGGAGAATAGGATAAAGGTGGTTAAAAGGTACAAACTTTCACTTACAAGAGTAATAAGTACTAGGGAAGTAATGTACAGCATGATAACTATAGTTAACACTGCTGTATGATATACAGGAAAACTGTTAAGAGTAATCCTAAAAGTTCTCAAAACAAGGAAAAAATTTTTCTTATTTTGTTTTCTCTTTTTATTGTATACATATAATATGATGGATTCTAACTAAACTAATAGCTGTAGTTATTTCACAGTATGTGTAAGTCAAACCATTACGCTGTACACCTTAAACTTATATAGTGATGTATGTCAATTATAGCTAAGTCAAACTGAAAAAAACTTAAATTAAAAGAAAAAGAATTCTGGTATCATATTAAAATATTCTGGTTAATGAAAAATTAACCATTTCAGCTATTAGTGAAAAATTTGGAATTTATGTGAATACATGTAACACTGAAACTATGTTAAACATAACAATATTTCATGATTCATAAAACAGTTCAGGATCTTTTAATGCCCCAGTCATCATTATAGTTTTTACTATAATTTTTCAGAGGTTTGACTAATTCTAACATTCACCTCACTTTGCTAAGCTTATCTTTGAAATAATAGTTTAGTCTTTAATACACTTATTCATTTTTCCTAGAAAAATATTATACATGTGCAGTAATAACTCATCAATATAAAATATTGTAGATACTAATGGCTTATAATCAATATAATATTTGATTTTATACATTATCCATTGACCTAAGATATTTAAACTTTCCAGCCTTCGAAAGCTAGTGTATCCAGTCCAGAAGGCATTAAACACATGCTGTTAAAACTGTTCTATCAACAGTCATCTCTAAAGAACGTCTTGCAATTTTCATAGCCCTTTTCCACACTCCCTTTTATAGTCTTTCTTAAAACAAATTTGGCCATGTCACTCCCAAGCATGAGACATTTCATTATTCCATTTGCTGATAGCACAGAGTTCAAATTCTTTTGCATGTCATTGAAAGTTCCTGTCACCTTCTCTGGCTGTAGTAGTTGACAGCATTCCATCTTAACATCCTGTGCTACGTCTATTCAAATATTCCCTACTCCCCACCTCAGCAGCTCAAGTGACGCTCCCCCTATGAAACATTACCTGATTTTTCCCTCCTTTAGGTAGAAGTAGTCAGTACTATCTTTGGGTCATCTGTGCAACTGATGTAACTTATCCATCATATCACCTTTAACACTTCATTGCAAGGATTTCTTTACACGATATTTTTTTCTAACAAACTGTGGGTTCCTTCAAGTCAAGGAAACTGTCTTTATATTCACTTTAGTATTTAGAAAAATGTATACCTCAGAAACATTCCCCGACATTTTTCATGGATTCTTAATTGATGAATTTACCATTTGAGAATGCAGACAAAAACATCTCTAATTAAAATTTGAGAAACTCTTAGTAGAACTCCAAGGAGTATGTTTCTAACTATAAGACACTATTTTACTGTTCATTTTGCTATTTTGTATACAAAAGTGTGGGTGGGAGTTTGATCCTGGGAGATTCTGGGGGTTGGGAGTTAAGATCACTGCATTAAAACAAAAGCTGTGGTGAAGGAAATAGGAAGGAAAAATCCATATTATAGCTAAAAAATGACCAAAGATTTCTTATTGCAAATTTATCTGTATTTTCACTTAACATGTAATTATTGTGAACTTTTATTATTATTATACCTTTGATCATTCACACTGGTGTACCAAACACTATATTTTCAATTTTCTGATTATTGTCTGTAGCATTTAATATAGTGATAGTCATATGACTGGCACTTACAAAAGATATTTGAAAGACTGAAAGAAGTAGTAAAATGCCTGATGCTTTTTAATGAACAGTGATATAAACAGTAGAGGCAGATAATATCCAGATTTATATATAAGCAGCACACTGAGCTTTTAGTAAGGGCCAGGCTGTGTTAAGAATTTTATGTGCTGTAATTCACCTAATCTTCACAATAAACTTGTAAGATAGGCACCATTATTTTGTCATTTTACACATGTGGAAACAAATTTCTTGAGATTAAATGACTTTCTTAAAGATATATCACCTAGAAGTGATAAAGGTAGGAAGGACTCAACTCAGAGGAAGTTGATTTCAGAGCCCACAGTCATAACCACATGCATTCTTTCTACTTTGAA
Organism: Leucopleurus acutus; assembly: GCF_964270905.1. Classification (NCBI taxonomy): domain Eukaryota; kingdom Metazoa; phylum Chordata; class Mammalia; order Artiodactyla; family Delphinidae; genus Leucopleurus; species Leucopleurus acutus. The sequence continues at coordinate 70,519,430 of NC_139152.1, forward strand.
CTTGGGATGAGAGGAGTTTTCTGGTTATTTCAGCATAGAATACCATATAATAAAAGTTTTATTTTGTACATTTTTGAGATCGAAGATTAATATAGAAAAGGACAAATGAGTAAAAATCAGAAAATAGGTTTAATAAATTAGTTCCTAAAAGCAGAGGCACAGAGAAATCACTCTAAATGGAATCTTGACAAGGGATTAGTAATGGAGCAACCATTTTACATAAGGGTATGCCTTTTGAAATCAAATTACATAAATGGGAAAATAAGGTCTATTAGTTCTTGAAGATTATCTCTATTTTTATTGGAATAACTAGATGTCTCTAGGGTAAGTCTGTAAATACATAAGGGAACAGATCAATTGGATTTAAAAAAATCAAAGTTCCAGTACAAATTGATTTTTTTTTATTTTCAGAGAATTTTAAAACATTGTAAAACCAGTTTGAACAATCCAAAGCTTCAGTATATTATTTTGTTCTATATCCATAGTTTTTTTTATAAAGTAGTCTCTGCTGTATGGTATTTCTTTAAAATCATTGCTTTTTTGTAATTTAATTTGAAAATGTTCATTGTTATACACATAAAATCTCTCTAAATGTAAGACCTCTTTTGCGATATACTCACTTATTTGCAATATAGTCAAATTTTAATATCAGAATTATATTTCTAGAAAGTGATCTTACGAATCATATAGTTGAGTATTTTTATTTGATAAGGTTAGGTGAAGAATTACAGTGATCTGTGTTTTGTATCCATTCCCTTGGGTGTTACATCACATTCTTTTTAAATTTTTCATTTATTAATTTGTCACATGGATAAACCATGAAGATGCAAATATGAATATAATATTTCCCCTCAAAAAGCTTAGAGTCTCTTAATAAAGAGTCTTTTAAATTCTAATTGTCAAATTACACTCAGCTTAATAAGTACCTCTGTTTAGCAGAGCTAGAAAGGAAGAACACTGCTCCTACCCAAGGGACCCTGTAAATACAAGTTAGCCAAACCACTCAAGGTTTGCTACTTGCATCTGAGAGGTGATACAGTCAAAGAACAGTAAAGATGGGAAGCAGAAGGGGATTTCCTTGTCATAATCTTACTGTGAGTTAGTCATGGAGTTACAGGTAGTATTATCTTCAAAATATATATTATTTTCTACAACAAAATTGTCATGAACATGTTCAGTAGGTGTCAGCATTCTGCTGGGGGTTGGAGACAGATAGTTGCATAACCAAGACACATTTTTTTCTATCCTACTGCAGCATACCATTCTATAGAAGCCAATTTCCAGAGCCTACCATCTCTACCTGGATATACAGACATTTGTAACTCTACATGTTCTAAATCAAATTCATTTTCTGCCCTTCTCCTCAACTCTCCTTATATGTGTTCTTGGGCCTGCTGTCTTACTTTGGCTAATGACAACACAATGCCTCTGCATTGCTGCGGGGGGAAAAATCTCAGCATCATTCCTAACTCTTCCTCTGTTGCCCTCAGTTATGACACATACCATCCCACATGTAGTAAGTAATCAAGTCTGTCAATTCTATCTCAGAAATGTCTCTGATAATTTTTGCTAATCTTTTTTTACCATTTTTTTCCGGACTCTCCTGCCCCCTCCAGAATGTACGTCCCTTGAGAGCAAGGACTTTAACTGTGTTATTCACTGTAGTACCCCTAGTTCTAGAAGAGTTCCTGGCACATAGTAAGCCCTCAAATGTTTGTTAAATGATCAAATTAAGTCCTAATTCCAAAATAACGTAACAATAACTAATATTTTTGGAGGATCACTATCTGCCAGGCACAGGGATGGTGCTTTGTAAAAATTTTATATTTAATCCTCAAAATTAGAATAGATTGGCACAACAAGGTTGGCTGGACTCAGAGGCCCATGTTGGTAGCTACAGGGTTTTACTCAGTTGCCCTACTACAATATTATGATTTATAAGAAATATATATTTGGTCTTTGTTCACAGTTCCATGCTCAAAGCTCCCAAAACATTTGGCATTTCCTAAGGGCTGAAAGCTTAAAGGTGTCTCTTATTTATGTTAATAAGGTGACTTGGGAATGCACTAAGGATGGGGGCTGGTTGCCAGGAGAACCAGCCATGTGATTAGAAAGTTGGAAATTTCAGTCCTACCCCCAGACCTCCTGGGAGATGAGAGGGGCTGGAGGTTGAATCAGTTGCCAATGGCCAATGATTTAATCAATCAAGCCTTTGTAATGAAGCCTTCATAATAACCCAAAAGGATGGCGTTCAGAGAGCTTCCATCTGGCTGGTGAACATGCTGGGAGAACAGCACATCTGGAGAGGGTATGGAAACTCTGTCCTTTCCTCATACCTTGCTCTATGTATCTCTTCCATCTGGCTGTTCCTGAGTTATATCCCTTTTTAATAAACTTATCTACTAAGTATGATGTATTTCTGAGTACTGTGAGCCACTTTAGCAGATTAATCAATCCTGGGAAGGGGTCTTGGGAACCTTTGATTTATAGCCAATCGGTTAGAAGCACAGGTAACAACCTGGGCTTGCAACTGGCATCTGAAGTGGAGTGGGGGGAGGGGGGTGGCAGGGCAGTCTTGTAGGACTGAGCCCTTAACCTGTGGGATCTGATGCTATCTCCCAGAAGACAGTGTCAGAATTGAGTTGAATTCTTGACACTCTGCTGGTATCTGTGAATTGCTTGATATTGTGTGGAAGGCACACCCCTAGCCTACCCTTCCCCCACACAAACTTTGGAGTTGGGTCCAGGAGTCTAAAAGACTTACCAAAATCTACTCATTTCTACAGTTCATCTACCATGTTATTAGCATTATCTCTCTAAAGATTCATTACAATTCTGTTTTCTTATTTAAAACCTTTCAATGATTTATACCTCCTTGTCATTCCATGTTAGGTGCATTGTAACTTGACTTCAGCCTGTAGGTCTAGTCTACTTTTCAAGGATTCCTTTCTAACAATTAATATTATAGCTACGAGGGCCTACTCACTTCCTAAATTATGCCATTTACCTTATCATGTGTGTGTTTGCTTCTATTGTTTTCTGTGCCTCGAATTACTTTCTCCTTGTCTGCTTAATTAACTCCAATTCACCCTTAAAACTCAGCTTCAAATCTCATCCTCATTTGCTTGAAAGAGATAACGTGGCAGCTAGATACATCGGAATTTGCATCCTGGATTTCCTACTTACTGATTGTGTGATTTTAGGCAAGGCCTTAATCCTCAGGTTCTTCATTTTAAAACTGGCTCATTAACACCTGACTTCAAGGGTTATTTCTTTGACTACAGGAGATAACAAAGCAACTAGAGCTTGGTACGCACCTCCCAAAAAGTCTATCAGATCAATTCTGTATCCCAACATCATCAGTTGAATAAACTGCTCCCATTTAGTTCACATTTCTATTTCAAAACTTGTAGCAATTATATCTGTTTATATTTCCAAATCTAACCATCTGCCAGTCACCAAGTAGACTGTAAATAAATAAATGTTGAATTTATTGCTGACTGAGATATAACCACATGTAATCAAAGTATCCTATACTTTCTTAAGCCAAATATAATTTGTGGAGTTGTTTTTATTATTCTTTACTGCTAGTAATAAAGAGGTGATGGATTCTGTGCTTACATAAGCTTTCTACACCTTTCACATCAATAGTCCCACACAGTTTTATCTGTTCAGCATTAAAATCAAACAATGAATTAAATAGAATGACTCAGATTAGAAAAGGTCTCCAGCCCTATCAAGCTTTGTCATAGTTTAAGGCAAATGTAAATGTCAGTGTCAGGTCAGAAAAGATAGAGTTGAAAATTAGGGTGAGTCATGGGAAAGAAAGACAATGCACAGACAATAGGAGGGCGGGACTGGATCTGCTATCACACATGAGAAAAGCTATAATGGAAACACTGCTGATCCAGTGCTGATTTTAGTATGCTTTGTAAATAGTTTATTTAAATACATACAAACTGCTTTTCAATTCCTTGGGCAGAGGTACGGCCTGGTAAAAACTAGTAGAGTCTTCTCCCAGTGTGATAACCCCAAATTTCCCTTCTGCTTCTTGTGGCAGGTATCGTTTCCTGCTTTGCAAAGTGTCAGGAGGCTGGGTCCCCAAAAAAAGGGGGAGGGGAGAACTTGCTGAAATATTTCTTGGAGATTAGAAATTAATTTACTGTTTTCTTATATTCATTTTCTTCTGAGAGAAGGGGGCCACTTACCTAATTTAAAACCACTGCCCATGATATTAGTGATTACACTTTATATTTACACCTAATAAGAAACTTTACAAGATAGCTATGTTACAGTTAGATCCTGGCTCAGAGTTTTCCTTTTATTCATTGATGAATGTGTGCAACATTAAAAAGAACTGTGAAAGTGTAACGGTTACAGAATAGAACAGAATAGAATGTGTCTAAGGTTTAATTTTAATTGCATATAACTGTATTTGGATGGGCAGCTTAGAGAAAACCACTTAATAATCAAATTTCTTAATGACAAGTAGCAATTGACTTGGACAGACATTTGTTGTGCCCATAATCCTATTAAAAGGAGCACTTTGGAAACCCAAGTGTTGTTTTTTTTTTTTTTTCCTGCATTGGAAATATCAGTTTTCATGACAATGACTTGTATAGGAAGGAAAGAAAGAAATGGTCATTTATGTTAAGTCATGCACTGTTTTATAGAAAGGGCAAAGGAGGATCAGAGATTAAATAACTTGCCTGCATTCACACACTATTAAATTACAAAATAAAAATCCATACTTAGTTTTGTACATTTTGAAATCCCATGCTAACTGGTGAAAATAAAAACTGCTTGCAAATAGTCTGTAGGAAATTTGTGAGCTATACATAGTCTGATGTTTGTGTCCCTCTTCAGATTCATACGCTGAAAAACCTAATGCCCAAGGTGATGGTATTAGGTGGGGCCCAAGGTGGGACCTTTGGGAGGTGATTAGGTGATGAGAGTGGAACCCTTATGAATGGGATTAGAGCCCTTATAAATAAGGCCCCTGAGAACTAGCTTGTTCCATCTGCCATGTGAGGATACGACCAGACCAGAAGTTTGCAACTCTAAAAAGGTCCCTCACTCATGCTGGCACTCTGATCTTGGACTTTAGCCTCCACAACTGTGAGAAATAAATGTCTGTTGTTGATAAGCTATCCAGGCTGTGATATTTTGTTATGGCAGCTTGAACAGGCTAAGACACTGTTTCTATAGATTGATACTGAAGTTGAAATCAGTATGACTGTGGAATAAAAAAGAATACAGTCTATGCTAGAGATCCTCACTTCACTATGCATTTATGAGATGAAGCTTGTAATGTGTCTTAATATTAGTGAGTGTCACTACCTGTACCTGGTACTACGTAAGAAAAAGCACATTAAATGGAAAAGTTCACCCACCTGTATCAATGAGTAACAAACACCTGTTGAGAAATCTATTATGCACAAAGCATTGAGTTTTTTAAAGAAGGTTAAAGAGGCAAGACTAAAAACTGATTAGCTGCAATACATATTTATGCATTGCTTTCTAAGAGAATATTAGTTATAATCTGGAAGAGAATGTTTATAATTTACTCAGTGGCTCAAAGCATACTTTATTTTATATTAAATAATTTTTTAAATGACTTAAAAGTCAAACTGATGATCATAGGATATCAATCTAAAAAGGAATGCAAAGATCATTAGTCTAGCCACAAATTTATGCAGCAGAAAAAAAATAAAAATAAATGCTAGAGAGTCCAAGTGACTGATGTAACTTATCAATAGGACAAAGGCACAGTGGGGTATACCAAGTGAAATGGTAGGTAAAACTGCCTAATGCAAATTTATATAAATTGTTATTTCTGTTTATTTCTGTTCCTCTCCCATTCTCTCTGGTTTTGCCCACCTTTTACAGTTTTATTTATTTGAGTTAAATTTGTTCAGCATGCTAAACAAATTTAATTTTGCTCTTATGCACTTTAATGCATGAGAGCAATAAATTTAATAAATGTTAAAAGACAGAGCAAGACTAGATTATGAGTGTGTGTGATATCAATATTCATACATAAATATCAATATGAATGAACATCAAAAACAAAGCAATATATCAATTGGAACATGGCCTAAAAAACAGGAATTTCATGACAACATCTGCAACGTTCCAATGATGAAGGTTTCACAAAAAATAGCCAGGTGAGGGAGATTCTAGGTTCTAACAGAATTGGCTTGGTCGATGCAATGTGTGAAAAGGGAAGAATTTCAAATAAATATCTAGATTTCTTTTAAAATTAGAGTGTATAGTAATAATGGGCTTTCATTCCCACACTGCAACAACTGGCTGGACCTAAGTATTAGCTAATCCCATTTAGATGGGGAAGGCTTTTTCCAGTTTCATACAATCTCCCCACTTCCAATTTCTTAATATTTTACTACTGAAGTGCATTACTCATTTATATTACCTATATGATTCTAGACATTTGCCTATGTAATATCTGATCCAGAGGAAAGTGAACCAAGTTGTAAAAGGTTTTGATATTTTTGTTCCTCATGGTATGGTTATCCTTGAGGTGGAGAGAGACGCAATATACACACTTTAAGCATTTTCCACCCTTCTAGAAAAGGAAAAAACAGAAAACAAAAAATCTTGTCATTAGATGTGACTCTCTTAGCTTGATTTCACTAGATCCTTACTCATCTGACCTCATATTTCGTATTTTGATAATCAGAGAAAAACATTGTGGTCTTTATTGTATTTGTTTCTTTATAAGGAGGAAATGTGTTCAAATTATATTTTTTGGCTATTTCTGGTCTCTGTGAAACTGAATTTTGATAATATATAGTATTATTTGACTATAATAAAATTTTGCTGATTATGCATACACGTATGTCCAACTCAAATAATATATATATTTCTTAGTGTAAATTAAAAAATTGGCCAAGTTGCCATCCATTGCACTGTCTTACGTATTCTTTTTAGTGTGAGTCCTTGTGTCAGGACCTGGTTATATCTGAAGCCCTGGTTACAGGTAAGCATTTACAGTGTAGGGCCCAAACTAATGAATTTTAAATGAGAGCACTATTACTTCTAAATATGTCCTAACAGATTCCTACAGCACATACAACAGAGTCAAATCTATTGAAAATGAGGCAAAGAATTACCTTTACCCTTTTTTTTGGGGGGGGGCGGATCTAGGATGCTATGGTTAATTGACAAAATGCCCCAAATTCTTCCTTGTATGTACCCCCTTTTCAATATGACTATAACTTCTCTCATCGAGAGGTGGAGCCTGTTTTCCACACATGAATGTAGGTTGACTTTTCTATACATTTGGCCAAAAGAATGCTGTAGAATTAATAGCGTGCAATTCTAAGCCTAGAACTCAAGAGGCCTTTCATGCTTCAACTCTCCCTCCTGGAACACTCATTGCCATGGGAATAGGCCAGGCTAGCTTGCTAGAGGTACAAAGGCCATCATCTCAGCCAAGGCCATCCTAGAGCAGCCAGCTTCCAGACAACCCAATAGCTGAGTGCAAACACCTGAGTAAGCCAAGGGAGCTCAGTCAAGCCCAGCCCAGACTGGCAGAATTGTCCAGGTGACCTGTAGACTCAGAGGGAAAGTACATTGCTGTTTGAAGCCACTAAGTCAGTAATTTTCAAAGTGTCATCTACGGTTACCTGGGATCTTCACCACCTTTTTCTGTGGAGATGCAAGGTCAAAACTACTTTGATAATTATATTAAGACTTTATTTGTCTTTTAATTCTCATTCTGTCAAGAGTCTACAGTGGAGTTTTCCAAAGTCTTCATAATGTTTTATATCAAAAGAATGAATACAGTAGCAGAAATGAGAACCCAACAGTCTCCTACTGAGATTAGCAAAAATGAAAACCAATGCTACCCTTCTCACTAAATTTTGCTTTGCTTAGAAAATGCAGCTATTTTTCATAAAAATACATTATTTATAAGTAATAGGTGTATTGTTAATGTTAAAGGAAATGATAAATATCTTAAATTTTATACTTTAGTTTCTAATACAGTAAATATCAATGTAAAATGCACGTAAACAAACCTCCTTGGAGTCCCCAATAATTTTTAAGAAATGATCCTGAGAACAAAAAACCTGAGAACTGCTACACATTTCTTATTTATTTAGCATTTCTACATTATGAGAATAGCAGTTTGTTCCTCAAGTAAAAATCACTATGCTTTGTCCCTCATGACATAATTCCCCTAGCACTCGTGCAATTCTAAAGCCTTACGATCCATAGACTGTGGATATATGTTCTTTCATTTCTAGAGTAATATTGAGTCATTTTCAGTCTTATCATTTTATATTTTAAAAATGGGACTTATTCCCTTTCTAAAACACATGCAGATCAGTATCAGTCTATCTAATTTGTAAGCAAATATTTGCTTGCTGATTTTATACAAAGCAATAATTTCCATGGGACACAGAAATACAGAAGCTGAGAATTTTAACTAAGAGAGCACCCATTCAAGGTTTTGCCAAATTTAGCTTGGGGTTGAAGGTTAAAGAATCCCAGTGGAGTTGTAATAATGATGCACTTGGGGAGGTTAATTTGCTCATAAATTTTATTCTATGAAGATCAAAACTAAGGATTTTGAACTGGATATGCTTCACTGCTCTAACATTATGTAAAGAAATGAAATAAAAAGTGAGAGATGACTACTCAATTCCTGAGAAGTCCATATTTATAAAAAATGACAGATAGGTAATATAGGATCACACATCTGCTGTGATGAAATGATTATAAAAAGTTAAAATTTTCTGTGGGCTAATACTGCATACTGCAATGCAAAGCAGCTCACTACAATATCTCATATAAAGCTGGATAATTCAACTGTATTTGAATAAAATAGCTTCTTTTGCTTGGTATTTTGTTATTAGCTCTTTGATTTAGCTGTAGGTAGTTGAGTAGTGAAAATGCAGGAAGTAGAAAATGTAATTAAAGAGCCCTACCCCTCAATGCATTGAAAGGAAAAATGAACTACATACACTACAAATATTTGGGACAAAACAAATTACTGTGAATTTTAATTGCTACTACACACTGTTTAAAAATAAAATATAAAAAGTAAAACAGCTTATGAAAATGAACTCGGTACTGATTGATTGAAATTTATGTTTGAAAATTTCCTCCCTCCCTCAAAGAACAGCTTGTTATAAACTGAATGATTTTGTACTAATATTTTCACATTATCTTGAAAACTCCAGAAAAATAGCATGCATTGTATTTTAAAGTAAAAAATAATAATGGATTTTATATTAAAAAACATAGCACGTGGACATTTTAATACTATTTTCTACAAATAAATCTGGCTGATTTAAACCAGTGTGAAAGTGCCAGCTTCCAAAGGGAGTAAACAGAAATTTTTCAAATGTTTATGCTGGAAAATGACAACAACAGCTGCTTTATATACACATCTTTTACATGAGTAAAGAGAAGAAAAAACATGTGTACATGTCCTCTCCAATTTTAGCCACCTTTTCTAACTACCATAGGGGTAACTTCATTAGAGAGCCTGCATGGGCATTTTATGAATTGCCCTCTTAGTTAAATAGTAAGCATTAATGGTAATTACAAGAATCTCAAAAGCAATAAAATTAATACCATGTGATTTAGGAGTCTAAAAGATTAGGAGAGGAACCAAAATTATGTGTTTTTGTTTTCTTCAAAAGAAAAATCAAACAAAGACTATACTCCTTTTCACTCTTGACAGGGCTTAATATTGTAGTTTAGCAATATTAATGTGATGAAGTCCTTGCTTCAGGGAAGAGAAAGAAGTAACAGAACCATATCAGAATTATGAAGGAAAAGGTTGGAGACTTGTAGAGGTAGAAAATTAGTTTGAATTGAAGTTTTAGCAGAGGTCAACTATTGAGTTGAGTCAAAAGAGAAAAATCTCACTGCATACACCATCTGTGAAATATAAAGAATTAAGTATTAGCATTTTTAGTAGACTCTAAACACTTTATTATCTGCTTCAAGCCAGTATACTGGATCTATATAGCCAGCGTAAATTCCTGATGAAAGCAACTGAATAAAATTATGTATACAAATATATGTGCATACTTTTAAAGAATGTTGCATCTGACATGAACGAAATCTGCAAAGACTAAGATCAAAGTAAAAGCAGGAATCCTAAGAGGTATCACCAAAGCCAGCGTACAACATGAGAACTTCTAGAGATCCTTGGAAAGCTTGAGCTTCCCTTTTGGCTGATTCATGAAGATAAAGGGAGAAGTATGGTAGAAGATTTCTTCCATAAAATGAGAAAGAAATCTCATGCAGAAAAAGGGTCTGAAAGGCAATATACAGTCTTGTCCTTAGTGCTGGTTAGAGAGAAAAAAAAAAAAAAAGGATTCACATTAACAAGTTGGTCTTCATCACAGACCTGAAATCTACATCCATGCTATTTGAAAGCATTTAGTTTAAAAGCAAAGCATTTAGTTTAAAAATTGTCCTGGATTAATAGTGCCCTTGAGTGACTAGTAGAAGCAAATACTTTAAAAATGGAACTCCAAGTCTGGCCTTAAAGAATTTTCATCAATAACATTCCACATGTGTGAGATTACAGTCAAAATCAGAGCACACAAGGAAAATAAGATTTCACATGTGAGAACAAGAAGGAACTGGAAGTGCAATTAGAACCATGAAAATTAAAATAGAGGCTCAAATGAAAATAAGAACAAGAAAAAAGAGACTATTAAATTTGTAAAACACTCAAGTGGAATTTTGTATCAAAAATTATAAAATTAAAAGAATAAAAAGAGATTAATTTAAAATAAATCACACATACAGATCAAATCAGTGACTGGGATATAGACTCAGAGAATATGATACTAAGAAAATATGAAATGATTTGGAAAAAAATTAAGAGACATAAAAGTAGAGAAAAATGGAAAAAGTTACACTAAATGAGGTAATGATCAAGGAGTTCCAGAACTGCTGAAAGACATCTATCCTCAGATTCTGGAAGGCCAACAAGTCTAAAGTGGGATACATAAAAATTATACACGTCATAACCAGCTTCAGAACACCAAAGAACAAAGGAAGATTTTAAAAGCAGCCAAAGAGAAATAGCAAATTACCTATGCAGGTATAACAATTAGACAGACAGTTGACTTGCCATTAATAAATGGAATCCAGAAAATAACAGAATAAAATCTTCAATGGTGTCAGAAAAATCTTTGACAATGTTGACTCACAGTTCAGAGAAACTATTTTCCAAAGACAAGAGCAAAATACAAATACTTTCAGACAAAGAAAAACTGAGAAATCTTCACTAAAGCAAAGTCTAAAAAATATACTTCAAATAAATACATAAGGTGGAAGTTCTAATAAGAAGGAACAGTGAAAAAATAGTGGTAAATATGTGAGTAAATCTAATATAATATTAATTTATAATACAGTAATAACAATATCTAATTCTTGGAATAATAGAGCAAAAATACCTATAGCATTGATAAAAAAATCTGATGGCTCATGGTAATTAAAAGAATCGAATATACTTGTATTTTAGGAGGAAGTTAAAAATATTAACATGCCTCTGTGTGTGTGTGTGTGTGTGTGTGTGTGTGTGAGTACTCATTTGCTCTGAGAGATATCTTAATTGTATTAGTTTTAATAGTATATTTTATTTTTGTTCTGTGGCTTGTTTTTTTCTTTTAGCATCAATAAAATTTCCAAGTTTTAATAAAAATATCAAGTTACATGCTTTGATAAACTCAGAAATTTCCAATAAACATCCTCTAGAGTTTACACTAAAAGTAGTACTGTTGAACAAATAGAATGTATGCATATAAAACTAATGAGCACATACCCTCAATTTAGGCATGCACAACTACCCTAAGACAATTTGACTTATGGAATATCTTTGATAATATATTAAAAAATTTATAGCCTCTCAAACTTCTACTGTGCATGACACCCAATCTCACCTTAAGAAAGAAGTTGTTCACAATCTGTCCTGTGCAGAAAATGTTGATACACTGGAAAAGAGAAAGCCCAATATTACTAATACAATCCTCTTGTTTATTATTTATTAAAGTTAAAAAAAATTATTCTAGATAATTTGTTATTCCCATGCAATCATATATTCATATTTACTAGTTTTCTAAATTGAGAGAAAAATATAGAATAAATATTTTAACATAATGCTTTAATATATATATCACACAGAACAATTCTTTATATTAAGTTAAATTATTCATTAAAAGTAGTCAAATTAAATGGTTGAAGTATATATTATACAATATAAAGATATACACATATATTTTAACATTATCATATTCCCATAACTTTCTTTGTATCTCTATATCCAAAAAATTCCTTTTGAAATCTTTCATTAGAAACTCTACTGGTATCAATATACTCCTTGAATAATTAATATTTTTTACTTTAATTTATAACTTAATTAAATTTATAATTTAATTTTTAATTTATAAATTTATGTTTTGGCAGTAGTTTAAGAAGTTAAAAATTCTCAAAGGCATAGAATTTTATGTGTCCATCTCTTCAGTTTAGAGAGTTTTATTAGCTTGTAACAGAAGTTCTGGATTAAGCAGCACATTGCGTTGATCAACATGAGCTTATCTTTTTTATGATAAAAAATGATCAAATTAGTAATTTCATATGGCTCAAGTGTAGATAATTAACTGGCTCACACAACTTAAAAATCTACAGGTAGACCTGGCATGTTTTCAACATTCTGCCTTATGAGGTTGGTTTCATCCTAAGGCTCCCCTTGTGATATTAAGATAAATGCCACCAGCACTTAGGACTACATCCTTCGTCCATCTTCTCAGGTAGAAAGAGGGGATTATTTACTTAACAATATTCCCCCCCCAAAAAATCCTGAGATGTACTCTGGACTTGCAAAATTCAGCCCATAACACTAGCTTAGCTGTGTTATACAAATCCCATCCCTGAAGTCAGAAGAGGAGTCAGTCTCCACAAAACCATATGGATCCCCAAACTAAAGTCTGGCATAACAGAAAAGGGGATGGGAGAAAGATGCCATTAATGCAATGGAAATCATTCACTATTTTGTCTCGAAATTTTTTTAATGTACTAATAATGAGTCTAGCTAAAGTAGGAAAAATGAGTCCTGGCATAATTCCTGGGATTTCTGGATGACTGATATTTACCATTTTGGCTCTTTTATTTTTCTTTTTGAGAGGAGAGGATTTCTTAAAAATCCTGTATCTTTGATTCAGGGTTTTACAAGTAAGAATGATTTAGTATTTACCCATTATAGATGTACGAGATCTTAAGGTGAAGAACAAAGCAAAATCCTATTTGGCTGTGATCATGTGTGAACTCCAAATGGGCAGTGGAAAACTGTTTCCAATCAAATGGGATGTCGCGGAAAAAGTGCATGGGCTAGTTTGTTCCATGTTTATCCAAGTTATTGATTTTTCCATCATATATAAAGTCTTACAACATTAAAGAGATTGTTCCTGCTACAACATTATGAATTCATTGCTTGGAACACAGTTTGCTATTGAATGTCTGCCAGATTTTGTTAACAAAGGTATTCAGAAGAAAACTGTGCAGTTATAACACAATGAATACATGAAGTCTCTAATAATGTCTTTAAAGTCATGTGCATATTCTTTAAGAAAAGATAGTTTGAGGAATAAATGCATTGTTATTTTGCATTATTTTCCTCCACTAGGCTTAAAACTACTATTTATATTTTAAACATTTAGTGCTTCTCTGGACTATTTAGGTACTTCTGAGGAACCAATAATGTTATTTTCTGCAGTTTAATGCTATATAAAGATTTATTGTTTTACAAAATGGTAAACTGTGAAAATTCATATGCTCTTGAGGCACAGATTTCATCTCCACTTAGGTGCGTTGTGGTCAAAAAGACCCTCAGTAGGATTTCTGTAATTTTCTTCTATTTTTTTCTATCTTTTGTAGCTTCCAGATATAGCAAGAATAGTTGCAATGGGAGATTGATATTTTAAAATGGTAAGAGTCATTTTAGAATTTTCATTTCAAATAAATTTATTTCTCAGTATGGAGCTATTATTATTACAGCTAATTGGTTATACCTTAGTACGGAGAAGGGGGCACCTACAACTATTAGAGTGGGGCAGAAAGGAGGTAGGACTTAAGAGGGTCTAGCTACAGATTCCAAAAAATTTGTTATGCAGAAGGCTATAGTAACAATGAGTTTAATTCTGTGCAAGCTGGTACTTAGCTACTGCCGGGCGTTTGGGCTATGGAGTTTGTTTTCAAACTTATGAATAGACTGTATTGATAAAGGCATTCCAGACACTAGAGGTGATGTTCAGATGATCAGGCAACGATGAAAAACTATTGGGTTTGAGAATATAATAATATCCTTCAAGACGAGGTGTTTCATAATGGACCTAAGTCTTGAGTCTTTTTACTTACTAGTGATGTGACTTTAAACATACTTCAAGATCTGATTTAACAAAAGATCTGATTTTTTTACAGTGTGTTGATGAATTTTCTAAAAGGCTGATTAACAAAATGGAATCTGCTGATTTGTCCTTGTATGTATATCATCAACTGGAGACTTCAACATACACTGTAAACACGGGATCTAGGAACCCATTAGTGGTTTATAAGGATTGCATTTGGATTTTGTATAATTGTGCATATATACTGAAGAAAAATATCAGGGGTGTACCTGAGAAGAGATGCATGAAACAAGATATTCAATTAAGTAAAGGGTAATTAAGCAAAAATAAATTTCTCTGATTGTATATACTTTCTTCTAATAAACATTTTAATATAAAAACAAATTTATTAGTATAAGAATTTATTCTATTTAGATAGAGAAATAAAGCATAAAAAAAGGATGTTTTATTTTTCTAGTTATTAATATTTAGCATGTTAAATGGCATTTTCAATATGTCTTAAATTCTAATAGATATGATTTAGATGTATTTAGTTTCATTTTTGGGTGTCTTCCTTTTGAGGCATTACTATGAAAATGGTTAGTTTAATATCCTTCTGTTCTTTAGCATGAGTAAAAACATTGTGAATTATGCTACAAATAATGTTAGCATAAAAAATATTAAAGAATTTTAAAAATAATTGGTTAATAAAGTTATTTTATTATTTATTTAAATATTCAAATATTTAACATTATAGATACTTAAATTTATATTATATAAATTTATATTATATAAATATATGTTTATAAATACATATAATTATTCAGGTTGCCATAATAAGAGAATGATAAATTTCTATGATCCTTAAATTTTATAAATGTAAACTTTGTTTCTGTATAAAATGAAAATATATGTTGAAAAGAATCTCAGGGTAATGGTAATTGACTAAGCATTCTACAAAGAAATAGTAAACCTAAAAGTAATTATACATTTTTAAAGATCATGGAAGGATTTTCAAGATAATAAATCTCAGCAAGTGAAAAATATCTGTAACAATTACTTTCTGAAGAATACAGAGTCATTCTTTGATGATGTATATTTGAATACACATTCACTAGATCCCTAATTTTTGGATAAATGAATTGCTTTAATCACATAAATGTCAACTATTATTATATTGTATGTTAAATAATATGAAATGTGTACTTTATTATTCTCAAGCAATTTCCTTCATGAGCAGATGAGCAGCTTCAAGAATCAAATCGACCACACTACATCACTCAGTGAAATTTACAGCAGATAAGGAACACAAAACATGGGAGAAAATGAAAGAGAGAAAAATTACCTTTCTCAAAAAAATCTATGCTCATCTGAATCTTAAATCATGTATTCTTTTCCCTTCATATCATTCTTGATGGGACTCTTGCAGGAAAAAAAAAAAAAAGGGATTAAACTGACTGTGCTTCACTGTCAAGAGAAACCTATGGTCAGGGATATACCTAATTCCTAAAGCTTTCATCATTAATATTTTATGAGTCTCACTGATCTGTCCTATCTAGAAGAAAAATTTATCTTTCATTTGTGCAAGCACTACCTGCTGAGTAATAGATTTCTTCTCTGTAAATTGAGTGGTGAAATGCAAAAGGCAGCAAAGGTAAGAAGAGGCAAATTTTTCTTTTACTGGAGTCTGGCTGCACTTTTCTGGAGTTGCGGAGTCAGCCAAGCAAAGTGAAAGATCCTTGGGGAGCTAGGAAGTGTCATTTCCGTTCTAACATACTTTGGCCTACACGTGTTACTCCCCACATGTTTAACCTGACTTGTAAATGAGATGATTAGCTACAGTGACTTTTTTTAACTTAAATATTTACAAGTAAGTTTGGTGACTACAATGTTGGAAAATCACTAGCTCAACCTTGAAAATTTCCTTCATTGTAGATGAAGTAACGAAAAGGCAAATTAGTGGTCTTTGAACACTTCAAACTGAAAAAGTAGGATATTTTGCCCCTTGGTTGAGCATGGCTTGCCTTAGCTGAACTAAGGAGGCCATTTAAGTAGGCTAAGAAGCCAACTAAGTAGAGTCATCTGTGACACTGGAGCTGACTATTCCCTGAGCAGTGTTCATCCACAGAAAAGTGAAGTAGAGGAAGAGGATCCAGGATCCCCTTTCACAGTCAAAAAGATATTGGGTGTCCATTTATTAAGTCCACCTGAGATAGGCTGGGACCTGGGACCCTTTGCTGCAGTGCTGCAATGCTTGCACCTGGACACACCTCTCCTTGAGCAACAAAATACAAAGAAAGTATATGGGACTAAAAATAACTGCGTGCATGCGCAGTTGGGGCAAATTCTGGACAAGAAATACAAAAAGACCAAAAAACCCCAACTGCCACTTCTGAAGACCTGGGAGCAAAAGCAGGGGGTCTGGAGCAAAAGCACGGTACTGCTCATGCCCCTGAACTCAACACCACCAGAGGGGTGAGCAAAACACCTAAGTCACCCCTCTGGCCTGAGCACTGGACACACCCCTACCCTCACCCCATATAAGGAGCCAGCTTGTCCCCATCAGGGAGCAAACAAGCAAGGGAACCTATTACTTGTTCTTGCTCCCCCGACCTGCTGCAGCAGAGGCCCCAATAAAGCCTTTCCTGAATTTCATGTCTGGCCTCTAGTAAATTTCTATTGGTTGGGGAAGGCCAAGAACCTTGGTCAGTATCATACCTAGACCACAGGTGCATCTAGTTGCACAGGAAGTAGAGTGTGATTCCCACATGTCATTGAAAATATAGCTTCTGGATAAATGTATTTAGTGTAAAATCAGAAAAAAAATATTCCGGTTTCAAATGAGTATTTTTCTTTGCTAGAGAACATAGAATTCAAAACTATATGAAAAAATTGTTTCTTTTCTTCAGAGCTGTTATCTCAATTTTTAATTATATATTAACTAGTTTAATTAGTTAACATCTTTCTAATCTCTTAGAACATAAATCAGACCCTCTTTATTTTGGCGCACAATTGTATCCCCAGAGTCTCGTACACCATTGGCAAGCAGTAGGTATTCAACCAGTTTTTGGTAAAAAATGTGCATATTTTAAATTTTCATCAATGTCTACTAGCATGTTCTATATAATAATAATGTTTGTGGTAAGAGTGATGATTTATTCAAACTATAGCTACTGATCATAAATTTACATAAAGCATTGTGTTAGAAATGAGGTGATACTAGAATGTTTAAGATTAATTCCTGGGCCTCAAAGGTTCACCATCTAGTTGAGAGACTAAGTATATGTGTAGAGATTATACAAAATGTGAAATATTAAGTGACAAAAGAACATACTAGTTGTAATTGTACATAGGTATTAGATAAACAGAAATGAAAGGACATCTTGATAAGGAGAACTACATGAGTAAATACATTGGAATCAAAGGAATATAAATCACAAACCGTAAATTATGTTGCTAAGAATGATATAGCTTAGAACAACTGACAAGAGAACACTACCCCTGTCTATAAGAACCATCTAAACCCACTTCTTTCATTGATTTGTGTATTTAATTGTTGTAGTAGAAACACACATGATTCCCATGAACTGAAAGGATCTACATTCGACACTCACTAATATAATATTACCAGAACTACATGAATATTTCTTTTCTCACACTCCAGCTGGCTGCTGTATCGTTTCAAACTTTTTAAATCTTTGCCAACTTAAAATGTTTTGGGGTAGAGGGGGAATGGCCTCTTGTTTTCATTTGATCTTTACTTGGGATTTATGTATCTTTTCATATCTTTATTCTTTCTTCTCTAAACATCAGTGCTTTTCTCATTCCTCCTTCTCCAATTTGTTTGCCGAAATCCTGGGTATCCTCACCTGGCTAGACAAATGGAGTAAAGTAGATAATAATTTTTAGAGAAAGGTAGCCATTTGTAGATATTTCCTACTAAGCAAAATGGTTGTTAGTTGTTGCTTATCAATGGGTTTGCTATAATAGTCACTAGTCACTAGTTTCAACAAATATTTTCTTTTTCTTTAAAATTTTCTCAGGCACACTTCTGGAAATTTTAAATTAATTCAGAACTCATTTAAGCCTTTGCTTTGGCAATAACTCACTAGTTCTGTTATTCTATATCTATTCTTAAAATTGATGTCAATTTGTGAAAACTATTATTTTAACCAAAAAAGTATGCAGTATATGAAATGAGTAATCTATTTTTAAAATAATATAAAAATTCAAAGTTAAATAAGAAAATACAACATGTTACATACGCTGAGAAAACCATAATTCAAAAAGAGTCATTTACCACAATGTTAATTGCAGCTCTGTTTACAATGGCCAGGATATGGAAGCAACCTAAGTGTCCATCAATGGATGAATGGATAAAGAAGATGTGGCACATATATACAATGGAATATTACTCAGCCATAAAAAGAAACAAAATTGAGTTATTTGTAGTGAGGTGGATGGACCTAGAGTCTGTCACACAGAGTGAAGTAAGTCAGAAAGAAAAAAACAAATACCGTATGCTAACACATATATATGGAATCTGAAAAAAAAAAAAAAGGTTCTGAAGAACCTAGGGGAAGGACAGGAATAAAGATGCAGACGTAGAGAATGGACTTGAGGACACAGGGAGGGGGAAGGGTAAGCTGGGAAGAAGTGAGAGAGTGGCATGGACATATATATACTACCAAATGTAAAACAGATAGCTAGTGGGAAGCAGCCACATAGTACAGGGAGATCAGCTCGGTGCTTTGTGACCACCTAGAGGGGTGGGATAGGGAGGGTGGGAGGGAGACACAAGAGGGAGGAGATATGGGGATATATGTATATGTACAGCTGAGTCACTTCATTATAAAGCAGAAACTAACACACCATTGTAAAGCAATTATACTCCAATAAAGATGTTAAAAAAAAAGAAAATACATGTTAAGATGGGGAAAAATTTCGAGATTTCCTTGATTTTCAAACTGAAGTACTTTTCTTCAAAGCTAATATCAAACTACTTAAATTTATATCATTTTATTAAAAAATAGAATGTCCTATAAAGAAGACGTGGTACATATATACAATGGAATATTACTCAGCCATAAAAAAGAATGGAAAAACCCCAAAGTTAGCAGAAGGAAAGAAATCATAAAGGTCAGATCAGAAATAAATGAAAAAGAAATGAAGGAAACGATATCAAAGATCAATAAAACTAAAAGCTGGTTCTTTGAGAAGATAAAATTGATAAACTATTCAAAGATCAATAAAACTGAAAGCTGGTTCTTTGAGAAGATAAACAAAATTGATAAACCATTAACCAGACTCATCAAGAAAAAAGGAAGACACAAATCAATAGAATTATAAATGAAAAAGGAGAAGTAACAAAAGACACTGCAGAAATACAAAGGATCATGAGAGAATACTATAAGTAACTCTATGCCAATAAAATGGACAAGCTGGAAGAAATGGACAAATTCTTAGAAATGCACAACCTGTGAGACAGAACCAGGAAGAAATAGAAAATATGAACAGACCAATCACAAACACTGAAATGGAAACTGTGATTAAAAATCTTCCAGCAAACAAAAGCCCAGGACCAGATGGCTTCACAGGTGAATTCTATCAAACATTAGGAGACAAGCTAACACCTATCCTTCTTAGGCTCTTCCAAAATATAGCAGAGGGAGGAACACTCCCAAACTCATCTACAAGGCCACCATCACCCTGATACCAAAACCAGACAAAGATGTCACAAAGAAAGAAAACTACAGGTCAATATCACTGATGAACATATATGCAAAAATCCTCAACAAAATACTAGCAAACAGAATCCAACAGCACATTAAAAGTATCATACACCATGATCAAGTGGGGTTTATCCCAGGAATGCAAGGATTCTTCAATATAAGCAAATTAATCAATGTGATATACCATATTTACAAATTGAAGGAGAAAGACCATATGATCACCTCAATCGATGCAGAGAAAGCTTTCAACAAAATTCAACACCAATTTATGATAAAAACCCTGCAGAAAGTAGGCATAGAGGGAACTTTCTTCAACATAATAAAGGCCATATATGACAAAGCCACAGCCAACATCGTCCTCAATGGTGAAAAACTGAAACCACTTCCACTAAGATCAGGAATAAGACAAGGTTGCCCACTTTCACCACTATTATTCAACAGAGTTTTGGAAGTTTTAGCCATAGCAATCAGAGAAGAAAAAGAAATAAAAGGAATCCAAATCGGAAAAGAAGTAAAGCTGTCACTGTTTGCAGATGACATGATACTATACATAGACAATCCTAAAGATGTTACCAGAAAACTACTAGAGCTAATCAATGAATTTGGTAAAGTAGCAGGATACAAAATTAATGCACAGAAATCTCTAGCATTCCTATACACTAATGATGAAAAATATGAATGTGAAATTAAGAAAACACTCCCATTTACCACTGGAACAAAAAGAATAAAATATCTAGGAATAAACCTACCTAAGGAGACAAAAGACCTGTATGCAGAAAATTATAAGACACTGATGAAAGAAATTAAAGATGGTACAAGTAGATGGAGAGATATACCATGTTCTTGGATTGGAAGAATCAACATTGTGAAAATGACTCTACTACCCAAAGCAATCTACAGATTCATTGCAATCCCTATCAAACTACCACTGGCATTATTCACAGAATTAGAACAAAAAAAATTCTCAATTTGTATGGAAACGCAAAAGACCCCGAATAGCCAAAGCAATCTTGAGAAAGAAAAACGGAGGTGGAGGAATCAGGCTCCCTGACTTCATACTATACTACAAAGCTACAGTAATCAAGACAGTATGGTATTGTCACAAAAACAGAAAGATAGATCAATGGAACAGGATAGAAAGCCCAGAGATAAACCCATGCACATATGGTCACTTCATCTTTGATAAAGGAGGCAAGAATATACAGTGGAGAAAAAATAGCCTTTTCAATAAGTGGTGCTGGGAAAACTGGACAGGTACATGTAAAAGTATGAAATTAGAACACTCCCTAACACCATACAAAAAATAAACTCAAAATGGATTAAAGACCTAAATGTAAGACCAGACACTATCAAACTCTTAGAGGAAAACATAGGCAGAACACTCTATGACATATATCTCAGCAAGATCCTTTTTGACCCACCTCCTAGAGAAATGGAAATAAAAACAAAAATAAACAAATGGGACCTAATGAAACTTCAAAGCTTTTGCACAGCAAAGGAAACCATAAACAAGACCAAAAGACAGCCCTCAGAATGGGAGAAAATATTTGCAAATGAAGCAACTGACAAAGAATTAATCTCCAAAATTTACAACCAGCTCATACAGCTCAATATCAAAAAAACAAACAACCCAATCCAAAAATGGGCAGAACACCTAAATAGACATTTCTCCAAAGAAGATATAAAGATTGCCAACAAACACATGAAAGAATGGTCAACATCATTAATCATTAGAGAAATGCAAACCAAAACTACAATGAGATATCATCTCACACTAGTCAGAATGGCCATCATCAAAAAATCTACAAACAATAAATGCTGGAGAGGTTGTGGAGAAAAGGGAACCCTCTTGCACTATTGGCAGGAATGTAAATTGATACAGCCACTATGAAGAACAGTATGGAGGTTCCTTACAAAGTAAAAATAGAACTACCAAATGACCCAGCAATCCCACTACTGGGCATTTACCCTGAGAAAACCTTAATTCAAAAGGAGTCATGTACCACAATGTTCACTGCAGCTCTATTTACAATAGCCAGGACATGGAAGCAACCTAAGTGTCCATCAATGGATGAATGGATAAAGAAGATGTGGCACATATATACAATGGACTATTACTCAGCCATAAAAAGAAATGAAATTGAGTTATTTGTAGTGAGGTGGATGGACCTAGAGTCTGTCATACTGAGTGAAGTAAGTCAGAAAGAGAAAAACAAATACCGTACACTAACACATATATATGGAATCTAAGGGGAAAAAAAAGAAGGTCATGAAGAACCTATTGGCAAGATGGGAATAAAGATGCAGACCTACTAGAGAATGGACTTGAGGATATGGGGAGGGGGAAGGGCAAGCTGGGACAAAGTGGGAGAGTGGCATGGACATATATACGCTACCAAATGTAAAATAGATAGCTAGTGGGAAACAGCCACATAGCACAGGGAGATCAGCTCGGTGCTTTGTGACCACCTAGAATGGTGGGATAGGGAGGGTTGGAGGGAGGGAGATGCAAGAGGGAAGAGATATGGGAACATATGTATATGTATAACTGATTCACTTTGTTATAAAGCAGAAACTAACACACCACTGTAAAGCAATTACACTTCAATAAAGATGTTTAAAAAAAAAAAAGAGAATGGAATAATCCCATTTGCATCAACATGGATGGACCTAGACATTATCATACTAAGTGAAGTAAGTCAGACAGAGAAAGACAAATATCCTATGATATCACTCATATGTGGAATGTAAAAAAAAAAAAAGATACAAATGAACTTATTTACAAAACAGAAACAGACCACAGAATTCAAAAAGAAACGTATGGTTACCAGAGGGGAAACGTGGTGGGGTGGGTCAGATAAATTAGGAGTTAGGAGTTTGGGATTAACATTTACATGCTACTATATATTTATAAAATAGATAATCAACAAGGACCTACTGCATAGCACAGGGAACTCTACTCAATATTCTGTAATAACCTATATGGGAAAAAAATCTAAAAAAGAATGGATATATGTTTATGTATAACTGAATCACATTGCTGTACACCTGAAACTAACACAACATTGTAAATCAACTATACTCCAATATAAAATAAAAATTAAATTAAAAAAATAGAATGTCATTTACATTCCCTAAACCTTGAAAATTCTCTAAATTTGCTAATTTCATAGTAACATATTTCTGAAACTATGTAAACTTTGTTCATATCCATGAATATTATTTGATGGCCTTTGTATGGATATAACCCACTGGTAATTCCCCCATTCTACTCTTCTTTTATTCAAAACATCAGTTATCTGGATTTAGTTTTTAAACTTCCTCCCCTTTTTTCCTTTAACATCTCTATCATTTACACTAATACATGGCTTTTTTTTAGGGTCACATTTTACTACATAACAGAATTCTTTTGTTTCTTGCTTATTGATTCCTTTTTCTTGTTTTTTAACCACTTCACAATAATTACATCTTCTTTAAAGACTAGTGGAACTTTTTTTAAAAGATAAGTTGAAGGGGGCTTCCCTGGTGGCGCAGTGGTTGGGAGTCCGCCTGCCGATGCAGGGGACATGGGTTTGAGCCCCGGTCTGGGAGGATCCCACGTGCCGCGGAGCGGCTGGGCCCATGGGCTGTGGCCGCTGGGCCTGCGCGTCCGGAGCCTGTGCTCCATGGTGGGAGAGGCCACAGCAGTGAGAGGCCCGCGTACCGCAAAAAAAAAAAAAAAAAAAAAAAAGATAAGTTGAAGTATAAAAACCGGTGATTTGGCTGCGTGTATTCCCCTAGTGACTCCTTTTTGTGTATCATCTTAAAGACTTTAAAATGTGTGTAAAAAAATCACAACATGATGCGGACTTTCACAGTTTTTCAATTACTACTGAAAAACCAGGAATGTTAAATTCACAAATGCCAAAGAGTAATCATATAGTCAAGTTCAGGAGAAGGGCAGGGAGTTCATTGGTGAATCTGGGTTGGAGGAAAGGGGAATAACGTCTGTTCACTATTCTTTTGTGACACAATGGCACATAACAATGACATTGGGGAAAAGTTGTGGATTAAGGAAAACATTTTCTCACTGAAACTTTTGGAGCTCTCTTTTCCCAAGCATTCAGGCTCCAAGTAATGTTCCTGTTTGCACAGCAGCTACCCTTCTGGCTTTTCGGTATATCCGTAACTAAATGGTGTCTATTGTCTCTTCCAACCAATTAGATAAGTGAATCAGAGAACTCTGCTGCCAAAATAATGTCTTAAATGCAGCTGCAGTCAGACCACTCTACACTTTGATCCCTTTATTGTTTTCTCATTGTCTGTTTGGTTAAATAAGTTTCTTTGCCATATATTTTATTCACACCAAGCATCTTATGCGTCAGCCACAGTGGACTACCTGCCGTTTTTCAAACACATTTCATATGAACTTTCAAGCTTCAGTGCTTTTGAACATATATTCCATCTTCCTAGAACAAAATCCTGATCAAATGTCACTTTTTTTCGAAGGTCTGTAACCTCTGCAGCAATGTTGGTCATCCTTTTCTTAAGACTTTAATTAGAGGATGAACTACATGTGACTGCAATCTTTCTGTGAATGTCTGTATCTTCCCAATGCTGTAAACTCAAGGAGAGAAATTATATTATGTCATCTTTGTGTTTGGAATATAATAGATATTGAATAATGGCTAAATGACTAATATAATGAATTTATATGACATTTTCCCACTAACTGGAGCTTTTCAGGGAAAACAACACAAGATTTCTCTAGCAGACAGAATTTTGAATTCTATGCACTGCTATTTGAGGAGGTATTTTTGATTTGGCAGTTCTTTCTGGACCTCATAATAATAGTTTAGCATAGGTTTACTTAAATTTAAGGGCTTTTAAAATCTGATTTTAACCTACATTGCCTCGCTTCTTTGCTTAGTCATTAACTAAACCTTTCCTTAGATAGATATTTTTATAAGAGAAAAAAGGTTATAAATGAAAATCCACACTTAATTAAAAATGGGTATTTTTTATATCTATACATTTTAGTTATTAATATGATGTTGGGGCCTAAATTATCTAGAAAATAATATTCCTTCAAATTAACTGACACATATAAATGCTATAATAAATCTGCTAGAAAGATAGTACAAAATAAAAAGCCTCATCAGAAAGATGACAGCTCTCTTTCGAATAGTTCTTTTGAGTAGTTTGTGTAAAGAGTATGAATGCCCCCAAAATCTATAAAAATATTTTGTATCATAACAAATAAAATATTCAAACTATTCTCATAACCTCTTTTAGCAAGAAAAATAAACTTAACAGTCTACTAATAGTGATAAATATTTTCCCCAGTAGTTTATGGCTTACAATTAAATTATACTTAAAAATTTACAGTGTTTTAAATTTGAAAATGCTTCAAATATATTACTGTCATGGATTCTTAAAACAGTCTTATAAAGTAAGCTCAACAATTTTTGGTATTATCTTTATTTTTTATATTAGAAAACTGAGACCATGAGAGATTTGGTAACTTCCTCAAGGCAACATATACAACATGTCTTCTAGGTTTGAATTTAAATTAATCCATCATATATTATGGGGATAAAGGTCTCTCTGACATTTTTTACTTGGTCTGTCCATGATTTTAATAAAAAGGTAAGAGTTTATTGAACTGTAATATATCTAAATATATCTGTAATATATATCTAAATGTCTAATTTAATATTTTATTTATCTTTTAGATGTAAAAACCATATTCAATTTTCAAGTTTGCCCTCAAATTCTTCCCAATTCCAATTTCATTAGGGGACAGTCTTAAGTTTATACAAAGCATTTAGAGAGATATCCACATTTCTAGGAAAAGCATTGAATTTAAAGAATATAAGATTTTACACAAACATTTCATTCAATTCGTATGCCAGAGCATTCCATTTTCCTGGAAGATCGAACATCTCCCCTTAATGTTCACATTAGTGCCTCCTTTGTGTTCTATTCATCCCTTTGTTCACATTTTTTCACCCCTTTGCTGACTTCTTCTGCCTTCAGAAGGAACCATAGTTCTACTGACCAGCTGGGCTAAAACCAGTGTTTCTAGTTTCCATTCCGCTGGTTGAAAACAGCTGTCTCCTCTGTTCTCTTCTGGCTGCAGACAGTCCCTACCCACCCGACCCCTCCCCTGGGGATTTATCCATTCTGGAAGGGCAGACATAGGATAGTTCAAGCGCCAGTGTGATGTGGCCTGTATATCTGATAAAGGCTATTCTACCTAGACTGTGGTAGCCAGATACGTTTACTTTTCTGACACAAAACCAGTGTCAGAACACTGTGGTTCTGATCATCATGAACTAAAATGACAAAGATTCTGTCCTTTTGGTTCTTGCCTCTCTCACTTGACAAGCGCTATGTCTTAAGAGTACCAGAGCATCAACCTCTGAACAGGAGTCTAACACTTGTGGAGTAAGCCATCACTCTCACAGCATCTACCTTATGATGCATATCAGCATACTGAAACTGATCAGAGAAGTGGGAGACAGCAGTCTTACTCAGAATGGAAACAGAAATAAAGCAGGAAGCAAAGAATGGACACAAAGCATTGTCTTTTGAAAACTTCTTTGTTCCCAATTTCCTAGAGGTAGAGAGGGAAACATGCAAATACGGCTATCAATGAAAACAAGACCTACAGCTTCAGTTTTTCCAAAGGAAGTAGAGATCTCTGGAGATGACAAACCTATCTGAGGCTCAAGGCTTCTATTCCTCTGTTTTTGATACACTGGAGGAGGCCTCTAGACAGATAGCCCTCTTTGAGGTTGTCATGTCACTCAAAGAATAAAGAATTGTTTTTCCCTAATAGTATTTTCCCAGAGGCGCCATATCTTTTTTTTTTTTTTTTTTTTGTGGTACGCAGGCCTCTCACTGTTGTGGCCTCTCCCGTTGCGGAGCACAGGCTCCGGACGCACAGGCTCAGCGGCCATGGCTCACGGGCCCAGCTGCTCCGCGGCATGTGGGATCTTCCCGGACCGGGGCACGAACCCGTGTCCCCTGCATCAGCAGGCGGACTCTCAACCACTGCGCCACCAGGGAAGCCCTGTTTTGTTTTTTTTTTAATGAATAAAAATTATTTAGGTAAAGTTCAGGAAACTTTCACAATTGTCTTATAAATTTTTAGGAAACATATATGGCTTATTAAAGTTTCAAAATGATCTATAATAGTTGCTTAACTCCTCACGTAAAATGTCTATTATAGCTTTTGTTATGATTGGCTATTTAATCATATCAGAATACAAAATTTACCAGTCTAGAGAGTCCATTAAATTGGAAATAATTTGTTCAAATAATTTAAGACATCACTTTTAACTATGAAATTATATTCTAAGAATTATAATTTTATCAAGTCTCAAATTGACCTATTATCTAAAAACACTTAATTCATAGCCAGTAAAGCAAAAGAAAGAAGATGCAAAATGATAGAAACATTTCTTCCTCAGATTCTGGATCTTCAGAAAATTCATGTGAAGAATTCAGTCCAATAGGGGACTCCTTTGAGGAAATGACTGTAGGTAGTGAATTCTGGGTTTGAACAAGGCTAACAAGGAAATGTCTTAGTGGATAAACTTTTACCAGTGCTGGTGGGGCATGGGGCTGGCCAGCAAAATCCCCCTGTAGAAAGTAATCGGAGGTGGAAGGCAGTCTTCATATACTTCCTGGAGGAAGGTTGTGGGGAGGAAGGAGGACCTCCTCTCATCAGTTTCCCCCGTTGTTCATTCCTGCTATGGGCCTCCAACTTTGTGATGGTGTAGAGCAAGAGAGCTTGGGCCAGGTGCTTTGCTTTCAAGTAAAAGAGATACATAGTGAAAATGCAAATTGCCAAAAGCATCTTTAGTATGCTAAAGTTCCACTGGACTTTATTTTTAAGGATACTGGATCGTCTGTTCCACGGGAAGAAGGCATGTAATAGATTATGAGTCCTGCTAGTCCAGGTTGATGATCAGAGATGAAAGCAGGAGTGAACTTTCTTGCCATACAGAGTAAGAGCAGGAGCAGAAGTGGAAGTGCTAGCTGGTCAACAGTGGACATGGATCCTAGACCCACAAGTCCTCTCAGCTAATGTCCCTTACTAGCAACTCAGAGGATTCCCTGGTCCTTTGGGCCTCTGCCAAACACCAAAATTGGATTGCTTCTCTAAAATTTCAAATTTAACATCCACTTCAGTTAATTTTGGTCTACTCTGTGTGTTCTTTGAAGTCACTGGTATTTCTCAGACCAGCCTGTGCTATTGTCCACATATCATATATTTTTTTATAAGGGGCAACAATGCAGATTTTTTATTTTTTAATTGTCTTTTGTTTTTTTATTTTTTAATTTTTGGGGGCTGAATGTGTCAAGTTTAATAACTTAAGTAAACTAATGTATCTTAAATTCTTTTTTTTAATGTACCCTTTATTTTTTTATTTTCTCAACATCTTTATTGAAGTATAATTGCTTTACAATGGTGTGTTACTTTCTGCTTTATAACAAAGTGAATTAGCTATACATATACATATATCCCCATATCTCTTCCCTCTTGCGTCTCCCTCCCACCCTCCCTATCCCACCCCTCTAGGTGGTCTCAAAGCACCGAGCTGATCTCCCTGTGCTATGCGGCTGCTTCCCACTAGCTATCTATTTTACATTTGGTAGTGTATCTATGTCCATGCCACTCTCTCACTTTGTCCCAGCTTACCCTTCCCCCTCCCCGTGTCCTCAAGTCCATTCTCTACGTCTGCGTCTTTATTCCTGTCCTGCCCCTAGGTTCTTAAGAACCATCTTTTTTTTTAGATTCCATATATATGTGTTAGCATACGGTATTTGTTTTTCTCTTTCTGACTTCCTTCACTCTGTATGACAGACTCTAGGTCCATCTACCTCACTATAATTGTCCTTTTATTGAAGTATAGTTGATTTACAATATTATATTAGTTTCAGGTGTACAACATAGTGATCCAATATTTTTACGGAGTATACTCCATTTAAAGTTATTATAAAATATTGGCTATATTCTCTGTGCTGAACAATATACACTTGTAGCTTATTTATTTTATGGCTAGGAGTTTGTATCTCTTAATTCCCTACCCCTATTTTGCCCCTTCTCACTTCCCTCTCCCCAGTGGCAACCACTAGTTTGTTTTCTGTATCTATGAGTCTGTTTCTGTTGTGTTATAGTCACTGCTTGTTTTATTACAACGCAGATTTTTAAGAAACAAATTATTCTTTGTTCTTTTCTTTAAGTTTTAGTTTGATTTTTTGGTAGGTATTCTACTCTTCGGGGTTATGGTTCCTGTTTCTGTCTGCTTTGCAACATCATTATTCCTCTCTCTAAGCCATTCTTTCCCACTACAGTTAGTTTACCGGGGAAGTCATTTCTGTTGTTGTTGTGTGTTAGTTAATTAGTTTGTTTTTTTCATTTATTGATATGGTTCAGTCATTAATGTAAATTTCTGATGAAGCTTTTGAACCTCACTTTCAATCTCTGCATTTTCTGATTCCAAGGATTCGTTCTTGTTTTGCAGAGCTGTGACATAAACCATAATTATTTCTTTTATCTCCTCCAGTTTATATACATATATGTGTGTATGTGTATATATATATAAATTTATATGTGTGTGTGTGTATATATATATATATATATATATATATATATATATATACACACACACACATATAAATTTATACACACACACACTCCCAGGAAAAGCCTGCTCCTTCTTCTGTCTGTTTGGCCTGAGCCAATCTAATCTGTAGTTGAGCTGGGTATCTGGGATTTGTGGATTATTGAGGTATTCTTTTTACTATTTTAGCTTTCCATGCCTCTGACAATCTCTCTCCAGTTTGCTACCCTGCCCCCAACCAGTTATAGCAGTACAGTGGATGAAAGGCCTGTAGGCCTTGAATGAGCTTTCTTAGCTCTCCTTCCTTGCCCCAATCTTTGTTAGGCCATGGCCCTGCAGTTGGTGAAGCGCCTCTGTGGTCAATGCTACAGAACTGATTTTTGATGGAGATGCTTTGGAATTCTAATTCATTTCTCCAAGCCACCTGTGACCATTAATAGCTTGTTAAAAATTGTGCTAGTTCCTCCTCATTTTTGTCTAATGCAGACAGTTTCCTTCTGCTGCAGTACCCTTAGGGATGAAAAAAATCATGAGATTCTTCTGCTCTGGGAAAGGCCCTTCCTTTTCTGGAATTTGGTCATTTAATTTTGTATCTTCAGTTCTCTGAGGAGTTAAAAACATATGACTTTTTAGCTTATCTGGCTTATCCTCAAGTATTCTTTTAATAAGCAACTCCTCATAAAGTCTTTTTCTTGATTAGGACAACTCTACCTACAAAAATATTGATTCAAATCAAAGATGAGATAATATCGATTTACTTCTCAAATATTTAAACCACCATCAACGCTGATCCTTCCACAAGTGACTGGGTCAATAACAGCACTCCAAATTATTAAATAATCAGAGCATATGTATGAGTCTTAGATTTTACTTAGTCTATTTATCTAAAACCTAATACCTGTAAAGTGGAAAAGTCTCCAATCTTAATATTCCACATATAATATAGCACTGAGGGGAAAGTGAACAGTGTAAGCTATGGGAGGGTGAGTAAACAGATGAATCTATACCATATTCTCATTCCTAACTGATGTCTATTCTATTTTTCCAGTCCTTGAGGCCACTTAGAGTTCAATTTCATCTTACAATCAATATCCAATTCATCAGGAAATCCTGCTGGTCCCCATCTTTAATATTTATCCATAATATAACCATGACTCACTAAAACTACTGCTATCACCTTGGATCAAGTTACTATGATTTCTTACCCAGATTTAACTAATATGGTTTTAACTCATCTCCATTCTTCCACTCTTGCAACCTTGCCTCCTTGCCCACCCCCAACCTACCCTAACTAGACTAACTAGAGGAACCTTATTAAAATAAAAATCAGATAACCTCATTTCTCTACACAAACCTTACACTATCTCCTCATTTCTTTTGAAATGAATGCCAGTTACAATGATCTAAAAAGGTCCTCATTGGTTTCCTATTCCTGCCCTCTTCTTTCAGCAACTGCCATACTGCCTTCCTTGTTCTTTGCACACGCTGTGAGCCTCCTGATGTAGGGGGAATTCGCACTCGATGTTCCAATTTTCTTTTTAAAATCTCTCCCCCTAAATATTCCCATAGGTCTAACACTTACCCTCCTTCAAGTCACTGTTCAGACATAGCCTTCTCAATGAGGTCTATCCTAACCATTAAACTCCAAGTTTCTTCCTCCAAACAGGCATTTTAAACCCCTCACCTTGTCCTATATTTTAAAAATATTCTATAGCATTTATGACCTTCTAATATACTATATAACTTCCTTGTTTATTTTTTATTATATATCCTCTCAGACTAGATTGCAAACTTTACAAGAACAGAATTTTTTCTCTGATAGTTTGAAAGTATTTGATAAATAATAGATATAGTAAATATATGTTGAAAGAATGAATCTAAATGAGGGAAAAAGCTAGTCAACCAGTCTATTTCTTGTGTGTAGGTTCAATCAAAATATTTACCAACAGATATTTTTTCCCCAAATTTAACCTTTAGTTTAAGTTGATGGTTTTTAGTTAAAATTCCCTTAATAATATTTATTTGTAAAAATAGCAATATAGTTTTTAAAGGTTATAGTGCCCTCTCTATAACCTTTATATAGAGAGGTCTATATATATAGACTGTCTTCTATAGTCCTACAGGAAACCAGGGCTCAGAAGGAAGACCTCACAAGACAGAAGAGGTTTAATCAGAAAAATATAGGATCGAGTAGCACTGTTTTTTTCCTCAGAAGAGGAGATTCATGTCACTCCAGTGACGTGAATAGGTGCAACTCTTTGACTGACAAGGATAGCAATTGTATATTGATATCTAGTCAAATCCTGGCATGGAGATGGTACTTGATAAATATCTTCTCAAATGAATGGGATTAGGAGGGATTCACTCAAGGCAATAAAAGAGCACAGATACAACCTTATTGTCTCATAATTGTAAAGGACCCAAGAGACTATCTATCCTATTACCCCATTTAAGAATTTTGCCTAAGTATAACCAACAACAAGGAAAAGGTGAGGAAATCATAGCGAACTTGCTGAGACGTCAGGTAGCTGTTTCAAATGCTAGACTACAAAAGCAAAAGGAAAAGGTTAAACCCTGACTAAAGAGTGGTACATTCAGCAGTCTCCTCTTGAAAATATCTAAGGATACGCAATGGTCATCTTTAGATATCACTATATAGCATGGTCTTGTCTGATGGGAGGACGGGGTTTGAAATGAGGATTAGAATATAAAGGCAGCAAGAAAAATGAAATTTCCCTAGAAAATTTACCCTGAAAAAATATTCCTATTTACTCATATGTTACATATATATTGTATGCTACAATAACATGCATGGGAAATGGACAATGTACATATGCAAAACATGTAAAGATATATATATATATATATATATAAAATATGTGCTATAATTACAATCATACTTTTGTATCTTTAAACACTAGAAATGTTTAAACATTGAGAATAAAGTGAAATAGTGATTATTGAGGGCAGGTTCTCCCTTTGGGCGTGTGTTCATTGAATGAAATGGCTATACCAGGAGTGACTCGCAGTGCCAATACCATGCCACTGTTTGAGTCCTGTTTTGTCAGATGCTATTGACAAGGCATATCTTCTTTATCAGAGTGTGACCTGCATTTCTCCTCTCTCTACTCTCTAATCTTTTTATCCGCATTTATTTTTTTGTCCTTTTGCCACCTGCTATATTTAAGTATTCTGGTTTCAACTAAAGTGACTGCTTTGTCTTGTTCAACCCTACTCCTTTCCTTTGGCTGGGAAAGCAGTTTTACTCACTGCTATGGGTAATTCATTTGGGTTAATTTACCCCCTAGTAACTGACTCAGGCTTTTATCACACATTCATGTTTTGTTTGTTTGTTTGTTTAAGTTTCCTTTATATTTTTTGCTTTTTATTTTACTTTGATTACCAGGGGAAATAGGCAACATATATTTGCCTGATCAAATAGAACATTTAAAAATATTTGGAAATATATGAACTGCTATTAAAGCAGCAGCAGAAAGAGCTTAAAGATGATCCCATCTGACTATGTCTCAATCTGGTTATAAAAACCGGTCAGTGAACACACATATGCACACACGCTTCAAATGTACCATGCATTCAATCGGAATCAAGACATTGCAACCAGAGTTCATGTTACTGCTGTAATAATGGCAGATGGTCATAGTTGTATATTCTACTCAAAATTAGTAGGTGTGGAGAAAAAGAGACGTTTATTAACTGGAGGGAGGACATATTCAAATAAATACGTTGCCCCATAAAGTGCCCCAGTGCGAGTATGATTTAAAACATAATTATGGTTTTCCATTACTGTAAAAATTTTTGGGTAACAAAATTAAAGTGTTAATTTTTAGAATAGGCTCATGCTCTCAGCATGGAAATATCTGTGTATTTTTAAAATAAATTACATATGAAATAAAGCTGTAAATTGTGTAGATATATTCTAGGCATTCAACTTAAGGTAAATAAAAAAATTAAAAGTAAATGACATTTAGTTGATGTAAATAGAAATCACTATTGTTTCTCTGTTATTCAAAGGAATGTGGACAGAAGGAGTGTGTTTTGTAATTCAAGATAGTTTTAGTATGCCACATTGGGGAAAATATATGTGGTTATTGTTGGTAAGAAAGCAATAATAGTGAAATATGAATAAAAAATTTTTTGAAAAGTTCCTAGATAATGGATTATGTTCCAAAAAACACATCCTAGTAACCTATAGATGTTAAAGAACAATATGTAATGAAATGGTTTTCATTGCCATTGATTTGTTGCCATGGTGACTTTTCAGGACGATGGGAAGGCAACATAGTCAAAGTGATTTAAATATGAGAGTCTGTGATCCAACCCAGAGATAAGTGGTCACTGGACAGAAATCAGGGGCCTCATTTTAATCTCCCAACATTCTATTTATCATAGCATTACATTTACTTTGATAGCTCTGTTTTTTGTCCACATAAATTTACAAATTCACCATGAATCCAGCTTTATGTAATATTCAAGAGAATAGTGTTCATTTAGCACAACTGATAACATTAGGGAACAAGGCCTGTTACAGCTCCTGGAGCACAGAATTTGTAATATCTGTTACAGGAATTGAATGAAATCTGGGGTGGCATCTCAGTGACATTTTGCACTATTGCTATGAATATAGCTTTTACATTGAGGCCTTGCTCAATTGTTCAGTTACAGAAAGGGCCAGAGAGATCATGCTGATTTCCAAAAGGAAAAAGAAAAAAAAAAAGGGATCTACACAGACAAGGCCAACTATCGTGAAATACCTCCTGTTGCCCTAAAACATAACATCATTGAGTGTGAGAGGCTATAGGCTCTGTCTCATGGGGCGTGGTAAAGAAGGTTAGAAAACTGAGATGCTTGCTTAAAATCTTCATTTAAAAAAAAAATTTCTATATTGTGAAGGCTCCATGTCTCTAGAGAATGGAGACATTATATAGCTCATTACAGTTTATGCAGTATGCTGTCTAGGGACTCTATGTCCAGTTGGAGCTCTTAGTAGCAGAATCCTTTGCAGGCATTTTTTGGCAGAGAAAGTATTTCTGTTTAGATATGCTGTGAGTCATGTATAGATGCTTTATGAGAACCCTCTTTCAGAGGTGTCACGAAGTGGGCCACAGCACACAATAATAAAAAGAGCACTGGATGAGAACCAGAAAACGGTATTTCTAATTCTGGCAATGCCATTAAACCAGCCATGCAACCTTAGGCCGGCCTCAGTTTCCTCATCTGCAAAATGAGGACTTTGGACTAAACCATCTCTTAAGGTCTTTTCATCTCTGAAATCCTATGATTCTTTTCAGCATTCTTATGTGTCTTTATTTTCCCAGTGGGATGATTCCTTTGACCAACTGGAAATGAAAGTAAAAGTTTATACTGAAAAAGGGAATTGGTAGGCAACAACTCATTTGTCTTACTATATTTCTTCAGAGACATTCTGGAGCATGTGTTTCTGTCAAATACGAGGTTTTCTTAAGAGAGATTTCATACTAACACATATTAACCACAGTTTAAGCATTTTCTGAAAAAAAGAGAAAAAACCCCAGCACAGTCGTAAATGGTAAATTGTAAGTTTCACTACAAAATTATCAAAAGGCAAGTTTAAAATAAAGGATCAAACTATTACAAATGATATGAAATATATCTGAAATTCTTCTCCTTCCATAAAATACCCTTTTGGGGGGGTTGTTCATTATAAAAAATCAATGGTGTGGGAAAAAATGGGAGGGTGTTTACAAACCCAAAGTTCATTTGAATCTTTCAATAGCAAAATAATTCTAATATGTTTTATTGACTTTACTCTCCTGTTTTTTCTTATTTGTTTGTTTTTTGCATTCTAATCTTCTATAGACTGAATGTTTGTGTCCCCTCAAAATTCGTATGTTGAAACCTAACTCCCAATGTGATGATATTTGGAGGTGGGGCCTTTGGGAGATGATTGGGTACTGAGAATGGAGCCCTCATGGATGGGATTAGTGCCCTTAAAAAGATACTGCCAGGGAGCTCCCTGGCTCCTTCTGCCACGTGAGAACAGCGAGAAGATGGACTTCTGTGAACCAGGAAGCAGGCTTTCATGGGTCACCAAATATGCTGGCACTTTGATCTTGAATTCCCAGCCTCCAGAACTGTGAGTAATAAATGTTTGTTGCTTAAGCCACTCAGTCTATAGTATCTTGTTATAGCAGTCTAAACTGGGACAGAAATTGGTACCTAGAAGTAGGGGTGCTGCAGTAACAAAGACCTAAAAATACGGAAGTGACTTTGGAACTGTGTAATAGGCAGAGCCTGAAAGAATTTTGAGGTGCGTGTTAGGGAAAAAAAGCCTACACTGCTGTGAATAGACCTTTACAGGTGATTCTGGTGAGACCTCAGAAAGAAAAGTGGGGAGCTCAAGTGAAAGCCTCAGTCTTCTTAGAGACTAGCAAAGTACTTGTGAATAGAATGTTGATGGAAATGTGGACAGTAAAGGCCATTTTGATGAGGTCTCAGATGGAAATGAGAAACATATATTGGACACTGGAGGAAAGGCAATCCTTGTTATAAAGTGGCAAAGAACTTGGCTGAATTGTGTTTGTTTCCTAATGTTTTGTGGAAGGTAAAACTTGTGAGCAATAACATTGGATATTCAGCTGAGGAAATTTCTAAGCAAAATGTCAAAGGAGTAGACTGGTTCCTCCTGACTACCTGTAGTAAATTGTGAGGAGAAAGAAATGACTTAAAGATCCAATTGTTGATATAAAAGGAAGCAGAACTTAAAGATTTGGTAAATTCAAAGAACTCCATTTCTTCGATGTCAGTTACTGGACCTCTATTGTGTTCCTTTGGTGGTGTCATGGTTCCCTGATTTCGTGATCTCTGCAGCCTTGTGTATGTGTCTGCGCATTTAAGGAAGCAGTCACTTCTTCCAGACTTTGTGGACTGACTTTGCTAAGAAAAGACTTCACCTGTGGATGGGGACACACTGGAGTGTGCTGTGAACCTGGGTCTAGTGGTGTGGCATGCCAAGTGCAGTGATATGTGGCAGCTCTCGGTCTGGGGCGGGGGGATAGGATGTCTCCTTGGCTCAAGCGGTTGGAGACCATGACATCACAACTGCATGATCCTTGGTGGTGAGAGCTGTGGGGGGGAAGGGGGTCCTCAGTGGCTGTGCACCTGTATGCTGCTGGCTCTGACTCCTGTCACCAGCCTGCACTACTGTACTTGAGCCTGCAGCTCGCCCCTGCAGCCATACAAGTGCATGCCTGGCAGACAGCCCAGGCGCCAGCAACTCTTCATGTACGCACATTGGCCACAGTCAGGGTCACCATGCATGGACCTGCAACCAACCCCTGCCACCATGCAGGCACCTGCAGCTAAGCATGTGCATACCGTTGGCTCCAGCACCAATGCCACCTTGCCACTGAACCAAGAGGTACCACTGAGAACCCCGTGGCCTTTGCAGTCACTTCTTCTAGACTTTATGGATCCCAGTATATCGTCTGTAACTAATAATAAATTAGTCTCTTCTTCATCTGAATTATTGCTTATATTTCTTTGTCTTCTCTGACTTAAAGCCTTAAAATTAATACAGAATATTAGTAGCTATTGTGAGTAACTTCGTCTTATTCCTAATTTTATTGAGGGACTATTTAGATTTTTGCCATTTCACGTAGTGTTTGCTGATGATAGCTAATGAAAAATCTTGATTATGTCAAAAGAAATTTAGTACTAACATATATAAACCACAGCTTAGGCATCTTCAGGAAAAAGAGAAAAAAATGTTATAAATGTTAAATTGTAAGATTCAGTACACAATTCTCAGAGAGCCTAACATAAGAATCAGATTATTTAAAATGATGTGAAATATACTGACTCTTCCTTTTTTATTTATAGTCTGAGGAATTGTTGAAAAAATTCCTGAAATACTTTTTGTTGTTTTATTGCATTTTCATCCAAAGAGGTATAATCTAGCATCTCTATATTTGCAATACATTAAGTTTTATTTGTAGCCAGCTTCTTGTGTATGTTCCATAGGCACAACACAATAACATATAGATACAGCTGTGGATTTAAACTACATGTAGGATCAATCAAACATGGTATGTGCATTTGTCTGTATTAGATTGAACTTTTTCTTTTCGAATTAAAATCTTTCATGTCTTTCCTCCCCCTATCCCCACCAGGTCATTAGATTGTCAATTTTCTCAGAAAAAATATTTTTAAAATCCAATTTCTAAGGAAGATGTTTGTCGATTTAACATTTATTTTCTTCTGTGCATTCCCAGAGTACTTTGGTTTACACATTTCTTGTCCTACTGATCATCTTGGTGGGTTGCACCATTTATCATTAAAATTATCCATCTTTTTACTGTTTAAGTTGTGGGAATTTTTTGTAGTTGATTTACAAGTTGTGGTCTTTAAATGCCATCATATCTAATTAAAACTTGTTACCACTTATATGCCTATCACTTAATTTTAAATTACTTTTTGCTATTTCACTTAGGTACGTTTCTCCTTAGCAAATTTTACTTTTTATTTATTTATTCAAAATTGAGAGTCTTTATTATTGAATATCATATTAATCAACCCATTCCTTTTCATAAGTGACATATTTAATCTCATTTCTTTGATAATGTACCCTTTATCTCATATTTAAAATGTACTATGAATTTACTGTTTTTTTCTTTCTTAGGAAAATATTGTATGGTTTATCAAGTTTTCTAAAGTTTTATTTATCTTTAAAAATATTACTGGGCTTCCCTGGTAGCGCAGCGGTTAAAAATCCACCTGCCAATGCAGGGGACACGGGTTTGAGCCCTGGTCCGGGAAGATCCCACAAGCCACAGAGCAGCTAAGCCCATGCGCCACAACTACTGAGCCTGGGTGCCACAACTACTGAAGACCGCGCCTAGAGCCCCTGCTCCACAACAAGAGAAGCCGCCACAGGGAGAAGCCAGTGCTCCACAATAAAGAGTAGCCCGCACTGGCCGCAACTAGAGAAAGCCCGTGTGCAGCAACAAAAACCCAATGCTGCCAAAAATAAATAAATTTAAAAAAATATTACTGTTCACAGCCACAATATTATCAACTATTTGGGACTGACCAACATTTTGAATATATTCACTGATCATCACTATTTCTCATACACATTATTTTCCACCTTGAAATGTTTTTTCTTATTTAATTTTTATTTGAGTAGAGCAGATCTTCAACTAATTATCACATAGAAGATTCATGAATCATGTGTACTATCTGAATTATTGAACGTTATATTGTGCTCACTCATGCCCATAAATACAAATGATGTATTGGTTGAGCGTAGGTTCTAGTTTTCTAGTACTTTCTTCTCAAATGTCTGTAAATATTCTTCCTTCTTTTCTAGATTCTAATATTGTGATGAGAATTCTAATACCAGCCTTTTTTATTATCCTCCAGAGGAAAAGGTTTATTTCAAAGCTAACAAGTCCTTGGTGCCCTTCTAGACCTTTTAATAATGACAACTTAGAGTCTCTTAAAACCTCAAAGTCATCAATGTCTTTAGACTCTTCTTCCAGATCCATTAGCTAGATCATGTTTAACCTTGCTTTTTGAGAAAGGTGGGCAGGAGAAAAAATTAGCATATGTTTGGGCTGCCTTCCTAAACTATATTTTCCTAATCCCCATAGCCACACAAGATTGTTTAATTTACTATTGGAGAACAAAAATTCAGAGGTAAACAAATTCATTTTGTTTTCTTGTTGCAGTGATTTATCTAAAAAGTTAAACATGTATTCCCCACTTTTCTCTTTCCTATAACATGTCACATAAAGTACCAAACCAAAGAAACAAACAATAAAAATATAAAAAACCAAAAGGAAAGGATTTAAAATAAGTTGAAGTGCTGAGATCAGGGGATATTCTAGTTCTTGATGCTTAAGCAGGAATATTTTATAAGAAAAAAAGTTGCCTCAGATGTTTTTAAAAAAGAGATTTATTAGGAAGGAAGGAACAAAAGCAGTAGCCTTGAATAACAGCTATTTCCTAAGAGTAGAATAAATGAGGCGGAAACACAAAACCTTGATGTATAATTGTCAAAATTTCTTAACATGAATATAGTGATGGGTTGTTCACCATTTTCCCCCCACTGGCTCCGGATATTAACATTACCATGAGAATCCTCAGGGTATTTTGTTTCATGTGAAGTATTAAAGCATCTCAAAATCCCTAGCCAAATGCAAAAGAAAGCAGAGCATAAATGGCTCATCAGGCAGGAGGAATTTAAGTATGAATGACCATATCTACAGACTAGTAGACTTTGTGCTTGTCCTGAAATGGCTGGAAGTCTTAGGCAAATAATAAACACAAAGAAACTTGAGCTTGAAACTCATAGCTTTACAATTCCTCTCATTTTATGTGATTCCACTGAAAAGTGACTTAAATATAGAATTTCAGAAAAATAAAGAGATGTTCCTTGACACAAGGTATGTTTCTGGGTACCTGATAACTCAATAAGGAGCCTTGAAGGATATCATATCTTGAGGCTGCCACAGAAATTTCACATAATCTGAAAGTGCCTGCCTCTGGCATTCACCAGACACACAAAGACATTATGAGAAGGAAGCTAGTCTTTCCTTTATCTAATAACAGCTCCCCAGAGAGGATCCCAAAGGCACTAAGCCATGCTCACTAGATTCACAGGAAGAACTAGAAATTGTTTTTCCTTTTCTTTTTTAACTCCATCCTTTGTAGCAAGAAGTAAGTATAGTTTTTTCTCGTTGCCCTGCAATAATGCTTGGCTCTCTAGTCTTCTCTGATATATGACAAGATGAAAATATTTACCAAAATGAAAAGGGAACTTTGTTTCTTTTTTCATTGCAGATCATATGTCTCTCAGATAACCACATAATCACCTCCTGCTCATGTAAAAAATCAGTGATCACAGGTTATGAAAAAGAATTTAACACTTGTCTTTTGGTGTGCAAGAGCAAATATCATGTTACTACACACTCCACTATCAACATGTTTGATTAGGTAATAATGCTCATACAACTTGGAAGTAAGATGGAGATAAGTTATCATAACTTATTTTATTTGTATTAAAACCAAGACCCAGAGAGTCTGTGTGATTTAATTTCCCAAGATCATCATTATAACTAGTGATCAAAAATGCTAAGAAGGGATGTGAAAATATTATATTATTAACATTGGGGTTTTGTATATGTGGACCATGTGTGCTTGAAGAAAAATCTGGCACTAATTCGTACAGATTCATTTAAACTAAATTCTCAGTTAATTCTGTATTTTAAGTTTCAGGTAGACTCTCCACCTTAACCTTCACCTTAACCATTCTTCTCAAGATTAGATCCATCTTCTCTTTATCATTATATTTAGTTTAACTGAATCTTTAGTGTCTCCAGTGTGTAGACATCCACAGAACTGTAACAGGAACACATTATCTAAGACACGTGTTATCGCTCCTTTAACTCAACATATAAAGCTATCCCTCCTGCCCCCTCTACATCCCATCAAACCTTTGTCTGTATGTTCTCATCTACCACATAATGCCAAAGGAAAATGTTCTTCTTTCAAAGCTAACCCTGAGCTATTTTGTCCTTTCTTTATTACCTCACTTTTTCTATCATTAAATATCTTAAAATCTTATTAGTATGTCCCTTTCTACTGCCTCTTTATACTCTGTAATAGCAAAGCTACAGTTCTTCTGTTTTTCAAACCTTCCTTTGGCTTTCTTGATTTTACACAAGCAACACTTTCTCTCTTCACGCAGCATTCTATTAAATCACTTGACAGTATGTTTCCACAATCCCCTTTCCTCTGCAACTGGCTCCTGAAGTTTTTAATAGACAATACTTTCTCAATATCCATTTGGTAGAACTGACCACCCAGAAAACACAAAGATCTATTTAGAATTCTCATTGCTGCCCTTTAATTATTTCTCTGGAGTTTAATATATGAAATCATGTAATACAAATTATACATAGCCCTTAATAACAAGGAAGTTACAGGATGTGGTTAATATCTAATAAAGGGCACTGCTTATATCATACTGCAAATAATTCTTGGTTTAAGAGACTGTACTGAGCACAGATCTCCAGTAGCACTGGATGCTCTTGAATACCATCTACCTCCTGAATTTATTCTTCCCACAATTTCCAAAACGTTATTCTCTTCTTGATGCTCCTATTATTTTATTACCTCTTTCTTTATTTTAGTAACTTCTCTCCATCCTCTGCCCCTTCATTTTAGCTGGTAAATGATTCTAGATTTTGTGCTTTTCCCTGCTCTCCTTATGCTGTGTCACTCTTATGTTGCATCATCTAGCATCTAGATGTAGATGATTTCTCTAGCTCCATGTCTATCATCTATGGATATCTCTATCATCATTTCACACAGGACATATTTTCAACTCTATTAAGATACCCTACAATATATCCCAACTGGATATTCCCTTTTTGAATGTACTCCTAGGGATACTTAAAATCACTTGAAATAATTTCTGCTGGTGTGTTTCTGAATATATAGTTAATTTTTGTCACCTTACTTTTGATTTTGAAAGAATGTTTTTAAATTACTTTTTATAATAATGTACAATATTTACCTGGTTTCAAAGTCTTAGGTGACTATCCTAGTCCTTTAAACCTATTTCCTCTTATTCACGACCATTTTTAGAATTTTATATATAAGCAAATATATTATTTAAGAATGTTTATATTTTGTCCTAGATATTATCTATACACTAATGCTTTTATGAAAACTTCTAGTTTCTTCTTTGCTTTCTGGGGGGAGGGGAAGGGAAGACTATTTCCTATTTTTTTCTGCCTATGAACAATATTGAAATTAGCTAGTAATCTCTTTTCCCCTTCTCTCCATCTTTAGACTATGGAATTTGAACTACTTCTAGTTAATTCCTGTAAGTCAAGCATTAAGCTTATTCTACTTTTCTTATACCCCCCCCCCACCCCGCCCACACACATAGAGTGTTGCAGTTTATTATGTGGATATTGGAAAGTGGTAAGGAGAAGTAGAACATATGTAAATTTTATAGCAAATAATTTGGCTCGAATTGGTCATTTCTCTGCCAGAAAATCTTCACATCGACTTTAGAATAACAATGCAACTGACATCATGCTGCAATATTGGGTACTAACATAATATGTGAATTATTTACTGTTTCCCACATCCCTTCTAGATCTTACTCTTTTCAATAACATAGTGCACAGAATTTTGTTACATTTTTTAGTTTGTTTAATGGAAATAGCTGTGACACGGAGATACTGCATTTGCAGGGGAAGATGTCTACAGAAATGCATACTGAAAGTTACAATAAGAATAAAAAGTGTATGTCTTTGACATTTTACTTGCCATAGATCCAGAAACTTCATTATACTTCTGTATGTAACTTATCAGAGATGGTATTTAATAAGGAAAGAAACTGGATAAGTGTGTTTCAGTACCTTTAATTCACTTAAAATTAGCCTATTATTTTCATTATTAGGAGTAATTTCATGAGAAGTTTTATTCAAACCAGTTTCCACAACAATGGAACACCCTGGATACCTATTAAGTAAGAAATATTATCTACCTTGAACTGTTTGTACTACATGCTATTACTGCATCTTCCCCTGAAAAGATCTTTTTGCTTTTCAACCATCGAATGTTTCATTTCCAAGCTATTTCTAATTAGAATTTTAGTAAAATAGAGGGCAGCAATCTGTTATTCGACACTTACACTAATGGAAGAAACACCTGCTTGAATTACATTTAGTATCAGTTAATAGACTCTTTTTCTACACTTTTCAAATGACTCTGTTTAGAAAACCATTTCCTAGGGCTTCCCTGGTGGCTCAGTGGTTGAGATGTCCGCCTGCCGATGCAGGGGACACGGGTTCGTGTCCCGGTCCGGGAAGATCCCACATGCTGCGGAGCAGCTAGGCCCGTGAGCCATGGCCGCTGAGCCTGCGCATCCGGAGCCTGTGCTCCGCAATGGGAGAGGCCACAGCAGTGAGAGGCCCGTGTACCGCAAAAAAAAAAGAAAAAAGAAAACCATTTCCTAGGAGAAGCATCTTCTGTACTTAAGTCATATTTGTATGTATATATTCTTATAAAACAGTTAAAATAATTACACTTTATCACCCTCCATTCCCTTTTACAACAGCCCTTCATCTTTTTTTTTTCCTTTTCTAAATTTCAATCTTGGGGCATGAATATCATGGTATTATATTTTCAAGGTAATTTTTTATTTTGTTTCTTCCTTGCTATCACTTAAGAAATGGCCCAAAGTAATTTGATACCTTGCTATGAGAAAAGTTTTGATGCAACTACCTGGGAGTTTATATCAAGTTGGAACCATTGAGGCACGTGTGATTGAGTGCCAGTGGGACAGGTTCTGGCACAGTCATATATTGTCTGCATTTCATGCATTGTTTTATTTAGGTTTGCTCTGCCACCACAGTGCAGGAATGGCCAGAAGGAAGAGACTATATATTAGATGCTTTATGTAATCCCACTGTTTCTACTACAGTTTTAGGTGACATATAAGATAATCAACCCTCCTTCCCTTCTTCTCCTTGATCACTAATCTCTCCACAGCTAATCCTTCTAATTCTTTTCCTATACACATCTAATATTTGCAAACATAGAGCTTATAAAATAAAAATTGGATATGTATATATATATTACACACACATATGGACATAAATATATTTCTATAATTTTTCTATTTTTAACCTTATTTATTTCATTTACTCTGAAATGGCTGCAAATTATTTCACATGATGTTTGTCTGAATTATATATATATACTAGGGGACTAATTTTATTTTTTGCAAGTAAATGGCAATTTTCCATAAATTATTTTTTACAGAAAAAATTATGCATACCGATGCTATGAAAAACTCAAATGCCAAAATATTGGTCAATGACAGAAAACTTTCCATCTCACTTAAAGCTATTCATAGAATAGTCGAGCATTTATTGAAATTCTACCCTTTTAAAATAAATTATATTGTACTTTATATTAGAGTTTTTATCTGAATTCTCTAAT
Organism: Leucopleurus acutus; assembly: GCF_964270905.1. Taxonomy (NCBI): domain Eukaryota; kingdom Metazoa; phylum Chordata; class Mammalia; order Artiodactyla; family Delphinidae; genus Leucopleurus; species Leucopleurus acutus. Next base: position 70,564,178 of record NC_139152.1, read on the forward strand.
TACTTAAAAATTGTTTCTATACTTGTGTCAATAACATATTCATTAGTTTTATGGCCATGTTCCAATTTGCCATGTTCCACAAGAATGATGCTTTACCACTTTAAGATTGTTTCATGTCTGTCAATAAAGAGCAATATTTTTATTTTATTTTTTTTCATATAGGGCTTGCATCTTTCTTTTGAAACTTATTATTAACTATTTCATGGTTTGGATGAATTCTGTGAGTCTTTTTTTTTGAAGATTTTCATCATTCATTTCTAAAGATTTTGTTATCTTTGTTTTTCCATTCTATTCAAATTAAGATTTTATTTAGAAGAGAATTTCACTTTAAATATTTTTTGTGTATATGTTTTTTGGTTATTTTTTCTTACATCAACTTCTAATTTTTTTTATTGGGTTTTTGCCAGAAAATATGAAAGGTGTGTTTTCTATACTTCAGGTAAGTTGCAATAATCTTGTGGCCTGATACATAGTTAATTTTCATGAATATTTCACGACATTTTAAAATGTATATTTTCTGTTACTTAAATTTTTCTCTTTTTGTCTTCTTGCTCCACTGATTTGTGAGGAGTGTGTTGTTTATCTATTAAATATGGTTTATTATTTACCAATTTCTCCTTTCGTTTCTATTAGTGTTTGCTCTCCTTTTTTGAAACTCATTTTTAAGTGCATAAAAGTTACTTTAGCTTCTTGTATCTTTCCTTCTATCATATTTTATTGTTACATCTTTTTCTTTGGGTTACTTTATTTCACTCATTCCTCTGGAAAAATAGTGTAAACCAGATTTTTTTCTTTTAAATTTATTTTTGGCTGCGTCGGGTCTTTGTTGCTACACGGGCTTTCTCTAGTTGCGGCGAGTGGGGGATACTCTTCATTTTGGTGAGTGGGCTTCTCATTGCAGTGGCTTCTCTTGTTGCAGAGCACGGGTTCTAGCCACGTGGGCTTCAGTAGCTGTGGCATGCGGGCTCAGAGTTGTGGCTGAGTGAGTTGTGGCTCGCAGTGTGGGCTCTAGAGCGCAGGCTCAGCAGTTGTGGTGCAGGGCTTAGTTGCTCTGCAGCATGTGGGATCTCCCTTGACCAGGGATCGAACCTGTGACCCCTGCATTGGCAGGTGGATTCATAACCACAGTGCCACCAGGGAAATCCCAAACTAGAATTTTAAAAATCATAATATGATATTCCTTATTAAGGGAATTTATCCATATTCACATTTATTACTATCTGATGGACTTAACAATGGTATCTTATTTTCTGTAATTTATTTGTTCTCCTTTGCCACTTTTTTCTTTCCTAATTTTGTTGGATCTATTGAGGATTTTGAGGTGATATTTCCTCTTACTTGAATAATTTAGAATTTAAACAAATAATTTCTATTTTTCTGAGAGTCATCATTAAACTATCAAACATAAAATGTTAAAAAAAATAGATTTCTCATGACTGTTCAAGGTTAATCAGTATCTATAGACTATTTCCAAAGAAGACAAAAACCTCCCCTGCTCCCTGTTCCCTAAGACCTGCCACCCACTGCCATGCAGAGATCATCTATAAATTGGTTAATTTTAAAAAATATAATGTCACAACTATTACTTTGACATATACTGGTAATTTGCTACTTTCATTGCTCCCGACTATTCCTTGTGTGGAGTGTATATTATTTATAACTGATAAACTCAAATGTGCATAAATGTAAAGTTTTTTATAACTAGATTCATTTTTTATTTTAAGTCACCCATTCTAAGCAAGGTAAGAAGTAATATAGTCACTTCCAGGTAAACTTGGTCAAATAAAATTTTTGAATTTTTTCTGCTTCTTTCTTTTCTGACTTAAATATTAATAGCTGGGTGGTTCCAAAGATTTCTGCATCAAACTGTAAACTACTGAATAAAAATTAAGTTACTGTTGCTAAAATAATAACTACTAAAGTAACGACATGGAGGTATATTATTTCTATTTTTTCCCATTCACTTGTCACCTATGAAGTAGAAATATATTTCATATTGATTTTTATTCTTTATTAAGAAACCTGTTTGTTTTTTTCTTCAGCAATTCATTAAAAATAAATGCTGAGTATTGCAACATGCATTATTACTCTGTAAGACATGGTTGCAACTTTCAAAATGCTTAGAATAAATATAGTTAGTAAGATAAGAGATAAGACCGAAAAGTTAATAAATAGTGGCTTAAGTAATAGTGTAGAATATCAATGAAAAAAATCCATATGAACACAGATTACTTACTGTCACAGAGCATGGACTATTAGTGAAGTTCAAAAGCAGGAAAGACCATTTTCTCCCAGAGAATAAAGACTGCTGGAAGCAAAATCTAACTGTACATTGAAATACAGTAAGTAGAGGACAGAAGGTCTTTCTATGTGGATGAATTGTAAAAGTAAAGGGATAGAAAATAGTTCAGAGACAGAAAGTAATCCTCCACAATTTCCAGTGTAAAATTATCTTTTAAAGTGATACCTTTCTAAATTTAGAGATAGATAATTATGCATAGCTCTCCTTTGAGACACTTAGTTATCAACCTGACTGCTCCAGTCAGGCTAAAGCACAGCGGGTATTTCAAAATCATCTATTAATAGGTATCCAAAATTGCAGTACAGTAAAGTTGCATTTAGTTTAGGGTGATGCTGTTGTGAGAGAGGTGTAACAGAGTTGTGCTTGAGACTAAATCATAGGAAAATAAATGGACCCCTGCTACTCTACCAACTGACTATGAATTTCAAAGGCTGCATGTACATTGAGTTTTAGACTTTTTGCACTAAAGTTAATGGAATCAACATCTTAAATCCCCAAGTTGAAAACCTCCTACTGAATTTCATATACCAAACAATACTTTTCCAAAAGCGTTTTCCTGATAGAAACATCTTTGGAAAAAATAATGTTTCTTACTTACAATATGTACCATCAAGCAGCCTAATTAATAATAAAATGGTAGAGAAAAGAAACAAAAGAATTATGACTATTTAATGCCATTTATATCTCATTTAAAAGATTTAACCATCACACTTCATTGGAATAAAAACAATTAGTGGAAGAGGAGACAAATACTGATGAAAATTTGAATACTAAATATGGGAAATAAAGGACCATGCTTATTGGTGCAGAAATGGAATAGAATGTATGCTTTCGTTGTAACAACAAATTAAAACGTCTTTAATGTTTAAGGGAGATGAAATAGCCAGATATGCAGCAAAGGTGGCACTTGCTACTTCCTAGTTATGTCAAGCACTTCTATTTACCTAACAAATATTATGTTAACCTTCTGTAATAGAAGTTACTGATTACTAATCTGGTTACAAATATAAATGACTAATCTGGTTACAAATTACTAATTTGGTTACAAATATAAAACCACAGAAAAATTGATTTACTTTTGTGAGTAATTTTGGAAGCAATTTAGAAGTAATAACTATTAAAATTAAAAATTAATGTATGAAACATTGCAAAAAGCTAATGAGTTCATATTAGGCCATGAAAATGGTTGGAAATGAAGTAGTAATTTCTGTTCTCTGAGTCCATTTATTTGACAAATATTTGAATAGCTGAAAAGAGAGGTCTTTAGGACAGCATTATCTAACCTAAAAAAACAAATGATCTTCAAAATGGAGAAGGAAGTGACAGATGATAATATGGGTACTTAGTAGTCTTACTCAACACTGATCTATTTTAAAGCAAAATGGTATTTTTTTCACTTTGAAAATCCATTACAATTCTTATAGATTTATTGTTTACCATTTTTCTTCTCTAGATTAGCCCTTTAAATTTAATAATACTTAGTATTTTTTCCAAAACATGCAATGGACAAACAGGAAAGTTAGTGCAAATGTGTGAGATTTTTGCATTTGCTTACTCTAGCTAAGAAAGGTAAATCTATATATTGAAACTAATATGTTGATAAAAAGAAGTAAATGTCAATTTTTCAGCTCTTGATATAATCTATATTTATTTTCAGAAGAAGAGCTGCATTTCACGTATATTTAGTACTTCGAAGCACTGGCTTCCTATTGTGCTTAAGGTGTACAAGTTACAGTTGGTATTTTGACTAGCCTTGATAATATACATCAGCTAAAAGGATGAATCCTGTAGTGGGCAGAATGGTGGTCCCAAAGAGATGTCCACATTCTAATCTCTGGAACCTGGGAACATTACTTTATATGGTAAAAGACTGATTAAGTTAAGGATCTTGAAAAGGGAAGTTTATCATGAATTACCAGGTGGGTCCTAAATGCAATCACATGTATTCTTTTAAGAGAGAGGTTGAGTGAGTTTTAAAACAAGCACACAGATGAGAACACAGCACAGACAGAAGAGGAAAAGGCACTGTAACCGCACAGGCAGAGACTGGAGTAATACAACCGCAGTCAAGGAATGCCAACAACTATGGGAAGCTGGAATGGGCAAAGAACGGATTCTCTCCTAGAGTTTCTATAGGAAATGTGACCTCGCTGGTGACTTGATTTTGAACTTCTGGCCTCCAGAACTGTGAGGAGAATAAATTTATATAAATTTCTATTGTTTTTAAACCACCAAGTTTGTAGTAATTTGTTATAGCAGCCACAGACACTAATTTAGATCCTTTTTTTTTTTTTTGGTCTATCTAAAATAACATCCCTTTGTGCCCTGTTTTGAATGTGAGCTGCCATCTTCTTATAGACCAAAGATGGGACAAGGAGGCAACACATGACCCAGGCTGTGCCATTAATATCTTTTCCTTCCTCACCCACGTAGCTTTAGTTGATTAGTCAGGCTACAAACCTGCCGAAACCTGAGATAATTAGAATATTTCTCTGAGAGGCTTCTTTTTCCCTTCTTAATTTAGAACATTTTGGTGTCATCCTCTCCTGGTGGCAAATGTTGTAAATGTGAGTCTGGGAGCTTCTGGTGACTATATTTTTAGATTTAATTCATGGATGAGTCCAGGTGAATAGACTACAATAGTGGATACCTACAGTGCCTGGATCAGAGAGCCTCCAGTACAAATTCTTAAATTATTCATCTTTGATTCATCTCTGCATCTTGAGAACGTAGTCATGTCAATCATATAGTAGGTATTTAATAAATATTTGATGAGCAAACTGTCTGTTTAAATCAGTTTTTCTTCCATGTGAATGCTAACTTTGCCTGATTACTGGAAAGCCTTTAAAAAGACTTGAAAATTCTAGCAGAAGACAGATATTTAGGGCAATCCCAAGTAAAGAGGTCAGACTTTTTTTTCTGCGAACTATTTTTTATCAGTTTTTTTGGACAAAGCAGGAGCCACTAATCCAAATTTGGAAGTTGGGATAGGACACATTTCAAAAAAATTTTTTATTATAATTTTTAATATTATTTTCCTAAAAGTCTCAAGTAAGTTGATTTGTGAGGAGCCGGAGATGGTTAAGAGAAGTAAGAAATAACAAGCTAGAAGACAAAGGTAGCTTTTGTTTTCAATCTTAGAACCTCCAGTGTTTAGTTCTCCAATACCCTCACACTTAGATATCCATGTTTACCCTTTTGCAATACTAAATTGTAATGTTTTAGAAAACTGAAATGAGCCATAAGTGTTTGTTGAATGGGAGTTCATATGATAATGAAGTATGTTTTCTGAACTGAAAACAATCCTGCCATTGAGGCAGATTTTTTGTTTTAAAAATATGGACATTGGTTACAAAAATACACAATGTGTTAAATTCAAAATTACCTGGACAACCTGATATTTCTTACAGCTCTTAAGTGTTTCTGGGTTGATCCCAACTTAATGGAAATTATTCTAACCTGACTCAGAGTTAGACAGTGATGTATCCCCTCATCTCATCTATCGTTGCTACTTATATATCATTGACAGAAATAGAAGAATAGAGATGGACTCCATTACCAAGGTCTTGACATGTTATTTTAATTTACATTCCCTTCTCATGAAAAATTCCTATATAAATGCAGACAAAGTGTGCTGTACTGAAAACATCACATTAAGGCAAATGCTTAAGTAACATCAATCTTGAGGGATAATGGTTTGCACTGACTGGATAATTTTATTTCTAAAATCTGTGTTTTTCCCAAGAATTCCATGTTTGACTTAAAGTAGATTGTTTTATATATTAGATGAGTGATATTTTGCATATTTGGAAAATTTTTTCTTTCTCGAATAAGATTTAACTTTATAAACTCTGGTAGAGTTTTCCTAATAGCAGAGAATATCTTAAAGAACAAAGCATCCCAACAACAAAACCAAAAACAACAAAGAGCTTCCAAAATCATATTCAGTATATGATTGTATAGGAAAAGCATTATATGCATGATTTTTCAACTTTCACATAGACCTCATTAGCATACATATTATTGGAAACAATAAATCAATGAGTAACATTTTCTACTCCAAATCACATATATTGACTGAGTCACATACATAATAAAGCATCTATCTGACATTTGCTATTAAGGAGGGAGGAGAAGGAAATCAAGAGAAATACCAGTTAGAGATATATTAGAAAACATACACAGTCCTAACTTTATTTCCTATTAATACAAATAAAAAGAAAGGAAAAATTGTTAGCCACATACAACTCATGTTTTTATCCTCCATATTAGTGACTATTTATTATTTAATTCAATAAGTAAACTTTAGTGAATATTTACTATATATAGTAATAATATATTTCTACTGTGCCAGGAGAATGGTTGGCAGATAATGTAAAATACGGTAGAATATTCTTACAACATAAGAATCCTGCCCAAACAGTTCACCAAAATAATTAATTGTGTACTTAGTTTGCAAATATGTTTTCTCATTAATTTTAAAAATATTTATTGAGAGCCTCTATTGCAGTGGGAAGTGACAAAAAAAGTACTCTGAATCTAAGTGGAAAATGATAGCTGTAGTCTCTAACATCATTTCCAGAAAACTTTTTTAGTATTACATTCTTTCTAGTTTTTTTTTTCAATATGCATTGGCAATTTTTAATGTTTCACTTGTGCAGAGCTGAAATTTGCATTTAAAGGCATGGAAGGAAGGAAAGGCAGTTATCACAGCATGAATTCACAGATAAAAGATGCTGGATAAAATCATAGGACTGTTCCTCTTTAGCCTTAGGAAAATAAATAATGCGGTACTAAACTAGATGTCTATTATTATTATATTTCCATGAAAGACATCACCCAAATATCAGCTGAGCAAAAGACTTTCTGCCCAGATACCAAGCATGCACAGTTGATCCCACTTTGGAATAAATGCCCAGAAGGTACACATCACCAGTGGGTGGGAGCTCTAGGCACAAAGTTGGGTCTCATTCAGAAAGTGGACAGAGATTTGAATCAGTCAAACATGCAGCTTCAAAAACTGGAAATCTTTCATGACATTTGTTTTGAAAATAAATACAGGCTTTCTGTAGTAAGATTTTTTTTTAATCCACACCCTCTTTAAGTTTAAAGATACTAAAGATAGTTATTTTTCGTGTATTTGAAATGCAATATTTTTATTTCATTTAAAAATATTAGCATCATAACACTTTGCTTTAAGAAACGCAAATTTATTCTATAAATATGATAAAATGTCAGAGTAACTGTTATAATTTTTAAACTATAGAAAGTTTCTGTCATTTTAGGGAGACTGATTTTCTCCATGTATGAAAAGGAAACTTTATTATGCAGGTATAAAAATATAATGTATCAGTATACTAACCTAGAAGTTAATGGCATTAGGACTGAAGAAAATGAGGACAGAAATCTTTAGAAAGTCTATCAAACATTTGTCAGGATTCTGTAATCATATAAGAAAGGTTGTTATTTGTGGCTCTGCAATTGAAATCAGATCTCATTCTTCTTGTGTATTTGCAAAATAATATCAGTGTTAATGTGTATATGCAGCACAAGACTCTAGAACAAGAATTTGGCCCTTTACATTTGAAGATATAGAAACTCAGATTTAATTTCTAGATTTTCCACAGACATGACAAATACTTTTTAACACTCTTCTATTTAATTATTTTAGAAAGAGGGAATTTCAAAAATCTTTGAACCAAAACAACTAAAGATTACTCTTCCTTGTATATATGTGTCTAATTCCTTTAAGATTAGTGGGAGTTATGTGTGCACATTAAGAAAAGACTATAACCTAAGCCTCAATTTCAGACATTTCCTTAAAACACTTTTTGAGAGCTTAGCTAGAGTGGCTACATATTTTTCACATACACTTACGTGCAAACACTTCCAAAGGAACTGCACTTACTTTAAAAACCTAAAATCACAGAAGCATGTTACATTAACCAAGTTCAATAAAAGACAACCACAAATGGAATGCAAAATATCTTTTCAATCTTTCTGTAATCACTTCTAAATGGGAAACAGAGCCACCTGGGGCTGAAAGTGTATTACCAGTCATTTTAGTAATTCAATTATTTGAAAAATATAACTACTGGAAAAATGCTGTAGATACAAAATACCAAATATATATACTGTACAAGTATACATATGCATATAAATAGAATTCACACTTTCAAGCATATTGTCTAAATACAAAAGAATAGATGAAGACTGCAGTGCATATCATCTACATATTATTCACATATGGAAAATTTTGTAATTAGGGCTAAAAGTGTAGTGAGCTTCAGGTTTACAGCAACATTTAGTTCTCTAGCTAAAATCTCTATCACCTTGAAAGTGTAGATGACATTTCAGTATTCCCTAAGTGGTGCTATGTAATCTCTCCTCTTTCCTTGTTCTTCCTAATTTCCAGCGTTTTATTGTTTTTGTTACATTTAAGGCTATTGGTGTACTTAATGTCCTTGTAGAGTCAATTTTTCTCTATAGGAATAGTTAAAAAATACCATGACCATCTTGAGAAAGGTCAGCAGTGACAGTGCTATCCCTGTCCTTGCGCACATTTGCAGGGAAGAATGAAATTGATTAGTTAGCCAAAACTTATTTCTTAAACATCTATTGATGCCTCCTGCTGTGCTAACCACTGAAGACAATACACACAAAAAGATAGCTTTTATTACATGGTTTCTGCTATATACTGTTCATTCATAGCAAATGAACATACATGAAATAAAGACCAACTAAGGATTAAAGCTGAGTCATAAAGATGATAAAAGCAACAGAAGTTTAACAATTAGGGAGATGACTGTGGGCTATAGTAGCCATTAAATAATTCATGAACTAGATAGGGCTCCCCAAATGGGAGGAAACAGAGTAATGGTGTGAGAAAGCAATGAACACGGCATGTGTGAGTGAAAATAGATGAATCTTTCTGGAACAAAGCATTTATTATGCAACGTCATATGGTGATATATAAAGAAAAAGGTAAAGATAGAAATGATTACGAAGGGGTTTGAAATGCAGAGGTATCGGGGAGGAAATAAGGAGCCAATGGAAACACATTACATTTTGTTTTATAGTCATTCATCCAGGTGTATAAGAACAAATAGAATTGAGTAGGATGAGGCTGGAAACAAGAAAATTAAGACCATTGTAATAATATGGATGTGATACAGTCAGATCCTGGCCTCGGGTGAAATTAATGGTAATTGCCAAAGTGTGGTAAATATATACCCTTGATTATCTGCTAACCAAATTTTTTACCTACTTATTTAGGTATTATTCAGTAAAATAAACTAATTAAAAATTTTTTTACTTTAAATTCAGAAACCTGGTAAAATAAATTCCTAAGAGTTTTCAAAAGAAGTTTCAAGAAAGAACTCTTAAGGGTTATCATTATTCTAGAGTGACTTAAGCAATATTGACGTAGAGGTAACATTGCCACAAACTCTAGGTACTGTGCAATATTTCCTTTGCTGTCTGAGTTGAGTATTAATCACAAGTACTCAAAAGAAAGTTGTTCTTTTGACTAGAGGAGACTTGTAGGCTTATAGGCTTTTATTTTCCACCCTAATATTTACACTTGAGGATAGGAACTCTTTAGTTAAGATGGAAGAAATAATATGGAAAAAAAGTATAAAAGTGAAAAAGGGAACTCAAAACTAAAACAATGAGAGTAGAGCAGGAAAGCCAAGAGAGTAATGGAGATTTCACCTAGGTCTGGAGGCTCTGGGTATTGTGAAAAGATAAAGGAGGCAAGAAGATAGATAGAGCAGAAAGAACACTGAACTAGAACTGAAACCAAGTTTCAGGTTTCATCTTGTTTGTGTCCAGGGGTAAAAGCAACTGCTCATCGTAAACTAAGAAACCTAGATTAGCTGATTTCTAATTGTCCTGTTTTTATTAAGATCTATCTATCACACTTCAAGAAACAGAAATGCATCCATGTTAGTTCAGATAATGGGTTAAAAAAATGCCCAGGGAAGTAAGAGGCACGTGAACAATCTCAGCAAACTCATAGCTGAATCTCAAGAGAAAATGAAAAAGCATTCCTCCATTCAAAATACAACAGGAATTTTAGTAGTCCAAAGCCTGCTCTTGACTCTTAAACATGCCTGTGGGTTGCTAAGCTTGTGAGTTAGATTTCCCTATCGGCTCTATGTCTACTTGTTTTTCTCCAAGTCTTTTTTCGAGGTGGGGAGCTCTGCCTAATTATGTCTTCAACTCTCTTTATGGATTCAGTTTCCTCATGATTTATTTTTTACTAATACTTCTTGCTGTGCCTCCCCCTTTCCTGCATCTCTAATTTTTTCAGACACTATGTTAAATGCTTCAAATATATTATCTAGAATTTTCATAGTAATTCCTATCCAGTTTATTTTATTTTTGGCATATTAGAAATATAGAAATAATTTGATAATTGTTCTCTTAAGTGCCCAAGGCAAAAGAGCTGTTATTAGACAGAGCTAAGATTTGAACTCCTATCTTTCTGAACTTAAAGGCCTACTTTTCAATTTCTCTCTCCTTCCCAGCCCACTTCCTTCTTCACCTTCCTTTATCATGGTTTTAAAGACAGTAGTAGAAGTTATGAAGTCTATTATCTACCCTAAGGGAATATTTTGATGTTGCTGACAAGAAAGCTACCGAGATTTATGAGAGTAGCTGGGGATAACCAGACATTATAAATCTCTTTGAGCCCATTCCAGGAGATAGCAGATAACCTCACAGAATTCATCCATCTTAGTGTTTGCTAACACTCCTGTTCTATGGAGAAAACGGTATAACCAGAAAAAAAATCAGGAATGTCCATGGTAGCAATCTTAAAGACATGGGGAATAAGTGACATTTCAGTAAAATTTTCTGGATATCAGTATTCAATAGAAGGGTGAGATATAAATTTAGCATGTATCTGCCAAATTTCTAAGATAGTTAAAGAAAAGGGAGTTAGTGAATTTACCCGAAAATATACCATAATTAAAAGAGGGAAGGCTGAGAATGGCAACTCAGAGACATTTGTATTTAATGGATAATGAAGCGGTACCATGAGATTAAGAATAATGTGATTCAGGAATGGGAAAAGTGAGAGTAGCAAATTTCAAGAAGCATCATTAATCATTACGTCGTATACTACAGATATGGGATAAAACGAAGTTTAGTTTAATGATACAAATATGCCTTGCATCTAGATATTTAGAAAAATAGTAAAATAGGCTAGAAGAATGTTTGTTTTTAAGTTTGTGAAAATGAAGTGTGTGGAAATAAAATGCTAGGGTTTCAATTGATTATAAAGAGCACTAACAGTTGTTTTAAAAAAGGTAAACAAAGCTCTAAGTGTTAATTAATCTAGGTCACTGTAAAAAGAATAGCTCTGATATTCTCAGTGATAGTCCAAGTCAATTTAGAAGAATTCATGTTTAAACTATTATTTCAAACAGGAATGTAAACAAGATGCCAAGACTTCTGGATAGAATGACATTAGAAGGAAGATTAAATTGAAGGTATTTATTTACTATTGGGAAGAAGACAAGTGATATGTTAGAAGGACAGAGCAATGGTTTCTAACATGGTATTTATTCAACAATTATTTCTTGGGCACCTGAGTGAGAGGATTTAGTGAACAAGACAAAGTCTTACCCTTGAGGATCTTAGAGTGATTCATAAACACATTAACAGCAGCAAAAAAAATTTTTTTAATTTTATTAACATGTTATCAAAGAAACAGGGTAATGAGAAAATGAGTGACTAGGGTATATGGCTACATTGGCTATTGTACTTAAAGTCTTTCTGAGGAGGTGCTATTTGGGATGACACTAAAATAATGAGAAGGTAGCTGTTAGCTTTCTAGGGCTGCCATAACAAAGTAGAAGAGACTGGGTGGCTTAAACCACAAAATTCTATGTCCTCACAGCTCTGGAGGCTGGAAGTTCAAAAGTAAGGTGTCAGTAGGGTTGGCTTCTTTTGAGGCCTCTATTGTTGACTTGTAAATGTCTTTTCCTTGTGTCCTCACATGGTCTTTCCTCTGTGTCTGTGTCCAGATTTCCCCTAAAAAGGACACCGGTCATACTGGATAAGGTCTACCTCATTAACTTCAATTACCCCTTTAAAGGCCCTATCTTCAAATACAGTCACATTCTGCGGTACTGGGGGATAGGGCTTCAACATATGAATGCTGGAGGGACACATTTCAGCCTATAACAATAACCTATGAAAAACTGGGCAACAATATTCCAAGCATTAAAAACATCTCTGAGAAAGGAACATACTTAATATGCCAAAGGAATTTCAAGAAGGCTGTCACGACCAGAGCATAGCAGGAAGAAGGCAGGTGATGGGACTGAATTGGCAGCCAGGGGCCCAATCACATAGGGTCTTAGAGGGCACGATAAAGAGTTTGCATTTTTACCTTATTTACAGTGGAAAGCAAGTGTAGGAGTAGAAGCAGGACATAATCTGAATTATGCATTAATGTGCCCTCTGGGCTTTTCTGTGAACAGTGGAGTATAGGGCAACCAAAAGGAAGGAGATAATTTAGGAGCTGCTATGGTAAGTAGTCCGGATAAAAGAATATGGTGTCTTGGACTAGGCAACTGTAAACTTTGTGAGAAATTGTCATATTATGCATTTAAAAATTTTTTTGGAGGTAAAGCCAATGGAATATTTGACAGATTAGATGTTGGACTGGAAGAAAATGGAGAAATTAAAAGTAGTCATTCAGTTTTGTCTCAGCTTTTAACTTGAAGACAGAAGTGACATTCTGGATTACTGTAAAAAAAATTAATAAGGAGTGTGAAAACTGTATAGAAGTAGATGTAATACAAGTTTAGGAAAAGTTTTTTCAACTAGAATTGTCCAACATCACAATGGGTTGTCTTATAGGAAAATAAGTATCTGTCAGTTGAACTGAGCAAGTGACTAGGGTGGGATATAAGAGGAAATCTACTCCTTTCTGATTTTAAGACTGTATGATTGAAATAAATCTAATGTTACTAGAGATAATATTAGAGATGGCTTATAGGCTTATGGATATAAACATTTGTTGTGATTTAACTATCACAAACTATTGATAACAGTGTTTTGGGGAACAAATTACAATGGGTGAATATCATCAATGCAATTACATTTCAGAAGATCAAAATTTTAATTTCTAAAATATATCATGGAAAACTTTCAATTAAGCCACTATTGAGTAAGTGAATTTGTATATTCTTTCAGTGTAAGGAGAGTAAGTTTATTTATCAAAGTAATGTTAATGGTAGATTATTCATTGAGAACTCTGAGGCTCTATCATTGTCTCACTTTATTCACTATTAAATACTTGCACTGCGCCATGTATCTGATGCCATTAATTAACGAAGTTGGCTGAGAGACTAAAGCTTCATTGTGGCCCAGAGTGGAATGCTAGTTTCATTAGTACCGGAAATTCAAGACTAGATGGGGCTGCTTGGAGCAACCATCATAAAACGACTTCGTAGGACCATAGTGGAGTCTCCTTATCAAGCACAATAGAAATACAGGAAACCCTATAGACGACACCAGGGAGTATTTGAACAGTTAATTTCTCCCTGGGGCATAAAAATAGAAACCCGAAATGCAATTTTTTACTACCTTTTGAGATTTCATTATATTTGGCTCATCAGAAGGTCCCTGTGGAACTCATCCCAGTTACCTAGTGTGGCAGTCAACTTAATAAATGTATCTTTGCACTGGCTTTTCCCCCTCTGTTTTGATCTCCCTAGTGATCATATGGTGCTACTTATCTATCAGATATAGGTGGACTTAATTACCCTAATGGGCATCATGGGCAGAATGGCAATCAAAGTGCTTTGAACTACAGGAATCTATGGTGATGGTTAATAGATCATAATATTCCTAGTGGGGAGAGGGATAAACAGCTATCTAGAGTGATTTTGACTTATATAACTAAAAATTACAAACTGGCAAGCAGAAGGCAAACTACAGCCACCAGAATGGAAAGTTGCAATTCTTCACCAGGGTAAAATTACCAGGTATACAATGAAGGTGCTACCCTGTGGAATATTCTATAATATGAAATAGACATTATAGCGAACAGGAGGGCATTTTAGAAAAACACCCACTTGTTTTCTTTACAGAAAAGAAGTAGATAAGAGACAGTAGACTACATGTTTGTAACAAGAAAAAATTATTTGTTAAAAGTAGGTCACATTTTAACCTTCTATGTATCTATAAACAACTGATCCCACTTAATTAATAAAGCCACCTATATCTTTGAAACAGAATTTTCCCTCAAGGGTTATGCAAATTATTAATTTTAACAATATTTTACAAATGTGATTATAAACTTCATGTTCAAAAACAAATGAATAATGCATTGAGGCATGTAAGACACTAAAATGAATATATTATTTTTTAATTCTTTGTTGGCAGATTTTATTGAAATTGCTCAGAAATAATTAAAAATTTGGCAAAATAGCTACAATCTTCAAACCGCAGTTGCTATTATAATTATAAAATGTTGAGGTACCATGTCATTATTCATACCTATTAGAAAATCAATACCATGCTTCACAAGAGGCAATATAGTTGTAATAATTTGGAAACTCAAGTTTATAAGTTATGAATCATAAAGAGTTAATTAAATGTATTCATTTTTTAAATGAATACATTTTATTAGCCAAAATACACATTTTACTGTTTATTTTCATGTAAAAATACAGAAAATCTTAGGAATTTAATCAGGAACGATAGAAATACAATCACTTTTTCTCCTGCCATTTTTCTTTCAATATCCTAAGATGTAAAATTTAATATACTTGTGTCATTACTATTATTGTCCTCTATTTTCTATTTTTATAATTACAGCTACGCAAGACGTTTTTATAATAGAAGCGTTTAAAATTTTTATGGCACTTTTCATCTTATCTGAGTTATAACTAATTAAATAAGTAATTAATCCATAACATCTCTAAAGTAGTATACAAGCATTCCATCTAAGTTAATAACATAAATTAAGAAAGTAAACATTATACTACAGAAATATAAACACTGCAAGCTAATCTAGTCAGATGGAAGTGGTTCCATTAAGCTTCCAATTAATCTGCCAGGAGATGCTATAAAGTGTATAAAAGAGGAATAAACAGAACAATAAACAGGAATAAACAAAAACAGTTGAAAGTTCTTTTAGAGTGTGTGTGTGTGCATGCATGTGCATGTTTTGTGTAAATTTGCACAAAATGATAGTACTCGTATTTTGAAATAATTTCTTCATCATAATTGTAGCACTAAAACAGATATATGTGTCCAGTTACTGAGAAAGTAAGTCACCCAATATGTCAATACTTAGCACGACATAGGTAATGCAACACTGAAAAGAAAGTCAGTCTTCAGCTTATCTCTCTCAAACAATAATATATACCCAAAAGTATATATTGTCTTTAGCATCCTCTAAACATTATTCTGTTTGAATGAGTTTTGGTAATATTTAATAATGAGGAAACCCTGATTTTTCATCACTGATGTCTTAAAGTACCTGAGGAGATGGCAAAATACCCTGGTATGAACTTATATTCTCACTTTGTCAGGAGGAAAACGTAGTGACTTTCTGCGAAACTTTTAGATAAAATCAGCCCAAGGTATTCAGACACAATACAGCATCAAACGTTGTATAATTTGTGTCAACACAATTTTTATTTTTACACATTTCAAGCTAATTGCAAAAAGAAAGTGAGATTCATAATGACTTGATAGTTGCATTAAAATATATTTTGGGGAAAAGTACCCAGTAAGATCTCACTGCTCTTTTTTTTATAAGATGTTGGGGGTAGGAGTTTATTAATTAATTTATTTTATTTTTGCTGTATTGGGTCTTCGTTTCTGTGTGAGGGCTTTCTCTAGTTGTGGCAAGCGGGGACCACTCTTCTTCGCAGTGCGCGGGCCTCTCACTATCGCGGCCTCTCTTGTTGCGGAGCACAGCTCCAGACGCGCAGGCTCAGTAGTTGTGGCTCACGGGCCTAGCTGCTCCGCGGCATGTGGGATCCTCCCAGACCAGGGCTCGAACCCGTGTCCCCTGCATTAGCAAGCAGAGTGCCAACGACTGCGCCACCAGGGAAGTCCTGATCCACTTGCTTTTGATGAGTTTAATATGCAGTCGTATTCAAAGTTCTTCACATTCTTTTCTTGCAATCCAGCACAGGCAGTAAACGCTTGGTCATATTTTAAATAAATTTCACTGATTTGTGAAGATTTTTTATTGTTAAGGAAACCAGGAGAATGACCTAACATTTCTTTCACTTCTGATCATTAAATTGATAAACTAATTTTCTCACTTGGTGTTAGGTGTGGCCATGTAATTGAGTTCTACCTAGGCTTGGCCCATGAAAGTATCTATGGGCTTCCTCAATTTGCTTTTCCCTTCCTCGTCTAGTTTGTGAAGTTTGATAAGGACTGAATGATGACTCATGCAGCCACAAGATAGAAGGAGCTTAGGTCCCTAAATAAAGCTCATAGGACAGCCACTCTGCCTATTTTAATAACCAATCAAACTCCAAAATCTTCTGTAATATTGGGCTAGTACATATTTGGATCTATAATTGTTCCAGGTCCTTGGTATACCCTAAATAGCAAATGAGGTAAAAAGAAACAAAATAATATTCTGACTGATAAAACGCATATGAAATAATATCTGTATTTAGGAATACAGAATTTGAAATTGGAAATAAAATACCACTACATTAAATAAGGCACTAAGTAAAACAGTTATGTGCAATCAGCAAGTGGAGTTTATTCCAGGATTATTTTTGTATCATATATGTAAATATTTAATTGACAACTCCTCTCATATTTCTGAGTCATCTTAAACTAATAATGTCCATAACAAAACTCTTATTTTTCTCCAAATATCTGCTCCTCCTTCAAGTTTTCCCCTTCTTTGTTGGTTAATCTCCATTCCATCAATTGCTCAAGCAAAAATGACGGTATCATCTTTGATTCTTCTAGTTCTCTCACATCTCATATTTATCAAAAGGTCATGTCTGGTCTACTTGCAAAATGCATCTGAATTCTGACCCTTTCTCATAGCTCTTCAATCACCACTCTGTTCCAAGATACTCCCGTATCTCACCCCTATTATTTTTTATTAACTGGCCCTCATGCTTCATCCCTAGCTTCTAGAGCGTGTACAATAGTCAGAATAATCTAAATATAGGTTAGATTGTCATTCGTCAGTTCAATGGTTTCTAACTCATTTAGAATAAAAGCAGAAATTCTCCAGTGGCTCACAAGGACCTATGTGACCTGTACCACTCCATTCCATCTCCCAGACCTCTTCTCCTGTCCCACTCCCTTGCTGAGCAGGCTACAGTAATTCTGTTCTCACTTCTGTTTCACTAACAAGCCCATGCATGTGCCTTTGTTAGGACATTTCAACTTGCTTCTCTCTCTGTCTTGAATTTTCTTGCACCATGTACCCACATTTCTTACTCCTTCTCTTCATTCATATCTCTAGTCACCTTGTATGAATAGCTACGATTTTCTTTATATTTCTCTTATTATGCCTTGTTTTTCTCCATAGCAATTATCATCCGGCATATTCATTACTTACTTATATGGCCTCTTCACCACTATGTTGTAAGCTCCATGAGGCCAAGTGCTTTAGGTTGTTCACTTGAATAAGTGAATAAGTAAAAAGATAGCTTAATATTAGGAAATTTATTAACATAACTTATCACAACAATGCATGGATCGATCAAAGGAGAAAAGCCTTATGGGAAGTTTAAAAACTGAAAAGATATTAGAATTAAATTCAGTATTACCAATAAAGACTTAATAAGCTAGAATATAAGAATTCTTTCTTTATATGATAAAGAACATTAATCTTAAAATAAAAACTAATGTATTGAGGAATACTGACACAGAAGAGGCATCCACTTTAATTTTAGAAGCTAGCTAAAGATGTCCCATTTACCATTAAATTTAACATTTGTCTGAAAACTTTAACCAGTGCAGTATGGATCAAGAAACATAAATAAGAGAAAGCACAACCCACAATTTTTACACGATACGTTAAACTGGGAAAATCCGAAAGAATTAACTGAAAATATATTAGATATTTGGGAAGGCAGTTGGAGATATCTCTACTTTTTTCTTCCTCTTTTCTGCTGATGAAGATTTTGTCACCATAATTACTTAAACTGCTTTTCAGGGTCACCAATAACACTCACTATTCCAGTTAAATGGCAGTAGTGATTTCAGAACCCACAACTACATTTTCGCCATCTAGAGAGAGAAAGCATCTCTCCAAAACGATTCCAGAAGTTTTCTACAAATATTGCTTCATCAGCAAGCTCATGAGAGGGTTTCTGGACAAATCCTTGTATCAGATTGGATGGAATGTGCTGCGTGGTTTAAGAAAGATGGAGTCTACTGGTAGAACTGAAAGCACACATGCTATGTTGAAAAAGGGTCAAGCGCTCTGGAATCAGAGTACCTTCTTTTTGTTTTACAAGAAAGGGGATGTTAAACTGAGGGTTTATGAAAATCAGTGATGTATGCTATATTTAAGTTAAAGCCACTAAGTGACTTTAATCAATTACCTGTAATGACACAATTATAGTTCCCCCAAAGCAGAGAGATCATTAAATTTTATTCCTACAGCCCAGGGGATAGCTGATCTCCTATCTTGTATGTTTCCTTAATGAATAATTATTAGCAAACTTTGTCAAGCACTTAAAATTAGTCTTCAATATGATTAATTTCCTTGACTTTGTTCTGGTGAATAAACATTAGAGACTGTAATAACAAAAATAAAGAAGAAATCCCTACATAAATATATGTTGAATATGAAGTATACAAATGTTGAAAATGATAATTTCCAGGCCAAATATAATAAAATGCTTACTATGAAATTTTACAAGGACAAAACTATATTTTATATTCAAAGATTTATTTTGGAACTCTGTGTTTCTCAGGGTAACTATACAAAAAGTAATATCTCTATATTATAAAAATGGGAGGGCTTCCCTGGTGGCGCAGCGGTTGAGAGTCCGCCTGCCGATGCAGGGGACACAGGTTCGTGCCCCGGTCCGGGAAGATCCCACATGCCGCGGAGCGGCTGGGCCCGTGAGCCATGGCCGCTGAGCCTGCGCATCCGGAGCCTGTGCTCCACAACGGGAGAGGCCCGCATAGAGCAAAAAAAAAAAAAAAAAAAAAAAAAAAAAAAAAAAAGGGAAATACAAGACAGTGCATTCCTCATTCAATACAAATTGCTTATTTGAAAATAGTTTCCTGAGATAAGGAAATTCAGGTTGCCTTCTTTATTAAGAAAGCTGATAGAAATTCATATATTAAAAAAAGTAAATACAAGACTATCATTTTAATTTAGACTCTAGCAGAAGTAATGCTCTTCATTATTTTTTCTTTGAAATAGATACTGAATTTATAATAATACATGCATTAACTAATATTAAAATTTGTATTAATATCTGGATATAATGTTCATTTTAAACTTACAAAACTCCAGGAAAATTGGTCAAAATATTCCCCACGTGAATTAAACTTACCACTGAATAAAACTGCATTTTATTTAATCTGAATACATGTTGACGCATTTTATTTAATCTGAATATATGTATTCATATTTAATCTGAATACATATTAATCTGAATACAATCAGTACTACCTATTATGATTATTTTTACCACCACTGCAACCATACATCTTTACTATTATTGCTATTACTAGTACTACTACTGCTATAATAGTCACTACTTATGCTGCAAGTATTAAAACTGTGGTTATTCACTAAATAATTTATATTTTTCATTAGTATTGCAGTGATTTCTCTCAAGCTTTCCAGATCTCACCATTCATCCTTTTATATACATGGGTGTAGAGGAAAAAGCAGTATTAGAAACACACAGATTTTGGCCGGTTACTACATATTTAGCTTTGTTTTAGTACTAAATTTTCTCTGAGCCTCCATTTGTTCCTACATATTTAGAATGTAATAATAATATTTATCTTTTAGTTTGGTGAAAAATAGTAGGATAATGTATATGGAATACCTAGATCTAGGAAGTGATAATGTATATATTATGCTTGAAGATCAATAAATACTAATTTATTTTTTTCTTATCCAGGCAGCTCATTCTTATCTTCCTGTCCCTATTTTAAGATGTTCTTGACATGGTGATTTTCCATTTCTTTCATAATTTTGTATACCCACATTTGGGTATTCTCTAGATCCATTAATTTTCTTGAAACAAAGAATCTGAAAATAGCTGATATGATATATATTCATCAATGGCAGGACATTTTGCAACAATTCAAAGTTATAATTAATTTAGCATTTATTCTTTTGTTATATATAAATCCTCTTTCAATAGAAATCGCTTTAAATATTCTCCAGACAAAATGTGTTGAACTATATATTAGTGAATTTTTATTGGCTTCATGTCACTAGTCAGATTTTGAGGTTTATCTTCCTAGACTCCTAAATTTTAATGATAATTTACTGATAAGCAAGACTGTAGTACTAAAGTAAAGAGGTGATATGTATAATATAATTGTTTTTTCAGTCTTTACAACACAGCTATTAAGAAAACATTCAATTTAATTAAAAAAGAATAAACAATGTGGGCTGTATATTATATACATAAAATGTTGGATACATTAATATTGTAGCTATAGTTAATAGTATTCTTCAAACATCAACTATCATGTACCCTGTTTAATTCAGTTATAAAAATCAAACCATCTAGTATAATTTCAAGTCAGGATAATACTAAAGGCAGTAAAATTGTATGTGGCACAAATGATTAAAAGGAATAATTCTATAATTTATTTTATTATAAGACATTGATCTCTCTCTGGATAGCTTTCAACACCAAACTATTTCAGGAATTGCCAGTCTGTGTAGGTTCATGAATTTTTTACTGAAATGCTGAAGTTTAAAAAAAGATCTTTCTATCCTGAAACTAACATCAATGTATTTAATGAGTACTCAATAAATACTTTATGACTGACTGGCTGGAACATCTGAAATCGTTGCTTTATTTGGTGGCAAATATAATAGGTAGCTTTTAATCGGATGGAATGAGCAGCTTCATGCTAAGTAGAATATGAACTTTCCTTCTGTCAATATAAATTGATTCTAAAGTTCAATAATGTTTGGACTTTTTTTTTTCCCAGAAGTTTTCTATTGAACTTTTGTCCTAGAATCACTCTTCTTCCCAGTTCTTCCATAATCCAAGGAAATACATCAAACAATTACACTATTTGCAGAAATTGTCTTGTAGGTAAAACACAAATGAAAAGTTGACAGCATTAACTGCTATTATTTCCACTTTCAAAAGAATTCCAAATTGCTATGTCAAATTAAGTAAAATTATGCATTTGTCTCTACTTATAGCACCATTCACTTTTTTTATTATCTTGATAGACTCAGTTTCTTTACTCAGTCTACATATTTTCTTAGCTCTGGAACAAAGTGACTCGTTCTCTACAATTCTCTACTTGGGAGAATTATCTGCTGACTCTTCGAGATTTAAGTATTTTTCTAAGTGTGTAAAAGAGCTGCCTTTGTTAATTGTTTGCTCATAGCCATGCTTACACAATTTTGTGTAAAAGACATATAGAAAGACATGAATACTAATTGATTTTTGTTCAATTATACTTGTGGTAGATAATATTAATAGTGATAAGTTGGGGGAAGCTATTAGACAAAGCATGAATGAATACTAGAATATACAAGGTACTTTTGCAACATAATAGAAATGCAATAGCATTTAGGGATAGAAAATGCAATAGCAAAATGGAAGAAAAGTATTACTTTGAAATTCACTGAAGGAGAAGCCTGAATGGCTAATAAGCGTACAAAGGGATATTCAGTCCACCGATAATGAAACAACTGAGAACTAAAACAATAGTATTATACTGATCAAATCTCCAATAATTTAAAAAAATCCAGTACTACCAAATTTTGGTAATGTTTGAAACCAGTTAGCTTCATCAACTGCTGGCTGATATGCATACTGACGTAGTTTTTTTGTATAAAATTTGCTGATCTTTAGTAAAATTACGTATACATACACCTCATGACCAAGAAACCTTCTGTGTGTTCTTCAGAAATGCTTGAGCTTAGGCTCCTGAAGAAGTGTTTATGTAGCAATGTTTGGGGTAGAAGGCACTGGATTAGAGGTAGCTTTGGTGTCCATATATAAGATAACTGATAAATGTTATAAATGCATGTATGCTATGTAGCAAAATTGTTCTTTAAAATCATATCACAGAATTTATTTCTATAAAAATCCTCCAATATGTAAACACATAGAGACACAAATTAAATCAGTGGTTGCTGAGGGCTGGGGGTAGAAATGAGGAGTGACTGTAAATGACCACACTATTTCTTTGAGGTCTGAAAGAAATGTTCTAAAATTAAATTGTGGTAATGGGTGCATAACTCAATTAATACAATAAAATTCACTGAATTGCACAGTGAGAATAGGTTAATTTTATGGCATGTAATAAGGTTGTAAAACATGGAATTTTAAAGACAAATTATAACACAGTACTATTTGTCTTTGCAAATATATATACAAAGGCAAATATGTACATATATACGAGATTCCAACATATCTAACATATTAGCAACTACTTTTAAGTGGATTCTTAGAAAGAGAAGGAAAATAAAGTATTGGGGTTAGCCCAATAGGACAGCACATGTGTGACACAGTATAGAATAAGGAAGCCTTGCATGTACAAATAATGAAGTGCCTTAAACTCACAAAGATTAACCTAACTCTTGTCTCTGGAAAAAAATTAAATACATAAAGCAGCTATCATATATGGTATTTGATGAAAACCCAGGAGAAGACAAAATTTTTTAAAATAAGTTTTGAGAATTCAAAGTGCTGTGCTGGTTATTGCAATGCCCAGAAAGGTTTGGAGGAGAAGGTAATGATTGTGCATACACTGAAGATTAGAACAACACAATGAACTACGTAGATGGGGCAGACAAGTCTTTTATGTGAAAACTATACATTCTTCATTGTTGTTATCATACTTGTGTGCTCTTTCATAGTTATCAAAAGCCAGGAGGACCCGGAGGTTTACAACTATTTAAATGACATGTCTTTCTTTTTATAATCTCTCAGAAAATAGCCTTTAATCATAAGGCTCATAATGACCACTGCTTCTTAAAAAGTATGTTATGATAGGAAATTTATTTTAAACCTTAGGTTACTGGGCATACTGAAAGAAATAAAAGATGATGCAAACAGATGGAGAGATATACCATATTCTTGGATCAGAAAAATCAATATTGTGAAAATGACTATAATACACAAAGCAATCTACAGATTCAATGCAATCCCTATCAAATTACCAATGACATTTTTCACAGAATTAGAACAAAACATTTTACAATTTGTATGGAAACACAAAAGACCATGAATAGCCAAAGCAAGAAAAACAGAGCTGGAGGAATCACGCTCTCTGACTTCAGACTATACTACAAAGCTACAGTAATCGAAACAGTAAGGTACTTGCACAAAAACAGAAATATAGATCAAAGGAACAGGATAGAAAGTCCAGAGATAAACCCACACACCTTTGGTTACCTAATCTATGACAAAGGAGGCAAGAATATGTTTGGCATAAACATTAAATTTTTTTACATTATCTGTATATACATTCATGGATGTCATGATAGCTATTCTACACTCTACACTCTTTCAAGGAGATTCACATATTTCAACCATTAACCTATTACTCCATACACTACATATATCCTCTTTGTTTTTTCCCCATGTAAGTCTGCTAATAATAAAATATATCTCCAGTAGGTTATGATACAAACACAATGCAAAATCTCTTCTACAATTATCATCTATTGGAAAAAATAGCAGACAATGTGCATTTAGAAAATACAGATTGATTGATTTGCTCATTTTTATTTGATTAGATTGCTCTTTAATTGTATCTGAGAGAGTTTAGAGCAGAGAGATTTGGAATATATATTTGGTATTATAGTAGTCTGTCACCCATCAAAATCAAGTCACTTTTTAAACCTCTGGATTTCTTATTTGTAAATGAGGACATTCCTACCTGTCCTGTCTTCTAAATTTTGGAGGCATTTGGAAATAAATGAGTTTATGTGATAGAGTATCTGAAGATCTTTCCCTCATTGGAAAAGTGCAATAGTCTAGATGGACAAATCATATGCTTTTGCATTCTCTAAGCATACTCAGGGCTACTCTAATGGAGTCATAAACAGAATTAAGTCAGTGCTTATTACATTGACTTATTACACTTATTATAATGCAGGTCATTCTGTAACTACTTATGTTGCCTTGTCCCCTTGTAAATGGATTTATGATCCTTTTATGTAAAGATCAAAAAAGAAGCTAGAATTCACAATAAACAACAAAATTTGGGTTTTAATAAATCTTCTTTAGTAAACACTCAGGTAAGTAAAGGAGATGAAGTCTACCTGAGTGGAAAAAACCTGAAAGAAAGTTATTAATGGTATTGCTGTGGCTCTTTTGTAAGATTCATATTCAATTAGGAAAAAAAACAAAAACAAAGTAGAACATCTTATATGGTGGAGAACTTAATGGTATGCAATTTAGCTCTTAAATCTAGATTTTATTCCAAACTAAACAGATTTTATTCTCAGTTTAATTTTACTACAAAAAATCTAAGAGAAACACAAAAAAGTTTAAGTGTTGTGTTTGAATTTTCTATTTTTCTTAAATTCAAGAAAAGAAAGCAACATATAAACAGGTAAAATAATCCTAATTATGTTATATATGACTCTATATAACTCTCACACTTGTGATCATTTTTGTTTTCAATTATGATAGCCTCTCATTTAGATTCAAATAATATTTTGTTTCTTAATATTCTTGCTGAAATTATTCACAAATATAATTCCAAAATTGTTTTTTTGATTAACTAGTAATTTTTATTCCATATTTTTTCTTGGACAATGCTTTGTCAAGAATATTATGAAAATATATAACTTTGTTAATACTTACACTAACTTCAAAATTTTAGCTAAGATAAATTTAAAGTTTTTAATTTCTTGCAGAATCCCCACAAGATTTAGATGGAAAAAAAATCCTTTTTTGATATGGTGTGTTTTTTGTTGTAATTAATGTTTTATAAATTCAATGACCTTCTCACCTCCAAAAAACTGTTTTATATTTTTTTATCAAAGATTCTTATGTCTGATAAGAGTATAGCTAATTTTTCTATTTTTTCCTTTCTTACCTTCACTAATGAAACTGGTAATAGTTTTGGACCCCATGCCATTTTTTCATGTAGTTACATCTTGTCTTTTTATAAAAGAAAATTAGAAAACCGCTAAGTGTTATAGATATTAATGGTTGTTAGAAAAGTATAATAAAAGACTCTCTTTCGAGAGCTTTTATGTCATTATTCATGAATTACTAATGCATTCAAAGGAGTAGAGCGCTGATCTCCAAGGCTAGGATGATGGACAGTGGAAAGGGAAAGAGAGGCTAAAGAAAGCTGTTTGTCATATGTGAAGCTCTAATAACAGGCTTGCCTATAATGAAGTATTTTAGCTGAATTTAGAAAAAGAAACTTTTACTACATGTGAGGTTATCATTCATGGCATCTCGAATCACCAAGGGCAAATCTGCTGGATACCTTTGTATAACTGAATATTTTTAAAGCCCATTAACAATACAAATTCCAGAAAGTAATAAATAGGACTTAGGGGGATTTCCTTGGTGGTCCAGTGGGTAATATTCCGTTTTCCCAACACAGGGGGCCCGGGTTCAATCCCTGGTTAGGGAACCAGATCCCGCATGCATGTCACAACTAAAAGTCTACATGCTGCAGCTAAGAAGTCCACACACGCAACTAAAACATCCTGCATACTGCAGTGAAATTTCCGCAAGCCACAATTAAGACCTGACGTAGCCAAATTAAAAAAAAAAAAAATAGGACTTAGGTAATGCCATGAAACTACACTTTTATTTCCTTTCTGCTACCAGATCACATACATGTTACTCAAATTGTGGGCACTAAAAGAATCATAAATAGGGCCTCTGTATTTGTTGTTGTTCTCTGACTATAAGCAAAGGAAACATGACTCTGGGTTAATAAAACATAACATGAGTTTATTACAAGGACATGGAATAGCTTCCAGAATCCCAGGAAAGACTGAAGATCAAGAAGGACAAGATCCCAAAAAGTTTCTGGTATCATGATGGGAGGAACTAATGGGCAATCTCATCAGTATAACCCCATTGTTCCCGATATTTTTGTTTAAATGTTTTTCAGTTCACAATTCAAGTTCTGGAGAGAGATAGCCATGTGATCATCAGAGGAGAGTGTGCGCATGACCTTATTTGTAAGGTTGCATGAAAAGGTTGACAAGTTTAATTACCCAAGGGGGAATATTGAGATAGTATTGTTTTTTAAAAAAAGGAAATGAATGCTGGGAAGATAAAAAGAAAATTATGAACTATACCTGGACTCTTAACATCCTTCAGGTCTATTTGAGTGTGTGTAATAATTACAAAAGCACACTGACTATTTACATATTGTCCCTAAGCTGGGACAATATGTAAAAATAAGCCTCAAAGTAAGACTGATTAGAATTTGGCCCTTATAGAATGTCTGTACTGTCTTTGATCTAGCAGCACCTTAATATCATGGAGAAATATACTAATTTACCACAATAGAGTGAATGATTTTCAGATTGAGATGATGTATCAATAAATTAATCCCAAGCATATCATTGCTAAGCTAAAATGAGCATGGAATCTGGACACAGATTAATTACCAAGTAAATGTTTGAGGAATCATTGCTGTGACTAGCTTGGCTTAGGGATACAGTCTAACTAAAGAAAGATTATAGAAGAAAGCAATTTTGTTCATTGGGACTAAAATAGTAGTTCTGGCTTCTTCAGAATAATTCAAGAGTTTGTATTATAATTGGAGAATCAATTTTGCTTAATTTTTTTTATAGATTTGCAATATACAAAGAGAATTAGATTCTGCAAACAGTATTGCTTAAAATGAAAAGAGTGAACGCCCTGGCGGTCTAGTGGTTAGGACTCGTACTTTCACTGCTGAGGGTGTGGGTTTGATCCCTGGTCACAGAATTAGGATCCTGCAAGCCACAGGGTGCAGCCAAAATAATTAATTAACTAAAAAAGAAAACGAAAATAAGAGTCGATAAAATAATCACCCCTTAAGCCGGTTGTATGTATCAGTCATTCATCTATTCATTTAAGAATGAATGAGTATTTTTCATGTTCCAAGTAGTGTTCTAAAACCAGGGGAGGGGCTTCCCTGGATGGCGCAGTGGTTATCCGCCTGCCAATGCAGGGGACACGGGTTCGAGCCCTGGTCTGGGAAGATCCCATATACTGCG
The DNA here is from genome assembly GCF_964270905.1 of Leucopleurus acutus. NCBI lineage: Eukaryota > Metazoa > Chordata > Mammalia > Artiodactyla > Delphinidae > Leucopleurus > Leucopleurus acutus. The sequence continues at coordinate 70,591,867 of NC_139152.1, forward strand.
ATGCAACTAAGCCTGTGCGCCACAACTACTGAGCCTCATGCCACAACTACAGAAGCCTGTGTGCCTAGAGCCTGTGCTCCACAACAAGAGAAGCCACCGCAATGAGAAGCCCGCACACCGCAACGAAGAGTAGCCCTCACTTGCAGCAACTAGAGAAAGCCCACGTGCAGCAATGAAGACCCAAGGCAGCCAAAAATAAATAACTAAAGAAATAAAAACATGGGGTATATTTGGTAGTGGTGGTGGGAGGGGACTCTTTCTTCATGGAACTTTAATTCTACTGGAGAAGATACAAAATAAATATCCCCATGAATTTATGATATAATGCCAGCTAGTTGCATGTACCATGAAATAAAAAGCAGGTAAGGAGACAGAATAAAATAGGGTTGGAGGTAATGTGGAGGAGAGATATTTTAGATGGAGTGATTAAGAAAGGCATCTCTAACTATCATCTGAATAGAGATGACAATAAAGAGACCAGACAAGCAGTTAAATCACAAAGATATTATCTAACCTGAAAGAGTTGGTCAATTAACATCTAATATGGCTTCCTTATTCTTTAAGCATTCCATTACCCAGGATTCCATTGCCTTATTTCTTTTCTTATCCTACAAACTTTTCCCAGAACTTCTTATCCACTCATATTAACTATGATAACAATGTACAAATTCCTATCTGGTATCCTGATGTTCCTTCCAAACTTCAGACTTTTATATTCAACTGCCTGATAGATAGGCTCAGCAGGAATGTTCCAGAGACACCAACAGGTGTCTGTTGAATGTTCCAGAGACACCAACACCAACATACAACCTATTAATGCTGAAAGGGACTGTTTTCAGCATCCTCATATTCCTCTATTAACTCAGTAACCAAATACAGAAACCTGTAGCCATCCATGATAGTTTTTCGTCATGGAACTATACGTCTCTATTTACTCTTGAATATTTCTTAAATAAAAAAGCAACTTCTGTCAATTACTACTTTCCCTAAACCTCTATAATCTCTTACTTGAACTTTTGCAACAGCTTTTAAAATGGTTACCTAGGCTTCAGTTGAACATCCTCAGGTCTGTTCTTACACTGCCCTTATTGAGATAATTATCTATAGGACTTTGTTATGCTCCTTCTCAAAACCATTCAGTGGCTTCATACTGCCCAAAGGATAAAGTCTAAGCTCCTTATATGACATTTTCATATAATCAAGCCTAATTTTAAGCATGGTCTTGTGACTAAATCTAATAAATACTAGTTTTTCACAGTTTACCTTAAACTCGCAAGAGCTTTTAGGAAAATCTACCATGTCTTGAAACTCTCCTTTTGGATTCTATGTTTTCATATTTAGCAAACACATGTAAGTGCTACACCCAGATTCCTTCTTTTTTTTTTTTTTTTGCGATACGCGGGCCTCTCACTGTTGCGGCCTCTCCCGTTGCAGAGCACAGGCTCCGGACGCGCAGGCTCAGCGGCCATGGCTCACAGGCCCAGCCGCTCCGCGGCACGTGGGATCCTCCCGGACCGGGGCACGAACCCGCGTCCCCTGCATGGGCAGGCGGACTCTCAACCACTGTGCCACCAGGGAAGCCCCCAGATTCCTTTTGATGGCTTTTATCGTTTCTGTTTACCATCTCTCCTTTCCTATTATTCTTGTTTCTAACTTCCTTCACATGCAGTTATAATTTGAGGCCACTTGCAGGCAATTAGGGCTATTTTGCAAAGAACAGGAAGTACCTGGGAGTTAATGACCTCATGGAACAGAGTTTGGCAAATACCCTGTGGAAGTATAAAAGCCCATCTTATTTGCATTGAGTAGGGAAAAATTCTGAGGAGCAATTCACCTTCAGATCTTTCCTAAGGATTCAGGCTATAGTGAGACTGCCTGAAATTGTACACTTGCTCCTACTTCCTCACCAGTTTCTCCAGGATCACTTTTCTAATAAATCACTAGAACATCTTAAGGTCAGCTTCTAAAGATATAACCTAAGACACCACCCTCTCCTATTTTCCCTCATACCTTCTGGCTCCTCTTCACTGCCCTCTGTTGCCAGCTTTTCCTTCTCCCTCCAACACATAAATGCTGAGTTCATCAGCACTTAATCTCAGATGCTTTTCTCACTGTCCCCTCCCTATGCAATTTCATCTATTCTGAGGGCTAATGCTAGAAGCAATTTTTTCCCTTTCAACTTAGACTTTCCTCTGAGCTTTAGACAATATACCTAATACTCCCCTCAATATTCCCACTTGGATGTCTCACAGGCAAGTCAAACTCAATATATCTCAGAATGAAAAAAATAATCTATCTCAACTCCCATTCCATATATCGGGTGATCACATTGTGGAAGAAAACCAACCAAGAATTTTTAGCATAAGAATCTATCAACAAAAATGACAGGTAAGAGAAGGCTTCAAAGGGGCATTCAAACTTGGGGGAAGAGGGTGGAAAGTTGTATTGGGCTACTTTCAGGAATAGATAATCTTTTCATAAGGATTAGCAGCCATTGAACAATCTGGTTTGTATCAAGAGGGGTGAAGAGACAGCAGATAATTTATGTGGAAGAGGACATGGGAGGAAGAGCTGAAAAATCAAGTATATGCAAAGGTCACAATGGAAAATTCTCAGTTTTTCCATGTCTCACAGCATCCTTCTCCTAGGTCTTCATGACATTCCTTTATCTCATTTGCTTCACCCTAGAGCAATTCACTATATTTTTCCTGATTATTCTAATAATCTTAAAAATGGTCTCTATATACTGTGAACCTTCTATAATCTATTTTATAATGTTTTATTAAACATTTAGTAATTATAAGATAATATAAAAGGCTATAAAATATATAAAGCTAAAATACTAAATTGCTCATTTCTCCATCAGCTGGTTTAAGAAAACCTCTATATGCTTTTCCCTGATCCTATTCAATTTTGTCTTTACTTGGCCATGACCACTTACCCAACTTTTAGCTTTAACATTTGTTCTCATGCTGTCCTTAAAAGGTCATCATTTCTGTATTTATCTCTAAAATATATTGTTTATTTTTCCTGTGCTTAAATATAAAATAATACTGTAAGTATTATTCTATGACTTGCCTTTTTCAACTGACATTATATTCCTGATATGCATATATATTATGTAAAACTGTTATATAATATTCCATTGTATATAAATATAACACAAATTATTTTAAAATTTTAATGTTGGCAGACTTTTGGAGGTTGTTGCTTTTTAAAAATTAATAGATTAATGAATTAATATTTATAAATGTCATTTCAATGAACATTTCTATATATGTCTTCTGATGTACACATTATAAGGGTTTCTTCAAATACTTGAGTTGAAGCACTGTGTCTTTGGAGATATAAGTATTCTGCTTTACTAAAGGGTGCCAAATATTTTTCTGAAGGATTTGTACCAATTTCATATTTATAATCCTAGCAATAGTGTATAAGAAATTCTCATTTTCTTCAAATTTTAGAGTGTGATCTAATCCATTCCTCATCCTGCAGCTACTATGACCTTTTACAAATGCAAATCTGATTTTATGGTTTAATCCTAAAATCCTTTAATGGTTTCTCATTGATTCTAGAATAAATTCTAAAAGTTTAACATTGTCAAAGGATTCTTTTGCTCTGACCACTCCATCATTTAATATTTTATAACCCTCTATCTCCACACTGGCCTTAAGTTTCTTTTTTCTTTTTTCTGCCCCAAGACCTTCATACATGACACTTTTTCCTGGAACTCTTTTTTTTTCTACATCTTTTCCTGATTAATTTGCTCCTTTACTGTCATTTAAATGTCACTTCCCCAAGGAAGCTTGTTTTGACTCCTTAGAGTTTATTAGGCCCTTTCATTAACTGTCATTATATTATATACTCTTTTTTCTAAATACAGCATTTATCACAAAAATAATTAAGAAATGTTACATGTATTTTTTAATGTGCCTGCTAATAACCTTCAATTTCAAATGAGCTCAATTACAGTCTCCTGTTCACAAAATTATTTGGAACAACTAACAAATATTTTCAACAGACAGTGCTCATTATATATGTTGAGTGGGAATGGCTAATCCCTATATACACACACACATGCACGCATTATACTTTATATTAATTTTCATTCCAGAAGTGGTAGGTTATTATTCAGCAAATATTCATGTCCTCCCTACGTTCCCAATTTCCCCAACTTCTACATGAGGAGGATATTCTTCTGTGCCATTGATATTCATCTTAGCCATGAACCACTTTGACCAATGGAATGTGGAAGGTATGATGAAAGCTGAAACATGGAACGTGCCTACCCTTTTAGGCATGCCGTCTTGCCTTCTACCATCACCATGAGAAAGATATGCTTTAGCCAGCTTGCCAGTCCCTTCAGAATATGGGAGTCATATGAGGGAGAACTGAGGCAAGTATAGATCGGCAAATACCATCTGATCCATAGACTGAGATATAAGTGATTCTTTTTGTAAGCTTTTTGAGATTTGGTGGTTAATTGCAGGTAGCAAAAGGTAACAGGCACACTAAATTCTTAAAAGAGATGAAACTATTTTTTTTTGCGGTACGCGGGCCTCTCACTGTTGTGGCCTCTCCCGTTGCAAAGCACAGGCTCCAGACGCGCAGGCTCAGCGGCCATGGCTCACGGGCCCAGCCGCTCCGCGGCATGTGGGATCTTCCCGGACCGGGGCATGAACCTGTGTCCCCTGCATCGGCAGGCGGACTCTCAACCACTGCGCCACCAGGGAAGCCCAAGAGATAAATCTTTTAAAAAGACGTTGTATGGTCAGGCCAACCAAGATGGTTGTTCTCTTGTTCTCTGTACATCCTCTGACCAGTGCCTACTTAGCACCTACACGTTACTCACCTGACTGACCTTCTTACATAGTTGCCCCAGGACCCAGCTAATGATTGGTATAACTTTAGCCACCTAGATAGCTTATCACAGGGGCAGTGAGGGATGTGCCCATCTGCTGGTTTCCCCGGTAACCGATGAGCCAACCTGACATCAATTCCCCCTACAACTGGTAACTTTCCCTCCCCCAGCATGAAAACTGCCACCCTGTCCTTCACTGCGGTCAGCCACACTCAGTGGGGTGTCCCTCCAGGACCTTGCTGCAGACAAGTAAGCTGCCCCTATCCATTAAACCATTGATGTCTCTCTTGCTGACTCCGGGCTCTTTCTTCAGTCTTGAAGCTGGGCAAGTACGGGCCTTGTAGGCTTGTGAGGTGCGGCCCAACAGACACAAAATTAACAGAGTTAAGTTTTCTCAAGTAATTATCAATAACATAAAATGAATCCAATTTAGTTTGAAATATAAATAGCTGCTCAGATACTTTTTCAAAATAACTTAGATGAGAATAAAATATAAATTTAAACACTGGAAACTTTAAGTGGTGGACTTCTTTATTTTAGACTCTGATTATAAGCCTTTTACTTCATAAATCCTTTTATGTGTCTTCAGTAAGGGCCATGGCCATTATGAGCTATCACTGACAATTTCTCTTAACATTTTAAGGGCCAGCTTTAAACTGAACATTTTCCATTAGATGTGTAGAAAAGGTTTTATAATCCTTTTCTGTGATGACCCCTACTTTTCAAAGCTGAAATATAAAATACTCTTAACCAATTACCCCGTATTCCTAATGTCCAAGTTTAGCTTTTTCGTCATAAAGAAAAAGAGCCATTTAAGTTTCAGAGGTAGTGAGTATATCATAACTAAAAGCATATTATTTAAGTCATGCAGATAACACAATTCAAGTGCAAGATATATCTGCTGGTTAAAGTAGCTTCTGCAATCTGGAAGTTATCTCCAAACTCCTAGACCAGCGAGAGTGAAACTAGAAAAAAAGTCTTTCTACTATAGCACAATATAAGGCTTATACCAGAATTTGCCTTCTTTATCGTGAGAGTCAGCATCCCCTTTTTACAGGGTGGTGGTCTTGTGCTAGGATCCAAACAACACTCACATGCAGAAGGAGGGATTCTAAGGAAACCTCATAAATGTTATGACCTGTCTCCCTGGCTATAGTCAGTCCTCCTAGGGATAAACTTCTGACTCACGCCAGGCTGATTCTCTCTCTGAAAATTTAGGATTAGAATTCAGGGTTAATAATTAGATCTACTGTCTACACCTAGAAGTCAAATGATATGAACATGAGCACTTTACAGTGGCCACGTGGATGCTGAAGCCAGGAAACAAGGCCATGTGCATAGAAGAAAAGCAAGCCAATACAGCAGATACGCAGAGATTGCAGATGGAGTTTCTCATCTGGTTTCCAAAGAGCTTTTCAGTTCCATTTACCCCTTTATCAAGAGGCCTATGTACACATATTTCTTTTCAAGTACCTGTAAGGAGGAAAGACTCCAATTCTAGGTTGTCCATGTGCCTGTCAAACTTACCTGTGATCGAATGAGATAGTTCACATCAAAATCTAACTTCTGTAATCTCAACAACAGTCTGGTAGAAAATGCCTCCACATATTCCAGCTTTGCTTTCTCTTTTCTCCAAGCTGAGGTTCCCATGCAAAATCTAACCTTTCTCAGCTGAATGTATGCTAGGAGACTGTATATATTGATGGTTGTAACTATGTTAGTAGTGATGAAGGGAAACATTGTAGTACACTCAGTTTGTCTGTGTGGGAGCAGGGGGTGTTGAGATTATTAAAATTTAAGTTGTTTTTTTCTTTTTTATAACCAAAGGATATTGCTACGGACTGAATTGTGTCCTTCTTCTACCCACCCAATTCATGTATTGAAGCTCTAACCCCCGAAGTAACTGTGTTTGGAAACAGAGCCTATCGGGAGGTAATCAAGGAGATAGGACCTATAGGAGAACATATGGGCAGGGCACTGATCCCAGAGAATTAGTGTCCTCATAACAAAAGACACCAGAAAGCTCTCTCTCTCTCTCCACATACCCACAGAGGAAAGGCCGTATGAAGACACAAGCAAGAAGGTGGCTGTCTAAAAGCCAGGAAGACAGCTCTCTCATCAGAAACCAAATTTGCAGTCTCCTTGATTATGGACATTCCAACCGCCAGAATAGTGAGAAAATAAATTTCTGTCGTTTAAGTTACCCACTCTATGGTATTTCATTGTGGCATTCCAAGCTGACTGATACAGATATTTAACAAATTCCATGTGTTAAGGGGGCCTATGTCTACCTGCGAGTCCCAGAATTCACAGTGAAGCTGGATAACAGAGCAACTTGTAAGTTTCTATAATTTATGGCATCCAGGTGAGACCATTAGGGGAATGTAAATAGGAACAACCTTGCATGTACTTTAGACTTTCTACATAGTATTGATGACCGGGTCCATATTATGCTAGAATTCAAATTTTTCATTTCAGGTTTAATATACGATCATTGTAGGGCATGCTAATGAATGTTCTTCTACTTCAGCAAGTGAAATATTTCTTTTACCAGGAAAGCTATATGCAGTGAAAATGTTGACAGCTTCCTCTAATTGAAACTACATTGCTGGTTATATACCCTCAAGTACAAGTCTTATATCTACTTTTTTCTACAGTGCTAAGAATCATGACACTATTATTAAATAGAGACAAAATATTCTTCAGGTCAGAAAAAAATTGGCGTATGTGACCAAGAAGGTTATGTATTACATATTATCACAGAGTTGTCACTCTTGTGATATACTGTAGAGTACTAAAAGCTATTGTTCCCATGAATTATAACCCCAAATACCTTCACTCTGAAGATTCATTTTATCAGGGAACTCGGTATTATACATCACCACTGTAATGTGTAACATATTTTCAGTGACATATCGTTATGGGATGCTATAGGCTAAAGTAGAGTAATTATCATGGGAAGGTTTTTACAGGAGATTTTATGTTTTAATTTCTATGTTCAAAGTTATCTAAGTTGTCTCTGTAACAAGAATGTTAAAAATCCTCTTAGGTTATATTGTAAAGTCAGTCCTTAGGGATTTTAAATTATTTTCAATTTTTAAGAGGTCTTTTATGAGAAAAGAAATCATCAATAAAACAGAAAAAACCTTCAAAGCATGCTCTTCATTTTACATTGCTTCAGCTTGTGACAAGTGGCTGTTTAACAGGAAAACAAAATAAAGGAAAGAAAAATCTTATTTTCTCCATTTTGCTCCACTAAGGTAACCATAAGCAAATGCAGAAACAAAGCTGTTTAAATGCAAAAGTCTTGCTAAATCCTCTGTTAGGCCCTACAACATTTAAATGATGTCCAAATATTTTAAACATAATAAGAAATAGCTATCTGTAACTTATATGGATACCCACCTCTAGCTTCTGAGTTGAATTCTGGCCTGGCTAGCCATTAGTGGTTAATTAGAAGTGACATGAGAGATCCAACATTCAACACAGACTTGATTTTTCTGGTTTAAGAGCCTAGTTACTTTATGCAAATTGGCAGGAGACCATTATCAAGCAGCCCTGGCAATCAGTGTTTAATTTGTTGATAGCCTTGACAGTCATGGCCAAAGTATAATTGGCATGGGCCCTGGTGCAAAAAAATAAATAAATTGGATTGTGCACAAAACTAAATAACATAATTATCAACAATTAGACATTAATTAGGGGGTAGCAGATTCCCAAACCCTTCTGAATTTGGCCAAATCTAGACCTAATTATATTTTGATGTTGTGAAAATATCCATGTTGCTGAAATAATCAAGTGTTCAGAAGGTGCTTCCTATAGATTTTGTATTTCATAACAGATTATCATGTCAGGAAATTAAATATGTTTATATTTGGCAATGATCTAATAATTACAGAAAAATTAGTGAGGTGGGATTCATGTTAATTTAGTAGTAATTTATCTACATTACCTATTTTTATTTGATCACAGGAAAAGACTGGTACACAAAGAAATGTATATAAAACAAAGTCTCGTTGATGAATATATTAAAGAGACAGGAACAGCAAAAGACAGGAGAAAAAGTTCAATAAGTACCTTCCACTATAACAAGGAAGCTCCATCTTAGACCCCAGGGGAGAACTGTCACAGCACACTGCCAGCCACAGCCTTGATAATAGGTTTGTGCTATCAGGTGGGGCATGATAAAGTATTCATATGAAAAATATTTTAGCACAAGAAATATTTCATTATAATTATTAATGAAAAAAGTTCACAGCATCACTTTGAGACATGAGAATATGTTACAGATGTTCCTTCTGATCAGAAACATAGCTGAAGAATATATGCAAATTTCAACAACTTAGCAATATTTGAATAAACATTTCCTTATCCTATTCCTATGATCTGAAGACCTGAGACAGTGATCTCTGGGTTCTCCTACCAGCTAGTCACGGTACAATCCACCTATTCTACTTGTGTATATTCTAACTACTTGTGACTACAGGTTATTCTGTGCAGAAGACCACAGGTAAAATGAACATCCATGCTTGCTTGAAGGAACCCACTTGTTCTATCTTATTTCTCACTTCAATGCATATCAATTTGTTCAATTACCTAGGGAGTGTGGACTCTATTCTCTGAGGGAAACAAGACACAAATTTTTTGTTGTTGTTTTTACATGAGTCCTCTTGATTTCTACACCTCACCTCACACACACTCTTCTGTATTGATAATTAGAAGTTCTATCTATCATCTATTTGTTTATTTATTGAAGCTATTTTTAAAGTATTTTAAGTAGAATATTATTTTAGGACTTCTGCTCCATGTTCTCTTACTCTGTTTAAATGTCTCATAGAACTTGCAAGTTATACAACCTAATGTCACCTTGTGAGTTCTCATCCTAGACAATATAGCATTGGGTATTTGTTAGCATTTCCTATTCCGTGAAAGCTTCTCTTCCCATGAATTCCACAACACTATTTTATTCATTGGATAAAAATTTGGTGGCTTATCAATAGTTATCAGCATAACTTAAACGTTATTATCATTGAGATTCAGAGCCTTTAAATTTGACAACAATCTACCTTACTTGATACTGTCTTTGCACATTCTAATCTTATTTTTTCCAGATTGTAGCATGTGCTTATTTATTTATTTTTTGCGGTACGCGGGCCTCTCACTGTGTGGCCTCTCCCATTGCGGAGCACAGGCTCCGGACGCGCAGGCTCAGCGGCCACGGCTCACAGGCCCAGCCGCTCCGCGGCATGTGGAATTCTCCCGGACCGGGGCACGAACCCATATCCCTGGCATCGGCAAGCGGACTCTCAACCACTGTGCCACCAGGGAAGCCCAGCATGCACTTTTATATCCATTTGCCTTTATCCCTGCTGTTTCTACACCTGGTGATACCTTAAACTTTACCTGCTCTGTAAAATCTACTACATACCTACTGCACAACACTCAGCAGACAGACTAAGCCATTGGCCCATCTAAACAACAGGGGATGGAATCTTTGTCCTTATTGTGCCTAGGAAAAAAGGTTTTGGCATATTGGGAATTATGAAATGTGTGTGTTTGTGTAATTTTTATTGATTTGTTTTCAACTTGAAGTCCATATGTGTCTTGGATCCAGAGAATGGTGGGTCTAAATATCGAGGTGTCTGAGGCTAGGTGAAGTGAAGGTGAAGAGAAGAAGCAAGATGGAAGAAATACACAAAAAAATTTTAAATACTACAATTTTTCCTACTGTTTAGGATAGTGTTTTTCTCCTAAATGGCATATACCTGCATTAAGTATGTCTCTCTCTCTTTTTTTTTTTTTGCGGTACACGGGCCTCTCACTGTTGTGTCCTCTCCCGTTGCGTAGCACAGGCTCCAGACGCGCAGGCTCAGCGGCCATGGCTCACGGGCCCAGCCGCTCCGCGGCGTGTGGAATCTTCCCGGACCGGGGCACGAACCCGTGTCCCCTGCATCGGCAGGCAGACTCTCAACCACTGTGCCACCAGGGAAGCCCCTACCATGTCTTTTTTATTCATCACATTTTTATTGTTACTGTTTTTGTTTATAGTTAAACAACTGTGGCAGAAATTTCCCTCCCAGACTGCTCTCCCTAATCAGAAATGTCTGTTCATTTTCATTGTGGTGATTAGTTAAGACAATTGCTGCCTTTCACTAGATCTGGATCCCAAGAGAAACACACGTAAAACTCTCGTTTCAAAATCATTAATTTAATAATAAGATGCTTACATTAATATTGAGACTAGCTTGTCACTTCTTTGCTAGTTATGTTCTGAGCTCTTTTTTTTTCTTTTTACAGCCAGATTGTCTTGCAACAATGTCTAAGTTATCTGATTCATAGATCCCTATTTATTCCTGACCAATACCAATGAATTCTGCTCTCGCCTTTGTGATCTCACCTCTGTTATGAACCTGCTCTCTGATTTTTCTCCTGAACCCTTAGTCCGACCTGCTTCCTTGTTACTTGCTTTATCCCATCCAGTACTCTTCACAACCTAGGATTATATTTGTTTCTATACTGAAGGCTGCATTGACAGTCACTTAAAACTTACCCTGGCTCAGGAGCAGTAGTTACCCAATTCTGGCAATGATACTTACATCAATATAAGGTTTGAAGGAGAGATAGAGTTATGGTAATACTTTGTGATGGGGAATGACAATTCTTGGACAAAATAGATAAGCAGTCAATTAGCACATTAGACTACAGTAGTACCCCCTTATCCATTTTTTTTGTTTCAGTTACCCACGCTCAACCACTGTCTACTTTGACGCTAGACATTGTGTCTTCTTGCCTTCCAACTACAAAGAAAATGTCATTTCTCAGGACTGCAGGCTTGAAGATATTAAAAGTGGGTTATTTATCTAAGTTGCACCTAAGTAAGAATATTTTACACAACTTGAGAATGGGGCATCTCCAGAAATCCCAAGATATTCTTGAATTAGGAGAAAATTACCTTGACAAATAAAATGGCAATTTGGTCTGATGGTTCCCAAATGAGACAACCAATGCATTCACATCCAAAGTGCACTGCAATGTGAGATGAGGCATATGCCCTGCTGAGATAAGGACCTGTTGGGCCTTTGCCTGTCTTAAAAGTACATTTCTTCCAGTGAGCAGAGATTGGATTTCTCTTTTCAGCTGCAACTTTTCTGCTAAAGTTATGCTGGAGAAGTATTTTTCAGAGAGAAACATGAAACAACTAAACAGAATGATGATGAGAAATCAATGATTGAAAATTCCAGTGATTTTAGGGGAATGGAGTTTATGTTGGCCACTCAAGCATAGTGATGATTTTCTAGTGGGAAAAAGAGGACTGGAAATTGCATACACTGTGATAGTTTGGTGGCAGAATACAAAAGAAATTCTTTGCAACAGCATTTAAAATTCTCTCAGGAGTATAAACATTATATCTTCCTTGCTTATGGGCAGCAGGGAACATACATACAATATGAGGACATACAATATGAGGACATACATACATATGGAACATACATGCAATATGAGGAAAAACTGCCAAACAGAAGAAACTTGCTTATTTCCTCTTTGTGATCCCAATTCACTCTATAGATTCTTAGGCACTATTCCCACCCTGGACAAGCTGGAGATAGACCTAGGAGGCACAAACATATGCCTTAGAGGAATACACCCAGAAAAATCTGAAAGTCCAAAAGAAATAAGAAACTATGTAACCTCTAATTCTACAGAGAAGGAAAACTAATTCTCTCCATAATTTGTTTTAGATACGGCATTTGGGAAGTTTGAAATAATTGGTTTGTGCATTGTAGTTTATAGTTATGTCCTATGGGGAATTAATTAACTAATATAGTTTTAAAATTATAAAAGAGCAAGGGACACCAAAGACTTTACATTCACTTGAATTTACTGAATGAAAAAAAGTCACTAAAACTTCATTATAATGAAATTATTTAATGAATATTGAATATCATAATAGTTATTACATTCTAAATTTTAAATAAATAATATAAATAAGTAAATTTATAAATAAATAGTAGCTTTTAGGTAAATTTTAAAGAATATGATTTAAAAGAAGTTAAGTTAGGGTGATTGGACTGGATTTGATAGGTTTTATGTGGAAATAGAGGAATGTATTTTAGAAACCAGTGACTTACTCTTTAAACTTCAGTCCAGTAATGATTCCGGTTTTTCCCCTTTTTGATTAAGAATCATATCCTTCTATTTCTAGAATTAGGGATGATTTTAGCTATATTTTCTATTTAGAAAATAACACTCCAAAGAGAACTTCCAACTTTTCAACCCATTTTAGAGAGGAGAATAGGTATGGCAAAATTGTTTGGTTTCTCATAAAATTATTTTTTACATTTTGTTACTGTTGGAATCTCATTAAGCACATTTAAAATATAAATAATGTATTAAGTTAACTGAAATTTCCAAAAGTGTAATATATTTATTTCCAACCTGCAGCTTTTCATATACAATAATAACATATTACAGTAGCCACCGACCTGAAAAAATATCACAATAAGCTCTACAAAAAGGACAAAGAAAAGTCTGTATTATTGAACAAGGAATATCAGGAAAAACAAGAAATCAAAAGATGCTCAAAAATATTATAATGTATTTTTTTAATTTAAAGATTTTCCTCTTTTTAGCACTTCTTAGCATAGGTAGAAATTAAAGTCACTGATTTCTTGTTAAAAAGTAAGGAGAATAGTCTTTTCTAAGAGCTCCTGCCAAATGAAAAATTTTTTATTTCTTGAAAACTCATCACGCTTCAAAACACCTTCATATGCAAACATGTAAATCCCACATACTTTTAAAATTGAGACATTCTCTCTGTCTTTGGTTTTTAGCAACTTCAGGTTTTATTTGTATATATTCTACTTGAGGTACATAGCTTTTCTTAACTCTGGAGTTTCTCTTTTCATTCATTTGGGGAAATTCTCAGCCATTTTAGCTTTTTCTTGTTTCTTTTCTTCTCTTCTCTTCTCTCATATTGCCTCATTTCACCTCACCTGACCTCATATTTTCTTACCTCCTTTCTCTCAATCTCTCTCCTTTCATTCTGAGGATCTGGAAGATATGCTAAAATTTTTCATTATAGATGCATCTTATTATAGATTGCATCCTTTCTCTCAATCTCTCTCCTTTCATTCTGAGGATCTGGAAGATATGCTAAAATTTTTCATTATAGATGCATCTTATATGCTCTTTACTGTATTTTCAATATATCTTTCTCTCTGTGGTTCAGTTTATTTCCTAATGACCTGTCTTCCTACTCACTAACCCCTACTCCAGCTATATCTTAAACGTGTTCTTAATGTTAGTTTTAGAATTACTACAAGATTCATTTTATAAATTCCAATTTTCTGCTGACATTATCTAACTTAAAATATTTTCTTGTGCATATTAATCATTGTTATTTAAATACCCACATGTAATAGTTCCAATGATGATTGCCATTTAACCTCTTGGTTTTCAACATTTAGTTCTGCTTCCTATAAATTTGCTAATTTTTGATAGAATGTTGAACACTGTGTATGCAAAATTATATAATTTGAAGTTCTGCATGTGGTTATTTTCAGTAAGAGAAAATTTTTTTTTTGTTTTAAATTTCTGGCAGGTAGTACAGTACAGTAAGGGCAGACCAATTTAATCAGTCTGGGATAGAACTGATTCAAAGCTGGTTTCTGCCTTTAGGAGAGGATTTATTTGGGTCTGCTCTGACCCCAACTGAAGCTGAAGTATTTACCAGAGCCCATCTTTTTTGGCAGGTCCTGAACTAAATGCTTGTCTCCCCTGCTGTGAAATTGGCAAACGCTCTCTTCAGCTTCCTCAAATTTTGGCTAAAGTTTAAAAATCAGATGCTTAGGAAGGTGCCAAGTATTAGGCTTCCCTCTCTGTATTTCTCTTTTCTTTCTGTGGTCTTGGGCCTCAAGTTCTCACTGCCCTGGGAGACATCAATCCTGATTTTCACTTTACTAGTCTCAAGAGACTGTACAAAGCTCTGATCAATTTCTCAGCACCTTGATTTTTGCACAAATCATTAAGGAAAAAGTGGCACAGGAATTTGGTCTCTGCTCAGTACAGTTCCCTTTTCTGCAGGATCTTAGTTTAAGTGCCGGCTGCCAACAGAGTTCTCCAATATTTTAAAATATACGTAGAGATTTTTTTAAAAATTAGCTTTTATAGTTGTTCTTTATAATCTGTTCTCATGTAAGATAGTTTTTCCTTATTATATTATAATGATTGTATTAGGATATTTATAAAGCAAAGTGTTTTATAAAGGTAATATTGGACACTATAAATTATAAAAGAAACTCTTTTGAGTAATCTCTTATGGGTTAATATATTTCAGTTCTTAGCTCAATAATCATCTTATAATATGATACTATGTATTCAAAAAATGAAAATACTAAAATATTTAAGATTTATTGGTTCTATCTTCTGAAAAGATATCTATTCTACCATACATAGATATAAGTATCTATCTTCATTGATATATGAGAAAGTTGACAAAAGTAACAGAAAACAAATATCTGAAACTGCCGTAATTTTTGTCTAATGCTTACAGGAATTAGAAAGCTATTTTACTATATCTAGGTGCAAATCTTTTTCTATTTCACCTGCCTTCTATCTCTCACTCATCTCTCTCTGTCTCTCTGTCTATCTATATATATACACATACACACATATACAAACACCCATATATAACAATAGCATATGTGTGTGTATACCAATTATACACACACACACAAATACACATACACACATACCAACAAGAAACATATAAAGGATAAAAAAGCAGTTGCTTGCAACAAACTTTTTCATCTGAATAAAGAACATTTTTGTAATGGCTCCTCAAACCAATATTGCCTGTTCTTTTTCTGCTTAATTTGAGGAATTTTTCTTTGAGTGCCTAACGCCAGGTTCTTATACTTTGTATTTTGGCATTGTACATTGATTTTACCTATATCATAAGGCACCCTAATTTCATTTATTTAAATGGCTTTATTGTTAACTCTATTTCTATGACCTAAAATATTCTATAAGCTCAGGGAATCCAAAAGATAAAAATGAAATTCTGAGAATATATTTGGAAATAAATAACATTTTCAAATATATGGGCTTTTGGGAAGATACCAAAATAGTTTTAGGTGTTTAAATAAATAGTTTTGCCATGCAAATCTGATCATATGTCTTTATTGACCATGATCTTGTCTAACACAGGAATTGGAAGGAATCTGAAGATAACATATTGACTAAGTTATATACATTTCAGTGAAAAGTGCAGTGACAAAATCTACCAATTATTTTATTAGGCAAATTGTCTGACAGATTATGGACAGTTTCTGATAAATTAATTGTTCTATCCATGCAATTGTTTCTAATTATTTCAATTCATTGAACATTTGGTTGATTTTTAACATAATGACTCAAGATGTCCAAACTTTAGCACTTTGTACACATGAATGTTTAGTAAAAAGCAAAATAATAAATGAAGATTTGAATAAGCTGTCTAACCAAAAATTCAATAAGGTAGCTTTAAAGAGTTTTGTCAGTACAAACTGCTGTTTAAATTAAGGAAATTGTCAATTACGAATGCTGTCATCATTCAAACAACTGTGAACTGATATAACTTGAAACAAAATCTATTACATAGAAAATCAGTGTGTTTAATTCAGTTATTAAGATGATCTAGGACCTAAAGAGTGAATATTTTGTGGGGTTTTTTCTAAATTTTAAAGTTGTGACTTGTACCTTTCACCAATAGTGACAATAATCTTTCTTTGGTAACTGAAAGTTTTATGTGACGTCAGCCAAATTATTCTGAGATACAACGTTCTATGTATCACACAAACACACACACACTCATAAAAAGCACCCGTATTTTTAATTAATTGTACAAATATGTGTATACTACATATAGATATGTAGATATCTACATTTAGATATGTAGATAATTGTATTATATTTGTTATTAATTTACAACTCTTTACTTTGCAAAGGGCAAGAGTGGTTTTCTTTCCCAAGATATATAATGTGTATATATTCACAATACCTATATAAATATAAAATATATTTTGGATGGGATTTTTATAGTAGTTTATAAACTTTTCTCTTTTTTTAAAGTAGAGGTTACAGTTAGATAGATAGAAAAATAGATATTACATTTTTAAGTGGAAATACTGTAATCTATTTTGACTGACAAAAGATGATGGAGTCTTAGAATTACTGTTAAGTGTAGACAGGACACCTTGCTGTATCAATTGAAATGTCTAAGTGTAAGAGTGAAATCTGATAAACATTAAAAATAATTTATTGTTTGAGAAATATACACTTTTTATTGCTTGGCAGTTGACCAGAAACAAAGGCCAAAAATAGGTAAATTTAAATATGTTAGAATAAGTGGTTCAGTAAATGGGAATTGTGAAGCTCAGAGCATGGATCCATGTTTGGCATTTCATTCAAATAGAGTCAGAATTTTATAGGAAACTATATTTCAAATGATGCATATTCAGAACAGTAGCTAATGCAATTAAGTTTAGTAAAATATTTTAAACATGAAGTTCCCAACATGTTGTCACCGTGATACATTCAAAACCAATCAACAAGCATTTAATTGGATTATACAGTCTAAGTGGATGTATAAATACATAACCAATCACGAAATTCTGCAACCAAAGTTGTTTCCTTTTGTCAGTAGGGTCTAAAGGCCATTGGGATACTTTTTTTTTTTTCCCAATCTCTATTTTATTATAAAACCCCAAATGAATATTTTCCATGATCTAATTTTCTGTTTACAATGATTATGGTGTTTGACATTCTGATTTGTCTTTTTCATTATTTTTGTTATAACCTTCTCTACAGTTATAAAGCATTATGTCATTTTAGATGAGTTTATTATGAAAATTATTTTGATGAGTTTGTATGATGTAGTTTTCTCACATTTTCATTGTTCATGTGCACAGAAGTTTCTTCCTATTCTATCAAGTCTTCTCATTTTACTATATTTTAGAGGCAGTTTGAGTAGTAGTTTATAAACTTTTCTTTATATTAATTGTGAAACTCTTGTGGGTAGAATTTATTCTTTTGACTATGAATGGTGGTTCGCAATGGACTGATGCTTTTATGGTGCTCTTATAGTTATGATTTGAGAGCATTTCTCTGAGTATTAGCTTTAACTCCACCCGTTTGTCCCTCTGTAATGCTCAAGCTTCAGCACATCTCCATTCTCAGGCTGAAATTTCCTGTTTCCAAGGCATCATGGGTATACAACAGAGTATGCCACAAAGAATATTGGACTTTTGTAAGCTTGGCTATCACAAATGTGTAGCAAATTCTCTATTCTGTGCCAGAATCTGCTCATTTTACTTCACTGGGACTTTCAAAGAACAAATGCCATCTGTGTGAAATAAAGCACTATTGAAGGATTTAATAGCATAATTCGTAATGGTTATATCTTGATGATCATTCCAAATTGATCTGTTCCAAAATTTACTCAGGCTTAAAACATCCTGATAGACTACTGCTGTTGCTGCATTTCCAGATTTTTCTTCATGTGGCTATTACTTTTGATATGCCAATAGAAACTGTATTGTTAACAGAAGAGTTTGAACGCTCATGAGAACCTCAGGGATAAAGGAGCAGTGAGTAGAAGTTGGAGCATCAAGGCTTATGACAGAGGCAGGAGGTAGTGGAAGCAGAGAGAAAAAGGAAGGATCAGTGGTAGAGATGATGGTGTTAAGAGACAATTTAGGAGAGGAAGTTGGAATTTATGCCTTTTATAAGCTGCATGCTCTGAATTCAGTGCAGAGGTCACTATAATTTTGTAAAAAGGTTTTTTAAAAAATATTTTCCAAGTCATATTTCATCATTCATTCTGTCATTCATTCAGTATATAGTTAACAGGTATTTAAATATTATGTTACCTGGGTCTGTTGTAGACATTAGAGATACATTGGTAAAAAGAAAATGTATTTAAAACAAATATCTTTCTTTATGGAGTTTGCATTCTGGTCTGTAAATTGGTATGTGATAGATTCAGTTTTGTCATAATTATTAATATGATGCATGCAAAATACTCAGTAAAATGCAAAACATGTAAATGTTTATTTCTAAATAAATGTAACATTGTTATTTTTGGAGAATGGGTACCATTAGTACTACATCAGAAAGCTACAAACTTAAACACACAACCACCTGGTAAAACGTTCCACTTAATATTTTAAAAATTGTTTTAAAATTGAAGTTAAAGTTTACACAAAATAGCAAATGTGGAGAAGAAGGCACCCTCATACACTGTTGATGGGAGTGTAAATTGGTGCAGCCATTGTGGAAAACAGCAGAAAGGTTTCTCAAAAAATTGAAAATAGGGCTTCCCTGGTGGCGCAGTGGTTGAGAGTCCGCCTGCCGATGCAGGGGACACGGGTTCGTGCCCCAGTCCGGGAGGATCCCACATGCCACGGAGCGGCTGGGCCTGTGAGCCATGGCCGCTGAGCCTGCACGTCTGGAGCCTGTGCTCCGCAATGGGAGAGGCCACAACAGTGAGAGGCCCGCGTACCGCAAAAAAAAAAAAAAAAAAAAAAAAAAAAAATTGAAAATAGAACTACTATATGACCCAGCAATTCCACTCCTGGGCATATAGCCAAAAAACCAAAAACACTAATTTGAAAAGATACATGTATCCCAATGTTCATAGCAGCATTATTTACAACTGCCAAGGTATGGAAGTGACCTAAGTGTCCATCAGCTGATGACACTGTATGTCTACACACACACACCCCACCACACACATAGTGGTATACTACTCAGCCATAAAAAAGAACAGAATTTTGCCATTTGCATCAACATGGATGAACTTGGAGAGCATTATGCTAAGTGAAATAAGTCAGAGAAAGACAAATACTGTATGATATCACTTATACGTAGAATCTAAAAATTACAACAAACTATAAATAAAACAGAAAGAAGCAGACTCACAGATATAGAGAACAAACTAGTGATTACCAGTGGGGAGAGGGAAGGGGGGGAGGAACAATATAGGGGTAGGGGGAAAAATGAGTTATTATGGGATTATATGAAATCATGTGTGTCAAACTTTGAAAATTGTAAAGTACTATAGAATTTAAAGAATCATTTAATTTAAAAGTTTATATAAAATAAAATGTATAGCTCTTAAATGTTTATTAAGATGCATTTTGGCACATGTATACACCATGCAACTAATCACCAAATCAGGATACAGAAAATTTCCATCACCAGAGAGTTTCCTTATGACCCCTTCCTATCTAACTCTTCTTTGCATAGGTAATCTATGTTTTTATTTCTGTCCCATAAATCAATCCGGCCTGTTTCTTAACCTCATAAAAATGGTATTATATAGTATATACTCTTTTGTGTCTGGCTTCCTATGCTCACTGTAATATTATTGAGATCCACCCATGTTGTCAATGTATCCATAGTTCATTGCTATATGTACTATGGTGTTAAATTTCATGAATATATTACAATTTATCAATTATCCTGTTAATGGGCATTTGGTAGTTTCCAGTCTTTGGTTGTTAACTATAAAGCTCTCTGAACATCCTTGTACAAGTAAATTTATGCACATCTTTTTCATTTCTCTTTGGTAAAAATCTAGCTACATCATGGTGTAGGTGTATGGCTTACTTTATAAGAAACTACTAAATGCTTTACTAAAATGGTTGAAAATATTTTATGCCACCAATAAATTATGAGAGTTCCTATCCACAGTTTTGCCTGTGGTCAGTCACTTTAATTTTAGACATTCTGGTAGACGTAATGTCATATCTCATTGTAATTTTAATTTTCTGGTGACTGAAAAAGTTGAGCATCTTTCCATGTTCTTATTCAATATTTCTGTAGCATTTGCCCATTTTCACCACATTTGACTTTTCTTTATGAATTTTAGATACAATCCTCTTTGTCAGAGAGATGCATATCAAATATTTTCTCCTAGGTGTGGCTTGTATTTTCAAGGAGGTAAAGTTATTTTTTCTATGTGTTTTTCCAACTTTATGATTTTAAAATCTTTAAACTTACATATAATTCATCTTAAAATAATTTTTGTACGTGAAGTAAGAATTTATGTGTCCCATTAAACTGTGTTGGTGCCTTTGTTGAAAAAAATTGACTAAATATGTGTGTATCTACTATAGTCTACTATGTGTAGACTTGACTGTGTTCCATTGTTTTATTTGTTAATCCTTATGTCAATAACATGTTGTCTTGATTAATAAAGGCATATAAAAATCATGAAATCAGACAGTGTATGTCATCCAAATTTATGATTGCTTTTAGCATTGTTCTGACTATTCTAGGTCATTTTTAATTCTGGAGTAATTTGAGAGTCGGTCAGTCAATTTGTATCAAAGTGGCTGTTGGGATTTTTATAAAGGTTGCTTTGAATCTGTAGAATAATTTCAGAAGAACAAACATTTGAAAAATATTGATCTTCCAAACCATGAACATGATTTATCTTGCCATAGATTTTCCTTAATTTCTCTCAGAAATGTTTTAATTTTCAGTGCAGATATATTGCATTTATGATTTTAATGTTATTGAAGATGGTATTTTGTTTTAATTTAATATTCTAATTGCTTGTTACTATTATGTACAATTGCTTTGTTATATATTGGCTGTGTTTACTGTGAATTTTAAATATTTAATATTTATCATATTTTTTATACATCTTTCAGGATTTTTCACATATCCAATTATGTCATGTGTGAATAAAGAATGTTTTACTCCTTTCTTTTCAGTTATTGTATTGAATTTTCCCTTTATATTCTTGCCTGATTGCACTGGAAAGACCTCTAGTGCAATGTTAAATAAAATAATGAGAGCTCACATCCATGTCGTGTTTCAAATCTTAGAGGAAAAGCATCAATATTTTGTCACTAAGTATGATGTTAATTATAGGTTTTTCAGAAATATACTTCATCAGATTGAGTTTTTCATCTATTCTCATTTTATTGTGAGTTATTAATATTTATTACATAGGTATTAAAGATTGCTGAGTGATATATTCATAAAGACTGTATTCCTATGAGATTTTTCCTATATCAATGTTGCAACTTAGATTAATTACTCTTTAAATAATAAACCAACCCTGCATTCCATGGATAAGATCCAATTAGTCATGATGAATTATGCTTTTTAATTATTACTGAATTCAATTTGCTAACATTTTCTCAGAATTTTAAAAAATCTTTGCTTGTGTTTCACTGAATTTCTAGATATACAGGTTAATATATTTCACAAAAGCTGTCAAATTTTGATCCAGTTTTTTCTTTGAATATTTTTTGCCCTGTTTTTTTCTCTCCTCTCCTTCAAGACCACAATTACTTAGTTATCTTACTTGATATTTTCCCACATATCACTGAATCTCCATCTAATTTTTAAATTTTTTTAAAAAAAGTCTTCAATTTAGATAATTTTAATTGATCTGTCATTAATTTTACTGACTGCTTTTTCTCCCATGTCGAAAATGCCATTTAGCCATCTAATGAATTTTCTTCATATATTGCATTTCTGTTTCAGTATTTGTTTGCTTTTTTAATACCTATTTCTTTGCAGTTTCACCAACTGTTCCTTAACATAGCTATATTTTAACTCCTTAAACATATTGTAATAGTTGTACTAAAATCACTTTTGCTAATTCAAAACCTATCTCATCTAGCAATCTGTTTTTAAACACTGCTTTTGCTGCTAACTATGTAATACAAGTTTCTGTTTTCTTACAGAGCTAGGATTTTTCTTTTTAATGCTCTGTATTGTGAATGTTACTTTGACTGGAGAGATCTTTTTTTTTTTTTTCTTTCAATGGCACTGATTTTTCTTCCCTGATAGGCAGTAACATTTCTGGCAGATCTTCCTAACTTTGTTAGGCTTCTTTTTTAAAAACCACTTTATTGAGGTATGATTGACATACAAAAAGCTATACATGTTTAATGTATACAACTTGATGAGTTTGGAGATAAATACACATCTATGAAACCATCACCACAATCTATGCTTAGTTAGGATGGGTGTATTTCTGTTGTCTCCTTAATTCAAGGGTTATGTTCTGATTAAAGTGATGTCCTAATTCCAACAGAATATTCTGGGTTCTCCAGCGAGTTCCCAAGACTAAGCTGGAACTCCAGTGACATCAGTACTGTATGACCTCTAGTATTTCCTTTCAGATCTGAGCTGACCAGCAGCTACTGTCTTCTAGGTCTAGCAGAGAATCACCATGAACATATGAAGCCCAGTTCTCAGTTGAAGACTCTCAAATACCTCTATGCAGAATTTTGGTGTCCTTTCTTTGCAGAGTTATGTCCCCTCTATTACTCTGATCAAATTCTAGCTGCTTCAGCAGTTCCAAACTCTGATTTCTGCCTCAACATCTCTGCAAACCAGTAGTCAGGCAGAATGCTAGGTTGAATAAGGAACTTGCCTTTAGTTTACTTCTTTCAAGACTAGTGTTCAAACTAGAAGGAATACATATAAACAAATTCCTTAATGCATTACAGTTAACCTCTAGACTAACAGAGATAAAGATCATAGAATCAAAAAGACAGAGAGACAAACAATTCAAAGGACAAAGACATAGTAGCATATGTCTGAACAAAAATATATTTCAAGAAATAGATTCAAATAAAAAATGTCCTAACAAACAAAAACAGAAATTTTTTTCCACCTGCAGACCCTCACTACAGGAAATTTTGATACAATGAGGTATTTAGTCAGAAGGAAAATGTTACTAGAAAGGCTGAGAGAAAAAAAACGAAAAAAGAATGACAAAAGAGAGTGATATGTGAGTAAATTTAAATAAATATTGATGATACAATATTTATATGGAATTACAAGAAAACCTGTGCATGGTAAGAATAGTATTATTCAAGTTAAAAAAGTATATTCTCAATTGATACCTAAAAAAAAATTGAACTACCTAAAATCAAATCAAATCATTCTGAGCTTTTCCTACAAATCTTATACTTGACCAAGATGACCGTAATGTTTCCCTCAGTTTGATGAAACTTTTAGAAAGGCTTCTTTTTGTTTCTTACTTGACCTCTCTCTCTCTCTCTCCCACCCTAACAGAATCCATGTGGCTTAAATACAGAGATCTTCTCTTTTCTTAGGGAATTTACTTTAGAAAATTTGTAGTTAAAAAGTTTTTCTCTGCCCTTTTGAGATGTAAATCATTTTTAAAAGCCTCTTGCCAAGTTTATACCCTAAGATTGATCTTAAGGACCTGGGAGACATCCCTTTGATATGGAATCAAGAAGATGGGCTCCTAACCAACCCCCAGTCTCTGGGAAGGTAAGAGCTGAATGGACTTCATTGGGCCAGAGCCTCACTACAAAATGTGAAACTACCTTCTGTCATGAAGATAGGAAAAAGTTTACTTTTCATTCGGGAAGGGCCAATTAGCAAACACAGTTGGTCTTTATCCCCTGCATCTCTTAAAATTCTCTAGCCTTTTATTTCAGCAGAGTTGAATTCAGACTGCTGTCAGAACTCTATCCCCCATTATAATAGCCTAGAATAAAGTCTTCCTTACCTATTTAACTTTACCAGTGCAATTTTTGCTTTGGCATAATTATAATCCCTCAAACTCTGAAGGTAGTAACATTTTGGAGACTAAACCTCTAGATTCAACTTAATCCAAAATCCAAATTTCAACTATGTAGTTAATGCTCTTGAGTAGCAGATTATCACCAAACTAGGTCTATTCATGTGGCTAAAAAGAGGCTATGCAAATAGAAATAAATTTGGTAAGAACCTATAAATTCACTATTTGCTTCTTTAACAACTTGATGTTTTAACCTCAAAAATTACTTTCCATTTTTCATTTATATATACCTTTTTAATCTAAATCTTGCATTAAAATGACATTACATTATTCCAATGAGAGTACTACTATCAGTATGCCTAAAAACTTTGCATTAATAGATTTTTTAGTAGACCCTACCTATAATTAAAGAAAATAGCTTAACAAAAGCTGATGATATTCTGTGCACGTAATTCTTAGATGAGTTCATATTTCATACCCCCCGATATTGTACAATATTAACAGCATATATATTATTTTTTCTCTGAATATAGATAACATTTAATGGAAGTTTCAAGAATTATATAATTAAAAATTAAAGTGTGTTAAGGTCAGGTATCCTTCAGAAAAAAACAAATCTGTAAAGCTTAATGAAGATAAATCTACATTGTGATTTATTAGTAGAAATGCTATCAAAGCCAAAAACTTATCATATTCCTTAGCCTTTGGAATTATTTTCTTCTAAGGAAAATATTAATTAAGGGATATTATAACTTCTGACCGTTTTTCATATGACTGTTATATTTAGTTCTAAATTGCAGTAGCTGGGCTTCCCTGGTGGCGCAGTGGTTGAGAGTCCGCCTGCCGATGCAGGGGACACGGGTTCATGCCCCAGTCTGGGAAGATCCCACATGCCGCGGAGCGGCTGGGCCCGTGAGCCATGGCCGCTGAGCCTGTGCGTCCGGAGCCCGTGCTCTGCAATGGGAGAGGCCACAGCAGTAAGAGGCCCGCGTAGTGCAAAAAAACAAAACAAAACAAAACCAAAGCTCCCTAAATTGCAATAATTTTAGCAACTTTCAACATTCTTAATATGCTTAGAATCAGCATCAAGGTTTAATTTAATCGATCTTAAGCAAATCAATATTTCTCAGTTTGATTGTAATAAAAACAGTCTATATTTTCCATCTTCCTGTGGACAGACAAGTCAAAAGCAAGGCTAGACATTAGAAGGAAGAGAGGCATGAGAATAAGGAATCTAACTTGACACAAATGAGAAGATGAATCTTGTTTTTCACTGTTCCATAGCTCCCGCCAGTTCTCAGTTCTCTATCCCATAGTCACCAAAGATGACGGTGAAAAAGAGCTTTATTATTCTATAAACAACACAAAAATCCTCTTGGGTAAAAATTTTAGAATATCATTTCTGTGCTAAGATAGAAATTCTAATACCCTCACTCATCTGCCTTCTACCTTGCCTTTTAATAGTAACACAGATCATGATTCTGTTATTCTCTCAAAGATGAGGCCTGAAAACTTAGGCTCAACTTTCTCACTTTCCTTTTTCTTGAAACTCTTTTTGCTCCCCACTCACCTGCCCATTAATCACCGTGTCCTATACATTTCAGAATATTCTATCTGAATCAAAGATTTTATACACAGATAAATACACTCAGATAAGTATGGCAGTTGGTTTAACTTAGGTGTCTCTACTTTTTTCAATGGATACTTCCTAATCAAGTTGTGATGCTAATCTTTACCTTCAATATAAGTTTCTTTTAAATGTCTGGATTCACCTTGGGGCAAGCGCTGATTTGCAGGTTGGATGTTCAGCAACTCTCCTTAGCGCTTTCCCTGGCAACAACGTTCAGAACCGCAGTAAACAGAACTGTCAGTAATAAATCAATTAACTCTAAAGAACTGTGATGTGAGATTATCAGGCTCTGTCTTGTTTCCCAATGTTGGCAGCTTTCCTATCCTGAGAGTGGCATCTTCTGACACTCACCTATAAACTCAGCTTTAAGCCAGGTCCAGGAACACTCCAGACCTTTGATCTCATGGATTTCTTGAGTTCTAGCTCACTAGCGTCCAGCTAGGAATCAATAAAGTTACCTAGAAGCATTAATGAACTATTTTCAATATTTCAAAATACCTAATGCAAAATTATCATTGGTCTATAAAGCATCATTTACATATAGGCTAAATAGTGTCAAATGTCTTTGCATTTAATTGGAATTATATCGATTGTGTGTACTTCCGTATTATCTCAGAGTTTACTCTAGAGTAATACTTACTTTGGTTTTGGATGTTTACTTGATTACTTTGTCTCTCTCAAGATCATATAGTCTTGAACCTGGCTCATTCATTTGACAGACAGTTGATAAACAGTATATTCCAGATCTTGTGCTAGGCACTGAGGATAAAGAAATAAGAGACTTCATGCTGCTTTCAGTCTATTCCTAATGTGACTGGAGAGGGAGGTAAGCCAATAATACAATGTGAAGTGATAAGTTTATCAATATAGCTTTATTAGAACACAGAGAACAGACACGACTCAGAATGAGCAGAGACTGGAATTAACATGTGGCACTATGCCTCTTTGCTTCCATTGTCTTTGCAAGAAAAAGTTTCGTAGCTATTTCTGATCTTAACTTGGTCTTTAACTGCTTGTCTCTTCAACGTTTTTCCCACTCCTTCTACCAATATCTTTTGCTATTCATACCCTCCCTCCAGAGGAGCTGACAAGAGTTTCTTCTCTTATTACGTGACTTTATTTTTGCACCTGTTATAGGGAGTCCTGTTGATGTGATCTCAGCCATTTTCTTTGTCTACTAAGGTGGCATTCTTTCAGGGATTATCTCCAGATCCATATTTATCCTTGAACTTTTGAACTGCTGTGACTTAGGTGTTAATAATCCAGGTACCCTTTCAGAGCTTTGGTCTTCTCAAAAGAGGAAAAAATCTTATGCTATGTTCTAACATTTCCATCAAAGAAAGATGTTAACTGCCTTTATAAATTTAAAGATTGTAGCCCTAGAATTCTCATTCCTTTATGGCTATTCTGGAGGTGAGAAAAATAAAAGGAAGACTAGTCATCTCATTTGCATATCCACTGAATCATCCTTTTCTGATAAGTACAGATTTTCCTCTAATGAAATACTGTTTCATCAAACTACCTATGAAATAACTGTACAAACATTCTAATGTACTCTACCCAAGGATAGAGGGTATTATGTTAAATTTCTTACAAAATAGTTCTTTTGTTATCACAGTGTTTGAATACAGAGGATATATATGTTTGAACAAAACAGAACCATTGAAAAGCAAGTATAGCCATTCTCTGACAGGAGAAAAAAAATCACTGTGACATTATTTTACCAGAACCAAGATTTTTAAAAATGGGTACAGCAGAAATTTTAATGATTATATTTACTTGTTGGGTTTTTAATTTCATCACCTAATTGATTGTCACCTAATTTAATATCAACTCATACTGCAGATAGTTATATGAAAGTTTTAATAGTTACAAATAAAGAAAAAGAGGGCTTCCCTGGTGGCGCAGTGGTTGAGAGTCCGCCTGCCGATGCAGGGGACATGGGTTCGTGCCCCGGTCCGGGAAGATCCCACATGCCGCGGAGAGGCTAGGCCCGTGAGCCATGGCCGCTGAGCCTGCGCGTCCGGAGCCTGTGCTCCGCAATGGGAGAGGCCACAACAGTGGGAGGCCCGTGTACCGCAAAAAATAATAATAAATAAAATAAAAGTAAGCAATATGTTCTGTGGATTCAGCTTGACATGGTTCCCCCTGGACTTCAGGGGCTGACATCTCCTTTGCCAGCTCAATGGCTGAACTCCTGGAATATTAGCTTTGTGTGCTGAAGGAGAAGAGAATTTGTGGCTGGAGGATAGCTTTCTAATTTACTCGAGATTTTCTGATAACTTTGCCTTTCTGGTTTTTGGCATCAGTGATCTAAATTGACAGATTAATTGGGGGCAGAAACATGCACTTGTCAGGTTCCTTCCAAAAGTGAGTCTGAGACCTAATGCTGCTTCCCAAGAACAGCTGCTGCTCTGCCTATTCAAGGCCACCCCTACTGGAAATCGCTGCAATAGACTGATGGGTTCAGATGCAGACAAAATGACTGCTTAGTGGTAAAGTCACGGCAGTACCATATGGTAAGTCAAGGAAATAAATAGAATTGTGTTACTTAATAGAATAGTTTTAAATCTCACAGTCAATAGAAATGGTGGATATTACCACACTGTGTTAGTTCACTGTTATATGTAACAGTTATGTCATCTTCTCCAAACTCAAAAGAACCACCATCATAAGAGTTTATGTTTAATGGCCCTCCAGCACAGATTAATTAAAAGAAACTAGCATAACAATCAGAAAATGCACTGAGACACTAACCATTTCTTATTCGAAAATTACATGCATCCAATATTCACATATTCCATATATGGAATTGGATTGTATAGTATGTGCTTGACAAGGGCTTTTGCCCATCCAAACCAAAGTTAAAAGTGAAGGTGACAGACCCACCAAAGCAGTTCGAAAATGAGAGAAATAAGATTATGTTGTGATAAAGAAAATTTTTAGAGAAGTTTCAGGTTTCTTCATCTCTATGTGACTGCCTAAAATCAAATTTCCATCACCCCGTTACTGGACTACTCTAAGTAGTTTTTCTGCTTTCATTATGTGCCCATGTAATCCATTCCCCTCCTGTGGGTCTGAGTGATCTTTGCAAAAATTAATCAGGCTACGTTGCATCCCTTCTTAAGTTCCGGTTGCATTCTACAGAGTATCGCACTCTTCCATAGGCTCCCAGCTCTACGTCATCTTCTCTTGGTCCCCACCTCTGTGATGCCATTTCTGACTACTCTTCCAATTACTCTTTATAATTCAGATATACTGAATTTCTCTCTGTTTCTGTAACTGTTCAAGCTGTCTCTCATTTCTCTGTCTTTACATTTCCTGTATTCTTTGCCATAGACCCTTTCCCTTCTGGACTGTTTTTCATTCTCTGTTAAGATCAAATCACCAGAGAGGCCTTCCCCCAGCAACCCCCATTTAGGTCTCCTAGGTTAATCAGTTCTTATTATATTACCCTGTTTTATTTTCTTCAGAATACTTATTACTACCTGATTTTTATTTCTAGTTCACCTCTACCCACCTTTTGAATGTTTCATGAGGGTGGAAACATTGTCTGTCTTATTCATTGCTTTATTCCCAGTGTCTAGAACAATATTTGAAACATAGTATATGCACAATGAATATTTGCTGAATGATAAATATTAAGTTTCTTTCATTTGGACCCAATAGTCTGACTCTAACTTTAGGTCAAATTGCATCATATTGATAGAGGTAGAGTAGGATAATCAAATAGTTAGTTCAGAAATCCCACTAGGGCATTGTAGATAGAGAGGGAACTTTAAGGGGCTTTGGGAAACTGCAGTAAGTTAATGATCACTCAAGAAAGCAATGGGAAAATCCTGAAACAATGTGGGCTTACTTGACTCATAAAGCAGAGCAAGCCACTTAGCATCAAAGCCAGACAGGCTTGCTTAATAACAAAACCAAGCTAACTTGCTCAGCAACAAATCCATGCAATGGAGCCACGAGGCATGCTCAAGACAATAAAAACAACAGCGGAAAAATAAAGCCTACATCCTGCTCAGTGATGTCAACAAGTTAATGACCCCTGGGACATGCTCTCTGTACAAAAACAATAATTTAGGGAAAGGTGACATTTCAAAGTGAAAGACCCTCATTATACTGAGACCTGAAATAATTTTTTCAGAGTGCCATGACAGTCCCGGATGCGCCAATATAGGGTCAAAAACTCCCCTGCCCGACATGTAGGAGGAGTTAATGAGGGAAGACTGGAAGAACGAGGAAGAAAGTGGTCTTCTCTTCCCTCCCTCTTTTCCTTTGATTATAAAAATGTAACCCACTAAGTACCCGGGGCAGTGCAACACTCTCCTGCCCACTTGTAAACCTCACAAGTATCCTATTCTGATAAATCACTTCTTATCCTAATAAATCACTTCCATCACTTTGCCTCTCACTGAATTCTTTTCTGTGCTGAGACATAAAGAACTGGAACCCCTCGGGGTCCCTGAAACCTCACCTAGCGGTTTCAATATCAGTTTCTTGTGGATTCTATTCTCAGATTCTGTGACCTCAGAGGGTTCTCATGATTTACCTTTATTTCCTAAGCCTGGAAGAACTCCACACTAGATTTTATTATGGAGTAGGGATTGTTTTCTATGAGAATGCTATGATTTACAAGATGCCCCCTACAATGCATTCTGGAGTAAGTTAGGGTATAGATGTATTTCAAATTAAAAGTAGATATATGGATGCCATTCCTGGCATCCCTTTTCCCACAAGCTGTGCGTTTTGTATATGTAAGTTTGTATGACTTAATTTCTAGGTTTCTTTTTTTATCAGTTTCCGGCACTTTCTATGGTTGTATCATAATGAAAAAAGCAAGATCCTTCAACAACAAATGGGGTATCTTTGCATCCTCCATCTTGTTCAACAATATACACATACACACACGTAAGTCAGAAATAGGAATTTTCAAAGAAACTGCTCTCATACAAATCACACAGGTATAATCCACAGTATAAAAATCAAAGATATAAGCTGTCTGAGAAAGGAAAATAAGACACCTAAAACACATTTCTCCTTTTAAAAAGAGAATCAGCTTTAAAAGTAAAACTGTAATGCAGATCATAGAGAACTGAGAATATATTTAAAAATCAGGTGTGGTACTTCAAATGTATCCCTTTATGCAGATAAGACAGCCAAATTTATAAGCTTTTAAACTAAACAATGAGCATTGGTTAACTGCAAATCAAATTGAAACAAAGTTCTCAAGTAGAACTAAATTTAATTACACTCTGTTTTCCATCAAAAGTGACAGATTTTTCTATTATATTTTCCTGACATTGAATAAAATAAGAAAAAAATGGCTTTTATGGTCGCATTGTTCTATTGCAAAGCCTCTTTCTATCCATCTAAATTATACCTTTATATTTGTATGGAAGTCAAAGTTTGAATAACATGTTTGAGTTAATTATGGAAAACTATAAAAAAATCTCAGCTAGCTAGAAGATGAATTATACTTAATTTTAATCTCTTCAGAGATAATTAAACCCAAAATGCACTTTTAAGATTTTGGAATTATATTAACATTATTACTCCTTTTTACCTCCTAGCTTCTGTTGTTATTATTGTTGTTGTTGTTTTCTAAAATCTACACATACCACGGTGGAGATTTGCATTTTGGAATTGGCTATTTCAACTTGCAGTCTCCTTTGTGCAGATGAAGTTGAAATAAAAGTGCTTCTAATAGTTTCCAATTTTAAATACAACATATAATTCTAAATATAAATTTACTATGCAAATTTGTAGGTACTCACTGAATTAAATTTTGGTGTGAGGGAGAAAATAAAAAAAAAAAACAAAATCACCTGCATGTAATAACAGATCTATGTAATTTTACAATGTGCAATATTTTCTGCATAGCTACTGGAGATGTAATACCATCATATGAGGAATACACAGTCTGTTGGCAGAAAGGAAAGAAGTACATGATATGATAAGGGCTATGGTAGGAGCAAGTTTAAGGTTTGTACTAGGAGGACTTGCTGGAATTTAAATTGAAGTTTAAAGAATGGTTAAAAGTTATATAGTTCTTGGGACTTCCCTGGCGGTCCAGTGGTTAAGACTCCATGCTCCCAGTGCAGGGGGCATGGGTTCAATCCCTGGTCGGGAAACTGAGATTCTGAAAGCTGCACGGCACAACCAAAAAAACCCCCAAAAAACCCAAAATAATAATAATAAATGACAATTTAAAAGGTATATAGTTCTCATATCAGAACAACAGAACTTTCAAAGACCTCAATGTGAGGTATACTTGAAGAGTAAGAAAAAATTCCATATGACTGGAATGAAGTATGAATAGGCCTTTCTGGGGATCTGTATGTACTGGTGAGGAACTATCAACTCCTTTCCTCATTTCCCTTCCTTCCCAATACCTGGAAATAACTCAATTCTGGTAAAAGTTTTTCTCTATCTCCTTAAGCCTCCAACATTTCCTCTCTCCTCTCAGACTCACCTGATATCTTTGTTATTTCATTGAGAAAATAGGAGAAATCAGATGAGAACTTTTTAGATTACTGCCCTCCCACCTCAATGCAAATCACCAAGTCAACCAACCTACCTACGTACTCAACCACATATCTGTCCTTCTTCCTGTTAAAATGAAAGCGTCACGTGCCTAAGACCAATTCCTCTACTTAATGGCCTGGGTTTCAGCCCCTTACACATATTCCTGGACATCCATTTTGCAGATGGCTTCACTCTTTCTCTCTGTGGTGGGTGTTTTTTTTTCTTCTCTACTATACTGTTCACAACAGAATATAAATATTATTTGATGTCTCCCACCTCAAAAAAGAACGTCTTCTGACCCCAGAATCCACTCTAATCCACTCTAGTGTTCCATTTGTCCGATCCCATTTACAGACACACACACTTACATACATATACACACACGCATACATTATCTCAAAGGTGGTCTATATTCATTATTTCACTTCATCTTCTCCCACTCTTTTTAAAACTCTTCCTAAATAAGCTTTGCTCCCATTACTCTGTGAAAATTCTTTTCTCAAAGCCATTAATGGACTCCATGTTGCCAAATGCAATGGTCTTTTATCCAGTCCTTAATAAACTCTTCAGCTTTTGATACATTTCATCACTACCTCCTTCTTGTTTTCTTTACTCAGCATCAAAGATATAATTTTCTTCTTTTTCTTCCTTTCTCAATTAATACTACTTTTTAGTCTCCTTTTCTGATTCTTCCTCATTTTTCCAACCTCCAAATAATGGAGTGGCCCATTACTGAGTCTTCAGCTAGAATCTGTACCTACGTACTGCATCTAGAATTCAAGTCCTTCACTTCACTTCCATTTCTACAATCTTAGTCCAAACCACCATCACCTCTCACCTGATCTACTACTTTTGCTCTTGCTCTTTTCACTACATCCACAATGGACTTCTTCTATTTCAGCATGTGCGTACTTCCAGGCATTAGCTCTCTGTGTCTAAAATATTCTTACCTTGGTGTTTGGATATCACTTCTTTCACATGTCTGATCAAAAGTCACCATGTTAGAGAGATCATGATATAACATACTACCTAAAATCACAATTTTCTCCCCTCCCCTTTTCCTGCTTTATTTTCTTTCTAGCCCTTGTCTTGACTTGATTTTATTATTTGTTTGTTATTTTCCACCTTTCACTAGATTACAAAGCCCCAAAAGAGCAGTCTTGGTTCTGTTTTCTGCTATATTCCCAGCGATTAGAATTCTGCCTAGAACAGAGTTGCCACTCAAAATTTCTTACTAAATTATTATCTAACAAAATCATTGTCTCACAAAATGGGATCTAGGTGAGGAGAAGATAATTTGGTACTCCAAAAGAGGTGGGGCAAAAACAGAATAAAACTGACAATGAAACAGCCTTTTGCATGCAGTTGTGTTTAATATGTTAGGATTCTAATAAGGTATTCAAAATTTCATAGTCTTTAGAAACTATTTTGGATTTACCTATTTTTCTTTTGCCAAACTTAGTTTGTCTTCATTTACGGTAGGGATGGCAGATGGGACCTTTTTATTTTTGAAAATACATTCCTGATGGTAGAGTGTTTTGGGCATAAAATGTAACATCTTCAATACCTGTTTCCCTAAATCCATATCCTTTCCCCCCAAACACTTATAATCTCACCTTTCTGACATACACACACAGTTGTTTAAAAATGTTCTGAATCCCTTGATGACAAGATTTATGCACTCATGTTAAATCTCCTGAATTTTTACCTTCACCAGACAAGCATTGCTTCCTTTGTATTACAAAGAAAGGGTCGGTTGCATAATTTCATGTGTTTTAAAACAAGTCAAATTATTTCAGGACTTACATTTAAAGATTAAAGTTGGAGTGAGCAAATTTAGGATAAATATTAAAAACTAAATCTATTTCCTTAGGCCCAAACAGGGTTGACACTAACATGCAAAGGTGGCAGGAGAGAGTTCAAAGAAAGGATCTAAGAGAGATATTTATGTTCTGACTGGAGCCCACGGCATATTTAGTTGTTGGATAGAAGCTTGATACCTGACAGTGATCATTTCCCTACCATCAATCAAGAGAATAAATTTATACTTTGTATCTTGAATCTCTTCCAAAGTTCACACTTAGAATTTCAAAGCCATCATGTGCTCAGGAAACATCCTTTAAGACTGGGGATAATGGGATGGAGAGACAAATAAATAGAAATGAGATGCAGAAGTAGTCAGAGCATAAATTATTTGGACCAGGGTACTTCTGACTACCTTCATTGGTTTTTTAAAAAATATATATATAAGCAGGTACATGCAGTTTTTTAAATAACAAAACCAATCAACTACTATACAGAAAATTTGCAAAATAGAAAAAATACATGTAAATTCAGCACCATGACATAAATACAGTTATTGTTTTAGGGTAATTATTCTAAATTTTATTTATTTCCCATGCATTTTAAAAGCTTGTATCATTTATGTTTCTTCTTATCATGCTACTGTCGGAATAATATATGAAAATGTCTTTCCGTGAATCACCTCTGCCTTTTTAGGACCTCTAGTCTCCTCAAATCCCTTCCCATCTTGTTTTGTTTTCCCCAGGAAGTGTTTCAAGTGTATGTATGAAATAGTCTTCTTGCTTCCATTTGACTTCTATCATTTTCTTCCTCACCAGTATTGGCTCATGATTTTGATACCTTCTGAGACTGCCTATGCCACTGTTCTTTTCATTCCCATGGCTTCTGAAGCCTGCCTTAGGCACTAATAAGGCTGAGATGCTGCTGTGATGTCCTCTAAAAACACATCCCAGAGGAACGATTCCCTCTCACAGCTCAGAGAGCGTCTATTTCATATTCCAATGAGCAGCAATAGTACCTCTAGGTAGAGACGTAATGTCCTAGTCATCACCACTGCTGACACACTTTTCTAAATGTTAATGTGTCTTATGCTCCCAGTGCCTCACTAGAAGATTTCATAAATATTCCTGCTTTATAATAGCATCTTTCCATTTGGACTCAGGCACAAGCTTCCTCAGGATAAAATAATTGATATTTCAAGGGACTTAGCCCCTCATGTAAATGAATTCTTGATAGGTCCAATATGGCAGTTCTGTTATCATGCATCGGGTTTCAGTATTTTAACATGTAATATAGAATAGATTTTCAAATTTAGGTCCTTGCTAAATATATTTATGATTATAGTATATTAGCCTGGTTGTTTTTACCTAACATTACATAATTAGCATCTTTCATGAGTCTGTATTTTAATGTAATATTCATAATTTTTATAGTTTAGTATATGTGTTTGAGAGAATTCAGTGCAAAAATAGGGGTATCTGATCCAAATAATCCTTTCTCCTTGCGTGTTAACATTATTTTTGTGTATGGTAGAGGAAAAGAAATAAAATAATAAATGTTTTGGTGTTACTATTCCATAATGGAGTTAAATGATGTAGTAGTACAGCTAGAAACATGAGCCAGAATCTTTCCTTATCTTAATATTAGACTAGAAGTTCATGTTCTAAGTTTCTGACTCATGACTTTAATATTCTCCATGTACCTCTCTCTTCAAGTACAATAACATGTTGTTTCAGTAAATCTTATGCATGACCTCCTTGTACAGTTTGTTCATTTCAACAAATATTTATTGAACTACATTATGCGTTGAGCACTGTGTTAGATGTTGCGGGTACAAAGGAACAATAAGATAGGGTTCCTGCTCTGAGCCACGTGGCTCGTTTTCTCCGGAAACTGTATATCCACATCCATCACTCCTATCTACTGACTTTTTTGCAGACAAGGGAAAAAATCTAATAGAAAATGAGAATAAAACCAGAAGGAATCAATTAAATATTCCTCAGGGAAACTTATTAGAATAGAAAAAAGATGAAGATCAAAAACATCAATAGCTTAAAATTTTACCTGAGTGGACCGCTATTTATCAATAGATTATTTTAATTTAAAATGCCTTTTTATGTCTTTTTATACCAAATCTAAAATGCATGCAATAAATGCTTTTTTAAAAATATCTATTTAAACCAATGGAATAAATATTTTTTACTTGAAGTAAGAAGAGCCTTTTGAACTATCAAAGAGAGTTTCTGGAGCTTTCTATTAATCAGCGGAAGCATTTAAAGCCAGTATTGGTGGAGGCTGTGTCGGAGGGAGACAAGAGTAAGCTCACATTCACAGGATTTGTCTGCACTCTAGTAGAGGGAATACTGAATTTTCCCTTTGAAACAGAAGGAGTAAGGATTTGCATTTTTGACACTGATTCCTCATGCCAATAAACCCTAATGTTTTCTGTTTATGTATGTAAGACTCTTATTTAAAACAACAAAAACATTTAGTCAGCAAGGAACAGTTAGATGTATGTCATTACAACATATATATATATATATTCACCACAGCTTGGAGAATTAATTCTCGTTAGGATCAGCAAAGTCAAACTAAACAAACAGAGCCTGTCAACTAACTCCTCAGGGAAGCAATCTCCACTAGATAGTGAATGTTTCAGGGATTATCAAAACCATTGTCGAGAAAGTGTGAACTTGTGCTTTCTTATGTCCAGAGGGATCATGAAATGTATAAAGATTAGGAAAGAGTAAATAATTAGATGATGCCTTTCCTAATTTTGCTTCATATACTATAACTAGTATTATCTATAAATCAATGAGCAACCTGAATATTAATGACCATCGATGTTCAAATATATTAGAAAGCAAATGACAAATAGTTATAAATATTGAATAATTAATTGTAGTTGTAACCTCTCACATAATGATACAGGCACATGTGTTCACAAAATACAATCTAGATGACTATTTCTTAAAACATGAATTATAAGAATAATGAGTAAAAATAAATATTTATATTCATATAAAAATTTATTTTAATTTGATTTTTTTTTCTTCTTGGGGAAAATAGCCTAGTTATAGAAACCAGAAATTATAGTTTTGTGCCTAACGTATTGGGAGAATATGGGGAGCATGAAGATATTTCAGTGGATGCAAACACATGTAATTCAAAATTACACCAAAATTCAAACTGGGAATTAGAGACTAAGAATGGAGAATACCATGTGTGCATTTGTGTGTTCTTTGTTCTAATTCTTAATTTAGGTTGGTTATATTTCAAATTAATACAGCAAATATTTTTCAGTGGGAGCCATGATGTGGGTTAGGTCTCAGGGATAATGGAATGACTACCACATAGTTTTTGCCTGTAAGTAGCTTGCAGTCTAGTAATGGTACAAAGAAGCACATAATCATATACAGTTATCTCTTGGTATCTAGTATCTGAGGGGGACTGGTTCTAGGTACTCCCCCGCAACACCTCCACAGATACCAAAATCTGCCAATGCTAAAATCCTTTATATAAAATGGTGTAGTATTTGCATATGAGTTACGCACATCCTCCTGTATACTTTAAATCATCTCTAGATTACTTATAATACCTAATACAATGTAAATGTTATGTAAATA
The DNA here is from genome assembly GCF_964270905.1 of Leucopleurus acutus. Lineage (NCBI taxonomy): Eukaryota > Metazoa > Chordata > Mammalia > Artiodactyla > Delphinidae > Leucopleurus > Leucopleurus acutus. Next base: position 70,629,879 of record NC_139152.1, read on the forward strand.
TATGCTGGTGAATGGCAAATCCAAGTTTTGCTTTTTGTAACTTTCTGTAATTTGTTTTCCAAATATCTTTGATCTGTAGTTGATTGAATCATGGAGGATGCTGAAACAGAATAGAAAGGTCTGACTGCAAAAGTAAAAACAAAATGAGCATCATAAAAGATTTTTAAAAAGAGTTGCGTTTTCCAGGGTAGAGCGGAATAGACTTCTGTCAGGAACAGTCAGGAAAAGCTTCATGGTGAAAGTGATGAAGGACAATTTAGTTTATACAGTAGGAAACAGTATTAGACTTAACTTCTGTAAGCGAATTATCAGCTTATATATAACTTATAAGAAAGCACAGTACTAAAAAAGCGTTAATATGGTGTGTAGAAGTATTTTCAAGATGAACAATACAAAATATTGTCCTTATTAAAGAGAGGAGAGAATACTTCCACTCTTTTACCTCCATCTCTGCCTATCCATGCCCTGGCAAGTTCCCATGGGGAGAGAAGATGTTAATCTTATTGATCAGAATGTAAAACATTTTAATTGCTCCTCATTAGAATGAAAGCTCCTGATGAGGGCAGGGATTTTTGTAGGTTGTATTTACTGATATGTCTTTAAACCCTAGAACAGTGCCTGGTATATAACAGGTACTTATAAATATGTACTGAATGAATGAAAAGGCACTAACAATGGTGGCTATGATGCACTTTTAAGTGGTTGTTTACATCTATCACACTGTGTGCTCTTTGAAGGTAGGAACTACTTCTTCTTTTTTTTTTTTTTTTTGCGGTACACGGGCCTCTCACTGCCGTGGCCTCTCCCGTTGCGGAGCACAGGCTCCAGACACGCAGGCTCAGCGGCCATAGCTCACGGGGCCCAGCTACTCCGCAGCATGTGGGATCTTCCCGGACCGGGGCACAAACCCCTGTCCCCTGCATTGGCAGGCGGACTCTCAGCCACTGTGCCACCAGGGAAGCCCGGAACTACTTCTTAATTGACTTTTATAAACATATAGATGTGTTGAGAAATGTTTAATGCTTTGGAATGATTGGATGTCAGAAAAAAATATTAATGAGGAGCCCCACAAGCTACATGAAAAGGGCAAATGTCTTGGCATTTCAAATAGAATAAATTTAAGTCAACAAGCTATCAAACATTTAAAGGAAGTCAAATAGGTTTTGACCTTTTCAATTCCATCCATCCTTTAACCCAAAGGCATTATTAGACTTAAATTACAATGCTTGTATAAATGAATGTCAGTTGAACTAGTTATCTTTGTGAGAAAACAAAATGTATCCAGTGTCAGTTGATCTAACTATGTGGTAGAAAATAAGAATTTGTCACAAAGGAGAAGCTGATGATGCCAACTTATTGCTTTTGCTATTGCACGAAAAGACTTGAAAACACAATAAGTTGCACTTCCATGTGTTTATTTGGGAACACTGCAAAAGAAAAAAATCTAAGCAACACAAAAGGAATTTCACCTTTGCCATTTACAGGATGAAGCAAAGGATTTTGAAGAATTTCTTTCCCCAGATTTGTAGCAAAGATGTCTCTGGAAATTTGACCTTTAACAGATGACTATCCACTTCAAGCACTCTCCTTTTCTTACTTTCTTCTGAATTTACTTGCCAAGCAGGAAAAGTAATTTCCATTACATTATGAACTGGTCATCCCCTCCCTTACTGTGTTTCCTCAGGGTCAACACAATCTTGAGCAGTAATGGATGCCTACTATAGTTGAGGTGGTAGAAGGACCTGCTCAAATTGAAATAAAACTCTATCTTAAAATTTATGCCTGAAGTTTAGTATCATTGATGGTTCTGGTAATCACATATAATGTGGTAGAAAGCTATACAGATTACAAATCAGATATTTCCCACTAATAGAAATTTTCTAAAACATCCCCTTTAGCCAAATTATTTGCATAATAAGTGGCAAGATAATATTTTCATGCTACGTGGCTTGCACGATCTTGGTTCATGGGCCAGGGGTGAGGCCTGAGCTCCTGTGGTGGGAGCACTGAGTCTGAACCCCTGGACTAACAGAGAACCTCAGACCCCAGGGAATATTATCAGAATGAAGTCTCCTGGAGGTCCTCATCTCAGCACCAAGACCCAGCTCTACCCAACTGCATGCAAACTCCAGTGCTGAAAGCCTCAGGCGAAACAACCAGTAAGACAGGAACTCAGTCCCACTCATCAAAAAAAAAAAAAAAAAAAATGAGATGACAAAAAATGTGTTACAGATGAAGAAGCAAGGTAAAAAACTACAAGACAAAATAAATGAAGAGAAAATAGGCAATCTACCTGAAAAAGAATTCAGAGTAATGAGAGTAAAGATGATCCAAAATCTCAGAAATAGAATGGAGGCACAGATCGAGAAAATACAGGAAATGTTTCACAAAGACCTAGAAGAACTAAAGAACAAACAAACAGAGATGAACAACAATAACTGAAATGAAAAATACAGTAGAAGGAATCAATAGCAGAATAACTGAGGCAGAAGAACGAATAAGTGAGCTGGAAGATACAATGGTGGAAATAACTGCCACGGAGCAGAATAAGAAAAAAGAATGAAAAGAATTGAGGACAGTCTCAGAGACATCTAGGACAACATTAAATGCACCAACATTTGAATTATAGGGGTCCCAGAAGAAGAAGGGGAAAAGAAAGGGTCTGAGAAAATATTCAAAGAGATTATAGTCGAAAACTTCCCTAACATGGGAAAGGAAATAACCATCCAAGTCCAGGAAGCACAGAGAATACCATACAGGATAAACCCTAGGAGAAACACACCAAAACACATATTAATCAAACTGACAAAAATTAACTTCAAAGAAAAAATATTAAAAGCAGCAAGGGAAAAGCAACAAATAACATACAAGGAATCCCCATAAGGTTATCAGCTGATTTCTCAGCAGAACTCTGCAGGCCAGAAGGGAGTGGCAGGACATATTTAAAGTGATGAAAGGGAAAAACCTACAATTGAGATTACTCTACCAGCAAGGATCTCATTCAGATTTGACAGAGAAATACAAAGCTTTACAGACAAGCAAAAGCTAAGAGAATTCAGCAGCACCAGACCAGACCAGCTTTGCAACAAATGCTAAAGAATTTCTTTAGGCAGGAAACACAAGAGAAGAAAAACACCTACAAAAACAAACCCAAAACAAAGAAGAAAATGGTAATAGGAACATACATATTGATAACTACCTTAAATGTAAATGGATTAAATGTTCCAACCAAAAGACACAGGCTCGCTGAATGGATACAAAAAGAAGACCCGTATATATGCTGTCTACAAGAGACCCACTTCAGACCTAGGGACACATACAGACTGAAAGTGAGGGGATGGAAAAAGATATTCCATGCAAGTGGAAATCAAAAGAAAGCTGGAGTAGCAACACTAATACCAGATAAAATAGACTTTAAAATAAAGACTGTTACTAGAGATAAGGAAGGACACTACATAATGATCAAGGGATCAATCCAAGAAGATATAACAATTATAAAGATTTATGCACCCAACATAGTAGCACCTCAGTACATAAGGCAAATGCTAGCAGCCATAAAAGGGGAAATAGAGGGAGGGAGGGAGGTCCAAGAGGGAGGGGATATATGTATACATACAGTTGATTCACAACATTGTTAAGCAATTATACTCCAATTAAAAAAAAATAATGCCTTTATGTTACTAAGTTACTGAAAAACCTCAGAATCTATATATTTGACTTCTGAACATGTGATACATGATTGAAAGTGTATTTATATATTTCTTATTTGAAATTCTATTAGATTTTCCCAACTCACATAAACTGTGGAATTTGTTATTTTCCTTTTAGTAACATTATAATAGTATTATTTTGCATTTGTGGGAATTTTTAGTTGACAGTGAATATACACATCAATTACATTATTTAATCCCAAACAAAAACCTTCTAACAAAGACAAAAGTTATAGGAAGTTAGAAAATTAAAGCTTAGAGGGGGTAAGTGACTTGCTAAAGTTTGCCAGTTTCAACAAGATGGTCTTAATCTCTCTGATTATTTCTCTTTGCGGAAAAATTTAAAGTTAAGAATTCTACATGTTTATTTAACAAATCAATATTAGCTCAATATTCATTCTTTTTCTGGTGCTTGACTAAGACAAAATTCACAAATAGGTTCAAAAAGTTTCTTCTCAAATAAATTAAACATAAGTTAACATAAGATATATCACCAAATGCCTTACTCATGGTCAGATCTGGAAAGAAAGGCAGTAAGGCAGAGTATTTGAGCACACAGAGTCTGAGTCTTGGTTTGAACCCTGACTAGGCTACTGACTGTATGTCCTTGGACTATTTATTTTCTCTGCTCTTCAGGTTTTTTTCTTCATATGAATATGGTAAAAATTACACTTATTTCCAGGGGCTGTGGTGTGAACTAATGTAGTAAAACATGTACAAAGTTTAGAAGAGTGCCTACCTAGTTGATATTTTAATCTAGTTAAAAGCCAAATAAAGAGTAGTCCCCTACTTATGGTATTCAGTCAGTGAATATGTGTGTACATATTTATGTCTATCAAGGAGAAAAAACAGAATTAATAATTGGCATCTGGATAAAGGGAGACAATGAGTTTCAATGTGAGAAGGTGAGAATTTTTTGGAATGTCACCATTCACTAATACAGAACACCTATGACTGACTCCTGTGGGATGTTCTTTGATGTTATGTAGAGAAACACTCCCTGATGCTACACAGCAGTCCATATGTGGCATTACCTATAATGATGGATAAATACCTAATAAACTCTAGAAAAACAGCTGTAATCTGCCAGCAGTGGAGTAGGGACCCAGTGATACAATTGAGGGATCTCGGTTATTCTTTCTTACATTTTTAGATCTAGATTTACTCTGTTGTATCATATGTAGTGTAATCTTAGGAATTTTGCAAAACGAATGCCTTTGATGCTCAATGTGAATTAAACATGTTTTAGAAAGAAAGCGCTATGTTGCAGGAAACAGTTTTCTCTGTAAGCCACTTATATGCAAGTCTGTTTTCAAAGAGCTAAGTTTTTCTGGTAACGTTTCAGTGCTTGCACCATAAGCAGCTAGGAATCTGGAAGCAAGCCAGGTGGCTAGTACTCAACACATTTAAAGCAAAACCAATATTGTAGGCTGGCAGACACTTTGATGTTAATGGCACATTAGATTACTCCTCAGACTTTTATTACAAGGACTCCAAAGGTGCAGCCTTTGATAGCTGACAGTCTTGCTGTGTTTCAAGGAGTGCAACCTTTAATCTCCCTCTGAGCTGTTAGGTTTCACAGTTGTATCACCACGCCCTTGAAGGTTTGCTGGTGAATTCCAGGACAATTTCTTTGTGCTATGACTAGAACGAAGGATGAATTAAGCATCCTTGATAATGGCAAAGCAGAAGAATTGCAATTTCATTTATTTTATAGTTTCTTCTTTTTATTATGATTAGAAATTCCCTTTCTAAGCATGTATGGTATGAGCATCTAACAATATTCATAAATTTTGTTTAAATAACTCAAAAAAATAACTGATTTTTTTCCTTTGGAACTATATATAATCTTTCATAACAAGTTTTCTCTGTGAAATGAAATTATAGTAAGTATATGTATAAATTATATTTCTAGCATTTTTACTATCAAAATCAGTTAAAGACAACTCAGCTATGTTCTTTTTATTCCATTATGACTTCAAGAGTTTATGATTTGTTTTCTAATATATATAGGTTTATCAGAAGTATTTTGTAATTCATTAAGCACTCTTATCTGAAACTGGATATGCTACTGTCACTTGATACTTAATAATCATTTATTTGCTGTATTAAAAGTAATATATGTCATCATGGTAGGAATCGTAAAAACAATAAAATGGCATGAATGTCGACTAAGATAAAAATTTCTTACATAATACATACAATTCACTTTGAAAAATCATCTAGTTTAGTTTGTTATAAAAATCTGTACAGTTATGAATTATGTACCTATGAAACATGTACATATATGTATATATATGAATTCTAAAGATAATCTGAAAATAATATATTTAAATAGAATTATTTTAAATAGAAAGTGATATAACCTCATCCTACTGGTGGGTGAGGTAATCAACAGGATGTGTCTGCTGGTTGACCCATGAGCTGGACCCAGACAATCAGAGGTTCCTCACCCCCACCCCTGTCCCTGGAATGAGTGTTCTTGCATTCCCGGTACTAGAAACTGCCCAAGGACATAGCCTTGAGATAGCAATGTGGTTTTGAGACCACCTGGATGGTATACATGACTGAACCCAGTTAGGGCCTCTATATAAACTTTTAACTTTCTGGTGGGTGGCCGTGGAGATCTATTCATCTTGGGGCTGCCCAAGATAAGCCTTGCAAGTAAGTTGCCTTGTTTATTAAAACTGCCACCTACCAATCTAGAATTGTTTGCCTCTTTCTTCAGTCTCTCCATGCCCTGTGTGTACAGGGGCAATCTGCAAACCAACAATCGTCGAGCTGCCCAGGAGAACAAAGGAATGAGTATTGGGAAAGAGGCAGCCACAGGGGAAATCTTGAGTTGGCCCCTGACCTCTCTGTTATGGGGGTGGCCCATATACTAGATGCTTGTGGACCACTGCATGAGTACGGATGCCCCCGGAACTAGCTGCTTTAATGTGTTTGCTTGAGAAACTGTACATTGTGCACTGTGGCAAAAAAGGAAAACTAATGACTGTTGCAGGGGTTGGCCCTCACTGCATGTAGTTCGGCCAGCTACCAATGCCCAACTAGAGGCTGAAGCTTGAATTGGAAAGTTGGAATAAAAACTGAAGTTATAGAAGGACATGCAGGTGTCCTCTACTCTGTTAGCTTCAGGGCTAGCAGACGAGATAGGAGAGCAGAATAATAAGTTGGAGACCTGGAAATTTACACACTGTTGAAGTTTAAGATTCAAGCACTTATGACCAAAGTAGGACATTAAAATGTAGAATCCCTGGGGAAGTAAGGAGAGTGAAGGGGAGGAGGTTGTGGTGATTGATAATGAAATGAACAGAATGGCCCATTCCATCCAACCCTTAATACAAAGAAAAATTTTAAACTGTGATTACCCTAGATTTCTGATAATAAAAAAATATACCCCAAAACTCCAACAAGAAAACTTTCATTCTTTCTCTGTCTCTTGAAGTTGTAAATCTTATCATATCTGTGAATTGTAAACACTGCCTACTTGAGATTGAAAAAAAAAAAGGGCGGGGGGGATAGGTTTTTTAAAATACAGACTGTTATAAAATTCTGTGTTTTGTCAAAATAATTTCCTATGTTTCATATTGTCTTTATCAGGTCTTTGATTGCTTAAGAAAACAGTCTTCTCTAGTAAAAGAGCTAAGCTTTTTTTACAACTATATAACTCTCTATGTTTGCCTTTAAAGTCTTCAATTGTCTTTTTGGTTAAATGGATAACTAAATAGTGTTTCCTAATAATCTATGATCTCATTTAATCAAGTATTTTAAATCATTTGATCTTTTTAACAAACTTCCCCAAAATAAGATTCTAAATGAAGTCTTACTGACCTTGAACTAACTTTGGGATTTTGCAGCAGGCCCCTGGAGCATCTCAAAAGATGTGTTCTCTCTCCTTATAAAAGAGAGATTATCAAACTAAGTAGGCTTATTTAATATGTTAAATTACATGGTAAACATTGCCAAATAAGAATAATGCCAAACTTTCTTTATAATATATTTATAGGACATTCCAAAAAATCTAGTCTGTCCTGGTATAACGTTATCAGTCATAATTTTAAAGGGTAGGTCATAGAAATAACCAAATTTCCTTGTCAACTGCGTTATAATGAACTCTCATGAGATCTTTAACCATGGCTATTTTTAAGTCTTTTATCATTTACAGACAATTAGTGTTTTACTCTGATAATGTGTTCCTACAAGAGTGCTTCATCTTTGAGAAGATTCCTGGAAAAGACCCTGATAAGTTTCTAAAAACTAAGATCACGTGAAAGGGGCAACATTGGACCTTTCAATTGCTTCCCCAGGGCTCCCTACAATATGTCGTGGGATGGTTACTCAAGATCTGTCCTTGTTCTCCCTCCCCACATCAATAAAATAGGCTCAGGACATTGATGATATAATGCTAACAAGTGAAGACTTGCCTCTGCAGCAGGTCACTTTGCAGACTTTGCTAAAACATCTGAGAGGGAGAGGATGGGTGATGAACCCACAGAAAATTCAAGGCCCAGGCATAGCCAGAAGTTTTGGGAGTTGTTTAGTTGGATAAGACACACTGTGTCCCAGAATCTGTAATTGATAAGATTCAAGTCTATCCAACCCCTAAATATGTGACAGAGGTACAAGAGTTTGTAGAGATTTTGGGGTTTTGAAGGACTTTTATTTTCCACTTGGCACAGTGCCTCCATTCCTTACACCAACTGGTAAAGAAAGGGCACACATGGGACTGGGGATCAAAACAAGCTGCCTCTGAGAAGGCAAAAATACTAGTGAAGCTCTGAGCATCTCTCATGCAGCACTACCATTTGAATTAGATATGTCCGTGACTCCAGATGGTACGGGTTGGACACTGTGACAGAGACAACAAAAGGAGTGAGTACCCCTAAGATTTTGGTCTCAGGTCTGGTAGGGGACAAAACCCAATATATCCCCATAGAGCAACAGCTTCTAGTAGTGGACACAGAATGCCTCCGTAGAGCCTCTCACAAAGGAACAGCCTAGCATGGTAAGAACTTTCCTTCCTATCAAGGGGTGAGTTAAGAATATGTTCCATTGACTCACCTCTGCCATGGCTCAAACTACCACATTGACTAAGTGGCCTACTTGCAGCACAGGAGCACTCTGTCCACCAGCCCACTGTCTCTAAAACTGCAGGTGCTACTAGGCCCTGAAGAGTATGTAGATCCTCCAAATACTCCCACCCCTATTCCTATGGCAGGCCCTGTGGCCTGTAGAGAGGGAGTGGGGGAAATGCCCTCTGATGTTTGGTATACGGATGCCTGGAAAAAAAAGGAGCCACCACAGCCAATGGGCTGAATGCAGAGCAGGTTGGCTGGTTATCACTAATGAGCTCTGGCTGTTAACCCTTTGTACTGACAGTTGAGCTGTTCTAAAAGGGTTAACCCTATGGCTCAGAAAATGGAAAGCTGAGGGGTGGATGACCATGAATAAGCCCTTGTGGGATCAAGATATGCGGAAAGACATTTGGGTTCACCTGCAAAAGCCCAACACAGTCCTCACTGTCGTCTACATTCCGGCTCATGAAGCCTTGACACCCCCTGGCAATCAGGAAGCTGATGTCCTAGCCTGGGAATGAACTTTAGCAACTGACACATCAGTAGATACAGCAGATTGAGAGCATAGGAGGAGTGTCCACTGTAGTGCCTGCATAGGATGGTGTGTTGCCAAGGATGCCAGATTGCCCTTAAGATACAGTATCTTGGTTAATGCAGTATCAGCACGTCCTATGTGTTCTAAATACCGCCCAAGATAACTGTCAAAGGAGTCTGGTGCCATCCACTGGAGTTCCCAGCCGATGAGGGATTGGCAAGTTGAATATATTGGCCTCTTTCCTCTGACTGAGTGTTCTAAACATGCTCTGGTTTGTGTAGACACTGTATCTAGCCTAGCCCAAGGTTTCCCCTGTTGCCACACAAACCAGGCTACCACCATTAGGAGACTAGGAGAGCTGAGTACCGTGTACAGAAAGCTTCATCAAATAGACAGTAATCTGGGCTCACATTTCAGAGCTCATAATATGCAAAACTGGGCAGAATAACACGACATGGAGGTTCCATCTCCCCTATAATTTTCAAGCAGCAGGGCTAATGGAAAGAAAAAGTGGAATATTAAAGCAGCAGATTAAATTACTAACAGGTAAAACCACCTTGGCTGGGTGGACTAAACTACTGCCCCAGCCTCTGATACATTTGAATGATCAACCAGTGGACCTGTTGCCCCATATAGCAGACTGGGGACCCTGGCCGAAACATCCAATACCGTAAGGTATAGAAATCCCCAAAAAACAGCCACTGTCCTGACTCTTACCATGGATCGACGTGTTATGTTGTTGAGAACACCAAGCCCCATCATGCCTGAGAGAGAATTAGCCACTGAAATTTACGAGACGTCGCACCAGAATAGGTGAGTTACTTTGCACCACTGGGTGAGAGGAAACTGCTCCATATCCACTGCTGCCAGCCAGACCTGTTAAAATGCATTATACTTGAAACGGAACGTGAACTATTGAAGGGGGGGAGAAAATGGGGGTCCTGGTCTGGCATATCCCACCCCCATTCCATCGTCTCACACCAACACTGCTGCCTCCACCGGCCAACATGTATAACATGCAAACGAGGTCAAGTTCCTAAAGCTGCCAACCTCCTGTTCTTCAAGGCCAGGTGGACACATTCTGTGTTCCACTGGTACAATCATTTGGCCACTATCTTTGTCCCCTCCACTGGCCTGGAGGATATTAGAGCACACATGGAAGCCTTTACTAAATTCCCCCAACAAGCCTCAAGTGATAGCCAACAAAGCCTGTCCATACTGAATACTAAAATGTCTCTAATAAAAAAAGCTTTCCTCCAAAATAAAATGGGCTTGGACATTCCTACTACCCGGCAAGGATGCGCCTGCACCATTATTCAAAGAGAACGTTGTATGTTCATACCTAATAAGTCAGTCAATGTGTCATCTTTATTAAACCACATAAAAACACAAGTAAATGCCCTGAGTGATCTGATCACCACCTAAGGGACTTAGTAAATCAGTGGTTTGGGTCATGGGGCTTTTGGTGAAAAACAAATTGTTACTGATTTTGAAAATCATTATCTTAATGGGTTTTCTCTTACATGTGTCTATGCTGTTGCTGTGGCATCTGCCTCCAATACAGCCAGATAGCTGCCCAAACTAAGCTACCTCCATACTAGTAAAAGCCCTTGCTGGCAGCTCAGGGCACACTGCAGAAGAGAGGCCATATGAAATTGTAAAAGCTGGTCACGAGGGGTAAAGTATTGTAGGAGGTAATCAAGAGGACGCGACTGCCAGTTGGCTCTCAAGCTGGACCCAGATAATCAGAGGCTCCTCATTCCTGCCCCCACCCCAGCCTTGGAGTGTGCATTCATTTTCCTTCCCCACACTAGAAGCTGCCCAAGATGCAGTCTTGAGAGTACTGTGGCGTTGAGACCATTCGGATGGACTGAACCCAATTAAGCCTTCTATATAAACTTTTAAGATATTAGCAGATCTACTTGTCTGATGGCCGCCCAAGACAAGCCTTGTACGTAAGCACCCTTGCTTATTAAAGCTGCCACCTGCAATCTGGAGTGGTCTGCCTCTTTCTTCAGTCTCTCCTTGCCCTCTGTGTACCAGGGCCAATTTACAAGCCAACACTTACACTGATATAGAAACATCATTTTGGGGAAAAAATTACAAGCAAAGAAAACTAAGAATGTGAACTGATTTTCACAAAGTGATAGGCAACCCAAGATTAATAGACCCAGTCCTTTTACGGCTTCATGTGGATGTCTACTGAAGAATGACTGCACGCCTAACATTGCACTTTGCATGCACACTTGAGGGAAACTTGCCATCAAGTACGAATCACTCTGCTGAGTCAGCATGATGCTGTGGTTTAAGTATCATTCTAAATGCAAAATAGGTACCAGTCTGTGTCTGATAAACAGTATATGTAAAGTCCCAGTTTGTGCTGACAGTTCTTGAGTACATAAGTCAGAATTCTTGACAACACAAACATCAGTCCAGAGCTCTTGGCCAACACCCACTGTCTGCCTACATAGTGCCCTCTCTTTCTCCCTTCACATTAGTTGCTTGAGTTTTGTCTCCCCTAATTTACTTCTAATTCATTCCTAAACCCATGCTAATTTGTATTCTTCCCACACTACTCCACTGAATCTGCTATTCCCAAGGTCACCAGTGACCTCCTTTTTACTAAAACTGATGGACGCTTCCCAGTTTGTTTGTTTGCTATTTTTTCCCTCACATGAACTGGTACTACATTGACACTATTGCCTCCTCCCACCTTCATGAAATATTTCTTTCTCTTAACTCTTTTTCTATTACTTTTCTCTTAGCTCTTTGTCTCCTTATTTGGGCTCTTTATTTCCTTCTGCCTTTCCTAAGTGTTGATATTTTCCAAAGACCAGTCCTTAGTTCTTTTCTGCTTAAAAAAGGCCTCTTCTCACATTGCTGTGATATTTCATCCGTTTCCATAGATTTATTTATAACCTTATGATTCCCAAGACAGCTCTTTCTCATGAACTTCAGTTTACTGGAATAATGCATATTCTTTTGACCCTCGTTGCTCAAATTCATCTACTGCCCTTCTTCCCCATGCCATGAGCCACATGCCACAGAGGCTCACGCCATATCATCTGTCTCCTCAATAACTCTTAACATACGCTTGACTGACATCTATGTTCGAAAGTTGTCTACTTCCATTTCATCAATAGAATATCAAACAGGATTTTTTTCCCTAAAATATAAACATATGTCTGTCAATCCTTTAATATAACTGAAACTCTCCAGCGACTGCCTCCTTCATATGGGTAACAGCACAAAGTTCACACAAGGCTTTACAAGGTTCATTTTTGTAATATTTCCTCTCCTCCTTGCCAACTTCTCCAGCCTCACTTTGCCCCTGCCTCCTTGCTCCCAGCCTCTGTTGCTGAACTACACAATGTACTGGCAGAAGGCAAGCAAACTCCTTAGTTGGTAAACCGTCTCTAGCAATTATTTATCAAGATAACCAGAGCTTCTTAGACTCATGGCTACAGAATGGATTTGCTCATATTAAGCCACACACTTCTGTTACTTCTAGCAATCAACTTTCACATTCTTTGAAGCTGAATTTGAGATGGTCTTCTGCCAATACATTGCATAGTGAAGTAATACAAAAGTCTGAACATATAGGAGATATGTTGAGCTATCTGAAAAGAATAATCCATGATCGAAGGAAGTTTAATTGTCTTGAGTGTTGCTTTGTTCTATTTTATACATTTTCATTAATTTCTTTGTTTATTTTGCTACAATATTGGATGTTTTCTATTATAATCTTCAATTTTACCAAAACATAAAAAAGGCATTACCATGCAAATGTGGGCACATGCATTCTACACTGTTAGAGAGTTTATTTGAATTCAGCGTACATGGTTTCAGGGTCAGCAGTTACAAAGCTGTTGCTGAAGGGACACTTCTAATTGTGCCAGAAGATTTGGGCACCATAGGTATAGCTTTGTGGCAGATCTAAACTTGTATCATATGCCATCCTCAAATTCTTAAGCCTTTATACTTAATAATCAATATTCCATCCAGCACAATAATAAATCATAGAATTTTTTATGGTTACAATTAAGGTGTACTTTTCAGTTACAAAAAGAATGAAAAGGTTACTGGAGAGGTGATGTGATTTAATGAAAAGGCCATTGAACAAGAAGGAAAGGCTCTCAAGTAAGAAATAAATGTGAAAGCCTTTGAAGAAAGATAAAGTATTATGCAAACATAGTATTAGTATTAAAAATCTAAAATGGGGGCTTCCCTGGTAGTGCAGTGGTTGAGAATCTGCCTGCTAATGCAGGGGACACGGGTTCGAGCCCTGGTCTGGGAGGATCCCACATGCCGCAGAGCAACTGGGACCGTGACCCACAACTACTGAGCCTGCACGTCTGGAGCCTGTGCTCCGCAACAAGAGGCTGCGATAGTGAGAGGCCCGCGCACCGCGATGAAGAGTGGCCCCCGCTTGCCACAACTAGAGAAAGCCCTTGCACAGAAACGAAGACGCAACACAGCAAAAATAAATAAATTAATTAATAAAGTCCTACCCCCAACATCTTCTTTAAAAAAAAAATCTAAAATGTTCATTTCTAGCAGACCTCATGTGTTCTGGGGCTATCGGGATAACATTCAAAAAGTGTTCAATACAGGCAGTAATATATGGTACCGCGGGAAACACTAAGTCCCAGATTTCAACTTCAAACTTGGAATTTATTGCTTTTGTGATCTTAACGGTTGACCCTTAATATCCTTTCTACACAGTCTTTTAACTTTGTCTTTATGTAGTGGTATTCTGCTGATGTTCTTGTCTTTTTCCTTTAGGAAATGTCCCACAGTAACTGTGCTATTAAAACTGGACGTGTTCCAAAAGAGTTGTCAGAGACCATGGCAAACTTTGATTCAACCTCAGTGGAATAACTGCAAGGTAACTGTCCCAAAGTCATCACTTTCTGGATGCCTCAATAAATCTGGCCTTGATAACATGAAAATGTTCCTTCTTGGGAGCCTGTGGAGGAAGGAACATGACTACATTTGCTGTAAAATACCAAATTACACAGAAACTTCAGAGAGCAGGTGAAAGTCTTCAGAAGTTAATATAAGAAGGCTTATATGTCTTTTCTTTCCTTTTTCTCTTCCCTTTCTTTCTTTCTTCTTTCTTTCCTTCCTTCCTTCCTGCTACACTTGAGCATGTTTCAAAGAAGTATGTTTTACAACTGACATTAATAATATTATCTGTTTGTATTTATTTCATCCCCTTTCCAATCGAAGTTCACGAATCTCCATAAAAATGATCTAATTAATCCTTAGAACACGCTTATGTGGAAAGCAGTGGAGAAAATGTTACTTACTCTCTTACAAAGTGAGAAAAATAAAGTATAAATGCTTCAGGTGAGGTGCAGTTAAGACAGTGGAGGAGGGCTTCCCTGGTGGTGCAGTGGTTGAGAGTCCACCTGCTGATGCAGGGGACGCGGGTTCGTGCCCCGGTCCGGGAGGATCCCACGTGCCGCAGAGTGGCTGGGTCCGTGAGCCATGGCCGCTGAGCCTGCGCATCCAGAGCCTATGCTCCGCAACGGGAGAGGCCACAACAGTGAGAGGGCCCGCGCACCGCAAAAATAAAACCAAAAAACAAAAACCAAACAAACAGTGGGAGATCCAGGTGTACTACTAAGGTTTTGTACTTCTTTCCCCCTTATTTCATTTTAATAATAGCATCTTAGTTCTCTTGCCTTTTTTCACTGATTAAAAGACCTTGTCCCTCTCTCTCCAAGTAGAACATGAGTTACTTGAGGGCATGAAATTCAAAATACAGCTTTTACATTATATTTCTAGGGCCTAGACTCATGTACATAGAGATTAATATGTATTAAATTGAATTAAATTAAACTATCATTGTTTTTCATTTCAAAGGTACATGCATTTTTAAATTCAAACATTACAAAAGGGTTATACAATTAAAAGTAGGTCTCTCCCATGCAGATACACAGTCCCTGACCCAGAAGCAAATGCCAATAACATTTTCTTGTCGTATGATCTTTCCAGACACTTTCATGCATATTAATGAATGAGTGTGTGTCTTAGTGTTTGTATTCATATTTGAACAGTTTGAACAAGTGAGAGAGCAAATAAATACAGTGTACTAGATTTTTTTTTAACTTAACAATATATATTGGATAACTCTTTCTGTAAACTTTTCATTTGGAAATCACTTCAAATTTGTATTTTAAAAAAGTAGCAGGAATAAAAATAGTATAAAGAACATCAATATACTCTTAACCTAAGTTCAAATATTACTAACATTTTACCCTGATTATCATTTGTTTGTTCTTTTTCTTTTTCTCCCTCCCTTTCCCTTTCTCCCACTCTTTCTCTCCCTCTTTCTCCCTCTCTCATCATTTGAAGGAAGTTGCACATACCATGGCCTTTTACTCCTAAAAATGTTGATCTTTAATTCCTAAGAATAATGATATTCTCTTACATAACCACAGTACAACTCTCAAATTAAGTAAATTTAATATTGATATAATACTTTATAATAATACGTGACCACATTCCAAGTTTGTCCATTGACCAAAAAATATTCTTTAGAGAATTTTTACTTCTACAATATAGCACTGAGTCTAGGATGAGGTATTGATCATTTAGTTATTATATCTCTTCTGCTGCTTTTATTTTTTTAATTTTTACATTTTATTTTATTTAATTTTTTATACAGCAGGTGCTTATTATTCATTTTATACATATTAGTATATATGTCAATCCCAATCTCCCAATTCATCACACCACCACCACCTCACCACTGCTTTGCCCCCTTGGTGTCCATACGCTTGTTCTCTACAACTGTGTCTCTATTTCTGCCCTGCCAACTGGTTCATCTGTACCGTTTTTCTAGGTTCCACATAATATGCGTTAATATATGATATTTGTTTTTCTCTTTCTGACTTACTTCACTCTGTATGACAATCTCTAGATCCATCCACGTCTCTACAAATGACCCAGTTTGTTCTTTTTTATACTTCTGCTTCTTTTAATCTGAGTCATAGCAGAGCCTTTCTTTGACTCTGATGACATTAGTAATTTTGAGGAATAAAAACCTCCTTGTCCCTTCTTTAATTGAATGTTCCTCATTTTGGATTTGTCCGTTGTTTCCTGATTAGTTTTAGATTAATGATCCCAGGTAAAAATAATACACAGGTAAATTTATTCTTCTCCAGGAATCAAATCTGGGGATGCGTAATAGCCATCTGTCTTTCACTGGTGATGATAATTTTGAAAATTAAAACAACAGTCAAGGGCTCCCCTGGTGGCGCAGTGGTTGAGAGTCCGCCTGCTGATGCAGGGGACACGGGTTCGTGCCCCGGTCCGGGAGGATCCCACGTGCCGCAGAGTGGCTGGGCCCGTGAGCCATGGCCGCTGAGCCTGCGCGTCTGGAGCCTATGCTCTGCAACGGGAGAGGCCGCAACAGTGAGAGGCTCGCGTACCGCAAAAAACAACAAAAAACAACAGTCAAGGTGTTGCCTGATTTTCCACTGTAATGATTCTTTTTGTTCTCCCTTGCAACTCATAAGCAGTCTCTAGGAGCGAAACTATACAGATGTCCTGCTCCACATCAAAAATTCCCCCTTAGATGCAGCATCTATTTGTGACTTGCTTGAGCCAATCTTTACTATTTTGGAAGCAAAATGACAATTTTCCAACTTTCACTCTCTCTCTCCATTTACCAGTTGGTCCTCTGCATTCTAACATAAATAAGAACTATACCTTCTCCCCCATTTATTTATTTATTTATTATCTATTTATTATTGATGTGGACTCATGAATTCCTACTTTGTTCAGTAGCTTATAATTTATTACTGTGCTTAGTTATTTTGGTCCTCACATTTTCCCAGACTGAGTCAAGATTTTACTCTTGAAAGTCTAGGAAGACCACCCCCCCCACCCCCTCAAGAGCAGAGCTGTCCTTCTAAGAGGACAAGGCAACCAAAATCAGCCAATGAAGCTTCAGTGGCAGTTGAGCCAGGGCTGGCCTCAGATCCTAGACCTGCTTGACTGCTGTATGTGAGAAAGCGTTCTACAAAGTGTCAACCAAATGCCAAGTGAATCTCCCCCAGTCCTAACAGCAGGTGGTTCACCACATGGCCAACCAGCCTGTTCTGACAGTGCTGACAAGCCTTTCGCTTCAGACTGACTAATTGTCTGGCTTGGTCCTACCTGAACCTGCTTGGTCAAACCAGCCCTCCTATCGTCGGAGACTGAGGGACAGGAGGAAACTGAGAAGAGATTACTCATGTTACTGAAGGTGGCCTCCCAGTGTCTCAGAAGTTATCCCCGCTCCACTGCCCACCCTCTTCTTTTTTACTAGCCCATCAAATCGCCCAGGTATCTCCTTTTGACTGAGTCTTTTACAGCTTCCTGAGACCCTAGGAAGAGCAAAACTCTGATTCAAATCTGAGTTTTCCCCAGGGCTTCAGCTGCATTTGGGCCTGTTCCCCTTTACTCTGTGAATAGTCCAAGGTGGTCATAGCAATGCACCCACTCAGTTGAACTTCAGAGAACATGTGGCAAAACCCCTCTAGCTGCAGGAGCCTGCAAGACAAATGCAAAGAACACAGCAGTCCTTTCCAGCTCAGTGGCCCAAAAGCTGTCTTTGCCAACCACTGATGCTACTTCAGGTTCAGTCCCTCTTTTCACCTGAAATTGCATCACTTCTCTCATTTAAATGATTGAGTGAAGCCCTCATGGTCCTCTCAGATTCTCAAATGCTGGTACCTTTTTCACTGTTTCTCCTCCTGCGTGTTCCACAGGTACTGACTTCTTTTTTAATCCTGTAGTTTCTGTATATCAGGACACTTGACTTTGGACTAGAAGTTTCAACAGCCTTTACTGATTTGGTTTGATTGTCAGGGAAAGAACTTTAGAATAAAATATTAGGGTATTTTGAGGCATATAGAAAGGATAAAAGGAGAGGAAAAGTGGCGGGGGGAGCTGCTGAAAATCTAGCTGTGTCAACAAATCCCATCTGTAAAACAGTCCCTTAGCAACGGCTTGTGAAAGGCAGTAACCCCCGTTCACCACTTCCACACACACACATACACACACCCTTCCCAGATCCTTAGGGGTTTTGCTGGCCTCTCAGAGCTTTCAGCAATACAGGGGTGGGGGTGGTGGTGTGTATGGACTGATTCTAGCTGCTAAAGGGGCCCAGGAACGGGAAGCCTCTCAGGTACTTTGCCTTATTAAGCAGAAGAACAACAATGGTGGCCCCAAGCGATGATATCGGCAATGTGACTCTCAATTGCCCTCCTCTTGATAATGGGTTGAAACTAGGAGTCCCTAATCCAAAATGTCTAATGACAGTCAAGCACCACAGCCCTTGCCCCAGTTCCCCAAACCCACAATAAGTACACGTGGCTACAGTTTTTCCTTGTTGAGAAGTTGGCAGGAGGCAACTGGCCATATTTCTGGCTCCAGCGATCACTTTCCCTTGGTTACTGATCCACCCTCCACACTCAAAATTAGCTCTTCCCTGTGAGCTCTGCCACTTGCAAGTTTAGAGAGTTTTGTAGAAAGTCTTTACAAATGCTTAGGCGGTGGCATCTGAACAGTCACGTAGAGGTCTGAGAATATTCTGTGATTGCACCCTGTGGTACGCACATCCTAAGGCGACCCTCAGTGAGTCCGATCCTTCTGTAATTCCCTCCCCTTGAGTATGGGCATAACCTGTGACTCACTCATAGCCAAAAGAATATGGCAAAAGTGATGGGAAGTTACTCCCACAATTATACTGTCACTTAAGACTCCATCTTGGCAGACTCGAGCAAAGACCCCCCTGCTGGCTTTGGAAAACTAAGCAGCCATGTTGAGAGAGCCCCCTGGCAAGGAACTGAGGCAGCTGTAAGAGCTGAGAGCAGCCCCCAGCTGACAGCCAGCAAGAAAATAGGGACCTCAGGGGCTTCCCTGGTGGTGCAGTAGTTGAGAATCTGCCTGCTAATGCAGGGGACACGGGTTCGAGCCCTGGTCTGGGAGGATCCCACATGCCGCGGAGCAACTGGGCCCGTGACCCACAACTATGAGCCTGCACGTCTGGAGCCTGTGCTCTGCAACAAGAGAGGCTGCCATAGTGAGAGGCCCATGCACTGCGATGAAGAGTGGCCCCCGCTTGCCACAGCTAGAGAAAGCCCTTGCATAGAAACAAAGACCCAACACAACAAAAATAAATAAATAAAGAAAATAGGGACCTCAGTTCTACAGCCACAAGGAACAGAATTCTGCCAACCACTACATGGGCCTGAAAGAGAACCCAAACTCTAGAAAGGCACATGGCTACACCTTTACTGCAGCCTCTTGAGACTCCGAGAAAAAGATCTTTCTAAGCAGTGCCTGTATCACTGACCCACTGAAACTGTGCAATCATGTCCATTGTTTTAAGCATCTAAGTTTGTGGTAATTTGTCACACAGCAATAGAAAACTAATATATTCCCCAGGGCAGTAAGAACATCTCCCAAGGAGAAGAAAAGAGGGACTAGAGTCTAGCCTAGCCCCTGTGACTTCTATTTGCAGCTCGTCAGGCCCCTGCATTCTTCAAGTTCCCAAACTGGTTCCAGCAGGTAGCACTGCTGGTGGAGTTTATTTATCATTTTTTTTCACAGAGACAAATTAAGTCAATAAAAATAAAAGAAATGTAAGAGAAGAGCTTCTGAATATTCAGGAGAGCAGTGGGTTGCATAAGGCGTGCCCACATGACCACAAGCAGAAGCACCCATACGGTACCTCCCAGAATACTTTGCTTTGCCTGATGCTGGGCTGTCCTTCACTGACTGGTCTTCAGGCATGTTTACACCAACCAGAAAGGGGAAGATGGTGACCCATACAGCAGCTTTCGGGCTGTGCACAATATCTCAAGATGAAAGCTGTTCCTATCAATGCTGTGTGGCAGAAATGGGACAGGGATTAACGAGAAGTGAGTTCCACTGCCACCCTCTGAAGCACCTCAGACCTAGTTCTGCTCTCCAATTACCAGCCCCCAAATTAAGCTGTAACAGAAAAGTCCTTTCAGATTATGGCTCTCCAAAGGGATCTAAGTCTAGGGTCTCTCACCATCTATTCATTTAATCACCATTTAATGATCTTCCACTCTATGTGAGCACTGCTGATACAGCAGTGGATAAAAGATATGAAATCCCAAAACATATGGATTTTGAGTCTAAAGGGAGATATAGAGAAGAAAATGGCAATTAAACTATATGATAGGAAAAGTACAGGTGTTGTCTGAGCACAACAGAGGGACGCCTCCCCACTGCAAAGTGGTCTTAAGGAATTCCTATACGCCACCAGCAATGACATCTGAACCGAGACGTGAGAGATGAAGAGCAATTGACAACACAGAGTGCTCCAAGCAGAGGGAATATGTAACTAACACCCAGAGGTGAGTTTGAGGAGCAGCAGAACTGAAGCATAGAGTTTGTAGGTTAGTCATAATAATAAGGTGCAGCAGCTATCCAGCATGTACTGGATACTATTGTTATGCTAAATGAATGGTATATATCATCTCATTTGATTCTCATAGCATCCCTCAGATGAGACAACTGAGATGAAGAAAGGTTATGTGCTTTGCCCATGATGGTACCGCTGGTAAATGGTGAAGCCAGAAATTAATGTGCAGCTGATTGGCTTCACAGTCCACAGCCTTAACTCCCAACTCTCATACCCTAGTCTGTAGCTTAAATGAATAAACCAAATTGTGGGCCTTCAGGTCAGGCCTCTATTCTTCACTAATGGAGCCACTAACCCAACATACAAGTCCAAATCCACCTCAGATTCTGGAACTTCTCTGACCTCAGAATCTCTGTCCAACCCAAGAGTTCTTCCTCAAAAGTGGGGACAAGCCAGCCCTCTCCCAGTTATCAGGTCCCTTGTTAGCAAGCCAGGTTTCCACACTGAGGCTCTGCTTCCTTAGGCTTTTTGAAAACTAGAATCTTGTCTCTGAATTCAGTCCCCTTACATAGATTCCCATTTCTTAAGACTGCAGACACCAGGCTTTGCCTCTTTTTTGGGGGGACTTTTTCCTATTTTTGATTTCCTGAATATCCTCATATTGCTTTTAGGTTCTTTGGAGTCTAGTCTCCCTCAATGGAGTCTGACTACAAAACATTGCTGAAAGATCCTCTTTATTACATGGAGGGGGCCGTGGATTTCCCTAGGCATAGTATTGTGGACATCTTTTCTCATTTCAAAACCCCCTTTTGACTGCACTGATCTCTGAATCTATGGTGCATCACACTCCTCCTTCCCTGTAGGTTGCTGGAGTTAGTAGTCAAATTCTGTTGCTTTGTTTTTCAGACTATTTTGGAAAGAAGAAAGATATCATTTCTCTCCTAACTAGAATAATTAAAGACACCTTGCCCTTTCCCAAAACCACAAGAACAAGTAAATTAAGCAAAGTGGTTTTTTCTAGGCAAATCAGAAATCTCTTCTTAAGAAGAATTCTCTAATCACTGTAAAGCTACAAGAATAAATAGCTCAATGTGTAGCCAACTTTGAAAACAAAATTTTCTAACACTAAATGTATATTTTTGCATATGCAAAGATACATAATTTTGTATGTATATATTTTACACTCATATTTGCATATTATAGTATAGTAGTCTCTCTAATCATACAGATTTTTAACCCATATGTACTGCATATTCTCTCTTTGGGTTTCAGCTAGTTTCTCCAACTTCTTAAGGTATGGGAGATCCCCTATTTAGCAGGCTGTGGATACCTCCTGGCACAGCAGTGCTTCTTTTTGAATAGTGTCTGGCTTTCTGGAGAGCCCAAGTCTTAATGTCAAGGGGTTTATTTGTTTATTTGCTTACAAACGAAGAGCTGCTTATTGTCTATAAAGATGCTTATAAATATTATAGCTTCAATTGAAACAATAATTTTTATGAGAAAAAATTAGCTGCTGAGTAAATAATCCCCACAATTTTCTATATTTTTGGATATATTTTTGTCCTTTTTTTAACGATGATGATGTTTTAAACATAATAACTAGGTGTACAATATCTAGTTATTTATTATGAATATGTTTGGTACAAGTTATGAAGACCGATTTAAAAGGGTAAACGTTACTTAACATTTCACATATCCATCCATGGAATAAAGTTTTTCCATTTATGAAGGAGTCATTATTTGACAGTTCTGTTCAGCAGGTCTTTATTCCTTTTCAGTTCTAAATTGCTTGAAAATGACTTCAATTCCTAACACTCAATTTCTTGCTGGATTTCTTTCTGTCTAGCATCTCAGACTACTTTCTTTAAGGCCACCAGTAACCTTCTCTTCAATTTAAAGTACAGTTTCCTTTTTTTCTATATTTTGAGCCTTTCTGCTGCCTTTCATATGTTGGCCACTGCATTCTCAATTACACTTTTTTCTAGTTTCACTAACACTGCTTACACCTGGTATAAGTTGTACATGTGGTTACTCAATTTCTATACCCTTTGCAGGGTCGACACTTCTTCGTATCCATCAAATATCTGTGCATTCCAAAGGACCTTTGCTATATTTATATCACAATTTACAAGTAGATATTGATAATATTTTTGTTGCTTGGCATGTAACTCAAAGTGCACAACCTATGAGTCATCCACATATTAGTGACAAGGAGGCTGCAGAGATGGGCAAGTATTTTAGTACTCTAGGAAAGTCCATTCAACTTTCCTTTTTGTAATTAAGATTCACTAGCATCTCAGTGCCTTCAGTTTTCTCTGGGGAAAATACAAATTTTGCCAGTTTCTAAGTGCCTATACCATTTATTTAGCTGCTATCCTTACCCTAGACATTATGCCAGATGCTGGAGATTCAGTGGTGACTCAATACAGACTCGGCCATTATTTTCATGAACCTTAAAGTCTAGTTGGGAAGACTGGAATTAAACGTTTTTATTAACAAAAAATCCTGCAACTGCAACCCTTGCAAGTGTTAAACATTGTTCTAAAAGCTTATACTAGGAAAATTTGACCTGGTCAAGGAACTCAAGGAGGACTACCTTAAGGGTGTACCTCACTAACTGAGATTTGAATGACAAGTAGGAATTCAGTATGTGAAGAGGAACCTGCTAACCAGAAGGACTGGCATGAGCTAAGTCTCAGTGGTGGGCCAAAGAAGAGATTATAAGAGAAGCAAAAAGAAGGCAAATGGTGTGGAATGCGCAGAGTAACCATGCTGGACCTTGTAAACTATATTACTTTTGTCATTATCCTGCAAGTAATGGAAAGCTATCAAAGAATTTTAGATGACAGGGGATAAAGAGGGGCTATGGGGAAGCGGGGGGAAAGAACTGTCATGTTCAAATTTATTTTTCCTGCCTAAAGATTTGTGTGGATTCCCTACACTAAATACTATCTTTTCCTTCCTGATCTAAAGTTAGGAGGCTGTTCTAATAGTTTAGATTTATTTCTTTGTGTGAATCAAAGGCCTTTCATTCTGAGTCTCAGTTTGTTTGGCCTCCTCTTCACAACCTCTAAACAGTGGAATTCCCTAAAGCTTCCTCTCTAGTTGATATCTTTTGTCACATTGGTTTTGCATGTCAATAATTTGAAGAGGGTCATTAAATATCTCAACTCCAGTCTTGTATATCCAACAGCTACAAAGGTATACTTGTATATTTTTAACAGGCAACTCAAACATAGCAAATCTAAAGTATACAAAGAGAAAGAAAACCAGTTTCTGCCCTCCCCTCAGATAGTCAGGCATTCACTTAATAAAAATCTGCTAAATCCTTTTCCAGGCCATGGGTATTCAAAGAAGAATTAGGTAGAATCCTTGACTTTAAGGGAACAAAATATTCTCTGCAATTAGTTATCATATTCCCTATGATTAACTATCACAATGCTGTATGCTAGTGGATACTTTTGTTATACTTTTTTTTTTGCTTTCCCTAAAATGTTTTCCTTTCTGGACCACCACCTCTCTAATGCTTCATAGCTCCTGTTCATTTCCTACCCTCAAGATTATTTCTCTTCCCTGAAGTTATCACGTGCACGCCTTATGTGATACTGCCCTGAGAGTTAATACTAAAGATTTGGCAAGCAGGAAGTAGCTCTGAAGAAACAGGCAGGCAGTTGTCTTGCATTTCCTGAAGTGACCTGTCTTATTGTCTCCTGTGCCCTGCCATGAAGACCCAAAAAACCCAAATTCTTTTTTTTTTTTTTAATTTTTTATTTTTTGGCACGGGGAATCTTAGTTCCCTGACCAGGGATTGAACCCGTGACCCCTCCATTGGAAGTGTGGAGTCTTACCACTGGACTGCCAGGGAAGTCCCAACACCCAGATTCTTGATGCAATGTCAACACCACACTTATCTCTGTATCTCCACCACCTACCAGAATGCCTAGAGCACTGTAGGTGTGGGAGGCTATAGACAAAGCCTAACTGATTATGCCCCCATTGAAAGCCATCTCTTTCTCCATATTGGAAACTCACCATTATTGTATAAGTGAGTAAACTTGGAATAACAGTTTTAGGGACAATCTTATGAGACAACTATGAAACTAGTGTATGGACTTCTCTAATGCTCAGTACCTCTTTCTCTCCCTCATCTCCCAGTACTAACTTGTGTTTACCATAAATTACATGCCACCTAAATCATAGCAAGCAGTGAATGAGATCGTGCTTCATTTTTCTTTTAAAATAATTGAAAAATAAATAGCCTTTATATAATGGCGTTTAAGTAATTTAAAAAATAACTACAGTGAATTGAGTCATGTGATAAAACAGGGGTGTCCATTCCCCTGCATCTTCAAGCTGACGCTAGCCAATTATGGAAACATTGGGTCATTTAGGATCAGACATTTCCTATCTTTAGCTGATATCTGATCAAGACCATCAGGAGTAACTCAGGGACAGGAGGGACCTTCAAGATAGCAGAGGAGTAAGATGTGGAGAATACCTTACTCCCCACAAATACATCAGAAATACATCTACACATGGAACAACTCCTACAGAACACCTACAGAATGCTGGCAGAAGACCTCAGACTTCCCAAAAGTCGTGTGGCTGACAGGGTCTTGGTGTTCCAGCTGGGTGTCAGGCCTGAGCCTCTGAGGTGGGAGAGCCGAGTTCAGGACATTGGTCCACCAGAGACCTCCCAGCCCAACAAAATATCAAACGGTGAAAGCTTTCCCACAGATCTCCATCTCAACGCTAAGACCCAGCTCCACTCGATGACCAGCAAGCTACAGTACTGGACACCCTATGCCACACAACAAGCAAGACAGGAACACAATGCCACCCACTAGCAGAAAGGCTGTCTAAGATCATAAGTTCACAGATACCCCAAAACACACCACCGGACGTGGTCCTGCCCACCAGAAAGACAAGATCCAGCCTTATCCACCAGAACACAGGTAACAGTCCCCTCCACCAGGAAGCCTACACAACCCACTGAACCAATCTTACCCACTGGGGGCAGACACCAAAAACAATGAGAGCCACAAACCTGTAGCCTGAAAAAGGAGACCCCAAACACAGTAAGTTAAGCAAAATGAGAAGACACAGAAATACACAGCAGATGAAGGAGCAAGGTAAAAACCCACCAGACCAAACAAATGAAGAGGAAATACGCAGTCTACCTGAAAAAGAATTCAGAATAATGGGAGTAAAGATGATCCAAAATCTTGGAAACAGAATGGAGAAAATACAAGAAACCTGAAGAGCAAACAAACAATGAAGAACAACACAATAAATGAAATTTAAAATTCTCTAGAAGGAATCAGTAGCAGAATAACTGAGGCAGAAGAACGGATAGGTGACCTGGAAGATAAAAGAGTGGAAATAACTACCGCAGAGCAGAATAAAGAAAAAAGAATGAAAAGAATTGAGGACAGTCTCAGAGATCTCTGGAAAAACATCAAACGCACCAACATTCGAATTACAGTGGTCACATAAGAAGAAGAGAAAAAGAAAGGGACTGAGAAAATATTTAAAGAGATTATAGTTGAAGACTTCCTTAATATGGGAAAGGAAATAGTTAATCAAATCTAGGAAGCACAGAGAGTCCCATACAGGATAAATCCAAAGAGAAACACAAAAACACACATATTAATCAAACTATCAAAAATTAAATACAAAGAAAAAATATTAAAAGCAGCAAGGGAAAAGCAACAAAAAACATACAATGGAATCCCAGTAAGGGTAACTGCTAATCTTTCAGCAGAAACTCTGCAAGCCAGAAGGGAGTGGCAGGATATATTTAAAGTGATGAAAGGGAAAAAACTATAACCAAGATTACTCTACCCAGCAAGGATCTCATTCATATTCGATGGAGAAATTAAAACTTTTACAGACAAGCAAAAGCTAAGAGAATTAAGCACCACCAAACCAGCCTTACAACAAATGTTAAAAGAACTTCTCTAGGCAGGAAACATAAGAGAAGGAAAAGACCTATAATAACAAACCCAAAACAACTAAGAAAATGGTAATAGGAACATACATATCAATAACTACTTTAAATGTAAATGGATTAAATGCTCCAAGCAAAAGACACAGACTGGCTGAATGGATAATAAAACACACCCTGAATATATGCTGTCTACAAGAGACCCACTTCAGACCTATGGACACATACAGACTGAAAGTGAGGGGACGGAAAACATTATTCCATGCAAATGGAAATCAAAAGAAAGCTGGAGTAGCAATTTTTATATCAGACAAAATAGACTTTAAAATAAAGTATATTACAAGAGACAAAGGACACTACATAATGATCAAGGGATCAATCCAAGATGAAGATATAACAATTATAAATATTTATGCACCCAACACAGGAGCAGCCCAATACATAAGGCAAATGGTAACAGCCATAAAAGGGGAAATCCACAGTAACACAACAATAGTAGGAGAATTTAACACCCCACGTTCACCAATGAACAGATCATCCAAAATAAAAATAAATAAGGAAACACAAGTTTTAAATGATACATTAAACAAGATGGCCTTAATTGGTATTTATAGGACATTCCATTAAAAAACAACAGAATACACTTTCTTCTCAAGTGCTCATGGAACATCCTCCAGGATAGGCCATATCTTGGGTCACAAATGAAGCCTTGGTAAATTTAAGAAAATTGAAATCATATCAAGTATCTTTTTTGACTACAACAGTATGAGACAAGATTTCAATTACAGGAAAAAATCTGTAAGAAATACAGACACATGGAGGCTAAACTATACACTACTAAATAACAAAGAGATCACTGAAGAAATAAAAGAGGAAATTAAAATATACCTGGCAACAAAGGACAATGAAAACATGATGACCCAACACCTATGGGATGCAGCAAAAGCCGTTCTAAGAGGGAAGTTTATAGAAATACAATCATACCTCAAGAAACAAGAAAAATCTCAAATAAACAACCTAACCTTACACCTAAAGCAATTAGAGAAAGAAGAACAAAAAAACCCCCAAAGTTAGCAGAAGGAAAGAAATCATAAAGATCAGATCAGAAATAAATGAAAAAAAAATGAAGGAAATGATACCAAAGATCAATAAAACCAAAAGCTGGTTCATTGAGAAGATAAACAAAATTGATAAACCTTTAGCCAGACTCATCAAGAAAAAAAGGGAGAAGACTCAAATCAATAGATTTAGAAATGAAAAAGGAGAAGTAACAACTGACACTGCAGTAATACAAAGGATCAGGAGAGATTAAACTAAGCAACTATAGGCCAATAAAATGGACAACCTGGAAGAAATGGACTAATTCTTAGAAAAACAAAATGTTCTGAGACTGAACCAGGAAGAAATAGACAAATATAAAGAGACCAATCACAAGCACTGAAAGTGAAACTGTGATGAAAAATCTTCCAACAAACAAAAGCCCAGGACCAGATGGCTTCACAGGTGAATTCTATCAAATATTTAGAGAAGAGTTAACACCTATCCTTTGCAAACTCTTCCAAAATATAGCAGAGGGAGGAACACTCCCAAACTCATTCTATGAGGCCACCATCACCCTGATATCAAAACCAGACAAAGATGTCACCAAAAAAGAAAACTACAGATGAATATCACTGATCAGCATAGATGCAAAAATCCTCAACAGAATACTAGCAAACAGAATCCAACAGTAGATTAAAAGGTTCATACACCATGATCAAGTGGGGTTTATACCAGGAATGCAAGGAATCTTCAATAGATATATATCAATCAATGTGATAAAACATACTAAAAAATTGAATGAGAAAAACCATATGATCATCTCAATAGATGCAGAAAAAGCTTTTGACAAAAATCAACACCCATTTATGATAAAAATCCTCCAGAAAATAGGCATAGAGGGAACTTACCTCAACATAATAAAGGCCATATATGACAAACCCACAGCCAACATCGGTCTCAATGGTGAAAACCTTGAAACCATTTCCTCTAGGATCAGGAACAAGATAAGGCTGTCCACTCTCATCACTATTATTCAACATAGTATTGGAAGTTTTAGCCACAGCAATCAGAGAAGAAAAAGAAATAAAAGGAATCCAAATTGGAAAAGAAGAAATAAAACTGTCAATGTTTACAGATGACATGATATGATACACAGAGAATCCTAAAGATGCTACCAGAAAACTACTAAAGATAATCAATGAATTTGGTAAAGTAGCAGGATACAAAATTAATGCACAGAAATCTCTTGCATTCCTATACACTAATAATGAAAAATATGAAAGCGAAATTAAGGAAACACTCCCATTTACCACTGCAACAAAAAGAATAAAATACCTGAGAATAAACCTACCTAAGGAGAGAAAAGACCTGTATGCAGAAAACTATAAGACACTGATGACAGAAATTAAAGTTGATACCAACAGATGGAGAGATATACCATGTTCTTGGATTGGAAGAAGCAACATTGTGAAAATGACTCTACTACCCAAAGCAATCTACAGATTCAATGCAATGAAATCCTTATGAAACTACCAATGGCATTTTTCACAGAACTAGAACAAAAAATTTCACAATTTGTATGGAAACACAAAAGACCCTGAAAAGCCAAAGCAATCTTGAGAAAGAAAAACAGAACTGGAGGAATCAGGCTCCCTGACTTCAGGCTATACTACAAAGCTACAATAATCAAGGCAGTATGGTACTGGCACAAAAACAGAAACATAAATCAATGAAACAGGATAGAAAGCCCAGAGATAAACACATGCACATATGGTCACCTTATTTTTGATAAAGGAGGCAAGAGTATACAATGGAGAAAAGACAGCCTCTTCAATAAGTTGTGCTGGGAAAACTGGACAGCTACATGTAAAAGAATGAAATTAGGACACTCCCTAACACCTTACACAAAAGTAAACTCAAAATGGATTAAAGACCTAAATGTAAGGCCAGACACTATTAAATCTTAGAGGAAAACATAGGCAGAACACGCTATGACATAAGTCACAGCAAGATCCTTTTTGACCTACCTCCTAGAGAAATGGAAATAAAAACAAAAATAAGCAAATGGGACCTAATGAAACTTAAAAGCTTTTGCGCAGCAAAGGAAACCATAAAGAAGGCAAAAGGAAAACCCTCAGGATGGGAGAAAATATTTGCAAGTGAAGCAACTGACAAAGGATTAATCTCCAAAATTTACAAGCAGCTCATGCAGTTTGATATCAAAAAAACAAACAACCCAATCCAAAAATGGGCAGAAGAGCTAAACAGACATTTCTCCAAAGAAGATACACAGATTGCCAACAAACACATGAAAAGATGCTCAGCGACACTAATCATTAGAGAAATGCAAATCAAAACCACAATGAGATATCACCTCACACCAGTCAGAATGGCCATCATCAAAAAATCTACAAACAATAAATGCTGGAGAGGGTGTGGAGAAAAGGGAACCCTCTTGCACTGTTGGTGGGAATGTAAATTGATACAGACACTATGGAGAACAGAATGGAGGTTTCTTAATAAACTAAAAATAGAACTACCCTATGACCCAGCAATCCCACTACTGGGCATATAATCTGAGAAAACCATAATTCAAAAAGAATCATGTATCCCAATATTCATTGCAGCTCTATTTACAATAGCCAGGACATGGAAGCAACCTAAGTGTCCATCGACAGATGAATGGATAAAGTAGATGTGGCACATATATACAATGGAATATTAGCCATAAAATGTAATAAAATTGAGTTATTTGTAGTGAGGTGGGTGGACCTAGAGTCTGTCATACAGAGTAAAGTAAGTCGGAAAGAAAAACAAATACTGTATGCTAACACATATATATGACATCTAAAAGAAAATGGTTCTGCATAACCTAGGGGCAGGATAGGAATAAAGATGCAGACATAGAGAATGGACTTGAGGACACGGGGAAGGGGATGGGCAAGCTGAGACGAAGTGAGAGAGTAGCACTGACATATATATAATACCAAATGTAAAACAGATAGCTAGTGGGAAGCAGCCGCATAGCACAGGGAGATCAGCTCGGTGCTTTGTGTCCACCTAGAGGGGTTGATAGGGAGGGTGGGAGGGAGACGCAAGAGAGGAGATATGGGGATATATGTATATGTATAGCTGATTCACTTTGTTATAAAGCAGAAACTAACACACCATTGTAAAACAATTATACTCCAGTACAGTTATTTAAAAAAAAAAAAAAAAAAAGAGTAATTCGGACTCTTTCCCAAACTCTGATACTCTCCTCAATGTTGTTATGTGTGACCCTCCTCAGTATTCTTTAGTAATTAGTCAACCTACTGGATATCACTCATACTTTAAAGTAAATTAATAGAATGGGGACTCTAATAATGAACGCTCTTTGAAACTTAATGAAGTAGATACTCTTAGCCTTTCTTCTCCTTTGAAGGGTTAGACTGCTTTATATAATTCCAAGGTAATCTTGCTTCCAGTATCTTTTAGAAAACATTCCACATTTACTCAAAACCACAGCGATCTATCCCATCATGGACTTTCTACAGTATTTAAATTTAGAAAAACTCAATTTAACCTTCTGGCCAAAGCTTATACTTATGCAGTTATGACCAGGTTGTTCCTACTGGGTTTTTACAACCAGTATTTGTTCTGATAATTAGTTGCTAGTTAGCTTCTCCTCCTCTTTGCCTCCAGTCATTCCAAACACTGGTCTTTATCTGAACACACTGTGCTTTCTCCTCCTGTTCTGATGTTGTCCTTACTAGAGCCCCCTCTGTCTGAAATAGCCTTTGATGATCTCCGCCTGGAAAATTCTTTACTCATTTTTTAAAAGTCAGCTAAATGATAGCTTCTTTCGGAAAACTTTTCTGAATTTTCCAGGCAGATGAGTCACTTCTTGTCTACGTTCCCTCAGCACTCCATGCATGCCTCTAATGTAACTTATCACAATATATTATAATTATTTATATTCAACTGTGTGTTGACCTCTAGACCATGAGCCCTTTGAGAGCAGTGGTAGTGGTTTGTTCATCGTTGGCATGTCATAGGTGCTCAATAATTGTGTGCCTATGCTTTAAAGAATTTGTGAAATAAATCAGAGTATTTAGAAGTAAAGAAAAAATAACACCTTAGTGAAATAACTGGATTATGCAATGTTTTACACATATATTAACACCTTGATTCTACAAGATTGTGAACTGTGATGAAATTAATATTTTTATCCTTTTCTGTTTATACCTCTCAATGTAAGTTTAGGCACATGGTAGACGCTGCACTAAAACAAAGCAAAACAAACTACATACACACACACAGATTTTAAAAATCAAAACACACTTACTTTGCCTTTCAGGGTGTGTTAGGGATTCAGAAGAGCATGATATAGATAAAGGACTTTAGCCTACAGGGTGTGTTAGGGATTCAGAACAGCATGATATAGAAAAGGACTTTAGCCTAATTCTATCACCACTTCATCACTCATGTGAGAGAACCAGCTGTTGGCTGTTGTGAAGTAGGAGAGTGCTGACCTACCTATATATCAGGATAAATAAAACCTTTTATAACTACAGGTTTCAAACTCCAAACAACTCACAACAAATAATGGAATAACAAGTCAAAGGCAAATAGAGTAAAGTAGAGTAAAATTTAAAAGGTAAATGTATAGGATTTTCCATTTGTGTTATACACATATAGGTATGTTTATACATATATATGTGTGTATACATACACACACACACACGATATTCCATATCATGTAATTTTAAAGCTAGAAAAAGCTCTTAAAAGTTATTTAATGCAGTTTTATTTAATTCATTTTTATATTAAAAATGTGAAATCTAACACATATCAGAAATCTTATATGTATCATAGTAAGTGATAAGGCTATATCTAATACTAAAATCTCCTGAGTTCAGTATCAAGTTTTAAAGGGTCATTAGTACGATTAGTTCCCAAAGTTTTTGTGTTTGTGCTATACCAGAATTTTAGTGTTTGTAAAACTGGTTTTTAATGAAACTCCTGAATTAATTAAGACACACACACACACACACACACACACACACACACAAAACTAAGCAAGTCAGTAACAATAAAAATACTAAAAGGAGGCAACACAGATTGAACACATACTATATGCCAGATACTGTTCCCAGTGTTCATAAGAATTGCTCACAAAATTTTCTTAACAACCCTATGAGGTAGGTACTTTTATTTCCCCCAGTTTTTATATGAAGAAATCAAGGCCTGAAAGGGGTGGAGCAAGACACTGTACTCCGGTAGTCTGGTCCCAGAAACCATACTCTCACCACAGTGCATGCAAAACCAATAAAGAAGCAAACAAAAATTGTCTTTGAAAGCATCTGCTATTTGTTGCTCTGCTATTTGCTCACCCATTCAAGGTTTCTCATGCACTTAAAATTGAGAACAGTTGCTGGAACTGAACCTTCCATCATGCCTTTTAATCAATCACAGTAGATTTTATCATGCTTTACTCCACATTATAAATTTCACCCAGCTCTGACTTGGCAGTACCAATATGTATACTCTGTTTTAGCAAAAATACATTTTTTCACACTAATTCAAATGCTATGGTACACCTCTGAGGGTTACAGTGTGCCATGGCATAAAGGCAGAGGGTCACTTCTGAATGAAGATGGTGACCAAGACTGTCCTTATACTCAGTTCCTTGCTGCTAAAATCAGTATTACAAAACAATCCTCTGATTTTAGTAGAACCTTACATTTAAAATATCGACTTTGATATCAGTTTATATTTTATATATCATAAACATTAGCAAAATTAATTCTGGAATATTATTAGGTAAAATTAGCTAAATTCAAGGCCTAGTGTCTTGTAAAACTTTTTGGCAAAACATCTATGGCTTAATATCTCTTGAATTTAGTTAATTCATACTCATAATTATTACATTCTAATTTTACTCCCTCATTCTGCACATTTCAAATGCACATTAGCAAAAGGACTAAGTTCAGGGATATAATTTTATTATTATCTAATATTAACAAGAGTAAAATATTTTGTGCTAAATCAAGTTTGTGCAGGCAACTTTGAGTTGTTTTACAGTTTATGTGTATGTCACTAGATAGACTCTTCAGTGGCTAATTAAATGATACCATGTAAAAATGGTTTATCTTCAACTGATAGGTTCTGTGTACAGACTGATTTTCTCTGAGGAGGTTAGATTTCAGGCTTCTTTTTTTTCTTTTAAATCACTGGGCATCTGTAAAAAATTCAAAGGGTAGTAAAACTTACTTTCAGTTCAACTGTCCTAGGAACTAGGATTAATATATGCTAAACTACTGAAAAATGGGTGTTAAATTTCTGTTTCTCTCTACTTTGCTTTATTGAAACATACACTACTATCATTTGGAAGATATTGTTAACTTTTTTTTAATTAAAAGAAAGACAAAATTCATCCATTTCTCACTCTCCTATTTATACTATCTAAACTCTATCTAAAGCCAAACAACTGTAAACTCAATGCATTATGACCATCAGGAACTCTATTATAGAGGATAAATATAAAGCTAGATTGCTTGAATGTACTGTACAATACAAGATAACATGGTCCAAAAATGCTCTTTTTGGAATCCATTGTAATTTAAGCATTTTATTTTTGTAAAGTTGCATTGATCACATTCAGAATAAAATATAAATTATAAAATAACTGATAGACATTTTCACAATATCCAAATGTAAAGTTTTACAAATCTGTTTTAGATTAGAACATACCTGAGAGCTTAAAGATACATAGAAACACAAGAAATGCAAGTAAGTCCGTCCTTTAACTCATGTTTCCTGTTTCCTAGAAAGTTCTTTGATTTACTCAGCCACACCTTGAAATATACTCTATATTTTTTTGTAATTTAAGAGAGGAGAGCTTACCAGATAGAAAAACATATAACATGCACAAGAGCAAGGATCTTTTATATCGTTCAGGTATAAATAAATCCCAAGCACCTAAAGAGTACATGACACAGAGTAGACAATAAAATAAAACTAGTAGTAGACTAGTTAGATAGCCAGATATATGGAGGGAGAGAGGGAGGGAGGGAGAGAGAGAGAGAGAGAGGAGAGAGAGAGAGAGAGAGAGAGAGAGAGAGAGAGAGAGAGAGAGATTGATTGGGGGCGTTAAAAATTGAAAAACCTATTTCTGAGCCTTCTCCACTTATTGAATAACTGACTGGGTGATCTTTGGCAACAAGTTAAAACCTGTTAGTCTCTGTTTTCTTAGCAGCATAATATCAATTACCTTATCACATATCAAATGTTAAGAATGAATGATATTATGTCCATGAAAACAACTGTTAAAATTTTAAAGTACTTTTAAGCATTATGTTTATGCACATACTATATACACCTGAATAGCCATGCATTCACATACTAATATAAGCCTACACTAAGATGACATTGTGGTTACTCTGTTATGGGCTTAACTAAAACGTTGGTCATGCAAGTCCAGAATTCACACTGTTAAGGCAAACGTAAAATTCATCACACATCCAAGTACTTCAACGGAGAAAGTTGAAAACTAAATGGAATCATGCATTCAATAATTAAAAGACACCAATGAAGGTGCTTACATAAACTGAGTTCTAGGAGAAGATTAAGATATCTAAGACGGAAAAAAAGAGTGTTATTTTGGAATAAGTAATAACGTAATATGAGGAACAATTTTCAAAAGAAAACAATATGTCATCCTCAGCCTGTGGGAAATGCAAAGAACTTCAGAAGGGATAATAGGAATCTTTTTATCATTGTGTACTTTTTCCATCTCTTCTTAAGACCAGTAAAACCTGTCACTTGGTAACATTAACTTTGCACACCAGTTACAAAGAATTGGATAAGACAATGTGAAGAAGAAAAATGCAAAAAAAAAAAAAAAAGATGATAACTTAGACAAAGGACATATGTATTAGAAAGGAGGCAAGTAACATAGCCATACATGTAGCATCATGCATCTTTCACCTATGGTGCCCTGCACTAAGAATTCTTCCTATGGACTTTGTGGCATGGAAAATTGCTATGATCCCATTGCTGTCCTCTCTTTAAAAAAATAAAATTAAAAGCAAAAACTTTCCGTCAAGTCTACCATGCAGATATCATATCAGGTATATTCATGTTGTACAAAGTTGTTCAAAGGAAAACAAGGAGATAAACAATTTTAACACTGTAATCACTACCAAAGCAATGCATTTGTGATTAGAGGCTATAATACTGAGAAAATCATTTATACACAGCAGAAAATACAATTTTAAATGTTTAAAGTGTTAATTGACTGAGTAAGAGTTTCTTCATTGTTGACAGAATGATATAAACATATTTTTAGAGAATTAATTGTTGGGAAACAAATGCTTTCCCTTGGTCAAGATTGATCACCTGTGAAAATGACAGAGTCAATACCTTTGGGTTATTCAACTCCACTTTGAAGTACTTAATGGAAAAAAATATCATTTCAAAGCCGTGGATCATTATGCTTTCAAGTTCATATATTAAAACTTTTGAATTCCCACTTTTAGATTTTTAAAATTTACAGAACGCACCAACATAAATCTCCCTGTAAAAAATTAACCCCAGATGCTTGTTTGTAAGCTTTTGAGGTTTGGTTGATTATATATTGTCTTGGCTGAGACAGCAAGCTCAGTTCTTTGGATTCCATTAATATACATCTGACACTTTCTATAAACTCAGTTTTGTTCAGACCTGAATTGACTGAAGGAGACAAATTGAACAACAGTAGTGTCAAGCACTGCCAAACAGGACTGGGCTGGTAGAAGACAGAGAAGCGTGACATAGCTGAGAAGCCCCTGCCGTCCCTGAGCACAACTTAAGCACCTCCAAACCCTGATTTCTAATTATGCAAATTACTGGTTCTCACAGGCAGAAATATTCTATGTTAAAACACAGTAAAAATACATCTGAAAAGCATGAGCATATCACAGCCTGATGGCAAGCCATTATTCAAAAGTTTTATTACCCTAGAAGAGGTGGAGATGCTATTAAAATAAAACATGTTCTATTAAATAATAGCTATTTACACTTTTCTGTGTCTTCATTTCATAAATATCTGCATTCAACTTTGAGATAACAATAGTCTGCTGCTTTTTCCTATGATAATAGACAATATTTGAGGAGTTAAAAGTGTTTTTGAATTCTTCATTTGGTAGCATGTGAACATTCTCAGTCAATTAAAAGCTTTTATTGTATCTGATTTTTCATTAAATTAAATTCCCATCAGATTTAATCATCTATGTCCACAGTAATTCAACAGCTGTAAACATATTTGTTGTGCTACAATACTGTAAGGATCCTCAGGTGTAAATATCACTACTAATAAATGATTAAATAATTGAAAGCTTTAATTTCAGGGCTTAAATATTCTGCAGATAACATAAAACAGAATTTTATGCATTCAAAAGCACTTAATACAATAAATGATTTTAACATCTCTCAATTCCAGGAAAAAAAACACACTGTTCTTTAAAACTATTTGCCATTACTATTTCCTTAGGTTAAAAATGATAAATATGAATACAAAATACTACAACTTCATTTCAGAAGCTAAAGCCTTTGCTTACTTGGTAAATTCTGTTTTCCCATATAGATACAACTTTGGAAAACTGTCCCAAAGAACTATCATTTAACAATTAGAAACTTTGACTCATTTTAAATTTATAGCAACACTACCCGCTTGACCATTTCTACTTCTACTCTTCGCTACTAATAGTAAATTATAAAGAAGTGGAGCAGAGTGTATACATATCCATACATATTTAAAAACACATTCAAAATAATGATCTCGTAATAGAAGTTACTTTCCTTTTCCTAAAGAAAAGCTGAATTTACCTGCCATTTATTTTCTACTGCAAATTAGTTTGCCAGGTCCACATTAGCATTCTCTTTTAAATTCATTTTGCTAAATCCACACTTCCTTTTAATACTGCTAAACACTGCTCTGATTCAAAGCTTACCAAATAGTAATCCTGTTCAACCCTGACACCAGTTTCTTATACTGTTTCCCCTGTTAGACACATTTACCTTTATTTTGAAAGAGAAGGTAAAACAGAAGAGGCTCTTACCAGAGACAGGGAAAACAATTCGTTCAGCTACGTCCAACAGTGCTCTGTGCAGCCTGGCAGTATGAGTGATCCTTGGGACTCACACAAATGAGAGATAATTGGCTCTCAATGAAGAGATGTAAACATCCATCATAATGGCACTGGGGGCTGAAACTGAACGCTACCTCAGCTCCTCTATGTACTCCGACTGGAAGATGATGTCACAAACATCATCTGGGTGTACTCTCATTGGCTTCTGTTACCTGGAATCATATCTTAACCCTAAACTGTCAGCTGCAAATTGAAATGCTCATCTCTGACTATAATTTTTGCTGAAAAGTGGAGTGAAAGTGAT
Organism: Leucopleurus acutus; assembly: GCF_964270905.1. Classification (NCBI taxonomy): domain Eukaryota; kingdom Metazoa; phylum Chordata; class Mammalia; order Artiodactyla; family Delphinidae; genus Leucopleurus; species Leucopleurus acutus. Next base: position 70,668,001 of record NC_139152.1, read on the forward strand.
GCTAAGCTACCAGAGGATAGAAAACTGAAAATACTTTCCCCCAAATATGTTAAGAAAAACTTACATAATTAATTAATTAGGATCTATGGGAATTTTATTCTCCAGATGTTTAATAAATAGCAGTATTTATAAAAGGTATTCCACAGAATGGATATTAAAGGTAAAGATTAATATAATCACAACATCTGGGATTTAAAATCTTCTAATTACTTTGCACTGATTTTACAGAACTACCCCACAAGATTAAGAAAGTAGAGTTGAGAAAAATTACAGTGTACACAACTGTACAGTGGAGCTTTTAATCAATTTGGTCACAGCAGCCACATGTATTGTAAAATCTAATAAAAATTAAAAAATGAAAATGCATTTTGCTCTCTGAATGTTAAATAGTATCCCCAAAGTTTTGTGTCATAAAGCTTAATGTATGATATATTAAAAGCATAACATCACTAAAATAATAATGTTAAACTTGGGTTTTTACAAAGAGTAATTTATAAGTCACTGGAACTGTAGACAAGCCCATTTCAGTAACTGAAAGCTACTTTATAGTAGCCTTTATAGTGCTGTTCTCTTTGAGCACAAATGGGGAATAATTATCTATCCCTTACCCTCTATCCTGACAAAAGCCGCAGACTTCTCCCCAGGCTTAAATCCAGTGGGAGAGGAGGATAATGGGCTAAAGCTGGTTGCAGCAGCTTGCTGCCAGAGGGACAAAACTACAATCACCTTGAAATATATCCAAGCTTTCCCCACCAAAAGGAGCTGTCAGCCACATAACTGTGAGATGCAAGAATTACCAGAGCTATTCAGTGACCAGCTCCTTCTAAATCCAGCCCAGTCATATCCCAGGGCAAGCCCTTTGAAAGCTGTGCAGCTCAGCATGCAAATAGTACACCCACCTGGAGAGACAGTGAGAGAAATTCTCTGCATCCACCCCCATCTTTAGGGAAAGGAAGGTCACCCACAGTGCCCTTGTGTGCCATTATGCTGGTTCATGTCCTTCTGAATAATGGATTCAGGGCAAAGTTGTTATAATCCCTCTACATTTCCAATGACAGAAAATTATTTTTATTGTATGGTACAATGAGAGTTCTAAAAGTTGAAAATATATGAAAAGACATTTTCATAGGCCACACATTCAAAATTCCCCTCCAAGTCCTGACTTTCATGACCATTGGCTTGATTATTTGATTACTCTTAGTAGCAAGTTAGTATGTGATACAGGGGTAAGAGTTTTAGATTTGGGTTCAAAAGCCCCAGCCTCCAATCCTTGCTCTATCACCTACTATCTGTAAGAACTTCAGAACATTAATAACTTTCATGTATAGTATGAGAATGACAATGCTAATTACACCAAAAATAGTTGATATAGGGATTAAATGAGGTAATATATAAAATACATTATGTAAAATAAAAACTATTACATAAATATAAGATGCAATTAATATTACTGTTGTTATGCAAAAGATCAAATGTGTTCATTTTAAAGGCATTTGGGTAATTTAAAATGAAGAGTCAAGTCAGTGCCTTCAAAATAATTAAGGAAGAAATATGATTATCCTAAACGCTTAAAATTTCAACTAGAAAATAGTGTTGCAAATTAACTTGATTTATAACACTGATTCACTCAGTGGTCTCTTTTTGAACTTGTTGCCCCTCCTGGTATTATTCAGAATTTACTCATATTAGTCAAGTTCAAGCATCTAGATTCAAGAAGACGATTTGTCAAACTGTACTTTGGGCCGACGTGAAAGACACTGTTCATTTATTTCTGCCCCAAAACGTGGGAATTTAGATAGAAATGTGTATTAAAAAAAGATTCATTGCCATGCAAAGTGACATAAAATTGAATTACAGATCAGAAAGATGAATTTGGACAATGGGAATGTCAACTGTATTTCTGGTAGACAAATGATAACACTAAGACATTGTAACTGCTAAGAAGATATGTCATGGAGAAAATAATTAGTTATGAAATAAAATATGCTCCTCCATTTTATATTTATATAAAATTTTAATGGTATAAATATTTAATGGCAGAGATGAATAACTAGCAAAATTAGATTAGATCTTGTTGCATGTAGAAAGCATGCTGATATATACACCATTCAGTTAATTTTTAAGATAAATGTATATTCTGGTGATTTGAGTAAACTCACGTTATAATGTTTATTTTGTTTTGCACTTGTTTGAGCACTGCCATGCCAAATAGACATAGGACACAATGAAGACTGAGAAATAGAAATATTCCTAGTTCTTTGAAAACACTTTGTATCAAATAACCACATCCTTCACACAATTCATTGATAAATTAATGCCTTGGAAAAGGGTCCTAGTTTTGCATTAATAAAATAAGATTTTTAAGAATATAGATTTCTGTACTTAAATATTATACAAGATCAAGACTAATTAATGCATCAGTAAAATTTTAAGGGAGTTCACTTATTAAATGTGAAAGCATAAATGTTTGAATTGTGTACAAAATAGAAAAATGAATGGGATATAACTTAATCCCTTGGAGAATGAATAGGAGATAAAGAAAATGTAGCAGAAATATTTAAAAATAATGTTGGCTTACAATAATGAATGAATCTTTACTCCATACATTAAGTCAATTTTAAATTTTAGTGCAATTCACTAGGACAGAATTTATACTCTAGTTTCAAATAATTATATCTACACTCAAGGAAGTTTCAGATAAATATAGAATATGATATATCATATATAGAAATCAGTGAGATTAGTATAGTATCTTACACATAAGAACAGAAAAAGTATATTTCCTTATGGGCAGTAATCATCTGAAATTAATGATGAGTGTAAGTTATGAAGTTTTTAGTAATTCTCTGATAGTGCTTCTTTAGGAAAAGTAGAGGTATTAAAGGTCAGGGCCTTTCAGTGATTTATTTGTAGTATGTCCTTTTAGAAAGTCTAATGATACTTGAACATCAGTCTGCAAACTGGGTTAAAGCCAAAGATAAGATAGCAAATATGCAATGTGAACATTGATGATCAGACATAAAAATTCTTACTACTATCATAAAATAGTATTAGTAAAAAATACAACCTGATGACATAATGTAAAAAAAAAAAAATCCTAAACATAAATATGTTAAAACATTAGGGCCTGCAAAAAAAAAAAAAAAAAAAAAAAAAAGAATGGTGTCATTTTTTTGAATATACTGCTTATTACATACATGTAGAAAAGTAAAATACACTTTTTTCCAGAGTTAAAAAAGATCTCCAATTTCATAAAAAGGGAAAATAACAAACATCACATTTTATATTGAATTTACCAACATTGTTTCATTATTTATTACATTCCTCCCACTAAAATGGCCTGCTAACACTTGTGAGTTCCAGAGAAAAGACAATTATTTTAACATTAACAACCATGTAAAATCTTAATATAAAGGGGGAAAAAACCCCACAGGAATTAATCTAGGCTCTATTTTGAGTAAATTTATATTAGTGAATGCTTTCTTATTTGAAGAACATGGAATCTATAAAAATATTTTTGATAAATCAAGTAGAAGATGTTTTATACTTCAGCCCAAGTATATCTCAATTTTATTACTATACTTACATACTAGTATATATTTCCCAGGAGTTGAAACCATTGCAGTATTTAATTGCCTGACAATTATTTCTGTTACATCAATTTTGTGGTTAAACTAATTATTTATATTATCAAAACAAATCAGCACTAGAGGCTAATTAAACTGGAGAAACCATCCTCCAATGTTTCCCAACCTACATATTAATAAGGTTTAAGTTAATGCTAACTTTAGGAGAAATAAACATGTCCTTCAGGTGATAATTTTATAGGCAGGACTCCGAAATTTAAACAGGTTTTAAATTCTTGTGAATATTATTACTTACTCTGAGCAGTTAGGAATATTAGAGTATAGCACTTTACTGTATCTTACAGCATCAATAAAAGGCCCATTGCTGAGTTATCCACAAGATGGCAGCTCAGTTTATGTGGCCACTAACACTCTTAATACACTAGTTCATCTTGTTGTTGTTATTATTATTTAGAGAAAAATAATATATAAAGTATATAAAAAACTTACATGTGTGAATGCTTATATCAGGTAACTTTTCAGTTTAAGAGCGATAAGTGGTTAAAATTTGTTAAAACCAACTGAAAAGCAGGAATTATTTAAATCATCTTAAAATGTGTCACTTCAAAACACAGCTTTTTGCTAACACAATGTCCAAATGCTTCATCTCAAACATATCTCAGAGGTTAATCTCTTTATAAAAAATCATTTTATTTTGTTTCATAGACTTCTATACTGCTTTTAAAAAATGCAAACAATGTTCACAATAACTTTTTGAATCAATGATAACTCTGTGGTATGGTAAGAGATATCTGAGAATTAAATTTTTCCATCTACTAAATTCTAGGCATAACCAACTCTGATAAGAATATCTATTTATTGACCTTGATTATATTCCTTTTTTATACTTAGTCATCTTCCCTGTTATTTTTTTCTTTATGTCTACCTTAAATCTATTGTGTGGCAGCTTTAGTGTGTTACCCTTATTTCTGTTTCCTGAGTAGAAAAAATTTTGAAAATACTTAGAATTATTAGGCTATATCACCTTCTCTTCTGAGAATAAATATCCCCAAGATATTTAACTATGGTTATGTTTCAGTAAATTTTACTCTAGAGAAGAAGAAAATGACTAAATAAAAGTAAAGAAAGGTCTCCCCTCTTGCATGTTAAAGAAATATGAATTCTTAGAAATGAAGATAAGAAGCCCATGCTGTTTGAGTGATTCAGAACACTTTTAAAATGCAAACTGAAAACATTAACTTACTATGGAAGATATCTAAAGTGAATATATACTCAAATTTATTTTTACAGATTTCCTTTGAACATCATGATTAATCTCTGTAAGAGACCTAAAAATCAGTGGGCAAAAGGATTTGTTTTTCACCATGTTCTCTGAATAACTGTATTTTCTGTTTTCATACTGCTCCACAATTAAGGGTACTTCACTTGCTTTCTTATAAATATGTTGCTTTGTTCCTGATATAAAATTTTACAACTTCACTCGTGACTTTTTTCCCTTTCATCTCAATTTCCTTGCCTTTGTCTCATGTTACCCAAATTGATCAAATCAAGGCTGTCTACCACTATCTTGACAAATAAGGAACAACATTAATCTCATAGGAACTTAGTATTGAATTTAGATCTTGATGAGGAGCATTTGAATACAACCACCTTATATTTGACAAGAGAAGGCAGCTATTTATGTAGAACCCATTGGGCTCAAAACATTGCTCCACATGCATGGATGTTTATATAAGAAAGATAATGGGAAACAGATTACTAATCATTGTACAGTATTTTACCATGCCATAACTTTGTGGTAGAGACTCTTCAAATCATTCAGAGGAATCCACATTACTATAAGGGGGATTAGGATTATTGTAATAGTAGAAGATAGAAAAATATCATCATCATCATCAATAATTTGAGTGTTTAGTTTGTACTAGACATTATGGTAAACACTTTTCATTGATCATCTAATTTGTTGTTTTTGTTTTGTTTTGTTTTCTGCAACCGGTCCCCAAGAGAGGTTAATGTAAAGACTTTCAAAAGGGCTCTTAAATATACACTATAAACCAGTACCATGTTTTAAAAAAAATTTTTTTCACATAATTATTGGAGTATAATTGCTTTACAATGGTGTGTTAGTTTCTGCTGTATAACAAAGTGAATCAGCTATACGTATACATATATTCCCATATCTCCTCCCTCTTGCATTTCCCTCCCACCCTCCCTATCCCACCCCTCTAGGTGGACACAAAGCACTGAGCTGATCTCCCTGTGCTATGCGGCTGCTTCCCACTAGCTATCTATTTTACATTTGGTAGTGTGTATATGTCCATGCCACTCTCTCACTTTATCCCAGCTTCCCCTTCCCCATGTCCTCAAGTCCATTCTCTACGTCTGCATCTTTATTCCTTTCCTGCCCCTAGGTTCATCAGAACCGTTTTTTTTTTTTTAGATTACATATACATGTGTTAGCATATGGTATTTGTTTTTCTCTTTCTGACTTACTTCACTCTGTATGACAGACTCTAGGTCCATCAACCTTACTACAAATAACTCAATTTTGTTTCTTTTTATGGCTGAGTAATATTCCATTGTATATATGTGCCACATCTTCTTTATCCATTCATCTGTCGATGGACACTTAGGTTGCTTCCATGTCCTGGCTATTGTAAATAGAGCTGCAATGAGCATTGTGGTACATGACTCTTTTTGAATTATAGTTTTCTCAGGGTATATGCCCAGTAGTGGGATTGCTGGGTCGTGTGGTAGTTCTATTTTTAGTTTTACTTTTCAATCAAAACTGCTTAATTGAATCTCAACTGGGAAATGCCAAAATATAGGGTCTTATTATGAACTGAATATTTGTGCCTCCCCCTCACACTCAAATCATATGTTGAAACCTAATGCCCAATGTGACGGTATTAGGAGGTGGGGCCTTTGGGAGGTCATTAGGTTATGAGGGTAGAGCCTTATGATTGGGATTAGCGCCCTTAAAATAAGGGAGACCCCAGAGAGCTACCTAGTCCTTTCTCCCATGTGAGGTCATCTATGAATCAGGAAGCTTGCTGTCACAAGACACTGAATCTGCTGGTGTCTTCATCTTGGCCTTCCTCATCTCCAGAACTGTGAAACATACATTTCTGTTGTTTATAAGTTGCCTAGTTTATGGTATTTTGCTATAGCATCCCAAACAGACTAAGGCCCCAACCAAACTACTTACATGAGAATCTCTAAGTATGGGGGATGGGAAGCACTGGTGTATGTTCCTCCCTAAATGACTGTCTGTCTCCAGGCTTAAAAATTATTGCCAAAATCTTTGCATACATGAGTCAAAGGTTTTAATATATAATATCAGATTTTATTGAAACAAGTAAAGAGTGTTCTAAAAATTTTAAGTGAAATCTGTGAAGGAAACAGGGCATAGTTTATATGTCAAACAATACTTTGGAGAATGAATAAGGAAAATCCAGATTACTAAGGTAAAGTGATGAACATCACCTGTTTGGTAAGTTTGAGGAAGTAATTGTGATGGAGCATGATCAATGGTAGATGAGGAAGACAAAAGGATAAGAAGTAGGGGAGTGATGGGAAAAGGAGAGGATTCAGCCTTCAGAGATGGCCCAGCAACATTGGAAGCTAGTCCTAAAGTGCCTTGATCTGCCAGGACAACACCTACAGACAGTGCTCTGCTGAGACAAGATTTCTTCTGCATACAATCTGGCACAAGTGATGCCCTCTCTTGACACAAGACAATACTGAGCTTCACCCTAAATGCCCTATATTGATACTTCCTTTTTCAAAGATCCAGGATGCATACAAGCCCACTGACTCAGAGGATGGTTAGTGGTTGTATGGAAGAATCCCAGTGTCTGTATTTAGGAGGGAATAGACTCTGTGAAAACAAACCCTATGACAGAAAAAATTAACTAATTTTTCTATAGCCCTCTATGATTTCATTGAATTATATTCATAAACCAAGCTTTGTGTCTGAGATATTCATTATTTTAATTATTCATGCTCAAATGTATTGCAGAACTCGTATCTTCAGAATTAATCATTACGTCATCTGTAATAAAGCTGGAATATAATACATTTCTGAAGATACAAGTGAGAATAGTATCCTTTGTTATAGTCTGTATAATGAAATGCATATGTTTATCTTTTTGTGTATACAATTAGGTAAATGTAATAAAAAGTTTTAAATAATTGTTTGACAGTTAGTAGGAAGCTACTTGTAGACCCTCTAAAGAACTGTAAGGATTATTTTAAGTGTTTAATTTAGTACTATGTATACCTATATATATATACATATATATAATATACGATCAGTTTCTTTCTCTTTACATTTAAATTTATTACAATATCTACACTTTAAAATCAATTCTCTTATCTTTATTTCACAATGATCTGTAAGCAGCAGTTATTTTTCAACTATTCATGTAAATCTGACATTATTTCAGGCTTTTTTCAGAGCTGTCTTGTCTTCAGCAGTGTAGCACTAAAATAACTTCCTTTGAATTTGTTATTTTTTCAAGCTTTGTTAAATAACTTCCTTTGTATTTATGTACATTTTACTGTTTTTGCTATTAGCTACTATTAGGAAATGTATTCTCCACTACACTTTACCTGAAGTGATTCAGTAACAGTGTACACACACAACCATGGTCAACACAATAGGAAATGCCCGAGTGTTCTTTGTAGCCAATTTTTTTTAAAGGGGTTAAATTACAGCCATTGTTTCAGGACACTACAGAGAGGCAACGTGAATTAACGACCTTCGAGCAAATCTTGGTTGATCATTGCCCGGGAACTCATTTTTCAACTTAATCCATGAACTAACCAAAGGTAAATGATCGCTATAAAGGCTATAGGAACCTTAAGCTTTGTCAAGATAAATGACGCGTGGGTGTGATGTATGTGTGATATAACTGGCATATTTATCGATCATCTCTATCACTCCATCTTTGAAATTGTAGACCTGGAAAAAATATTAACTCTTTTCACATTAAATCGGAAAAAAAATCACTAAGTGGACAGTGTGAAAATATAGTCAATAACAAGAAATTGTTTTTTTCTGCAGGCTACCTGGTCCTGATACATTTGTGTTTGGCTGTGACTAGTAGAAGATCAAAACTCACTATTTGGTGAGTTTTGGCAAAAAACTAGCAAAAAATCCCCTTGGTATCCCAGGCCCCTCCACAATGATTCTTCCAAAATGGAGACAGAGTCATTTTTTCTGCCTTATGTAGTTAATGGAATGAAAGTCCCGGAAGAACACATATTTCTATATTGAAAGGACCTATAGAGGCCCCCCAAAAATGAATGAAAAGGACCCACATCAAAACACACGATCATGAAATTTAAAATCATTGGGAGTAAACAGATCTTCCAAGTCTGAAATAAGAAAAAAACTAGTCATAAAGAAATTCAGGAATCAGACCAACACCAGACTTCTCTACAATCAAACTGAGAAAGGAAACAACAGATGCTTGCTAAGTGATTTTCAACACAGATTTTTACTCCTCAACATTACCAATTAAGTCTGAGGCAATAAGTCAGGACATCTTCAGATACACAAACTCATAAAAATGTCACCTTCCACACCCCTTCTCAGGAAGCTGCTGCAGGATGTGCTCTATCAGAGCAATGGGTAAAGCAAGAAAGAGAAAACTCTGAGTTCAGGAAATAGGTGATCTAAGACTTGAGAGAGGTCATGAGAAATTTCCAGTTGATGATGATGAAAAGTAATCTTAGGATGACAGCTAGATAGCAGGCCTAGACTAATCATGTACAAATTAGAAAAGAAAGACAACAATCTCCAGGAAGGATATTTTAATAAAAATTAACTACAATGAAAGAAAACTAAAAGAGTATTTGATTTGTTTTCATATATTGGAAAGACGTGTATTTTTCTGTGAGACTTTATGCCTGAATTAGAAGTAAGAGAAAACTAATGACATCAATGGGAGATGAGGCACTTAAAAGGCAATGAAAACTAAAAGTTATTTAAAGGAAGGGAATTTACACCTCCTCCTCATATTCTACCAATAAATAATACAAATCTTAAGTTTTAAATGTGATATAACTATATTGGAATGGTAGGAAACATCAAAGGCAAAATTACTGCATTCAGGTTTCTAAAAATAACTGAGGGGACTTCTGGTTTCCAGTTCAGCCTGTAAGAACCTTGGAAGTAGCCACTCCATCTTAACAATTGAAAAACCAAACAAACCGAAAAATCAACATTTCTTCTTAGATCCATCAGAGAAATGAGGTCTTAGGGCCAACTGCTGCTTCCAAAGTTGGAGAGACTGCTAGGCAGATACAGAGACTCACAAATTACCAGAGCAGAAATCCACAAACTGACATAACCACAGGAATCACTGCCAGGGCAGGAAAACCTGCACTGTAACTGAGGAATTGCCAGAGGCTCAGCATGGATTAGTCTGAGAGACAAAAACTACAGTAGGACTTGTCACTGATGGTGGGAGGATGACATACATTTGTGACTTTTACTTCCTGGAGTTCTGCCAGGTTCTCACAGTGAATATCACTTAAAATTTTTTTTGCTTGTATTTCTGACAGGGGGAAGGGAAAAGGAACCATTCTGAAACAAATCAGAACATTCTGTTCTTCTTAACAAGGTCAGCCTTCTGGAGAAAATAGTTACTCCAGGGCCTAGCCTGCAGTGCTTTTGTCAGAGCCTAACTGATCTGGAGGAAGGGAAATACTCAGCTCCAGTCCCCTCTAGCCATGTCATCCCACTGACAGGGGGTGGGTGTAGGGCAGGACTGAGAAACATATGTGAAGGTCACAGTCAAGAGGCACAGGTTCACTAAAAGACAGAGACTTAATCATAAGATTACAGAATGGTCCCCTTGCCCACATACCATATAGTCACATTACTAAAGGATTATTTATAGTAGTTCTTTTTACCCAGTATATTATATCTGGCTTTCAAGAAAATTACAAGGCATACTAAAAGGTAAAAATAAATAAATAAACAAAATAAACCCCCCACATTTTGAAGAGAAAGAGCAAGCATAAAACCCATACTCAGATATAGCAGGGATGTTGGAATTGTCAGACCAGGAATTTAAAACGTCTATGATTAATACACCAAGGGCTTAATAGATAAGTAGACAGCATGCAAGAATAGATGCCAATATTAGAAAAGAGCTGGTAATTCTAAGAAAGAACCAAAAAGAAATAAAAAACACTGTAACTAAATAAGAAATGTTTTTGATGGACTTATTATTAGACTGGATGTGGCTGAGGAAAGAATCTCTGAACTTGAAGATATTTCAGTAGAAACCTTCAAAAGGAAAAAGCAAACAGGAAAAAATAATGGGGAAAAAAAAAGAAGGCATAGAATATCTAATGACTGTGGGGCAACTACATAAACGTATGCATAATGGGAATGCCAGAAGGAGAAGAAAGAGAGAAAGATAGAAGAAATATTTGAAGCAATAATAACTGAGAATTTCCCCAAAATTAATGTCACATACCAAATCATAGGTCCAGGAAGCTCAGAGAACACCAAGCAAGATGAATGCCCCCCTCCCACCCTCCACAAGCCAACATATGGGCATCATTTTCAAACTACAGAAAATCAAAAAATAAAGAAAAAGTCCTATAAGAAGTTGGGGGGAAACTTACCTGTAAAGGAACAAAGATAATTGTATCTGACTTCTCCTCAGAAACCATGCAAGCAAAAAGAGTGTAAAGTGAAATATTTAAAATGCTAAGAGGGAAACAAAACAAAACAAACAAAACAACAACTTATAATTCTATGCCCTGTGCAATTATCCTTCAAAAGTGAAGGAGAAATAAAGACATGCTCAGACAAACAAAAATTAAGGGAATTTGTTGCCAGTAGATCTTCCTTTCAAGAAATGTTAGAAGTAATTCTTTGGAGAGAAGGAAAATCATATAGGTCAGAAACTCAGATCTACATGAAGAAAGGAAAGCACTGGAGAAGGAATACATGAAGGTAAAATAAATACTTGTCTTATTCTTACTTGATCTAACAGATAACAGTTCAAAATAATAATGTTTCTGATTACGTATGCTCATATATATGTGATAGATGCACAGACAGAATATGTATACTTATGTATAAGTGAAATGAATGACAGCAATAATACAAAGGATGGGAAGAAGGTTTTAGTATTATTTCATTATTATAAAGTACTTACACTGTCTATGAAGTGGTATAATGTTATTTGAAAGTGGACTTGGATTAATTGTACATATATATTGTAAACTCAAGAGCAATGACTAAAAAGAATAAAACAGTAACTAATATGCTAAGAAAGGAGAGAAAATTGAACTATAAAATGCTGAGTTAACCACAAAAGACACAAAAAAAGTAGAAGACAAAAATAGAAACAAAGAAAAAGGACAACACAGGCAAAACAGCAACAAATAAACAAAGTACATCAATAATCATTTTAAATGTTAATGGTCAAAATGTACCAATTAAAAGACAGAGATTGTCAGAGTATATTGTTGTGTGGCTAATTAGGGCCTTTTTAATTGGAATGTAAAACAGAAATGACCATACCCTAATAGCATGGCACCTACTACTTTAAAAAAAATTATAAAAGCTAACATTCAGTAATCTATGAAGTGCCAATTTCCTGATGGAACTATCTGACTCACAAATGATTTTTATAGCAGTGTGTGTTTCCACAGGAAATGATAAAGTAGACTTAGGTATGATCTACTTACTTTCCCTGGTTTCATCTAATAATAGAATCAAATTAGAGCAAAGAGTGTAAATCAGAGTTCTTGGGCTCAATTACTGGTTTTATACTTAATAATTATATTATCTTGGAAAGCAGCAAGTTATTTACCTTCTCTGAACAGTATTTTCTAACTTACTTTAAGATGAAGTCATAATTGTAATTTATCTCCAAAGATTTTTAAAGTTATTAAAAGGAGAAATAGGTTTTGTACATTATTTAAGCCATTACTTAGCACTTGCTAATTGCTCAAGGAAAAGATAGTTTCTTTACTCCAAATCACATTATATTTTTATATAATAAATGATCCTTGAAACAGCAAAAAAATTATAGACCTCATATGTATACACAGTTGACCCTCGAACCACTCAGGTGTTGGGGCTCAACCCTTGGCACAAATGAAAATTTGCATATAGTTTATAATCAGCACTCCATATATGTGATTCCTCCGTATCTTTAGATTCCACCAGTCTCAGATCTTGTAGTCTATAGTATTCACTACTGAAAAAATTCAAAGTGTAAGTGGACCCATGCAGTTCAAACCCATGTTTTTCAAGGGACAACTATACATATTTTTTCTGTTTTAATAAAAGAGGAAAGCTTATTCGTTAAACAGCATTTATAAATACTTGTAAATATTCAACAGACCCAGGAGGGTCAATGGGGCATGTGGTAATACAATGATAGTTCTCAACAAAACTATCTATAGAAGAAACATCTGAAAACAGTTTGTGAGGGACTTATAAAAACTTGCCTAACACTTTCTTGTGCAGAGTATACACTCATTAGATATTTATTGAACTGATTTGACATTTTAAGAATTAGCAAAATATTGTAAGAGATTATATATAAAAGAAAGTGTATCAATTTCCTTTCCACTCATTCAATCAACAAATATTGATAGCCTGACATTGTGTGAATTGCTATGATACAAACATGAATATGATCCATACTCTCGTCTCAAGGAACTCTCAGGCAAGCAAGTGTTTGCAACATTAAATAAAATATAGTAGACCAATTTTCTTATTGGTCAGTGAAGGTAAGCATGTTTACCTAGAAGGCTGATATGTCAAATGTTTGTTTTATACTTGTATTAATAGAAAAAACAACAAACAAAAACAAATCAGCACGCTATTAGAAGCAATTTCCTGAGAAAAGCAACTTTTAAGATATAAAATAATGCTGTGACTGATTAAGAGTAATATTTTGCAACCTGTATCTATAGTACTGTATTGATTTTCGATACGCACAACCAAGACCAAGAAGCATATCAAGACACTCAAACACCTTCTAAATCATTCTGGATTGATCAGATGTAACAGAGTTCATAATTAATTGAGAGGCATACCAAAAGTGTATTGTACTTTAGTGTTGGATCTACACTGGAGGGAAGTAAGAATCACAGTGAGTGGGACCTGTAATGTCAGTGTATCAAACCCTTAACTTCCCACTCCTACCACCTCCATGCCTTGTTTAAAACCCTTCAGGCATTCTTGCTATTTTTAAAATAAGAGTAGGGGGACTCTTCCTAGGATGATTTCTATTGTCCTGTCTGATCTGGTCCCAATCTCTCTAGCCTCACCTACTACCAGCCTTCTTGACCTCACTCTTGCTATCTTTCTTCTCCATCTCAAATGATAGATTTTAGTTCCATTTCCTGCCATAATACCTTTTGCTACAGGACCTGCTTCTAAACTCAGACAGTTTTTTCTGACTAAAATGCCCTTTTCCCATTCTTCTTTTCATATTACTCCTTGTTATCACACTAAATGCCATCGGAACCTTCTATTATAGTCATGTTACATATTTTGGCTTTAGGTCTTTTATTCTGTCTAAATACTCTCTATCCACCCCATATTCCTTTTTTTCTAGATGTCTCTATTCATCCCTATCAGCCATCCCCTATTCAAAGAAGTCTTCCCTGACCTCCTTAATTAAATCAAATCCCTATTATATGCTCTGATTCCAGGTACCTTTCTTTCATTGCATTTATCATTGCAATAAATATTTTTATTTCTCTGACTTTTTGAATGTGTGAATCTTCCACTGGAATATAAAGTCCTTGAAAAAGACAATCTGTCTGCTTTGGCTTACTAGGTTAGCTATTCAAGATGATTTTGTAAACTAAACAAATGTCTAGCCCTTTCAGTATACTACACAAATATACATATAAGATTAAAGTCTTCGGCATGATATAGCTATTTATATTTAATTTCCTAATTTTTGGTATAATTTCCATTTTGTAATCTTTTTGGGAAGTAATTTCCACCTTATGTCAGAATTAGAGGAAAGATAAGCCATTTTAATATATTTATAACATTTGCAAAAATGCTTTATTTTTGTATTCCAAATATATATATATATATATATATATATATATATATATATACACATACACACACGCTTACACACTGAAAACAAAAAGCAAGTTTTGTATGTGTGTGTTTAGTTTGTTTGTTTGTTTTCCCTACACAAGTGGAGAAAACACTATGGACCCCCACTTAACTACAACTCCCCACAAACATACACACCACACTTGCCTTTTGTATATATTCTGTCATATGTGTATATATATGTGTTTTTTCATTCTCACACCATGCAAAGTTTTTATTCACTCCATGCCATTTCATTTAATTGTTGTGAGCCTTTAGCAGATAATCATGAGCCCTTAAAAAAGTACTTAAAAAAATTGTAAAGAAGAACACAAAGTTCTTATACTGTATCTGTTTGGAAAGAACATGCATAATATTTTTATATCATTAAGTGACTTAAAATATCTTTGAATAGGTCTTATCTAATCTACATATTTGTCTTTATTTTAATATTGAGATTTATTTACATTTAGGATTTACATTAGGATATAGGATTTACATTAGGATGTATTGTAAATTTACATGTAAATTACATGTAAATTTACATTTAAAATGTAAATGTAATAAATAAAAATAAAAAAAATGTAATAAATAAAAATAAAAAAAATAAAATAAAATGTAAAATGTAAATTTACATTTACATTAGGATATATTTACATTAGGATATAGGATTTATTTACATTTATTTCCAAAAATATTTAAATAAGATTTACTCTTTTTTTTTCCTGAGGGTCACTTCAGTTTAGCTCTGTTCACTAAGATCTACTTTTTTGATTACTGACATTTCTTGCCAGTAGTCAAAAAAATCCCAATTAACTACAGTCATAAAATGTAACTGTTAGTACATTTAACTGTTAGTACATAAAATGTAACTGTTAGTACATTTTAGTCAGTGCTACTTAGGACAAAGGCAGCTTCTCAGTATTAAGTCAATTATAAACTCTCCAATTCAGTTTTCCTTTTTTTTGTTTGTTTTGTTTGTTTTGGCCTGGTTGCCAATTGTGTTAGAGATCTCCATTAATTTTTGCTTATCCCCTCATTTCTCAGAGGAACGGTTTTGCAAATGGCTCTACCTCCTTCATGCTAAATGACCTCACCTTCTGGAAGACTCATTGCCTCCAGATGAAAACTTGAATATCTGAAATAAGCAATGATGGGATCTAGATTATATTGATAGGAAAAGGACTGCACTGAAAGTCAGTAAAGTTCTGCTGTTCATGTTTCTGAAGCTCTTTTGTTTCCATCCTTCTTGAAAGTGTTATTCAACTATTCTTATAGTTCCATAAAAATTGTATTGTTTTTATTGTGGTAAAATACACATAACATAAAATTTATTATTTTAACCATTTTTTTTGTTAAACAGTTCAGTGACATTGTTATAAAACCATTGTTATATGTTTTCTATGTTATAAAACCATAAAACCATTGTTATAAAACCATTGTTATAAAACCATCACCATTATCCCTCTCCAGAATTCGTTCATCTTCCCAAACTAAAATTCTGTACCCATTAAACAATAATTCTCCACATCCTTTTCCCTTAGCCCACATCACTGTCATAGATTAACCCTTTAAAGCTTTTTGGCTACTGAGGTTTTACACCAAATAATGATGTAAAAAGCCTACCCAATTATAAACAAGAATTCCTTGGTGGGCTTCCCTGGTGGCGCAGTGGTTGAGAGTCTGCCTGCCGATGCAGGGGACACGGGTTCGTGCCCCAGTCCGGGAAGGTCCCACATGCCGCGGAGAAGCTGGGCCCGTGAGCCATGGCTTCTGAGCCTGTGCATCCGGAGCCTATGCTCCACGAAGGGAGAGACCACAACAGTGAGAGGCCCACGTACCACAAAAAAAAAAAAAGAATTCCTTGGCAGATTAACAAATGGCATATTTCAAAAGTGAGTTTTCAGGGACTGAATCAGAAGCAAAACCTGTATTTATATAAGAATGCTTAGCCATCCTCTGTCCATATTACATACCCAGACTTGCTGGAATCATCTTATTACATTAAGGTGATAAATCACATTGGGGTCAGTTTGCCTCCAAACATGCCAGGTCAGAATATACAAGTGGGCTTGAAAATCAATCTCTGCCTAAGAGTTAACACCATTCTCTGAAAAAGAGAATGTGAGAAAAGTGAATTGTTACAGAATTATAAGAATTCCTCTTAACAGAAAAGGCTTGGGTCATCAGATAGCAAAGATTGGCTGAAGTGTAGCTTATCATGGCAAGGGGCTCACAGACATTTTGATATGGCCACTTGGATCTTGGGGAACTAAAGCTGTTTCAAGGAGTTGAAAAGCTTGTTCAAGGAAAACAAAGCTAACCTGTAGTCAACAGTTCATCCATCTTGGCTTAGTTTAATATAAATACCACATGTATCATTCAGAACAAGTAATAAGTGTCACTTGAAAATTAGAATGATAGTCAATAGCTAAGCTATTATATATATATATATATATATATATATCTATATATCTATGCCTAAAAGCAATATGATGATATTCGTGAGAGTATACAGTACAATGGTTAAGAGTAAAGGTTCAGGAGCCATTCAGATAAAGTTTCCATTTTTCCGTTTCTCAACTCAATCTCTGTCCAACCCCATGAGAGCTTCTTCATCTCCCTAAAATTGCTTCCTTGATTGAATAAAGCCCAGCTGATAAAATTGCAGAAGGGTTAAATGAAATAAAGAATGAAAAGCAATTAGCACAATACTTAGCAGTGGTAGTCAGATAATGGCCCCCAAAGACAGCTATGTCCTAATTGCTGGAACCTGTGAATGTTACCTTATGTGGCAAAAGGAACTTTACAAATGTGATTAAACCAAGGTTCTTGAAATGGAGAGATTATTCTGGATTATCTTGATTGGCCCAATGTAATGACAAAGGTGCTGAGGAGAGGAACGGACAACGGTCACGGTCAGACAAGAAGGGTCAGGATGGAAGCAGAGGTTGAAGTAACATAGGGCCATTAGCCATAAAATGAGGCAACCTCTGGAAGCTAGGAAAGGCAAGGGTTCTCCCCTAGAATCTCCAGAAGAAAAACAGCTGTGCTGACCTATTTTAAACTTCTGACATACAGAACTATAACATAATAAATTTGTGTTGTTTTAAGCCATTAAGTTTGTGAGGAAACTTAAAAACTTGAAAGGTTGAGGAGGAAACCTTTCAACTCAGACAGCAGTAGGAAACAAATACACCAGCACTTACTTATTCTATAATAAATATCAGCTGATACTATTATTGAAAAATAATTTTAAAAAAACATGGTCAGTGCTATATAAGGAGTCTTTTTTTTAGGGAAAGGAATTATTTTTATTTTTAACTATATTTATATTACACAAACCCCTGCATATTATAAAATATTTGAAAAATATAAAATTATATATAATGAAAATTAAAACTGTTCTTTCCATTCAGGACCCATGACCTCCATTACAGAAATAAAGCTTTATTAACATATTCCTGTATATTCCTTCAAAATGTTTTAATGTAAAATACTTAGAGCCATTTTTTCCGATTTATGGCTTTATTTTTTTATTTTTTAGATTAAAAAATGTTAATCTTTTTTATGGAAGTATAGTTAATTTACAGTGTTGTGCCACTCTCTGCTGTATAGCAAAGTGACTCAGTTTTACACACACATACATTCTTTTTTAAAATATTCTTTTCCATTATGGTATATCCTAGGAGACTGAGCATAGTTCCCTGTGCTATACAGTAGGACCCTGTTGTTTATCCATTCTAAATGTAATAGTTTGACTCTACCAACCCCAAATTCCCAGTCCATCCTTCTCCCTCCCCACCTCCCCTTTGGCAACCACAAGTCTGATCTCTATGTCTGTGAGTTTGTTTCTGTTTTGTATATCGATAGGTTCATTTGTGCCATATTTTAGATTCCATATATGTGATATCATATGGCTTTATAGATTTTGTTATATAAATTTGTCTATTTCTCTCTTGCTATTTTGTCTTTGCTATTTGTCTTTGCTATTATGTTTTGAGCCTGTTACTATTCTACACATTTGGGATTTCCAAACCTTTATGATACATTGACACTTTATCATTGTGAAATGACATTTAACAAATCTTTGTTAATACTTTTTATTATAGAGTTACAATAAAGTAATCGTGGAGTTAACCTTGTCTGAAATTATTAAAACTACTCAAGCTTTGTTATAGTTTGTGTTTACAAAATACAGCTTTTTCCATATTATTACTTTTAACTTTTCTATGCCTTTATGTTTAATGTGTGTCTCTTATAAACAGCACGTGGTTGGGTCATTCTTTGTTTAACCACCATGGCAATTTTTGTCTTTTAATTAGATATATTGTTCTTTTACATTTAACATAATCATTGACATAGCTTTATGTCCACTAACTTACTATTTATCTTTTGTTTCTTTTTTTCCCTCCTTTCCTGTATTCATTTGGGTTGAGTACATTTTATTATTCCATTTTGTCTTGTCCTTTGTTTTTTTCATTCTGTCCTTTCATGCTTTTTGTGGTTTCTATATGAATTACAATATGCATCCTCTATTTAAAATAGTAGTCTATCTTGAAGGCTATTTTATGCACAATTTAAGAAACTTATATTGGTATACTTCAATTTTCCTTCTAGTCCTTTATGCAATTGTTATACATTTCATTCCTTCCTCCTGCCAATCCCTCTATCTATCTACCTAACTATCTATCTACCTATCATCTATCAATTATGGCTCACAGATTATCATTATTTTACACAATCGATTATCTTTCAGGGAAATTCAAAAATTGATTTTAAAAAGACTTTCATACTTGCCACATGTTTACCATATTCAGCCACCCCCCTTTTTAATACAGATTCTAATTTCCATCTGGTATCATTATCAATTAGTCTAATTAACCTGCTCCAACATTCATATAGTGCACATCTGCTAGTGATAAATACTCTGAGCTTTTATTCATGAGAAAGTATCTTTATGTTGCCTTTGTTTTTGGATGATATTTGAAAGACACATTTCTGGACTTTTAATTATGTTTTAATTTTTTTCATTCTTTAGCCTAGATGATGTTATTTAATTTTTTTTTTTTTAATGAAAGGTATGAGGCCTAGTTATCATTGTTCCCCAAGTAGGCAGTATGTTTTTCCCTTCTGTTTGCTTTTAAAATATTCTTTATATTTGGCTTTCAGCAGTTTGACTCTATTATGTTTATGTGTGGCTTTTTTTTTTTTTAACTTTATCTTGCTTGGGGTTTGTTGTGATTCTTTAATGTACAGGTTGATGTTCTTTTTCTCAAATTCAAAAAAAATGCTCAGCCACTATTTATTTATTTGCCCATATAATTTCCTTCTCTTTCTGGGATTCCAGTGACACCTATATTAGACTGCTTGATATTGTCCCACAGGTCACTGACTGTCCTTAAATTTTTAAAAATTTATTTTCTGTGTGTATTGGTTTCCATGATTTCTATTTTCCTATCTTCCAGAATGACTGATAATACATTTTACAATATCCTGTCTTCAGTTCATCCAGTGCTTGCTTTTTTTTTTTTTTTTTCATTTGGGATATATTATAGTTTTCAGTTTTGGAATTTTTATTTAGTGCTTTTTTTCATAGTTACCATTTCTCTACTGAGATTTTCCTTCTAATTCAATTATTATATTTAAAGTTTTCTCTACATCTTCATTTATAATAGCAATCTAAGATACTGAAGCAATTAATTCTGACCTGTCATCTCTGTGTTTGTCTCTAATGATTTTTTTCTTTTTTAGTTTTGAATCACATTTTCCTGTTTCTTCAGATATCTAGTATTTATTATATGCTGTACATTGTGAATATTGTGTTGTTTAAAATCTGATTTTTTTGTGTTCCTTTAATGTATTGAGTGTTGTTCTGGCAAGCAGTCTACTGATACATCACCATGATTATCTCCATTCTTTGTTTTTCAGCTTTTTAAAATGTGGTTCTAGAATGAGTAACCTTTATTCTAGGATAATAGGAACACTCCTGCAAAAGCTCTTCTGGATTGTGTGTTTTTTCTGAATTCTTAAAGAAATGATTGGGGTGTTCAGATGAAATGTGGTTTGTTATACCTGTTGTGTTCTCCAGCTGTTCTTTCCTTTTTTTTTTTTTCAGGGCAGAACTTTGCAAAATATTACCCGGGGCAGGTGCAGAACAGCTCAGTCTTTGGCAAAAGACATAATTAGAACCCCTAGGGAAAGTCCTGGAACTTTTTATTTCTGTAGCCTGCAAGACCAATTCTAACCACCTTATCATTGTCAAACTCTTGTCTCTGCCTCTTCATTAAGGAGAGGTCACCATACTTTACTTGGACTTCACCTTCCTATCCTGTCCCACGATCAGGGAGACTACTCCAGGCACAAAACTGACACTATTGTGAAGTTTGTCTTGTGTTTCTCATAGTTCTCACATGTGTATATGTATATACATGATATATTGATTGTACATATAAATATTAATATATATAGTCAATTTCCATTATCCTCTTAGGAAATTATTATTCTTTCTTCTCTGAAACACACTGCAAATTTGACAGTTTAAAAAGAAATGATTATATTTCCTATAAGAATAAGACAGAAGAGAATAAAAAAAGATTTAAAAAAACCCTTCACAATGAAACAAGCTCAGTTTCTTCTTAGCTGCTCTAACTTTTATGAATAATGATTAAATATAAAATAAAAAAAAATAATAGTATTTTACATGCTTA
The DNA here is from genome assembly GCF_964270905.1 of Leucopleurus acutus. Lineage (NCBI taxonomy): Eukaryota > Metazoa > Chordata > Mammalia > Artiodactyla > Delphinidae > Leucopleurus > Leucopleurus acutus. The sequence continues at coordinate 70,689,405 of NC_139152.1, forward strand.
TGCTAATCCTGATACACTGGCCATTGGCAATGTACTGTTGGTTGTTTTTACATTTCCAAGCTACAGATGTATTCTGTTTTCAACTATTGGCCCAAAGCATAAACATCTCTACTTGTCTGAATAAATGCCTGTATGTGATATGTTTATAACTGTTGCAATACTCCTTTTCTTCACCCTGACAGTTCTGTAGAGATATAGTATAACACTGTATGGAATTCAAAGCATGTTCAACATTTTGTGCTAAGGCATTGCTGCTTCAAAATGTTTACAATTTGATCCTCTCTGTACCTACTAAATCTACTATATAACAAACATTACATGTTGCACTGAACTGTATGATTGAATTACAAGTAAACACAAAGTTTTCTTAAGTGGGCTCAAACATAAATGTATTTGTATCATCTAAGTAAAACGCTGTGACTAAAGGGCCCAAAACTATTTATATTAATAAGTAAAATACAACATAGATACATACAAATACATTATCCAGAGTTGGAAACAAACCAATAATTATACAATAGATTGTTCTTTATAAAAACTCTGAAAATATAGAAGAGAGAGAGATAAATAATAATAATTAAAAATGCCTATTAGTTTCCTGATTTGGAAACATATACAATATATACATATATATATACATATTTCTCTTTACTTAGAGAAGATAAAAAATAATTAATGTGGTCCTTGCAAACCTTCTCTAGAGGCACTTGTTTTAGTGGGGATTTCACCTATTTCTAAAATCTAGTCCAGGATCTTCCTATTTATTAGAGGCTGAAATTTAAACTAGCCTGAGGAAATCTGCCAAAAATCATATCAGAAAACAAATCATATTTCCCATGTGAAAATACTTCATAATTCTGTCTTATTTCTCATGCTTATCATTGCTTAATTACAATAGAAATCTTATTATTATCAAACACTGATTAATTACAAGTAAACAGCAGAATAAGACAAAACCATGAACAATCATATATGCATGTATTAGGTATTTGTTTTGACATAAACAATATAAATGTACATTACAGTTTTTTTTCTTCAGTTTATAGCTAAGGCTTTTTCTTTTGGCAACATTCTGCTGATTAGAGTTCCATATAGTCTCTACCAACTAAAAACATACATTGTAAATATATTATAACTTCCAATTTCTTTTCATTTTAGGTGGAAGAAAAATTTAATCAGAAAGTCCTAAGTGCATATATTTTCTAAACATTCACTGTTTTTAAGTCATTTTCACATAATGTAATATTAATAATTTTAGCAATTAAGTTTTAAGTTTTTCTAAATATTTGACCAAAATTTCATAGAAACGAAACCGTATTTCTTTTGTACTCATATTTTCTTAGTTTAAGTGTACAAAATTACCATAACCAGACCGTCTTGGAAAAACAAATTTGTGATCACACTCATTTGAGTCTTGGTAGGCATATAACCTAAGTGAAGAGAGCAGAAATGTACATTCTTGCCAGACACTAGCCTCCTAACCACAAGTGTTCAGCCTCCTATAGATACAAGTTGCTATATTTTGCTGAAGGAATGAAGGTGTTGATTAAGTTGGAGAGTCGTTTATGTGGAGGTGTGTTAAGAGAGTTTTTTAAAAACACATTTAAGGTTATTTATTCCGTTAATTGTAATCTTTATAAGGGTAGGGATCTTGTCTGTCTTGTTTACCACTGCATCTCTAGTGTGTAGCATTGTGCCTTGTAACTAGCAAAAAATCAGCTAGGTGTAATGAAGAAAAGCCATGATTAAGCAAGTCATTTATACAACACATCTGCACACAGAATGTAGACAACATACAAAATATCCAACATCACAGGAAATCAAACAACCATTTAAAAAACTATCCAACTATTAAGTTGACAATATAGAAAATAACAATAATTGAAACAAGAATGATGGAATAAGCACTCTCGTACATTGTTGGAAGAAGCGCAGATTGATACGTTGATTCACAGGAAACGATTTTACAGTTTGTGCTTAAAAGCCTCAAAAACATTAATATATTCTAAATTCTTCAGAGACATATATGAAGATTTAGGTATAGAGATATTTTTTACAGATATAGTCATGTTCATAAAAAAATTACAAATCGCCTAAATATCTAACAGAAGATTAAGTAATGTGACATATACATAATGAGATATTATGCAAGCATTGAAATCATGTATTTTTAACTATTTAATGTAACGGAATTACTTAATGGAAATGGAAAACTGTATATTTAAAAAATCATGTTTACTACAAAACACACACACACGGAAGAAACAACAAAATAGAAAGTACTTCTCTATTTGGGGGGTGATAATGTCTTTGGAAATTTTTGTTTTCTTTTTTATTCTTACTTTTCTTTCTTATTTTTTTCTGTAATGAGCATACTGTTTACAAATCAGGACAAAGATTACCTTAAAAGCCTTTTCATTTTAATTCCTGTATCAATTTTTTATTCTTTCAAAATATCATCAGAAAACGAATTTTGATTATTATATTTAGTGAACTGGAGAGAGGCTGTGAAGTTCTTTACACATTAAAATGCTAGCCTAGCATGACTTTTGCTTATATTCAAGGGTGTCACATTTGATAAAATGTTAGCAGTAAAAAGAACATTAGAGATGCCCTAATTAAACCTCCATCTTTAGCAGTAAGTGTCCATGCACTATTTCCACATTAAGTTTTCCATGAAAGTGTTTTTCAAAATTGGCATGTACTTGTACTTGTCTAGGAAACAAGAACTAGAATGTAGAAAATAATACAACTAATGGACCAAAATTCTTTACTCTAACAAGCATTTACATTTTAAAATGTGTCAGTAAACTGAATATTTATTAGGCATAAATACCTTACAAATTGACTAGTCATGACAGTTTGACAATAGTTTCCAAGTGGAAAATGATTTTATCCAGAGGAAGCTAAATTACAAAAAAAATAAATAAATAAGAACTTTTTCCACTGGATTATTAAAGTTTTCTTTGCTTTATTATGTTTTTTATTTGAGGTATTCCCTGTTAAGGCACTTGTTTTCCTGGGTTCATACCTAACCTATATTTCATAGCCTTCTCTGCATGTACATTGAGAACATATGACTGGAAAATGACAAGTAAGCTTCCAGGCCCACCTATAAACACTCTGTAGCAATTTCTCCATTATTTTTTTGTCTCCTTAACAGGAATCATTGTAGGACATGTTTAAACATAATGGGGTTACTAGATTCAAGGATGCTGAATCTCTAAATCATTTTTGTATAAGAACTTCTCAGGAAACCTGTGCAATCAGGAACATTGGACTTTGGACTTTGCATGAGTGAGAGCAACACAAAAGGACTGAGATTACTTACTGCAGCAGCTAGCATTAATTACACCAACCAATATAAAAACCAGTATCTTGGGCTTCCCTGGTGGCGCAGTGATTGGGAGTCCGCCTGCCGATGCAGGGGACACGGGTTCGTGCCCCTGTCTGGGAGGATCCCACATGCCTCGGAGCGGCTGGGCCCGTGGGCCCGTGGGCCCGTGAGCCCTGGCCGCTGAGCCTGCGCGTCCGGAGCCTGTGCTCTGCAACGTGAGAGGCCACGACAGTGAGAGGCCCGCATACCGCAAAAAACAAAAACAAAAACAAAAACAAGACAGTATCTTGAAGTGAGACGCTGATATAACAAAAATTAGAATATGTGACATTAACTTCGGAGTAGACAGATCTATTCAGTAACAGAATAAAGCAGGCTGGTTAATTGGTGATTACAATGAAAAGGCATTTAAAAACTGTCACTTATATTAGTTTGGAAGGCAGTCCAAAGCTTACTGAGCTTGTAGATCTAGAGATGTTTGGAAAACATACCTGTTAGTATTATTATTATTGATGGCTTCAGCAAAGTATTACAAGAAAGATATAAACAGAAAATAATTGGCAAGTTTAAAGTAGAATTGAAAGGGAACAGAAAAGTTTAGAAAAAGAAGTAAGAGATGGTATTTGTATTTGAAGGACTTTGAAGAACCAAGACCCAGTGAGATTTCTCAGCTGCACAGAGTGTCTCAGATTTGGGCCAAAGATCAAATGAAGGACATATTCTGTCAATTCAAGCTTGACAGGCTCAAGATTATCTGACTTTAAGTTGAGACACAGAGAGGAATGATATCAAGGTAGCAAAGAAATGGAACGTATTTGAGAACAAAATCTGGAAGTTTTGGCTTCTTTTACATGAAACTGACTGGCAGCAAATAGTTTGCAAGTTTTTAAAATAATTATATTGCCAAACAGCCACAAGTCCATATTAAAAAGTCTTTGACTCTGCAATCCTTAAAACAACTTTTAGACACCCATATTTCCATGAGCATGAGGTGGGTTCTGTATGCTGGGTAGCCAAGAAACATACATTCTTCAATACCCACTTCAGATATGGCCCCAAAGGATAAGACAAAACAACCTTCACTGAATTTGGTTTTCTTAACACAGGAGTTCTTCCGAGGGAAGATAACCAGGCCTAATTGACGATCCTTCTTTTTTCTCCAGGAAGTGGGACTTTACAATAACTGCCTAGTTGTATTCCATAAATAACTTCTGTGTACCTTTTATTCTCCCATTTTCCAAATGAGAGTTGTTGAGATAATTTTGTGTCTGTCTGTTAGTAGGTGTACATGGAGGATCAGGGGGCAGAAAACATGATTTTTTAATTTTCAGAATTCAGAACCACATTTGTGGTTCTATACATGGACATGATGAAGACAACTGTCATCATTCAAAGATCACAGAACATAAACCAGATGCTGTGACTACATAAGATTTGGGGTTATCCATTTGGGGAAATTGAGAATATGGAAGACAGTGTAAAAGGAATATTTGTTGATCAGAAGGGTAGATTTTTAAAAAAAGATACTGCTATAAAATTATCAAACTGTTTCCATTTTATCCTGGATGCATAGCTAAAGCTACATTTTTCAGCCTGCATTTCAATTAGTCTGAGATCTTATGACTAACTTTGGTCCATAAAATCTCCTCCTTGATCCTCACACTTACTTCTTTAAGATGAAGATGGAGGCATTAAAAGATGGTAGGAACCTGTTTATAGGCAAACCACTCGGGAAGGGATGAGCAATAGATAAACTTTAATTGCATTAAGCCACTGGTACTTCTGGATTATTGTTATTGTTTTGTTGTTGTTGTTGCATAAGTTAGCATTAATGACCCTGACTATAGAAACACTTTTTATTAAGAACAATTTCATCTTATAACAAAATTAAAATATTATTTTAAAGAAAAATATATAGCATATTTTAGATATACAAATATAACAATATAAATATTAAATATTTATATAGGATATATAAATGTAACAGTTATTTTAACTTACTACAAAGAGGTTGAACCTTGGTAATTTTTTTTTTTGGAAAGACATCAACATTCATAATTATTGTGTCTATTATTTCAAAAAAAAACAAAAACAACAACAACTACTGCTCCTGTTTCAGCAAAGACATCAGGAGAGCTAGTCCATTTGGCAAACACTGATTTTCACTGGGGCCTAATTTTCCCTGAAATTCAAGGAACACACAATAACATGTGGATTTTGGACATGTGATTATAGGTGACTGTCTAGAAATAATTAATGATAACTTTGGAAGAAGCTGTCATTGGTACATATGATGTCTTTAAATTAATAACAGTTTATATTGCTCATATTTTTTCCCTCAAAGACTGCTGTTCCACTCTATTTGACCTTAATTGGTATAATTGATAACAGAGCTTGGAGTGTGATTTTAATCATGTAGGTATAGCCTCCCTGACAGAAGAAAATAAAATAGCTGCTGTGAATTACCTATTATTACTGGGGAGACAGAAACGTAAAATAAATGACTGTTATTTTAACCTGAGACTTAGGGACTTCTAGATCATAACTGGCAATTTGTTAATGATTTTAAAGAGTTTGGGCTAATCTCCAAACAATTAATGAAAGCTAACTGGTGTGTGATTTAACATAAAGGAAAAGATGAGAAAATTAGTTGGATACAGGGTAGAGATACACGCAGATGATCCAAGAAGAAGAGCATGTTTGAAAATATTCTAAACATCCGTGCGACCCCTAGTAAATAAGATTTTTAGGGCAAGCTGTTGAGCTCTTATTATTTGGATATTTAGCTTGAGGTAAAGACTGAAAATGATCTTAGTTATCAATGTGATTACTTCAGTTCTCATGGATTTGAATGGGTTGTTCAAGTGTATGTGTGGGAGGTGCCAGAAGGGGTTGGATGCTGAAAAGAAAATAAATAGATATAGCTAACTTAATATCATTTAATTATTATGAGATAATGAGCTGGTTATTCTAAAATAGCATTTTGCCTTTCACCTTTATCACCATGCTTTGGCCTGTTCATTGCAATTATGGAAACTCTAGAACTCAGGATTTTTACTTTCTTTGGGAATTGAGGAATGTTTACTCTCTCTTTCCATGGAGGAATTTTGAATTCTGGATACTGTGGCATTTCCTATTCCTTGTTTCATTGGTTTTTGCTACTTTTTTTTTTTTTAATGTGGGAAACAGTCTTACTCTGTTATACCAAATTTTTATGGATCACTTTTCAAATTTTTATGGATCACTTTTCATTATTTGTTGTTCAGTGCAAAAAAGGGTCAGCAATCCACACCCCAGTACTGTCTCACTTTTCTTCTTTAATTCTTTGGCCCTAACTCCTGGTAACAGCATCTCCCACTATGTAGTGTTAACTCTACCAAGGTAGACAGAGACCAAGACAAACACTACAGGACCTACGAGTATACCTGGCATGTGGTACTTCAGAAACTAAAAAAATAAAAATAATTACTATGCAGCCCAACTGTATCTGAGACTCTTCTGGAAGCTCTTTTACTTAGTTAACCAATAGCAAGTCAAATCCCTACTGTAAGTGATATCTTCCTCAGGTCTCCTGTCCCACTCCTCCCCTGGCTTTCTCTAATTCAAATCTCATGAAGCTTTATTTGTACTTTCCTATCTTCTTTCCTTTATCATAGGGGGGAAAAAGTGTTGTCCACACTCATTAAAGCTGCTTTTTCTTCCTAAATCCTTGTTTTTATCATTTTCCCATTCCAGAATTTCGCTGCTAAATTTATTCTCTTTCTGTCTGGCACACCCTATCTTTGCACTCATTCTCCTCTGCTTGCAAATATTCACAGGGTTTGAATATTCTGAAAAACAAAACCAAAGGAGCAAAAGGTATTTTTTGTTGTTGCCTTTTTAAAAATTTTTTATTAATTTATTTATTATACAGCAGGTCGTTGTTGCCTTTTATGTCACTAACTGTGAAGCCTCAGATGGGTGAGAACAACAGACCCAGATGTACTGTAAAGTGAAAGTTGTCAATTTTTTTTCTGAATTCATCACCTCGAGGGTGATAATGTGCTGTTTCAGGGCACACTAACCACCATTTGGGCAAGTCTGGTGTTTTCCTTTTCTTTGAAACTGCTGTTTAACTCAGGCTGGCCAATGGAGTGTTGGGACTTCATGGAGCTGTTTATCCACGGGCTCAGGCATCTCAGAGGGAACTTGTAGAAACAACACCCTAGAAACAGCATTTCCAGGATTGAGCTAAACATGACTTAGAAACGCTCTACGGATGCCCCAGCTTGTGTGATTATAAAAAAGTAGACCAGGCAGTGCTTTCTTCCCCAGTTTTTCACTTTTCACTAGAAACAATCCAGCAAGTTTTTTCCAATTATGATTTACAGTCCTGATGTTAGAGCAGCTTTGGACTGTATTAATCATTTGCAGGGAACATTGTTTTGTTTTTTGTTCTTTTGCTTTTAGCCTTTACATTAAAATAATTTTAACCTTAAAAAATGTTATAAAAGTAGGAGAGAGGTCCCATGTATCCTTCACCAGCTTCCCCTGACCCACCTCCTAGAGAAACGGAAATAAAAACAAAAATAAACAAATGGGACCTAATGAAACTTCAAAGCTTTTGCACAGCAAAGGAAACCACAAACAAGACCAAAAGACAACCCTCAGAATGGGAGAAAATATTTGCAAATGAAGCAACTGACAAAGGATTCATCTCCAAAATTTATAAGCAGCCCATGCAGCTCAATAACAAAAAAACAAACAACCCAATCCAAAAATGGGCAGAAGACTTAAATAGACATTTCTCCAAAGAAGATATACAGACTGCCAACAAACACATGAAAGAATGCTCAACATCATTAATCATTAGAGAAATGCAAATCAAAACTACAATGAGATATCATCTCACACCAGTCAGAATGGCCATCATCAAAAAATCTACAAACAATAAATGCTGGAGAGGGTGTGGAGAAAAGGGAACACTCTTGCACTGCTGGTGGGAATGTGAATTGGTACAGCCACTATGGAGAACAGTATGGAGGTTCCTTAAAAAACTACAAATAGAACTACCATATGACCCAGCAATCCCACTACTGGGCATATACCCTGAGAAAACCATAATTCAAAAAGAGTCATGTACCAAAGTATTCATTGCAGCTCTATTTACAATAGCCCAGAGATGGAAACAACCTAAGTGTCCACCGTCGGATGAATGGATAAAGAAGATGTGGCACATATATACAATGGAATATTACTCAGCGATAAAAAGAAACGAAATTGAGCTATTTGTAATGAGGTGGATAGACCTAGAGTCTGTCATACAGAGTGAAGTAAGTCAGAAAGAGAAAGACAAATACCATATGCTAACACACATATATGGAATTTAAGAAAAAATAAATGTCATGGAGAACCTGGGGGTAAGACAGGAATAAAAACACAGACCTACTAGAGAATGTACTTGAGGATATAGGGAGGGGGAAGGGTAAGCTGTGACAAAGCGAGAGAGAGGCATGGACATATATACACTATCAAACGTAAAATAGCTAGTGGGAAGCAGCCGCATAGCTCAGGGAGATCAGCTCAGTGCTTTGTGACCACCTAGAGGGGTATGATAGGGAGGGTGGGAGGGAGGGAGACGCAAGAGGCAAGAGATATGGGAACATATGTATATGTATAACTGATTCACTTTGTTATAAAGCAGAAACTAAGACACCATTGTAAAGCAATTATACTCCAATAAAGATTAAAAAAAAAAAAAGGAATTTCTGCTGATAGAATGCGTGCTCATGGTAGAACACTCGGATTGTGCAGAGAAATCCAGGGCAGGATGTGGCAGGGCCCTCACCATGCAGCTCCCAGATGAAGAGGCTGCCTGTCTGCCTGGTGGTATCCCACCACCCAGACGACCACTGCTAGCGTTTCGGTGTATTTCCTTCTGTTTTTTTCTATGCACATACATACATACGTTAAAAATCTTTTTCTATGCATACTTTTTACATATGACATCAGATCAAATTTAGTATTTAAAAACTTACTGTAGAATAAGCATTTCCAGATATTGTAAAACATTGTGTAAATATGATTTTTGAGACGCCTTTGGTGTTTACTTTGTGATATTTGATTCAGCTAGTGTTGATACGATAAAGAGTTGATGTTAGAGAGAACTGAGTCTTTAAAATGTGAATTTTATTTATTTTTGGAATAAATAATACATTTACATGGCAAAAAGAAAAGAAAGAAAACATTGTTCTGGTCTTTTGCTATTACACTTCTAATTTTATATTCCTCTTTCCAAGAATTCATGGATTATTTTGGTTTTAATTAAGTATACTTCAAAACATCTATCATTATTTCTGTTCTCTCATCAGAACATTAGAGACATTTTGCCAATTTCTAATCCAATTGTCCTTTCTACAGATGACACATTTCCAAAATATAGATATAACTTTCCCCTCACACTTATTTATACCATCATGATAATCATTTCCCAGGCTCAAAAGTGTTTTAACTCATTCCTTTTTTTACCATATTGGGCAAGATGACAGATTTTCAAATTTTTATTTAAAATATTTCTTTTGGGTTAGGGTAGCTGAGAAACAGGCCCAGTATGGGACTGAAAGCAGAACCTGAAGACCCTCCCCCACCCCAAAAGATAGATATAATATCTTGGGTGCAAAAAGTGGCTTCAGGGGGACACTGTGATGATCTGAATGCATTAGTCTTTGTAAGGCAATGGGAAATATTTTAGTAAAGTTTTATTATCTCTGGTTTACAGTTAATTACATGCTGGGAAAAATGGTTAGTAATATACTTTCTATCCTCCACTTTTCTAAAGGCTATGATTCTTTCACCTTTAGTATCAACCTGAGCAGATCATTTTGATTGTTATTTTACAGATAAAAAATACTTATTTATAAGAACTCCCTTAACTTATTGCCTCCAAGATTGCAAATTTACCTGCATCTGCTCCCATTCTTTTCTCCTCCTTTTCTATTACAATGGAAGATATAACAATATTTTCTCAAGACTAAGGTAAATTTTTACACCTGGATTTAGAGTCCTTATCTCCCCTTACTCTACCAATTCATCTTAGGCAGGATTTCAATAAACTCTAGCCTGTACTGTACTTAAAACAAACAAAAATAAGTAAAACAAACAAGCAAGCAAAGAGAAGCCTCTCTCCAGATACCACATTTTTATCTCTCATTTCCTTTCATATGACAAATTTTTATAAGACTAATATATATGCACATTTCAACTTAGATTTCTTTTCCTATTTATGGGTTTTCTCCTCCATTTAGGGTTCTTCTTTTCAATCTTTCAGAGGCTTTTATTCTGCCTATCTACCTATAGACGGTGGTATTCATGGTTCTACCAGGAGTCCACTTCTTTCCTCTGACAACATTCCCTGGTTAATCTTGTCCATTCCTACATCCAAATGTAGATTTTTTTCATTCAACAAATGTGTATTGAGTCCAGGTACTTCTCTAATCACTAGTGATGTGATATGAAGTAAACAAACCATAGTAAATATAGGTGGTGAAATGCACAAGAAGACAGGCAGAAATTATGTTCTGTAAGGAAGACCTATACTGAAGGAACAGCTAGGGCAAAAACCCTGAGATGGATAAAAGCTTGGTATATTCTTAGGCAAAAAAAAAAAAAAAAAAAAAAATACCTGGAGTAGTTTGACCCTAGAGACAGAAAGAACAGTATGAGATGACGTAGACAGATGTAAGATCATGGAGAAGGTTTTTGCAGAACTCTAGGTAAGGAGCAATGGTGATTTTACTGCCCAAATATTTCTAGCTTTATGCCAGACTTACTTTATGGTTCATATTTCCAACTCCTTAGTGGCTATCACATTTGAATAGTGCTCAGATGAAGTGAAAGAGTCAGAAACTGAACTCATCATCTTAACTCCTAAACATGCTGCTTTCCATCTTCCCTATCTTAGAACATGGAACCTCAAAGCACTTTGCTGTCTAAGCCACAAACTTGTGAGTCTTCCATCATTTATTCCTACTTCTTTCTTACCCATCCCTCCCAACACTAAATCAACCATAAGTGCTATCAATGACACTTCCTAGATATCTTTGTCTACTTATCAATCTAATTCCCACTGCAACAACACTTGTCACAAAACCTCTTCCTTCGATCATTTCAAAATTGCTCAGTTGGCCTTGTTCACTTCCAACCAACTCACCACATTGTTAGAATGATCCTTTGAAAACATAATATGATCTATATTAATAACCTTGTACAAAATTCCTTAACTACTTGCTATTCATGATTTCATCCTGCTTATCTCTCTATTCCTTAATTCCAAATATCTAGCCATCCTCAAGGTACTATAGTTCCCTGAAAATAATTATAAATAATTTATTTAAAATATTATATATATAAATTTCACTGTGATACATGGACTTTTTTCTTAATCTGAATATTCTTTTAAAACTCAATTTCTAAAATTATAAAGATATTTCTGATAACTTTTATTTTGTACCATTTTATGAAAGTATAATAGTCAAGGGTTAAAATATTTTCTTTTAAAGAAGCCAGATGAAGACAAATTGAAATCATAAATTTCCCTTTTCTCCAGAAAAGAAAATATTTCCCAAGTGAAAAAAAAGAAAGGTTAAATCTACAGTGAAAAACTTGACAGAAGATATAACCCCAATAAAATGAATAGAAAAGATACCCACAGGAAGGCAAAGTAATACTCTATTTTCCCCATTGACAAGGTGACCTGGGCTTTTGAATACTTCACAAAATCTCTGAGTTATCAATATGTAAGAGTGATGACATTACCTTGTGAATATTTAACAACTGTGATGATTGTGTCCTGGAGTTTATTCCTGTAAAAATAAAGGTAAGTAGGGGGTGTATATAGCTCAATCTCTGAAGCACAGTAATACTGTAATTTTTCAGTTGACAGGAAATATGTGTATACATATATATATACATATACATATATATACATATATATACATATATATACATATATATACATATATATACATATATATACATATATATACATACATACATATAGATACAAATTTTTATCAAAAGAAAATTTTTAAAATGAATTATATTTGGAATTTTATCCCATCTATCTGCTGATGTTTTATTTAAACTACATTTGAATCTATGAATATTACTTAGGGGAAAATTGTGGAATCGAGTTAGTTGCTGAAGGGTTAAGAACAAAAGTCTGAGTGTAAACTCTTTCCAAATCCCTGGCTGATAATGCTACCTGTGTGTGTGGGACTGATGAGATGTCTATAGAAAATCACTCAGAAACCAGAAGAAGGGTCTATTTTTAAAAGATAGAATTGATCCTGACGAGATTTGCAAGTGTGCTGTTCCTTTGATTATGTTTTTTTTTTTTTTTGCGATACGCGGGCCTCTCACCGTTGTGGCCTCTCCCGCTGCGGAGCACAGGCTCCGGACCCGCAGGCTCAGCGGCCATGGCTCACGGGCCGCTCCGCGGCATGTGGGATCTTCCCGGACCGGGGCACAAACCCGTGTCCCCTGCATCGGCAGGCGGACTCTCAACCACTGCACCACCAGGGAAGCCCTGATTATGTTTTTTAACTTAGGAGATTTAGGAAAATCGAACTCAACTTTGAGAAAAGAAGAATAAAGAGTTGGGATTGCTCATCCTATCCATTTAGACATACTATAAAGCCATATTAATACAAACATTATGTTACTAATGCAGATAAATGAAACAGAATAGAGAGGGAGGTCAGGTAAATATAATAATTTGATATATGATAAATGTAGCACCAAAATTCAGTGGAGAATAATGAATTTTAAAGTAAATGATGTTAGAAAACAATGGTTCACTACGTGGAGAAAAATATAAAGGTAAAGATAGATAAATGATGTAAGTGATAAATAGATAAATGCATGCATAAATATATAAATACATAATACAACTAATAGAATAGAATGCAGGGCAGCATGTTTATGGTCATGGTTTGGAGAAAAGTGTTATAGATCCCAAAAGAGTGAAAAACATTAAAGACAAAAAACAGATGGGGGTAACTATTTCAAAACAATGATTTCTATTCACTGAGGGACAAAGTTATGTAAAGATACATTTGCAACACAAAATCTGATAAGAACTTAATATTTAGAACATTAGACTATCTCTAGTAAATGAAGCAAAAAAAGAGAAAGAAATTAATAAAAATGGACAAAGGCTAAAAAAGAAATCCAAAGAAGTAACTTTGAAGACAAACTCACTGATATTAGAAAGTTCAATAGAATCAAATATTGTGAGGATATGAAGAAATGGAATTTTCATACATTACTATTGTGTAGCCTTGTGAGATTTGGTTTCAAAGTGCAAAGTCTAAAATCACTATGTTATAGCTGACTTTCAGTAAGACGAAAATCCAAATGGTTACTAACTATAAAATATTCCATTTAATTAGTCATGAAGAACAAAAATATTATAGAGATACAAAAACATATGTCTACACAGAGTATGCTGAGTTTTGCCAGTAAAGTTCTACCTGAAAAAGTATCTCACCAATGTTAGGAAATGACAATGTCAGTCAAAATTTAGAAATGGAGAGAGCTATATTTGTGCTTCAAGTTGGGTCACAAGGGACAAATAACTTTTAATGTATTATTAACTCTACTTCTCCTTTTGTTAAAATTTAATGTTTCCTTCTATATCAGATCTAACTTTCAGATTACAAAATACTTTCACATTCATGAGCTTGGTAGTCATAGCTCAAATAATGAAATCACATAGTATTTAATGTAAGTTTTCCAAATTATACCTAAACTGTTTTTCATTAAACATATTATGCAATAATATAAACAGTTTTTGTTTTGGGACAATAAGGCCAAATTATATTTTACATATTGAGCTGTAATTACGCAGAAGAGTATATTTTACTTCTTCTGTGTGTAAACTCAGATGAAATTGTTCAGATATTTAGCATTATGTTTTTATTCCCACTTACCTGAGTGACAATTACTATGTCAGAAGATTAAGTGGAAGGAGAGACTGAAAATATGCAAAGAATCTGTACCAAAAATCAATATTTAATAAACTTTGCATTTTAGGAAAAAAATGAGTAAAGGATGAATTGTGCCCTTTGCAGTAGGTTTAACTCAAACTTTTCAATTTCAGTCTTGAATTTCAATTTGCTGAGCAAACTTTCTCTATTTGGACATGTTTCTTCTCTTCTGGCTCAGCTCCATTTCTACTTATGCCTAAAGGATTTGTATGACTTGGCGCACATTTACAAAGCACCCAGTGTGAAATGGCATTTTATTTCCCGTGCATTCATTTTTTTTTTTTTTCTATTCTTTTCCTTTGTTGTTAGTTAAGAATTGACAGGAGGGCTTCCCTGGTGGTGCAGTGGTTGAGAGTCCGCCTGCCGATGCAGGGGACACAGGTTCATGCCCCGGTCTGGGAAGATCCCACATGCCGCGGAGCAGCTGGGCCCGTGAGCCATGGCCGCTGAGCCTGCACGTCCGGAGCCTGTGCTCCGGAATGGGAGAGGCCACAACAGTGAGAGGCCCGTGTACCGCAAAAAAAAAAAAAAAAAAAAAGAATTGACAGGAGCTTCACACTGAGATGAAAGTCATCAAGAATACCTACCATGGAAGGAAAACATACTGTACTCTATTAGAAAGTAAATTATAGCAGAAACTAGTTGTCTGCTCCTAACCATCAAGACATGGTCCTGAGATTTTTAAAATACATATATTTCAGAAACTCCACCATCTCTTAAATTAAAATAATGAAATTGAACGAGGCTATTTAAACCAGTCGACCAGAAATTGATCAAAACCTGTCTAAATATACAAAGTGTGAATTTAGAAATGAGGTGGGAAAGACAAAGAGTTGTTCTTTCATGGTAAGAACAGATTTGAAGTGATTGTTTTATACAAGAAGTGATAGAACTACTGAGCATCCTCAAATTCCATACATAGGCAGCTTGTCAACATCCTGTTATTGAAAAACATTAGATTGCATTTTATGGTTTTATTTAGTATTATCTGCCATGGAGCACTGGCCCTCTCTCTCTCTCTCTCTCTGAATTCCTGTGAAAACGCAGTTGTACTTGCATTTCATGGACTGAGTATAAAATAAAGTTGCACGGCATAACACTATCAAATCAAGGGGGAGATTATACTATCTCCATCCATAACATTGAGATCTCAGTAAAACCCGGAAACAAATGATACTTGAGGTCCCTCTAGGCAAAGTTGGAAATTTCAAGCAGAAGAATATAGAAACAAGATGCAGAAGAATTTACTTCCCCTCCATGTCCAGGACTGAACAGAGCTACTCTCTGCTTCTATATGCGAAAGACAGAAGTAGATAAAAAATTTGTGTTATTTTAAAACACATGCATTGTTTTAATAATATAAAATTGAATGTTTCTTCCAAATCAAGAACAAGACCTGATATTTAAAAGCATTACTATTCTTTGCTCATTTTATTTCATAATTTCAAATTAATGCCACTAGCATGAACTTCAAATGAAAGTCACCTCTTTTTTTTTGCCAAAAACCACCCAGAACTTCCCATGAAGCTTATTTTCATAAATAACCCAAAATAACAATTTTTAAGTCATTTCAACACTTTTTAAGCACCCACAATACTCTAGGCAGTCACCAGTCACTGAGATATAAAAGTTATATTAAATATGATCCTAAAATAGGGAAGTTAACAGTCTAAAAAGGGAGCTCTAAGAACAATTAAATCAATTCAGAACAGTGGGCCAATTGCTCTAAATGAAATATTTGCTGTGTGATACTGTGACTCGGAGACACCAAATCTAATCTGGTGAGGGAAAGAGGGAGCACTGAAAGACAGTAGCTCTTTTAAATTCTACTCCTCAGCCCTTTACATTTTATCACGCAGTAAATGTTAGGTCCTCATTAACCCATCCACACTCGGGGCCTCACAAACAGTGAGAAGTCTGACCATCTCAAAGCTTTAACGAAGGAAACAGGTCATGTTAAGCTGGCCTTTGTATCTCCGAGAGTCTTTTCAGTACTTTTCAAGATAGGAATCATTTATCACGAGCTCCTTTGTTTTTTAACAATACTGTTGCCAAACCTTGAAAAGTTTGCTGACCTTCACTCTTAAGTAGGATAAATGATTTCCTTGTTTATATTATCAACTTGCTTGGAAAACCTTTTTTTATCTTTTAGAGTGTAGAAAGTAAGTTCCAATCAGCATACTGTGATTATTATGAATTACAAATTAGTACTATTTAGGATACATTGTATTTAATGAGTGATGTGTTTCTTCCTACAGAAGTGGTTTTGCTTTTATGTTTGTGTACTGTCTCACCAAATGTATGGTACAGTATTTGCATGGCTGTTTCATATTTTTGAAAGACATATTCTTCTCTACTTTCATTTGCTTTTTCTATATTGATGGATGGAGTGCTATACCACAGGATGACTGTACCATCCTGCTGCAAAGTGTTTCCATTTTAATAAATAAAAAATAAAGAAATGTATTCTAAAATGTCACATCATATTTCTTTTCTTGTCAAAACAAGCTTTTTCTCATTTTAATATTTCTCCAATCAAGCCTCATTCTAAATTGCTGCGGGCATTGGTGCAACTTTCCACAAAAAGGTACTATCGAGGTTTATGATGGATGGAATCTTAGATTTGATTAAAAATACACCATTTATAAGAATATTTACCTATTTACCAATAGGTGAATAAGCAACATGAACTCCTGTCAACTTTCAAAGAGAAAATGATTTATGCTCTGTATTATTATATTTCATTAATCTTTTTTATTCACTTATGAAACTTTAGGATTAATCATACCTGAATAAAAACTGTTTCTTGTCTCAATCCCAACGTAGCATTAATATTCATTGTAATTATTCTTTCCTGAATCAATATTTTGTTCCAATGTGTAAATACACATGGATTTAAACTTTCTGGTAATTGAAATAAGTTAATAAATGCAGGTTTTCTAAAATGCTTCAAATAAATATAAGCTTTGACACATCTGTTCACATAGAGTTGAACAATTTTTTAAAAAGTCAAGTTGTAAATAAACTTTAGGAGAATTTTATTGCCTCTGCTGTACAAGGATCTATGTTTTGTAGGAAACTGCCAATGGGAGAGAGGCAACAGGGACAGTCTTTTTGTTTGTTTACCTATTTATTTATTTTTCTAGCCTGATCTATTCTATGCTTTCAGGAGATTAGGAAATCTGAGACTCCAAGCCAACCAGTGATCTCAAAAGCTGACACAGTTTTGCTACCTCTGTTTGTTTTGAGGGATAGTGGTATGGGGAATGAAAGCTAAGAGATCAAGAAACAATGACAAGTTTTACCCTGAGGAAAGGAGGTGAGGGCTTAACTCCTCTCACTTTGTGAAGCTGCAAGCTTTTGTCATCAGCTCATAGAGCAGAGCTTCAAACTTTTTTTCCTTAGTTATCTGATAATAATTTTACTTCCCTTTTTTTGCTCACATCTTTTTCCAGTACTCTCATTGTAACTCCTAACATCTTTATTAGGGTATAATTGATTTACAATGGTGTGTTAGTTTCTGCTTTATAACAAAGTGAATCAGCTATACATATACATATATCCCCATATCTCTTCCCTCTTGCGTCTCCCTCCCTCTCACCCACTCTATCCCACCCCTCTAGGTGGTCACAAAGCACCGAGCTGATCTCCCTGTGCTATGTGGCTGCTTCCCACTAGCTATCTATTTTACATTTGGTAGTGTATATATGTCCATGCCACTCTCTCACTTCATCCCAGCTTACCCTTCCCCCTCCCCGTGTCCTCAAGTCCATTCTCTACATCTGCGTCTTTATTCCTTTCCTGCCCCCTAGGTTCATCAGAACCATTTTTTTTTTTAGATTCCATATATATGTGTTAGCATATGGTATTTGTTTTTCTCTTTCTGACTTACTTCACTCTGTATGACAGTCTCTAGGTCCATCCACCTCACTACAAATAACTCAATTTCATTTCTTTTTATGGCTGAGTAATATTCCATTGTATATATGTCTCACATCATCTATATCCATTCATCTGTTGATGGACACTTAGGTTGCTTCCATGTCCTGGCTACTGTAAATAGTGCTGCAATGAACATTGGGGTACATGACTCTTTTTGAATTATGGTTTTCTCTGGGTATATGCCCAGTAGTGAGATTGCTAGGTTGTATGGTAGTTCTATTTTTAGTTTTTTAAGGAACCTCCATACTGCTCTCCATAGTGGCTGTATCAATTTACATTCCCACCAACAGTGCAAGAGGGTTCCATTTTCTCCACACCCTCTCCAGCATTTATTGTTTGTAGATTTTTTGATGATGGCCATTCTGACTGGCGTGAGATGATATCTCATTGTAGTTTTGATTTGCATTTCTCTAATGATTAATGATGTTAAGCATTCTTTCATGTGTTCGTTGGCAATCTGTATATCTTCTGTGGAGAAATGTCTATTTAGGTCTTCTACCCATTTTTGGATTGGGCTATTTGTTATTTTGATACTGAGCTGCATGAGCCAGTTGTAAATTTTGGAGATTAATCCTTTGTCAGTTGCTTCATTTGCAAATATTTTCTCCCATTCTAAGGATTGTCTTTTGATCTTGTTTATGGTTTCCTTTGCTGTGCAAAAGCTTTGAAGTTTCATTAGGTCCCATTTGCTTATTTTTGTTTTTATTTCCATTTCTCTAGGAGGTGGTTCAAAAAGGATCTTGCTGTGTTTTATGTCATAGAGTGTTCTGCCTATGTTTTCCTCTAAGATTTTTATAGTGTCTGGCCTTACATTTAGGTCTTTAATCCATTTTGAGTTTATTTTTGTGTATGGTGTTAGGAAGTGTTATAATTTCATTCTTTAACATGTAGCTATCCAGTTTTCCCAGCTCCACTTATTGAAGAGGCTGCTTTTCTCCATTGTATATTCTTACCTCCTTTATCAAAGATAAGGTGACCATATGTGCGTGGGTTTATCTCTGGGCTTTCTATCCTGTTCTATTGATCTATATTTCTGTTTTTGTGCCAGTACCATACTGTCTTGATTACTGTAGCTTTGTAGTATAGTCTGAAGTCAGGGAGCCTGATTCCTCCAGCTCCATTTTTCTTTCTCAAGATTGCTTTGGCTATGCGGCACACCTATTCTTTTAAGGTAAATGTTCTAAGTTGTTGTTATTATTTATTGATTACATCTGTATTCTGACCTTTCAGCCTACAAACCATGCTGGCTTCTCTGAATTTCCTAATTGAAATACAAGACTTAGAATCTAATGGAATTACTTACACACACTTATAAACTGTTAATTCTTTAAAGGATACCACTAGCTGCACTGTGCCCATAGGATTAGATAAAATCAGAATCTTATGATAGAATTGCATTTGAAGATATTATTAATATTTCTCTCTATTTAACTCAGTCTTTTATACAGCTGGGACTTAAAAACAAACCTTGTAGATAAACTCTGGAGAATGGTTAAAGTATGAATTTTTTTAAAAGTAAAATTACTAACCTTCAGAGTTTTAAAAGAAATCAATCAAATTCAAGTCTCTGGCCTTATCTAGATATGTTACCTTAGATAACATTGACCCTCAGTTTCTGCATATTGTAATGCAGGCTATTATTACACTTTTACTGTCTGTATACAGAACAAAAAAAAATATATTCTGTCTTGAACTTATAATGTTGCCCAAGATTCAAAGGTAATTAGTATATTTTCTTTTTCACTTTTGCTATAACACATTTATTTTCAAAAGATTAATTACTTTAGAATTTTGTATTTTATGCTTTGTTACATTGCTTGAAACCAATATCTTCTTTCTTTCTCTTTCTCTCTTGATTTCTATATGTCTGTCATGTTTTTTCTATCTACTAGAACAGATGGTGAGCATTGCAAGTAAAACTTGAATTGAAATAGGTTAATGTCTCAAAATGACACAAGGTGAGGAAGTTCTATTTCCTTATGGAATTTAAGTACTTTTAGGAGCTTTCATAACTTCTTTTTTTTTTTTTTTTTGTGGTACGCAGGCCTCTCACTGCTGTGGCCTCTCCTGTTGCGGAGCACAGGCTCCAGACACGCAGGCCCAGGGGCCATGGCTCATGGGCCCAGCCACTCCGCGGCATGTGGGATCTTCCCAGACTAGGGCACGAACCTATGTCGCCTGCATCGGCAGGTGGACTCCGAACCACTGCACCACCAGGGAAGCCCCCATATCTTCTTGATGTGAAACTTCCATTAGTCTGAAGCAAGAGAGAAAATGAATGGCTTTGCTAGAACT
Organism: Leucopleurus acutus; assembly: GCF_964270905.1. Taxonomy (NCBI): domain Eukaryota; kingdom Metazoa; phylum Chordata; class Mammalia; order Artiodactyla; family Delphinidae; genus Leucopleurus; species Leucopleurus acutus. The sequence continues at coordinate 70,710,006 of NC_139152.1, forward strand.
ATAGCGAATAAGCACAATCATTGAGTGTATCATATTAAAAAAAAAATAAAAGTTGTTTTTCAGCTATCCCAAATATTTTTTGTTGGCAAATAGGCTTTCTTGATGCAGAGTTGTACAAGTTCACTCTTTAAGCTGATATTTTTCAGTGAGTAAAGTTCTGCTGATTTTGTGAAATGAGTTGTTACTGGTTTTGGTGTTTTTATGTAAGAGTTTGAAGGAAACAGTCATTTCTGTAATCTACTTTCTATATGATTGCTTCTAAAGCTATTAGACTAAGAAGATAAAAAAAAATCTTCTATCAAAATGCAAAATATACACTTATTCCAACAGTCAAATCATTTCTACATCATCAAACATCCTGAGATATTTAAGAAGGAAATGACTAAAATTTAAATATCGTCACCATATCACACCTATCCACAATGGGAAATAAATCAAATATCATATGGTCTATGTTATGCGGTGAACTGTGACCCCTAAACAGATATGGAGAAGTCTTAACCACAAGTAACCATGAAAGTGACCTTATTTTGAAATAAAGTTTTTGCAGATGTAATGAAGTTAAGAAGAAGTCATTAGGTGAGCCATAACACAATAGGACTGGTGTTCTTATAAGAAGAGAAGAGACACAAATGCATTAGGAGAGACGACCATGTGAAATAGGGGCAGAGACTGAAGTGCTAAAGCTGCCAAGGGATGCTGAGGATTATTGGCAAACCACCAGAAAGTAGGAGAGAGGCCAGGAAAAATTTTCCCCTACAGGTTACAGAAACAGCACGGTCCTGCCATTTCCTTGATTTCAGATTTCTAAGCCTTCAGAACTGTGAGACAATACATTTCTGTTGTTTTAAGTTACATAATCTATTAGTTTGGTAGGGTAACCTTAGGAAACTGATATATGCCATTGGGTCTATATTAAAAATAAATTTCATTTTAATTATGGTTTAAATTAGGTTTGGTTCAAAAGAGTACATAATGATGTCCAACACTTAAGTAAATGTAATTAAAGAAATGCTGTTATGCTTTATTTGTCTTCATAGGAATAAAGGCTATATTATGTTTAATAAGATTCTAGAGTATTCTACATAGTGATTTCAAATTAAATACCTCTTAAAAATAACATGTACTTACTTTTGTATAAGATTGTTTGCTTTCAGTCTTTGTGCATCATTTTTTTTTTTACCTTTTTTTCCCTCCAACTTTATTGAGGTATACTTGACAAATGAAAATTATACATATTTAGAGTGTACAACAAGATAATTTGATATACATATGCATTGTGAAATATTTACCACAATCAAGTTAATTAACACATCCATCACCTCATACAGTTACCTTTTTTTGGTAGTGAGAATGCTTAAGATCTACTCTTTTAGCAAATTTGAAGTATACAATATAATAGTATATTAACTATGGTCACCATGCTATACATGAGATCTGCATAATATATTCATCTTATAACTGAAAGTTTGTACCCTTCAACCAACATCTTCCCATTTCCCTTACCCCCAGCCCATGGCAACCACTATTCTACTGTTTCTATGAAGTTGACTTTTTTGTTTTGATTACTCCCATGTCAAACCTGTCTTCCCCATCTCACCAAGTAAATGATGCCCACTGTTCAAACTGTGAAAGTCAAAATCTCAGGTATCATCAGTGGAGGTATATTTCTTAATGTTTTGGCTGGCTTTTTTTTTTAACATTTTTATTAGAGTATAATTGCTTTACAATGTTGTATTAGTTTCTGCTGTGTAACAAAGTGAATCAGCTATATGTATACATATATCCCCATAACCCCTCCTTCTTGGCTTAAAAGGACTGGCTTTACTACCAGAGTCATCCTGCTGTGTAATGCCTTATTTTTACTGTGGACCTCTCCTTTACCAGGGAATGAGTAGGAAAATTTAATTTCTAAATTAGAACTTAAAAAGAAAGTAAAACTAGAAGTTATAATAATTTTGAGAAAAGGATCTGGCAGGGTCTTATAAACCTAAAGATACCTCTGTCATATGACTGCAAAATTGCAATCCTAGGTATTTACCCAAGAACAGTAAAAACATATGTATGTACCAACTGTCAAGAAAGCTCATAGCAGATTTAAGCAAAATTGATAAAAACTGAAAACTTCTCAAGTTGTCTTCAACAGAATGGATTAAAAAAGTAAGCAATATTCATATGATGGAAAATTGTTCAGCAATAAAAATGAAGATATTATCAATAAACACAATAGCATGTAAAAATCTCAAGAAACGATGCTAAATGAAAGAAGGTTACACAAAAGAGTATCTGTAGTCTGGTTTCATTTATATGGAGTTCTAAAAGAGGTGAAATTAATCAGGATTGTGGTTGCATCTGAGGTTTGGTGGGGGAGGAGACTGACTATAAAAAAGTATGAGGGAACAGGAGCTTCAAGATGGCGAAAGAGTAAGACACAGAGATCACCTTCCTCCCCACAAATACATCAGAAATACATCTACATGTGGAACAACTCCTACAGAACACCTACTGAACGCTGGCAGAAGACCTCAGACCTCCCAAAAGGCAAGAAACTCCCCATGTACATGTGTAGAGCAAAAGAAAAAGGAAAAACAGAGACAAAAGAATAGGGACGGGACCTGCACCAGTGGGAGGGAGCTGTGAAGGAGGAAAGGTTTCTACACACTAGGAAGCCTCTTCGCGGGCACAGACTGCGGGTGGCGGAGTGGGGAAGCTTCGGAGCCATGAAGGAGAGCGCAGACACGGGGATGAGGAGGGCAAAGCGGGGAGATTCCCGCACAGAGGATCGGTGCCGACCAACACTCACCAGCCCGAGAGGCTTGTCTGCTCACCCGCCGGGGCGGGCGGGGCTGGGAGCTGAGGCTCGGGCTTCGGAGGTCGGCTCGCAGGGAGAGGAGTGGGGTTGGCAGTGTGAACACAGCCTGAAGGGGGCTAGTGCGCCACAGCTGGCCGGGAGGGAGTCCGAGAAAAAGTCTGGAGCTGCTGAAGAGGCAAGAGACTTTTTCTTGCCTCTTTGTTTCCTGGTGCGCAAGGAGAGGGGATTAAGAGCACCACTTAAAGGAGCAACACAGACGGGCGCGAGCCACGGCTAACAGCATGGACCCGAGAGACAGGCATGAGACGCTAAGGCTGCTGCAACCACCAAGAAACCTGTGTGCAAGCACAGGTCACTATCCACACTGTCCCTCCTGGGAGCCTGTGCAGCCTGCCACTGCCAGGGAACCGTGATACAGGGACAACTTCCCTGGGAGAATGCATGGCACGCCTCAGGCTGGTGCAACGTCATACCGGGCTCTGCTGCTGCAGGCTGACCCCGTAAGCGTACCCCTCCCTCCCCCCCAGCCTGAGTGAGCCAGAGCCCCCGAATCAGCTGCTCCTTTAACCCCGTCCTGTCTGAGCGAAGAACAGGTGCCCTATACGCATAGGCGGGTCCAAATCCAAAGCTGAACCCTGGGAGCTGAGCGAACAAAGAAGAGAAAGGGAAATCCCTCCCAGCAGCCTCAGGAGCATCGGATTAAATCTCCACAATCAACCTGATGCACCCTGCATCTGTAGAATACCTGAATAGACAACGAATCATCCCAAATTGAGGAGGTGGACTTTGGGAGCAACGATATATATATATTTTTCCCTTTTTCTCTTTTGTGAGTGTGTTTGTGTATGCTTCTGTGTGTGATTTTGTCTGTATAGCTTTGCTTTTACCATTTGTCCTGGAGTTCTGTCTATCCAGTTTTTTACTTTAATTATGTAAAAAAATTTTTTTCTTAATAATTATTTTTTAATAACTTTATTTTATTTTATTTTACATTTATTTTCTCCCTTCCTTCCTCCCTCCCTCTCTCCCTCCCTCCCTCCCTCCCTCCCTCTCTCCCTCTCTCTCTCTCTCTCTCTCTCTCTTTCTCTCTTTCTCTCTTTCTTTCTTCCTTTTCTCCCTTTTATTCTGAGCTGTGTGGAGGACAGGCTCTTGGTGCTCCAGCCAGGAGTCAGGCAGGGCTGTGCCACTGAGGTGGGAGAGCCAAGTTCAGGACACTGGTCCACAAGAGACTTCCCAGCTCCACGTAATATCAAATGGCGAAAATCTCACAGGGATCTCCATCTCAATGCCAAGGTCCACTTCCACTCAACGACCAGCAAGCTACAGTGCTGGACACCCTATGCCAAACAGCTAGAAAGACAGGAACACAACCCCATCCATTAGCACACAGGCTGCCTAAAATCATAATAAGGCCACAGAGACTCCAAAACACACCACCAGATGTGGACCTGCCCAACATAAAGACAAGATCCAGCCTCATCCACCAGAACACAGGCACTAGTCCCCTCCACCAGGAAGCCTACACAGCACAATGAACCACCTTAGCCACTGGTGACAGACACCAAAAACAACGGAAACTGCGAACTTGCAGCCTACGAAAAGGAGACCTCAAACACAGTAGGTTAAGCAAAATGAGAAGACAGAGAAACACACAGCAGATGAAGGAGCAAGGCAAAAAACCACCAGACCTAACAAATGAAGAGTAAATAGGCAGTCTACCTGAAAAAGAATTCAGAATAATGGTAGTAAAGATGATCCAAAATCTTGGAAATAGAAGGGAGAAAGTACAAGAAACGTTTAACAAGAACCTAGAAGAAGTAAAGAGCAAACAGTGATGAACAACACAATAAATGAAATTAAAAATACTCTAGAAGGGATCAATAGCAGAATAACTGAGGCAGAAGAATGGATAAGTGACCTGGAAGATAAAATAGTGGAAATAACTACCACAGAGCAGAATAAAGAAAAAAGAATGAAAAGAATGGAGGACTGTCTCAGAGACATCTGGGACAACATTAAACACAGCAACATTTGAATTATAGGGGTCTCAGAAGAAGAAGAGAAAAAGAAAGGGACTGAAAAAATATTTGAAGAGATTATAGTTAAAACTTCCCTAATACTGGAAAGGAAATAGTTAATCAAGTCCAGGAAGCACAGAGAGTCCGATACAGGATAAATCCAAGGAGAAACATGCCAAGACACGTATTAATCAAACTATCAAAAATTAAATATGAAGAACAAATATTAAAAGCAGCAATGGAAAAACAACAAATAACACGTAAGGGAATCCCAATAAGGTTAACAGCTGATCTTTCAGCAGAAACTCTGCAAGCCAGAAGGGAGTGGCAGGACATATTTAAAGTGATGAAGGATAAGAACCTACAACCAAGATTACTCTACCCAGCGAGGATCTCATTCAGATTTGACAGGGAAATGAAAACCTTTACAGACAAGCAAAAGCTAAGAGAATTCAGAACCAACAAACCAGCTTTACAACAAATGCGAAAGGAACTTCTCTAGGCAGGAAACACAAGAGAAGGAAAAGACCTACAATAATAAACCCAAAACAATTAAGAAAATGGTAATAGGAACATACATATTGATAATTACCTTAAATGTAAATGGATTAAATGCTCCATACAAAAGACATAGATTGGCTGAATGGATACAAAAACAAGACCCACATACATGCTGTCTACAAGAGACCCACTTCAGACCTAGGGACACACATAGACTGAAAGTGAGGGGATGGAAAAAGATATTCCATGCAAATGGAAATCAAAAGAAAGCTGGAGTAGCAATTCTGATATCAGACAAAATAGACTTTAAAACAAAGATTATTACAAGAGACAAAGAAGGACACTACATAATGATCAAGGGATCAATCCAAGAAGAAGATATAACAATTGTAAATATTTATGCACCCAACATAGGAGCACCTCAATACATAAGGCAAATACGAACAGCCATAAAGGGGGAAATCGACAGTAACACAATCATAGTAGGGTACTTTAACACCCCACTTTCACCAATGGACAGATCATCCAAAAGGAAAATAAGTAAGGAAACACAAGCTTTAAATGATACATTAAACAAGATGGACTTAATTGGTACTTATAGGACATTCCATCCAAAAACAACAGAATACACATTCTTCTCAAGTGATCATGGAACATCCTCCAGGATAGATCATATCCTGGGTCACAAATAAAGCCTTGGTAAATTTATGCAAATTGAAATCGTTTCAAGTATCTTTTCCGACCACAACACTGAAACTAGATATCAATTACAGGAAAAAATCTGTAAGAAATACAACCACATGGAGGCTAAACAACACACTACTTAATAACAAAGAGATCACTGGAGAAATCAAAGAGGAAATCAAAAAATACCTAGAAAAAAATGACAATGAAAACACGACGACCCAAAACTTATGGGATGCAGCAAAAGCAGTTCTAAGAGGGAAGTTTATAGTAATACAATCCTACCTTAAGAAACAAGAAACATCTCCAATAAACAAGCTAACCTTACACCTAAAGCAACTAAAGAAAGAAGCACAAAAAAGCCACAAAGTTAGCAGAAGGAAAGAAATCATAAAGATTAGATCAGAAATAAATGAAAAAGAAATGAAAAAACGATCACAAAGATCAATAAAACTAAAAGCTGGTTCTTTGAGAAGATAAACAAAATTGATAAACCATCAGCCAGACTTATCAAGAAAAAAAGGGAGAAGACTCAAATCAATAGAATTAGAAATGAAAAAGAAGTAACAACTGAAACCGCAGAAATACAAAGGATCATGAGAGATTACTACAAGCAAATATATGCCGAGGAAATGGACAAATTCTTAGAAATGCAAAATCTTCTGAGACTGAACCAGGAAGAAATAGAAAATATGAACAGACCAATCACAAGCACTGAAATTGAAACTGTGATTTAAAATCTTCCAACAAGGGGCTTCCCTGGTGGTGCAGTGGTTGAGGGTCCACCTGCCAAGGTAGGGGATGAGGGTTCGTGGCCCGGTCTGGGAGGATGCCACGTGCTGCGGAGCAGCTGGGCCTGTGGCCATAGAGGCTGCGCATTTGGGGCCTGTGCTCCACAGCCGGAGAGGCCACAATAGTGAGAGGCCCACACACCGCAAAAAAAAAAAAAAAAAATCTTCCAACAAACAAAAGCCCAGGACCAGATGGCTTCACAGGTGAATTCTATCAAGCATTTAGAGAAGAGCTAACACCTATCCCTCTGAAAGTCTTCCAAAATATAGCAGAAGGAGGAACACTTCCAAACTCATTCTACGAGGCCACCATCACCCTGATACTAAAACCAGACAAAGATGTCACAAAGAAAGAAAACTACAGGCCAATACCACTGATGAACATAGATGCAAAAATCCTCAACAAAATACTAGCAAACAGAATCCAACACCACATTAAAAGGATCACACACCATGATCAAGTGGGGTTTATCCCAGGAATACAAGGATTCTTCAATATATGTAAATCAATCAACGTGATACACCATATTAAAAAACTGAAGGAGAAAAACCATATGATCATCTGAATAGATGCAGAGAAAGCTTTTGACAAAATTCAGCACTCATTTATGATAAAAACCCTCCAGAAACTAGGCGTAGAGGGAACTTTCCTCAACATATTAAAGGTCTTATATGACACACCCGCAGCCAACATCTTCTGCAGTGGTGAAAAACTGAAACCATTTGCACTAAGATCAGGAACAAGACAAGGTTGCCCACTCTCACCAGTATTATTCAACATAGTTTTGGAAGTTTTAGCCACAGCAATCAGAGAAGAAAAAGAAATAAAAGGAATCCAAATCAGAAAAGAAGTAAAGCTGTCACTGTTTGCAGATGACATGATACTATACGTAGAGAATCCTAAAGACACAAGAAAACTACTAGAGCTAATCAATGAATTTGGTAAAGTAGCAGGATACAAAATTAATGCACAGAAATCTCTTGCATTCCTGTATAATAATGATGAAAAATGTGAAAGTGAAATTAAGAAAATGGTCCCATTTACCACTGGAACAAAAAGAATAAAATATCTAGGAATAAACCTACCTAAGGAGACAAAAGACCTGTATGTAGAAAATTATAAGATACTGATGAAAGAGATTAAAGATGATATAAATAGATGGAGAGAAATACCATGTTCTTGGATTGGAAGAATCAACATTGTGAAAATGACTGTACTACCCAAAGCAATCTACAGATTCAATGTAATCCCTATCAAACTATCACTGGCATTTTTCACAGAACTAGAACAATAAATTTCACAATTAGTATGGAAACACAAAAGATGCAGAATAGGCAAAGCAATCTTGAGAAAGAAAATGGAACTGGAGTAATCAGGCTCCCTGTCTTCAGACTATATTACAAAGCTGTAGTAATCAAGACAGTATGGTACTGGCACAGAAACAGAAATATAGATCAATGGAACAGGATAGAAAGCCCAGAGATGAACCCATGCACATATGGTCACCTTATATTTGATAAAGGAGGCAAGAATATACAATGGAGAAAAGACAGCCTCTTCAATAAGTGGTGCTGGGAAAACTGTACAGCTATATGTAAAAGAATGAAATTAGAACACTCCCTAACACCATAAACAAAAGTAAACTCAAAATGGATTAAAGACCTAAATGTAAGGTCAGACACCATCAAACTCCTAGAGGAAAACACAGGCAGAACACTCTATGACATAAATCATAGCAAGATCCTTTCTGACCACCTCCTAGAGAAATGGAAATTAAGACAAAAATAAGCAAATGGGACCTAATGAAACTTCAAATCTTTTGCACAGCAAAGGAAACCATAAACAAGATCAAAAGACAACCCTCAGAATGGGAGAAAATATTTGCAAATGAAGCAACTGACAAAGGATTAATCTCCAAAATTTACAAGCAGCTCATGCAGCTTGATATCAAAAAAGCAAACAACCCAGTCCAAAAATGGGCAGAAGACCTAAATAGACATTTCTCCAAAGAAGATATACAGATCACCAACAAACACATGAAAAAATGCTCAACACCATTAATCATTAGAGAAATGCAAATCAAAACTACAATGAGGTATCATCTCACACCATTCAGAATGGCCATAATCAAAAATCTACAAAAAAGAAATGCTGGAGAGGGTGTGGGGAAAAGGGAACCCTCTTGCAATATTGGTGGGAATGTAAATTGATACAGTCACTATGGAGAACAGTATGGAGGCTCTTTAAAAAACTAAAAATAGAACTACCATACGACCCAGCAATCCCACTACTGGGCATATATCCTGAGAAAACCATAATTCAAAAAGAGTCACATACCAAAATGTTCATTGCAGCTCTATTTACAATAGCCAGGACATGGCAGCAACCTAAGTGTCCATCTAGAGATTAATGGATAAAGTAGATGTGGCACATATATACAATGGAATATTACTCAGCCATAAAAAGGAACAAAACTGAGTTATTTGTAGTGAGGTGGCTGGACCTAGAGACTGTCATTCAGAGTGAAGTAAGTCAGAAAGAGAAAAAAAAATACCATATGCTCACACATATGTATGGAATCTAAAAAAAAAGGTCGTGAAGAACCTAGGGGCAAGATGGGAATAAAGATGCAGACCTAGTGGAGAATGTACTTGAGGATATGGGGAGGGGGAAGGGTAAGCTGGGACAAAGTGAGAGAGTGGTATGGACACATATACACTATGAAATGTAAAATAGATAGCTGTGGGAACCAGCCACATAGCACAGGGAGATCAGCTCGGTGCTTTGTGAGCACCTAGAGGGGTGGGATAGGGATTGCACAGGTGTAAAATTCATGAAGTAATACATTTAAGATTTGTGTAGTTTATTTATTTATTTATTTTTGGTACACGGGCCTCTCACTGTTGTGGCCTCTCCCGTTGCGGAGCACAGGCTCCAGACGCGCAGGCTCAGCAGCCATGGCTCACGGGTCAAGCCACTCCGCAGCATGTGGGATCTTCCCGGACCGGGGCACGAACCCGTGTCCCCTGCATTGGCAGGCGGACTCTCAACCACTGCGCCACCAGGGAAGCCCTGTGTAGTTTATTATATGGACATTGTATTTTAAAATAAGTTGTTAATAAATATTGACCTTTAAGTGATTATATACATGTTAAAGCTTTTACGAGGAAGTGTACTCGATGTCTACAAATATTTTTTGAAATATACTGATATAAAAGGAAGGATTGAACTATACGTAGATGGAAGGATAAATAATAAAGCAAGTATTGTAAAATATTAATAGTGGGTATATGTAAATATGGGTATAGGTGTACTATAAAATTCATTCCTTTTTTCAGCATGTTTGAAAATTTTCATAATGAAATTTTAGAAAATTTTGATGAGAAAAACCCATACACATAAATGCATAATCTCCAGAGTGTTTTCCTAATAGCTATAATGAAAAAATGTTACTTCTATTTCAGAGTCTTTCAGTCATATTAGTTTCTGAGCCACTTATCATGATTGTTTAACATATAAGGTAGCCATTGAATTCAAACCAGAAAACCATCACCTGAGATAAAATATTGTCACTAACAGATTCTACTAGGATGTCTGTATTTATAACAAGAACTGTACATTGTATACTATTGAATGCAATGCTTTACATTTACAGTTTTCTCATACTGATCGTAAGAAATTGATACAATATTGTAGTACATTTGCAGTTATTAATTGGAGGCACTGGGGTATATTTCATAAGACAAATTATATATTTCTATATTGCTTATAATCTTATTGTAAACTTATTTAATATACTAGGTATCACATAGTGGATTTTACAGAAATGTTTGTGGAAGGAAAGAATGGATAAATGCATTCCATTCAAAATGATAATAAGAACCATTGACATTTAGGCATCAGCTAGAACTAGTGAAAAATTTCCACCTAGATCAGATGGGGCTGGGGAATGATGCTAGACAGCTGCTTTTCAGCAATAATTTTACATTAAGTAAAGGGAGCACTCAGGTTTTTGGGGTTTTTTTCCCCTATAGGGAAATTTTTTCCACACTTGTTTTGAGATATTTTAAAGGCAATATTTTCAGCTACTTGTTTGGGTATTATTTATTTTTTTAAATGAGTAATACCTAAAAAGGCATTTGAAAAATAAATTATGTGTATGTAGACACACACACAGATAATGCATACACAGGGCCTTTGAACATTTTTTATACTTGGATAACTTACTTTTCAATACCTTACTTTTTAAAAAGTGTGATACCTTTTATTAATTGTTAATTTTATTGATTCAAAAAATGTCTAAATTCCTATTTTGTGCCAGACACATATTAGAGCAAAAAATATAAATAAAATAGCAAATTTACCCTTAGTGTGTTCAGAGTTTTTGTATCTAATTTCTCTCTAAACATAATTGCTGAATCTATATAAATTTTTGAATCTATATAAATCTCTAAAAGCTATGAAACAAATAGCAACTTCACTTTCACTTAGAGATCTGGGGAAGAGGGATAAAAGTGATTTTGTGTGTGTGTGTGTGTGTGTGTGTGTGCAAAAAGAAAAATCACATAAGGACTTATGCAAGTATTTGTTTTTTGTTTTAAGAAAAGCTTGATTGTTTGCTTGGTCAGCAGCTTAATGATGATGGTAGTGATTTCAATAAATAAACCATTTAAAAAAGAAGAAGGATGGCAAAATACAAAAAAACTGAGAAGTAAACACAGAGGCATTTTTTTTCCTACCTCAATCAAATACAGATGTCTTCAGGGGATAATGACATTTTATTTTCTTCTGTACTAATGTTTAGTATGAACTTATTACTGTTGATGCACTGTGCTAAGTATTTTTATAGTCATTATCTTATTTGATATTCAAAATAACTTTGTGATATTGGATTTTTATCCTCATTATATATATATATTTTTAAAGAGGACTTCAAGGAGAAAGGACTTATCTAAACTCACAGTGGAGTTTTGAACTAATTCTGTAAGTAGAATGCTATATGCTTTTGAAGACACTGTTTAGTGTGAGTATTTGACTTAATAATAAAAAGATAAAATCTATTATTTATTAATACCCATTGTGCTTCCATAATACTATTAGATCTAGTTCTATCAAAAAGTTTTCATTTAGTCAGCTGCTAGCATAGTATTCAGGCAACTACCACATTATCCCAATCCTCTAATCTTTAAATTGCCTGCTGATCCAAAATAGAATCAAATAAGTATTTTGACCTTTATTTATGGTGTGGATCTGCTAATGTGTACAGGACTGAACAACAACCAGGATCAGTGAAGCATACCCAGCTAGCTCACTGATACTTAGCAACTCAATCTCTAGATACAAGTCAGTAAATGAAAAAAGAGTTTTCTAAATCAGTGGTACAGTGTTTGAAACTTTCTTAGAAACAATAAAACCTAGGGACAAAATATTAAGAAATGACTGTGTCATTTATCTTTTTTCTTGATGATTTTATTGTTCTTCAGTAAACTGCCCAGATTCCAATAGACTCCAGAAGATGCCAAAATATTAAGAATACTTTTATCTTTCTCACTCTTTCTCTTACACAGCTACATAGCTTATATTAATATATATATACATAAATATACACACATATATAAATAATATCTATATCTATACCTATCTATCTATATATAAATGAGGTAGTATAAGATCCTCGAGGAAGAGGAATGGATGAGAAAATGGGAAGAAAAAGAAAAGGAGGAAAGGGTATAGAAACAGAGAGACAAAGGAGAAGCCTCAGTTAGAAGAATAAATATAATAGGAAAAGAGCAGAAAAAGGAAAAAGGATAGTATGAAGTAGAGAACCTATGAGCAAAGGGTAAAATGAGGTGAGTGAAGTGCAAAGCCAAGGTCTCAAAATCAATTTTCTGTTCTGAGGCCAGAGAGGTAATGCAAATAAGCAAATTGGAGGGGCCGTAAGAAAATAATGTTCCTCTCTTTGTGACTTTCTTCTCCCCACATTTGATAGAGAAATAAAAATTAATATTTCTGTTTTTAAAAAAGCAGTGGAATGCAGTGATTAAGAGCAACGTCATCCTTAGCCCTGAGAAAAGGGAATGGTGTGGCAAACCAATGTTCACACTGGCTCCAGAAGAGGGTGAGAAGTAGGTACTCTGACTGTGGCCAATATTGACAAAACTCCTGATTTTTTATGGATAAGCTGAAATCCAAATTTTATAAGGAATCTGAAATTTCGACAACTCATTCAAAAAATGTTTAAACCTATGTGAACACTCTCATCACCCCTTACTGACTCCACCTCTACCAGTTGGGAGGTTGGCCCAGGAGTACCTGATTGTATGCTTACTAGTAAATAGATAAGGGGCAGGGGAGGATTTACCTCCAGCTATTCTCAAAGCCTGATGGACCCTGCTGTTTACTGTGCTCTTCTCTAGAACACTGTCCTATTTGTGAGATGAATGCATAGTTCTCTACGCACAGTTTATAAGGGGTAGCCTCATGGTATCACCCATTTTCTGCTTTCATCAATTATTTGGTTTCCAAAAGAGGTTTAGCCTTTTGCTTTGGTTTAAATTCATTTTTTAACTAGAGCCTCACAGTGTCCAATTCTGGCTTATTTGTTGTCATCTATTATCTGAGACCAAGCAAGTGAACTGAAGGAACGAGGGCAGCTATAGCCTAGTTCAAGGAATAGCCTGCCCCCCAAGCAGGGCTACCTTCATGCTCTGCAATCACAAGAGTTACAGAGCGTTCTCCAATCAGAAGGTGACAGAGAGTTTAATGAATGTTCTGTGGCTGCAGTCTTGAAATTATTAATAATTTTATGTTTGGATATGTGCTTTGTAAGTGAAGTTTAATGGGACAATGGATCATGAGTCAGGGGCTTCGAGCCTTTGTTTACATGCCACACTGTCTTTCTTGGCCTCCCCCCCTCTCCCTCCCTTCCAGAATTGGGCTCTTGTCTGCTCCTGTCCAGTTACCACTGCCACCCTGCACTCCAGCAGGGGCCTGGACACAGGCAAGGTGAGAATTAGGGTTAGTCACATGAATCCTAGGACTGCATCAGGAGGCTGACTACAAGTACCTATGAGGCACTATGCTCACGTGGAAAGTATCCTCATGCTTGAGAGACATGGCATTAAGTAGGAAGTAAAAAGCTCTATGACAATTCAAGAGAAACCGCAGAAGAAAAGACTTTTTTCTGCCTTTTGAACGAGTCCCACATTTTCATTTTATACTAGGTCCTGAAAATTATGTAGCCAGTTCCGTATATTTTATTACCAAGATATTTTATTCCTGCTTACCTACTCTTTCCCTTGCACATTACAAACCTCTTCTCCTCTTCCTAAAACATGCAATATCAAACAAAAAGTCCAGCAAAACCGGAGCATTTAAAAAAGTTGCTTTAAGAGAAATGGAAGGCAACTCCTTTTAGAATCAGGAATGACCCTACACCCCAAATCTGGAGAGTGTGAAAAGCAAGTGCCTGTGTAATGCTATCACTTTTTCTTTTTTTGGTAACATACTTGCTGTTCATTTTAGTCTTTCCAGGCAAATAGTGTGTATAAAGCAGAGCTGTGATGTACTCAGACAAATCTCATTCAAATTCCAATTCTGCCACTTGGGCAAGTTACTTAACCTTTCCTAGCCCGTTTCACTCTTCTATAAAATGATTATAATAATGGCCTTGCAGTGTTGTTCTGGTTGAACGGTATAACATGTAACAAATAAATTGTGTAATGCCTAGCATATGGTACAGGAACATTCTTCTAGAAAATATACATATACAACTTAAAGAATATTTTATATTTTAATATTTCAATTCATACATTGTAAACTCATTTTGTGTGAAATATAAAGAATCTGTAATTTTAGTTGGAATGATCATAGTCATTATATAGTGTTTCTAAGGCTGTGTCCACTGAACCTGGATATGACCATCAACTGTCATTATGTGGAAGAGTTGAGATGGCAAAGAGTGTCCTTCAGCGGCAAGCCTAAATTTAATTCAAGGGCATTGGAACCCCTGAGCCCCAAGCAAAGTGTTCAGAATCTTTCACATGCCAAAAAATTTTTTTCTTAGATATTGAGAATTTCCTTGATTGTTTTTGATATGTGAGAGTGTGGTTCTATATTAAGTCAATCAGCATGATTTAATAGAGTTAATGTAATGGCTAATGTTTATGATAATCAGCAATTACTAAAAACATAGTGCTGGATACCTTCTTCACTTTTAATATGGAGCAAACAATACTTGTGAAATTACAGCAGTTTGAAATATAATAAAATTAAGTTCCAAATAAGCTATAATTTCTTACTAGGTTGCTTTAAATAGTCTCTGAGAAATTATGGAGGGTACTGACAGATGCAGCATCTAATTTGTTCAGTCTTACAATGGAATCTCACAACTTAGGTCACAGCTGTGGAAAAACAAGTTGTGCAGAGACAAAATTTACTGCTATTAAAATTTCATGGTCATTCTCAATGGTGAATAACTGAAACCATTTCCACTAAGATCAGGAACAAGACAAGGTTGCCAATTCTTGCCATTATTATTCAACATAGTTTTGGAAGTTTTAGCCACAGCAATCAGAGAAGAAAAAGAAATAAAAGTAATCCAAATCGGAAAAGAAGGAGTAAAATTGTCACTATTTGCAGATGACATGATACTATACATAGAGAATCCTAAAGATGCTACCAGAAAACTACTAGAGCTAATCAATGAATTTGGTAAAGTAGCAGGATACAAAATTAATGCACAGAAATCTCTGGCATTCCTATACACTAATGATGAAAATTCTGAAAGAGAAATAAAGGAAATACTCCCATTTACCATTGTAACAAAAAAAATAAAATACCTAGGAATAAACCTACCTAAGGAGACAAAAGACCTGTATGAAGAAAACTATAAGACACTGATGAAAGAAATTAAAGATGATACAACAGATGGAGAGATATACCATGTTCTTGGATTGGAAGAATCAACATTGTGAAAATGACTGTACTATCCAAAGCAATCTACAGATTCAATGCAATCCCTATCAAACTACTACTGGCATTTTTCACAGAACTAGAACAATAAATTTCACAATTAGTATGGAAACACAAAAGATGCAGAATAGGCAAAGCAATCTTGAGAAAGAAAAACGGAGCTGGAGGAATCAGGCTCCCTGACTTCAGCCTATGCTACAAAGCTACAGTAATCAAGACATTATGGTACTGGCACAAAAACAGAAATAAAGATCAATGGAACAGGATAGAAAGCCCAGAGATAAACCCACACACATATGGTCACCTTATTTTTCATAAAGGAGGCTAGAATATACAGTGGAGAGAAGACAACCTCTTCAATAAGTGGTGCTGGGAAAAGTGGACAGTTACATGTAAAAGAATGAAATTAGAACACTCCTAACACCATACACAAAAATAAACTCCAAATGGATTAAAGACCTAAATGTAAGGCCAGACAACATCAAACTCCTAGAGGAAAATATAGGCAGAACACTCTATGACATAAATCACAGCAAGATCCTTTTTGACCCACCTCCTAGAGAAATGGAAATAAAAACAAAAATAAACAAAGGGGACCTAATGAAACTTCAAATCTTTTGCACAGCAAAGGAAACCATAAACAAGACCAAAAAACAACACTCAGAATGGGAGAAAATATTCGCAAATGAAGCAACTGACAAAGGATTAATCTCCAAAATTTACAAGCAGCTAATGCAGCTCAATACAAAAAAACCAGACAACCCAATCCAAAAATGGGCAGAAAACCTAAACAGACATTTCTCTAAAGAAGATATACAGATTGCCAACAAACACATGAAAGGATGCTCAACATCACTAATCATTAGAGAAATGCAAATCAAAACTACAATGAGGTATCACCTCACACTGGTCAGAATGGCCATCATCAAAAAATCTAAAAACAATAAATGCTGGAGAGGGTATGCAGAAAAGGGAACCCTCTTGCACTATCAATGTAAACTGATTCAGCCACTATGGAGAGCAGTATGGAGGTTCCTTAGAAAACTAAAAATAAAACTACCATATGATCCAGCAATCCCACTACTGGGCATATACCCTGAGAAAACCATAATTCAAAAAGAGTCATGTACCCCAATGTTCATTGCAGCTCTATTTACAATAGCCAGGACATGGAAGCAACCTAAGTGTCTGTCAACAGATGAATAGATAAAGAAGATGTGGCACATATATACAATGGAATATTACTCAGCCTTAAAAAGAAATGAAATTGAGTTATTTGTAATGAGGTCAATGGACCTAGAGACTGTCATACAGAGTGAAGTAAGTCAGAAGGAGAAAAACAAGTACCATATGCTAACACATATATATGGAATCTTAAAAAACAAATGGTTTTGAAGAACATAGTTGCAGGACGGGAATAAAGACACAGACATCGATAATGGACTTGAGGACATGGGGAGGGGAAAGGGTAAGCTGGGACAAAGTGAGAGAGTGGCATGGACATATATACACTACTAAATGTAAAATAGATTGCTAGTGGGAAGCAGCCACATAGCACAGGGAGATCAGCTCTGTGCTTTGTGTCCACATAGAAGGGTAGGATAGGGAGGGTGGGAGGGAGACTCAAGAGGGAGGAGATATGGGGATATATGTATATATATAGCTGATTCACTTTGTTATAAAGCAGAAACTAACACACAATTGTAAAGCTATTATACTCCAATAAAGATGTTAAAAAAAAATTAATGTCCTCTTTTCAAGATCATGAAATCTGTGCCTTTAGCCTTAAGTAATACAAACTGCTTACTAAAGGATATTGTGTAAATCGGTTTATAACAGGTGCAGTATATACTATCACTCAAGTATAGACAAGTAATGATTAATAAAAGTCAGCAGAAGACCTCTAATGCAGTTAACTAAAAGCAGAACAAATCACAGTCTTACGAATGAGAAAAGCTAGAAGAAAAAATTGTAATTACTCTCTCATGAACTTATGAAAAACTATGCAGTCGACAACAAACAGAGCTTATTTGGAAAGATGGGGCAAAATGGTTTTGTTAATATAATTTGCTCAATATTTGCATGTGACTAGGTTAACTAAATTACATCTTAGTAAGGAAACTAATATGATAAAGATAACCAGGTCCTAATTACCAGGATTATTAGAAATAATAATTTGGTTGGTGATAAATACTAGAAAGAAATAGTGAAAGCTTATATATTTCTAAAAACATTTTCCAGATGATCTACAATATCTATGGAAGGAGAGCTAGCACCATGAAATAGGATGCACAAATGTGAATCAAGTTTAAGTCATTGTTGAAATTGTAGGGACCAAAGTAGTAGCTGAAATTAATTCCAGTTGAAATAACTAAATAAATCACTTCTGCTTCAATGAATTAAACCAAACCATATTTGTTCTAATTTAGGTCTATGTTTTCTTGTTCTATATTCAATGGAAATGGACAAATATTTCCTATATTTATTTCAGGAAGCAATACACTACCACCCCCCTCAGCTATCTCACATATCTTTTTCAATCTTTTGACCCTATTCACTCGCCACTTTCTTGTAGAGATCATTAAAAGCTTAGCACAATAGAATGAAGTTTGTAGGATGCCTTTAACAGCACGGAGTAGAGGTGATAAAAATAGAGAATAGAGAAGAGAGACAGATAAGAAATAGAGTAAGAGATACCACTGAAAACTACAGGTGAAATCAATGAAAAATACTGAATCTAAAGTCATTTGATCTCTATTATGTGAAAACCATTGTGTTTGAATTCAAAAAATCTTCTAAAATCTGCCTGGTTTAAAAAATAAGAAAAAGTATAGTTAGTTTACTTTGTTTTCAGGGCTTTGGTTTATAAAGAATTTTAATGAATACCTTAAATTTTTTTCTCTCTCTTCTCCCACCAGCAACATGTGCTATCCAATAATGGTGTTATATCATTGGGAATTATAAGGTAAACATTCAACAGAGAGATGGTAAGATTTAAAACTTTGAAAAAGTTTGGGAAAGATAAGCCTTGTCTTCTAGAATCCATGATAGTCAACAAGGCAGCTTAAACAGCATCAGACTTCAATATTTAAGGAGGCAATTTTCAAATATTCCAATAAAAATATAAGCATTTCATTGATATCACTGAATAGCACTTTAAAAGAAATGATAAGTAAAGATGACTGGAAAACTCTCAAGAAAAAATTTCTGAGTTGATATCAAAAAATAAATTAAAAATATTATAAACCCATTTATCAAACTCCATTTACAATAGCAACAGAAAAACTATAAGGTAACCATACTTAATTAACAAGAGATATAAAATATTTGTCCAGATAAATACAAAATATTACTGAAACAATTTATAAAAGATCTAAATAAAATTTTTTTAAATCCCCACTTTCATGAGATTAGGAATGCACAATATTATAAAGATGTCTAGTCATCTGAAGTAGATCTATAGATTCAACGCCAATTCCGATCAAATACTAACATACTTTCATTGAACATGAAAATCTGATTTAAAAAAAAATAGAGAAATGTAAATGAAAACCACAATAAGATACCATTATTGCATTAGCTCAGACTGCCATAACAATATCCCATAGACTAAGTGGCTTAAAAAATGGAAATTTATTTTCTCTCATTTCTGGAGGGTAGAGGTTCAAGATCAAGATGTCAACATGGTTGGCTTCTGGCAAGGCTACTTTCTGGCTTGTAGAAAGCTGCCTTTTCTCTGTAACTTCACATAGCAAAGAGAGGGGGAGAGAGAGAGAGAGAGAAAGGGCTCTCTGATGTCTTTTTTGATAAGGATACTAATGCCATCATGAGGGCCCCACCCTCAGGACTCCAATGTAAACATAATTATTTCCCAAAGGATCCAACTTCAAAGAGCATCATGTTGGGATTAGGGTTAAAACAATGGACATTTTGAGCGAACACAATTCAGTCCATAGGAACTACACAGTTAATAAATTTCTAAATTTAAAAAGAAAGGCCATCTTGCAGGACTGAAACTTTACACCATTGTTTCAGTCATGCAAAATGAAAACGTTCAAGAGATCTGCTGTACAATATTGCCCTTATAGTTAACAATACTGTACTGTACACTTAAAATTTTGTCAAGAGGGCAGACCTCATATTAGGTGTTTTTTACCAAGAAAGAAAGAAGGGAAGAAAGAAAGGAAGAAAGAGAAAAAGAAGCAAGGATGGAAAGAAGGGAAGAGGGAGGGAGGGAGGAAGGAAAGAAAAGAAAGAGGAAAGGAAAGGAAAGGAAAGGGAAGGGAAGGGAAGGGAAGGGAAGGGAAGGGAAGGGAAGGGAAGGAAAGATCATACCAGGTGCTGGTGATGATATGGAGACACTGGAACACTCTCACACAGTTTGTGCAACTATTTGGAAGTTTCTTAAAATTTTAAACATATAACTGGCTCTTAATTCAGTCATTCTATTTCTAGGAATTTACTTAAAAGAAATGAAAGTATATGTCTGTGCAAAGACTTGTACATCAATGTTCATAACATTTTTATTTGAAATAGACAATAAGTGGAAGTAAGCTAAATGTTCACTAACTCCAGCTACTGATCTAGCCCTCCTCTGTAAATAGCTATAAAACAGCACACAGCATTTAAAAGAATAGTTTTCAGACATTTGACTAATGGAGTTCAGGACTTTGATCCCTGAAAAATAAATGAGTTGACCCCTATGCATGTTGAATCTTTCTTCCTGGAAGGCCAACAAAGGCTGTAGAATAATAAAAACAAGTATGGCAGCCTTGTTAAGCTGAGAAAACTGAAATCAGAATTCAGGGAAGCTGAAGATAAATTATCACACATAAAAGATCTATGTAGTTAAAAAGCTCTAGAATTCTGCACTTGAGATGCTCAGAGGTAAAGAACAACCACTGTGAAAAGAAAAACAACGGGGGACAATAAACTGAACAGCTCTCTTAGGTGACGCAGGACTGGGAGATGTTTGGGATCCAATCAACCATAGTGAAAAGATTTCATTGACTATTAGAACATTTAGTAACGTTAAGAAAGGGGTTACATTATTCCTAAAGACTACTATTTAGCCACACTAGCAAGTTTTAAAAACAGGCTTTGAAAGAATCAAGCTGATTTGAAAACAAAATAACTCCCTGCCACAAAATTCAAAACCTTTAAGAAAAAATAAGAAAGAAAAATGTAGTGAGTCACAATGTGTATCATGAAAACATGAAATTACTAGAAGAATCAGGAAAATATAACTCAGAATAAAAAACTCAGTTATTAGAGACAGACTGCAAAATGACAGGAATAATCAATTTAACGTTCAATACATGTTCAATACACACACACACACACACACACACACACACACACACACACATATATATGGTAGATTTAACATAATATTAGAAACCACGTAGAAGAAAATCAGTGTACATAAGACCTGGAAATGGAAACTATCCCAATTGAAAAACAGAGAGTTAAACCAATATTCAGTGACCTATGGGATAAAATCCAGCCATGTAACATTGATATAATTAGGATCCCAGAAGGGGGAGGGGGCAAAAATTAAAGAAATGTTTTCCAAAAAAAAAAAAAATCAATCCACAGATTGAAAAGCTCAGAGCACCCCAAATTAACACATGAAAAGCACAAAAAAATGCTTAAACAAATACTTAGAATAAACACAAAAAACATACTTAGATAATTCATAGTGATTAATATGTTAAAGGTTCTAGTGGAAAAAGAGAACAATGTGAATAAGTAGATGAAAAAACCCATCAGACAGGTGAAAACAACAGGAAAGAGCCAAATGGAAGTAGGGTTCAGAGGTACAAGTTCCTGAAAGATCATCCCAGCTGAAACCTTCAATAAGACTGTATCTCCATGCAACTTCTCTCCCCTGTCTCCTTCTATTTTGTAGGTGTTGAACACACTCTAAAAATCTCCTACATTCGAATCTATATCTCAGAATTTGCCTTCCGGGGGACCCAGCCTGGGTAAAGGGTACATCAAAAAAAGAATGTTAAGTAACCTGGAGGAGAGTAGCTTTAAAAATAGAAAATACAGGGCTTCCCTGGTGGCGCAGTGGTTGAGAGTCTGCCTGCCAATGCAGGGGACGTGGGTTCGTGCCCCGGTCCGGGAGGATCCCACATGCCGCGGAGCGGCTGGGCCCGTGAGCCATGGCCGCTGAGCCTGCGCGTCCGGAGCCTGTGCTCCGCAACGGGAGAGGCCACAACAGTGAGAGGCCCGAGTAACACAAAAAAAAAAAAAAAGTAAAAATAGAAAATAAAGAAAGGGAATTTATACATTATCACTTGTGCATCAGGCATAGAAATATCTATTCTGGATTGGAACAGGAAAATGAGGGGCCCTAAAGCAAAAGCAGATGGAATTAAAAAAAAAAAAAAAGTTTGAGCTGAAACACTGAACAAATGTAAGACAATGTTTAAGGAAAAAAAAAAGAAAAAAGAAAGAAAATTCAAAATTCAGCTGTACAGGAAGAAAAATGAAATGGTCATTGACTATAGTGAATACACTCACATAAAGCTAATTTATGTACTAATTTTCAACTGTTATAATCAATCTATTTGCAAGGAATGGTAGACAAGAATAGTGTCAGAAGAGTGTTTAAATGCTATTAACATTAACAAAGCAAAAATGTTACTACAGATGGCAGAGGTTGTGAGACAGAAGGGAAGGGAGAGCTGAAGAAGGAAGGGGATATCATTGTAAACAGGAAAGTCAAAAGACAATATCAATAGTTGAAGAAATAAGGAATGCAAGTTTGGGGTTAAAAAATGGGGATCTGGGCTTCCCTGGTGGCGTAGTGGTTGAGAGTCTGCCTGCCGATGCAGGGGATGCGGGTTCATGCCCCGGTCTGGGAAGATCCCACATGCCGCGGAGTGGCTGGGCCCGTGGGCCATGGCCGCTGAGCTTGCACGTCCGGAGCCTGTGCTCCGCAACGGGAGAGGCCACAACAGTGAGAGGCCTGTGTACAGCAAAAAAAAAAAAAAAAAAAAAAAAAAAAAAAAAAATGGGGATCTAAATTTCTGGATGGATATAAATTCCTGGTAAAGGAAAGGCAGGTGTTATCCAAAAAATGTAAATACAGATACAATATAAGCATATTATTAAGGGATTTGAATATGTCAGGAAAAAAATAACACACAAGTGTAAGTCAGAGTGTTTTCTTCTGGGGAATGGGATTGAGAGTGGGAAGGAAGTGTGCCTGGGATGGTAGTTTTGATGTTAGGCATATACTATGTTGATAACAATACAAACTTTTTTTTCTGAGGAATTAGGATATAAGAAGTTGGAGTGTGGATGGGATATGAGTCAACTTTGGCTGAAAATGTGGAAGTCTTTTCTAATGAATAACACTGGAATAAACCACCTTGTAAAGGAGGGAGTTTTCAATAAGATAATTGAGGGGTGCTACATTCACGTAAGAGACATTCCAATCTGACATTCTATGGTTTACTGTGTCTTTAAACAGAAATATTTTCAAATAACTGCTACTAAATGCCAAAACTAAATTATTTTTTTAAATATAATATTTAACTGCATTTTTGCAATAAGAGATCTCATAATTGTCCTTTTCCTTCCCCATGAACATCTTACGTTCAGCTTTTAGAAATAAAACAAATTTAACTTAAGGGAAAATAAAGACATATTAAATTTCCTTTCAAGATATTTTGCTGAAAACCCCTTAGAGAAATCAAAGGAAAAAGAAGCTAGAACTGCATAAACAAGTTATGAAGGAGAAATTGGTTCTGTAAGGATATATTTATTTGGTTTAGCTTTCCCTGAGTAATATGAAATATATAATGTATTTTATGAGAATCTT
This sequence comes from Leucopleurus acutus, assembly GCF_964270905.1. Classification (NCBI taxonomy): domain Eukaryota; kingdom Metazoa; phylum Chordata; class Mammalia; order Artiodactyla; family Delphinidae; genus Leucopleurus; species Leucopleurus acutus. The sequence goes on from NC_139152.1 coordinate 70,733,623, forward strand.
CTTATTGTCCATACTCAGTTCAAATTCACCTCTCAGAGGAAAAGATAATGTTGATTCTTCCTGGTTAGCCTGAACTTTCTTTTCCAATACTTTTCACAGAATGAAATATTAGTACTAAACTAAATATTAGTACTAAAATATTAGTACTAAACATAGTGCCTATGCTTGAGGGAGCAGCCATAACACAGCTGGATGACCCATCACTGCCCCTGATGTCTCATACCATCTAGTATGCAAGTTGGCTCTTCAGACTGGATGGTGCTGGCACCAGCCAGCTCACTTCACTCTTGAACCACACGAATTGTTGAAACATGCTTCCTCATATTGAGCTCAATTTCTAGACTGTATAAATTAAGTATATGGCTTTTCTTTCTAATATGATGATATTCTTTTGTACCATGAGTTTGCTGTCTAATTGGATTAAGTGTGAGCTTCTGTGTCTAAGACACCAACAAAAAATTATTGACTATATTATATTGTAGTATAGTAAATTATATTATATTTTATGTAAAATGCAATGTATTTCCTCTCACATCCATCACTACATCATAATGGTACATCTTCTTCATAAGTAGTACAAAATTCCACTGTTACATTCATTGTTCAGAATCACTCCAGGTTCCTGTTATTAATGGCTTTTAGGCTGCTGTTGTTTGTCACTCTCAAGTGATGAAACTGCCAGTTTTACCTCTGACCTTTACCTCTCTGGTCTTACACCTTAGCCATAAAGCATTAGTTAGTGATCAAGACATGATTTCCATGTGCTTTTTGCTAATCTTCCCATTTTGCATGGGATTTCAACTTCTATCACCCAGCACCTGTTTTTCAAGATGTAACACCTACTCCTCTTTAAAAAACTCAGGTTAAATGTTTCCTGAAAGGGAGTATTTTCTGACCCACCCCAATATAATTCACTCCTTTGCGCTCCCATTGAAGCTCACACAGATATCTGTCAAGGGAAAACCTATTACAGACCCCTATATGACTTTCCTATCTCCTGCACATACCAAATCATTCTCCATGATACTGGACTTACCTGACTACAGTGCAATTCTGATTGCATGATTTCCCTTCATAATTCCTTCCCATTCTTTGTAGGATAAAATAAAAAGGATTTATCACTTTTAGCATGGAATATAGACTCATGATTTGATTCCAGACAATTTTTTTTTAGCTGTTTTCCTGCAGTCACTTCCCCACTAGCTCAATATTTTTAACAGATAGTAAATTTCTTGATATCACATATATATCCTACATACTCTCTCATATTGCCCCAGCAACCCACCAAATTTTTTCACTTAGTCTCTTAAAGTGACAATGGATGATTCTTTCATATCTTTAAGATCTAAGCTTAAATATCATCTCTTCAGAGAGGCATTTATTGACCCCTATATAAAATGGCTTTCCCCACCACTCTATTTTTTCTGTTTTATATTCACTTAGCATTTATTACAGTGAAGAACAGTAATACTTTTTTGTCCCCTGGCTTCTTCCATTATAGTAATTTAACTTCTGATATAATAATTTAACTTCCACTAAAATTTAATGATACTAGGAATTTTTTTCTTGTTTCCTGCTCTGTTCCTAACACCTAAAACAGTGTCTGTTTTTTAAATGAGTGAATGAATGAACGTTTATTTAGTGAATGAATGAATATGTTTGTTATTTACTTAGGAAACTCATTATTGAGTCAGCAACTTGTACTTCCCCTTCTTCACATCAAGTATCTGAAAACTGGAAGAGACTCAATGGTCTTCTCTCCAAAAGTGCCCAATATTTTAGGATTCAATGAGTAATAAATTTTAAAACAAAATCATCCACTGTAATTTCAAAAAAGAAATGAAATTTCAATTCCCATAAAGTAGTAAGGACATAACTTCACAATATATTGCATGAATTTAGATTTATGCAAAGCCTGCTTCATGGTCCTTAATGTTTCTCTTTTGGCCATGGAATACTGTAAACCTCAGGAAACACAGACCAACACCTGCAGCTCTATACTGGAAACCTCTGACCCAGCTCTCCTTTCTTTCTTTACAAGTTGTCCTTCATCACATCTTCCTCTAAATCCACTTACTCTTGTGTCTCTTTCCCTTACTCCCAGCTCAGTGAAGGAAACTAATCTGATAATCCTATTTTAACAAAAATGTTAATGTCTTTTTCAGAGGTTTGTGTTTGTTTTAAACAACCACCATTAATCCAAAGGAATGAATAAATAACTCAAGATTGTGGTTGGGATTCTAGTAAGGAGAGATGTTATCTTTCCTTCCTCAAACTATACTATGTAAAAAGACTGCATAAAGATGATCGAGATTAACTCATCTAAGGAAAAAAATATTTACTAAAACACATTTCCTTTGAATACTATTAGTTTCTTAATGGTCAATATTTTCATGGTAACAAAAATAATAATGATAAGTAAAATTTATTGAAAACTTAGCATGTACAAAACACTATGCTTTTCACACATTGTGTCTTTGTGCCTGCACAGTAGTATTAATACTATAGGAAATCATTTTTTATCCCAAACTTACAGGTAGAAAAGTAGGCTTAAAGAGGTTAAGTAGCATACTTAATGTCTCACTGTTGGTCAGTAGTGGGGCTAAGACTCACATTTTTTTTCAGTGTGATTCTAAAACTTTAATATTCTATAGCCTCTCACAAAAAAAGGTTTACAATTGGGTTATATCTTATTTTTCATTAAAACTTATGCATAAATCCCCTACTAACAGCCCTAAAGGGTAATAAAGTCCCTCTATATGAATAATAGAAAAGTCATGACATCATAAAGTGCAATTTATAATTTTTTTTAGCTCTAATTGTTACTGTATTTAATTGTTACCGTTTTCATTACTGGATCAAAACCTATCACCTAAATAATATACATCATTTAATCCTATTTTTGTTCCTCAACTAATAAGATGAGTAAAATCAAATAGGACTCCCAAAGACTAAAAAAAATTTGTGTAAATATTTTGTCAAAAAATTAATAAACAGAAATCTCATGTAAACAGAATTGAGAGACCAGAAGGGGGAGCTCCCATGTCATGTGAGGACAGCAGAACCCAACAGGAGCAAGGAAGAATTCTCTTCTTTCCTGGCAGGGACTCACCCAATGAAAAGCCATGAACCTTTGTTAACTATAGCCCTCTCATCTTCCATTTCGCCTCTATACAAGTGTTCTTCTTTCTTTGCCATGCGGGGGACTTGCAAATTGTTCACTATGTTTGCAGACCCCAAACTGCAATTCTCTGATGATCCTGAATAAACCCATCTTTGCTGAAAAAATATCTGCAAACCTATTTTAGGTCAACATTTTGGTGGCCCATATGAGGACCAGAGAAGACCCCCAAAGGTTCTGGGGCTAGTCAGCAAACAGATGCAGTACCCATAATTGAGTGCGTTTTCCCTCACTGCTTTTCTTGCTGGGGTTTGAAGGTACATCTTTCTCCTGAATTTGAGCTCACACCTTCTTTGCCTTTGAAGCTCTCCAGGCTTTATTCAGGATTTATTTTAAGGTTTTGTTCTCTCTGGTTAATGCTTTGTTCTGTATGCAAGTACTTGTTTGGCACTTCGGTCTGATTTTGAGATATGACTGCTTCAGTTGAAGCTGGCTAGCCTTTGTCCCATTCCTTCAAAACAGTAGTTGCTTTATTGAAACTGTGCCAATTCAGCCTTTGGAAAAGAGGCTGTTCTCTGGAAATTGCCTGACAAAGCCTTTGGCCTTGTTTCTATTGAATCAGCAACCACCTTCGTTATGGGCAAAATCTCCAACTGATATTGGCAAAATTCATTGCATATTTCCCATCAAGATTCAAATAGACCCCTTGAAACCTCTTCCCAGAATTAATCTTGTATAAGAAGACTTCCAAGGCATAAAACCCATAATAAAAGATTAAAGTGTCAAGGCCTCCTTATCCCTTGTACTAGCCCCTGTAACACTCTCATTTTACCAGCGAGAAAACCTAAGGGCCAAGGGTGGAAGTTTGCCCAGGACCTCCAACAATAAAAAAACATTGCTATCCCTCGACACCTTGTTGTTCCTAACCCCCATACCTCACTAACATCCATTCCCACAGGAAATAAATTCTTTACTGTAATTAACTTATGCCATGCATTCTTTAGTATTCCAGTTGATGAAGCTAACCAATACCTTTTTACCTTCGCTTGGGAAGAAACACAATTTACTTGGACTGTAATGCTTCAGGTTTTTTTGAGAGTTCTTCTCATTTCCCACAAATCCTAAAGGCTGATCGGGGTGACATAAAGTTCCCTAGAGATTCTGTTTTATTGCAGTATGTGGATGATTTGATAGCATCCACTTGCTTTAAGCCTTAAAGGTACAGAAGATCACCAAAGAAAAATTACAGTTTTCCCAAACCCAGGTTTGATATTTATGTCATCTGATATCAGAACAAAGTCCACACCTAGATCCAGATAGATTTCATAATGTCCTAAATTTCCCAAAACCCAAAACTAAGAACTGACTGTGAGGTTTTCTTGGCCTAGTTGATATTGCTGAAATTAGATTCCAATTTTTCTCTTATGGCCAAATCTCTGTATGTTTTACTAAACAATAACAACCCCAAAATAATTTTATGGGAAGAACCAGACAATATAGTTTTCAAGGCTTAAGGAGAGTTTGATGAACTCACCTGCCCTTGGGCATCCCAATTATCAGATTCCCTTTTTCCTTTTTGTATGTGAAAAGAAAGGGAATTCCCTTGGGGTACTCACCAAAGAACACAGGGACCACCATGAACCCATAGGGTATTATAGCCAACAACTGTACCCTGTGGTACGGGGATACTCCCTTTGCCTTAGAGCCATTATGGCCACTTTGATTCAGACTGCTAAGAAAATCACTGTGGGATCCCCTTTAACCCTTTTTGTACCTCATACAGTAGAAGCTATCCTGAATCCTCATTGCACTCAACATTTCTCAGTCAGCCACCTCATCTCCTATGAAGTCCTTTTCTTAACTGTCCCTCACATTACTCTGTCACATTGTAATAACCTTAGTCCTGCTACTTTTCTTCCCTCTCTTACCAGTGAAGTCTCTCATGACTGTTTAATGCTGACAGACCACCTCTTGACTCCTTGTGATGATCTGTAGGAAATTCCTTTGGGTAATGCTGCCTTCTATGGTTCACTGATAGTTCTTATTTAATTGGTGACAATGTCAAATATTGTGCTGGGTATGCTATTGCAACTTTTGATGTTACTGAGGCTGCATCTCTACCTATGGCTATTTCAGCCCAACAAACTGAATTATACACTCTTACATAGGCTTGTACTTCAGCCAAGCACACAACTGCCAGTATTTATACTGCGAGTAGATATGCTTTTGGAGTGGCTCATGATTTTGGAATGTTATGGAAGAAACATGTCTTCCTTAATATCAGTACTAAATAAATTAAATATAGCTCCTCTATTCAGTAATTATTGTATGTGACTTTTACCTGCCACTTTAGCTATTTTTAAGATTCTGGGGCATTATAAACTTGACTATCTGGAAGCTAAGGGAAATCACCTTGCTGATATTTCTGCAACTTCAGTATTGCAAAGGCCTAACTGCTTATATTAAAAATAACTGTGTTTTGGTAGAGCAACATTTTCACAGTACACTGTTGGGAGTTGAAGACTTTAAGCATCACACCTTGCAACCTGGAGATATTGTCCATTGGAAAAGACACCTCCAGAAGAACTCTCTTCAATCCCACTAGAAAGGCCCTTATCAAGTATTGCTAACCAGCCCTTGTGCCACCAAAGGCAAAGGAATAGACTCTTGGATTCATGAGACACACCTAAAAAAAGTGCCAAACACTGACTAGACCCACACACCATCTGGTCACCTGAAAGTAAAGATTTCCCAGAATTGGAGCAGATAACATCTGAGCAGACAGCTTTCCCAAGTTGTCCAGTGTAGGTCTGTTGGAAGTTTGCCCTCAAACCTTTGATGATGACATAACACTTCAGATGATCTCCAATGTCTATGATCTTGATAATAGAAGGAGTTTAGATAAAAAGTCCTGAGAGTTCTTCCTCCTATCCCTCGTGGTTACTCACATGTGATCTAATAAGTTTCCAATCTGTGCACTTTTCCTTTGACATGAAACACTACACCCAGGAAAGGTCCCTCCTGGCATTGAGGGAAAAAAGGTACTGAAATTGGAAAACCTGACTCTTGATCAATGATGCTTTCTGAGAAAGAGCTTGATCAAACGGGGAAAATGTAAAAAAAAAAAAAAATTAATAAACAGGAACCTCAGTTAAATAGAGTCAAGAGACAAGAAGCGGGAGTTCTCATGCCCTGCAATGATAGCAGAGCCCAAATGGCAGAAGAAAGAGTCCTCTTCTTTCCTGGCAATGATTCAGCCAGTGAAAAGTCATGGACACCTTGTTTACTACAGCCCTCTCAGCTTCTTTTCCTCTCTATAAAAGTGTTCTCCTGCCCTTGCTGCTCAGGGGACTTGCATGTGGCTCATCATGGTTGCAGACCCCAAATTATAATTCTCTGTTGATCCAATAAACCCATCTTTGCTGGAAAAATATCTGGTAGTTTGTTTTAGGTCAACATTTTTGATATTTAAAAAATTTAGATAAATTTTAATATTAAGTCTATATGCTTTTAAATTCTCAAAAATGTACTATAATTTTTTTAGTAATAAAAGTGTCTTAAGATATCTATCCTTATGTTTTGATTTCAACATTCCCTAAAACCTATGTATAAAAAAATTGTTTTAAAAATTTGATAATTATGAGAATAGATAAAATCATGTGATATTTTTTATTTTAAAATACAAGGTCATTTTAGTTTCATCAGCAAACATTCTGATCTAAGGTGTAGTTTCTACTTGCATGGGTTATTTAAATTTCTTAAAATATGATTTAACTCTTATTGTGGTTAATATCAAGAGTTCAAATATGCTTTTTTGGGGGATGGAGCTCAGCCATTCATCATTTTGCAGATAAATAACTAACATTAAATCAATTAAATTATTTGAATACCTAGTTATCTAAAGTGTGCTTTCTAAAGACTACAATATCTTGTATCTAAAATACAACATTCATATTCTTGTTCTTTCACTTCCTTGTTTTGATTTAACTTGAGATTTGGTATGACATAAAATAGATAATTTACTCTTGGAAGCAGATATAAGATTTTTTAAAATTTTATTTTCCAGACTAAATGAAACATTTTATTTGACTTTTATAAAGTTTTAGGAAGTACCTTGACAGTTTGGAAATTCTTTTTTAATTATAAAAGTTAAGGAGAACATTGGGAGACATCTTTGAAACTATACTAGATGAATATTTTAATGAAATGCTGAAATGGCTTTTATAAATTATATTTATTCAAGTACCACTATGTTCTTTTGAAAAATATTATTAATTTGTACTTTTGAAATCAGATAGCTATTTACATGTTTCTCTATTCTAAGTCATTGCTTTAAACATTGAACTAACATGGTTACTACTCCTTTTTTAGAGTCATAATCTTATCAACAGCTTTTATCTTATTTTTGTTTTTTTTTAAGAGATGGAAGCAAGATCAGCATTATATTGAATTTGTTTAGAAAAAAGAAAGTTAGAGGGTATTTTTAATTTATTGTTGTTAAAGCTCCTGCTGTTAGAGCTGTCAGTATTGCTGCTTTGTTGAAATTCAGTGGAAGTGATCAGTAAGAAGGCCAGTTCAGTTGCTTTGACTTGAAATCACAAAGCATATTCCCCAGACACTACCTCTTGTTATTTTTGGTAGCTCAGGAATGTGCTGATTTATGAGTCATAGAGCATCCATTTTTAAGACTGTAAAATTGCAGTAGCATGAGATAAGGTACTTTAGATTTAGATTGTAAATATATCAAATTTATAATAATGCCTGCTTCAGTTTCTGTGTACATAGTCAAGTTTATTTCTAGAAAAGGAGAGGGGAGTTAATTCCAAATTTTATTTATTATTCAAGTTATTATTTAAAAGATTATAAGCTCTTCACAAACATTGCTCTTTTTTATTGGCTTTGCCTCAGAGCTTAAAATGCTACCATAAAATTCAACAACACATGAGGTGCCATGGGTAGTATAATTTTAGAGGAATTTGAAAGACTTAATAAAGCCCACAGAAACATTCTCATGGAAGTTGTCTTTTAACTATCTATATAATACTATTTAGTCATATGCATGTCCACTGACAGGAAACAAAAAAGAAAGAAAATAATTTGTGGAATTTTAAAATATCTCAGTGAAACCCTATATAAAATGGATACAATATTAAAATTGTTTATAAAAATTAAGCTAAAATCTTAGAAAAATAATAAAACTGGTGGGAAATTAACTCTCCATTTCATTACCTATTAAATTGTCAAAAATGTTATGTGTATATTTAGAAAATTCAAGGATAGATAGATAGATAAGTAGATAGTGATAGCAAGCAAGGAAAGATGGTAGTTTACAAAATGTTCTTATTGAATAAAATTATTTAAGAAAAAGTGTGTGACAAAGTTCTTAATATATACCCCCTTCCTCACATCTATTCCCTTTGTTCCTCCTATTCTCAGTGTCTCTCCCAGTGTCTCCCAGTAGACACTGGGAGAGACACTGAGAATCCTTTTTCCATAGGATTGGAACAAAAAGACTTACGAAAAATACACACTATTCAGTCCTTCCCTCACCCAGATTCATCATTTATTTAAATCCCTAATACATTCATTTTAATCCCTAATACATGCATTTAAATCCCTAGTAATCTGTTTTTAATGTCAGATTATTAATTAATTCATTCAGCAAATATATATATTTTTCAGACACAACTCCAAGTGTTTGTAATATCTGTCAAATCAAATAAAAATAAAGTTTCATAAGACTTACATTCTAATGGAAGAAACAAGTTAAAACTAAGTGTAAGTAAATATATAATATAATACATTAGTAGAAAATATTTAATAGTATGGAAAAGTAGAAAAAGTTAAGGGGATCAAAAGTGGAATGATATGTAATTTTTATTTCTATTGGTGGTCACAATAGTCTTCACTATCATTTAAGCAAAAATTTTGATCATGTAAGGAATTTAGCCATGCAGATAACTAAGTAAACTATATCTGGACAGAGGGAACAGCCTTGTGCCAGCTATGATAGATGGAAACCTGTATATGGCATAAGTATTAGTTTCCTATTGCTGCCATAACAAATTGTTACAAATTTAGTCTATTATAACACAGATATATTATCTTACAATTTTGGAGGCTAGAAGTTTAAGATAAGTTTCACTGGGTTGAAATCAGTGGTCAGCAGGGTCATGTACCCTACCCTCTGATAGTTCTACAAAGAAACTTTTTCCTTGCCTTTTTTAGCTCCTAGAGTTGCATTCTTTGTATTCCTTGACTTATGGCCCCTCCTAGGTCAACCTCTTGCTTCACGCTTTACATCATCTTCCTCTTCTGTCAAACCTGCCTTTTATAGGGACCTTGTGATTAAATTTAGGGCCCACTCAAATAATCCACGATAACCTTTCAAGATGCTTAACTTAATTTCATCTGCACAGTCCATTTTTGTCATATAAATGAATCAAGTGCCAATGATATGACTTGGATATCATTGAGGGTCATTATTCAACCTACCACAGCAGTCATACAGATCAGGAACACAAATGAACAATGATGATCAGAAGAATCAGGCAAAGGTGAGTGTGAAAAAAATTTATTCCATGATCCTAAGTAATAGATGTGACACCATTTTTATACCAAAATTCCTAGGCAAAAAAATTCAGATCTGTTTCTGAAAGATTCCATATTATATATATGTATTATATCTATATATAATATATATGTATGTATATGGAATAATTCAGTAGCTATATTAAAAATTATGTAATATTTATGTCATTGAGATAAAATATATTATATAAAAATTGCTTGAGTATCTTGTCATCAAATCCTAATTAATTATGTATGCTTACATGTTAATTATTATATATGAGCAGATAAATAATATGTTTACTTTTATATACATATTAATCACATAGTCATAATTTTCTAGACCGTAGATGATTTAACTTCTTATCAGCTAAAGAAATACTGTTTTTTATAACAATTTTGTTTTAGTTAACTTATTCCTTTTAAATAAGAAAGGAATCCATTCTAAGACAACTATAATTTAACAGCATGAAAGATTTGAAAAGTTAACTAATTATAGATACTATTTGTGAATATCATCATTGTGAATACATTTGAAAAAAGACTACACTGTTTACTTTAAGTGTATGGAACATAAACATGAAACATATTTTAAAATACCAAATGTTTCTTCAGGTCTAAAAATTTTTTTCCTAGGTATGGTGGCTGAAGAATTGTATAAAATAAGGAAATATATCTTACTGTCATATTGTTTTTATACTTTGTATCAGAGGATGATAAAACATAAGAATAAAATGTACATAGCCCATAAGATAACTTGCCTAAACTTACACGAATTTAGAGTAAATTATCATAATTTATATTTCAATGTTTTACTTGATTTTTGTTTATTAGTGGCTAATTTGGTATAGTTTTAATATATTTAATCTTTATTTTCTAAAATAAGAGTTAAGGAATGGCAATATGAAAAGAACCAATAGTTTTTTAGGATCATAAAATAATTAAGGCAGTTGTCAATATGCTGTAGGCAAAGAAAAAATTTAAGTATGTAAAACAATGATAATATAGTTAACACAATTTAAGAAAAGAATAATATTGTCCTATAGGTGTTGTATTTCAAGTCACTACTCAAACGAATTTTACAGCAGTTAAAGAAATAACTATAATATAAAGAACCCTAAATTCACAGTACATCTTTTTTCTGTATTACTCATTAAAATTATTTAAAATAAATATTCATGCTCTTTGATTTCTTACTGAAAAATATTCCATTAAAATTGTTGCTTTCCATAATCCCTTTCATACCAATATGATATTTAAAATCAAAGACTACGAAAGAGTACTGAATCTTACCAATTAGTCTAAATGAATCAATGAGGTTTTAATCCCAGTAATCATTCAAGGTTATAAAATGTAGAAATCAGTAGAAGACAAAATATTGTAGTTGAATGAAGACAATGTTAAAAAATTTCTTATATAAGCCTTTAGTAATTAAAAAAACTAGAAATGAAAATAGACTTCAATTAATTTTATTCTTTAGTTGGTTTATCACTAGAGGCAGAATTTCTTTTCTTTCAGTTGAATACAGTAATGAAAATGAAGCATATTGTCACAAACTCATTGATCTTTTCTTAACTAGTAAGTTAAATCACTACTGTTAACAACAAAATACAGATTTCTCTTCTAAGGTTGTTGACACATTGCTACTTTATTTTAGCTATCTCTCAAATTCCTGCAGATTCTCATGGGTGGCAAAATAATGGTTGATGCTTCTATCTGATTAAATTGCATATTAAGGAAACACATTATCTTGTATTAGGAAACGTAAGTGTGCCTGGTGTCATCATGAAATGGTTTCTGATACATATTTCTATATTCTTACATCTCTTTAATATTTTTTGTGCATCTTAGATACTGATTAAAATTTATTTTATATTCATTTTATTTTTTGTTAGATTTTGATATGTTTATTTCATTTTTGCTTTTAATTACTTGTAGCTGTAGATGTTATTGCTAAACATGTGATTTGAACCCAGGAGTAATTAGAGCATGTTTCAAATATGCCACTTCATTAAATGTGAATTCCAAAGGGAAAATTATATGAACAACATAGTAATTGTACCATTTAGAAATTCAAATGTTGTATTAGGAGGTAATGTGGTAAGAATACAAATACTTTGGTAATGTGCCCTTAAAGAAATGAGTTTTTTCCTGCGTGTAGAAAACAAATTAGGAAAACAGTCAATATTTCTTTTCCAGTAACATTTGCTCTCTGCCCCAGATTTATGTCTAGATGTTTACTTGGTTTGTATCACTCTCAAGAGGTGTGGCTTATTAGAGCCACTTGGACAGAAGTCTTAGAAATCTAATGACAATAGTTTGTTTTTCCCAAAGAACCACTTCCTAATGATTTTTATTCAGCTGTGCAGTATTAAAATGACATGTTCAGTTCCAGATGAGAGTTTTTAAATTAGTTCAGCTATTCTAATACGTGTTATAGGATAAATGTCAATTTTTCTGACCTATAGTATATCTTTAGAAGCAGATCAACTGTTTTGATATAAATGTTGCCTACTTCACTAATGCCTCACACAAATATGAATAACAATTTGAAGCTCCCAGATCAATACCATGCATGTTTATTTGCATTAGGTAGACAAACACAGACATTTATTTTTCAATACTATAGATTCAATTATCTTTAATATAATTTGGCTCATAGTAACTGCTAATACTGAGAATTATAAAAAGTTGTTCTTCCTTCACATAGTCAGATATTGATCTTTTCCATGTGTTTGCATATGAAGTTCTCAGTAATCATTACATACTCAGGTAGATATAAAACAATTAGTATTTACTGCAAAATTATTGTAGCTTTGTTATATAGGCTTTACAAAAAAGTCCTTAACCAAATTCACAAATAAATATACAGTGGAATAGTGCCAAAGTTCTAACTGTGCAATTAAAAAGGATCGTGGTTCAATCCTGACTTTACTACTTTGTCTCTGGATATGAACAAATCCAAACCTCTCTATGGCTCAGTTTATTTATCTGTAATGTGGGTAAAGTAAAAGGATCTAAAGGAGCTACTGTATTAAAAGCAATACAATTCATGCCTGACACAGGGCTCTGTCTCTCTCTGTAGTCATTTTTATTCTATTACCATTAATGGGATTACATTAACGTCAGATGGTGTGGTGAGTATCGCATGGGCTTAGCAGTTAGGAAGACCCTCTTGACTCTGCTAATTGGCTGTGTGACTTTGAGCAAGTTCTATTACCAGTAAAAGTCTGCTTATTATTTATAAAAATGAGGATCATATTTTCTTTTACATAATATTGTTGGAGGATTAAATGAGATAAACCATATCTTTTCCACAGTAAGTAGTCAATAAATATTAGTTTTACAGATCTAACCAACAATAAAATTTCATAATATTTCCTAATAGTATTTTATGAATAATTTTATGTAAATAGATACAATAATTTAGACACAATAGACAAATTTTCTGAACAACATAAATTGCCATAGCTGACATAAAGTAATAAAGATAAACTGAATATCCCTTTATCTATTGAGGAAATTATATTTACAATTCAAAACTTTTCCATAAAGAAAATTCCAGGCTATTTAAAGAGCTACTAAGATAGCTCTTTTTTTTAAAAAATTAATTATTTATTTATTTATGGCTGTGTTGGGTCTTCGTTTCTGTGCGAGGGCTTTCTCTAGTTGTGGCAAGCGGGGGCCACTCTTCATCGCGTGTGCGGGCCTCTCACTATCGCTGCCTCTCTTGTTCTCTGTGGAGCACAGGCTCCAGACGCACAGGCTCAGTAATTGTGGCTCACGGACCCAGTTGCTCCGCGGCATGTGGGATCTTCCCAGACCAGGGCTCAAACCCATGTCCCCTGCATTGGCAGGCAGATTCTCAACCACTGCGCCACCAGGGAAGCCCTAAGATAGCTCTTTAAGTAGCTTTCTAGTGAATCTTATCAATTACTTGAAGAAGAAATAAGACACAAACTTAGAAAATCATGGAAAGTAATCCTTTCAAAGCTTATTTTATGTCTTGAAACCAAATGAGATAAAGACCTGAAAGGAAAGAAAATTACAGTCCAATATTTTTCATAAACATAAACATAAAAATTTTTAAGACAGTATTAGCAAATCATATCCAGTCATATATATGAAGCATGTTACATGATGACCAAGTAGAATATATTCCAGGAATGCATGGCTGGTTTAGCATTCAGAAATTAATCAATGCAATTTGCCATATATATATATATATTATAGAGAAGACAAATAATAAGATCATCACAAAAGATGCAGAAAAATATTATTTGAAATCCAGGACTCATTCACGATAAAAACTTTTAAACTCCTAGGCACAGAGTAGAACTCTCTCAATCCCATTAAGAATATATGTGAGGGGCTTCCCTGGTGGCGCAGTGGTTGAGAGTCTGCCTGCCAATGCAGGGGACATGGGTTCATGCCCCGGTGTGGGAAGATCCCACATGCCGCGGAGCAGCTGGGCCCGTGAGCTATGGCCGCTGAGCCTGTGCGTCTGGAGCCTGTGCTCCGCAACGGGAGAGGCCACAACAGTGAGAGGCCCACATACCGCAAAAAAAAAAAAAAGAATACGTGTGAAAACTAAAATCATACTTTCAGTATTTCTCTCCTACCATTGGGAATATTACAAGAGAATCAGTTCTCACCATTTCTATTCAACATTGTAATGGAAGTCCTAGCTAGTGAAATTGGACAAAGAGAAATGAAAATACAAATGTTGGCATGGAAACCTTAATATTAGTAATATGCCTGTGTATACAGAAAAGCCTACAGAATCTACAAGTAGCTACTTAGAGTAATAAGTACAATAAATTTAGCAAGCTCACAGGATAAAATATTGGTATAAAAACTGTATTTCTCTATACTTACAATGAGAAATAAACACTTTAAAATGTTTCCATTAATGATAGCATCAACAAATATTAAATAGGAATAAATCTAACAAAATATGTGTGGGATTTCTATTATGGAAACTATGAATTGCTTCAGAGAGAAAGAAAATAAGACCTAAGTAAAAGGAGAGCTATGCTTTATAAATGAGAAGACTCATTATTTTTAAGATGCCAATTTTTCCTGATTTGTTAGCTTTAATACAATTTCAGTCAAAATATCATAAGAATCTTAACTAGTTCTAAGATGAAATGGAAAAGGATCTGAATAGTCAAAATAATCTTGAAAATGGAGACATTTGATAGAGTTACAGTAACTTATTTCAAAACTTGCTCTTAATATGTAGTAATAGACAGATATCTCAATAGCATACTTTAAGAATTTAATAATACACAAAAAGATCAATAGAACAATAAAATATCTCACACAGATATTTTCAATTAATTTTGGAACAAGGCCTTAGTCAACTCAATGAGGAAGGAAAGTATTTATGAAATTATACTGGAATTAAATGGATATTTGTACTTAAAAATTATTGTTGATCCCTACTTTGCCAACACACAAAAATTATTTAGCTCGTTCATAGAACAAAATGTAAAGCTGGAGGTAAAAAGATTCTAGAAGAAACTATAGAGGAACCTTCAAGATGGCAGAGGAGTAAGCCGTGGAAATCACCTTCCTTCACACAAATACATCAAAAATACATCTACATGTGGAACAACTCCTACAGAATACCTACTGAATGCTGGCAGAAGACTTCAGACATCCCAAAAGGCAAGAAACTCCCCCACGTACCTGGGTAGGGCAAAAGAAAAAAGGAAAAACAGAGACAAAAGAATAGGGATGGGACCTGCACCTCTGGGAGGGACCTGTGAAGGAGGAAACGTTTCCACACACTAGGAAGCCTCTTCACTGGTGAAGACGGGGGGTGGGCTAGGGGGTGAAGCTTCGGAGCCACGGAGGAGAGCGTAGCAACAGGAGTGCAGAGGGCAAAGTGGAAAGATTCCCGCACAGAGGATTGGTGCCGACCAGCACTCACCAGCCTGAGAGGCTTGTCTGCTCACCCACCGGGGCACTTAGGGGCTGGGAGCTGAGGCTTGGGCTTCACTGGTCAGACGCCAGGGAGAGGACTGGGGTTGGCTGCGTGAACACAGCCTGAAGGGGGCTAGTGCGCCACAGCTAGCCAGGAGGGAGTCCGGGAAAAAGTCTGGACCTGCCTATGAGGCAAGAGACCATAATTTTGGGGTGTGCAAGGAGAGGGGATTTGGAGCACTACCTAATGAGCTCCAGAGACTAGCACAAGCTGCAGCTATCAGTGCGGACACCAGAGATGGGCAAGAAACACTAAGGCTGCTGCTGTAGCCACCAAGACACCTGTGTGCAAGCAGAGGTCACTGTCCACACCTCCCCTCCTGGGAGCCTGTGCAGCCCACCACTGCCACAGTCCCGTGATCCAAGGACAACTTCCCTGGGAGAACACAAGGTGCACCTCAGACTGGTGCAACGTCACACAGGCCTCTGCCGCCACAGGCTTGCCCTGCATTCCGTACTCCTGCCTCCCCTGGCCTGAGTGAGCCACATCGCCCTAATCAGCTGCTACTTTAACCCGCTCCTGTCTGGGCAGGGAACAGATGCCCTCAGGTGACCTACGCGCAGAGGCGGGGTCAAATCCAAAGCTGAACCCCAGGAGCTGTGAGAACAAAGAAGAGAAAGGGAAATTTCTCACAGCAGCCTCAGGAGCAGCGGATTAAATCTCCACAGTCACCTTGATGTACCCTGCATCTGTGGAATATCAGAACAGAAAACGAATCATCCAAAATTGAGGTGGTGGACTTTGGGAGCAAATGTAGACTTGGGGTTTATTTTCTGCATCTAATTTGTTTCTGCTTTTATGTTTATTTTCATTTAGTATATACAGCTTATTATCATTGGTATATTTGTTTATTGATTTGGTTGCTCTCTTCCTTTTTTCTTTAATAAATATATATTTTTCTTTTTCTCTTTTTGTGAGTGTGTATGTGTATGCTGCTTTGTGTGATTTTGTCTGTATAGCTTTGCTTTTACCATTTGTCCTAGGGGTCTGTCTGTCCTATTTTTTTTGTGTGTGTACAGTTTTTAGCACTTGTTATAATTGGTGCATTTGTTTTTTCGTTTGGCTGTTCTTTCTTTCTTTTCTTTATTTTTAATAATATATTTTTTTCTATTTTAATAACTTTATTTTATTTCTTTCTCTTCTTCCCTTCCTCCCTTCCTCCCTTCCTTCCTTCCTTCCTTTCTTTCTTTCTTATCCCTTTCCTTCTGAGCTGAGTAGCTGACAGGGTCTCCATGCTCCGGCCCGGTGTCAGGCCTGAGCCTCTGAGGTGGAAGAGCTGAGTTCAGGACATTGGTCCACCAGAGACCTCACAGCTCCACATAACATCAAATGGCAAAAGCTCTCACAGAGATCTCCATCTCAAAGCTAAGACCCAGCTCCACTCAATGACCAGCAAGCTACAGTGCTGGACACCCTAGGGCAAACAACTAGCAAGACAGAAACACAACCTACCCATTAGCAGAGAGGCTGCCTAAAAACATAAGTTCATAGACGCCCCCCCCCCCAAAACACACCACCGGACGCGGTCCTGCCCACCAGAAAAACAAGATCAAGTCTCATCCACCAGAACACAGGAACCATCCCCTCCACGAGGAAGCCTACAAAACCCACTGAACCAACCTTAGCCACTGGGGGCAGACACCAAAATCAATGGGAACTACGAACCTGCAGCCTGTGAAAAGAAGACCCCAAACACAGTAAGTTAAGCAAAATGAGAAGACACAGAAATACACAGCAAGGTAAAAACCCATCAGACCAAACAAATGAAGAGGAAATAGGCAGTCTACCTGAAAAAGAATTCAGAATAATGAGAGTAAAGATGATCCAAAATCGATCCAAGAAGAAGATATAACAATTGTAAGTATTTATGCACACAACATAGGAGCACCTCAATACATAAGGCAAATACTAACAGCCATAAAAGGGGCAAACGACAATAACACAATAATAGTGGAGGACTTTAACACTCCACTTTCCCAAATGGATGTATCATCCAAAATGAAAATAAATAAGGAAACACAAGCTTTAAATGACACATTAAACAAGATGGACTTAATTGGTATTTATATGACATTCCATCCAAAAACAACAGAATACACTTTCTTCTCAAGTGCTTGTGGAACATTCTCCAGGATAGATCATATCTTGGGTCACAAATAAAGCCTTGGTAAATTGTAAGAAAACTGAAATCATATGAAGTATATTTTCCAAACACAATGCTATGAGACTAGATATCAATTACAGGAAAAAAAAACTGTAAAAAATACAAACACATGGAGGCTAAACAATACACTACTAAATAACCAAGAGATCACTAAAGAAATCAAAGAGGAAATAAAAAAATACCTAGAAAAAAATGACAGTGAAAACATGACAACCCAAAACCTATGGGATGCAGCAAAACCAGTTCTAAGAGGAAAGTTTATAGCAATACAGTCTTACCTTACAAAACAAGAAACATCTCAAACAAACAACCTAACCTTACCCCTAAAACAATTAGCAAAAGAAGATCAAAAAACCATAAAGTTAGCAGAAGAAAAGAAATCATAAAGATCAGATCAGATATAAAGGAAAAAGAAATTAAGGAAAGGATAACAAAGATCAATAAAACCAAAGCTGGTTCTTTGAGAAGATAAACGAAAGTGATAAACCACTAGCCAGACTCATCAAGAAAAAAAGGGAGAAGACTCAAATCAATAGATTTAGAAATGAAAAAGGAGAAATAACAACTGACATGCAGAAATACAAAGGATCATGAGAGATTACTACAAGCAACTATACGCCAATAAAATGGACAACCTGGAAGAAATGGACAAATTTTTAGAAAAGTTCAACCTTCCTAGACTGAACCAGGAAGAAATAGAAAATATAAACAGACCAATCACAAGCACTGAAATGGAAACTGTGATGAAAAATCTTCCAACAAATAAAAGCCCAGGACTAGATGGCATCACAGGTGAATTCTATCAAACATTCAGAGAAGAGCTAACACTTATCCTTCTCAAACTCGTTCAAAATATAGCAGAGGAAGGAACACTCCCAAATTCATTCTACAAGACCACCATCACCCTGATACCAAAACCAGAGAAAGATGTCACAAAGAGAGAAGACTACAGGCCAATATCACTGATGAACATACATGCAAAAATCCTCAACAAAATTCTAGGAAACAGAATCCAACAGCACATTAAAAAGATCATACACCATGATCAAGTGGGTTTATCCCAGGAATGCAAGGATTCTTCAATATATACAAATCAATCAACGTGATACACCATATTAAAAAATTGAAGGATAAAATCCATATGATCATCTGAATAGATGCAGAAAAAGCTTTTGACAAAATTCAACACCCATTTATGATAAAAACCCTGCAGAAAGTAGGCATAGAGGGAACTTACCTCAACATAATAAAGGCCATATATGACAAACCCACAGCCACCATAGTTCTCAATGGTGAAAAACTGAAACCACTTCCACTAACATCAGGAACAAGACAAGGTTGCCCACTCTCACCACTATTATTCAACATAGTTTTGAAAGTTTTAGCCACAGCAATCAGAGAAGAAAAAGAAATAAAAGGAATCCAAATTGGAAAAGAAGTAAAGCTGTCACTGTTTGCAGATGACGTGATACTATACATAGAGAAACCTAAAGATGCTACCAGAAAACTACTAGAGCTAATCAATGAATTTGGTAATGTAGCAGAATACAATACTAATGCACAGAAATCTTTTGCATTCCTATACACTAATGATTACTACTCTGAAAGAGAATTTAAGGAATTACTCCCATTTACTGTTGTAACAAAAATAATAGAATACCTAGGAATAAACGTACCTGAGACAAAAGACCTGTATGCAGAAAAGTATAAGACACTAATGAAAGAAATTAAAGATGATGCAAACAAATGGAGAGATATACCATGTTCTTGGATTGGAAGAATGAACATTGTGAAAATGACTATACTACCCAAAGCAATCTACAGATTCAATGCAATCCCTATCAAACTACCAATGACATTTTTCACAGAACTAGAACAAAACATTTCACAATTAGTATGGAAACACAAAAGACCCCGAATAGCCAAAGCAATCTTGAGAACGAAAAATGGAGCTGGAGGAATCAAGCTCCTGGATTTCAGACTATGTTAGAAAGCTACAGTAATCATGACAGCATGGTACTGGCACAAAAACAGAAATATAGATCAATGAAACAGGATAGAAAGCCCAGAGATAAACCCACACACATATGGTCAGCCTATCTTTGATATAGCAAGAATATACAATGGAGAAAGACAGCCTCTTCAATAAGTGGTGCTGGGAAAACTAGACAGCTACATGTAAAAGAATGAAATTAGAACACTCCCTAACACCATACACAAAAATAAACTCAAAATGGATTAAAGACCTAAATGTAAGGCTAGACACTATAAAATTCTTAGAGGAAAATGTAGGCAGAACTCTCTATGACACAAATCACAGCAAGATCCTTTTTGACCACCTCCTAGAGAAATGGGAATAAAAATAAACAAATGGGACCTATGAAACTTAAAAACTTTTGCACAGTAAAGGAAAACATAAACAAGACAAAAATACCACCCTCAGAATGGGAGAAAATATTTGCAAATGAAGCAACTGACAAAGGATTCATCTCCAAAATATACATGCAGCTTATGCAGCTCAATATCAAAAAAACAAACAACCCAATCCAAAAATGGGCAGAAGACCTAAATATACATTTCTGCAAAGACATACAGACTGCCAACAAACACAAGAAAAAAAATGCTCAACATCATTAATCATTAGAGAATTGCAAATCAAAACTACAATGAGTTATCACCTCACACCAGTCAGAATGGCCATCATCAAAAAATCTACAAACAGAAAATGCTGGAGAGGGTGTGGAGAAAGGGAACCCTCCTGCACTGTTGGTGAGAATGTAAATTCATACAGCCCCTACGGAGAGCAGTATGGAGGTTCTTTAAAAAACTAAAAACAGAACTACTATATGACCCAGCAATCCCAGTACTGGGCACATACCCTGAGAAAACCATAATTCCAAAAGAGTCATGTACCCCAATGTTCATTGCAGCTCTATTTACGATAGCCAGTATATGGAAGCAACCTAAATGTCCATTGATAGATGAATGGATAAAGAAGATGTGGCACATATATACAATGGAATATTAGTCAGCCATAAAAAGAAATGAAATTGAGTTATTTGCAGTGAGGTGGCTGGACCTAGAGACTGTCATACAGAGTGAAGTTAAGTCAGAAAGAGAAATAGAAATACCATATGCTAACACTTACATATGGAATCTATAAAAACAAACAAAAATGTTTCTGGAGAACCTAGGGGCAGGACAGGAATAAAGACGCTGACGTCAAGAATGGACTTGAGGACATGGGGAGGGGGAAGTGTAAGCTGGGACGAAGTGAGAGAGTAGCATTGTCATATATACACTACCAAATGTAAAATAGATAGCTAGTGGGAAGAAGCTGCATAGCATATGGAGATTAGCTTGGTGCTTTGTGTTCCCCTAGAGGGGTGGGATAGGGAGGGTGGGAGGGAGTTTCAAGAGGGAGTGGATATGGGGATATATGTATACATATAGCTGATTCACTCTGTTATACAGTACAAAGTAATACACCATTTTAAAGCAATTATACTCCAATAAAGTTGTTAAAAAAAGAGAGAAAATATAGGAGAATAACTTTGCTATCTAGAAATATGCCAAGATTCTTAAACATTTCATAAAATACCAAACAATAAAAGTTTGCATTTATTTTTCTTACTGTAAATGCTTTCAGAAAATGATACTGTAAATCTGCATCGAGGCAACATAGAATCATGGAAAGATCATGGCCTTAAAATAAGTGTTACAGGGCTTCCCTGGTGCCGCAGTGGTTGAGAGTCTGCCTGCCAATGCAGGGGATGCAGGTTCGTGCCCCGGTCCGGGAAGATCCCACATGCCGCGGAGTGGCTGGGCCCGTGAGCCATGGCCGCTGAGCCTGCGTGTCCGGAGGCTGTGCTCCACAACGGGAGAGGCCACAGCAGTGAGAGGCCCGCATACCGCAAAAAAAAAATTAAAATAATAAGTGTTACACAGTAGTTAAATTAGTTTGGTAAATACTGGGTTAAACAGCAACAAATTTATTAGTGTAATGGTTCATATTTTTAATAGGTTGTTGTGTTTTTTCATATCTAAAACAGGTATTATATATGATATTTCCCAAATTTCTTTGAAATTATCAATTACAAAAAAAATTATCACAAAATTCCTATTTACATCTTGCATTGTATGTGCTATAAAGAATATGTTTAGGGAAGTAATAGGTTACAGATATCTTGGCTTTTTGGTCATCAAGGTCTAATTAAACACTTTTTTTTTTTTTTTGGAAAAATGAACTTATTTACAAAATGGAAGTAGAGTCACAGATGTAGAAAACAAACTTATGGTTACCAGGGAGTAAGTGGGGAGGGATAAATTGGGAGACTGGGATGGATATATAGACAGTACTAAATATAAAATAGATAACTAATAAGGACCTACTGTATAGAATAGGGAACTTTACTCAATACTCTGTAATGGCCTAAATGGCAAAAGAATCTAAAAAAAAGAGTGGATATATGTACATGTATAATGAGTTCACAAGTCATCATTCTTATGAGTTCTTCCTCAAGTGTGTCTCTGAAAGATATGCCCTTCATCTGATATTTTATTTCATGTTTCCTTGCTTTATCAGTTTATTGAGTATTTGCTGAAGTGACCAGTAGTTTCCATACATAATGACACTGACTCCTCCTCTAATCTATTTTTAAAATAAAGCCAGATTAAGTGATACACATTTACTATGCACACACACATATACACACACACCCTGACACATATGTGTATGTGTGGCATGTGTGCATGTATGCAAATATATAGCACATACAAAAGGGAGATCTTGTAATACGTAATGCCAGATTTTTCTGTGTAAACCATCATTCAAAATAATCACATTCTTTTTTTTTTAGGCTTCTAAAATAAGAAGAGATTGAACATATTCTAGGGACTTAGCTACATGCCAACAAAATCCCTATTTCTTAAACTAGAATTAAATCTGCCACAATCTTGTCCTAATCTATTTTCAAATATAACTTCCATCCAAAGCAGCTGCCAAACATAACATAATATATCCTCCTACATTTATTTGATATCCTCCTACATTTATATAACATAATATATCCTCCTACATAATATATCCTCCTACATTTATTTGATATACCTGTTGAAATGAGCAACTAATTCTTACTAAACACCTTCTTCATGCCTTTTCTTATGCTATTCCCTCTGCCAAGAATTCCTTCAGCTTTCTTCAAAGATTAGTGTCAAATTAACCTCTGCAGTATGCTGTTGCTATTTTCCTCAGCTAAAAATGAACTCTAGTTCTGCTAAATGCCATTAACATTTTCAACTTCTGCTCTATAGTTAAAGTTCTACTTTAACTTTTTAAAAGTATATATTGAAGTTTCTTACTATATATTGATCCCATGGGGTGAGAGTTAACCATTTACAATAATAAATCTCCTATAGACTTTTGCACAGTTTCATACATAGTCAGCTCTCAATAAACACTTGTAAAATAACTGGTTGTTTTTAAAAATCATAGATATTTTTGTTTCTCTTTAAACTGTTTCAGAAGATATCCATGGAAATTTTCATAATTACTCTAAGACAATACTACTTATAGATTCCATGGCACTTAATATCTAATAGGTATTGGTAGGGTTCAGTTGTTTTCTGGAGAAGCTACTGTGTGAAGCTTGCTGACTTCTCTGTTTGTATATGATATTTGTAATTATTTTGTTAAATTAACCAGTAATTATATAACTTTCTGTTCTATATATTTAATATATACTTTATATTTCTTATACTCTTAGTTATGGAATTATTTTGTTTTAATTATCTGATTTCATAAACTCAACAAATTTTATTGACTATTTATTATATACTAGGAACTATGCTAGGCACTGAAATTGTGCTTAAGTTTTGTATAACAGACAAAATATAAACAGGTAAATAATATTCTTTCTCTCTATATATATAGTATATTATTTATATAATTAATATTTATAAAATATAGGTAAAATACTTAAATATTATGGCAAATGCTATGAGATCAAAGAAGTCTGTGAGAGATCAAGACTAGATTAGACAACTAGAAAATACTTTTTAGAAGAGGTGATATTTAATCTATTTAAGCAGAGTCTGAAATGTGGGGATTTACTCACCATGTAAAGAAAAGAGAAAAAGAATGGCTGTTATTGAAAAGACAAGAAATAACAAATGTTGTAGAGGATGTGGAAAAAGGGAACCTTCATACACTGTAAAATGGTATAGCCACTATGGAAAATAGTTATGGATATTCCTCAAAAAATTATGAATAGAACCACAATACGACCCAGCTATTAAACTTCTGGGTGTTTATCTGAAGAACATGAAAACACTAATTCAAAAAGATATATGTACCCCTATGTTCACTGCAGCATTATTTACAATAGCCAAGATGTGGAAACAACATAAGTGTCCATCAATAAAAGAATGGATAAAGATGTGGTGTATGTATGCAATGGAATACTACTCAGCCATAAAAAGAATGAAATCCTGCCATTTGTGACAAGATGGATGGACCTTAAAAGAATAATGCTAAGTGAAATAAGTCAGATGGAAAAACACCCATACCTTAAGATTTCACTCATACGTAAAATCTAAAAAAACAAAACTAGCCAATAAAAATAAACTTATAGATAGAGATAAGATTAGTGATTACCTAAGTAGAAGGGATTTGGGAGTGGGCAAAATAAGTGAAGGGTGTCAACTGTATGCAGTTGGATGGTAATTAGACTTGTGGTGGTAATCTCTCTTTGGTGTTTACAGATGTTAAATTATAATGCTGTACACCTTAAAATTATAAAAGAACAGAGGAAAAATTCATGATAGATATAAAAAGCTATTTAAAAGTACCATTATAATCTTAGCAACAAAATACTTGTTAAATCCTTTAAATGTCTCTAACAAAATGGTTCATTTTATTCCATTTTATTCCATAAATGGTTCATGCTATTTTCATTCTGAAAATAACGTGAATTTAGTCTGTATTTAAAAGATTTTTCTTAAAAACAAAAATTAAGAAAATACCTTGTAGTGTGGTATATAATAGGTTTAAAAAAGATATGGAAAATTCAAAGTTATGCATTTTTTATTGTCTATAGCAAAAAACAAAATTGGAATGGAGAGAAGAGGGCAGAAATATGCCTAATCATGTGTACTTTGCATATGGTATAACAGTATTTTTTTCCTAGTTTCATGAACTGCTTTTCTTTCTTTCCTTTCTTTTCAGAAAAATGCTTACTAATATTTTGAAATCTTAAAATAATATTATTAAATATATTTACTTCACACTCCTGTTTATTAGGAGGCCTTGCAAGGTTTTAAGACCACAGTTTAATTTAAGGATTGTGAAATGTGAAGAATATCTTATTTAAATATTGTGAATCGTGCATAAATGACTTAGTAGGTTCCTACAGTAATGCCCTAATTATGATATAACTCATTAATAGGAAAATTCCAGTTTATGTTAAATGTTCCACATTTTCACACCTAGGATAAAATCTGAAGACTTACACCGTATAAAAATGCAGCATAGGGCTTCCCTGGTAGCGCAGTGGTTGAGAGTCTGCCTGCCAATGCAGGGGACACCGGTTCGTGCCCCGGTCTGGGAAGATCCCACATGCCGCGGAGCGGCTGGGCCCGTGAGCCATGGCCACTGAGCGTGCGCGTCCGGAGCCTGTGCTCCGGAATGGGAGAGGCCACAACAGTGAGAGGCCCGCGTACCGCAAAAAAAAAAAAAATAAAATAAAAACAAACAAACATAAAAACCCAAGGGAAGATATTAGGTTTTAGTTTTATATACCCCATCATGGAAATAATAAAATGAAGAATAGGGTTTTTTTGTTTTTGTTTTTGCATTTGTTAAATATACCACATAAAAAAAATCCATATGAAAAATCTCTCAGCACAATGTTAACATATATATAGACATCTCTTTCTTTTATGTTCCTTTCAAATTTGAACCAGTATCTGTCTCACTTTCCAAGGTATGCCATTTTCTTTCAAAATATATAGAGTAACAAAGTAGAATTGCCACAGTAGAAAACTGTATTATAAATGGGAAAACTCTTTGCTTTCTAAAGGTTTTCTTTCAGGAGACCTGTTTCAAATCAGTTCTGCATTTTTTTCCCACTATAAAGTAATGCACTTAAGTACATATCCCTTTGTTTCAATAAATAAAGGAGTCATAGAAATGCATTCATCAAGGGCTAGGCCATTATTGGGAAACATATGTATAACTACTTAATTATCAGGATAAATGATTATACTAACAGCAGAAAGGTTGATTAATTTTTTGTTACATACACCTGCATATTAATAGACAAATTGTTGTCAATCCCTTTGCTGTTGAAATGTTCCAAGAGATCATCTAACATATGTTCACGTTACCAGTCCTCTAACAGATAAAAATTCAGTAGTGAGAGGCTATATGAATCAAGCATGCACCATCCTATAGCATAGGTCTGACGACCCCTGAATGTGACCTGCTCCCAGAGGAAACCAATTTAATGCTTCATCGCACACAGAGTAGTATGTATGAATCACAAAACCTCCAGATAAATTAGTGACAGGTACATCTGAACAGGATTCCTTCTAAGTCGCTTATCTGAAGCCAGGCAAGCTTGTTTCATCCTCACTTTCAAAGATAAAGCCACATGGCATGTTGCCTTCGCAGATTCTCACAAAGCAAACAGCCCCGATAGTCCATTTATTGGGGGGAAAAATTCCCTTATTATTTCAGGTACTGTGTACTGTGACAACAAATGGGATAAAGTAAAAACTACCTGCCAGTGGAAAATTCACCAGCTGATACCAGGCTTTATGTCTTCTCTAAGTTTCATAAGCTCTGTGCCTCGTGCTCTTTTACTTTTATTTTTGACAGTTCTGATACCCCACAGTTGTAGCCATGGCAAAGTTCAAGAACAGAACAGCAGGTTATCAAAGACAATTTATCAGAAGCCAAACAGGGAGAAGAGATGCCAACAATTAGTAAGTAATGGAAAGATGGATCTGTGACAGAACAAGGAAAAATGGTGCACCAATCTTTTATCTTTAACCGACTACTTACTCCATTTGAAAAAAAACTCAGAGAAAAACTGAGACAATAAATATAGGCTCTAAGTACTCAGGGATATTGATCACAGAAAAGATGAAAAAATAAATTATGCACAAAATAGCATAGGAAATGTTTATTTGTAAGGGATTATTTTATAAATTTTATCAACCATAAATAAATTGGAATATCCAAAGTATATAAAGCTATCTGCTTTAAACTAAGTATCAGTGAATAGCACGGTTATATTATCTTCTTCAAAGTTAAGTATCTACTAACTACTAGAATTCTTTAAACTGAACAATAGAACAGACACATCAATTCTTACTTTCTGCACTTCTTATGGTCTACACTTAAACTTAATCAAGACTTTCATTATATATCTTAATAAAGGCCACGTCTTATCACAAGGTCAGTTATATAGCAGATCAGAATTCAGTAGCACAAAATAAATAGTACTCACGTTTTAGGTTCCATAGATGGTCCTTCTCATGCAAAATCAGGGTTGTGCTTTCTGGGTGAGTCTGTGTTAAATCAAAATGACAAAAGTCTTAGTTTCCCATGCACTGCCACTTAGAATGCATGCAAATAAACTCCCAGTTAGTCAAGGAGAAAAAAATTGCTTTAAAAGAGTACTGATTTGTAAATTTGGTCCTTTCAAATGTAGATAATATTTACCCCTCCTCTTTCCCCCATATCTTTACAAAATTTCTGCCCAATGAACTCATTACTGTAGAAACTCAACTATGGCTATGGCCAGTTAATGAAATTCAGGTCCGGGATTAACCTCCATAAACATGTACATAGTTGGGCTTCTGGAATTGGGAGAGACAAGGGTGATGCTGGAAAGGAAAAATAAGTAAACCATATAATTTAAAGAATGATAAATTCTTACGATAGATTTAGCTAAATTAAGTGCTGTCCTATATTTGAGGTGATTCATAAAATTCTTAATGTACAAAAAACGAAAGCAAAAATACTATGGAAACATTACCAATACCATATTCAATGACACTTTGGGGAATATTAATGTAATATTCATGTAGCTACTAAGTTTACCTTCTTTGAAATTACACAGGTTTAATTAGATTAGATGTATGTTCTTTACAGCCACAATAATTTAAGCAATATTAAACACCATTTAAAATATGCAAGAACTTCAGTTAGCATGCAACAAAATTATTTTTGCTCTATCCAGTTACTATGTTTATATTGAGTTATTATTTACAATGCACTTTAACATCGTCAATAATTTCTTGGAAGCTTCAGTATTTGAGAACTAAAATGTTCAATTAAAACATTAACCTACTTGTGAAGTACCATATTATAATAATGTTAGTTTATTTTTATGAATTAGAGAAATATGCAAATGTAATCAGAACAATTAGTTTGAATATTTAAAAAGCCAAATGTCATGTGTGTATTTAAATTTTATAAATAAAAAGTCATATAAAAGTCCTTAATTACTACATGTCAAACTTTATTCACTGTATAATGGAGTGTTCAAATTTTCTGGTTAATTATCCATTTATTTAACAAATAGATCCTGACTAAGATGGCCTTACAATTCCCCTTGGCTTGACTAAACTTTACACAGGTTTCTTCTGATTTTAGGCCCCTGACCTCCCTTTTCTCAGAGCATTTACTTTAAACTTGCAATTATGAATTATTTTTCTGGCCCTTTGAGATATAATTCTTTTCCCAACCTCTTGCCAGTTTCACAGCACAGGAATGTCTTTCTCAAGGACTTGGGAGCCACCCTTTTGAGATGTAATCATCAAGAAAAATAGTGTCTCTATCTCCTAGCATCTAGGTGAGGGTCCAAGCCTAATAATAGGCACTATTAACAAACCCAAATGACCTCATCACATTGACTAACTTCCTCCTAACATCTTCTAGTATTATTATTTTTAATTAATTTATTTATTTATTTTTGGCTGCATTGGGTCTTCGTTGCTGCCCGGGTTGCTCCTCTAGTTGTGGCGAGCGGGGCCACTCTCTATTGTGGTGCGCGGGCTTCTCATTGAGGTGGCTTTTCTCGTTACGGAGCATGGGCTGTAGGCGCATGGGCTTCAGTAGTTGTGGCTCGCAGGCTCTAGAGCCCAGGCTCAGTAGTTGTGGGGCACAGGCTTAGTTGCTCCGTGGCATGTAGGATCTTCCCGGACCAGGGCTCGAACCGCTGTCCCCTGCATTGTCAGGCAGATTCTTAACCACTACACCATCAGGGAAGTCCTCATCTGCTAGTATTTTTTGACCAGATCAGGTCAGCTCTTAAAAATTTCCCACCATATATTTCAGCAGAGTTAAGTTCAATATCTCCTCCCTTTTACAATAGTCTTGAATAAAGTCTTCCTTGACTGTTTAACTCCATGTGACGCAAGTTTCCTTTATGTTCTCAAGTGTTCATTATGTGCCAACACACTAGTAATTCAGTGGTAGAGAAGGCAGACACTGTACTTGCCCTAACAGAACCTATGGTCTAGTTGGGAGACAGAGACATGTAAATTGACATTTAAAATAGAAGGTGATCAATACTATGACTGTAAGAACAGAATGGGGCACCAAATAAAAGTGGAGCAGATGATAAAAAGTATAAAAGAATAAGTGTGATTGAATCTATCACTTCACATGATGAGGTATCATACAGAGAAGCTGGACAAGGGAAAATGCTCCAGGAAGAGGGTTCAGCATGTGTGAAAGCTTAGAGACAAAATAAACATTTCAGTACAAAGAAAATAAGATAGAAATGGCTGGAATGTACACAGTGATGTGGGGGAGTGGCAGGAAATGGGGCTGAGATGTAAAAGAAAGGAGATAAGAAAAGGCACTTAATCATATAGTTGTTCACTTTTCTTTTCTTTTCTTTTTTTTTTTTTTTTTGCGGTATGTGGGCCTCTCACTGCTGCGGCCTCTCCCGTTGCGGAGCACAGGCTCCGGACGCACAGGCCCAGCGGCCACGGCTCACGGGCTCAGCCGCTCCGCGGCATGTGGGATCTTCCCGGACCAGGGCACAAACCCGTGTCCCCTGCATTGGCAGGCGGACTCTCAACCCCTGCGCCACCAGGGAAGCCCTGTTCACTTTTCTTTTAACGAACATGTTTACAGGGGAGGTGATATAACTTAAGTTCAATGCCAAGGGCTCTGGTGTCAGACAATCAGGCTTTGAAATCTGGCTCTATCTCTCACAAGTTGTATGAATTAGGAAAGTAGTCTAAACTCTCTTAGCCTCAGTTTCCCCATTTCATAAATGACGAGAATAAAAATACTCACTTCATGAAGTTTTGTGAGGATTAAAAGGAAAATTCCACATAAAATATTCAGCACAAGCCTTAGGACATGAAAATGATTGATGGTGATGATGGTGATGAATATGATTATGACAGAGACAATGATAGAAAGTAATCTATGATGATATTAGTGATGAGGGGGCCATACAAGGGTCACAGTGAATTTTCTGAAGAAAAGAGAAACTGCTGAAGCATTTTTAAAAAAAATTTTTTACTGGAGTATAGTCGCTTTACAATATTGTGTTAGTTTCTACTGTACAGCAAAGTGAATCAGCAATACGTTTACATATATCCCCTCTTTTTTGGATTTCCTTCCCATTTAGGTCACCACAGAGTATTGAGTAGACTTCCCTGTGCTATACAGTAGGTTCTCATTAGTTATCTGTTTTATACATAGTGTATATATGTGTATACACAGTAGTGTATACATGTCAATCCCAATCTCCTAATTCATCCCAACCCCCCTTTCCCCCTTGGTATCCATATGTTTGTTCTCTACGTCTGTCTCTCTATCTCTGCTATGTAAATACGATCATCTGTACCATTTTTTTCAGATTCCACATGTATGCATTAATACACGATATTTGTTTTTCTCTTTCTGACTTACTTCACTCTGTGTGACAGTCTCTAGGTCCATCCACGTCTCTACAAATGACCCAATTTCATTCCTTTTTATGGCTGAGTAATATTCCATTGTATATATGTACCACATCTTCTTTATCCATTCCTCTGTTGATGGACATTTTGGTTGCTTCCTTGTCCTGGCTATTGTAAATACTGCTGCAATGAACATTGGGGTGCATGTGTCTTTTTGAATTATGGTTTCCTCTGGGTATATGCCCAGTAGTGGGATTTCTGGGTCATACGGTAGTTCTATTTTTAGTTTTTTAAGGAACCTCCATACTACTCTCCATGTTGGATGTATCAATTTACATTCCCACCAACAATGCATGAGGGTGCCCTTTTCTCCACACTCTCTCCAGCATTTACTGTTTGTGGATTTTCTGATGATGGCCATTCTGACTGGCATGAGGTAATACCTGATTGTAGTTTTGATTTGCATTTCCCTAATAATTAGCAATGTGGAGCATATTTTCATGTGCCTGTTGGCCATCTGTATGCCTGAACCAAGTTTAAAACAAGACCTACATTACACTAGAAAGAAAAACAGTGGGCTAGTCAGATAATAAAACTGACTTCATTAAAAATGGAGGACTATTATCAAGTTTACATTTTGAAATAGCATTCTGATTAGTTAGAAGAATGCTTTTAAATTTGAAAAGCGAATGCTATAATCTCTGCTTGGATGATAAACTATGTAGTAGATGTCTTCGTGATCATCAGTTGGTATGTTTTATAAGGGGAGTTTTGTTTAATCACACAAATCAGTTGAATGGATATCATCTCCAATATATAATGCAATAGTAATCATAAGAGAAAGAATTAATATGTATTTTAGCATATTTGTCAGATGCTGCTTTTTGCTACTTACATGTATTAACTCATTTAATCCTAATAACAACCTTATAGACAGTATTGTTATTCTCATTTTACACATGGAAAAATTGGAGCACATAGAAGTTCAGAAATTTGCCCAATTCACACAGCATATGGAGAAGCACAGATTCAAACCACATAGTCTGGATCCAAAACTTGTATCCTTAACCCCTGAGTGAAAAGTGCTATAATAGAGTAGTTTTTAGAGTACCTGGAGCTTAGCAAGCGGTACTATAATCTAAGAGGATATTAAGGAATCAAACAAAGAACTTTGGGGCAATAGGATAAAACACTATTTTAACAAAGTAGAAAGCACAAAGAGGATAAAATTAGAGTAACTTAAAAAAGGAAAGGATATATCAGATAGATTTTAATGAATGAACTGGATATTTGTCTCCTTGATAACCAAACATAGACTACATTACAGGAAAATCTGTAATGGTACTTATTTTTCCCTTTCCTCCCAACTAGATATAATTAACTAGATATGATTACTCCATTTCCTAAATGCCCTTGTATTTTGCTAAACATATATAAAAATATGTTTATCCATCTCAAATAAATCTGCAATCAGCAACATTCTGACGGATTTCTATTATACTTAAACAAAAATCTAAAATTCAGACTCCTCCCCATGGCCTCTCTGATTATAGTCTTTCCTGCTGTGTATACACACACACCACACATATACACATACACACACACACACACACACACACACACACACACAGAGTACATGACATTATCCAAGATACTCCTGGCATAATAGTTTTTGTTTTCCTCAAACAAACAAGGGTTCCACTGTTTCTTTGCTGGTATAATATTCACCCAAATCTTACATTACCAGATCTATCTCACATGTTTGTTTGTCCACTTTCTACCCCATTTTAGAATATCCTTTAAGAGATATATGGTGCCTATTTTTAGGGATGATAATTATTATTTGCTAAAGACATTCCATTTTTAGTTGAGAGAACTGTACCTGCTGTCTCACTCCTGGCCCTTCTACACTCCCTACCTCTTTTGACACTATCTGATGGTAATGAGTATCTCTCTTTCCTAGCAAGTGTCACAGATTCCATTTTACATGTGTTTCTATTATTGTTGGTAAAATGATTACCAGTTTTAGGTCCCACAAAGGGCAGAGGCCTTGTTTGCTTTCATATTATATCCTGTAGGAAATCAGAATATACCACCCCAACATATGCCACTTTTGAATATGGATTACTTTGAGCTGAAGGTAATTGAGAATCAACAGATTCAGAAAGAAGCCTTCTCAGGAATTCCCTTATGTGACTAAAAGCAGAAACTTCAGAGAAATGAGCACTGCCCTAAATCCTTTCTCTGGGAGATTTTATGGCCTTAAAGAAGATGGAGAATCAACATTAAGTCTTCACCAAAACAAACAAACAAACAAACACAAACCCACAAAACAAACAAAAAAGCTTACTAAAATAGGCTTTACTTTCCATTAGTTTCCCCATATATTTACCCTCCTAGAAGCCCAAATTTCCCTTTCTTTGTCTAGTCCACAAGTTATTGCCCTTTGCTAAAAATATAAGCTTCCAAGTCTAACCACTTCTTGGGGGTTCACTTCTTTTCTACGGAGCCTACATGCATGTAAGAACAAAATAAATGAACATATGCATTTTATCCTTTTAATCTATTTTTCTGTCAGTTCAATTCGAAAGTCCCAGTACTACACCTTAGAGGGTAGAGGAAAATTTTTTCTTCTGCTACTATCCGCAGCACTTAAAGCAATGCCTGACTCAATAAATACTTGATGAATAAATGATGGGGAATGGGCAGGAAACCACGCACTTGGAGCGAGTGATTCATAGGAATCAGCAAATGAACACTGTCGACTGAAATTACCAAAGAAAGGTTGATGCAAACAGAGTGTACCATGTTCAGTGCTGTCCTTATCATCATGACTGTTTCCAGAAGTTAGATGAGGTCCAAAGGCAAACAGCACAAATAATAATAACAAATACAGACAGACAGATAGATAGATACATAGATGATACACAGATAGATAGATAGATAGATAGATAGATAGATAGATAGATAGATGGCTCGAATGAGATCGAGATGAGAAGTCCAGGGCTGCTTTGGCAGCTTTGTGGTCATCAGACCCAGGAGCCCTTCTGATTTTCCACTCTAAGCAAATGACTTCCACCTTTAAGGCATTTGGAATCTTGTTACCTCAATTGCAGCCTTTACAAGTTTCAGGAAGCAGAAAATAGGGAGGGAAGAATGCAAAAAGACACATATAATAGCTTTAGTAGGACGCTTAAAAAGAGCTATTCTAGAAACTGACCTAAACTTCAGCTTATATCTTATTGGAAACACCTTTCAAAATGGAAACTGAAATGTGGATATATAGATAATTCTATTGCCACCTTAAACAATGAAATGATCTATTAGTAAGGTAAATGGAAGAAATATAAACAATTTTTCTTTTCTCTTATGAAAAGTATCCCTTTTTAAGCATTTTGCATCATAAATCTGTGTTTGTTTTGGTTTGTTTTTACTGAAGGAAGTAAGTCTTGGCAAAATAATTTTTATTACATATTTTCCTTTAAACTTACTGAGCCAAAACAGTAAAAAAGGGAATCTCAGGATTAAAACTGGACTCATGGTTTGAAATATTAAGAACTGTGAATTTATAATGGCAAGCACAAAGACAAACTTCAAGTGCATTCCAGATATATACATGAAGATGCAAGATTTTCTCTTATAATCTGTCTACTTTCAAATACATCCCCATCAGCAACCTGATGAAACTTCAACATCTTTTCTCCAGTCCTTCACTACCCTCTTTTCAACTCTAATGAAGCTTCATTCCATCATTTCTTAATGTTAAAGCTACTGAAGCTAAGCCATAGCTGAAGGAAGGCATTCTTCTTTGTCTTTTGAATGTGTTTTTTATGTGTCTGTGTGCTTACATTTGAGTTGAACGCTTGCTGTTTTGGTTATTTATTTTTTTTAATTGGAGTACAGTTGCTTTACAACGTATTAGTTTCTGCTGTACAATGAAGTGAATCTGCTGTATGTATACATTAATCTCCTCCCTCTTGGACCTCCCCCCCACTCTTCCCCACCCTACCCATCTAAGTCACCACAGAGCACTTAGCTGAGCTCCCTGTGCTATACAGCAGGTTCCCACTAGCTATCTATTTTACACAAGGTAGTGTATGTATGTCAATCCTAACCTCCCAATTCATCCCACCCTCCCCTTCCCCCTGCCATTTCCACATGTCCTCTTCTTTTTACACCAAACAAGGAATCCATGCAGTGATGACCTGAATTGGGAGAAGTTTGGCAGCTCTAC
Source organism: Leucopleurus acutus (assembly GCF_964270905.1). Lineage (NCBI taxonomy): Eukaryota > Metazoa > Chordata > Mammalia > Artiodactyla > Delphinidae > Leucopleurus > Leucopleurus acutus. The sequence goes on from NC_139152.1 coordinate 70,768,637, forward strand.
CATTTCTTCATTCTGCTCCTTTGCTAAACTTTCCTGTTACTTGTTCTATGCTGAAAACAGAATTATCTGCCAGAATAAAATGAGGATTGCAGATTCCCTAATTTATCCCCTATTCCCTCTTTCCCAAAGATAGCCTGCATTTCAAAGAAAATCTCTTCATGAAAATCAAATAGGTAGGGTAAAAGTCAAGGAAATAACCATTTAAGGATATAGGTTCTCTCACTAAACTTGAGAAGAAGTTGTTCTGTTCAAAGAATAGAAGTGAATATAATTTGAAATGAAATTATATTTGTACTCTTAAACTCATTTTAGAGTTTTATTTAAACTTATTTTGATTCTCAAAAGAGAATTTGTTTTTAATTGATAAGGTAAGGTCCTGAAGAACTAAAAGACTAGTTGTTTTTTTTAACTCCTTGAGAGTTTTGCTGTTCTGAAGAAAAAAGCTTACCTGTGCCTGCCCCCACTACCCCAAAATGAACTGATTTCTGAAAAGTAGACTTTAAAAATTTTTGCCAAACATTGTTAAAATATAGAGTTAAATAAAATTAAATTCATTTTTCTCTACTATTTCTTGTTAGCACTTTAGAAATATCAGACAGGTTCCAGTTGATTGTACCTTATACACATTGAATAGAGACTACACAGGTGTGTTTAAAAATCCCTAAAATACAAAGGACTTAATTGAGAAAAATGTCACCTCTTTTAAGTGTTAAATAGCCGGCAATAAAGCTGTCTCTTTCCTCAGTGTGTGTGTCTGTGTAAGGGTGATGGTGGGATGAGTTCTAAAGTACCAAACATAAGATTTCCCAAGAGAAGGCTGCTGTCCACTGGATTAGTTATGTGACATCTTTGGCTATCAAATAACAGCTAGCTTCTATTTAGTTTGTGACTATTGGGATAACTATTTACAGGTGCATACATATCTTTCAGCTTGTGTATGTCCTATAAAAATTCCTAAGGAGAATACTAATGAAATCATTGAAGAAATATTCCATTACTTATGCATCATAACCTCAGGCATTCATTTTTTCTTTTGAAAATTTTAACACAAGATATTTCAGACATACTAATATAATTCCCACACATACATTCAAGGTAATGTAATATACTCATTTTTTAAAAACGTTAAGAACCGACCTTAAGTTTGTGACTAACCATAAGTTTCCTTTATCCCCCCTGCTTTATTGAGGTATAACTGACAAAAAGCAGCATATATTTAAGATTTCCAATGTGATGTTTTGATGTACATATACATTGTTAAATGATTACCACAATCAAGCTAATTAACATATCCATAAACTCACACAGTTATTTTTTTCTTTTTGTGATGAGAACATTTAAGATCTACTCTCTTAGCAAATTTTAGGTAAACAAAAACAGTATTGTTAACTGTGGTTACCACTTGGTACATTACATCTCCAGAACTTATTCATGCTGCTTAATGGAAAATTTGTACCTTTTGACTAATATCTCCCTATGATCCCCATTTCCTTGTAACCACCATTCTACTTTCTACTTGTATGGGTTTGATGTTTTTAGCTTCCACATATAAGTGAAATTATACAGTATTTGTCTTTTTGTGCCTAGCTTATTTTACTTGTCAAAATATCCTCCAGGTTTATATATGTTGCTGCAAATGACAGGATTTCCTACTTTTTTAAGGCTGAATAATATTTTATTGTATATTATGTCCCATTTCATTGTGTGTGTGCACACACACATGCACACATGCACACACATATCACATTTTTCTTTATTCATTTGTTGATGGACACTTAGATTGTTTCCATGTACTGGATATTGTGAATCATATTACAATCAACATGGAAGTCTAGGTATCTTTTCAAGAGAATGGTTTTGTATCTTTGGGATATATAATCAGAAGTAGAATTTCTGAATCATATGCTAGCTCTATTTTCAACTTCCTAAGGAATTTTCATACTGTTTTTCATAATGACTATACCAATTTACATTCCCACCAACACTGCACAAAGATTTCCTTTTTACCTTACCTTGCCAACACTTATTATCTTTTGACTTTTTGATAATAGCCATCTTGTTGTCAAACCCAAGTTTGTGTGCCTGACACACAGTGAGGACAAACAAACTGAAACATCAGAGTTTGGGGCACAGAAAGTTTTATTGCAGGACATCAAGCAAGGATAAGGGTAGCTCATGCTCAAAAGACCGAAACTCCTTGATGGCTTCCAGAGAAGAGTTTTTAAAGGCAAAATTTATGGTGAGGTCTTGAGGGCTGCAGGGTGTGTGACTTTCTTCTGATTGGTTGGTGGTGAAGTATCAGGGTGATATCTCCAGAATCTCAACCTTCTGGTCCCAACCAGTCTGGGGTCTACTTGTGGGTGGTCACTATGTAGTCACCATCCTCCATCTCCACATTTTGTTTTCTCTTTGTTGACTTGGGAGTTATATATTCTCTATCACTTTAGTGATTATAAATGGCAATTTGCAAATTGTATTCAACTAAATCTAAAGTTACTTCGGTATCTCTCCCTGCTCTAGCACATTCCAAGAACCAAAGAACCAGAAGAACCACATCTTTCATATAGGTTGGTATTAAAGTGACACCTTGCTTATAAATGTCCTGCTATTAATCAGTATGGTTGTTTTGGTTGTTGCTTTTTTTCTTATTTTGTAGCCAAAGTGTTTACTAATTTATTTGCTTACCATTGCTTTGTGTTCATCTTTGTCTTTCTGGGTTAATTATTTCCAAGTAAAGTACAAATTTACATGGCTTTTAAATGAGGATCTTGTTATAATTTTTGGACCTTTTCTTGAAAATATTTTGACCTCACTCTCTTCTTTTTTCCTCTTCTTCTCTTCAATACTTATTTCTGAGAATCAACTACCAATAAGGCACATGTTAGTCCCACAGCTTGCAGTGGATACAAGGGCACAAAAAACAGACAAATATATTACTGTCTTCACTGAGCTTAGCTTTAGCTGGGAAGAACACTGTGTGCTCTTAACTCCCTTCCACTAGTCAGTAAACTACCAAAGGAAAGAGAACTTCTCTCCTCTCCACTGTCTTCTTGATACAGAATTCCAGAGTCGCTTTCCTTCAGACATTTGGAGATACTGGGTTTTAAGGATTCTATTTAATGAGAAGTCAGCTGTTGTTAAAATTCTAATACCTTTTAAAATAATATATAATTTCTCTTTAATTTTCTCTTATTTTACATGTTTTTCAGTTTTATTATAATTTGTTTAGATGTGGCTCTATTGTCTTTGTTTTCTGGTCAGGATAATATTTGATTCTTCAAACTGAGAATTTATGACTTTTATCTATCCTGGGGAACTCTAATTATAACGTTAAATATTGCTTCTCACACATTATCTCTTTTTGGAAATTCCTTTACTTATATGTTGGCACTTCTAATTCTATTTTCTGTATTTCCTAACCATTTTTGCCTATATTTTTCTGTCCTCAATGCTGAATATTTTAAATTCTCTAAAATCTGAATTACATTTAAATATTCTATTTACAGGTGTCTAATCTGCTGTTTAACCTATCAATTAAGGTTTTATTTTATTTACTATATATATCTTTGCTGAAAGTTCTAGTTGATTGTTTTTCAGATTTGTTCCTTTCTCTCCAAACCAAATTGTTCTGTCATTATATGTGGGTTTTAGTTTTCCTTTTATTCCTTTAACCATTTTATGTTTCCTGATTTCATAGTCTCTTTCAAAATGGTCTATGATTTTAGAGGGTATAGTCCTTCTTCACTTATGCTTTAATCTCATTCTACCTTTTGGGACATTTTTGTTGTGAATCTTTCATAGTGTTGTATAGTTGCATGAACTTGGGGGATACAGCAGTGGTCCTCTTCAGATTCATTTTGCATTTGTTTCTCTCCTGAATTTCAGGGGTTTCACTAAATGAAGACCAGTTTGTCATCGTTGTTATTCATTTCATTGTTATTTTTGCTGTTGATCTGTTGGCTACAGTATATGTATGAAATTTACATATGTGTGTGTGTATATATATATCTATATATATAGATATGTATATATAATATATATATGTATATATGTAAATTAGAACTCTGTGCCCAGAAAATGTTCTGAACTTTTGTTTTCAGGTTTTCACAGCATATTTGTTTTCCCTAGAAAGATCCCTGAGGAGAGTTAAACTTTCTTGCTTCTTTCCTGCGGTCCACTTACAAGATCCTCTCCATCAGAAGCCCTTTTCTCCATTCTATTCTGGACTTTAAAAGTCCAGCTCAGGGCTTCCCTGGTGGCGCAGTGGTTGAGAGTCCGCCTGCCAATGCAGGGGACGCGGGTTCATGCCCCGGTCCGGGAGGATCCCGCATGCCGCGGAGCGGCTGGGCCCGTGGACCATGGCCGCTGAGCCTGTGCGTCCGGAGCCTGTGCTCCGCAGCGGGAGAGGCCACAGCGGTGAGAGGCCCGCGTACCAAAAAAAAAAAAAAAAAAAAAAAAAAAGTCCAGCTCATTCAGGAAGTACATCTGACTGTGGTATCATACCTGGCTACCAGCTTCAACTGTATCAGTTCAAACGGTTACTGTACTAGTCACAAGTTCCTTCTCTGTTTATGACACCTGCAAATTTCCCTTTCATTTCTTCTTTTACTTTCAACAATTTACTATTTAGTTTAAGGTAGTTTGTCCAATATTGTCAAGTATTTGTGGCAACAGTGGGTGGTACAATACATATTGAATCAGAGCAACATGTTAACAGGACAAGAATTACATATGGTTCTAAGAACAAACACTTCCTTTCTCCTTTGTGCTATAAGTTGATGATTTCCATGTTCCTTTGGAATTCACCTTACATAAAATAAAGTCATATATTACCCTTTTCCAGAACACTGACAAAGTATAAAATAGAGTGTTTTCTGAATTTCTGTAGTCTCATCTTACATAATGCATTTTTTCTTGCTGATTTGAAAAATAAATACAAATGCCTGCTGTTGAATTTAAAGAGCTATCTCTTTTTAAACTTCAATAGACTCTTCATCTTTTAGATTCTTTTATGGTATTTAATTCACTTTGTGAACATAGATTTAGTACTATTTTCCCTGATCTTGGCAGGACTAGATTGCTAATCAGTATCATTCTGGATCCTTAATAGCTTCTTCTTCCTCTTCTAATTTTTGTGTCCTAACTCAAATTTTTTTTAGTGCACTATTCTTTTGTATTTACTATTTCATTTTTAGAAAACAGGAGTAGCACAAATTACTGCTTTATTAGAAATCAGTTGAATCAGGGCATCAATAAGAAACAGTTTCCCATTTATTCAGAAGTGATTACTGAGTGTCAACTTTGTAACATTTACTGAGCTAAAAGTGAGGTGCCCTTTACAGTCAAAAGTGGGGGGGTAATGATATAGTGTATTAGATGTTAGAATAATGACACAAAACAAAAAGAACAAAAAGCAGAACATTTCATTCAGGCAGGTAGTAACAGGGAAGTCTTCCACCAGGGTGTGATAACTTGAACTCAGACTTGAAAGATAAATAGAAATTTTCAACTTGAGAAAGCATCATGTACAAAACATCAAGGAGAGAGTAATCATGATGAGTAAGAAAAATGCAAGCATTTAGTATAATTAAACCAGTATAATTAAACCATATGTTATATGTGAAAACTTGTCTAGTGATGAGTTCAATGAGCTTCCAGATGTAAGCAGTTACCAGATCTTGAATGACTTTGTTTCTACGAAGGGAGTTGAATCTTCTTTAGAAAATAATGGAAAAGAATTGATGGGTGCTAACAAAGGAAGCAACTTGACTAAATATACAGGCAGCATAAAGTACTGAAGGCAAAATATCTATGATTCTCATCACTCAGTAAAGAAGCTCTACTGCTCCTCAGTATTTGTTTTGCTGCTTGTTTTTGTTTTGTTTTGTTTTTTCTGTTTAATCACCAAAAGTTCTCTGAGTCAATATGCATGCATAATTCCTCAGGTACATTTATTTCAGTAGTATTGACTATATCCTATGACTATATCCTAGCACTAAATGCATTGTGCTAAGTCCTAGAAATACTAAGATAAATAAGACAGGTTTCCTGTTTTCTCAAACTTTACTACTTTTTTGTGGGAGGGCAGTCCCTTTCAATAGCGTGTCAAACTGCCTTCACAAAATTATGCGAAGTTGTGTGTGTGAGAGAGAAAGAAAGAGACACACACACACACACACTAGGATCTTAGAGCAGCTGTCTCAGGAAACATTTCCTGTAGGAAATAAAATTTACACTGAGACTTTCAAGATTAATAAAATTTCTAAAGGTGCTTACTCCCCTTGGGCTAGTATTAGTTACTGCTCCAGTTAAAGAGGAATAAATGTTCCAGAAGTCTGCTTCCTTTCCTTCCTGCCCTTTACCTCCACATCCTAAATCTTTATAGTCACTAAGATTCCCTGTCCACTTGTGTCATTATGAAGGGGGAAAGCTTTAACTCAGACGTTTCTCTCACATTCTGCCTTTCATTTCCTTCCCACTCTCTCTGGTCCCTCACCGTCTCTCACTTAAACTTTGGTAATTACCTCACTCCAGGACAGTCAATCTTCCATACTGCTGCTGGAGGGAGGTTTCTGAAAGATAAATTTGCTCTTATGATTCCCTTGGTAAAAAAATAAATAAAACAACAACAGAAGCATTTGGTAGTCTTCTGTTGCCTTTAGGGAGAAGTCCAAAACTCTGAGCAGGTCACAGAATATTTCTCATTCGGTGATGGTGACACCTCATCAGCGTTCCTGCTTCCTTTTCCCTTGTTTTTAAATCCTTTAAGTTTGTTTTTATAATGTGTTTTTCATGAAGCCTTCCTCTCTATTCTGAAGGTAGAATTAGACAGGACTCTGAATTATAACACTTTTCTCTTTGTATGAAATTACTTACACATCGTTTTCCTCTACTTGACTGTGAATACTTAAAGGTGAGGAATGTATTTTATTCATCTTTACATCCTCGGTACTTGGCACAGTTCCTGGCCTACTTTTTGTCATGTTGAAAGTATGCAATACAGTTTAAAGTGAATTAAATAAAAATAAATTAACCCAGAGTTGAGAACAAGACCTAGAACTTAATATAATAAATCATGAAAGAAACATTCTTTTGGAAAGCAGAGGTGTTAAGAATGTTTCTGTAGAATACCTCTGAACTTAAGTATTCAATGTTTGCCTTTGGGCTTTTCAAAGATACATAAGATTTTGTTTCAAGTCCATTAAATGGTTTTTAGAAAACAAATTTACCAAAATACAATGAGTAGAATAAAATTTTATGTACAGTAACCATATTGTTAGGCTTTTACGAAGTGTCAATTTAATTCAATTCAGAGTACTGAATGTTTGCATAGCTAACCTCTTCTTTTTTTGAATTCAGAATATATCAGTTCATGTGTTTTATTATTTTTAATATGACATCAGGACACTCCAGGGTACATTTTATTATTCCATTTATTCATGCCTAGGGTACATTATGAGCTACAAACCTAAAGGCTAAGTGCTTTACCCACCCAAATCATGTATTAGTGGATCAATAAAACACACCCTGGAGTATCTTAATCCTATAATATGTCTCCTACTTATTAAAGGGAAAAAAAGAAATTAATATCTAACAAAACTAATACTTTAAAATCACATATTCTACTCTTACCTATTATATACAGGGTATAAATAAAAAAACAATGGCAGTTTCTTGTTAGTATATTATTAGAGAAATGATGAATTATGCAGTCCATCTACTGAAAGAATAGCACATATTTCTGCTCTAAAAGTTTTTATGGATAGACAGCCCAAGTCTACGTGAAGTATTTTATATTTGTAAATGGTAATTCCTTACGTAGTGGCAATCCAAAACAAAAGAGCTAGACAATGGAGTGTTGCATTTAATCAATTATGTCTGATAAACTGTGACTTGCCATTTATTTCAGATGATTTTACATTCAATTACAATAGCTTGCATTAACTGTAATTTCTTATTATAACTTTTCCTCTGCCTTGTGTTTAGTACCAAATTTTTCTTCTGTTACTACAGTTATCACACCCAACACATCAATTTGCATGTTGTAGATTCTCAACAAACATGCAGTTTAAGTGATGGAATAGCTATATTACTAAACAAACTCATACTACATTTTGGAAGTTATTGAATTATAAAATGAAATTAAATACACACATATTTGATATGAATAACCAATTATCATAATAAAATTACCATAAAAGGCAAGAAGAGGCAATGATTATTTATATAACTTCTGGTTGTCAACAGTATTTTCATATGTTAGCTCATTTAATATTCACAGTAAAACTAAACACTATGCTTTATTATACCTTTATAAATGATGAGAAGTCTGAGGCCAAGAGATATTAACAACACTGTTCATGTTAGTAACTAATAGTACTAAGATTGAAGAGGCAGCAGATCTGGAATGTGTGTGATTACACCATTTTTATTTACACTGTAACATTTCTAAGCTAAATGTGTTCAACTCTTTAAACTTTGTTTAACAAAATTGACTCAGCTTTAAGGATTCAAACATCAGTCTGGGACTGATCCTATTGTGAGCATTTATCATGATTGTACAGTGCTGGAGACCATGAAAGTGTAACAGACCAGACTAAATCTATACCATTCTTATTATATATACTTCATGTTGAATTTTTGTTTTGTTTTATTTCTTCCCCATATATAGATCAAAGAACAAATGTATAATGTTTCCGTGTATTTTCAGACTAAATACTGATTATAGGTGGAAATGCCATCACACAAAAAAATAGTATTTTTGGAAGTGATAAGAGTTCTCTATTGTGCGTGGAGTTAATGAACTATAGTGGAGCAGATTTGAATAGCTGAGAAAAATCATAGTGAGGGAGTCAATAAATAAGCTTCTTTTATGGATAATAACTTGAAAAACATCAAAGCTATTAAAGTTACTTATTCTGCTTCCCTTCTGCCCCACTTCCACTGACCTTCTTTTTAAAATCTTGTTATTAATTTATTCAGTGAAGTCTTCCATTGACAACTACTTGTTTATATAGTTGTAAATTTCATTCATGCATTCAACAAATTCAGTTTGAGTTTTTAGTAGGTTTCATCGTGTTAGGTTGTGATGACATAAAAATAAAAAACTCTATCACCCTACCATTGAGGAACTATGTCAAGATTATTCTGCTTTTTGTGGAAAAGGTAGAAAAGATATGGCAAAGAATACATATGAAAAAAATGAGAGCTGCATTAGGATCTAGTGCAGGTTTCAGTGGTGTAAAGTAAGAATAAATAGTGTACTGAAGCCAGATTACAGAGTGCTTAAATTTCATGCGAAGGATTTGAATTTAACTCACAGATGAAGGAACTTGATCTCTGGAAGAGTGTGCTGAAAATGATGATGTGGTAAGGATAATTTTGTAACCACACATAATATATCTAGCACTCATGTGATTTTATTGTATATCTAATAGGTGCCAGCCACAGCACTATAAAGAGAACAGAGACTCCACAGTCACTTAAAGGGGATTATATTCTCTGATGAGTTTAAATAATAACAGCAACAACAGCAGTTGCCATTTATTATATACTTACTATTAGCAAGAAGATATTTGGTGGGCTTTATATGTATTACATTCTTTACAGATATCTTACTATTTATTCCATTTTTTATATATAAGGAAATTAACCCCAGTTAAGCAAGTTACCAAACTGAGATTAGAAATGAGGCATTTCTGGCTCTACAGCTCATTTTTCACCATGCACATGCCCTTCAAGAAGAAAACGGAGCACACATTCAGATTTTGTGGAGAAGTTTTCTGTTTCATGGTACACTAGTGAAGTCTTACTACTCATAATAGTAGAAACTATAATTATTAAGGATATTAAAAATAAAACTAGTTTAGTATTGTAGGCATGAATTAATAAAGCCTCCACTGCAGATGTGATAACATTTTAAAAATTAAGACTATTGTTTTAAGGCATTTGTAGTTTCATAGCAAAACTGAAGGGAAGGTACAGAGATTTCCCAAATGCCTCCTGCTCCCCCACATTTATACCTTTCCCCTATTATCGACATCCCTGACCAGAGTGGTATGTTTGCTACAATTGATGAATTTACACTGACACAGTTCATCACCAAGTCCACAGTTTAGTAGGATTCACTCTTGGTGTTGATAGATATGTTGTAGATACATATCTATCATTATGGTATCATGCAGAGTATTTTCACAGCCCCCCCAAGTTCTCTGTACTTCACCTATTCATTCCACACAGTCCCAATTCCTGACGACCACTAATCTTTTACTGTCTCCATAATTTTGCCTTTTCCACAATGTCATATGGTTGGAATCATACAGTATATAATCCTTTCAGATTACCTTCTTTCACTTAGTAATATGCATTTAAGATTCCTCTATATCTTTTCATGGCTTGATAGCTCATTTCTTTTTTAGTGCTGAGTAATTTATTGTTGTCTGGATGTACCACAGTTTATTTATCATTCATCTACTGAAGGACATTTTGGTTGCTTCCAAGTTTCTGGCAATTGTGCATAAAGCTGCTATAAATAACCATGTACATGCTTTTGTGTGAACATACATTTTCAACTCATTTGAGTAAATACCAAGGAATATTTACTGGGTATTTGCCAGATTGCATGGCAAAAGTATGTTTAGTTTGTAAGAAGCCACCAGACAGTCTTCCAAAGTGACTACCATTTTACATCCCCATCAGCAATGAATGAACGTTCCTATTGCTCCACATCCTTGTTAGCATTTGGTGTTGTCAGTGTTCTAGATTTTGGCCATTCCAATAATTGTTTACAATTATACCTCAGGGATACTGTAGGTTCTATTGCAGACCACCACAATAAAGCAAATATTACAATGAAGTGAGTGATACGAATTTTTTGGTTTCGCAGTACATAAAAATGTTATGTTTGTACTATAATGTAGCCTATTAAGTGTGCAATAGAATTATGTATAAGGAACAATGTACATAATTTAATTTAAAAATACTTTATTTTGGTACATGACTCTTTCCGAATTATGGTTTTCTCAGGGTTTATGCCCAGCAGTGGGACTGCTGGGTTGTAAGGTAGTTCTATTTTTAGTTTTTTAAGGAACCTCCATACTGTTCTCCATAGTGGCTGTATCAATTTACATTCCCACCAACAGTGCAGGAGGGTTCCCTTTTCACCACACCCTCTCCAGCATTTGCTGTTTGTAGATTTTTTGATGATGGCCATTCTGACCGTCCACCCATTTACTTTTAATCTATATTTGTCTTTATATTTAAAGTGGGTTTCTTATTGACAACATATGGTTGGGTCTTATTTTTGATTCATTCTGACAATCTTGGTCTTTTAATTGGTGCATTTAGACCATTGGCTAAAGTGATTTTTGATATAGTTGGATTAATATCTACCATATTCTTTATCATTTTCTGTTTTTGCCCTTGTCTTTGTTCCTATTGTTGTCTTCCACTCTTTTTCTGCCTTTTGTGATTCCAGCTGAGCATTTTATATGATTCTATTCCTTTCTTAGCAAATTGGCTATATGTCTCTTTTTTACTTTTTTTTTTAAGTGGTTGCCTTAGAGTTTGCAATATACATTTATAGCTAATCCAAGTTCACTTTCAAATAACCATTTCTAAACTATACCATTCATGGGTAGTGTGAGTATCTTGTAATAACAAAATAATCCTAATTCCTCAGTCTCACCCCTTGTATAATTGCTGTCATTCTTTTCACTTATATATAAGCATTCATAAATAAACACACACAAAAGATATATACATAAGATATTTGCATAAGCATAGATATTCAAAGACATTGGTGTTATGTGTAGTAACATTTTGAACATAGACCTTCATAAGGATGCACTGGAACTTGTAAACAAATATCTCTACGACATGATAACTAAGGGGACAACAATTGTATTTTTCGGTGCTAGGAATTATAATCCACTTATCTTGACAATAGTTTCCTATGTTTAGAATTCCCTACTGCCAGAATATCTCCCGTACAGATAAAATAAGTTCTTTTAAGTGTTGTTTTTGTCATTCAATTATGATTTCTCATGAGTAGTATAAGGAAGAGAGTGAGTGCTGTCTTATTTCAGAGAATAAACTAATATTTCTAAGCCCCCTTTTCAAGTGTCTTGCATATGGAGACACAGAAATAGGAAATACAAAAGACTAGTTCATTCAGTGTGTTGCATTCACTACTACAGTTAATAATAGAGACAGAATGGGGAAATTTCATGGAGATTCTATGCAAAATTGCTGTTTTGTCATTTACTGAGCTGCAGGGAAACTCCTTTTATACCACCTCAAAAATATAAAAACATGACAGAAAAACAAGATTTGAGTAGGTGTGGTGCCTACTGGTATTAGGTTGAGTATAATTGGTCTTAATAGTCCAAGTTGGTTTCTCTTTTTTCATTATAGTTATCCTGGTAAATCTGTTTCCTAAAGTTTTAGAATTTTCAGAGATGGAAGAGAAATTTGCACAAACATAAGTTAACATTTGACAGATTTCTGTTGAACTATCATTTTGGCACTCTACAGAATCAGAATATTTGTAACTTTATATAGTTATTTCTATTTTCAAATTTTATTTTTTTAAATTTAAGCTAAATAATACAACCGGAAATTAACAGCAACAAACTCACATAAATCTTGAAGCAAAAAGAAAATCAAGGTTGACATTAACAACGAGAACATCACATGTTAAAATTTCTGGAATATGTTCTACTGATAGAACAATAAATATACTTCTAGCAGTGTTACTTTTAAAAAAAAGACAAAATGTATGATGTTTTGAAGTGAGAGATATAAATGCAGATCAATGGAAAATATGAAAAGTGAACGAACACCCTCATTTATTATAAAGTTTTCATTAAATGACTGTAAATAAATTTAAAATTAAAGGAAATTGTTCTGAGATTAGTATGTAATTAATTTGAAAAGTAAAATTATATCTCCATGTTATATTATTCCCCTAACCCTAAATTTGTATATGATAATTTAAAAAATAAATCAGAATTGTATTTCATATTAATGTAATTTTTGAGTTAGAAAGAAGACATTTCTGTACACTGCCATATTTCCCTGTGACTAGAACAGTTTGCAAAATATACTAGGATCTAAATAAATATTTGTAGAATGACTAAATGGGAGAGGCCATACTACACATAGTAAATAGAAACAAAAATGGGTCATAAGAAAAATGGGGGAAATAACCACAAATTTAGAACTATAAAATAGCTTATGAGTCTTTAAGAAACTCTTTACTAACCCAACAGGAAAAGGATAAGTAGGACATGAATAGTTAATGTGATTATCTATCTGTGGCCCACACACATGTATTTCAGATGGCGAGAGATACCAACCCCATCGAATATGAAAGGATGATCTATATTGAGAGTGATTCAAAAGCTGCAAATTAGCACACATGTCCAAGATCATTTCCACTGTCAGATTGACAATGCTATTTTACAATGTTGACAAAATTTCTGGGAAATACTCTTTTTTCATTATTTATATTTTATCTTCTATAAATTAACAATTTGAACCAATGTCTTAAACTTGTATGTACCATTTGACTCATTAATTCTATTTCTAAGTGAACATCCTGAGAGGCTAATTAAGAATTTGAGCAAAGCTTTTCTACAAGAATATTCACTGCTGCACTGTTAAAACTGAAGAAAGCCTGGAAAAACTTTATAACCCTACAATGCAGAGGTTAGTTAAATTAGAGAAGTAACATTTTTGGGGCACATTTGCCCAAATAGAGTTGCATGAATATTTACATTCAGCATGGATTAGCTATAGCATCTATCTTTAAGTGAGAAAGCAAATTACATACATTTTCCATATGATCTCATTATACCTATACATAATTGTGTGTGTGTATATATATAATTGTGTATATATATAGATAGATAATTGTGTGTATCTATCTATCATCTATCTATCTACATAGAGAGAAATTGGAGGGAGGGATATAACCTTAACGTACTGACATTGGTAGAATTCATATATTTCCCTCTGCTCTTTAGCCTTTATTTTCAGATTTTTCTACAATGAATGTGTAATGTTTTTGTTAAAAGAAACAATAAACATAATTTACTGTTTTTAGATATCTACATTCTTACCAGATTTATCCTCCCATCATTTTAAGATAAACAGTAGTAAATAATATCAGCAGGTATCTTGTGACTCAAAAGCAAGATTGCGTAGAATGGTAAGTGGCACTTAGTTAGCATTAAAGATTCACTGAATGAAGGAATGAAAAAATTGTTTGCTTTAAGCATTCTAGGGGTAACCTATATAATCTATATGAAATAATGGGCTTCCTTTTGTTTAAAATAGGTAAAATTAATTAAAATTATACTTTCAACCACCATGATTTAAAGCTTGCTCATTCCTACTACAATTTTCAATGATCTTATCTCTGTCATTGTATCTTTTTCCCATTCTGGCATTCTCTAATCCAGAACTACATTTTCCCTGACTTAGCATAAGGAGTTCATTTTAAATGTACTCCTTTAACATCCCAAGGCAAATTCATAAACAAATGACTGATTCACTGCATGTAAAAATGTGTGAGGGCTCAAAGTGGGCATTTTGTAGGAGGGAATAGCACAGCCAAGTATTATTCTAATCTTTTACTCAGTGACTTCTGAATGTGTTGGTTTCCTGGGTATTGTTGAATGGGTCAAAGACTAGAAATGAATAAACCTAGTACAATTATTTCTTACATGATTCATTTTTCTTCCTTTTTTGTGATAACACTGACTAATGTGCTATAACACTAGAATATGTTTGTCTGTTCTGTTTAATAATTCTTGATCTACATCACAATTCACATTCTTCCTGTAAAGTAGAAAATGCTAAGAAATAGAGCCACTGCAGAAGGTTTCACTGATATTGGATATATTGAAAAAAATTGAAGAAATTCACCAATTTTCTGAAATGCTGTTTTATCTAACTTCTCTTTCTCTTAGTTAAAAAGACTTACTGTTTTTACAGTTTTTAACAGAAAGAACAGAACTGTTCTGCTTTGTGGAATTATTGCCTAAGCAATAATTCTATGTACTTTGGAATACTGTATATAGAATTTCAGAGATGAAAATCGTTATGAATGCTAAAATAAGGTAATGGTTATGATGATTTTATTCAGCAGAAGGTAAGTTCCATGAGGGCATAGATTTTTGTCTTAATCAAGCTGTCTCTTCAGCACCTAAAATAGTAAATGGATGAAAAATCATGATGAGACTAAATCTAAACATTATATCAATACTAAGTGCTAAGCCATGTATATGTATTATTTCATTTAATCCTCATGAGAACAAAATAAAGTCTGCCCTATCATTATTATTTTAGGATGAAGCTTGAAGGAGATCAAACATCTTGCCCAGATTTACAAGCTAGTATGTGAAGGGGCAAGAAATCAAATATGCTGGTGGATATAATTTGTCATATTTGTTCCTCATTTTATATAAATTGGCTTAAATATTGGTACAATTTTATATATATTACATATCTAATGTCAATATTTCAGGCACTATAGTGAGCTTCTCTCCCTTCTAACAGACTCCAAAAACAGAATATAAATAGTTGTCTGAATTAATTCTTTCATGTCTTGATGAATTTTCAAATGATGATGAGTCCATAGCAATAAAAATTTTACTGCCTACATACTTGCTAGTCCTAATCACCCGAGTTAATGACTGTGCATCTTTTGAATTCAAGATTCACATAAGTTAATATTCAGGGCATCCTCCTTTTTCTTACTATTATTGCTATCCATGCATGAGTGTGTACATATATATTACTATATATATGAGTGTATATATATATATGTACACACTCACATATGGATTGCAATATTAGTTAGAAATATATATATATTTCACATATGTATAATATCTATATTATTATCAATTTAGAATAAAATATGTAATATTTATAAACACATCATATTGACTTTTTTAGTTCAAGGAATTGTGAAAATATTTATGTTTAGGTTATGTATTTATATATTATGCATTTATAATTATTTCTATTTATAAATAAATCCATGAGCTACGTACAGAGAGGCAACTGAAGGAGGAAGCATAGTAAAAATCTATTTAACAAATGTTCAATGACATTATTTATAAACGTTGTCATCCGGTTATTTTATATAAAGTGTGCAATAAAATGGGAAAATACTAAGTTAATGGATTCAATAACAAGCCCATTATTACTGGAGCTGTAGTGTGACTTCTGCAGCCCAAAAGATTATAGCTGAGCAAGAGAAGGGGAAAGAAGTAGATCATCCATTACATTGAGAAGTTAATGATATTTATTGCATTATTTATCAAATACTGTGGATGTTATTTGTAGCTGCAAGCTTGACCTTAGCTAATCAAATTTAATGAAAGTGTATATTGTAAATGCACTATAACAAAATGCCCTATTGTTTTACGAAGTAGGAACATGAACTAACATCATGAAATTCAGTAAGAGTGTAGTTTCAAGATATTAATGTTAAGGAACTTAGGTGCAAGACAGAATAGATGCTTATAATTCAGACACAGCTGCTGAAATTTCCTTCTCCTTCAATAATATAAACATTCAAGACATCTATCTTAAATGATTTTGCAAAGCATTTTTATAAATGTAGCAGGAAGACTGTAATAATAATATATTATTAAAATATTAGAGTTCTAATTCTACCATAAAAATGTGAAAAAAATCAGAAGCTTTCACCATGTTATTTATGAGTTTGTATTTAATTAGATTTGAATATATACTTTGGAGAGAAAACATAAATGTGATAAAGAAACCAATACCTACTGCATAATTTTTAATTTTATCATCCTTCTAGGAAAGGAAATGTACTATGATTTCCAACATGAGAACAATTACTTCATTTTGCATATATATTTTAAAGTTTGGAATGAGAAGTTAGCTCATTAGGACTCTTTCTTTTCATATGAAAAGCAGTATTGGTGGCAATGAAGCAGTATTTTAAAGCATGAATATAATTTTTTAAAGCAGTTCCTAGACATCAAATCATGAAACTAACTTTACACATGTGCCTCCTAGATTTATCAGAGAAGGAGATAATAGAAATTAAATAAGAACTGCCTCCCAGTTAAGAGATCTTTCCATTGAAACACACTGTCTATCATTGAAACTTGATGACTAATAAACTCCTTGGCTTCATTTCTAAACATAAGATTTATTTTTTCCCTCTAGTATATGGAAAGAACATGAAACTTATAAGACGAATCTCACTGGAGCTATTGAATCTAAATATAAAATTATTATGTTTCACAACTTGTTATGTCTAATGCTGTGGGTTTTTTCTCCCAAAATATGGTTGTCAAAATTCTATATTATTTCCAAATGAATGTTTCATGTGATTAATTGAATTATTATTTAGTAAATATTCACTTTTTCTCTTTTCTCTCTTAAGGTACAGTATACTTCCTCATAACAATGATGCTGGGTGTGGTCATGTGACTTGCTTTGGCCACATGAAAGAACACAAGAGCATAGAAGTCTTCAATGTGCTTGTGCAATTTGATTTGGCTTATGTCCTCCTGGGATCCTCTGTGAGAGAGCATTCACTCCATTAACAGTTGAACATTAAACCAGGCTCCAGACTCATGAAGCAGACTCAATGAAACAGACTTGGATACAGTTGAGATCCCAGAACCACAGAGTGAGGCAGAGTCACTGAACTGATTCCAGCAGAATCCAGCAGAGCCACAGTTGACTCATAGATTTGTGAGTTTCACTGTAAGCCAGAATTGGTTTTTTTTTTTTTTTTAAATACAGCATTATTGTTGCATAGTTCAGAAATACACATATGACTTTCTGGAGTATTACTGTTAAGAAATTTTTACATTTTCTTAAGTACTATAGTTAAGAAACAGATTTTTTTTTTCAGATTTATTTTTAAGTTAATTAAATTCATATGCTTAAGGTCTAATATTTTATATATATATATATAATTTTATTTTTTTATTATTATTATTTTTTTTGCGGTATGCGGGCCTCTCACTGCCGTGGCCTCTCCCGATGCGGAGCACAGGCTCCGGACGCGCAGGCTCAGCGGCCATGGCTCACAGGCCCAGCCACTCCGCGGCATGTGGGATCCTCCCGGACCGGGGCACAAACCCGCGTTCCCTGCATTGGCAGGCGGACTCTCAACCACTGCGCCACCAGGGAAGCCCTATTTTATATTTTATTGTTGGGTAGTGTGCTAGTAATTATAGTCTAATTTAGGCAAATATTTATGGGAAATAAATAACAATAGCAGAAATGCTTTATATTGTGATATATAAAATCCATTTAACATTTCTAAATAAGATAACATATTATTTTATCAATTCAGTGTATTTTATCAATTCAGTCTGCAAAGAAAAATACATTTGAGGACACACTTAAGATTGCATCAACACAGAAATAGCAAATGTTCTGGAATGCCAGTTTCAACCCAAACTTTGAATCACCGCCCAATATATACGTCCAAAACAAATTTGGGACCAATATACGCAACATTTTCCTTATATGTATTTCTTAACGGATAAACAGGTAAATGAAACCAATTCTGCACCTTAAGAGTTTTAGTTATAAGTAACAAAAATTAGTTATAGAACAAGAGATTAGAACTTCATATAAGAAAATGAAGCTCAGAAAGACTGACATCAAACACAAAGATGTAGAACTTTCACGTGGTAAAACAAAGAGGTGATCCCAGTTCTGATTCCATGACGGCTATACTATCCATGCACTAACCACATGGCATTTTTTTTTTATAAATAAGCATATCTATTTTCCAGGAATAATTTAGAAGTTACAGAATGTGGGGTTGTTAAATCACTTAACAATTTTTTTCTTCTTTCTCATTTTGTGAGACAGGGTATTCAAAATTTGTTTTCTCTGTAAAATTTCTTATAATTGGGCAACTGTCAGCAAAGACAATCTTGGGTTTTCAGGAGCTTTATTTAAGAGCCTTTTTGGATGACATGAAAGACAGTTGAAGAGGGTGAAATAACTACAGTCTGAAAATATTTCAATCCAAAGAAAGAAGTTTCAACATATGAGAAACCACTAGTAAACTTTTACTTGCAGAGTAAAAATTTGCTGCTTATCTTACTGGTACTGAGCATGAAACTCGGGATAATAATCATGCCAAGCTTTCCTTGCTGTTTTAACAGTAAGTGTCTAATCAGAATGTGAACAATAAAATATTCTCCTCTCTGATCTCTTTAGAGAGAAGAAATGTCATTGATTTCTGTATGAAAGAAAGTTGTGTGTGTAGCTGATAATGTCTAGTAGCAATATTCACTGAGCAAGTTGGTAGCTGAGTTTACTCAGTCAAAAAGTTGGCATTTATAAAGCAGCTGTGGAACAAAGCTTATTTGGGTTCTACTCTAAGTTCTGCTACATATTAGTGTATAATGAATAAGTGATCTATCCTCTTTATATCCTGGTTTTCTTACCAATAAACTGAGGATAATAATACCCTGTCTTATAGGATTGTGGTGATTATGAAATAAGATGTATCTAAAAGGTAAGCACAGGGTTTGGTACTGGAGATACCAAGACAAAAGTTATGGTCTTATAGAGGAAGAGCAAGTAATTAGGTAATTTCAGTAAGTGGTAAGTACCCTAACAGCCTAAGGAGCACAGAGTGCAACAAAAACCACAAAGGAGAATATTTAATAAGGGCAAGATATTGAGGGAAGGCTTTTAGAGCAAATGACACTTTACCTGAGTCTTAAAGAATATATAGGCGCTAGACATGCAAAACAGTTGATGTTGGGAAGTCAAATGGCTCACAGTTTTTGGCATATGCACTAAGTCAAATGGCTCACAGTTTTTGGCATATGCACTAAGTATTTGATTGATAAATATATTATAAATATAAATATAACAAATATAATAAATATGTGAGTGAATGATTGAATGAACATTTTACCTGTTGACAAAATTTCTCTTTCCTATGACAATTGTTGGAAGAAAATTATCATTGCTGGGAAAACAACCTGTATAGTATAAATAATCTTATTACTAAAAATCTAAATAAATTTGATGCATAGATGATTTAAGTTTTTAAAGTTTCACTGCTATTGTGAAGTACTTCAATCCACAATTAACTGAGAAAAAATATTAGCTTATTTAAAGTATTCACATATATACACAAACATGTGAAGTTAACAAAATTTAGAAGGTCAAATTTCCCAGGGAAAGCATTATTATCTTTCCAGCTTTCTGTAAATTTAACAAAAAACATTTATTTAACCTTGTTTTTCTTATAATTATAATCACATGGTAAGTATTCTCTAAATTTGTTTGGTATAAAGGGATAAATAAATGTTCTTATTTACTCTTCAGAGATTGCTTTGCCAAGTGTCCTTTTGTGCAAAACTACAGAATCTCATAGAAAAACTCTAAATTATTATATGCATCACCTCTCAATTACAATATATCTAACACCTGAGGTTCTTTAGGATTGGAAGCAATGCAAGAGATCATGTAGTCCAAAACCATCATTTCAGAGATGAGAAAATTAAAGTTTGGAGAGATGAAACAATAAACCACAATTAGCAAATGGAAGTTGGGACTAACGTATTTTCTTCTGTGTTATCTGTTAAAGGGGAAATATATGAGTAAATATGACATAATCAAATCGTTAATTTATTTCCTTCCAGGGTATGGCAGATACTGTTGGTCACCTACCCAAGAGCAATCTTCCCTTTCCCATGATAAACAATAAATGAATTTATTCTCTTGGCAACAAGAGAATAAATTCATTTATTCTCTGGATGTTCTAATTACTGGTTCTCAACAGATGGCAGTAATGTTCTTCCAGGAAGTATGAAGAATGATGTCGGCTGTCATGATTAGGTACAAGCATTTAGTGCTTAGGGATCCTGGGATCTTACACTATAAAGAATTGCCTCATGCAAAATGCCTGTGTTGCCAACTGGAAACAATGGCTAAACTAATCATGGTGATCTTGTCCTACTGTGCCAGGAATGAGCATAGGGATGGGCATGTTACCCAGTTGAGGCCAAATGAAACATAAAATGAAGTCCGTTGTAGATTTTAGTGACTTTTCTCCCTGGAATAAAGAAAGAGGTGGTCCTGTGAAGAGAACTCATCTTTGCTCTCAGACTCTTCCTCACTGCTGTGTGCACTCTCCTTACAGCATTCAGTAGTTGGAGCTGAGCAGCCACCATGTGATGATGAGGTCACTAACGTGATAATGAAAGTAACGGGATGACAGAAAAGGATGAAAAAGTCACTGAATCAATCAGTCGATGCATACCTCCGTACTTCTCAATTAACAAAGAATACATAGCCATTTGGTTATATACTGTTGGTCACGGTATCTGTCATTTGCTCTTCAAGGCATGCTGATGCAATAGATATCTTGGATAAATTTGGTGTTTGGAAATAAGATATGTAAACATTGTTTAGCTATTTTTAATCCATTCTATTGTTACTGCTTGCTTTAAAGAAGCTGTGTACTTCATTGATATCAGGCCAGTGAATATTTTCCTGGCTCTTAAATATTATTAGATATCTGAGTGTTATTTTATTTTTTAAGGAATATTATATGTAACGAGAGAAAATATTGTATCACTATTTAAAGGATAAGGTGGGAGTACATTCATGAGTCCCCTCCTCCTCACTTTTATCAGTGTTCTCTTGCCAAGAAACAGTATGTCTAAGAGCTTAAAAAAGAGAAGTAAAAAATATAATCTTTGGATGATAAATAGGGACATTAAGTAATTTAGTAAAGTGATGTAAGATTAGAAAAAAATAGAACATAATAAATGGCTTCCAGAAAACAGAGACTCCAAATAAGTTAGATAATAAAATTTATAATTTGAGTTTGTAAACAGTTTCTTTCCCACATATTAGAAAATCTTGCTAAATTTTAGAGCTGAAAAATAAGATCATTTTGGCTTATTTTTAACAATGTCTTTATTACTATCATACAGTTCATGGTTTACTTATCTTCCCCAATCAATTTAAGCATTCATAAGGAAAAATGTCTTAATAGTTAAGCCAATGCACATTCAACACATTTTAAAATCATGCTTGAAAGTAAACACAGAAAAATAGAAACTACTCCATGCACCTAAGAACTGTATATTGCCCCAAAAATAAGATTATTGAGCTGAATTATTAAGCTTAGGTTACATATTCCAAAACTATATTCAAGGAAAGTTCCTCCAGTAAAATTTGTGCCTTGTTATGCACAGTCAACCAAAGTAGCACTGAGCTCTTGTATTTTAAAAGTGTAGTGGCCTTTTGGATTTACAGTTCAGTGCACAGTAACTATAATACCATAGTAAGTCCTTGGTTTTCTTCCCCTTGAAATGTACAACACAGTTTTAAGGTGAGTGCCTTCACAACACAGACCCATCTGTTTTTTTCTCTGTGTGCTTGTTGGTAGTGGTATATGCTTGTGGAGTGTGCTAACAATATGTCTCAAAGTTTCACAAAAATAATTAAATTGGTATCATGAGTAGATAGTTAACCAAAAATGCTACAGAAAAATATTATGCAGAAATATAGTCTAATTGTAGCTTTACATTATCTAAGCTGGACACTTTTATTTAGTTAGTATAATTTCCTCTCTACTAATTTTCTTAGCCCAGATTTAAATGTAAAGTAAATTATTGGGTTGTGTTTATTTGTTTATTTTGCTGTTTTTTCTATAGAATAATTTCTCCAGATAATAACTAGTATTAAACAACATTTTTGATTCTATGACTCCTTGATATAGTAAAATGAAGAGTAAATGTGAAATGAGTAAAAGAATAAAAGACTAAAATGTAAATCTTTATTTTCAACTCTTGGATCTAAAAAATGGATGCATTTTAGACTCATTTGGGACATATTTTTAGATATTGATGGCTAGCTCCCATTCCAAAAAATTCTAATTAATTGTTCCAGACTGAAGCATGTCTGTCATTACTTTTTAAAAGTATTCCAGGTGATTCTTATGCATTGCCAAATTGAAAAACTTTGACCAAAAACCTATTCACTTATAGTCATTCACTTTTATAAATAAATGCTTGGAATCAAAGAATTTGTAGCATAAAGACGAAGAATATCAAGTTTCACACATCTTAAAAGACTAATTTTCCATTGCATATTTTTGTGAAAGGACACTGTTGCATTTGACCACCAGCAGGAAATTGACTCTATTGGCAATTATCTAGATGCCCACCCATTATTTAGCTCACATTCACATTTTTATGGAAGAATGTTATCCATATTTTATTATTTTATTTTTTATTTATTTGTGTGTGTGTTATCCATATTTTAAGCATCTTTTCCTCAAAAGAAAACATCATAGCTGTTTGTTTCACTGGAGTATGTAGCATGCAGGAAAGCAAAAGGTGGCAGATGGGGCAGAGAGAAACAAAGCTACAGTATCATGCTACATACTTTGCTACTATGTAATTAATTATCCCTTTAGTATAAAGGAAACTAGAATTAATTGGCTCTACTCATGAAAGATTAAGGTATATCTGTAGCAATTTATACCAGCCTTCACTATTATAATAAAAATATCTCTGTGACATTGTATTCTGTGGTTTTCCAGCAGTATCTTTGCCTACTTATTTGTGTCATTTCTGGCTAGTCTTTCCTCTCTCTCTTTTTTTTTTTTTTACACACAGATGTTCCTTGGCATATACTCATTAACTTGCTCTTCAGAAGCATTTTTCAAAGTGCAGTTTGAAGACCACTTGTAACCAAAATACCAAAACCTACGTATTTAAAAGCTTCAATCAGATGTAATAAATAAAAATCCTCAAGGATTGATGGCTGTTTTAAAATTATTGTTATTATATTGATTATTATACTTGTTAATCTTTTATCACACTATTTGCTTTAGTAGTATCAAATCGCCCACTGTCACTTCTGCTTTACTCATTATAGCACTTTTCATATTCTATTGAACTTATCCAAAATACAGAAGAATTTCATGGGGAGCAAGAAATGTGCTCTTTCCTCTATATCTCCAGCAACTAGCATGGTACTTTGTTCATACTAATATACGTGTACGGAACAAAGGAATGGCTCAATAAAACAATCACCTTCATGCCCATTTAAGCTCAAAAGATAAGTCAATATGTTTGCATCCAAAATTCTGTTTTAAACCATCTTTATATTTATTCTTTTCCCCAGTTTATATGCTTTTGTCTCATACCCACCTCTCTCTTGGATTTTTCCCACTGGATAATGAGTCACTGATTAAAAGTTCATAAAGCAGCCCATGGACCAAGTCAAACTAATCCCTATATCTGGTGCCTATTTTATTTCTAATAGCAAGCACATAAAGGATGAAATAAAACTGTATTTGTAGATGATATGATTATTTATGTAGAAAATACCAAGAAATCTACAAAATGTAGAATGAAAAAGTGAGTTCTGATGATGCGAGATAAACATACAGAAATAAATTATGTTTCTATATACTAGCATGTGGACACTAAAGTTAAAAATACAACACCATTGATAATAGGGGAGGTTATGCGTGTGTGGGAGCAACAGATATATGGGAAATCTTTATACCTTCCACTCAATTTTGAGAGCCTTACATTTTTCTAAAAAAATAGTCTTTAGTTACAAAAAAAAATACTACTTATAACTGTTCAAAAACATTTAGGTATAAATGCAACAAGATATGCACAGAATTTATATAATAAAAATCACACAAAACTATTGAAAGAAATAAAAAAAGATGTAAAAAAGTGGAGAGAACTACTATAATACTATTCCAAAATTGATTAGGAAAGGCAAAAGAGCCAGAATGCCTAAAACAATTTTGAAAAAAGAACAATTAGGTGGAAAAAAACAGTCCACTGATTTCAAGATTTAATATATATGTATTTAATATCAAAGTTGTGCTATACTGGCAGAGGGATAGACATATAGATCGATGGAATAGAAGAGATAGCCAAGAAATAACCCACATAGATATATCCTACCAATTTTTTACAAAGTTGTAAAAACAATTAAATGGAGGAAAAAGTGGTTTTCAACAAATGGTTGAACAATTTGACATACACAGTAACCCCTGCAAAAAAAATTAACTCTGACTTAAGTCTTATATCTTAAACAAAAATTAACTCTAAATGGATCATAGACTTAAATGTAAAATATGAAACTATATGAAACTTTTAGAAAAAAATATAGATGAATGTATTTGGAATCGAGAACTACTCAAAAAGTTCTTAGGTTTGACACTAAAAGGATGATCCATAAAAGAAAATATTGATAAACTGGACTTAACCCAAAGTAAAAACCTTTGCTCTCTGAAATTACCTATTAAGAGGAAGAGAAATTTGAAAGTGAAAGAAAATATGTGCAAAGCACTTATCTGACAAAGAGGTAGTATCTAAAATATATAAAGGACTCTCAAAACTCAGCAGTAAAAAGCAAGCAATCCAATTAAAACATGAGCCAGAGACATTAAGAGACATTTCACTGAAAGTTATACACAAATGGCAAATAAGCACATAAAAAGATGCTCAACATCATTAGCAATTAGAGAAATGCAAATTATATTACTACACTCCTATCAGAATGGCTAAAATGAAAAACAGTGACAGAACTAAATGCTGGTGAGTATACAGCAAAATTAGTCATTCATACATTGTTGGTGGGAATGTAAAATGGTACAGTCTGTCTGGAAATGTTTGGCAGTTACTTTAAAAACTAGACATGCAACTACCATACAAGCAAACAATTAAATCTTAGGCATTTAATCAGAGAAATTAAGACCTAAGTTTATAAAAACAAACAAGTTCTACATGAATGCTATATCAGCTTTATTTATAATAGTTTAACCCAGGGTCCATAAATGAGCAAGTAAACAAACAAGGTACAGCTTTAATGTGGATACTTAGCAATAAAGAAGAATAAACTATTGATACATGGAACAACCTTATTGAATCTCCTAGGATTTTATTGCTGAATGAAAAAAAGCCAAGTCCAAAAGGAAACATACTGCATTATTCAGTTTATACAACATTCTTAAAGTGACAGAGACACAGATGTAGAGAACAAATGTATGGACACAAAGGGGGGAAAGTGGCCGGGGGTGGTGGTGGTGTGATGAATTGGGAGATTGGGATTGACATATATACACTAATATGTATAAAATGGATAACTAATAAGAACCTGCTGTATAAAAAAATAAATAAAATTAAATTAAAAATAAGAACAAATTTAGTTCTAATTTATTTAATATTGTGCTTTAAAATATGTGACAGAATTTAATATCTTTATTAAAACATTTTTATAGGGTATATAATAAAGCATCTTTTCTCAGTATTATAATTTCAGGTGTTATATACCAAATTATAACTGAAGATGCTATCTAAAATCATAAATGTTGTTAGGATATAACTAAATGGTGTAAAGAGGAAATAATTAATCACATTTGACTATTCTTATTTATTCTAAAAAGTTATGAGAATATTGAGTATGCAGAGTTCATTATACAGGAAGAAGAAAAGAAAGTTTGGGTAAAGTTTTTATTTGCTTAAAAGTGCATACTCTATTCTGATTCAGTTGGATTAATGTCATTTTAAAGTGGAGGTCACTAGACTTGGATATTGTTTTTTTTTTTTTTTTTTAAGTTTAATCAGTTGCCATTTGGTTTAACAATCCCCTAAGGTGCAATTGGATTCAGTGTCATAAAACTGTTTATCCTGTATGAATTTGTGAATAAATCACACCCCTCACTACTCTGTAAGGTCCATTTAGTACACACTTGGTAGAAAGACAATGTTATTCCAAGAAGATGAAGACGTATTGTAGCCTTATGTCTGCCATAAGGTTTAAACCCAACACAGAAATTTACAGCTGCTTTTTTTCTTTTTTGGAAGCACAGTGTAGTCAAGCATTAAATGTATAGTTAACAGATATCCAATAGTCACAAGAGACTTGACAACTTAAATTACTTAGTTATAATGAAGATAAATAGCAATCTAAACATGGGTACATATTGCACCCTGCAATGCAATTGACTCTAATGTTGTTGCCAGGCAACTTCCCAGGATAGATTAAAAATACTTCCTGTAATTTGATGGTAACAAGAAACACACACACACACACACACACACACACACACACACACACACACACACACTCACACTTGCAGGAATAACCAAAGCTCTTGTGTTTTAAAAAATAGTGTGACCATAAAATATATTTGAATGCATACATGGGTGACATCAAAATGAAATTGTTTTATAAGATGTATGCTTCTTGGAGTGAGCCTTTAATAAAAGTATGACCTATCATAGACTTTCAATCACTCACAATATATTTAAAGAGTGAAACCATTTATTTTCTAGGATAAAGTCAGTGTTCTTAGGGGATTTATATCACTGTTTGAGGAGATTTTAGTAGAGCAAATATTAACTAGAACAAAATGAGATAACTTTTTAATCATTCATATAACTGGAATAAATGTAATGCTATTACACAGTAAACAGTATACACATATCTTCTTGTATATTTGAGATTTAAATTTTTAAAATTTTATTTTACATATTTATTTTTTTGCTTTCCTAATTGGTCTATCATCTCTAGATTCTCTTTCTGAGATTCACATATATAGTCTACCATTGAAAGAAGAATTATAACAAATTTTGGTAGGAAGGGATATATCAGAAGTAAATTCTGTAATGTTTGACTCAGAAATATCAAGCTTATTAAACTATTTTTTCTTTTTTCCTCTTTGAAGAAGCATCTAGATTGAGCTCACTCTTTACACTGTTATTCAGAAAGAAAGACAGAACTGCAGTCCCCATTTTCCAGAACAAAATGCCCATCTTAGACCCTTGATTATTTTTGCTGTCTTCTAAACATTATCTAGCTATTTTTTTTCAAAGTTTCAGAAACTTCTTCCAGAATGGTTTATAGTTATCTAGGCTCAGCCGTTCAATGACTTTTGCAAATATCAGGAAAAGATTTCAGACATTTTCATTCTAATATATTTTCCTTTGATGCCTACAAATGTGTTTGCTGGTTGGGCTGCAACAGTCTAGTAGAGATAGCAGGACTAAGCTTATGAATAGATACAGTAAACATGTAAGAAAGCAACTGAGAGCAAAGGATTCCACTTCATCACACTGCTTTGTAATGAACTCTAAATTCTACAATACTGTTTCCATTGTCACTTTTCTTCCGGAAATTAGTTAATACAAATATTAATGAAGAATAACTATAAGTTTATTCACTGGGTCAACCAAATTTATCTATGAAATACTATGTTCTATCAATTGTGCTAGATACTAGAAATACCAATAACAACAACAATAATAATATGCCATGATAGAAGCAACTAAAGAATCCAAAGTCAAGAGGGTAATAATAATAATGCAAATTAGCATTTATAGAATTTTTGTGTGTTCTGAGCACTTAAGATCTTTATATTCATCACATTATTTCATCATTAAAAAAACCCTTTAAAAGTTACTCTTATTATTCCTAATTTACAGGCAAGAAAACAAGGGCATAAAAATTTTTAATTTTAAACAATACCCCAGAATGGCAGAACTATTGCATAAATTTATTTTACTTCAGAGTATATCCTGTTAGGCAATGAATTTTTAAAATGCAATAGTATAAAACATTTTAGTCATGAAATATGCCTGTTCGTATTTGTGTTTAGATTGATAACTGTTTACAATGGTGTGCAAGATGTACTGAAGATCTAGAATAGAGGCAAAGAGATGGGCTGTGAAGCCACTGTAATAGCCCAGATATAAGTTAGGGTATTAAACAAGTACTTTAAATAAGAATAGAGGGATTGTGGATCAACTGCAGTAATTTCACAGATAGAACTAAAATTAATGTGGGAGGTGCTGTTGAGGAAGAGGAAACAGTGAAGGATGGATTGACTTTTCTAGTATAAAACACTGGCCAAAATACCAAGTGAAAAGGTAATAACAAGAGGCAAAGAAGATTATTCAAATAAGAAAGCATTTCAAGGAGGAAACTTTTCAAGAAAATACTCAAGTTTACTCAAAGTTTTTTTTGTTTAATTTCTTTTACAAGTATATAAGGAAAAATTTGAATAAAGTACTGAGAAGAGATAGAAAAAGGAAGATGAATAATTTGTTAGATAGTTTCTGTGCATCTAAATTAATTTTAAGAATCAAGACCTTGAACTAAATTGACTTTCGTGTGAAATAAATCTGGAGATTCTAAGAATGGATTTTAATTAGCATTAGACAAATTCTCAGACCAGGAAATCATATGCATCAATCGATAGACTGCACCGAAAGATAGATTCTTGCTTTTCATTATTCCCCTCATGAACATAGTGTTTACAATATTATACTTGTTCAGCAAAATGTAGAAAGTTAATACTATTCTCATAAGAATAATTTCAAACTCAAGAGCCTCCTTTATAAAATGCTAGGCACATATTAGCTACTTTTTATTGATTTAGACAATATATAAGTTGTCAGAAAAATCCCACTCTTTAGAGCTTTAACAAGATTTCCTTAACTGTAGATGTTTTAAAACAATCATTAGTCACTTTTTTGAGCCAAAATGAAATTAGTCCATGTTGAAGATCTATAATCCTAATCATGGTGTTCTTTCTAGTTTTTCTAACTATGTACCATAATGGCCGACTGCTCAATAGGAGATTATATGTCCCACTACAAGTGTACTTGTTATAGGGCTGTTTCACTTTGAACCAGATGGGGAGAACTGCTTATTAATTCAAGCCACTTTTCCCAAACTGACATTTCCCTAATTTAATCAGTAGAAGGAGTAGCTATTTGAAGCTGAATTCAGTGTAATAAATGATTGTTCATTTTATAGGCCAAATGCCCCTTCTCCCTGCAAAGCAAATTTAACCCATAATGTGACTGAGTTCTATTTGTACTGTATCACATAGGAATTTGTAACAATTATCTACGGCAAGATGCATCTTGAGTTTCAATTGGTGACGCTAGACAAAGCTCAGCTTTCTTCACCTTCTATCCCTACCCCAGCAACAGTAATGGACGAGCAATCTATGTGAAAATTGTAGGGAGGAAAAGAAATGGATGAGAGGCAAGGTGACACTGGGACCCCAATGAATTGTTTATTCTTCAAATCAGAAAAATGAATTATGTCACTACATCAGCAAGTCTGAATTATAAAAGAGAGCTCAGTGACTGTAAGGTGCTCTAATTGGGGCAAATTTGGAATGGATCCTTGAATGACATGGATATCAGACTGCTTTTCCTCAATTATCACTCATTCTACATTTATGGATATCCATGGTATACTAGATATTATGCTAATAACTACATATAGAAAGAAAAGTACATTATGCCTGTGTGTGGGGGGGTGTGAGTGGAGAGAGGTGATAATTAGGTTGAGGGCATATAAACACATATGCATACAGCATATTTAAAAAGTAAGGGAATATGAGTGTGGAGTGGTAGGCAAGCTCCATAATATTTAAGACCTTGATGACAATCTAAGGTTAGACTTTGTTCCCAATAGACAATGGTGAGATCATAAATAACTTAAGATTTTTATAGCCAAGGAATGATATCCTAATATTTGAATTTTAGAAAAATCATCCTGGCAAGACTGTGAGAGGATTGGTGAGGATAACACAACTTTGAGGCAGGCAATCTATTACAGTACTTAATAAAGAATAAGAGGAAAGAAAAATGGGAGAGAAGAAGTTGGGGGGGTAGAATGAATTAAATTGTGATGATAGAGATGATAGAGAAGAGGAGATAAATTTGAGAGACACTAAGATGTATAAATAACATGTTATAGGAATTAATACAAATAATCTGATGTTAAGATTACTGTTTGGGAATGAAGAAAACTCTGAAAGTGGATATGACTCGTTAAGTAAAAAATATAAATGTTGGAAGAAGTGGACTAAGGATTATAACTCGACTGTACCCTAACATTTAAAAGGAATTCAGAAGAGAATTTAGTATTCTTGGAAACAATATCCAGAGATGCAAAAGAGAAACTAATGAAAGAATGAAGGTGACAGTATGGCAAATATTTAAAATCCTACTCAAATGTGTACTGAAATGTAGCAAATGCCAATCATTAGTATTCTTTGTCATAGCAGTTTCAGTGAAGTATTGGAGGTAAAACCCCAATTGTACAAATAGGATTTGAGAAAATATAATCAGGTGAGGGTCACTCTTAAAAACCACTAAGCCTAGGAAAGAGAATGAAACAGAGTACTATTTAGAGTGGCAAATTAGGCTCCCATAGGAAAGGCATTTTTACTTTTTTTTTTTTTTTTTTTTTGGTATTGAGGGATAAGTGTACAAATGTGCATGCTAAGGGCAAAAAATCCAAAAGAGACAGAGATTGATAATGGACTAAGAGAAAATATTAACTAAATCAAGATTGCTAATCAAAGTTAGACAGATGCAAAACCAGTTGGAAGTATATCTTACTAGGAGAAAAAAACCGGTCTTCTGCTGAGTAGAAAGAAATGTGTTATAACTTTTCAGGATAAATTACCTTTGGAATACATGAATTGACCTTCCGAGGGTCAATTTTTTCTTTATGAATCAGTAATTGATTTCATTATGAGTGAAGTTTATCTTGAAATGGTAGAGGGCTTAGAATGCTGAAGCTTTTTTTTTTTCTTCTTAACTTATTATTTTATACTGCAGTATAGCTCATTAACAATGTTGTGCTAGTT
Source organism: Leucopleurus acutus (assembly GCF_964270905.1). Taxonomy (NCBI): domain Eukaryota; kingdom Metazoa; phylum Chordata; class Mammalia; order Artiodactyla; family Delphinidae; genus Leucopleurus; species Leucopleurus acutus. The sequence goes on from NC_139152.1 coordinate 70,800,342, forward strand.
TCAGGTGTAAAGCAAAGTGGTTCAGTTACACATATACATGTATCTATTCTTTTTCAAATTCTTTTCCCATTTAGGTTGTTACATAATATTGAGCAGAGTTCCCTGTGCTATGCAGTAGGTCCTTGTTGGTTATCCATTTTAAATATAGCAGTGTGTATATGTCAATCCCAAACTCCCTAACTATTCCTCCCCCCAACCCTTCTTCCCTGGTAACCATAAATTGTTCTCTAAGTCTGTGAGTCTGTTTCTGTTTTGTAAATAAGTTCGTTTGTATCATTTTTTTTAGGTTCCATATATAAGTGATATCATATGATATTTCTCTTCCTCAGTCTGACTAAACTTTACTCAGTATGACAATCTCTAGGTCCATCCATGTTGCTGCAAATGGCATTATTTCATTCTTTTTATTGGCTGAGTAATATTCCACTGTATATATGTACCACATCTTCTTTAACCATTCCTCTGTCGATGGACACTTAGGTTGCTTCCATGTCTTGGCTATTGTAAACGGCACTGCAATGAACAATGGGGTACATGTATCCTTTTGGACCATGTTTTTCTCCAGATACATGCCTAGGAGTGGGATTGCAGGATCATATGGTAGCTCTATTTTTAATTTCTTAAGAAATCTTCATGCTGTTTTCCATAGTGGCTGCACCAATTTACATTTTCACCAACAGTGCAGGAGGGTTTCCTCCTCTCCACACCCTCTCCAGCATTTATTGTTTGTGGATTTTTTGATGATAGCCATTCTGACTGGTGTGAGGTGATATCTCATTGTAATTTTGATTTGCATTTCTCTAATAATTAGTGATGTTGAATATCTTTTCATGTGCCTCTTGGCCATCTATATGTCTTCTTTAGAGAAATGTCTGTTTAGGTCTTCTGCCCATTTTTTGACTGGGTTGTTTGTTTTGATGATATTAAGGTGCATGAGCCATTTGTAAATTTTAGAGACTAATCTCTTGTTGGTCACATCATTTGCAAATATTTTCTTCCACTCTGTGGCTTGTCTTTTCATTTTGTTTACGGTTTCCTTTGTTGTGCAGAAGATTCTGAGTTTAATTAGGTCCCATTTGTTTTTATTTCCATTTCTCTAGGAGGTAGGTCTAAAGGTATCTTGCTGTGAATTATGTCAGAGAGTGTTCTGCCTATGTTTTCCTCTGAGAGTTTTAGTGTCCGGTGTCACATTTAGGCCTTTAATCCACTTTGAGTTTATTTTTGTGTATGCTGTTAAAGAATGTTCTGATTTCATTTTTTTACATGTAGATGCCCAGTTTCCCCAGCACCATTTATTAGACTGTCTTTCCTTCATTGTATAGTCTTGCCTCCTTTGTCATAGATTAATTGCCCATAGGTGTGTGGGTTTATTTCTGGGCTTTCTGTCCTGTTCCATTGATCTATATTTCTATTTTTGTGTCAGTATTATATTTTTTAAAACTTTTTATTTTATACTGGAGTATAGCCAATTAACAATGTTGTGATAGTTTCAGGTGCACAGCAAAGCAACTCAGCCATACATATACATGTATCCATTCTCCCCCGGACTCCCCTAGTACTATACTGTTTTGATGACTATAGCTTTGTATTATAGTTTGAAGTCAGGAAGCCTGATTCCTCCAGCTCTGTTTTTCTTTCTCAAGATTGCTTTGGCTATTTGGGGTTTTTTGTTTCTCCATACAAATTTTAAGATTTTTTTGTTCTAGTTCTGGAAAAAGAATGCTGAAGGTTTTTAAAGGACTATAACAGAGACTAGAAGAGGGACTGGCTATAATATTAAGAATTATTGACAAATGACACTGATTATCCAGTTGAGGACTGACACTACGCTTGGGTAGCGGCAACAGTCTTAACAGTTTCAAAATTGCCTCTAGAACTATACGGTCACATATGTGCAGAAGAAAAGAAAGCATTTTGCCAGGTTTGGGGGCAGGGAGTTTACTAAATTGGACCTTGTAGAATAACAAGAACAAAACTATGGGCATTGTTGACACAGTGCTTGATGAATAGACAAGAAAGTGTAGCCAGGGAATGGCTGTGAAAGACTAGGAGAAGGAAGGAACAAGAAACAACATGTTCAGTGTTATAGGTTGAATTGTGTCTTCCAAAAAGATATGTTAAAATGCTACCTTGTGGTACCTGTGAGTGTGACCTCACTTGGGGTTTTTGCAGATGTAATCAAGGTCATTAGGGTGGGTCTTAATCCAATAACACTGGTGTCATTATAAGAAGGAAAAATTCAGACAGAGACAACCACACTGGGAAGACTATGTGAAGACAGAGACATACAGGGAGAAGATGGCCATATGATAATGTAGGCTAAGATTGGAGCAATGCGTCTACAAGCCAGGAGTACCAAGAATTGCAGGCAAACTCTAGAAAGCCAGAAGGAGCAAGGAAGGTTTCTCCCCTACAGGTTTCAGAGGAAGCATGGCCCTGCCAATGTCTTGATTTCAGACTTTTAGCCCTCAGAACTGTGAGACAATAGATTTCTGTTATTTTAAGCTACAGAATTTGTGGTATTGTTACAGTAGCATTAGAATGTTAATACACTTTTGTTATTTTGTTTGATACCTATCATCAAAAATCAGTGTGGATCAATTAATTTTTAGAATGTGGAGAAAATTAGTCAGTTACATATCCATAAAATGCTGTTCATTTTATGTTTTTCATAATTTATTGGTTTATGATATACATGACAAGAATATGAATAATATGAATTGGAAAACTCATATCTCAATCTTAAAAATCTTTTAATGCTTTCCATTAAACTACCCAATGCCTATAGTGTTCTCAAATGTTGAAAGAGCCTGAGTTTTCAGTGCTCTTTAAGGCTAAACTATGCTTTGTTAAAATAAAGTAAAACTTAAATGTAAACATTTTATATATTTAAGTGTTGCAAAATCTGTTGGTTGGAAGGTTTATCTGCATTTATTATCCCACACAAAGCACATGTCACTAATGATTCTATTTACCTGCTTTTATATAACACTTACTTAATTAAACTATAATTTATATAAATGGAATGACACAAAAATATTATGTGATTGAACATTTATCCTGACTTTGAATGTGGGCACTTGTACATATTTTTTGACTAATAAATGCTTGACTCTAAAAAGTATTTATTTATACAATTATATAATTTGAATGGGATATATTTATAGACAGTATTTGCAATTGGGAATCTTATTGACACAGAGTATGTATAGTGCACAGAGGAAGAGAAATGGATTTTTTTTTGGTAACACTTATAATGGCAATTGTGATGATGATAATAAGACCTAGGCTTTAAAGAGTGCTTACTATATCACAGAATTTACAGGATCTATCTCATTTATTTCTGAAAAACAAAAACAAGCAATGAAGTAGCTGCAATTATTATGCAGCCGCATCACAACCCAGAACTTTTACTGTCAATCTCTATACTGCTTCAGTAAATTAAATAATTATGCATTCAAAGAGTAAACATTCATTGAACTAACTCTCTTGTCTTTTTTTGATAGAAGAAGCCATTTCAAGGGACTTTGATAAACTATTGTATGATCTTAAATTTTTTCATTTCAAATCTACTTATAACTAATTGGAGATAGAATGAATGGTCAGAACATATGATGTATGAGTCAGACATATAAACATAAGGCTGAGTTATGCCAGAGTGGTTGATGGACTGCCTAACTATATAACACAAAACAATGAGTAATTATTCACTTTTGTAGAAAAAATGAATTAGTAAATGTATAAATTAATGCTTAGAGAATTCTGCAAGGAACTGAGCTCATCAGCAAATGATTATAAAAAGAAGAGCTTGTAAAGAGAAACAAAGTTAAAAAACCAGTAAAGCTTCAGGTAAGATAAAGAAGAAAAAAGTATTAAAAAGATTGCAAATACAACTGGGAAAAGGAAGAAAATTGAAGAAAGTTGATTGGATTTTGCCAAGAAACCATTTATGACTCTGTAAAATAATGCTGGTAGAAGGGTGAGGCCAAATCTTCTGCTGAAATGACTTTTTAGAAAAATACCAATTTTTTCCCCACCCAGAACAATTTTCAGATCTCTCTAGCTTTGGGAGTTATTATGGTTATTGCAAAAAGGTTTATATTAGAGAACAGTAAAAAATATTTTTTCAAAATATTCCACCTACTAGGTAGTGTATTTCAGTCAAGTAGAAATCATGAGGGAAACAAAAATTATTTCTTTTTTCATATTTCAAAACATCATGATCTGTTATATAATTACTATCTAAATATGGGGAATTAATGTAGAATTTTATTAAATCATAGGATTTCTTATACCTAAATTAAGAAGATTTCTTTAACCTTACAGGTCTGTTAAAATTTCCTGCTGAAAGTCTTCCATCCCAAACCCAAGGGCTTAAACTCAGTAATATTATAAAGGAGCAAAAGAAACCTGGTTTTCTTTCAGCTTCTTTGTGTGTGTGTGTGTGTGTGTGTGTGTGTGTGTGTGTGTGTGTGTATGTGTGTGTGTGTGTGTCTACATATGTAATATAAATGTAAATACATTTAAATATATAAACTATATAATTATAAATTTACATCAACACTTTTGCAGCTCAGCCAGTTTTCCAGCTTCCTATATCAAGGAATGAAGTAAGAGGCTTATTCTGAGTTTTGAAAGGAGACTAGAAGAGGAAAAGGGTGACATTTTAGTCTTAGGAAATGTACCACAGGCAGTAGGAAAGTCAGAGTACACATAGCAATGGATAGTAATATTTAGAAACTTAAGTGGAGATGAATGGACAAAGCCATTTTAGTTCACCAAGTTGCCTTGTAATAGTTGGTAGAATCAATGTGGTTGTGCTAGCTTAAGAGAGTGTGTAGTGGTATTGGGAGAAGGAAGGTTAATTTAGACTCTACTTATTAAAGGAGTTCTGGTGTGACATGGTAAAACCAGGGGTGGAGATCATTTTGCACGTGTGTATTGAGTGGAGAGGCAAATGTGAGGAAAAAAGTGACAGAAAAAACTTGCCCATACTTAGCCTAAATATGACTATGTTCCCTTTAGTGAAGGAATTGCCAATAAAGCCGTGAATTTTTTTAAAAAGTTAACTGTTTTAAGTTTGGTTGTGAAACTCTGGATTATTCATGTAGCCTTTATAAAAAACACCTTTTGCAGAGTTTACTGTTTAAGTTAATTCATAGATAGTAAGTCTACTAATAAATTCTCTAAATCTGAGCAAAATTTATAGTCCCACAAAATTGTCTGGGCCAAGTCTTAGCAGCTTGTAGTATGAAATCACTCTCTAGGTGAATTCCAAACATTACGTCTTTCTCTCTGAGAAATAAACCATAGAAAAATCCACAGTTCCCTACAAACCACATTGTACTTTGAGGTGTATAACAGCTTGCATTCAAATCACCTATTGTTTGTAACAACTCTAGTTTAGGAATAGGATGCAATCCCACATGGCCTACCACTTGAACAATTTAGCCAGGAAAGCCATGGATAAATCTTTACTTAGTAAATGTTTCCAGTAAAATCTGAATCACAGCCAACTCAGAGTTAGTTAAAGCTCTGAATATCCCTTCAAACTGGTAGACACTTCAATTTTTTTTTTTTTCATAGCAAGTGAAGCAAATAAAATGTAATTTGGGTCAGAATCTGAACAGCTCCTTTGCATAAAACATATCTTAAACTTGGGTCTTTTTTGTCCTTCTTTTATTTAAAGTGTCTCTACACAGCAGAAATAAAAGAAAGTATTTTTATGTAATAATGTTAATGACCAGATGCTCAATTATAGTAAAAAGAGTTTAGGACACATCAATGTTTAGAGTATCACTCTAACCCTTGCTGATATAGTGACTATGAAATTTTGATGTCCAGAAATTGGGCCCTTAATACATTTATCAAATCTATCATTAATCCTTAAATTTTGAATTCAACTGAGGCTTATTACTTTGGTTCTCAAAACTTATCTTCTGCATATAGTAATTTTATTATGAATAGCCTTTTAGAAAGATTTTATTCCAAAAACCATATTTCACAATTTGCCAAGATGCCTTATACTTTTAAAAAGAACTTAGGTTCAAATCTAAAATTAAGGAGAAAAAATTTAAATGCCATACATGTCCCATACAACATCCCATAATGTCAAATATATTTGGCATAGTTTTAAGGAAATATGTAAATATGGAGCATGTGCAGAAGTCATGAGTCAATCTGTAAATCATTCACAAGAGTCACTCTCAAATAATTCAGTGTATGGACAAGATTAGTGCAGGGAAAGAAACTAAGGTTACTAATGGTTTGGTACAAAATATGATTTTTCTTGAATGAAGGCTTAGAATTGGGGTTTCTGTCAGAGATAGAATGACACAAAATGACAGAATGACGGCAATCAAGGACTCAGAACTATGACAAATGGAAACAGAATTTATAGTAAACATTCTACCACTTAAACACTCTTCTCAAATCTGCTTTCCACGATCCTTATCCCTCTTTTCTGCTACTCTCATGCTGGCTTAAACACAGTTAACTGAAGTACAAAATTCTACCAGAAGATATATAGCTAATGTTCAAAACCTTGGAACTGTGAGAAGCCCTGGGTAGCTGCCTTAACTCCTAAAAATGGAATTTAAAAGAAACCAATCTCTTTTCAAAATTTACCCACAGATCAGTTAAAAAAACATCAATATCTCTGAAAGAGTCATGCATCTGGAAAAATATCATTTTTCAACTCTTGGCAATCTTAAAAATTGCTGTAGCATATAAAAACACAAACATACCAATAGCTCTGGTCATAAGAGTGCAATGGCCTAAATCTTCTGGCCAACATGCATCTTCTGTGTCTAGGAAGTAGTATTTTAAAATAAATTTCTATGCCTATGGTAACTCCCATTTTGAAATGAAACACAAAATCTGTATTTTCTCTTTACAAAATGATACAGATCAATATTTGGCTAATGTTACAAAACTCAAGAAGGATATTTATTGCAAAATAATTTAAAATTTTGATGTACAGGCAATTAGGTTCCATTTCAATACACTATTCTGAAAAATGTTGCTTTTCTTTTTTTTTGGAAAAAAGTAAGAAGTATCTTGGTTACTATGATAAACCAGCTTTTCAGCAGTGGATCCTGCCAGCAAAGCCTTAATATATCTGATTTGTCAAAGTCACCACTCCTGCTAATCTATCCCACCAATGTCAAACACTGAGAGCTATCACCTATACATTTTGTTGTGCAGTGTTGAGAGAAAGATGGAAAATGGGCAGAAAGTAATCTGCACAAACATCAAAATAAATGGCCTTTTTGAGGACAGCTACAAGAAAAATGCAAGAAAAATTAGAAAATCAGCTGTATTTTATGAGTTTTTTTTTGCAACTCTCTCTTTGCCTATACTGTTTGCTTGAATGTAAATTATTCATAACTTTACTATTTCGGTAAGTTGATGAACATTTTAAGACTACACAAATATTTCCTATTAGTGTCAAAGTATTATGCGTTTCACTGCATTATGCAGTCATAGTGGAGTAAATAAAATAATGTTAAAAGTAAAATACTTTTAAAGCTTTAAAGCAATATTATTATTATTGTCATTTAACCTAAAATAAAATTATTTAAGCCAGAGTGTTAATATTATATCAGTCTATAAACATTGTACTTAAATTAAAAAATTGTCTTTAGGAAGTTTCAAAAACCATATGGTAACCAAATTTGTTTTTAATTCTATCAACATGAATGAAATTTTCTATAATGGCACAACTAAGAATTTGACTATCAACTGTATGATACCTTATCCTATTGAATTCATGCATGCACATGTGTGTGCGTATATATATAAATACATGCATAAATGGGTGTTTGTGTATTTATAGGACAAATATTGTCCTATAAATACATGGTCAAAAATTCTGGAAGTGCTTCATAGTAGAAGAGATTAAAAGTAAAAACTAGGGAAATACAAATATTGATGTGTTACAATATCTATTCCTAAATACATTGAAAATTATTAGCAAGACTCTTCACATTCTCAGCAAGGAGAAAGTCAAAGTGAGGACGTTTGTTGTAAACATGTGTCCATTTAGGTCCATAAACCATACAAGCTAGATATTTAGAAAAGTGTCGAAGATGCAGAGCAAAGGGGAATTAAGGGGGCCTATATTTTCTGAATATATAATCTTCCACTTTCACTATAATTATATAGAAATCAAAATTATTAGTATAGATTAGCAAATCAGAAAAATTGCCCTGAGTATTTGTGATAGCATGTAAAAAATAAAAATTAAAGTGAGATTTCCCTTCACAGTTTAGACTTATTGGTTAACTGACATACATAATAAAACATAATAGAAGGAAATAAGTATTAGGAACACTGGGTTTAGGTCAGAAAAACCTAGGTTCCAGAACCATTTCATCTACATGTTAGCATCGTTAATCCTATATTACTTCATGTGTAAAAGGGGAATAATAATAATGCTTCTTATGGTTGTTAAGAGGTTTAACCCTTCTCTTTAAATTCTACCCACCTATTTTCCCAGCAATTACTGCAAGTGTACTGTGCTTTCTCTGGATGGTTAGAACTTCTCTTACGTTGTATACAGTGTTCTGTCTTTATCTTCGAGTAAAATTTAGTACCTTTCTTTTCATATATAAAGAGAGTTTTGGGCTATAGTGTTTTGTTGTTGTTATTAGATTTAACAATTAGCTTTCAAGCTTGCCTTTACTCTGACTGACTTACCAAATTAATTTTACAGTCATAACTAAGAAATTGCTGAGTGTTCTAAGTGATAATCTGTTCAGTTCCTAAAGCATTGAAATCCACTGATGCATGAGTGAGACTGGCTAGGTTTGAACACCATCATTATCATTGCAAACAGTTGTATAGAGTGTAGTCTCTTGTGCCAGGCACTATTCTAGAGACCATATTTATTAAATCTTTTAATTCTTATAACTCTGTGGAACACATCTTATTATATCCATTGCACAGATGATAAATCTGAGGCACACAGAGATAACGTAACTTATTCAAAGCCACACAACTGTTGAGTGATAGACCCTGAATTCAAGCTCAGGCAGCAAAGCAGTGGCTCCAGACCTCTTGGCCTGAACATTACACCAAGCTGATTTCATCGTAATTTAAGAAGACGAGATATGCGGTGGCCTGGTATTTTCAAAACTGTTATACATACTACATCTGTATTTGGTGATTGGATCCTGACAATGGCAAGTTCTAGTTAGCACTGAGTCCATTCTCTTACCCTTCAGCTCCAAGATCTGTAGTGTCTTGCACCAAACACCAAAGAAAATTATATGATGATCGTTTTCCGATGAGAATCTGAAAGTACTGCATGCATATAACGTCACCAATACCTTGGGGTTTTGTAAGGTCAATGGAAGTGTATTAAACTTGCATTTGTTTAACAAAGTTTACTTCTGATTATAGGGGGACCTTACAAATGATTCTCTGTCTCTGCATAATTTAAATAGAGTGCTAATAAAATTAATGATAGTAATAATAAAAATCTATACCTATATCAATAACTATATACCCTATTTCATTGTAAACCCTTTCCTCTTTTCATAATAGAAGCAAGCTATATAAACACAATACACATGCTTAAAATCTAATGAGGACCTTTCACTTTGAAACTATATTCTCAATATTAGAGGGATACCACCTATTTAATGCTCATCTAAATAGGCAATATGTTATGGCATCTGCCTCTTCACTACTCTGAATGTGTGGTCCATCATTGCCAATGATTTTCTGGGTATTTTCTACTTCAGCAATGTCCTTTGAGCATCAGTGTGTGTTTTCATCTGAAGAAAATAGAGAATCTTATGCTGCCATTCCTTCACCCTTTAACTCAAAGCCTGCTTCCTTATTACTAGACAATGAGAACAGTAGAAGAGGAAACATACCATCATAATAAAATTCTAATAATTATTATTTATTGATCATTTGTAAGGTGCCAGACACTACACTAAATATGCATATCATCTCAAGTAATGTTCACATATAAAGTATAAAAATCATATGTAGAATTAACAAGTATCATTGACCTTACACAGTTAAAGAAACAAAGGCTTAGGAATGTTAGGCAACCTGCCCAAGGTTCTACAGCTAACCTGCGGCAGAAATGGTTCTGGGATCAAGCCTCTGCTCCTAATGAATCCCTTCAGTGCTATATGGAGGCATGCCTACAGTTGTCAGGTATAAAGAAAAATCACATCTAAATATGTTTCTCTGCCTTCTTACAGAATTGTCCTGTTCCAGTGTCCGTGCCTCATTTTTTTGAACAGCTTTATTGAGATATAATTGATATGCAAAGAATTGCACATATTTAATGGGTCCATGCCTTGTTAATGTCAGCTGACAGGGGCCGGAGGTATTGGGAAAGAAAGGAAATCACACGTTTGGGATACTAGTCTTATAGCTTTGTTCTATGTACTTCTAGGAAAGAAGAGCGTTGCTTCCTAAGGAGGGGCCACCTTATCCCTCTAATGGGAAGGTTTGATGCTCCCTTTCTAGATTTCCTCGTGGAACGATGTGAAGCATAAATTGACATGTACTACACACTTATAGCCATGATTTGAATCATCTACTTACTGGACAGGTAGGGACTACTATACACAGCATCATTACAATGCTACATCAGTACAGTTACAATGTTTCGATATTAAAATAATTTTCTGCTTTTCACTTTCCATCCCTTCAAAATGAAGAGTTTCTAACATCATAGAGCCTGTATTTGGCCAACTGAAGTATTCTTTTGATTAAATTATAGAAAAATTTGGTTCTCTCAGTCTCCTTACACACACACACACACACACACACACACTTGCATATGTGCAGAACCCCCACACAGACACATTCAGGAAGGGAAGCGTCCATATCCTTAGCAGTCATATTTTTAGTTGTCCAATAATAGGAAATTCTGTTCCATTTATATTTATATTGGTGTAAGTGAAATACATGATCCCCATACGTGTTCTAAAATATCACAAAAGGTGAACCTTTTCACTCACATAGAGTATTTAAATCTAATATAGTATAAAATCTCTGTGTCAAATTACTTTATATTAGGTTACAGAAATAGGAAACATATGTATTATATATAATTCATGATTGAATGCTTTATCTAGATTATCTCATTTAATTCTATAAAACAGATGCTATTATCTCCACGTTAGAGATGAGAAAATGCAGTTGTAAAGGGTTTAGGTTAAGTACTCAGGTTCTTACAACTGGTGGGTGATGAAACTAGGATTTGAACTAAGGCTATCTGTTCCTCAAGTACTTGTTTTCAACTGTGTATCTACAGAGAGCAAGTCAGGGAGCATAACAGAAAAGGATTTCTGAAGGTGCCTCAGTTTCATCATTGCTCATTCACAAAAGGATGCTGGAAAGTCCAGTTTCTTTTAGCTTGGTACAGTAAAGAACTACGCATCAAGATCCTGATACTAAAACATTCTGATTTTTTTTTTTAGTGGCAAATGTAATAGAGCAATAAAGGAAGTAATATTCTTCACACAGTCATTTACTTTTTAGAGTATAAAATCAGTAATATTTTATCAAAACTATATCTAATATGAGACTCCATCTATCAGCAATCTGTTTATTATATATGTATTTGTATAATTAAATAATTGGTACATTTTACTTCAAATCTTAAAAAGTAATCAGCAATCATAAAATAAATTAAAAGTTAAACATAGTGTAAAATCCTATGTTTGGTATATGTTTTTTCTGCTTCAACCAATTAACTATATAATTTAGCTCATGACCAGGTTAAATTTAGGATTTTTAAAATGTATTATTGAAAGATAAATAGGACATGAGATTTTAAAACCTACATGCAACTATCTATCTTTACCTTTTTTAGGTATAATTCATTTTGAACCAACTTTTCTTGTTCACCTCGAGCCCTCATCCATACATTTACATGTGGTTTTTCAGGTTAAACTAGGTCGAAGAAGAGATGATCTGATATACTTGGTAGTCAAAAAATTTAAGGTTTAACTGTCAACTTGAAAGAAAAGTCATAATTCCCTTGCAGCTGCAATATTTGTAGTTCCAAATATCTGCAAATGATTTCTCTGACTTTCCATATAGTTCCATTCAAGATTCTACCAGCATTTTTAACAGCTATTAAAAATCTATGTGTACTCCAAAACTTTGTACACCATCCTTGTTGTAACCTATGAGAGAGTAATTCTTCATATGTGTCTATTGAATTAACTGAGGATCAATGAGTTTAAGTAATTTTATCAAGGTTACAAAATCAATAAGAGTGAAAGATGGAGTCTAGTATAAAAACTAGTATCTTCCCATCTCTACTTCTAAGACTTGTTGACTAAAGCATGGAACCCTTTGCAGTCTTTACTTCAGTGTCCAAAGTGAATATCAGCAGGATCACCAGCTTCAGCCCTCACTGAATGCTACTTCCAGCCTGACTTCTAGTTGCTGTTTTGGCTGCTTCTTTATCTACTTGGTCATTAAAAAACACATTCTGTTTTGCATACCAGAGCTGTAGGGATTTTCAAACAGTGTTCCATGGAGCTTTGGGGTTATATTTGGATTGTACTACAGTTACATTTGAAAATAAAAGTTGTATTTATAAAATTTGAATATTACACTAAATATTTACAAATACAAATTTCATCCTAATGAGTCAAATATTTTAAAGTTTTTCTCATCCCCAAACAACAAACTAATGAGTCCAAAATTATTTTATGCCAGCACAATTTAGGTATTTTAAGGAAAAAATATCTTTAAAAAAACCAGACCTGGTTCTTTCCTAATGTTGTATTTACCCTGGGGGACTTCAAACATTGTATATTGTGAAAATGATAGTCCACACACTACTGATACCACTTCATGTCACTTCTATAGATTTCAGAGTGTCACTGTCCAATTTCTGATGGAGGATCTGACACCAATGATTCTTGTTCTATTTCAGGTTACTTAGGTTGTAGTTTGCATTTTCCATTATCTAATACAAAACTCCCTAAGGCAAATGATCTTTTATAAATATAAAAGCCTCCCTTGCTTCTCTTCAAAAACCTCTTTGAAAATATTTTCCAAATTTATTTCTAATCAAGGGTATGTTAATGGAAATGGAAAAGATGAATCAGGTGTGAGAGACTTGAGAACAAGAAATTGTAGGACTTAACATTTGATTATAAGGCATGGTGTCAGTCATATGTGACAGAGGAAAAGAACATACTAATGTTTAGGGACAGATTGAAAGTGGGAATGATGGTTATTAAAACTGGGGTAATAAAACAGTTACTGCAATGGTAACCTAACAAAAATATTAGAAATAGAAGAAAGTATGGTTGCCTTCTGAGCATTATTATGTAAAGACAATTGTTAGGGGATATCTGAAGTATCAAAATACCTCAAAAGAGTAGTGGCTAACCTGTTGGTAGTAATGTGTGCCAGGCATTCTTGTAATTGTTTTATATATTTTTTTCTTATTTAATCTTAATTGTTTTGTAGAGATGGAAATTCTGTTATGTTCATTACAATGATGAGGGAGTTTATACTCCTTGCCTAAATTCACAGACAGTGGTGGAAGAATTAAAACAAAGGTTGACAAACACAGGATCTTGTAGCCCTAACAATTAGCCTTGCTTAAAGAATTAAAAGTAATGAATGAAAACAATTTCCATAAGTTAGTTGTAGGGATTGTTTATTTATTCTTGTCATGAATTAGAGTATTTTCTCACAAAAAGATATGTGAATTAATGAGAAGAAAACAAAAAACAAATTCTTTTTTTTTTTTTTTACTTTTCTAAGTAAATGTCATTGGCTTCCTTAATATACTCTGTGTGTGTGTGTATGTGTGTTTGTGTGTGTATGTGCATGCGTTAGGGTTGGCCATAAAGTATTAGTGTTAACTAAATAATGTTATGGATGTTTTTTACATGTCAGGATAATTACATAACAGACGATCCCCAAAAAAGCGTAGCCATGGTTATCAACCTAGAGTAATCACAACGTTTTTCCTGATGATGCCACACACCTCCCACGCAGTGTTAAATGTAGTCTCCCTTAGTCTAAGAGACAAAAACAAACAAGTAAATAATAAAATATCAGGTAATTATAAATTATATGAAGAGAAAGTGTGGTAAGTTTATACAGAGTGACCATAGGAGTGGGGAGCCACGGCAATCTTTCTGAGGAGGTGGTATTAGAGATGAATGAAATGAGGGAGTTATCAATGAGTATATCTGCTTTAAATTTTTTTAAGCCAAGCCTACTTATGCACACCTAGAGACCATTTGTTAGCTTATAAGCGTTCTTAAAAAATCAGCCCATGTTCCCTGGCATCAGAGATTTTTTTTTTTTTTTTTAGCACACCCGAAGCTTGGTGATGTAAAACAGCAATCTCCTCCCTTTTTTTTTTTTTTAAAAATTTGTTTATTCATTCACCTATTGATGGGCATAAGGAATGTTTTTTTTTTAACATCTTTATTAGAGTATAATTGCTTTACAATGGTGTGTGAGTTTCTGCTTTATAACAAAGTGAATCAGTTATACATATGTTCCCATATCTCTTCCCTCTTGCATCTCCCTCCCTCCCACCCTCCCTATCCCACGCCTCTAGGTGGTCACAAAGCACCGAGCTGATCTCCCTGTGCTATGCCGCTGTTTCCCAGACATTAGAATATCTCTCTCAGTCTCCATGACCCAGCTTAGCTCAATTGAACAGAAATCAGTTATGTTGTGTCTTCCTGAACAGTACTCACCCGACTCTATAAAAAGTGCTAACAAACTTATAAATTTATCTACCAGTGGATCGCACATAATAACAAATTTGTCTGCTAAGAATCTGTTATATGGGGCTAAGCACATTTGAAAGAAATATAGAAAAAAACCTCTTTATAATTCCCAGAATATAATCTGGATTTTAAAGAGACAGGGCAAGTTAGAATTATCATATTTGAATTAACACCAGAAATAGTACAACTAGAAAAGTCAAAGCAAAGCAAAATGAAGCATGTCTATGATGGACAGATATCAATCTATACACCAAAGTATATTTTATACACACACACAGACACACCCACACACCAGGCACATTAACCTTTTTTCACTGATACATTGTCATACATACACATGTATTACACTTGATACCTAATATTATTACCTAATATCTAATATATTAGGTATATATTAATAATTAATATTATTAATCAATTAATTAATATTAATTAATATTAATAATTAAGTAATATATTATTACTTGATACCTAATATTATCATTATCCTCCTCTCCAATAATTTCTCAACATTTCTGCATTATCTCTAGTCTTATTTCTCTCTAATTTTTTTATCCTGGATAAATGTTCAAATACTATCTGAAGGCGTCCACTATATAATTACTAATATAAAAAAGCAAGTGATATTTGCTTTTAAGTGAACTCTATTTTGAAATATATTCTCCAGAATAATGGGTGAAGCAATTTATTTTTCTCCCTATTTATTGTAACCCAAAACAGTTTAATTAGTATAACTTCCATATTTAAACCGTTTTCTCAGACATTTCTTTCCAATTTGATTAAAAACTCTCTACTGTGAATCTCTGTTTGAATCTCACAGACATCAAAATAAAGATAACTACATCAACATCTGCACCATTTGTCATATGTTGACTCATATTGTTTATTACTTATTTTGTCAAAAGGTAAGAATATCTCAGTATAACAAAAATCTGTTTATTCTATGCACTTCACATGATTTCCTCTTTCTCCATTTCCATTTATTTGTATAGCTAAAGAAATAGTGAATATATGAAACAAGACAGTGACATTCAGTAGTAAAACAGAAAAAATCAAAATAGAAACGTGGTAGAATCTCATCAAATATTGTTTAGGGTAGAGGGTATTTTATTAGCTGATCCAAAATCTAATATGCTTGTCAAGTATATCCCTACTTTATCAGAGGATGAACCTACCTATTGGTACACTTCGCTGTAAGACTGCTGATATTTAAAAATGTGTTTAAATGTTAGTAATGAAGATCACAGAGAAAGGGAAGGAGGGAGAGAGAGAGAAAATAGGGAGAGGATTATTAGACCCATACTGAGTTTTGTGGAGCTCCTTTTTTTTAATGTTGGACCATAGTTTATTCCTGCAAGTCACATTGAAAAGAAAAATCAGCTAACATGGGGGTGGTGGGTGTATTCTGTTTTTAGAGTCTTGCACCACTAAGGCTCTCCATGGCACAAATTATACCCCTTTTGTTGTCATAATAGATATACATAAGTTTGTAAAATTTAGAAGTGCCATTCTTTTTTTTTTTAACATCTTTATTGGAGTATAATTGCTTTACAATGTTGTGTTAGTTTCTGCTGTGTAACAAAGTGAATCAGCTATATGTATACACATATCCCCATATCCCCTCCCTCTTGAGTCTCCCTCCCACCTTCCCTGTCACACCCCTCTAGGTGGTCACAAAGCACTGAGCTGATCTCCCTGTGCTATGGGGCTGCTTCCTACTAGCTATCTATTTTACATTTGGTAGTGTATATATGTCCATGCCACTCTCTCACTTCGTCCCAGCTTACCCTTACCCTTCCCCGTCCCCAGGTCCTCAAGTCTATTATCTACATCTGTGTATTTATTCCTGTCCTGCCCCTAGGTTCTTCAGAACCATTTTTTTTTTTTAGATTCCATATATATGTGTTAGCATATGGTATTTGTTTTTCTCTTTCTGACTTAACTTCACTCTGTATGACAGACTCTAGGTCCACCTACCTCACTACAAATAACTCAATTTTGTTTCTTTTTATGGCTGAGTAATATTCCATTGTATGTATGTGCCACATCTTCTTTATCCATTCATTTGTCGATGGACACTTAGGTTGCTTCTACATCCTGGCTATTGTAAATAGTGCTGCAATGAACATTGTGGTACATGACTCTTTTTGAATTATGGTTTTCTCAGGGTATTGCTGGGTCATATGGTAGTTCTATTTTTAGTTTTTTAAGGAACCTCCATACTGTTCTCCATAGTGGCTGTACCAATTCACATTCCCACCAACAGTGCAAGAGGGTTCCCTTTTCTCCACACCCGCTCCAGCATTTATTGTTTCTAGATTTTTTGATGATGGCCATTCTGACAAGTGTTAGGTGATACCTCACTGTAGTTTTGATTTGCATTTCTCTAATGATTAGTGATGTTGAGCATCCTTTCATGTGTTTGTTGGCAATCTGTATATCTTCTTTGGAGAAATGTCTATTTAGGTCTTCTGCCCATTTTTGGATATTTTGATATTGAGCTGCATAAGCTACATGTATATTTTGGAGATTAATCCTTTGTCAGTTGCTTCGTTTGCAAATATTTTCTCCCATTCTGAGGGTGGTATTTTCGTCTTGTTTATGTTTTCCTTTGCTATGCAAAAGCTTTTAAGTTTCATTAGGTCCCATTTGTTTATTTTTATTTCCATTTCTCTAGGAGGTGGGTCAAAAAGGATCTTGCTCTGATTTATGTCATACAGTATTCTGCCTATGTTTTCCTCTTATAGTGTCTAGACTTACATTTAGGTCTTTAATCCATTTTGAGTTTATTTTTGTGTATGGTGTTAGAGACTGTTCTAATTTCATTCTTTTACATGAGTTTTGTAGAACTCTTAAACAAATGGTCCAGTAAAAGAGAAAGAATAGGAAAGAAACTACCAAAAAGTAGGAAAATCAAACAAACCAAATAAATTCATGAGAATGTGGTATCTGGGAAGTAAAGGTTAAAGTGTTTCAAAAGGACTGAATAGTCAACCTTTATATACTGGTGGGAAAGGAAGATGAGAACTGAAAAGTGTCCAGTGGATTTATCAACAAGAAAGTTAAATAGCTACTTGAGAAGGTTTGGAAGAGTCACGAAGGTAGAGTAAGATTGGAGAGAAGTGGAGGTAGACAGGGTCATGGAAATGGTGTCTAGAAAACAAAAAACAAAAAACTCTTTGAGAAGTGTGTGGACAATAGCAGAATATGGATGGCACCACAGGGGAATGTGTCATCCCAGCCACGGATTGTTAGGTATGTATGGTTAACATAGACTTCCAGTGGGAAGGATTTTATGGAGAAAATAAAACTGATGATTAGGAGAAAAGATTTGGCAGACTGAGGTGAATACCTGAGAAGTCAGAAGTAGAGGAGTGTTTGAATCCTGATATAAGTTTGGGTGTTTCCTCCCACTATAAAAGGTAGAAAGAGAGAGATGGGTGTAGACTGAAGTAAGATTTTTAGATTTGGAGGCAAAAGAACATGGGGGGACCCCGTCAGATGATTTCTACTTTCTCAGTGAAACAGAAGGCAAGATTACCAGCTGTTAGAAAAGCAGGTGGGCAAAGAAGGCAAAGGAAATTTGAAAAGCAATTAAAAAATTAATTTTCTAACAAGTAACATTTTAAAAAGCAGACTTTGAAAACATTGTCTGGAAGGAGGGAATGTGTGACAAAGTGTCTCATTGTCTTTGTGATTATGAAATAAGGCATTTGCATGCTGTTCATAAACTTCAGCCTTTTCTCCACATAATGACAAAGTGATAAGAATGTTTAAAGGGGGAAGAGATAATTTTACCTGGACTGGGCATGAGGCATGCTGGGAAGACATCATGATACAAAGTGGCTTCTACTCTAAGCCATAAAAGACAGATAAAACCTGGATACCAGACAATAGAAAAACCATGTTCTTGGCCTAAATAGCAAAAGCAAACGCTTGAAGGTAAAAATATTTGGGGGATCCTGCTGTGCCATACTCATCAGGGGGCACATGTGCTCTACTTGCTTTCTTTCCTCCTCATGAAATAGTGTGTGTGTGCGTGTGTGTGTGCATGTGCATGTGTGTGTGTGTGTGATGACAAAGTAAAGTTTCTAAAGGTAAAGGTGATAATGAAAAGAAAAAAAAATATATATATATATATCATTAAACATGATTCTTTCCCTAGAAGGAAACTCTTGTCCATCTGAAATTTATTTCAAAATTGGGAAAGGAGGAAACTAAATGAATTGGGACTTACTGCTGTTGTTGTTGCCTGTTGCAGGCGCCTAAGGGCAACATACAGTCTTTAAGAGGGAAGAAACCACAGGATGTTAACTGAATTATTGTTATCATTATTATTATTTTAACTATAAGGACTCATGGTGATATAATTTCTTTTTTTTTTTTTTTTGGCTGAGCTCACCTTCAGACCAGACTCTCTTTCAGGGGCAGGGCTGTCTTTATATTTCTTTCAGTACGACGTACAGAGCTCAAGTACTTAAAATGGGTGTATTAAATGTATGCATAATTTAAAAGAGGGTAAAAGGGAAAAATGGCATTGCAACAGTTTTTCAGGCTCATGTATTAAACGGTGGAATTATTTTTTAATCAGAAAAATTAATTCTCATTGCATTTATTGTTGTACCTGACTGTTCCTGACTCTGTGTGTAAGATACTTTTACCTATTTTTCCTTAGCTACAACCTCAATACAAATTATTTTCAAGTACATGTGTTGAATCATCTTTAAATCTATGCAAATATTATATATTACATTTCTTTTATAAGCTGCATATTTCTTCTCATTGAAATATCTAGCAAGGTAGAGAGTCAATAAATGCTTATTAAAATGATCAAATGGACATGAATATTTATTAGTGACTTATTAGAGTGACATTGCCAGCTGCTTATACCTTTGAAGCTGGGAATACTACTCTGGGATAAATTTCTAAAAAGATTTATATTAAAATCTCATGGATTATATATATATATATATATAAAATCACACATGTAATTCAGCTACTGAAAACTACAGACAAGTTCACCTCAAAACATAGATTTAGTATTCAAGGCAGGTGATTGGTTATAAAGTCTTTTTGATATTTACATCATCACTTTCTGAACAAATGTTTACCAGGAAAATGAAGAGTTATATAATGCAAACTTAAAATGACAAGCTTCTGTAGGGATTACATTACTGTAATGTATAAATCTGCCATTATCTAAAATTAATTGTGCACATGTCAAATATTTGTACATATTTATGTGTACATATACATAGGCGTGTATTTATACTCTCAACTATTTCCTGTCAGTTTAGACAGATATGAATTCAGTTAGAGTTTATAACAAGGAAAGATTTTTGTGGAAATATTGAAGCATATTACAGATCGAAGAAATTGTTGTGAAAAACAAAATCTTGTATTTTGTATATATATGTAAAGTTACATTATTGAGAGCTGCATGCAGACAAACTCACCCAGAATTACTATCCCCAGCTTTTCCACTTTTTAAAATGAAAGGAAGCTAGAGTGGTCTGAAATGTCTGCAAGTAAACCCAGAGGGCAAATGTGGTCGGGTTCTTGAAGCTTTATGGTGGTGAGCTGCTGGGCATTAATAACATCACTGGTCAGGGGAAAACTTAAACACATGGATTCACTCTCAGCCATGGTGTCAGAATACTGACTTTTTTCCTTTTGTCCTGACCAGGAGATCTAGAGTATAAAACATAAAATAACACCACATTTCATTCTCCAGAAGAGTACATTAAGACTCCCCTACCTCCAGTACAAATTTAACATGTACAGTATGACTTAGTGTTTCAGTTTTATTTCACTATAACGTACAGGCAAAAAGCATCATGAAAAAACAGTTCAAAAGAAAAGAGAGCATTTTATGACTTGTTACACAGAACAGCTTCTCTTCGCCCTGATCGCATTATGGTTTAAAAGGATTTCTTATCAAACTCTCACTATAGCAAAGAAAAAGAAAGCTTCTCTTACCAGAGTGGAATAAAGCTTCAACCTTGCTATAACATTTTCTGCAGCTTTTGTTTGAAAAGGCAGACCCAAAGCGGCTTTGTGCAAACAACTGATCTGGCTGATCTCCAGTCCCTGCACAAAAAACAGTATAATTGGCTCTCAAAAAAATGTTGTAAACATTCATCATGATGGCAGTTGCATGTTGAATCTAGTCACTGTTATCCTAGTAAACTTTTTCCAAACAGGCCAATTATGTTTCTGCTTTCAATACTTGCTGTTTGATTTTCTCTATTCATTGCTGAGATTAGTATCTTTAAAGAAACCATGAATTTGTGAGTGTCAGTTCTACTACTATGTCAATACATTTGGGTTCTGAAAGTGTGGTTCAAGGTTTTTTAAAAAGCATTTTAAATCAGATGACGTAGATAAATACGTTTACTTGGCATCTATTGTGTCTTCATTTTGAAATTTGACAATATTCAGTCCCTTATTTATATGCTAATGAGAGATCAGTATTATTAGGTCTCTTTCATTCCTATTTGATAAAAGTCAGGTGACCACTCCACATCTCTACTTTGCAAAGAAACCACATCAGTAATGTCTACAACATACCCTAGAGTCTGAGACCAACTATGCTGGATTTCTAAGTCTTGTATTCCACTGTTCCTCTTCCCAAACCTTCAGAGGGGCCCAAACACAATCATATCCTTTAATTTTTATGGGAGCAATGAAGGGTTACACAGCTGGACTTTTTTCTTATTTTTAAACATATAATATTCATGAGAGCATTAACTGATTATAACTGTGAGAGGCATATTTATTACCAAGAAAAAGTGAACACTAGATCAAAAAATAAGCTTCAATGTAAAACAATCTCAAACTGTATCATTTCTAACAATGATCTGAGCAATACATTGATCTTACAACCATATGAGTATGTGATCTTTGCCTTGCTTCCCAAGTGTATGAAGCCTGGTTAATAGTTATCAGCAGTGCCACCATTTGAAAAATATGAATTAACTGCATAGAAGGTTGTGGGGCTATTTTGCATTTTTATATTTGATAGTTTAGTTTTCATCATACAAATTATACAAGTATATCAAAACAATTTATGATTATACAAATTATGATTGTATAAATCTCTAAAAATATAAATTATGACAATTTATGTTTCCTAGAAGTAAAAATCTAGATATTCTACAAGTGTAAAATTCTATGTATTGCTGAGCCTTTAAAAGTAACATCTTTAACTAAATTTAAAGAACTTAAAGCCTTGAAAGCAGAATATTCCTTATTTTTATCTGTGGATATCAGTGCCATTTAAAAATTTTAATTATGATTCCAAATACTACAGACGGATATACATATACTACTCTTCCAAGAACACAGATGACTCATATTCTCATTATGTTACTTAGAGAGACAGAGTGTGGAGGAGGAAGCCCTTCACACTGTGGGATTTTTTTCTTTTTTTTTTTAAGGTTAGTATCAGTGAACTGTTATCTCCCTTATTATATAACATTTGCCTTTATAAAATTCCCCACTAACACATTCTTATTTAATTCTTTCATCAGAATAGTGAAGAGGGCATTAAAGCTCTCCATTTTACACATGAGAAAAGTAAGGCTCATAAAACAGAAATAATTTGACAAATTACTGTAGTAAATACTTAATGGTAGGCTCTTCTGGTGTTGTTCAACTAGGTCTTAAATCACTTCTTCTAAAACAGTATTTCCAAGATTAAAAGAAAAGTTTGTGTTTTCAATTTCTTTCGAGTGGAATTCCTGAATCATATAGCAGTCCTCTTTTCAATTTTTTGAGGAATCTCCATACTGTTTTTCATAGTGATTGAACCAACTTACATTCCCACAAACAGTATTACAAGGGTTCCCTTTTCTCCATATCCCTGCCAACACTTGCTATTTCTTGTCTTTCTGACAATAGCCTTTCTGACAGGTGTGAGGTGACACTATTCAAAAAGTTATATGCACGCCAATGTTCATAGTAGCATTATTTAAAATAGCTAACATATGAAAGCAACCTAAAGAAACAGATGAATAAGGAAGATGTGTATATACACAATGGAATATTACTCGCCATAAAAAGAATGAAATTTTGCAATATGAAACAAAATAGATGGACCTGGATAGTATTATGCTTAGTGAAATAAATCAGAGAAAGACAAATATTGTATGCTTTCACTTACGTGTGGAATCTAAAAAATAAAACAGAAGAACAAATACAACAAAACAGAAACAGGGAACTAACTAGTGGTTACCGGAGGGGAGAAGTGTGGGAGAGGGAGAGAAGGGGGAAAATAGGTGAAGGGGAACAAGAGGTACAAACTACTAGGTATAATATAAATGTTACAAAGATGTAATGTACAGCACAGGGAAAATAGTCAATATTTTATAATAACTTTATATGGAGTATAGTCTATAAAAATATCAAATCACAGGCTTCCCTGGTGGCGCAGTGGTTGAGGGTCCGCCTGCCGATGCAGGGGACGCGGGTTCGTGCCCCGGTCCGGGAAGATCCCACATGCCTCGGAGCGGCTGGGCGCGTGAGCCACGGCCGCTGAGCCTGCGCGTCCGGAGCTGTGCTCCGCAATGGGAGAGGCCACAACAGTGAGAGGCCCGTGTACGGCAAAAAAAAAAAAAAAAAAAAAAAAAATCAAATCACTATGTTGTACACCTGAAACTAATATAAGTCAAATATACTTCACTCTAAAAAAAAATAATTTAATGAGACAAAAAATGTTTATGTGCTTTAGTTTCCTGATTTGAAAGAGGGAATAAACATTTAGAGAATTATTATAATGTATTTGCAGCTGTAATACACTGAGGAAAGAAAAGGTCTCTTCCTAGGCCTAATGATTTTGGAAATGATTAGCAAATGAACTTTGAAAAGATAATTCCTTGTGATTTAACTTTAAACATTTTTTTTTAATTTAAGAATTACCTATTAAGTATCTACTAGGTAACAGATTATTTAAGTTCTTAGGGTACAATAGTGAACAAGGTAAGTATTTTCCCTTTATGTTATTTTCTTTTCTTTTTTGTGGTACGCGGGCCTCTCACTGTTGTGGCCTCTCCTGTTGTGGAGCACAGGCTCCGGACGCACAGGCTCAGCACGCACAGGCTCAGCGGCCATGGCTCACGGGCCCAGCCGCTCTGCGGCATGTGGGATCCTCCCGGACCGGGACACAAACCCATGTCCCCTACATCGGCAGGCGGACTCTCAACCACTGCACCACCAGGGAAGCCCTATTTTCAAACTTAATTACAGTGGACTGGATTACTTTAAATTTTCCTCACTGAGAAAATAGTAGCCACTATATAGGAGTTCCCAACTCTCTTAATCCACCCTACCGATCTACCAAACTCCTCTGAACTTTACCCATGAACCCTTGTAGATGTTCAAAGAATTTTCTCATGCTAATCTCTCTCATTCACATCATTTACCCCCTCTGCACTAAATCATTCCCATAATTTAAAATCCTGTTTTAACATTTCCCTGTATTTAAGGATGAAACCCTCCCACCAACAATGTATCTCTTCAATTCAATATATTTGAATTGAACTCTCTCATGTCAATATATTTCTTCATTCGAAAATATCTCAAAAGATCTTTCTCACTTTTCAGTTCCTTCTCAGCTAACACTTAGCCCATACTCTCAAGCCACTAAAATAAATTTCATCTTACCTGATCACTCAATAGTTTCTGAACTCAATTAACTAATTCCTTCCTGAAACATTGTTTTCTCTTGGCTTTAGTGATGCCATATGCTTGTGATGTTTATCATCGTTTGCAGGCCTTTCAATTTAGGTTCATTTGCTGGCTTCTCCTCCTTTGCCTGAATAATACTATTTGGTTGGTCCTGAACTCTGTTCTCTTCTCAGTCTATATTTTCCTGTAGGTGTTCTCATTCAGGTCCATGGCCTTAATTATTATCCATATCCTTTTGACTACCAAATTTATTTCTGCAGCCTGACCTTTCCACTGTACTCCAAATGTGACTCTCCATCTGCTTATGGATCTCAATTCTTGGCTCTCTAACAGGTATTTTAAAATTCAAACATGGCCAGAACATTGATTCTACCATGTCTTTGCAATTCTTGCCTTTCTCCAGTTTTTTAAAATTATTATTAGTAAAATTCACCAATTGTTTAAGCTAAAAACAAAAGGGTTTTAAAATTATGTTTATTATGTTAAAAATGCATAACATAAAATTTACTATCTTAACCATTTCTAAGTGTACAGTTTGATAGCATTAAGTATATTCACACTATTGTACAACCATCTCCAGAACTTTTTCAACTTGCAAAACCAAAATTCTATATTTAGTAAACAACAGCTCCCCAACAGCAATGACCTATTGATATATACAATGATATAGAGGAACCTCTAAGTAATTATGCTGAATGAAAGAAGCAAAACAGAATAAGTCCATACTGTATGATTTTTTTTAACATCTTTATTGGAGTATAATTGCTTTACAATGGTGTGTTAGTTTCTGCTTTATAACAAAGTGAATCAGCTATACATATACATATATCCTCATATCTCCTCCCTCTTGCATCTACCTCCCTCCCACCCTCCCTATCCCACCCCTCTAGGTGGTCACAAAGCACCAAGCTGATCTCCCTGTGCTATGTGGCTGCTTCCCACTAGCCATCTATTTTACATTTGGTAGTGTATAGATGTCCATGCCACTCTCTTCATTCCAGCTTACCCTTCCCACTCCCCATGTCCTCAAGTCCATTCTCTACATCTGCGTCTTTTTTCCTGTATGATTTAATTCATATAAAATTCTAAAAATGTAAATTAATTTATAGTGACCTGGAGACTAGAAAACGGGGTGGTAAAGCTTAGGAATAGCCAAGGGTCATAAGGAACCTTTTGTGGGTAACAGATGAGTTCATTATCATGATGGTTTCATGAGTATATACATATGTCAAAACTAATCAACTTGCACACTTTAAATATGTATAGATCAATTTGTGTCAATTATGCTGCAATAACATTTACAGTAAATGTGTTCATAAAACTCCTGAAATTAACAAGAAAGTGATATCCAATCTAATATTTAAAGGCAAATGTATTTGTACAGCCATTCCACACAAAAGAATGTCCAAATGACCAATACCATATGAAAGAGTGATCAACAGTACTTCTTATCAGGCAAATGCATGATCACCATATTGAATAAAATGTCTAAAACATTATTTCAAGATTTGGGAAGAATGCAGAACAAGTACAACTCTTATATAACACTTAGTGTTTAGCAAATTGGCACAAGCACTTTGAAAACTGTCTGTATAAACTGAAGCTGAATATATACTTACCCTATGATTACCTTATGACCCAACAGCTACAATCCTAATTTCACACTCAAAAAATATATGAATGTGGCAACAAAAGGTATACATTATATTGTTTATAGGAGCTCTCTTTGCAATAGTCAAAAGTTGAAAACTATACAAACGTCCATCAGCAGTAAAATGGACAAATGTATTTCAGAATATTCATGTAATAAAATATGTCAATGAGAATTAACTATTATTATACATGACAACATGGGTGAATCTCTTTAGCATAATGTTGAGAAAAGATATCACACACAAAGAGTATATCGTGCATGATTCCATTTATACAGACTTCAGAATTGGTCAAAATTAATTTATGGTAATAGAAGTCAGCCAGTTGTTATTTGGGGGTTAAACTGAGGGTAACTAGGAAGAGGTATGAAAGAGTTTCCTAAAATACTGGTAATATTTTCTTTCCTATTATGTTTATATTTACTTAGAGAGATATGTTCACTGTAAATATTTACTGTCATTCACTTAAGAGTTTGCACTTTTCTAGATATGTATGTTTCAAAAAAGGTTTTCAATTTATATGTTAATATCTATATGTGTGTGCGTGTGTATATATATATACACACAAAAATACATAATAAAATCATAATGTTCTCTAGGAAAGAATTTAAAATGTTTGTGAAAACACATTGCTAAGGCAATAGTTCATTTTGATAATGGACTATTAACAATGAAAACAAATCACACAGATAGGGTTAAAATGTTCCAGGAGGAAAACAGCCATGTGAATAATTATTTATCCCTGGATAAATAATTATTTATTTAATTTAATGTCATCTGCTCCAGATGACATTGTCAAGGTAAATAATGCATTTATTTTCTCAAAATAATACACCATGATAGCACAGATATTACTCTGTATTTATTTTATACTACCTCTTTATGAAACTTCTTGAGGTTCTGACAGAGAAAAAAATCTTGCTTTTGGGGGCAGACTTACAAAATCAATCTTTTAGAAAAAAGGAGAAACATAAAATAGTACCTTATCATTTATATTATCTTGTTGCTTTTTCCCTCACATTATTAATTTGAATTTTATGTATTGTTTTCTATATTATCTACTGTTCGCATAATAAGATGAAAACTGCTATCATGGCTTAAAGTTAATCACGTAACGTTCTTCTGATATATATGAATGCGATTAGCCATGGTGGAAAAAGTGTGTTTATCACAGTGATACAAAAACAGGCTTGAAGATATATAAATTTTTATAAGTTGTATATTGTTGCTACACTTAAAGTTAATCACGTAACCTTCTTCTGATATATATGAATACGATTAGCCATGGTGGAAAAAGTGTGTTTATCACAGTGATACAAAAACAGGCTTGAAGATATATAAATTTTTATAAGTTGTATATTGTTGCTATGCTTCATTTTCCTCATCTGTGAAAAGGAGATGGTAATACTCATCTTCTTGACTGATTGTGAGGGGGTAGTAAGATAACAAATGTGAAGTGCCTAGAATAGACTTTACATATTGGAAATGAAAGCATTATATGCAAAGCTACAAAATACATTCTAATCTAAACACTTACCATTAGCACATCATGCACTAGTAAGAAGATGGCTAGTTTGACCATGTATCGCTAGTGTTTTATGTAATACATAAGCTTGAAATATAATGATACAAAATGAATAAAAGGATTAAAAATACCAAGGAGAACAGATAGTGTAGAATAGTGGCCCTAAAGCAGAAACAGTATTCTAAAAGTATTCATTCTTCCTCTGAATGAGCAGAATTCTGTTTATACAACTGTGACTGAACACTTCGGTCTGAGTGAAAAAGAATGACTGGAAACACCTTGGCCATAACTTAAAGTAACAAGAACTGTGTCAACAGACTTATAAAAGTTTAGAGATTATTATTTATTACTAAATAAAAGCATAAAGTCATTGCATTGTACAAACAACAGTTATAGTTTAAAAAGAAACCAGTTTAATGGAATTGCTTTCAATAATAAGCCCATGGATTGACCAGAGTCTGATCTCATCATAACTCTTATTGCTTCAATTAGACTTGGTTTATAGTCACCCTCAGTATTGCCTTAGAAAAAAATGGGGTCTCTTTAAATACAGAGGAGAGCAAGTATAAACAAAAGAGAGAAAGGAGAAAGACATAAGAAAAATAAAAATAATGAAGAGTAAGGAAAGAAAATACAAAAATATATAAATAAAATCCTATTGAGGGTCATGTCTTTAGTCAGTTTTTGCCATGACATGCATATGCCATGACATTTTATTATGTCAACTAACCTAGAATATGAGTGTATGTATATGACTAATCATTTCAAATTTGAGTCATTTAACATTGTTTTGCCTCTTCCTATGAACAAAATAATTTCTGTAATTTTTAACATAATTTAAAAAAATATCTGGATTCTGTCAGAAAGTGGTAGATCAATGATATGCTGGCAATGGTAGTAGGAACAGAGATGTTGACTGAAAAGGGCACTGTTTAAAATAAGGAAACTCTTCCATATCATGATGTGGTGGTAGTTATAGCGCTATATACATTTATCAAAACTCATCAAAATATGCACTTGAGATGGATATATTTTATTGTTTTTAAGCCATCTCTCAATAAAAATTAATACTAAGAAGAATCACAAGGGTTAGGCCAAAAAAAAAGTAAGAGAATTTGGATTTCAGATGGAGCATAGCAGTGCACAACTCCAAAAAAATTACTATTTACAAATGTAAATGGTTCCCTTGGAGCTATGCAACAAAGATGGTCCTTCATGCTATACCTTATTCTTTCATATTATTTAGAACTTCATCTTCTCTGTGAAGCATTTATCAAATGCACATTCTTCCCTTTATCTCATCTGCATAGATTTCAATACTTAATTAAATGAAGTATGTACAAAACTGCACTTATAGCTTATGATAATGAACTTTTAATGGGATATAATAAACTTTGAAATAAATAAGCTGGTCTTCATATTAGTTTCTAAAGATTTTAAACAAACATATATAAATAGTATATAACAACATTTATTATCACTATAAAATAAAACATTAAAAAATGGCAAGCAAAAAATAAATGATAGTTAAATGAAAATTGAATTCGAATGGCAATAGTCACAGTTAAGACTACTTCTTTTTTCTCCTTTCTTTTCCTTCTGACTTTTCTCCTCTCTCAGTCATGCTCTCCTCCTTGCCCCATTTTCTTCTTTCTTCTGTCCACTTTTTTTCATTACTACAGCAGCTAATATTTATTGAATCCTTCCTATGTGTCAGGTGCTAGCTTGAGTGTTTTACATACTACGTAAGTTATTTTCTTTCTTTTATCGGCATATCTCCTTTATTAGGTCCTTCAGCTTTCACTTTCAAAGTAATTTGTCTCCCTTAGTTTCAGTTCCACTTTGGGGTACAAATAAACATTCACGTGTAACATCTAACAAATAAACTCTTTAGAAGACAATGTCAAGACAATGAGAAGACGATCCATAAATAGGGAGAAAATATTTGTAAAAGACACATCTGATAAAGGACTACTATCCAAAATATACAAAGAACTCTTAAAGTTCTACAAGCACCAACTGGATTAAAAAGTAGGCTAAAAACATTAGCAGATGCCTCAACAAAGAAGATGGATGGCAAATAAGCATAGGAAAAGATGCTTATTTGTCATGGGGAAATGCAAATTAAAAGAAGACTGACAATACCAAATGCTGGCAAGGATGTGGAGCAACAGAAATTCTCATATATTGCTGATAGGAATGCAAAATGGTACAGCAACTTTGGAAGACAGTTAGATGGTATCTTATAAAACTAAACATACTCTTGGAATATAATCCAGCAATATTCCTTGGTATTTATCTAAAGGACTTGAAAACTTATGCCCACACAAAAACCTGCACACAGACATTTTAGCAACTTTAATTATAATTGCTAAACCTTGGAAGAAACCAAAATGTCCTTCAGTAAGTGAATGGATAAAGGAATGGTGGTACATCTAGACAATGGAATATTACTTGGTGCTAAAATAAACTATTAAGCCATGAAAAAACATAACTTTAAATACATATCACTAAGCGAAAGAAGTAGATTTGAAAAGACTACATACTATATGATTCCAACTATATTACATTCTGGAAAATTCATTGAGACAGTAAAACTATAGAAATAGGAAAAAGATCAGTGTTTAGGGGAAGGGACAAAGGGTGAACAAATGGAGCACAAAGGATTTTTAGGGCAGTGAAAATATTCTGTATGATACCATAATGACGGATACGTGCCATTATACATTTGTCCAAACCCCCAGGATGTACAACACCAAGAGTGACTATAATGTAAACTATAGATTTGGGGTGCTAATGATGTGTCATTGTAGATTTATCAATTGTAACAAATGTACAACTCTGGTGGGAGATGTTGATAATGGAGGAGGCTATGTAAATGTGGGGATATAGTATAGATGGGAAATCTCTGTATTTTCCCCTCAATTTTGCTGTGAACCTAAAACTGTTATAAAAATAAAATCTTAATTTGAAAAAGATAATTAAAAACAATAACAACAAAAAAGCCCACACATAAGAATGTACACAATTCTAAACTATAGCTTGATGAATTTTTACAAAGTTAACATATTTACTGATACAGATTTTTAACAAACTGAATTATAGAATATTTCCAGGAGCATGAAATCTTGCCTTATGGTTCCTTTAAGTCATCACTCTTCTCCACCACCCTGCAGTAACCACTTATCTCACTTCTGTTACCATAGGCTAACTTTGTTGGCTTTTGAAATTTTTAATACTGAAATAACACCATACATATTATATATGTATTATATGTATTTAGATAAAATGTGGTAGATATTGAAAACACCATCTTTTTTTTTATACATCGAGGTTATATTTTTTGTATACCTGATGATCATATAAAGAAGGTGGGGCAGCTGTCAGTCTTATTTCCTTCCTTTGAAGGCAAGATGCTTTTCCCTTGGGCTCCTTATAAAGATTTTCTCCCTGTGTTTGGTTTTCAGCAGTTTTTATATGAAGTAGCTAGAGTTTCTCTGCATTTGAGACTTTTATAGCTTTTCTGATTTTTGGTATTAAATCTTTTGTCAGATTTGGAATATTATTTGTGAGTATCTTTTGAATTTTGCTTCTGCCTGTTCTTTTCTCTCTTTCTATGACTCTGATTAAATGTACCTCTCTTTTTTTTTTTGGTCTCCGTTCTTCGAGATGGATATTCTTTGCTTAATTCAATAGACTGCTTTAAGGACTTCCCTGGTGATCCAGTGGTAAAGAATCCACCTTCCAATACAGGGGACGCAGGTTTGATCCCTGGTCAGGGAACTAAGATCCCACATGCTGTGGGGCAACTAAGCCCGAGTGCCACAACTACTGAGCTCACGCACCTCAACTAGAGAGCCTGTGTGCCACAAACTACAGAGCCCACACTCTCTGGAGCCCATGTGCCACAACTAGAGAGAGGAAAACCTGCATGCCACAACTAGAGAGAAGCCCGTGCACAGCAACGTAGAACCCGCACCTCAACGAAAGATCCCGTACGCCTCAACGAAGATCCTACGTACCGCAACCAAGATCCGACGCAGCCAAATAAATAAAGAAATATTTAAAGAAATAGACTGCTTTAAAAGAAGATTAGACAGTAATCCTCCCTTCGGCAATGTCAATTTTCTTTTATACCCACTGACTGAATTCTTTGTTCAGCTATCAATATTTTCAGTTCTAGGATTTTTTTTCACATTATACACATACACATTTTTAATTCCAATACTTTGTTGAAGTTTCTATATTTTCTTCATTTATGGATGTGATAATTATAATAATTTTAATGTTTGTGTCTAATAATTCTAATGCTTCATAACCTGTGGATCTATTCTGTTGCTTAATTTTTCTCTTGGTTTTCAGTCATTTTGTCCTATTTTCTAGTGGGACCAATTATTTTTATTTAATTGATAGCAGGCAGAAATTCATGGACAAATCACTTGATTTATTTGAAGCTGATCTAATTTTTGTTTGCTTTTGTGCTAGGTTGAACTCTTGTGGGGTCTCCACTGAAAGTATGGGGTATTAGCCAGTCACTCTTCTTTATTAGTCCTGAATTCCAGTTGTTGACTTCCTAGTTCTGTGTGACTGCCAGATTCTATGATTTGTTTTGAAGCCCTGAGCAGCTGTTTTCTGCTCGATTTCTCTTAATGTAGCTTGAGTTCTTATTGTTGCTCTATGAGAGATTAAGACTGCTTTCTGCCTTTCATTCTATTCTGAAGTGAAAGTTTGAGCAAGTTATTTTAACTCTATAATTCTTGGCTTCCTTTTCTTAAATGGGAATGAATATAACCATTCAGAGGATATATTAAATAACTTGTATGATTTCTTATGTAAAGGGCATTGCTGAGCACACTGTAAAATGATTAATAAAGGGCAAAGGTTATGATTGCTAGTTTTGTTCATTAAAAAATAATAATAACAACTTACCACCACCACCACCATAATATTAGGCAGGTAAGCTAGACCGATGTAGTGTCTCAAAGATCACGTTGGAAACTTAACTCCCTCAATCTTTCAATTCTGCCATTTATAATCTTGGCTTTTGTATTGTCGTGTCAAGTCGGCCTTCTCCTGGCACAGAGGCCATCCCCCTCCAGCCCCCTGAATGCATTACAGGCAGGAAAGGGAAGTTGGCTGCAACAATGAGATGGTCATTCCTATGTCAGGGAAGCTAACTTACCCAGAAATAATAAACAGACTTCTGCTCATGGCATTCTTACCAGAGCTTCATACATAACTGTAAAACCGTTGGAAAGTGTACCATTTTAACTAGGTGTATTGTCTGCCCAAACCAAATTTGTCCCACAAATCTACTCACACTTACCAAGCACATCATTAAATTCTTACTATCTACTGTTTTACAAATTATGATGAGTCATGGTGGAGTAGATGGGGGGCACTGCATTTAGGAATTATCTTGCATGACAATGCTTTTAAAAAGCTGATAAAATGGTCAGAAAATTGTTGCAAAAATTATTCATTATTTTCTCACAAGTTTTTTAGAAAATATTTTTGGTAAGATACTATAAATACAGAGGGCTACCACTCTTTAGGAGACACTGTGGGAAACTATATCATAGTTTATATATAATTATACATGTACTTATTTATGTAACTATATATAAACATAGAGATGATAAACATTGCTATACAAAAGTCACATAGGTTGTATTTGCTCATTAATTTGAACATTAATTTTATATATCAGCAATGCAATGAATAAAATATTCATTGAAAAACCAGTGTTTTCAACACTGGGGCAGTAAGCAAAGAGGAAATTCAATGACATGAAGAATAATTTAAAAATAGCAGTAGTGGTTTGGTTTTCTAAAATCACAAATTCATAAAAGGAATGAACTTTCCAAAGTTTGAAGGCATTCATGTTAAATATATTATAAGGAACTTCAAGTTCTAACATTGAGGGTATTTTATCCAGTACATTTTATGTTGTTTCTGTCTCTAAACATTATTTTGTTTATTCCCTCTTCTCTCTTAATACATCTCTTCTTATATATTTCTAGACCAATAAACACTGCAAAGGGACTGGTACTGACTTTGAGTTTATAACTGAGTTATTTTATTACACTGGTTTTAATGCCATTTTCAGATTACTTGCTTGGCGAAATATGAATCCTCTTATCCATTATTTAACTGAGAAAAAACAACCCTTTCATCATGTCTTAAATCTATAACTATAGAAAAAAAAATTTATTTTAAAAATAAGGGGTAGTGGAGGTTGAGGAAGATGGCGGAAGAGTAAGACGTGGAGATCCTCCCCACAGATACACCAGAAATACATCTACACGTGGAACAACTCCTACAGAACACCTACTGAACGCTGGCAGAAGACCTCAGACCTCCCCAAAGGCAAGAAACTCCCCACGTACCTGGGTAGGGCAAAAGAAAAAAGAAAAAACAGACAAAAGAATAGGGACGGGACCTGCACCAGTGGGAGGGAGCTGTGAAGGAGGAAACGTTTCCACACACTAGGAAGGCCCTTCACTGGCGGAGACTGCGGGTGGCGGAGGGGGAAAGCTTCATAGCCGCGGAGGGGAGCACAGCAACAGGGCTGCGGAAGGCAAAGAGGGGAGATTCCCGCACAGATGATCGGTGCCGACCAGCACTCATCAGCCCGAGAGGCTTGTCTGCTCACCCGCCGGGGCGGCTGGGGGCTGGGAGCTGAGGCTCGGGCTTCGGAGGTCGGATCGCAGGGAAAGGACTGGGGCTGGCGGCGTGAACACAGCCTTAAGGGGGCTAGTGCGCCACAGCTAGCTGGAAGGAAGTCCAGGGAAAAGTCTGGAGCTGCCAAAGAGGCAAGAGACTTTTTCTTCCCTCTTTGTTTCCTGGTGCGCGAGGAGAGGGGATTAAGAGCGCTGCTTAAAGGAGCTCCAGAGACGGGCGCGAGCCGCGGCTAAAAGCGCGGACCCCAGAGACAGGCCTGAGACGCTAAGGCTGCTGCTGCCGCCACCAAGAAACCTGTCTGCGAGCACAGGTCACTATCCACACCTCCCCTCCTGGGAACCTGTGTAGCCCACCACTGTCCGTGATCCACGGACAACTTACCCGGAAGAACGCACGGCGCGTCTCAGGCTGGTGCAACGTCATGCAGGCCTCTGCCGCCGCAGGCCCGCCCCGCACTCCGTGCCCCTCCCTCCCCCACGCCTGAGTGAGCCAGAGTGCCGAAGCAGCTGCTCCTTTAACCCCGTCCTGTCTGAGCGAAGAACAGACGCCCTCAGGCGACCTACACGCAGAGGCGGGGCCAAATCCAAAGCTGAGCCCCGGGAGCTGTGCGAACAAAGAAGAGAAAGGGAAATCTCTCCTAGCAGCCTCAGGAGCAGCGGATTAAATCTCCACAATCAACTTAATGTACCCTGCATCTGCGGAATACATGAATAGACAACCAATCATCCCAAACTGAGGAGGTGGACTTTGAGACCAAGATATATTATTTTTTTCCCTTTTCCTCTTTTTGTGAGTATGTGTATGCTTCTGTGTGACATTTTGTCTGTAAAGCTTTGCTTTCACCATTTGTCCTAGGGTTCTGTCTGTCCGTTTTTATTTTTCACTTAAAAAATTTTTTTCTTAATAGTTATTTTTTATTTTAATAACTTTATCTTAATTTATTTTACTTTATTTTATCCTCTTTCTTTCTTTCTACTTTTTCCCACTTTTATTCTGAGCCATGTGGATGAAAGGCTCTTGGTGCTCCAGCCAGAAGTCAGTGCTGTGCCTCTGAGGTGGGAGAGCCAACTTCAGGACACTGGTCCACAAGGGACCTCCCAGCTCCACGTAATATCAAATGGGGAAAGTCTCCCAGATATCTCCATCTCAACGCCAAGACCCCGCTTCACTCAACAACCAGCAAGCTACAGTGCTGGACACCCTATGCCAAACAACTAGCAAGACAGGAACACGACCCCACCCATTAGCAGAGCAGCTGCCTAAAATCATAATAAGGTCACAGACACACAAAAACACACCACCAGACGTGGAACTGCCCACCAGAAAGACAAGATCCAGCTTCATCCACCAGAACACAGGCAGTAGTCCCCTCCACCAGGAAACCTACACAACCCACTGAACCAACTTTAGCCACTGGGGACAGACACCAAAAACAACGGGAACTACGAACCTGCAGCCTGCAAAAAGGAGACCCCAAACACAGTAAGATAAGCAAAATGAGAAGACAGAAAAACACACAGCAGATGAAGGAGCAAGGTAAAAACCCACAAGACCTAACAAATTAAGAGCAAATAGGCAGTCTACCTGAAAAAGAATTCAGAATAATGATAGTAAAGATGATTCAAAATCTTGGAAATAGACTAGACTAAATGCAAGAAACATTTAACAAGGATCTAGAAGAACTAAAGAGAAAACAACCAACAATGAACAACACAATAAGTGAAATTAAAAATACTCTAGAAGGGATCAATAGCAGAATAACTGAGGCAGAAGAACGGATAGGTGACCTGGAAGATAAAATAGTGGAAATAACTACTGCAGAGCAGAATAAAGAAAAAAGAATGAAAAGAACTGAGGACAGTCTCAGAGACCTCTGGGACAACGTTAAACGCACCAACATTCGAATTATCGGGGTCCCAGAAGAAGAAGAGAAAAAGAAAGGGACTGAGAAAACATTTGAAGAGATTATAGTTGAAAACTTCCCTAATATGGGAAAGGAAATAGTTAATCAAGTCCAGGAAGCACAGAGTCCCATACAGGATAAGTCCAAGGAGAAACACGCCAAGACACATATTAATCAAACTATCAAAAATTAAATACAAAGAAAACATATTAAAACCAGCAAGGGAAAAGCAACAAATAACACACAAGGGAATCCCCATAAGGTTAACAACTCATCTTTCAGCAGAAACTCTGCAAGCCAGAAGGGAGTGGCAGGACATATTTAAAGTGATGAAGGAGAAAAACCTACAACAAAGATTACTCTATACAGCAAGGATCTCATTCAGATTTGATGGAGAAATTAAAACCTTTACAGACAAGCAGAAGCTGAGAGAGCTCAGCACCACCAAACCAGCTTTACAACAAATGCTAAAGGATCTTCTCTAGGGAAGAAACACAAGAGAAGGAAAAGACCTACAATAACAAACCCAAAACAATTAAGAAAATGGGAATAGCAACATACATATCGATAATTACCTTAAATGTAAATAGATTAAATGCTCCCACCAAAAGACACAGACTGGCTGAATGGATACAAAAACAAGACCCATATATATGCTGTCTACAAGAGACCCACTTCAGACCTAGGGACACATACAGACTGAAAGTGAGGGGATGGAAAAAGACATTCAATGCAAATGGAAATCAAAAGAAAGCTGGAGTACCAATTCTCATATCAGACAAAATAGACTTTAAAAAAAGACTATTACAAGAGACAAGGAAGAACACTACATAATGATCAAGGGATCGATCCAAGAAGAAGATATAACAATTGTAAATATTTATGCACCCAACATAGGAGCACCTCAATATATAATGCAAATACTAAAAGCCATAAAAGGGGAAATCGACAGTAACACAATCATAGTAGGGGACTTTAACACCCCACTTTCACCAATGGACAGATCGTCCAAAATGAAAATAAATAAGGAAACACAAGCTTTAAATGATTCATTAAACAAGATGGACTTAATTGATATTTATAGGACATTCCATCCCAAAACAACAGAATACACATTTTTCTCAAGTGCTCATGAACATTCTCCAGGATAGATCATATCTTGGGTCACAAATCAAGCCTTGGTAAATTTTAGAAATCTGAAATCGTATCAAGTATCTTTTCCAACCACAACGCTATGAGACTAGATATCAATTAATGGAAAAGATCTGTAAAAAATACAAACACATGGAGGCTAAACAATACACTACTTAATAATGAAGTGATCACTGAAGAAATCAAAGAGGAAATAAAAAAGTACCTAGAAAGAAATGACAATGGAGACAAAATGACCCAAAATCTATGGGATGCAGCAAAAGCAGTTCTAAGAGGGAAGTTTATAGCAATATAATACTACCTTAAGAAACAGGAAACATCTCAAATAAACAACCTAACCTTACACCTAAAGCAATTAGAAAAAGAAAAACAGAAAAACCCCAAAGTTAGCAGAAGAAAAGAAATCATAAAGATCAGATCAAAAATAAATGAAAAAGAAGTGAAGGAAACGATAGCAAAGATCAATAAAACTAAAAGCTGGTTCTTTGAGAAGATAAAAAAATTGATAAACCATTAGCCACACTTATCAATTGGTGCGTTAAAAAAAGGGAGAAGGCTCAAATCAATAGAATTAGAAATGAAAAAGGAGAAGTAACAACTGACACTGCAGAAATACAAAGGATCATGAGAGATTACTACAAGCAACTCTATGTCAATGAAATGGACAACCAGGAAGAAATGGACAAATTCTTAGAAATGCACAACCTGCCAAGACTGAACCAGGAAGAAATAGAAAATATGAACAGACCAATCACAAGCACTGAAATTGAAACTGTGATTAAAAATCTTCCAACAAACAGAAGCCCAGGACCAGATGGCTTCACAGGTGAATTCCATGAAACATTTAGAGAAGAGCTAACATCTATCCTTCTCAAACTCTTCCAAAGTATAGCAGAGGGAGGAACACTCCCAAACTCATTCTATGAAGCCACCATCACCCTGATAGCAAAACCAGACAAAGATGTCAGAAAGAAAGAAAACCACAGGCCAATATCACTGATGAACATAGATGCAAAAATCCTCAACAAAATGCTTGCAAACAGAATACAACAGCACATTAAAAGGATCATACACCATGATCAAGTGGGGTTTATTCCAGGAATGCAAGGATTCTTCAATATATGCAAATCAATCAACGTGATACACCATATTAACAAATTGAAGGAGAAAAACCATATGATCATCTCAATAGATGCAGAGAAAGCTTTCAACAAAATTCAACACCCATTTATGATAAAAACCCTGCAGAAAGTAGGCATAGAGGGAACTTTCCTCAACATAATAAAGGCCATATACGACAAACCCACAGCCAACATCGTCTTCAATGGTGAAAAACTGAAAGCGTTTCCACTAAGATCAGGAACAAGACAAGGTTGCCCACACTCACCACTCTTATTCAACGTAGTTTAGGAAGTTTTAGCTACAGCAATCAGAGAAGAAAAAGAAATAAAAGGAACCCAAATCGGAAAAGAAGAAGTAAAGCTGTCACTGTTTGCAAATGACATGATACCATACATAGAGAATCCTAAAGATGCTACCAGAAAACTACTAGAGCTAATCAATGAATTTGGTAAAGTAGCAGGATACAAAATTAATGCACAGAAATCTCTGGAATTCCTATACACTAATGATGAAAAATCTGATAGTGAAATAATTAAAAAAACACTCCCATTTACCACTGCAACAAAAAGAATAAAATATCTAGGATTAAACCTACCTAAGGAGACAAAAGATTTGTATGCAGAAAATTATAAGACACTGATGAAAGAAATTAAAGATGATACAAATAGATGGAGAGATATACCATGTTCTTGGATTGGAAGAATCAACATTGTGAAAATGACTCTACTCACAAAGCAATCTACAGATTCAATGCAATCCCTATCAAACTACCAATGGCATTTTTCACAGAACTAGAACAAAAAGTTTCACAATTTGTATGGAAACACAAAAGACCCCAAATAGCCAAAGCGATCTTGAGAACGAAAAATGGAGCTGGAGGAATCAGGCTCCCTGACTTCAGACTATTCTACAAAGCTACAGTAATCAAGGCAGTATGGTACTGGCACAAAAACAAAAATATAGATCAATGGAACAGGATAGAAAGCCCAGAGATAAACCCATGCACATATGATCACCTTATCTTTGATAAAGGAGGCAAGAATATACAGTGGAGAAAAGACAGCCTCTTCAATAAGTGGTGCTGGGAAAACTGGACAAGTACATGTAAAAGCATGAAATTAGAACACTCCCTAACACCATACATAAAAATAAGCTCAAAATGGATTAAAGACCTAAATGTAAGGACAGACACTATCAAACTCTTAGAGGAAAACATAGGCAGAACGCTCTGTGACATAAGTCACAGCAAGATGCTTTTTGACCCACCTCCTAGAGAAATGGAAATAAAAACAAAAATAAACAAATGGGACCTAAGGAAAGTTCAAAGCTTTTGCACAGCAAAGGAAACCCCAAACAAGACCAAAAGACAACCCTCAGAATGGGAGAAAATATTTGCAAATGAAGCAACCGACAAAGGATTAATCTCCAAAATTTACAAGCAGCTCATGCAGCTCAATAACAAAAAAACAAACAACCCAATCCAAAAATGGGCAGAAGACCTAAATAGACGTTTCTCCAAAGAAGATATACAGATTGCCAACAAACACATGAAAGAATGCTCAACATCATTAATCATTAGAGAAATGCAAATCAAAACTACAATGAGATATCATCTCACACCGGTCAGAATGGCCATCACCAAAAAATCTAGAAACAATAAATGCTGGAGAGGGTGTGGAGAAAAGGGAACACTCTTGCACTGTTGGAGGCAATGTAAACGGATATAGCCACTATGGAGAATAGTATGGAGGTTCCTTAAAAAACTACAAATAGAACTACCATACGACCCAGCAATCCCACTACTGGGTGTATACCCTGAGAAAACCATAGTTGAAAAAGAGTCATGTACCAAAATATTCACTGCAGCTCTATTTACAATAGCTGGGACATGGAAGCAACCTAAGTTTCCATCAACAATGAATGGATAAAGAAGATGTGGCACATATATACAATGGAGTATTACTCAGCCATAAAAAAGAAATGAAATTGATTTATTTGTAGTGAGGTGGATGGACCTAGAGACTGTTATTCAGAGTGAAGTAAGTAGAAAGAGAAAAACAAATACCGTATGCTAACACATATATATGGAATCTAAGGGGAAAAAAAAAGGTCATGAACTATCTAGGGGTAAGATGGCAATAAAGACACAGAATTACTAGAGCATGGATTTGAGGATATGAGGAGGGGGAAGGGTAAACTGTGACGAAGTGAGAGATTGTCATGGACATATATACACTACCAAACATAAAATAGGTAGCTAGTGGGAAGCAGCCGCATGGCACAGGGAGATCAGCTCAGTGCTTTGTGACCACCTAGAGGGGTGGGAGGGAGGGAGACACAAGAGGGAAGAGATATGGAAACATATGTATACGTATAACTGATTCACTTTGTTGTAAAGCAGAAACTAACACACCATGTAAAGCAATTATACTCCAATAAAGATGTTTAAAGATTAAAAAAATAAAAATAAATAAAATAAGGGGTAGTAAATATGTTTGAATTGAAAGGGGATTAATTTCTGATATATTCCAGTATCAAATAACCCAGCCATATAAGCAGGACATCCTTCAAAGGCATGCCCTAACTATTAAGCACAATTCTCTCTCTCTCCAACAGCCCAATGGTATATATACTAATACAGTAATTGAATCACTCTTTGTGGGAGGAATATCTATTTGAGAAAAGTTTTTGTTCCTCTGGATGAGCCTGACCCTGGTTCAATTCCTTTTACCAAATATGTCTCCTTGTTAAATAACTGTAAGTTTTGTTTCTTTCATAATATTTTACTGGGAACATGGGACTTTTTAAACGTCTTACTCTTTCTGAAAGTAAAAAAAATGAAAAATAATATAAAAAGAAGGCTCTTCCTTCATAGAGACAAAGAAGTCTTTCTAAAAATAATTCTCTGAAAAGCAGATTTTAGGAAAAGAACCTGATGAAAAGCATCACATAGAATTTCCCACTCTTACCTTTGAAAGGACTCTGAATATGTGTTCATATAAAATCAAAAAAACAATATAGTTTTAAAATTGGCAAATATGCAAGTAAAACCACATGTCCACGTTTGCAGGGGAAAATGGAGGACAACTTTATATATTAAATTATCTTGAAAGTGGTGTTTTGAATTCCTAAAATTAATAGTATATAGCTTCCAGACACCCAGGCATGTTCCTATCCTTACTGGCAAGGTCTGGCGTTGTTCTTTTATTCAGCATCCTGCCAGAAAGGAAAATTTTCAAGAATGGCTAAGGTTTATAATAATTTGAGTTCTACATTTTAAGAGAGTATTGATTGTGTAATATAATCCTGATAAATTAAGAGGTTCACAAAGCAGAGGAAGAGTTAAATTTGTTTTAACGTTTTGACCCAGAATATGTCTACTTCAGCCAACTTCTCTTTAACCTTTTTACTTAGGAAAACCTGGGGAGCAGGCAAATTTACTTGCAGAGGCAGAGGATTCTGATATGACACTTGAGGAAAGTTAAGTAGACCAGCTAAAAATGCACATTTAAAAAGTTTCATGATGTAAAATCTCATAGGAATCCTGTATTATCTTAGCTCTTTACTTATGTCCGATCAGGAATGTCTGTTAGAAACTTTACCACTATCTGGTAGAATAGTGGTTCCACTATTAGTCTACTGATAGGCATTCAACTACCTTCATAAGAAACACCTGGGGAGCATTTTCAAAATCCAGATTCCTGGGTCCCCTTGCAGAATGATTGTATTGGAATCTCAGGTAGATATAATATCTCAGGAATCCATTATTTCAATCAACTTAAGTGACTGTGACAGTCATCCGTTGTAGAATCCACTCTTTTAGGATATATATATATATATATATATATACACACACACACACACACACATACATACACACACACAATAGAAAACTACCTATGAGAAGATTATAATTTAGAAAAGATTCAATTCAAAAATTTTTCGTTTGGATTATTGAATTTAATAGATCATCATTTCATTTAGATATTTAGAGTGAAACAATTTCATAACTGGTATACTACTTACAGTGTGGTAGTACTTTGTTGCCCAATTTAAGCATATCAGTTTTTATTATTTAACTTTCATTATTTACTTTTTCAAAGCACATAACAGAGAATTAATGGAAGACAACATGCAAATTAATACTCAATCCCACTGACTTGTTTGAAAAGCACATAAAAGCCAGGATTAAAATGATCATTTTAAAAATAATAGATTTTTCTGATTGTCTCAGTGAAGTGCTTGATTTTAGTCTCGAATACATTTATTTCAGCTAAGCCATGCCATAAGCTGGTAGAAAAGTAATGTTATTTCTGATTTACTGCTATCCATTTACTTTAAGGTCATGATAAAACGAGTATGTATATATATATATATATATATATATATATATATATATACACACACACACACATATACATACATATATATATATATATATATATGGGAGATTTTTCAATTTGGAAAGTTATTTTCCATATAGTTTAGTTGAAATGTCACCTTAGCTTTAAAGGAAAAGAAAATAGCATGTTAATTTATTCAGCCAGAGAGAATTCTGGTCACAGATTTTGGACTGTAGGTGCTATGGCTGATGATGATTCTGTCAACCATTGCTCCGATTCCCATCCGCTAAAGGAATGATGGTATCTCTAGGAAAATCTAAGCATACTGTTTTAGCAGAACCTTGTTAAAAAAACCAAAAATACAATAATAATAAAGAAAACCACAGATTCAGTGTTCAATAACCCATGTGAATATCTATTGCCATAAAATACTTTAAAAATATTTTTAAATATTTTAAAATTATTTTTAAATTAATTTTAAGGAGCTAGATGTTTAAAGTCAGAAAATCGTAGACTAGATTTTTTTATTGTCAATATAAACCAAAGAGCAAAATTAAAAGAAAAAACGTTACTAATAGCAAGCACAGAAAAGAACTCATAAAGCTCTGAATCAAATATTACCTTTAAAGGTAAACAATCTGTTATTAGCTACCTAAAGTATTTTAGCAGCTATCTTAGATTCATTTTAGAATACCTTTAAAAATACTAACGATCATTAGAGATTGTGAAAGTAAAACATGCCCCATTTTTGTGTTTATTTTATTCCACATCTCCATCCAGATTTTTAGTCTTCACTGCCTTTATTGCCTGAGAAGTCCCCATAATTCTTGCCATTCCTTCCCTAAAAGCTCTTAAAAGTGCAAGCAGCATTTTCCTTAGTAATGTCAGATTCCCACAGTTTCCCAGCTCTCAGTATGGTATCATCCTGAATCTATCTTAACCTTGCTGTTAGGCCTCATTTGCATTTAGTATTTATATACATGAGGACAGTCATAAATCTCCACTTGGAGGTATGGAACAGGAAGGAAGAAAACAGTTACTCACTGGGTGCATGATGTGTGCTCGTCAGTATATGAGGTGATTTCACATACATTCAATCTACACTTCACAACTCAGGAAGGCCATACCTAAGAGTGTGGAAAAGCCATAAAGAGGTATGATCTATACATGTGGAATGAATATCACAGAGTCCTTTCGGATTAAGAAGAAATGTAAAAAGTGAGAAAATTGTAATCATCTCACAATATTAATTTCAGCAGGCAAATTTTCCATCTTTTTATGAAAGCTATATATGAATATATTTTTAATAATGTGTAGAATACTTTTGGAATGTACGAACAAAAAAGCCAGGCTATTCAATTTTGGCTTCAATTTTAGAGAGTGCAATGTAAGGAGTGAGGCAAGTTTTTCAGATTCCATTTCCAATGACTTTTTATTTTTCTAAAAATAATATTCTAACATCACCACAGCCTCATCACCACACTCAATTCTTAGAGAAGTAGTCAAATAGTAAGACATTTTGAGAACATATCTCAACATATACAAACATTTATGAATCATAAAAG
This sequence comes from Leucopleurus acutus, assembly GCF_964270905.1. Lineage (NCBI taxonomy): Eukaryota > Metazoa > Chordata > Mammalia > Artiodactyla > Delphinidae > Leucopleurus > Leucopleurus acutus. The sequence continues at coordinate 70,844,728 of NC_139152.1, forward strand.
TATTATTACACTAGTAGAATATGTACATTGTAATACATACACAAACTAGAACTTTTAAAAGAATGAGATGAAGTTTAAAGACAAAATATTAACAAAGGTGACTTCATGTTATCATTAATGTGATACGCAGGTTTCTAAAGTCACCCCCAAGTTTTCTGTAGCTGATGTGACATACTGTATGGTCCCCTTCCCTTTTCTAATTTTGACCGCACCATGCGACATGCGGGATCCTAGTTCCCTGACCAGGGATGGAACCCTTGCCCCCTTCAGTGGAAGGGCAGAGTCTTAACCACTGGACAGCCAGGGAAGTCCCCTTCCCTTAAGTGTAGGCAGAATCTGGGATTATGACAGAAATATCACTGCAGTGATTAGGTTACAAATCAGTTCACTTTGAATTAACCAAAAGGGAGATTATCCTGGGTGGGACTGGCTTAATCAGATGATACTTTAAAAGAAAACTGTCATGGAGACTCTCTCCTGGTTGTTTGGAGAAAGCAAATTGGCGTATTGTAAACTGTCTATGGGCCCCATGGAAAAGACCTGCAGGCGATCTTTAGGAACTAAAAACAGTCTCTGGTCAACAGCTAGCATGAAAATGAGGACCTCACTCATGCAGTCACAAGGAAATGAAATCTGCCAACAATCAGTTATCGTCCAAGAAGATCCCAAGCCCCCAGATGAGAACTGCACCTTGAGATCTTCATGTCAGCCTGCAAACAGCTGAGCAGAGGCACCTACATACATGCAGATAGACCCACATGGTTCCTGGGTCTAAGTAAATCTAACCTGAGTTATGGAGAAGTATCTACAACTTTACCCACGGAAACAAACCCCATTTCCTTGTCCTCCCCTCCTCTTCTCTCACGCCAGGACAGGAAGGAAACTGACACTTAGAGAGACTAATAACTTACTGAATAAAGAATACATAACACCAACTATTATATAAAGGACCTACTCTTCAGTAGCTTCCTATTTTAAAATGTTTATTCTTTATATTTTATGTTTTCAGACATCTTTAAATAAAGATGTCTAACTAAATAGTTAGATATTGACATTGTGCTTTGAAGATTTATAATTCAAGTTCTTCAATCCTAGAAACATCTTGAGTGGTAAAGCAGCTGAGTTTGTATGAAATACACCTGTTCCCTAAATACTTCAACCTCCTGGGTGGGAGTTATAGCAGGAGAAACAGGCAAACTCTGTTCTGTGTCCTATATTGAGTCTATGCTGCCTAATTCAAGAGATCAACATTTTTAGGGTTATGCTATGGAATCTAGAAAATGCAAAAGTACAGCACCATTGTAGTGGTTAAATCGTCATGTTTAAAACTTAAATAGAAGACAATACCTTGCAAATAACACATTTTAAACCTAATATTTAGCAGTTTTTCTGGTAGATTTTATATGGCCCTTTTCTGAACTACTTCTGTGGTCTTGCAATATTTTTGCCACATTGCAGGATAGAGGGTGTGTGTCTGTGTGTGTGTCTGTCTGTATGTGTTTGTATGTGCAGCGTTTACCTTTAATAATAGAAAATAGCACATTAAAGATACTCTATAAATCTGAAGCTAACTCAGGTGTAAGTAAAATATAATCTGATAGGTTTTTATTCCATGAGGAATACATTTTGTGAATAAAGAGTTTGAGAGCCACCAGTCTAATTCAAGGAAATTAAACTGTTCAATTTTTTATCCCTGCTGTTTTTTGAAAATATTGTCACTAATGTCAGTTGTAAATTAGGCCATGGCAGAAATAGCATACATTACCAATTGCACTCTCATGAGAATTATGTCTCATTCTAGTCATGGCGTGAGGAAAAACATGTTGTCTTAACACAATGCAAAAGGAACATTTTTTTCCTGTCAATTCTCATTTCCTATACCCCTTAAAATATAGAATATACATATTTATTATGCTTCGCCTCCTTTCCATGAATATAGCTCTCTGCAAGGTTGTAGGTCTCAAACCCATTCACGTGTTTTTTATGGTGAATGGATATAGATATGACAAACAGCACTAAAGCACACATTTTATCTTTCTTTTTGATTATTTTTAAGGTAACTTCCCAATGCAGGTAGGTCAAAAAAAGCATGTTTGTTAAATTTTAAAGTGTCTTCTTGCTGCTGATTATATGGATGACTATAATCAGGCTCAGTAAACAATTATTTTGATAGGACTTTATGCCTTAATGCAAAGAAGCCAAAGCAAAATCAATAAAGGCTCACGAAGTGCACCCAGAATTCCAATAGCGACAGAAATGTTCATTATTTGAGGACTTCATACAATTTTGTGAGTTAGAGAAATTAAAATGCACTTAAGAACAGATGGTTTAACAAAATGGGGATGGGAGAAATTATAGTTTATAAATGAAATACATTATTGAGAATAATCAATTTTGTCTATAGTAAAGACATGACCTTCCAGTGCCATTACAAAAAGTCATACAGCATGAAACTCTCTGTGTCAGGGATAAGCAGGCTTTCTTCTTTATTATTTCTTTCTGTAACATAAGGGAGACCCATACCAGCTGCATGCAGCATTACTTCATGGGTATATAACTGTATTTAAATCATTTATATATTACATTTTACAAATGTAATAGGGAAATGCGCTCTTATGCATCCACGGTTTAAGAGTTGAAACAGATGGTGAAAGGTTCAGTTTAAACTAATATGGGCATTAAGATAACTGATATTGCATGAATTCCTTGATATAACAGAAGTTTAGTTCACTATAAAATGGGATTGTGACTTTCTGGAATATATTAAACATAATGTGTCTTTAGCAATAGTCCTTCTGCATGAGGAAATACACTTAGAATTTACTCATAAGAATTTTCAAACCTAAAAAAATGTAGCCATTCGTTCCATAAATATTTACTGAGCACCTGTTATTTTCAGGCACTGTGCTTAGTAATGAATTGCTTATAAAGATGAATAAGACATGGTCCTTGCCTTCAAGATGAGATCATGATCTGGTAGAGAAGATGGAGATAGATGATAGAAAACACTGACAAGAAATGAAGCATTTGGAGCACCTCAATTTGCAGTGACTTGGGTCTGTGGCATTTTCATACCCTCCTGGATCTAGACCTGCAATTCCAATAGTTGCAACAAACTGGCCATACAGCCAACTCTATTAGGTCAGGAGTTCAGCTGAGATATTTTGCCCTTTTTTGTAGAAAGTGACAACTGAGAAGAAATTAATAGTCATGCATACACTATGTAGTTTTCATCAAAATACGTAAAAAATAAGTTAAAAAATACAACACTGAGCATTCTTCTAAAGAATAAGAAAAAATTTCACATAATGGAAATCTATATTAGTCAGTATTTTGCTTCGGATCTTATCTTACATGTTATCTTTCCTGGAGTAGATGATTTCTGTCATATCTTTCAACGTTTTACACTAGGTCTAAGTTTTGTTCAATTTTCTATAGTTCCTGACATACATCTGGAATTTCCTTTGCCTCTAGGCTTTTCTATATGCTATTGCCCTTGCCAAGGACAGTCCATCCCTAATATCCTTTTTGGACTTTGTCTTTGCAAGCTCCTATTTACCCATCAGGACTTAACTTAAAGATCAATTTTTCAGGCATATCTTCCCTGACCCATAAATTAAGTTAGATTCATCTGAAACATCTTCATCTTGAACTCTTTTCTTTTAAGAATGCTCATCTTACTTTGTTTTAATTCCTTGTTTAATATCCACCATGTGTAACAAGAATACAAACATAATAATTATGTGCTTAATGAATATAGCAAAAAAGAAAATGATCATATACTCTCCATCTTACATTAAGTAAAATACTACCTTATTTGGTTAATTTTCTCTTGTATCTGTATCTACTGTGACTATGGTCTGCAGACATTGATAGGTAGAAATGAATGCAAAAACATAAGGTTTAAAATGCATAATAAAATACTTTATTTAAATCAACACATTATAATCTTTCTCATAATTAACTAATTATATTCAGTTCTTTATGCTATTTCAGAAATGTTTTTGTTACTTAAGAAATCAGCACCACAGAGTTAATGAGTTTTTAATTTAGCCCAATGTCCTCTCTGGGCACTTTTTAAACTTGGTTCATCATCTAGTTTATTCACAGGTGTTGCTATACCGTATGGTATGACTAGGAAGTAGCTTTACATTATTTTTTCCTTGATACCTCATTGATGACTTTGAGCAAAGTTTACTAGGAAATTTGTAGAATATGGGGCAGTTTAACCACATAGAATACCATGCAGGGCTGCTGTTTGGTCTTCTGATAATTTAATGAAACTCTCTAAAGTTAGAGGCAAAGAATCATTTGCAGTATTTATTTAGAACAAATAAGCAGTGGGAATAGAGAAAACTGCATCTGTACTTCTTAAAATGATTTTATACTGAAGACACTGAATATGGAAGTCATGATCATTCAAATATGTGCACCTGCTTACATTTTATTGTAACATCAGCCTTTCAAATAACCATCTATACTCTCAATATACACCGAATGCATTTGCACTAAAATTTTACTTTGATGATTGTACATTCAAATTTCTGCAGATGTTCTTAGAGAAAATGTTTATGAAAATTAGCTCCTCAAGATCTTACCCTTGAAAATTTATAAAAGCAAAGTGAGCTGAGCCTATCTATCCAAATATATTGTTTTTTCCAAATTAAGTACTTCTTATTTGTTTACTCAATTCATTTCTCCACAAAGAGAATGCATCCTATAAAGTTTTTAATATGGAATTAACATTCATATAAAGAATAGTACTGCTCCCTTTATCTAAAAATAAGAATTAATTATTTATTGAGTACTAATACCATTTCACTCACTTTTGGCAAACAAATTTATGACCTTGATATAAGAGTCAGCTTACTATTCATACACGAATAATACACTTTATTTACACAATATATTGTACTATATAAAATGCTTTGATATCCACAATATTTTGTTGGATCATCTAGCAACTCTTTAAGATAGGCAGTGGAATTACTGTTTACCCCTTATTGCAGGTGAGCAAATTGAGGTTCATAACAATAAAATAATTTACCATAAGTCAAGTAGCTGGTGAATGATGGAGTCAAGGATCAGCTCTGGGTTTTCTGTATCAACAACCTAGGCTCCTTCTACTGAAAACATATTTTCATTTCTATATGATGTTAAGTATTTAGAAACTGACATAATTTCTACTTATTTCTATAAAATTCCAAGTTGTATAATTTTCACTAATCTGCAGAAATTTATGTAAATTTGCTAAATTGAATAAAAGGCATCAATATTTTTCATATATTTTATTCACATATAAGGACAACAAAGCTTTGCTATGGCTAATGCTTTTCGAGCTGATATAGAGAACTGGTCAATTCCCCCTAAATTCATTAATGCAACTACAGATTATATTTCTCATCATTCCTTGAAGCCCCACATGCCAAAGACTAGCTTAGGGCCAGTGAAAGTAAATGAAAGCAACATGTTCAACTTCCCATCTATGTCCTTAAAAGAAAAGAAACATTCATTTTCTCCTCCCAAAGACTTAGTGTGTCCATGTTGTGAGCGTCACAGTAGCTGTCTTAGACACAGAGAAGGAAGTTCCGTATTGAGGATGACAATACAACAGGACACAATGAAGTGGTATCACATGAGCCTTTGGGAAGTGTTTTGTACTGTATACTTTCACACCATAAAATAATTCTTGCATTTTAGAATCAATGTTATATTTGACCTTTGTAATAACATTCTGAGTCTGTAATTTAAATTCTACATATACATACACACATACATGTAATAATTCAAAGATAGAGTTAATTCATAATTTTATTTTTATATAAGTTTTCTTGTATAAGTTATATGTATATAAGTTAAATATATATTTTTTAAAAAATATGTATTTTCAGATAGATAATTTAAGGATAAATAATAACTGAAAATAGCTTTCTATTTAATAGAGAAATGTTTATCTTTTCTACTATCAGCTTTAAAGTTTCCAGGCTTCTTTGTAGCATTTGAGAAAAAGGGAAATAGCGTCTCTTAATTCAGAGAAATCTAAATGTACCATAGCTCTTGAGCCAAAACCAGTTACATGTAAAATTGGCAAAGCTCAAATTAATTTAAGTTACATAAAACATATCTTAGTTTGTTATTTAATCGGAATTAGCTATTGTCGTTCTCCACTTTATTAAACGTTGGAATGACCAATGGTTCTATACTTGTAGTTCTTTTATTCACTAGCTAAACTCACCTCTATTTTCTAGCTATACAGTGACATGTCTCAAATATATATGTACAGCCAAAAATTATTTCCTTAATTCAAAATTAATATACCCTATTGTCTACTTGGCACTTCCACTAAACATATTCAAAACTAAACTACTGAATCCCTCCACCCCCAAATGAAACCTACTACAAATACAACCTTCCTCATGGCAGCTGATGGTTACTCCATCCTTGTAGCTTTACTGTCCAAGAAACAAGCAGGTCAAAAACGTTGGAATTATATTCGATCCCCTTTTTCCTTCATATTGAACATTTTGTCTACCATAAAATCCCCTTAACTCTATTTTTTAACTGAATAGTTGATTTATAATATTATATTAGTTTCAAGTATATAAACAGTGATTCAATATTTTATAGATTATACCCAGTTTAAAGTTATTACCAAATAAAGACATATTTCACTGTGCTGTACTATACATCCTTTTGCTTATCTATTTTATACATAGTAGTTTGTATCTCTTAATCTCATACCCTTGTCTTATCTCTGTTTCAAGCGTTTTTCCAGAATACAACCATTGAATTTTCATTTCTAGCATTGTGCCCAATAAGCCATCACATCTTCTTAAATTTCTTCTATAGTATCATAGTCTCATAACTTATCTCTCTGCTCCAACTGTCTGCACACCCATATATATGCATATTTTACATATATATAAATTTTTATATATATAAAAATTCAGGGACCTGTGGTGTCTTTCAAAAATGTAGGTTGCATTAGGTCAATTTCCTCTGTTCAAAACTCTACGATTGCTTCTCCCTTAAAATAAAAGTCCAAGTCCTTTAAATATCTTATCTGCAATGCCTTATATGAGTATAACCCCTGTTATTTTTCCAATATCCTCTTATACAAATCTTCCCTACCCTCAGTTCTAGCCACACTGGTTTCCTTGTTGTTTCATGGACACTCAAGGCACATTCCCATCTTAGTGTCTTTACCCCAGCTTTTTCTCTGTCTGGTGTGCTTTTTCCCCAGATATCCATTTCATTACCTGCTTCACCTTGTCAAGTATTTGCTTGAACCTTATGCTTTCAATAAATAGCATTCTTAATACCATAATTCATCCCCAGCCTCCCATCTGCATTCCAGACCCTCCTCATCTTCCTTAGTTTCTTCTACCTATGATTATTCCCACAACAAATACCCTCTTCCTGCATAAATTTAATTATTTATTTTATCATTTATTGTCTCTCTCCTTTCTCTTCCTTATGGTCAGGGGATTTGTTTAGCTTTTTTTTTTTTTTTTTTGTGGTACGCGGGCCTCTCACTGTCGCGGCCTCTCCCGTTGCGGAACACAGGCTCTGGACGCGCAGGCTCAGTGGCCATGGCTCACGGGCCCAGCAGCTCTGCAGCATGTGGGATCTTCCCGGACCGGGGCACGAACCCGTGTCCCCTGCATCGGCAGGCGGACTCTCAACCACTGCACCACCAGGGAAGCCCAATTTGTTTAGTTTTTGCCTGATGCTTCTCATGTGCCTCGGACACATGGGATCTGTCAAAAATGTATTTATTGAAATACTAAATAACTGATGTATTTGAGTCATAGTACTATACATTTAAAGTATATAATATCAGTTAATCCTGTGGTAGGCAGCTTCTGAGATGCTGTCCAGTGATACCTGCTTCCTGATATTTACATCCTGTGTAATCCTCCTCCTTAAGTGTAGAGTGTACTAGAGACTTATTTTTGATGAATAGAAAAAGGTCAGAGTGATGAGCTGTCACCTCTATTATTAAGGTACAGAAGATTGTGCCTTCTGTTTTGCTAGCTTTCTCTATCTTGTTGGCCCTCTCTCTTGTTCTCTCCCTTACTTTCCTTGATGTATTAAGCTTCCCTGTTAGGTGATACTTTGTGGAGAGGTACCCATGGCAAGAAACTGAAGGAGTCCTCCGGCCAACAATCAGTAACTAAAACCTCAGAACAGTCAGCAAGGAACTGAATCCTGCCAACAGTCATGTGAATGAGGTAAGAAACTATTTTTTTTCCAGTTGAGCCTTGAGATGACTGCAGCCTCATGAGAATGAAATGGCCCACCTGAGCAGCACTTGGATTCCTGGCCCATAGACACTGTGAGATAATAAATGTTTTTATAAACTACTAATCTTTGAGATTGTTACACAAGAGTAGATTACTAAAATAGTCCTCAACATGAAACCATGTGTTTGTATAAAGACCAAATCTTCCTACAGGAACTGTGGAAACAGAGTGTTTAGTTTTTCTTCCAATGTAAAATTTACATCTAGTGAAGGCATTACCTCGGCTTTTAACCCACATCAGTATAATGCCAACTCACATCAACAATGTCTTATATTTTTCTGCTAATCAGTCCTAAACATAAAAGTTAAATATATGGTTTAAATTTTTAGTGTTCTATTAATTTTCTTATACTTGCCCACATATATAAATTATATAAAATACTACTTAAACCTGAAATGCTAAGTTATATTACTTCCCTCTTTTCATAGTCCTTTAAAAATTCTAATGATGCTTTTCATTAATGGTAAAACACTTAACATATGTAACCATATGCAAGCATGCTCCACCACTCCTTATTTTAAAATTACATTCTCTGTTTACGTCTGCCATTCAGATCAATTAATTGACTTTCAATGTCTCTTTATCATATAACAAAATTTTTGCAAAGGAAAAATACTCCAGATAAAACTTCTGAACAACAATTTAATAAGAATAACATTATCTAAATTATCACCTACCTCATAAAGTACATTTATATTCTTAGAAAATGCAGTGATTTTTCAATTAAGTATGGTGCTCCAGATATAGAACTAAACTTGAATAAAGAGATGTTGTTCTATTTCCTGCTCTGACACTGAGAGATTAGCTAATCCAAAATCTTTGTGGACCTCTATTCCCTCATCAAATCAAGGAACATCTGGTTTCCATAATCTTTGCTGTCCTTCCTAATACTAGTCCTATGGTTTTATAAAACAATGCAACTATGTTTAGAACTAACGTCTCTGTAGGTTGTGAAATTCTAGAGTACATGGATAATTTCTCAATGCTTTTTCTAATGTTTAACATATCTAAATTATCAAAATTAAAAATAACTACTAGTTACTTGCCCTATCTCCATTTTACCCTGCTTTCTTACTAATTAAACTCCAATTGAATTCTACCTAAAGGACTATAATTTCCAGTCTTCTTTACATCTAAAGATGACCAGTAGGTGTCTCCCAGGAAAGGTACTTAAATACTTAATTGACTCATGTAGGAATTGAACTCTTTGGGTCTTCTCTTTCTTTTTACTTCTCTGAAATTCAGATATGACAACAGGACTTTATCTTGGGTGACAGCTGAACTTGAGGAGGAAGGAATTTCATGCTAAGGATGATACAGAAGTAAGATAGCCTATCCTCCACCCCTACTAAATGTGGACCTATCAGCCATGGCCAAGTTTTTATAAGTGAGAGAGAAATGAACCTCTAAGTTGTTCATGTCATTTTCTTGCTTTTTCTTTTTATGAACTGAACCTATTTTAAACTGATACAGTACCTTTATCTACTTTAAATACCTTGGTGTCCAATGTAGAAAATACACAGACCATTTAGACCTAATTCAATAGTCAAAGGGCATAATTTATATCATGTTATAAATGTTTGCAATTTTATAGTTTTTGCTTTTATGACAGATGTACTATCATAGTTACTGGACTAATGATGTATTAAAAACAACTTTATATCATTTTCATCCATATATTCATACCAAAATAATAACATAAATTTATTTCACTTTTCTTTCTTCACTTCTCTCCCTATATAGATATACACATACATACAAGTATTTCATTTGTATTATTCTTTAATTCTTAGGAAGGGAAAAAATATTAAAATGACATGGATTTCTCACAAGACACTAAAGACAGCCAGAAAACAATGAAACAGCATCTTTAGAGTTCTAAAGGAAAAGAACCATTTTTGCTCTACATCCAACAAAAATATCTTTCAGAAATGAAGGAAAAATAAGGACAATATCAGATAAAGAAAAACCAGAAGTATTTATTTCCAGCAAACCTAATCTAAAAGAGATGCTAAAGGAAATTCCTCAGGCTAAATGAAAATAATACCAGAGAGAAATATGAATCTTCAGGAAAGAAGGAAGAGCAAGAGAAATGGTAAACATCTGGATAAAAATAAAAACTATTCTTCTACTACTAGGTTCTTTAAAATATATTTAACTGGTGAAAGGAAAAATCTGTCAGAATTTTCAATGTATGCACATGTCATATTTATGACCACTAAAACACAGAAGTTGATAGGGAAGGGTAATGTGACCTCTATGGTTGTAAGTCTTCTACATTTTACTTGAAGTAGTACATTATTAACTAGATAAACTATGATAATTTAGGTATGCATATTGTAATTTCTAGAGGAAACACTGAAAAAAATACAAAGGTTTACAGCTTAGAAAACAATAAATTAGTTAATACATTAAATATATTCAAATAAGGAAAGAAGAAAGGCAAACAGAGGGATAAAATTAGAATACATACTGTACAAAATGTAGTATTTGAAATAACGCACCATAAAGTCTAGGCCCTTAAGATAAGTAAGTGAAGTGAGAAAATTTTGGAGGAAATGGAGAGAGCCACAGAATGGAAGGCTCAGTGCAGATGATTGAGCCCTTAATGTGATGCAGAAGACAGAATCTGAGTTGGGTAGATGGTAAATTATAGTGTGCAAACAGGATACTGCCTTTTATTTACTGTTATTCATAAATATTATAATTTATCTACTATTTCTGAAAATGCTATGAACCATAGCAATGTTTTTTCCAGATACTAGATTAACTAACTTAACATAATTGTGATACTTAGAATGACTATTTATGATATTAGCCAATTTTTAATATAGTGTTCTACAATGTAAGCATTTGGCATGTATTATTTCTTTTAAGTTACAGGAGTTTTTTGTATTTTAACAGCATGTAGCAGAAATTGTTATAAAACATACTCTACTTCTGGGTAAAGTTTATTTAATGTTCTAATTAAAAAAAAATTTCCATTTGTGAAACTAATTATAGGAATGAGCTGGAATAAAGTGATGATCTCAGGAGCTTTTGCTTTTATACTTTCTCTTCCTTCTGTGTATCTGCCTTCAGCAGTTATAGGCATCTTGAACTATAATATTCTGGCTTCCTAGCAAATTGGATCATCAGGCCTATGAAAAGACTTAACATTGTTTATATAGAATTTTCAGTAAATTGGCTTAAGGCAAGTGCCTAAGGAAGTGTAGGGTCTTTAGCAGCTATGTTCACGGGTGGTTAGAGGACATTTTTGCTTTACTTCTGGGTTCACAGTTGTTTCTCAGACACCAAAGGTTGTAGAAGTCTCACCTTCAGCTAAGTATGGTATTAAACTCAATTAAAATTCTATATTCATTCATGAAAGCTTGCATAGGAAAATAAAGTTTTAACTTCTTTCATCCATCAATATGTTAATTATTTTCATGTTTTATTATATAGCTAAATCTAATTGTAACAAAATATTTTTCTTCCAGGTTATAAGTTCTAAGTGCCTTATTATAGTAATTTTAACATGATATACTCTGGAGGACATGGACTTTGTAACAAATAATTTTAGTACAGATTAAGATTTTTGCAATTTCAAGTTCTATATTAGAAGTAATTTTTGTACAGTCTTTTAAAAATTTATTTATTTTTATGTTTTACTTTTGGCGGCATTGGGTCTTCGTTGCTGTGCACAGACTTTCCCTAGTTGCAGTGAGCGGGGGCTACTCTTCGTTGCAGTGCGCGGGCTTCTCATTGCAGTGGCTTCTCTTGTGGAGAACGAGCTCTAGGTGCTCAGGCTTCAGTAGTTGTGGCACGCCATCTCAGTAGTGGTGGCTCGCGAGCTCTAGAGAGCAGGCTCAGTAGTTGTGGTGCACGGGCTTAGTTACTCCGCGGCATGTGGGATCATCCCGGACTAGGGCTTGAACCCATGTCCCCTGCATTGGCAGGCAGATTCTTAACCACTGCGCCACCAAGGAAGTCCCTTGTATAGTCCTGTAAAATAACCATTGCTTGGGGACCCACAAATGTAAACTTTCAGTCACAAAATACTCAATTAAGGTCCCAATTAAAAACAGAGAAAAAGTAACAACTGGAGGAAGATCTTTCAAATGAAACAAATCATACTATTGGAGAGTAGATAAGTAGCTATAACAGGGAGAAAGAGAGGGAAAGAGGAAGATGCTAGATATTAATAAATTTTTCATTTAAGTAGGAATGAAGTCCAAGAATCTTCCATTTACTGGCTTCAGAAGCACTGAGAAATTGTGTAAAGCAGTGTTAGGAGGATTAATTAAAATAACAGAATGGTCCTTAACAATATTATTTTTAAAAGATTAGAAATTCTGCTCACTACATCATTTATTATTGAACTCCATATTAAGAACTTCTAAATATGTTTCTGGTTTAATGAACAAAGTTTACTTTTAACAAGTAATTACAAGTGAGAGGAAATACTAGACATTTCAGATGTGACAATGGGCCTTTTCATACCAAGTGTACTCGAAGCATGATAATTCACAAAATCTGTTTCAGACTGTGGTGAATTCATATAATAGGATCTACTGTGCAACAGAAACCAGAAATTTATATCAGTGGGTAAACTGAAAAACAAGATTGCACTATAGTTTTTCTTTTTTTTCCTTTGCTGTTATACAATTCCATACTCCCTCCTGATCTTCTCCCAAAGTCTCCCCAGGATAGACTTTAATAATGAGATCTCTTTCTTTAGCAAACAGAAAGTCAGGGAAAGAAATGTTTAAGCCTCCCTCTTGACTGGAGGTAATTAAGTATGCAAATTATAAATACACATTCATGTCTGGGGAGGTTGAACTGCTTTTATGAACTGCACAAATGACAAAAGCTCACCATTTTACTGAAGAAGATTCACACTCTAGCTAAACAGAATTTTTTTCTCTTATGAAAGCCCATTGTTTAATAGTAAACAGAGGTTTCCCACTGAGGCATATGTGGATATGGTCAGATTAATGTTGAATTCAAAATTATGCACATTTTGTACCTTATCTCTGCACTTTTACCAGACGTGAACTACTTCATTACTGTGGTTGTCTTTTCCTGTACTGTAGAAAGTAAATAAAAAGTTGGTTCTTTAATTTCTAATTTCTAACTAGTCAATAATTAAAATACAACATAAAAATAATGTGCTCAAACACAAGCTAACTGATCAAACATCCGAAAAGAACATTTAAAATATAAATTAAAAGTTAGAGATTCAGCTTTTAATTGCATATATGTTACTTTGCATTTTGAAAATAATAAACCATATGAAAGGGATAGAATAACTTGAAAATTAAATGAAACTCAAAGTCAGAATGCTTGTTTTCAAATCCAAGTAATACTACTTACTTGCTGTATAACCATTGATAAACTGCTAGGATGCTCAACATCACTAATCAATAGAGAAACACAAATCAAAACTACATTGAGGTATCACCTCACATGGGTCAGAATGGCCATCATCAAAAAATCTACAAACAATAAATGCTACAGAGGGTGTGGAGGAAAGGGAAGCCTCTTGCACTGTTGGTGGGAATGTAAATTGATACAGCCACTATGGAGAACAGTATGGAGGTTCCTTAAAAAACTAAAAATAGAATTACCATATGACCCAGCAATCCCACTACTGGGCATATACCCTGAGAAAACCATAATTAAAAAAGAGTCATGTACCACAATGTTCACTGCAGCTCTATTTTATAATAGCCAGGACGTGGAAGCAACCTAAGTGTCCATCAACAGATGAATGGATAAAGAAGATGTGGCACATATATACAATGGAATATTACTCAGCCATAAAAAGATACAAAATGGAGTTATTTGTAGTGAGGTGGATGGACCTAGAGGCTGTCATACAGAGTGAAGTAAGTCAGAAAGAGAAAAACAAATACTGTATGCTAACACATATATATGGAATGTAAAAAAAAAAAAAGGGTTCTAGGGGCAGGACAGGAATAAAGACACAGACGTAGAGATTAGACTTGAGGACATGGGGAGGGTGAAGGGTAAGCTGGGACTAAGTGAGAATGTGGCATTGACATATATACACTACCAAATGTAAAATAGATAGCTAGTGGGAAGCAGCCACATAGCACAGGGAGATCAGCTTGGTGCTTTGTGTCCACCTAAAGGGGTGGGATAGGGAAGGTGGGAGGGAGACGCAAGAGGGAGGTGATATGGGGATATATGTATACGTATAGTTGATTCACTTTGTTATACAGCAGAAACTAACACACCATTGTAAAGCAATTATACTCCAATAAAGATGTTAAAAAAAAAACAACAACTTAGCTTCCTCAACTGAAATATAGGAATAAAAGATTCACTGACTCAAAGGTTTTTTAGTGCTTAGTATAATCCTCAGGGCACAGTATGCATTCTATAAATCATTGCTAAATGGAATTTGGATACAGAATGATCACTTAAAAATAATTGTTTGGAGTACTGGAAACATAATAATTGACAAGGAATTTATATATTCCTTCAAAGTGGATTCCAGTTTAAGGCACACAGAGAGTAATTTTGCATTATAACATTGATGTCTTGAAATCTTGCCATTTACAACAACATGGATGGACCCTGAGGGTATTATGCTAAGTGAAATGAGTCAGATGGAGAAAGACAAATACCATATGATTTCACTCATAGGTAGAACATAAAACAACTAATTAAGAAACAGACAAAAGCAAAATAAATGAACAAACCAAACCAAAAAAAACACAGAGAAGAGAAGAGTGGTTACCAGAGGGTAGGGGCTGGGGGTGGGGTGGTGGAGAGGGCAAAATGAGGAAAGGGGATCAACCATATGGTGATGAATGAAAAATAAATTTTTGGTGGTGAGCATGTTATAGGGTATACAAAAATAGAAATGTAATGTTGTATGCATGAAACTAATGCTATAAATCAATGTTACCTCAATTTTTAAAAGATTTAAATAAATAAATAAATAAATAAAATTGATGTCTTACCATTATTATCACTAGACTATTTGGTAGTGTGATTTCAAATATATAATATATAAAAATAAATGTATATATAATTTATTTATTTTTTATTATTAAATGTATTAAATGTTTACTAATATATAGTATATATCATGTCATATACATTATATATGATATATATAATAAATTGTTATTCATTAATTTGAGAAGAGTTTATGGAAAGAAGGCACAATTGTGTGAGACAGAGTCTATATATCATTAAAAAGAATGCCATTTTTTTTCAATTCGTCTCTGGTCATATCATATATTTACTTAAATAATAACCATTATAAAATGTTTTCCATAATATATTGCTCAATGTCCCTATAAATATTCTATTTCAACAGAAAAGCAGAAGATAGGAAATGGGAGAACTGATATTTTGGGTACAACTTTTATGGGAATCTCTCTTCAATAGGCATGCTATAAATACAAATTGACACAAATAACTATGGTAAAGTTACTGTCATGATTTTTACACTATTGAACCATCATCATCTTCAGAAATTTTTGGATAGTATCTATATACCAAGCATTTTAAATTATTTTCAATGTGTCAACAAACCCAATTCTCACAAAGTATTATGTTTTTTTTACACTCATTTTAAAGAAACTGAGGAACAGGTATTGAAGTAATTTCCCAAAGTTATCCAGCTACCAAGTAATGAGAAAAAGAATTAAACCCATGGTGTCCGATTTAATTAATTTTAATTTAAAATAGAATGCTGAATTATTCCATAATAAATTATTTTCTAATTTTGCCCTAAAACTAAAATTTTAAAGTTTTGAAATCTCATATATTTGAAGGGCATGGGTGTACTATATACAATATCTGCACAGTATCCTAGTTTTAAAAGTATAATTCTGTCTGAATGAATGTACAAAGGTACTTTAAACAAATCTATAGTAAAATCAAATAGCCAACACTTTATCTTGAAAAATCTAATTCTACAAAACCTACAAAATTATGAAAAATTTACCATTCATCATTCAACAAACCTACTCTATATCAGCACCTATTCCATACACTTAGATACAGCAGTATATGAAAACAAAAATCCCTGTCCATAAGAGCTTATGTAGAGAATGAGAGCCAGTCAATAAAAAATAAACATAAGAAGTTAATTTTGAGGCATATGAGAAATTAATAAATGTCATAAAGAAAGAGCAGAGCAAGGTAAGTATTTTTAACACTACCTAATATGTTTAAGTCTTTAAAAAATAATCATGATCCTCCTTTGGGGGAAGAGAGTAGGGCTGGTGTGTATGTAAGGTGTTATGTCTGTGTGTGCGTTAACTACATACTGCTATATAGAAGAGTTATAGCAGCCAAATTCTAATGAAATTCACATTGATTTGATTATCTTCTAAAAGGTCACATACTATGTTAACATTAGTTTTTTTTCTATACTTTAAATATTTGGGGCAATAGCAACTATTATCACATCTGATTTAGATGATAAAAGGAAAGATTAGTGAATGACTATAGTGATACAGTATATTCATAGTCAGTCATGAGTAACCTCCAAGCAGTTAATGGCACCCTGAGTAAGTGAAATGATTTTTATTTGTATTTTTTAAGTTTCTTATTACACATACATACACACACACACACATATCTTTTCTTTAGAGAACAAAATAAATCAACGTAAAGTTGTATTTTCACTCCAAAAGTATTGATAAGACATTACCAGATTTGATAAGGATATTTCTACTCCTACTTATAAGCATTAGAGCAAAACTATTCTGATTTTATATAAAATTTTAATCAGCTTCATGAAAATAGCAGTCTGCAAATATGCTTGAGTGAGAAAATTTATAGATGTTATCACATTCCAGTAAAAAATCTTCGAAAAGAGAATCCAAATGATTCTGTAAATTCAGTATTTAATCCTCAGCAGATAGTCAGAGTTACAATATTTTCTACAATAATCGACCTGACATAGTGAATGCATATCG
Organism: Leucopleurus acutus; assembly: GCF_964270905.1. Taxonomy (NCBI): domain Eukaryota; kingdom Metazoa; phylum Chordata; class Mammalia; order Artiodactyla; family Delphinidae; genus Leucopleurus; species Leucopleurus acutus. The sequence continues at coordinate 70,861,982 of NC_139152.1, forward strand.
TATTTTTAATTTCAAATAAACTCTTGGGATAAGCATAATCTCATAAAAGTGATGAAATAGTCAAAGGATTGGAGTTTACATAAGTATGATAATAATAATTTCCATTTTCTACCTTCTTGGTTTGTATCTGTATTCAGAAGAATTCCAAACTTATTTACTCTCAAGAAAGTATTGAGGAAGAAATGCATTGTTTGCAGATATAGGATTTTTCAGAGTGTTTTTTTATTTAGAAGGGATCAGATTTTCAAAACTCATTTTCTCAGATTCTTAGAGTCTATAGCTTTTTACTGATTTAGTTGCAAAGGACTGCAGAGATTAATGAAGAGGTTTGGTAAAATCATAGTCACATATGAAATCCATATTTTGGTTATCTCCACAGAATTTATAATTTTAGCTTATATTTATTTACCAGAACATGTACATTTGTGATGCTTATTTATTTTGCTAATTATACTTACTTAGGAATTTCAAAGGAGAAAAACTAGGCCAAATACTAACATTTCTTTCATGTATTCATTCATACATATATTGATACATAAAAATTTAAGGCATTATGTCTACTTTGAGTAAGATGGAACAAAAAATTAGAATATGATTTCTCGTTAACAGAGGCTAAATTTTAATAAAGAAGATTTTATACTAAAAAATATTGTTAAAAGCGTCATTTGATTACTGTGTGGTATTCATATTCTAAATAAAAAATTAAGATTCTTCAGGGAAGAATCAATAGGAGTTTTGGAGGCCAAGTATTATTAGAAGTACAGTCTAGCTAGAATGATATGTTGAGAGAAGAAAATTAAGGGTTTCAAGTGTGAAGGTAAGGACAATATACTTTATTCATTAGACAACAGGGACTCATTTGCAGTTTCAAGAGTGATTCTATTATTTTCTGAATGATTCCACTCCTCCATTCTCATATGGAACTTCTTTATTTTACAGACTTTAATCTTTAGCAGATGCTGTAAGTCTCTGCTTGGTTTCATTTTTGTCTTGCTCATCCACACCTTTCTGGCTATTCTCCATGGTATCATGAGTGATCTCTATGGAATGTAAATCTAATCAATTCATTTCTGTGCTTAAAATTCTAAATAGTCTTTCCCTGCACACAGAATACAATCCACTGTGTGTGGTCCTGTCTGTTCTCAGCTCACCTCTCATTGCCATGCACTCTATACTTATAAACAAATCAGACACCATGGTTTCATAAACACACCGTATCAGTATTCCTCAATAAGTTTTTCTTCAACACTTAAAAAGCCTTTCCACTCTACTTTCTCATTTACCTATTATACCAATTCTTCTTTCAAGGTTTGGTTAAAACTCTATTTTTTCTGCAAAACCTTTTCTAAACTTTCTCCTCATTTAAGAACAATTAGCAACTCATTTACATATATTACCACAGCACTTTCTTTACACTTCAAAGGTAAAATTTGTCATTTAATTGGTAATTTACTTGTCTGTTTCCCATACAGGACTGCTGATTTTTGTCCTGACTGTCACTGTACTCCCCAGTAATTTGTACAGTTTCTAGATAGTAAATGCTCAATAAATGTTGAATGAATGAATAAAAAAGATAGAATAAAATATAATTGCTAGAAGCTTTTAGTGATAGAACTTGATATGAAATTGATGAGACAGAGGGATTACTTACAAAATGGTAGCCACACTGACTTATCTTCCATTTTCCTACCCTGATTTTCTTCTTTCAAAGGACTTTTTTCTCGTACTATTGCTTTGCCTAGAATATTGTTTTCACTCTTATTGTGAATTAACTTTGGTTATTACTTCATGACGGCATCCATCTAATCCTATCCTTCCAAAATGTTCTTCAGCATTACACTAACTGTTTTAAATGACATTGCTAATGTTGCCCCAATACAAAGCCCTGCATTTTGAGAATCTCAAAAAATCTCTTGTTTTGAGAACAAGATTGACTAAAATATATTAAAGAACAAATGACCCAATTTAAAATCTGTGTCATGCCACTCTGAAGTCTATGTATAGGATATAAATACTTCATTCATTCATTTATTCATAAAATGCTTACAGTAAGGGCCTGGATATGACAGCCACTGGAAATTTAACATTTAATAAGATACTTTACATGTCTGTAAGTGTCAAGTAGTTTGCAGTATAATATTTGAAGCAAAAAAGTAAATCATTAACATAATCATTGAAGACTCATTGCTTGGAATTTCTTTCTTTTCTTTTTTTTTTTTTTAATTTTATTGTTTTGCGGTATGCGGGCCTCTCACTGTTTTGGCCTCTCCCGTTGCGGAGCACAGGCTCCGGACGCGCAGGCTCAGCGGCCATGGCTCATGGGCCTAGCTGCTCCGTGGCATGTGGGATCTTCCTGGACCGGGGCATGAACCCATGTCCCCTGCATCGGCAGGCGGACTCTCAACCACTGCGCCACCAGGGAAGCCCTGGAATTTTCTTAAAACATTAATTTTTCAAATATTAAACATCAGATTAATTATTTAAATTTCCTAGGATAGTGTCTAGAACTGAGAATACTGCTTCCTATTCTTACTTGGTAAGTAATTTATAACAAGAACTATGACAGAAGGATGGGAATACTTATATGTCACAGCCAGGCATTTCTTTCCCTGTAAGATGATCAGATAATGATTTCTTGAAAAATAGTTGGTGTCGGCTGGTTGGTTCCAGGGTTTAAGGGATCATTTTTCTTTGTAAAAGGGATCTGTTATCACAGGGACCAGAGCACCCTTGCTCCTAAGTAGTGTATTTTTAGATACTGACACACAATTCTTCCATTTTTTTTCAACTGTACATTCTTATAGATGTATTCTCCCCTTGAATAGATCCAGTTAGGTCTTATTCAGGCTTGGAAATTATTTTTTCCCAAAAGGTGACTTTACATATCAGATTTCATCCTCTACATAGCTTGAACTCTCAAGAGGTGGTCTTTATATCTTATTCTTAAGTTTTCAAGTGGTTATTCACCTTTGCTCTCATGAACTAATCAAATTTACAAAACAATTATTTCTGAATTTTGATATCCAGAATTATATTCTTCTAGAGGTTCTGTATATTCCTAGAGCTGACTACATTAATATGTGGCTGAGAAATATCTGAGGATTTTCTAGTTTCAAATTACCAAAGGGTAAATTTCAATAAGTTAACATGTTTTGTCATTTTTAAGGTAATTTGATTTTTATGGCAGTTGAAATTACAAATACAATTACAAACAAAACAACAAAGAAAATCAAGATTCCAGTATTATTTTAGTTTGTTTGTTTGTTTTGTTTTGTTTTGTATTGTTTTTTGCGGTATGTGGGCCTCTCATTGTTGTGGCCTTTCCCGTTGCGGAGCACAGGCTCCGGATGCGCAGGCTCAGCGGCCATGGCTCACGGGCCCAGCCGCTCCACGGCATGTGGGATCCTCCTGGACCGGGGCACGAACCTCTGTCCCCTGCATCAGCAGGCGGACTCTCAACCATTGTGCCACCAGGGAAGCCCTCCTGTATTATTTTAAATATTATCCTTTCCTGAGTAGTTCCCTTTGAGATTAACTTTAGCGAAGTCAAACTTCCCTAATTTTACTAGATAGATAGATAGAGATCAGTGTGTTTACATAAGCATTAAGACTTTACTTGTTTAAAATCATCAACTTCATTTATAGAAAAATAAAAATATGTATCTTTTGATTATGACTTTATTCCTTTACGATAAAATACCTTAGACAAATATTTTTTTTTCTTTTCTCTTTTTTCCCTTTAATTCTTTGTCCCATAGCACAGTGCCTGATATCTAGTAGATTCCTAATAATTACTCACTGAATATGGAAGTGTATTGTCATGAGTTTAAGACACTGGAAATTCAAATGAGAAATAAAATGTGATTAATTTCTTGGTTTTGCTACTGTGTTATCTTAATGAGGGGTTTATTAATTTTGCATGGACTACTGCCTAAGAGTGCAGGCTCTGGAATCCAAATGCCTGGGTTCAGATCCAGTGCAATACTTTGCTGTGTGACCTGGGACAAAAACAAGTATATTTTGAATATTAAAATTATTTGTAAACTAGTGAAATCCATTAGGAGTGAACTCATTTGAAACAATATAATGCTTGCTTTAATTCATAATTCATAGGCTACAGGTTAAGAAAGATAGAATTAATTAATTGAAATCAGTGGTAACTTTAGAATGATGTAAATGTAATAATTCTACAAATTCCTAGTTTTTTTCTCTCAAGATACCCAATAGGTAAGCAAATTTTATTTATTCTAACTTTTTAAACATTTTGTTTCCAGCGACATGGCTTGGAAAGTTACAATAGTTTCCAGTCCTTTGGTTTTTCTCCTAATCAGAATCATCATTTTATCCATGAGGAATCATGTCACCTTTCATTTGCATGTTACAACAACATTGCTTTCACACGTTTTGCAAATTTGAGAACGCTTTTTAACATTAAGAAATATCAAGGTCCACCACACCACACTAATGTAGCTATACTAACTGCTGTAAATAGTAGAATAAAACTAGTAATACTTTAAAATGGATGCTCTCTAAAATACTTTAAATCATGAATACTCTAAAATACCTTCATGGTATTAAAAGTATAAAAGTTTTTAATATTTTAAAATTAGTAATATTATAAGATGCTTTCATTGTATTGATATTTTAGCAACAATTAACATAAATATATATTTGAAAATTAGCAGCATCTATACATACGGAACCAAATTTGTTTAGGCACAGAAAACTTTGTCTTAATACTGCTTTATTGAGTTGTGTTTGACATACAATAAAATTTACTCATTGTAAGTATAAAATTGGCACATTTTGCTAATTTTATACAGCCACGGTAACCACCACTACATCGAGACATAGAACATTTAATTCACCTTAAAAAGTTCCTTTGTGCCTCTTTGTAGTCATTGACATCCTCTAATCCCCTCTAAACCAGGTATGTTTTGCAAATATTTTATTTCAAAAGGCTCACTTTTTTGGTTAACTGCATCTTCTGAAGATCAAAAGCTGTAATTTTAATGAAGTGCAGTTATCCATTTTTTCTTTAATAATTTGTGCTCTTTGTGTCATTATTAAAACAAATAAACAAACAAAAAACCAGAAACTTTGCCTAAACTAATACCATCCTCTAGAGATCTTCACCCATATGTTTGGAAGCACTGATCTACAAAATAAAATCCAAGTACTTAGTATGGAAAATAAGACACTTTCAGATTTTGATTCATTTCTGTCTTTTCAGTCCTATCTCTTCCTCTTTTAACATGCACACAATCTCTAGTTTTATTAAACTAAATTTATTACATATACATTAAATCAAAATAATTTCAAAAGACTGATAATTTTAAAAATTAGAATATTAGAGGAAAGTATTTTAGAAACTTTTGGCATCTGAGGACAGAAAATACTTTATAAAGAACACACAAATAGCACAAATCAGAAAAGGCAACAACAAAAACAAATGAGTGTTTTAAAATTAAAATCCTCTATAGTAAGAAAAACTATAACAGAAAATTAAAACAGAAGTAAAGATAAGAAGAAAGTATTTTAACATAAAGTTTTAGCTTCAGAGAATATAAAGTATTTTGCAATAGGACTAACAAAAAGAGAACTGAAATTAAATACATGGCTAGAAAGAAAAACAGGCCATTCATAGAAGGAAAATATTGAATTTCTTGAAAGTATAAACTATGCTCAACTTTATGTTAATCAGGGATATTTAACTGGAAACAATAATGAGACAATGATTGCATAACCATCTGATGACAAAAGTTGAAATGCCTAATACTACCAAGAGTTGGAGAGAATGAAGTTGGAAATATAAGCTGTTTCTAATAAATTTGAGTATGTGCACATCTAATGATTTAGTGATTCCACTGCTAAGAATATGCACTAGAGTTACTTTTGAAAAATGTTTAGTCTAAACATTAGGATTTCTTTAAAAACTGTGTATTTACATATCTGCATGTATAGACCACAGATATTCTCTTAAGAGGAAAATATGAAGTATGCCACATTCTTAAATTGAACTTAATAAAATACTAGAAAATATAAATGAAGGCCCCATTATCTGCATACCAATTTTTTCTGGGAAAATAAAAAAGAAATGGGACCCAAAGGAGGTAACGAGAAGAAATTCTCGTGGGGATGGCAGAGGCAGGTCCAACCACACCCGCACAATTTAAGTCCCCTCCTAGCATCATCCCGATAATATCCCTTTTGTCAAAGCAATTAACATGGCCCAGTCCAAACTCAAGATGTATGTGGGGGTAGAAGGAGGTGATCATACTTTGTGTCTGTGGGAAGAACTACCATGGAACAAGGTAAAGTTAGAAGAAGTGAAGAATAGAAGTCAATAATTCAATCTACCACACCTGAAGCAAATGTGAGAAATGTCAATATTTGTTCATCCTGGTTTTGGGTGTATTGGGGCCCATATTACTCTTCCTTTGTTTTTTCTGTATTTTAAAACTACTTCTAAATTTTAAAATTAGCTACAGTATAATTAGTTATTATTAAGCTGCAGTATCTTTCATAATTTATACACTTTTTTTTTTCTACAGATTCTCTGTCCCACTGTCTACCTGATGAATTTATATTAATCCTTTAAAACAAAGCTGAACTGTCACCTTCTCTGTGAAACTGCATCTTCTCTTTTCCATTGTGGTCAGTGAACAATTCCCTTGTTATTTTTAAAGAACTTTGTACGTACCTTATTTCTATTTTAGCACTCACCACACTTGTTCTAGTAATTTAATAATTCAACAGTCTCCTACCAGTAAGTCAAGTTTCTTGATAGCAGAAAGTAGTTCCTATATATAAATATATAGTTGAATATATTACTTAGGATGGTAAAGCTTACTAACTCTTCAGAGACATAGATCCCTTCTTTATTTTAGGCATACAAGTAAATAGGCCAAGTTTCCCAACATTGCTTGCATGTAAATGTGGCTATGTAACTGAGTTTTAGAAAGTGAGTAAAAATTATGTGAGCCACTTCCAAACTGTGTTCTTAAAAACTTCCTAATTGTTCCTCCTCTGGCTGGATGCATCTGATGATGAGTAGTGAAGGAAGGCAAGAGTGAAAGGAGCCTGAAAGCTCTTCTGCTAACTACCACACAAATAAGAAAAATTTTGATTAACTTGATCTCTCAGATATTCAAGCCCACTTCCTATGTTACTTATCCTACCTGCCTAATAGATCTAGCCTAGTAATTATCTTGCAGAAGCCATTCAATAAATGAATGCATAGAATAAAAAATAATTAGATTGATTACTGGCATTATATCTGAAAGAAAAAATGAGCTCTCTGGGCAAAATATTGAGACTTACTTTCTCAACGTTTTTAGAGTAAGGTACATTATACAGAGATATGAGTGTCAATACACAAAATTATCTGGTAATAAATTTAATATTATTTTTTCAGGATTTTAAAAAATTGCCTATGAAAATAAGATAAATGTGTTTTTGTGATTAATCCATTAAAACTGTGTTTTCAAGAAATGGAAGCTGGACTTCCCTGGTGGAGCAGTGGTTAAGAATCTGCCTTCTAATTCAGGGGACACAGGTTTGAGCCCTGTTCTGGGAAGATCCCACATGCCGTGGAGCAACTAAGCCCGTGCACTACAACTACTGAGCCTGCACTCTAGATCTTGTGAGCCACAACTACTGAGCCCGCATGCCACAACTACTGAAGCCCGCGTGTCTAGAACCCGTGCTCCACAACAAGAGAAGCCACCGCAATGAGAAGCCTGTGCACCGCAACGAAGAGTAGCCCCTGCTCGCTGCAACTAGAGAGAAAAGCCTCCGCACAGCAATGAAGACCCAACGCAGCCAAAAATAGATAAATTAATTTATTAAAAAAAAAGAATTGCATAAGCAGCGTGACCTTAAAAAAAAAGAGAAAGAAATGGAAGCTATGGATTTGAAAAATTGTCAACAAACCTGACTGCATAGAAAATCATGCAATAAATATTTGTATATATATGAAGTTTTATTTAAAGGTTAACACTGATTATGGAAAAACACTTCTTTAGCTAATTGGCTCAGTGTAATTGAGGTCGCCATTTAGCCATTTAAAAACTTTCATCACTAAATGCTTTTAAATATTTTATGAATCATGTAATCGCTCTGAGTATTTTTGTAAGCAATGTAGTTCATGCTAGAAAATGTATCTGCTACCATACGGGTCTCTCATAAAATCATATTTATGACGCTTTTAAAGTAATCCTAGCAGACAGATCTAATTTGAGTAGATATCAGTAGGTTTATTTTCAAAGTGAAAAAATTATCAAACTTTATCTCCTCCTTTTACAGTCTCAAATTAAAGGCACTAAAAATTAAAACATATATCGCATAGTTTTTTAAATATCAGGTATTACCAAAATTCAAATATTTCCAGATGGCTGTTATTGCTAAGGATTTAGTTAATTGCAATTATCTTGAATTCAAAATGTGCACTTCCTTATAGTTGATTTTAAATTACTTGATTCCTTCCTGCATTATTTATGTTATTAACAAAACCAACTTTCCACTAAGAAAATAATCCAAAGAATTAAGCATTGATAAATTTGCCTCTTAGGAATATATACCTATGAACCATGTCATTTCAAAATTAAAGCAGCTGTTTTATTTCTTTGACCAGGAAATGAGACATTGAACATAAAAACTGTCTTTGTCAATGTTTTATATAACAGTAATTGAATAATATTTAAAAGATCTAAACGGATATATTTATTATTTTCATTGTTAAATTGATTTGCAATATTTAGTGCCAGTGCACAGAGACCTACTCAAAATCCTCTTTTCCAGGAATGGATTCTGGTGCTCTGTTCTAAACCACACTGAACACCTTTATCTCTAGATGGTAACACTAGAAGCTATAAGACATATCAATAAGTTTCATGACACTCCCAGAATATGCGGTTCTAGAACCCTTCTCATAAGAGATAACTTCATAGAGATTCCAGGATGCACATGACTCAAGTTATTATGTTTCTTCTGTAAAAATGCATGTTCTTTCCGCAAAATATCTTTTCATGAAGTTTAATCTGATAGTGACCCACTATTCTTAATCAGCATGATGATGTTAATTTTTCAACTTTAACTCCTGCATTTCTCTGATATACATTCTCTACCTTAGAAAACTAGCCCTTTCATCATTACCAAGTTTTTAATTTTCTTATGAAATCCTCAGCATGTAAACATCAAATCCTTTTCTGTTTTTGAATAACCTATTTCTATCTTTGCTTATGATTGTCTTATTCATCATTATGCTAGTAGAACTTTTTTTTTCTTTTTGCATTTTCATTGTAAGTGTTCATTCCTTTTTCTTAGTACAAGAACACCATGACTTTCTTTGGGGCATGTCTTTCCTCTTTGTCTATTGTGTATAAACAGGTTGAAAATTTTAAAAATTCCTGATCATAGTGATTGCCTAAGGATAGACAGTCAATCTAATCGAGGTGTATCATTGATTTTATATATATATAAAATGAATCATGTATATATAAAATGAATCATCCCCTGTGCTCCGCAACGGGAGAGGCCACGGCAGTGAGAGCACAGGCTCCGGATGCGCAGGCTCAGCGGTCATGGCTCAGGGGCCCAGCCGCGCTGCGGCATGTGGGATCCTCCCGGACCGGGGCACGAACCCGCGTCCCCTGCATCGGCAGGCGGACTCTCCACCACTGCGCCACCAGGGAAGACCCGAGAATCCATTTTTAACTCATACCTCAAATGGAGTCATTCTTCCTGTCAAGAGAAGTGTGCTACCGTGTGGTAAGTATAAATAGATGATCATCACAAGAAAAGAGGTAAATTGCAGTTTTGCTATTTTTGAATATCTATAAGAACAAAAGACTTGCAAATTAAAGAAAACAAGCAATTATTGGCAGAGATTGAGAATTTCTGAAAGGTCTGATTGAAGTAGAGTGTATTGCGACTCTCAGAGCAGGATCAGCAGAAACTGAATTCAAAAATTATAGCACTTCAAAAAAAAATCACTTAGGAAAGAGAAGTAGATATTACGACAACCTCACACCTATTATTTCTCAAAGATAATTGGACATTCATAATGGAAACCTATGCTTTTCACTTGTAGTTTACTACTTAAAACTACATTAGGCTGTAAGTAATAGAAAGCCCAATTTCCAGTGGCTTAATCACATATATATATGTGTTTCTTGTGTATCAAGAAGTCCAGAGTTAGTCTATTAACTCCAGGATGTCATTAATATTCAGACTCTTTTTATTTTAGATCAATCATCTTTGGCATGCAGCTTTCAACTTCCTGGTTAAATGTTACTCTCAAGAGTAACATTTGACTTAGATGAAGGCAGAAAGAATAGGTATGGCTAAAGAAAAAGGGTAAAGCTTCCCTGTTAGGTTTTTTTTGTGTTATTATTCCAAATGGGTCAGTTAAAATCTACTGACCAGAATTGTATACTATGGACATTCTAGCCAAAAGGAAGTTTGAGAGACTGAAAATTAGAGGAAAACAAAGAAAATGAGACTGTCTTGGATGTTGGGTGGCCAACATAGAATGTCTGTAACATTACAAGTACAGGTTTCCCCTGCTATCCAAAAGTAGAGTGCTCCTATGAAAGCTTTCCTAAACCAAAACTTAAAATGAAGAAGCAATTACCTTAAGACACACCTTGCTAATGGATATACAACATAAGTCAAAATAAAGCACTCAGACACAGTTCAAAGGTATGGTAGCTTGATGCTGAGATGCTGAGTGTAGGTCTGAGCAAGAGCTTGGCAGTCCCACTCTCATTGGTGGAGGTGCCCGCTGCCTCCATAATAACTATAAAAGTTGCTACAAAACAAACACTGACCATTATTTTGGCTTTTCACTTTTTTCCTTAAAAGTGAAAACCCTCTTCACATTTCTTTTTGTCTGCAAAAACCAGTACTAATGTAGATCTTTCCTAGAAGTTAAGTGGCATAAAGTGAACTTTCAAAAAGTGGGTGATACCTGTAAGCAAACTACATATTTACATTTATTTTTCAACAAAATCTTTTTTGTTTTTATAAAATACTGAGATTAAGGAATCTCTAAGTTTTGGCAGGAAAACTCTGTGATCCAGTAAACGTTGTCTGACAAATACAGTAAAGATTCTGCTACTGAGATTGGGTATGGCCTATTATACATTATACATATCTGAATCCCCCACAATCCTTAATAATTCTTTAAAATTGTAATATATAATAAGATTAACTATAAAACTGAGAAATAAAATAGCAAGTATTTTATTTAAAAATCATGAGATAGCCATTTGAAAGTATCTGGTTTTCAAATATGGCAAGTAGCAACATGTAGTTACCACTGATTCATACCGTATGACTCAAATTCATGCTGAATAAGGGTAAAGGTAGATTGTATGCAAGGGAGACACCCAAGTGATATACTCAGAATGTCTTCTTCATGTCAAGAACTGTAAATGGTCTGCCATTTTTCCCTACTTGCAAGTTAACAAGTTAGTGTGTCACAGTTTCATGGATGTTGGCAGAAAACATGAGACTCCTGGATTAGTGTGGTATTGGCATTAGGATACAGATTTATGGAACAGAATAGAGAGTCCAGACATAAAGTCACACATATATGATCAACTGATTTTCAACCAAAGTGCTGAGTAATGGATAAAAAACAGATATTTGAACAAACTGTGCCATAACAACTGAATGTCTTTATTCAGAGAAAAAATAAACCTAGAGTGGTATCAGTGGGAAAGAGAGTAAGGACATCCAAATCTGCTCCTTCAGAACAGTAATGAAAACACTAGGAAAAAAAAGGTCAAAATCAACTTTTTTTTCAGAACTCTGGAAATGAACTAGATTCTTAGAGTGTTTACTCAAGAAAAATAGCAGAATATTGGTAAGAAAGGTGAGCTCTATGGCATTTTAATTAGTCTTATTCCCATCTCCCCCTTTCCAGCTTCACAGTAGCTTTGGAAACCAACAGTTTTACAATCATGGCAGCTGTGGAAACCAGTGGCCTAGCAATCTCTAGAGGGAACATAAAGGGTTTGAATCTCCAAAAAACCAAATTCCTAGAAAACTGTCATTATCTGACAAGTAAGAAGTGCAAGCAAGAATAAAGGCTAAGGCAGAGTTGTCAACTGCTGTCTGAGTGCTGAAGGCAGGCACCAACACATACACACAGAGCACTGTAGTAACAGTTAGGAGAATTACTAGTTCAAGGCATTTAAGGAAATCTCTAATTGTTAGTTGACCACTAAGCTAATTGAGCAGAGACTTCTGTGGGCACACAGGACAAAAAAATACAGACTTAACAGAATTAGTTCAGTAAAATCATTAATAAAGAGCAACAAGAAAAAAAATGGGGAGGAGAAATCTAATTTCCAGAGTTGCCACATTATATTATTATTAAAGTCCAGTTCTCAATTAAAAATTTTTGATACATACAAAGAAATAGGAAAGTATAGCACATACCATTGAAAAAAGCAGTCAATACAAACAATCCCTGAGAAAACCAGACTTCAGACTTACTAGAAAAGATTTTCTGTAAGCTATTTTAGATATGTTCAACAAAAGGAGATCATATTTAAGGTACTAAAGGAAAGTATGAAGATAATATCTATCAAATTAAAGAATATCAATAAAGAGAGAATATTATTTAAAAAATAGAAATTATAGAGTTTAAAAGTACAAAAACAGAAATGCAAAATTCACTACAGAGGTCCAATAGCTGATTTGAAGTGGCAGAAAAAAGAATCAGTAAACTTGAAATTAAATATGATGAGACTTTTGGGGAGAGAAGGACAGGTTTACTAATCCAGTCCAAAAATAGCTTGAGAAACTCAGGAAAGGAGATTGACTTGGAGTTTTTATGGTACAGAGATTTGGGCCAAGGGCAGGGTTCCCTTACATATGGGGTTTGAACTTCCCACTGGTGCTAAAGGAGACCACATCTGGGCTTTCTTATCAGCTTGCTCAGATATGAAGCAAAATGGGAAGCCAGAGAAGTGAGACCTAAAAACTGTCAACACACATAAAATGATGGAGTCAGACTCTTTAATACACTTGTAATAGTTAAAAACTTCTTAGATCACAAACTGTGTGTTCAATAAAAGAACAAGAATTGATAGAGTTGACTTCAAGCTTAAACACTTTTGCTCTTCAAAAGAAACTTCTAAGAAAATGAAAAGTCAAGTCACAAACTAGGAGTCCTATATATACTTACTAGACCTGAATCCAAAACAAATACCTTTTATAAATCAATAACAAGACACAAAAAAGTAAAGAAATTGGTCAAAGTTTTAAATGATCACTTCACAGAAGAAGCTATACAAATTGTTAGTAATCACATGAAAATATACTCAACCTCATTTCTCATGAGTGAAATGAAAATTAACACAACAATGAGATAACTTTATCCATCCTTTACAATGGCTAAAATCAGAAAAACTCAATAGTAAGTATTGTAGAGGATGGAGAGGCACCAGTAGTCTCAAACATTGCTGAAAGGAATGTGAAATGACACAACCAATTTGGTAAACTGTTTGGGAGTTCCTAATAAAATTAAACATATACCTATAGTATGACCCATCTTAGACTTTACCCAAGGGAAATTAAATCATATTTGCTCACAGAGACTTGCATAATAATGTTTATATTAAGTTTAATCCCCCTTGGAAACAAATGTCCATCAAGAGGTGAATTTGCAACTCAGTGTGGTTTATTCACTCAACGGAATACTATTCAGTAATAAAAATAAACTATTGACACACACAACAAAATGGATGAATCAAGAAAACATGCTGTTCAAAATAGGCAGGTATAAAAGAGTACATACTGAATGATTCCAGATATAAAAGAGTACATACTGAATGATTCCAGCTTGTCTGACATTTTAGAAAATACAAATCTAATACAGAATGAGAGTAAATAGATGGTTGCCTTGTCCTAGGACAGGAGAGAAGGTAGGTATTGTCTGTGAGAGGATACCAAAAAACTTTTCAATGAGATGAAATGTGGTGGTTACTCAGGTGCATGAATTGGTTACACCTCATCAAAATATTTACTGAAAATGTATTTGACCACATATAAATTGCACCTCATTAAAGTTATTAAAGATAACATGAACCTGCATAATACAATTTTCTTTTATTTTCTATAAAATATTACTGTTATTAATAAGAGAATAATACTAAATAAATGAATTTGAAAATATTTTATAATAGAATAATCAAGATATATCTTTTTATGAGATCAAAAGTAAGGCAAGATTACTATTGTGAATGAGGTAATTATACTGTCCGCCTGAAGAATGCATTGCCAACAAAACAATCATTAATTTATAACAGAGGTGGCTTCATTGTACTGACAATTTCATGCTGTTGCTCAGAAACAGGAAATTTTATATCTTAAGTATTTAATAATTCTATTATATGTAATATTTGCCTTTCTGGGAAATATAAATGCTTGAAGACAGATTTAAACATTATCATCTGTTTCTTTCTAGGTTTTTAGGCCAAATAAAAATACACAGTATTAAAATGTACTTTCTCTTTAGCTTAGAAAGTTTGTTGAAAATACAACTATTTTATTGTGCATCCTGTTGGTATTAAATTTTTCTTCATTTTGCTGATGACTGGTAGGTAATTAATTTCACCAATAACTTATGCAAAAATTAAACAAAACATAAGTATTACTGTGGGAAGTATGCTTATCATTCTTAGAGAAATACAATCATAAATCATCCATTCCTGGTCTCTAAGATAGTCTCAAAGATCTAAGATTTTGGTGCATCCTGCAGCCTTTTTATTCATATATTTATTTTCCTTTTTACTACCCACTTAACTCTTTACTAACTTTTGACAGTGATTCTGCTTTTGACAGTTAATAATGGAAGCTATTACATCAAAGCAATGTGAGCAGCATTAATTAATACTAAAAGCAAGCTCAAAGTAAAAGACAAAACTCTCTTCCAGTTTGATAGAGACAAACAGACCAGTGTTTAGAGTAGGAAACAAATTGTTTTTCTTCTCCTTTGGTTTGCTAGGCTTGATCATGACCCAAAGGGACAAGTGCATTAGATATACCAACTTGCACTTGGCTCCATAAAATGCCATTTTCAATTCTAGATTATGTGCTTAGTGAGAAATGCCTCCGCTCATGAAGCTTGTGTGCTGTTGAATAAAGTCTACTTTGGGGATAAATGACATTGTTCTGTTTGAATAGAAAGCAATTTGCTGTACCTGAAGATCATACCATTATTAGAGAGATGCATGAGCACCAGTGTGGGCATTCCAACTTCTCCTTTCCCCTGGGGACATGTTAGGTAATGTAATACTCTTTGGCAATGAGTCTCTTGTCTATTTAGTGCATATTGCCAGACATCAGACTTGCTCCAATATCTGGTAAAAATCATCTTCTTTTAGGAGAAGACTTAAGGACTATGAGGCAATGACTTATTACCTTAGCATCAAGCCAGTTGTACCGTCAACCTTCTCTTAAATGGTGCCTCAGTCCTAATGCCCAACATGTGTTTTGTTGTCTGTTATCATTCCACCACCTTGCCTCTGAGGTCCAGTAACTTCGTTCTTTATGTATGCTTCTATGGCAGACCCTTCCAAATTAAAGGTCATATATATTTATTTTAGTTTTTCTCTTTGCACACAATGCCTAGCATTATTTTTGTAATACATATTGAACTACATAGCTGTTTACTGAAATACAGCCTTTTCTTTAGAACTTCTCATTGTTGTGCTGTCTCCATTGTTTTTTTAAGTCTAGAGACCTGTCCTGAAACCTAAACCTTTTTAATCCCTGGTATTAGCAACCAACTCTCATGCTTACCTAAGAATCGAGATTTTTTTCTATACTGTCCTTTTTTTGATAGTTCCTCATAAACCTCAGGACCTGCATAATCTCTTGTTTCTGTTCCACCTCTGCCCCAGTAGATGTGCCCCTGTCCAAATTCTTATATCATTAATGATAGATCAAAGATATACTATGTGTTTCTTAGGAATAAATAAATATACTGCCTAGGAATAAAGAGTATGCTTTTAGAAAGAACACTGACTCAGGAAGCTCAGTGAACTAAATAATACCTTATTTGTTGTACCCTTTAGTTTCCTAAATTCTACTTCTCTAGAAGGTTAAGTATTTAAGCTTATGTTGTAGTACTTCATTTCAAGGCATTTATTTGAGCATATACTAGTTCAAAAAAGCACTCATCTTTCAATAGGCAATTTAATAGCCTGAACAGGTTAACGTAACATAAACATTTTGATCACTTTTCCCCTTTCAAGGATGAATCCTCTGAAAGAGGGGACAAATATGCACTTATGAGGGATAAGACTATGCTTATTAGGCACAATATGTAGCACCTAATGTGTGTTTCATAAATATTTTTTACACAAATAGAAACAGCCAACTCCTAACATAATTAATACATGAGAGTTTGTAAATCTTCAGTCATTTAATTTCTGAAATCTCTTGAACACTATGAAGGATAACTACAGACACCCCCTTTATTATTTTCAAAAAGAAAGGGTGACCTTTCAAGTCCTTAGGAAAGAAGTAAACTCATCTTCAGTGAAAAGAGCAGAGCACTGAAAATGAATTTGTATTTGTACAATATCAAACATTGATTTTTTTAAAAAAACATGCATCATAAACTATTTCAGATGTGAGAATCCTTCTATCGCAATTTAAGGAATGGTGCCAGTTAGCACATGATTTTTTTTCACCATTTCCCCCACTTTCAAAACTACAAATTAGATTATTCAAATGTGCTCTCAAAGAGGTTACCCCTGGAAACCACTCTTAGGCTTCACCGGGTATAGAATAGCCTGGCTGCTGATTGGTTTTAGCCTCAGGGAATATCTCACCAAGGCACAGCAGTCTCCAATGACTACCAATTAGTTTCCCAGTGTGATGCTAGGTATTGCCTGTGGTCATTAATGCCATATTTGCTAAAGGGCTTCACTGTTTACTGATTGCCCTTTCCTTCATTCACAGTTAAGACAAGGAAGACAAACAATTGCAGGTTTAAAATTTAACTCTCAAAGTTCTCAAGTTTAAGATTTTTACATTCAAGACACTTTTCTTTCGGATATTCTACCCATTCAGTTACAGAATTGTAGAGCTCAGAACAGACTTTTTCTTCTTTTCTTTCTTTTCCACAAATTTCTCCCTTCCGGTAGCATGATGGGAGAAATACTCTCCATTTTATTCACATCATTTAACTTTTCATTTTAATTACTTCTGAAATTAAATGTTTCAGTTAATATTTTTTCTCTTACAGCTTTTGTTAATATCTCAAACATTAAAATTAAGAAAAATAATAAATTTTCTGATAAACATGAAATTCACAGTGCACTGGCATACTAGTTATTGGAACTTGGACAACTGGCTTTATAAATTGGCTGATGGATTATTCAACCCTATGGAATCATTTAATTGGTAAATGGCAAATTCAATCTAATTTTCTTAATACCTGAACTTCTATTTAAAAATTATAATGGGGGCTTCCCTGGTGGCCCAGTGGTTGAGAGTCTGCCTGCCGATGCAGGGGACGCGGGTTCGTGCCCCGGTCCGGGAGGATCCCACATGCCGTGGAGCAGCTGGACCCGTGAGCCATGGCCGCTGAGCCTGCGCGTCCCGAGCCTGTGGTCCGCAACGGGAGAGGCCACACAACAGTGAGAGGCCCGCGTACCGCAAAAGAAAATTAAAAAATAAAAATAATAATGTCAGTCAACAAAATAACATAGTAACAGTTATTTTTATGGGTTCCTTAACTTAGAATATGATACAATTTTAGCGAATAGAATGACTGACGTTTCTATACTTTAGATGGGGCTAAGGAGGAAAAGAAGCTACAAACCATATTTAAAGGAGCTAAATATAGTTTGCAATAACCAGCAATAATAATTGATTGTACATTTATCAGACAACCTGTAGATTCATTCATACACCAAAATACTTGTAACTTTTAGAGCTCAGCAATGTAAATATTTGTAAATTTAGGCAATAGTATGGATTTGGGAACTATACAATGGGCATGCCCCTACTAAAGCTGTATCATAAAGGCTGGCTATCTCTGGATTACTATATTGTGTTAAATATGGATGATATTTTATGCACTTATTTTTTATAAACAACTTACTGCTTGATCCTGCCCCATTATTCAAATAGTAGTTATATTTCTATACTTTGCTTTCTCAAGTTTCCTTACATAGTAATTTAGATAGAGTTAGTCTTGGTCTATCAGTTCTACCAAGTTGATAGATTAATAATGATAAAACACTGGTAATTATGGAGATCAGTTACTATGTCATAGGCACTCTGCTAAGCCTTTAACATGCACTATTTCATTTTATCGTCACATCAAATAGAAATTATTACCATCATGTATAAGAAAGCTGAACCTCAGAGGGGTCATATAATTGTCCTAAATTCATACAATCATGAAAAGACTGTGTCAGAATGTTAACACAGCCAGTTTAGATTCCAGAGTCCCAACTTTTAAACATTCTGCACTATTGCTCCTAGTTCTGGTAGAATAAATATTGATTTGCAAAGTAGTCAGACTAACATTTTCACAAACCATTGAATCTCGGGATTGGAGAGGACCTTGAAGATCCTCCAATCTAATGTCTAATTAACTTTCTTTGTGATCACAACAATGTTGTCACCCAACTCTCAAACAACTTTCCACCAAAGGCCTCACTAGCTCCAAGTGTGGCCCATTCAGTGGAGAAATAGTTGAACTGCTTGAAAGTTATTTCTCATAATGTGTTTTTGGCCTACTTGTATCTCTCTTCAAAGTATTCTAGTTCCCCCTCCTTGAACTCTGAGTCAGGGTTTCTCTCATCTCAGACTCAACATTCATTGAATATCTGCAATGCACTAGGCAAGTGTTTTATTAAATATATGTTACCTCATTTATTCCTAACCATAATTGTATGAAGTAAATATTTTTTCTTTAAAAAGGCTAAGAGAAATTGAATAATTGGCCAATAGTTGTAGAACAAATAAATGGTGGACCTCAGAGAGTACATATGTCTTCTGACTCCAAATCCATTTACCCTAGAGAATCATTCTTACAAATTTATAACTTAATAAATTTTGATTCACAATAGGTATAATTATAACTCCCATTCATTTTCTATTTCTATATTCTGCTATGTTTTAGCATTACTTTTAGGAACTCAAATATTTTCCTTGTTCTACCAACTTGGCTTTATATTCTACTTTATGTTTGCAAATAACTTAAGCTAGCCCTTACTCCTAGACTGAAATATGACCATTCAAAGAAATTCTCCAGTCAAATTGATTTCTCTCTTCCTTATCTTCAAAAGTAAAACCCTGCGCTTCCCTGGTGGCGCAGTGGTTGAGAGTCCGCCTGCCGATGCAGGGGACACGGGTTCGTGCCCCGGTCCAGGAAGATCCCACATGCCGCGGAGTGGCTGGGCCCGTGAGCCATGGCCGCTAAGCCTGCGTGTCCGGAGACTGTGCCACAACAGGAGAGGCCACACCAGTGAGAGGCCCGAGTATCGCAAAAAAAAAAAAAAAAAAAAAAAGTAAAACACATACTAAGGGAATAACTAGGAAAAGATTTATGCAGAATAACCTCTAAATATGATATATTCACCCTGAACTAGAAGGACACTGTGAAGACAAAGCAAACATCAAATTAGGAAATATTTTAAATACATAATTTAGAGGGGAAATATTTTCAGTCTATTTATATCACAGTAATTATGTTGCCTTGGAAACATCTTTAACCTGCTTATGTAAACTAATATCATTTGCCAATTGCCCATGTATATATTTTATGCATAGGGGAATGACCTATTTTAACTCAAAAAAAGATACATGAAACATTATGAAATTTTAACCAGTATTAATTTTATGCATTATAATTATTTTATAATTCTTAAATGTGAGCTAACTTAGATAAAATGTTTATATTAGTTTATAATTTCCTTTATCAAAATTTTGTTTCAGAAAAGGGTAATGTAATCTGATTTTTGGCATTGGCATCAACACATTACATGTTAAAGTTTTTAAAATCCTTTTCTCACAACATGTAGGTATAGCTCTCATGCAAGGAGATACAACATCTGATTCACTCAGATTCTCCAACCATATATCTTGAGGCCAAAAAATTAGAAATAATTGTTAGATTCAAGCCATGTAATTAGACAGCATAACATCTAAGATACTTTTTTGTCAGTTTTCTAAAAAAGAATTTTAGTAAGTGATACATTACATCATAAAAATCCTCCTTCAATAGGCCTTTTAATGATGATAAATAAAGAACTTATGCAAATCCAAGCAATTAATCCTTCTAAGTATTCCACTGAAATCACTAATAAGGCACCCAGGAGGGAAATACACACATAAATTATTCTTTTGTGAATTCAAGCTTGGGACTGCCATATTTTTTTTCTCTACCCTTAAGAACAGTTAGTTTCAGTAGTAATTACATTCCTTTAAGCTTTTATTTAAATTAAAGTGTGGATTTGAAAGACATGTGTAAAATAAAATCATATTGCATAAGTTAACAAAATAAATATAAAGTTATTTTAGATATTTCATTGAGCGTTTTCTTAATCTTCTTAGAATTTTTCTTTGAGGAAATGCCTAAGATGTCATATTCTTAATAAAAATGGAATTTATAGATACACAACTACAAGTAAATATTTGAAACCTAAAAAACAATAATGAGTACAATGCACATGAAAATCAAAAGTACTATGACTACATTAAAA
Source organism: Leucopleurus acutus (assembly GCF_964270905.1). Classification (NCBI taxonomy): domain Eukaryota; kingdom Metazoa; phylum Chordata; class Mammalia; order Artiodactyla; family Delphinidae; genus Leucopleurus; species Leucopleurus acutus. The sequence continues at coordinate 70,882,726 of NC_139152.1, forward strand.
GGACCATCCATGATAAGTATACACAACCTTATGGAAATGGCAAGTTATACTCCCAGCTGACCTTTAATTTATTCACCATGTTAAGAATGTACCATTAAATAACCCCCAATGTTGCCTTCCAGTGAGGAAGCTGTGTTAGGCAAATAAAACAGAAAACACATTACTAGATACTGCAACAGATATGAATGTTACAATATTCATTATATACCTGATATGACAAGTTCATAAAGGACAAAGTTCTTGGGTCTAAACTTTGGAAGTACAAGTGTCATGTATTCTTGTTAAAACATGGATCCTTAGTGGAAGCACAATAACCTAATCATAGATATGTTCTCAATACCTATTTTGAAAGAAAGAAATAAAATAATATTTTATAAGTTATGATAGCATAAAAAATTATTCAATTAGAAGTGAGTCTTTAGTTAAGAGGACTTGCTGTGTATTAAACAAAAATAAGAATAGAGCTACCATATGATCCTGCAATCCCACTCCTGGGCATATATCTAGAGAAAACCATAATTTGAAAAGATACATACACCCCAATGTTCATAGCGGCACTATTTACAACAGCCAAGACATGGAATCAACCTAAATGTCCATTGACAAATGAATGGATAAAGAAGATCTGAGTTATATATATATATATATATATATATATATATATATATATATATATATATATATATATATATATATATATATATAAAAATCTACAGTGGAATATTACTCAGTCATAAAAAAGAATGAAATAATTCCATCTGCAGCAACATGGATGGACCTAGAGATTATCATACTAAGTGAAGTAAGCCAGACAAAGACAAGTATCATATGACATTGCTTACATGTGAAATCTAAAAAAATGATACAAATGAACTTATGTACAAAACAGAAATAGACCCACAGACATAGAAAAGAAAGTCATGGTTACCATAGGGGAAATGGGGGCAGGGGATAAATTAGGAGTTTGGGATTAACATATACACACTACTATATATAAAATAGATAACCAACAAGGACCTACTGTATAGCACAGAGAACTATATTCAATATTTTCTAATAACCTATAAGAGAAAAGAATCTGAAAAAGAATAGATAGATGTATATGTATAACTGAATCACTTTGCTATATACCTGAAACTAACACAACATTGTAAATCAAGTATACTTCCATAAAAAAAAATGCAAAAAAAGAATGATGAGCCATGTATACTGAAGATTATAAATAAAATGAGAAAACTCCTTTAAATATTCAGGCAGTGAAAAACAGGTTACTATTAGAGAAACAAAAATCTAGCTGATGACAATAGGACAATCTCTAGAGAGTTTCAAGTTGAGAAGATTGTGATTCAATAATTGTCTACCCAACAGAGCTGCCATTCATAAACAAATTTATAGAAAATATACCACCCATGTGCCTTTTCTTGAGAGTGAAATCAAAACTCAAATATAAAAAAAAACAAGATAAAAGGAAATCAACAGTGAAGGCTTTCTTAATTTTATCATGGTTAAGATAATAAATGTTTCTTGATATTGATAGTACTCATCAGGAGATTAACAACCACAAATTTTGTCAATAAAAATATAGAAAATGGAGCGAAAAAAATAAACAGTAATAATGGTGCTCAATTTCTGCTTTCTATGCCCAGTGAGGGCATGAGTCTTTTCTCACTGGATTGTCCTTGCATTTCCACTATCCAGTATAATGCCTGGCACAGAGTAGACTCTTAAGCTGTATCTGTTGAGTGAATCACCTTGGTGTGAGAGATAAGGAGTTAATACTGCTTCATTCTTGACATTGCTAATTTTGGAAATATGTATATGAATATACATAATACTTAAAGGTACGTATTATGGTGGATCAGAATAACCCTTTGTTTTTGCAAGCTTCATTTTAAGACACTCTTAATTAGAAGTCTGAGATGAGGCAGGGCTTGAGGTGCTATGATTAGGGCACTGACAAAAATACTATTTAGACAGCCAGGATCTTGTTAGTTTTCCAGAATTAAGGAGAAAAGAGAAGGGAAGATTCCATGGGGGAAACCTGAACCTCCTGAAATACACTGTGATTGAGATGGCAGAAGTCTCTCTCTGAAAAGAATGACTGCATGAGTGGCTGTGAGAACTGCGAGGGCTGGACACCAGGCACCATAGCCCAGACGACCTCAGGATGGAATTGTCATGGAGAAACTGGAACTCCCAATAGTGCCTGATGACCTTAAATATATCTGTTTTGGACTGTGTAAGGAGTTATTGTGCCTGCGATCACCAGAAGGTATAAACTAGGGCTTTACACATTATTTTTATTGGTAAAATATTTTATACCAATCTTAGAGAGTGGGCACTCAAAGTGGAATAGACATATAAATAAATGTTTCTGTGCTTATAACTACTGTGCATGTACAATATTATAGATTATTGCATTTTTATTTACATTTTTCTTATATTCTAAAAACATATTATGAAACATGTATTCAATTACAATAAATATTTTTATTTTCTTGTTTAATTTCCATCATATCTAAAAATTACAAAATATGGAAGTATTTGTGCTATAATAAAGTTGGAGGAAAGGTTATAATATTTGTTGAAATACTATGTGTTTTGAATAGACAATATTTACTTGTTCAAGTTTTCTCTGCCTCTTTGGTGTTCGTTCTCTCTCCCTCACTCTTTCTCTCTCCCTCCTTCCCCATCTCTTTCTTTCCTTTTCCTATCCTTTCCTCCTTCTCTTTTTCTGAGTAACATAAGACAGCTATCCCCAATGTCCCATATCCATTTCCTTGTAAAACTGAAGTTAAAATATCTCTAACATGGCCTAAAGTACAACACTGTCACACATGTATACTTATTCTTGGTATAAATCTAAAAGACATGCTACTAAAATAATCAAACCCCAATAATTAAATATTGAGAGTAAATTTTAGAAAGCACTACTTCGTTTTGATTAGAAATATTAACAGAATGTGCTTGGTAACACCTGTAAAAATATGTTTCCTTCAAGAGATTAGCAATACTTATTATCCAAACAAATTAAATTTGGAATTTAGAATTTTATTCTGCATTCAGTTGGAAATGTTCTATCAAGTTTCAAGACAGCAAAAACAACTGAGAAAGTAGATGTGAAGTAATACTTTTCTCATATCATCAAACACAGACATAAATAATAATAATAAACAACAAATAAACCAACTAACCAACAAACAAAAAATACTAGAAAATCACAAAAGTGAAGATTAGGACAACCAAAACATTGGTAAATCAAAATTTTATAACTCATGTATTTATAAAAATCTGCATATGCATTTGATGGCAACTGTAAATTATGATAAATGTCATTTTATAATGGATTTACCAGTTTCACCATAATCTTGGGCATTGTGTTGAAACATAGATTTGTATTAAATAATATTGTTTTTAATTAAGCAGTTCACTTGATTTTCCAGTCCAAAAGACTATAGATACTTTCATTCATTGACATTTATTTTTAATTTTTTTAATTAAAAAAATTTGTTGAGGTATAGTTGACTCATTTAACATTTATTTATTGCCTTTCTTATATAAGGTATTGTACTAGATGCTTATATATATCAGGGTTCTTAAGTTGGGCATTATGGACATCTGGGGCCTGATAATTCTTTAATTATTTGTTGTGTGTATTAGTTAGGATTCTCCAGAAACTAACAGTATGAAGGGGTGTGTGTGTGTGTGTGTGTGTGTGTGTGTGTGTGCATGAAATCTGCAGGGTCAGTCGACAAGCTGGAGATCCAGGAGAGCTGATAGTGTGTATTTTCAGACCAAAGGATGGCAAGAAGAATCAACATTTTAGTGCAAGTTCAAAGGGAGGAGAAAGCTAGTGGCCCAGTTTGAAGGCAGGCAGGCAGGCAGGCAGGAGGAATTCTCTCTTACTGGAGGAGGATCAGGCCTAGAGGTTCTAGTTAGGCCTTTAACTGACTGGATTAAAGCCACACATCTTAGGGAGGGTTTTACTTAGTTCACCAATTTAAATGTTAATCTCATCCCAAAACACATCACAGATTAATATTTGACCAAATATCTGGGTACCCTGTGGCCTAGTCAAGTTGACACATAATATTTAATATTATTGCAGAAGCTAGTCTTGTGCATTGGAGGATGTTCAGCAGCATCTCTAGCCTCTAAACACTAGATACTAATAGCACTCCTCTTATTCAGTTGTGACAACAAAACAACGGCAATAACAAAGTGTTTCTAAGCATTGCAAATGTCCTCTAGGTGAAAAAAAATATCTGGTTGATAGCCACTCTCACACATTATCATCTTTAATATTCACAACAAATTTTCTAGGAAGATAATATTATTATCACTATATAAATGAGAAACTGAGGCTCAGAATAATTAGGTAATGTGCCTAATGTTGCAAAGCTAATACAGTTATGAAACCAGTATTTAAATTCATGTCTGTCTGACTCCAGACTGCATTCTATTTTTAGTACTTCAGGCTATCCAACTGGCAGCTGAAAGCTGAACTGGAAGCTCAAGAGACAGATTGGCCAAGAAATATAGGTTATGAGTCAATATAGCATACAGAAAGTAGTTGAATCCATAGTTGTGGAAGATAAATTTCATTCACTTAGGAGAAGCAATGTAATTATTAGCCTCAAGAGGAAGGAAAACTTTCTGAGGGAAAATATGGAATCTTATAATTCCCCATGGATTTGGTGGTCCATATAAGCCAACCTAATTGAGCTGAATCAAAACATCATTGTGGTGATATTTATGAGTCATTGAGTCTCTTCTCAAGAGACTTCTTCCCCTTCTACTGTGAAATATTCACAATAAAATTATTTCCTCTGGAAGGCATGTGTGTTTATGTGTGTGTTAAAATTTATTAACACATGACCACAAATTAATATATTGGACTAATAAAATATTACCTAATAAAAAACAGAGGTTTGAGATGAAAAGAATATGAAATAAGTAAATTTAGATGTGCATAATAAACATAGGATGAGCTGTTCTGGGGAGAGAAAAAAGTAAGCATAAAAAAGCTATCTCCATCCTAAACAAGAGTAAGTAAAATGGATGAGATTCTATGATTTTGTAATATCCTGGCTTATTCCCACAAAATTAGGATAAATAAGAGAACTGTCTAGGGTTTTGCTTATAATCTGTGGTAACTATCCTCCAAGATGATTTTCAGTTACTTTTGCCTTATGGTATCCATTTCCTTGTGTAGTTCTCTCCCACACTGAATAGAATTGACTTGTGGAACAAACAGGATATTCCAGGAATAACAGAGTATGACTTCTGAATCTAGGTCTTTAAGGTGATTGTGCCTTCCTCCATGGCTTCTGTTGGATCACTCACTCTGAGGAAACCAGCTACACTAAGGAAAGGTCAACATAATGAGGAACTTGAGGTTTCCTGCCAACAGTTAGCACTAATTTGCCAGGCAAGTAAGTGAGCCATACAGGAAGCAGATATACCAGCTCAGGTTAAGCCTTCATATGACTGCAGCCATGCCAACATCTTAACTGAACCCTCATGAGAAACTCTGAGCTAGAACTACTTAGCTAAACTATTCTTAAATTTGTGACACTGAGAAACCGTGAAATGATATTTATTGTCCTTTTAAATGACTAAATTTTGAGGTATAATAATTTGTTAGGCAGCAATAAATGAATAGAACATCCATTTAGAAGTAGGCTAGGATAGAGAGAGACATCAAAAATATTTAAGTAGTCATATTTTTACTTGGTCTATCTTCACCATAAATATGCAAACTAAGATTTCAAGATTGAAACACAAAGCTACCATAGAGTTGATTTCTAAAGCATTTTTCATTGAACCTATGTATGATTCCACTAACGGTATAAGTTAACGGAGCCCAAATATAGGAAAAGATTGACATAATATATTTGAAAATAAAATAAATATACTAAACCCTCCCAATCCTTCATACTTTCTCAATAGGGAGACAAACCATTAGAGTGTGGGGGAAAAACGCTTCCAAAAAAATTCTCCAATTGGAAAATTCTAAAATGCCTTTTATTAGCTAGTTTAAATATGCTTGAACATCAAAATCAGTTCACATAAAACTAGACTAAATCTATAAAAGTCAGCCAGAATTCAGAGCATCATGTAATTTGTGTACTACAATCAATTGAACCTATTGATGACTAGTAAACACTAGATGGGGTATTATGCAAGAGTTCAAAAACTGATTAAAAAGTTCAAAATGATTTCCCAAAGAAAGGCATTGACTTTATTGCTATTGATTTAACCTGAAGCAGTCCATATGTAAACACTACTGTATTTGCAACTTATAAAATAATCAGCTTAAAATGAAAAATTAAAGTACACTGATCAATTGCTCAAGAAATTTAAGTTTTATGAAAGAGTTATAACAAACCCAGTGAAACTATATACTTATGTAATTTTAGAAGTCAAATTATATTTTAAGCTATATGTCACTTTGTCTACAGCTATTATAAATGATGGTAACTTAATGATAACCTTTGAAAGGCATTTATTTGTAATGATTTAAAAATATGTTTCAACAAGGGATGCCAACAGTGGATGCCAATTGGTTCATTCCCCAACCAGATTTTCACTCTCATCTTAAGTGTTATGACATCTTTAGCTCTTTAAAGACAAATCAGTATGGGCCTTTCAGGCAGATGCAATTACTGTACTCACTTCTGGTTTAAGTTTTTGTGAGGTACATTACTTTGTAGGTAGTCCAAATTTTTACTGAAATATCTCCAATGATGCATATTAAAAAAACAAAATCAATACTCTTTAATAAAAACATGACATTTAAATGAACTTTGCAAGAGTCTGAGAAGAATTTTCACTAAGTAAAACGCGGTTCTCAATGTGTGGTCTCGGAACCAGCAGCACAAGCATCACCTGGGCATCTGTTATCAATATAAACTGCTGAGCCCCAATTTAGACATACAGAATGTGAAACTTTGTAGGTAGAGCTCAGCAATTTTTCTTTTAATAAGTCCTCCATGGGATTCAGATGCATGGTAAAGATTGAGGACCAACTAGAAAGTAGAAGAAACTGGACTAATAAACACAATCAGAACTACACATGCTTATTGGCAAAGACAACATCTCACACTCAAAAATAAGTAGGGGGAGGTTTGGGCTCAGATCCACTAACCACTCCTAATTCAGAAATACAGACTCTGTTACTCCAACCACAATCAAAACAAAAGCAAAAAAGGTATCTACTCTTCTACTACATGACACTACCTTCTGAGACTGCCAAAATTCTGTCCTCACATGTTTCCAAAAATTATGTTTCTTACTATAAGCATTCAGAGAGTAAATTATTAACACACAGTGTTATTGCAATACATTATAGACATATATTGATGCCAATAACTCTGGAAGTAATAGATCCTGATAATGGCAGTTTTTATTTGTGTTCATTTGGGAGCAACAACTAATAATATGGAATTAATACTGTGACTTTCTCACAGTCTAAAAATGTGGTATTAAGAGTAGAGGCCAATCTAATCTCTTACATTCCAAAGACTCACACAAGTTGAAGAAAATTTTCTTAAAACAAAACAAAGCTCTCTGTTACACCATGAAACAATCTAACAAAATTAATCAAATTTTAGTTTTTCAACCTTAACCTGATTTTTCTCGCAAGTACATTCAACGACACCTCATTATCTTTATTCTCAATACCCCAAAATATCTTCAAGGCCCCTTCCCTGTGTTCCTATAAAGGGGTCTTTCCCTTACCACATTTTGTTCTTTGCCATTTAGTTATCTCTATTTTCTTTCACAACACTTAAAAGAGTGTGATATTCATTTTTATGTGTTTTATTATTTAATATGTATATTTTCCTCCCATAGTTTCTTCAGAACAGTGGCCATGTCCTTTTTCTTTACATTGAATGTCTAGAAACTAGATTAGTGCCTGAGATGTTGTAGACACAATAAATATGGGTGGAATGAAGGAATAAATGAAATGGATAAATGCTTGGCTGTCTGTCTCACTTTTCATTGGGTTCTTCTGAACTATTGTTGTATCAGACACATGGTGGGCGTGTAACAACTATTTGCTCAATTAAAAAATTTGCTAATTTATTGAAACTACTTTTCCTAGCCTTAGCTTTGCCTTTAAATTAAAAAGTTAAAGTTACAGATATTTTATGATTTATATGTATTCAAATAAAGTTTTTCCCCTTTATGTGATTTCTTGCCATAATTCTGACCTGACACAAGTTCCACATTTCTGCTTGTCTATAAGCCTTGAAGTATCCCTGATTAACTCCCAGAGCAGGAGTCTCTGACGCAAACATAGATAAAAGAGAAATTATCATAAAATTTAAAATGTTTCCTTAGATTATTTTGTTTTTCTCTTTTATTTTAAAAGACATGTTATCCAATTTATAGGATTTTAAAAATAAGGTAATGGAATTAAAATGTATGTTCTATTTGTCAGGCATAGTACTTTATCTACATTACTGTATCAATTTATATACAAAATTTCTAAAATAATTTTTAGCCCCTCTGTTTTATAGAATAGGAAACTAAGTGTCAAAAATAATTAATTTGTCTAATGTGAACTCATCAGTGTGTTTTACATCTAAAAATTATACTTAAGTCTATTTGATTCTTCTAATAGATGAGTTACCTCTTGTGTAACAAATAACCCCAAATTTAGTGGCTTAAAACAACCGAACTTCATTACTTTCTACAATTCTATGTGTCGCTAATGGTTCTTTGAGTCTAGGCTGGATTAGCTGATCTTTATTGTCAGCTGTGGCTTGACTGGACCTAGATAGTGTAGGATGGCCTCACTCACAGACCCAGAGGCTGGCCATCAACCACAGTGCCTCAGTTCCTCTTTACATGGACTTTCCATCAGGTTGGCTCAGGCTGTTCATGGGATGAGATCAAGTCCCATTACATAAATACTTTTCAACCTCTGCTTGCATAATATTTGCTAATATCTCATTGACAGAGAGCACACTGAACTCAGAATGAATGTACACAAGTCACATGGCCAAGCCTAGATTCAAAGGAGAAACTTCTTCCCATACAGTTTTTAGAACAAGGTCTGAATTGTGTTTTTATCCAAATAATCTCAATTGCACATACTCAAGATACAAGTAAATTCCTGGATGTATAACTGAGAAGGCATTCAATATTCTCAACGCAGAAGACCAAATTTTGATAATTATTTGTTTGGAGACGTACATAATTACTCAGAAATATGTTTAATCTATTCATTCATATTTTAATAATAGTTTACAAAACTTATTATGCTGATATATTTTCTAGGTGGAATGATTTGAACTCTATTTTTCTATAACATTGCATACTTTATTTCCATAAGGACTGTCTTATATTTCTGAAAGTTTATGAAAGATAGTAATTGAGAAGTGAGAACAATTCTATAGTCAAAAGAGTTGTTGATTAAAATGCATCCCCTATACAAACATTTTGGTTAGTGGTCAATCAGTATACTCGAGCACATGGTGTAACATGGAAGCCCTTGAGTGCTTTGTCTCCAATGTATACAATGTATCTTTGCTACAACCAAGTACAATATAGAGTTAGAACACTGTCTATTAAATAGAGCATCATTTGGCAGTCAAATCAATGTTTTGAAGCAGGACATAGCTTGCTATAAATAAGAAATAAAAGTCTTAGCATGGTAATAAGAAGAAAGACAAATCCTTATTTCCTGAAATTTGGAAATATATTGCCTTCTTAGTGAATAGCAGCATGTGGTCAGATAACTGTTATATTCACACAGCTCTATTATCTGTTTCTATTTTCATATTTACCAAGCAACCCTTTTTAAATTTAATAGTGACTGCTTTATAATCACTGTTAACTTGTTTCATCTCATTTTCAGCCTTTTAATTCATTCTACTGAGCCTCCAAAAGTTCTAGATCTAAATGTGCTTTGAACTTAGAAAGATTAATAAACATTTCCCTATCTGGATCTAAAGGGATAAATTAGGTAATGATCATTTAATTTATATAATGATTTGTCACAGTATTCCTTTCAATAGCCACCCTCTGTCATATTAAAATATGAATTGATTTATAAATGATTTATACACTTACCTGGAGAGTAATACAACTTATTGACATGAAGACTGCATTATAAAACTCATTAAATATGAATCCATTTTTCTAAAATAGATTCAATGGAAATTGGATAATATATTATAATGTTTTTTTCTAAAATGGTTTATATGAAACGGTCACTTTGATAACCTCAGGTAGATGCTATATCACAAAATATTTATTTCAGCTAGAACTTAGTCTATAGTTCAATATAGGTTGAATAATTTTACATAAGCACAGGCTGTATCTCTTCTAAATAAAGCACATATTTGATAGTACATCTTCTTGCCAGATTAGATGACAAACAATATTCAAATCACAAAATCCTTTTGTATAAACAGGCTGTTACTATAGTGCCAGATTATAACTTTTCAATTACCATGTTTCTAAATGTTTATTTAGGATTTTAGAAATAGTGTGGCCTTTTCCTGCAAGCAATTAAATAAAATAAACCTTTATTTTGATAATATTTGAAAGCATAAACGCTGGAAAGTAGATGAAAAATGATCTTTTAAATCTCAGCTTGATAGAATAGAATTATAGTATTTTGACCTAGAAAAAACTGAAATTTACTTGAAAGACCACTCACGCACACAACTAATACCAAAAAATAAACATAGTAAGAACACTGTCACAAAGCACATTTCTGTTTCTTTTATGATAGTGTCAGTGAATAGCAACAATACTGGAAGCTTGAAACTGCTTTCATTAAAGAAATAGTTTTCAGAGGGCTCTCTTTTTTCTCAAGGCATAATATTAAATTGTCAGAGATACCTTCTTAAATTATGTGCCATGTTTTCTACAATGAAATTAATTAAAGGAATATATCTCAATGCTCATGACACTGGCTTCTTTGAATCAGGATTATATTCCTATTTTGATCAGATCTGAAGTACAGATTTCCAGAATAGTATAAATCTGTATAACTGAATTTCAATTTGAAGCTTGTTTATGTACTTTGCTCTCTTCTTCCATATTGTTGTATCTAACACTCAACAGTTTCCATCATTGTTCTTTAAAAAGAACTCCTTACATTTTTTTTCTCTTCTAAAATTGTAAAATAGCTTTATTACCATTTATCACTGTATCTTAAGAAAAGAACAAATGATTAAATATTCATATATTATGTCATATATTGAATAGTCATAGATATGGGATATTGGGGAGAAAATGCTTAGTTTTCCCTATTGCATCTTTTAGTCTTATCAAATCCAATATTCCTGAATCATTTCTAAGAAATATATATATTCCAAGAAATTATAATCTCCATGAGGGTAGGAATTTCTGACCACTGCTCATTGCTATATTGCCTGTGATTCTATAAATGTCTGAGTCATGGGAAGCACTCAAAAATATTCAGACAAATTTCAATTAAATATCGCATATGACAATGTACAGCTTAAACTTGTGTCAGTTTCATGCTATTTCCTCATAAAATTAAATAAATATTTGATCATTTTTAATCATGTTTTAGAGCAGAGTTAAAGGATCTGAAAACAAGATACAGTCAAAACACCATAATCAAAGTGGTAGATTCAAATCACTGGGGCAAAACATCCTGAGTTTTGCCAAGTCTTGTCTGAATAGGCCAGTCCAACCACAAAAAGAGACGGCTGAATGACGTTCCCTGTTCCCATGTTAGGGAAGTTTTCAACTATAATCTCTTCAAATATTTTCTCAGTCCCTTTCTTTTTCTCTTCTTCGTCTGGGACCCCTATAATTCGAATGTTGGTGTGTTTACTGTTGTCCCAGAGGTATCTGAGACTGCCTCAATTCTTTTCATTCTTTTTTCTTTATTCTGCTTTGTGGTAGTTATTTCCACTATTTTATCTTTCAGGTCACTTACCCGTTCTTCTGCCTCAGTTATTCTGCTATTGATTCCTTCTAGAGAATTTTAAATTTCATTTATTGGGTTGTTCACCATTGTTTCCTTACTGTTTAATTCTTCTAGGTCCTTGTTAAACATTTCTTGTATTTTCTCCATTCTATGTCCAAGATTTTGGATCATCTTTACTGTCATTACTCTGAATTGTTTTTCAGGTAGACTGCCTGTTTCCTCTTCATTTGTTCGGTCTGTTGGGTTTTTTCTTTGCTCCTTCATCTGTTGTGTATTTCCCTGTCTTCTAATTTTGCTTAACTTACTGTGTTTGGGGTCTCCTTTTCGCAGGCTGCAGGTTTGTAGTTCCTGTTGTTTTTGGTGTCTGAAACCAGTGGGTAAGGTTGGTTTAATGGCTTGTGTAGGCTTCCTGGTGGAGGGGATTGGTGCCTCTAAATACTAAACTAAGATAAATACAAAACCAGAAACAAATTACATGCAGAAAGAAAACCCCAAGTCTCCAGTTGCTCCTAAAGTTCACCACCTCAATTTTGAGATGATTCGTTGTCTATTCAGGTATTCCAGATATGCAGGGTACATCAAGTTGATTGTGGAGATTTAATCTACTGATCCTGAGGCTGCTGGGAGAGATTTCCCTTTCTCTTCTTTGTTCGCACAGCTCCTGGGGTTCAGCTTTGGATTTGGCCCTGCCTGTGAGTGTAGGTCACCTCAGGGCATCTATTTTCCATCCAGACAGGACATGGTTAAAATAGCATGCTTCAGGGGCTCTGGCTCACTCAGGCCTCCCTCAGGGGGAGGGAGGGGTATGGAATGCGGGGCAAGCCTGTGGCAGCAGAGGCCGTCATGATGTTGCAACAGCCTGAGGTGTGCCGTGTGTTCACCCTGGCAGTGGCGGGCTGCACAGGCTCCCAGCATGGGAGGTGTGGATAGTGACCTGTGCTTGCACACAGGCTTCTTGGTGGCTGCAGCAGCAGCCTTAGCATTTCATGCCCATCTCTGGTGTCCATGTTGATAGATGTGGCTTGCACCCATCTCTGGAGCTCGTTTAGGCAATGATCTGAATCCCTTCTCCTCGCGCACTCAGACACAATGGTCTCTTGCCTTTTAGGTAGTTCCATGCTTTTTCCCAGAGTCCTTCCTGGCTAGCTGTGGCTCACTAGCCCCCTTCAGGCTGTGTTCACGCAGCCAAACCCAGTCCTCTCCCTGGGATCTAACCTCTGAAGCTGGAGCCTCAGCCCCCAGCCCCCACCCTCCCCGGCTGGTGAGCAGACAAGTCTCTCAGGCTGAGTGCTGGTTAGCACCGATCCTCTGTACGGGAATCTCTCCACTTTGCCCTCTGAACCCCTGTTGCTGCGCTCTCCTCGGTGGCTCTGAAGCTTCCACCCCGCCCACTTCCTGTCTCCACCAGTGAAGGAGCTTCCTAGTGGGTGGAAACCTTTCCTCCTTCACAGCTCCCTCCCAGAGGTGCAGGTCCTGTCCCTATTCTTTCGTCTGTTTTTCCTTTTGCCCGACCCAGGTATGTGGGGAGTTTCTTGCATTTTGGGAAGTCTGATGGCTTCTGCCAGCATTCAGTAGGTGTTCTGTAGGAGTTGTTCCACATGTAGATGTATTTTTGATGTATTTGAGGGGAGGAAGGTGATCTCCACATCTTACTCCTCCACCATTTTGCAAGTCTCCAACCCTCTATCTTTTTAAAATTGTATTTTAAATACTGCTCTTTTAAAAAATTCTTCACTTTACCTGAAAACTTACTTCTTCCTGATAATACCAGCTCGCCTGTATCTCACTTGAACAGATGACTATATATTTTTACCGAACTGACTTTGATAATACAGTTGCACAATTCTAGCTCTCTAAAACTAAAGCGTTACTGCTTAACAAGCTCACTTGCAGAAATGTTAATTTGAAGCTTGTCTTCCAGTTGTACCATCCTTCATAACTTCACTCATCTAAACATAAATTTATCGAAGAACACCTACCTCCAAGTTAACAAGAAAATGAAGACAACCAGTAAGAAATATGCAGAACTTCTTGGTCCCCTACTTGTTCATAGAGCACTTTCAATTCATACTTATGCTTCCATCCTTTCTTTCCATCTCAGTAGAGAAGTGCTCCTTCCACTTAATGTAACTCACGCCTCAAGGACATTCTATTTGTTTCTTCCCTAATTTTCATGTTTTTCAACCTTTTTCTCTCTACCTTTAACATATCCAAAGTTCTCTTGTCTTAAAAACCTATAGCACATAAACCCATACACACATATACACAAATATCAAATGTTCAGGCAACCCAGTGACCCTCTCTATTAAATACTTCTGTCTTATACTTTTTAAAAGTAAAACTATCATTGTCTCCACTGCTGATCTTTAGCTCATCTCTTGAGCCACAGCTGCATTCTCTCTGTCTCTGATATGCCACTGAAATTGCTTTGAATGAGGTCTCAGTGATCACCTACCTGTTAAATTCAACAAACCCTTCAGAATCCTTATTGTACTTTTAGGCACATTTGTTATTATGCGCTACTTCTTCCTGTTTGATATTCTCTCCTCCTTTGCCTGCCATAATGCCTCTCTCCCCTACCTTTCACTACCTTATCTTTCTTTCTGTCTATCCTTTTTCATGATACCCTCTTCTCACAATAATCACTGATATTTCCAGGACTTCTACTTGATTCTATTTTCTTTTCAACTTTCACATTACTCATGGTGAAGATCTTATTAATATGTGTAGTTTCATCAAATGTACTGGGGACTCCCAAACAATATTGCTAGCCAAATTCTCTTTCTCACTACTAGACATCTCTACTTAGTGTTCAACTCAAACTCAACATTTCTATGTTAGTTTCCTATTGCTGTTGTAATAAATTGTCACAAATTTAGTGCTTCAAACAAACATATTATATTTCTCTTTAAAATTCTAGAGATCAGAAGGTTAAAATTGGTCTCACAAAATCAAGGTGTCAACATGTCTGTATTTCTTTTGGAGGTATTGGCAGAGAATTTATTTCCTTGCCTTTTTCCCACTTCTAGAGGCCACCTGAATTCCTTGATTTATGGCCCCTTCCTCTATCTTCAAAGCTAGAAGTGTAACATCATTAAATTTCTGTCTTTCTCTGACCTCTGCTTCTATTGTCATATTTTTATTTGACTTTCCTGCCTTCCTTTTCCCCTCCTAAATGCCCTTATGATTACATTAGATCCACCTGGATAATCCAGTACCCTCATTTCAGGATCTTTAATTTAATCACATATGCAAAGTCCCTTTTGCCATGTAAAGTAACATATTCACAGGTCCAGGGACTAGGATGAAGGATATTATGGAGCCATTATTCTGCCTGCCACAATATCCAAAACATAAACTTAAATGTTTATATTATTATTTTTTAAAAATTTGTACCATATACCAGTGTTTCTCAACCTCCTGGAGGTATCTTGGCTGATAATTCTTTGTCATGGGGCTGGGGATAAGGGGGTATTTTGTGCATTATAGAATGTTTAACAGCATCCCTGACTCCTATTTAAAATGTCAGTAGCACTGTTCCCTAGCTATGACAACCAAAAATGTTTCCAGATATTACCAAATATCCCCTGGGACAAAATTGTCCCCAGCTGAGAATCACTACCTTAAGCCTCTTTCTTTCCTTCTCTTCCATAAGTCAGTGAAATCAGCATCTACCCAGTTCTAAATTAGGAACCTAGAAGTTCATCTTAACTCTTCCCTCCTACACTCAATGGTCACCAGATGCTGTCATTCCTATCTCTTTCCTCTTTACCACTGGTTCTTTCTTTTCCCCTCACCTGCATTATTACAATAGTCTTCTAAACACTTTTTCTGATTTCACTACAGTCTGCTTTATCCCTAGTTCTGAATTGTCCTGTAGATCTCACTCAGCTGTTGCTTTTCCTAAACTTTGCTTGGTCCCAGTGTTCAGGCTATCAACTCCTTAGAACTTACTTTTGTTCACTGGTTCATAGTAGATGTTGTGATAGAATATTAATGATACGTTTGTTGTTCTATACCTGGACTATAAGTGGATATGTTGTTTTACAAGCACTCTCCCCTTTAGGTTTACTGTGCTTTAGAGGTTATGCATATTTCTCTGTGAACTTAGAAAAAATACAGATTTTGAAACCAAAGGAAAAATTCTAAATCCAATCACACTCTCTACTGTTTCAGTATCTCTACTGGTTCATACTATCTGTGGTGACTGAACTGGATATTGACCTTCCCTTTAGTATAAGTTACTGTCAAGTAGACAAAGTTGACAAAAATGATATTAAATTGTCAAAATAGCCATAATGTACAAATTAATCATGGCTAACATTGTTTCTTTAAGAACATTTAAATATTTTTTTCAGTTTATCATGATTTTAAAATATTAATAACCCTACTGTATTTATTTTAAGCCATTGCACGGACTAAGAGCAATGCTTATATTCTTAATTAAGGTGGTGTTCCTGATGTACCTTGCTGTTTCCCAGTGAATGAATAAACAAATGAGTTCAGGGAAATAATAAATAAATAAAGTTCAACTATCCAAGAATAAATATCTCAATTTGTGCTAATAAATCTTCATATTCCAATTCTTCAATTAGTTTTATTATAGTAAGTATTCTAAAAAGAAAATCACTTTAGAGATGATAAAGATAAAACAAGAGGAAGACCAATGGAGATAAAAGCAGAGCAAAAGAAAGAGGAAAGAAGGGAGAGAAAGCAGTTTAAGATATTAGTTATGAAAGAATATTTCCATTAAGTTTTAAAGCAATTTCTTCACATTATGATTTTCCTTAGAATAACTTATAAACTTCTTAACAAAATACATGTCTACTCTGTTTCCTGAATATTTCTAAGAAAATAATTTTAAGTTAAAGATTCAGGAGTTAGAGTATGTTGTTATAAACATTTTTTCCATAAAAGAAGACAAATTTCCCACAGGAAAAAAAAATTATTTTGATACCTGAATTCTTATTGACTAACATAATAAAATATTTTTCAAGTGAGTTTTTACAGAATAAAAGTTTCTACACATTATAGGCATGTTTTAGCAGGAAGATGTACACACCTTCAAATCTCTATCTCAAAACACATCTTTTCCAACTAATAGGACTTGTTTAAATGCAATATAAACTTTAGTAAATATATAACAGCTTCAATTTTAGCCAAATCCATATATTACTTCAATGTTATTCACTTAATATTTTCCTTTAATTTGAATCACTCTTTTCTAGCTTCATTTTAATAATAATATTCATTGATTCATCCATTTGATTTCTAGTTATATTTTTCAACGTATTTGAAAATAAAAATAATTTTTAACTGAAAAATACATTTTATATTTATGACTCACAGCCCTTTCGCTAACAGTGTACTATGTACAAGAAAGATATATATATATATATATATATAAACATGCATTAAATAAAGACTTGAATAGGTGCCAAAATTGGAATTCAAAGTAATGGAACTAGTGCTATAGTGTTGCTCTATATACTCTCTGAATAAACCCTTGAATGCATTAGGAATATGTGGTAAATTCTTCCTGAATAGAGTGTGTGTGTGTGTTTGTGCATAAGAATGTGTGTGTACACATGTTTCATCTGTTACAGCTTTAATCCTACATTAGAATGAAAAAATGCAGAGTTAAGTATAAAACACTTTAATTTCAGCTGAAAAAGAAACTCAAAGATTATCTCCACATTGCTGCTAGAATGTTAAATGTTCTTCTGTAAGTTTAAGGTCAAAGAGATAAAATATAGATTAGACACTTATATTTCTATCTAGATTTTCAGAAGCTCTTTTAATAAGACAGTTCTCATTAAATGCATGGTTATAAATCCAATTTAAAATAACTCGCTTTAAGTTTTATTTTATCTGTAGAATTTTTTAAACTTTTATCACCAAAATCATGGCCCTTTCAAAAACTAATAGTGATAATTTGTGGTATTTTATGATGCCATTTCAACCATACCTTACTGCATAGGGCAAGAATGGATACTTTTCCCACGTTCCCCACATCAAACTAGACAGAGAGACTTTCTGAACTAAAAGAATATTTTTACTTTAAAGATTAGTTTCTACTGCTTGAATTATGTGTGAGATTAAAATAAAGTCAGGGAGACTTATTTTAAAATAATATACATATTCTTAGTTCAGAATAAAATACATAAATCAACTTAGTCAATTTTTCTCTAGTAAATATTTTCACAAATTATGGGAATAATCTTTATCTCCTTCCTCTCCCTACATCCCATCCCTTTTGTCTTGAATCAGTCACGAAATTCTGTGGTTTCTATAAGCATTATATCCCCCCAATTCTGCTTTACTCCTTTATAGTTTTTCTTATTAATGTATAATCCTGATTATATCACTCCATTGCTCAAAACCTTTTGAGGATGCCATTGGAGGATACACTTTTTACTATTCCATCTGCGCACCTTTATATCTGCATCTCCCACAACTTGCCCAGATGTGTCCTATGCAGACATCGTGAACTACTTTCTCTCCTCTAATGTGCCCTGCTCACTCATGCGGTCCTTATCTTTTTATAGACAGTCCTCTTGATTTATAATGTCTTTTCCCCAGCTTGTTTTGTTTGCTTGAATAAACTTCTAATTATTACACAAACCAGCTCAACATCAACTCCTCTCTTAAGCTGACAGTGGCCCTCCCACGCATAGTTAACCAGTGTTCTGTGCTCTTCCTCGTATGTATTAACAAATCATATCTCAATCTCCATCCCTTTGCCTCTGTCCCTCTCTCTCTCTCCCCTCCTTCCTGTCTCCTAAGAATAGTGGACACGTTGAGGAAAAGGATGTTATGTATTTCCTAATTTAACCATCAAAACCATGAGAAATACAGATATATAGATACTTGTTTGCATCCAAACAAGAACGTTAGTTTTTCAAATTTTTTTTTTTTTTGCGGTACGCGGGCCTCTCACTGTTGTGGCCTCTCCCGTTGTGGAGCACAGGCTCTGGACGCGTAGGCTCAGAGGCCATGGCTTACGGGCCCAGCTGTTCCGTGGCATGTGGGATCTTCCCGGATCGGGGCATGAACCCGTGTCTCCTGCATCGGCAGGCGGACTGTCAACCACTGCACCACCCGGGAAGCCCAAGAACGTTAGTTTTTGATAGATAGAACATGTCTGTTTATCTTCTCCCAAACGTACTCTGTAACCTTATAAGAGCAGAGGCGTTTATTTGTTACTTAATGTACACACATATGTTTCTTTATTAGTACCTAGTAATACCTAACTTGTCAGACTGTTAGAATAAATAAATAAAACATCACAGAGTTTGGTACACGGTAAGAGTGAATGAAATCCTATTTTATTATGTAGTCATAATACCACATGTATTTTTTATACACAAAATACAATTAGAGAACATGGAAAACAAAAGGAACTAATGGTGTTATCTGAAAGTTGTGCATTTCTTTCATTTTATCTATAAGAAAACTGAGGCGGGCTTCCCTGGTGGCGCAGAGGTTGAGAGTGATTACAGTTTCTTCTCAAGTGCGCATGGAACATTCTCCAGGATAGATCACATCTTGGGTTACAAATCAAGCCTCAGTAAATTTCAGAAAATTGAAATCATATTAAAATTGAAATCATATTAAGCATCTTTTCTGACCACAACCCTATGAGATTAGAAATTAATTACAGGCAAAAAAGCATAAAAAACCCATGGAGGCTAAACAATACGTTACTAAATAACCAAGAGATCACTGAAGAAATCAAAGAGGAAATCAAAAAATACCTAGAGACAAATGATAATGAAAACACGACGATCGAAAACCTATGGGATGCAGCAAAAGCAGTTCTAAGAGGTAAGTTTATAGCTATACAAGCCTACCTCAAGAAACAAGAAAAATGTCAAATAAACCATCTAATCTTACACCTAAAGGAACTAGAGAAAGAAGAAGAAACAAAACCCAAAGTTGGCAGAAGGAAAGAAATCATAAAGATCAGATCAGAAATAAATGAAATAGAAACAAAGAAAACAATGGCAAAGATCAATAAAACTAAAAGCTGGTTCTTTGAGAAGATAAACAAAATTGATAAACCATTAGCCAGACTTATCAAGAAAAAGAGGGAGAGGACTCAAATCAATAAAATTAGAAATGGAAAAGATGAAGTTACAACAGACACCACAAAAATACAAAGCATCCCAAGAGACTACTACAAGCAACTCTATGCCAATAAAATGGACGACCTGGAAGAAAGGGACAAATTCTTAGAAAGGTATAACCTTCCAAGGCTGAACCAGGAAGAAACAGAAAATATGAACAGACTAATCACAAGTAATGAAACTGAAACTGTGATTAAAAATCTTCCAACAAACGAAAGTCCAGGACCAGATGGCTTCACAGGGGAATTCTATCAAACATTAAGAGAAGAGTTAACACCCATCCTTCTCAAACACTTCCAAACAAATGCAGAGGAAGGAACACACCCAAACTCATTCTATGAGGCCACCATCACCCTGACACCAAAACCAAAGATATTACAAAATAAGAAAATTACAGACCAATATCACTGATGAATATAGATGCAAAAATCCTCAACCATATCTTAGCAAACAGAATCCAACAACAGGTTAAAAGGATCATATACCATGATCAAGTGGGATTTATCTCAGGGATGCAATATACACAATATACACAAATCAATCAATGTGCTACACCATATTAACAGATTGAAGGATAAAAACCATATGATCATCTCAATACATGCAGAAAAAGCTTTTGACAAAATTCAACACCCATTTATGATAAAAACTCTCCAGAAAGTGGGCATAGAGGGAACCTACCTCAACACAATAAAGGCCATATATGACAAACCGACGGCAAACATCATTCTCAATGGTGAAAAACTGAAACCATTTCCTCTAAGATCAGGAACAAGACAAGGATGTTCACTCTCGCCACTATTATTCAACATAGTTTTGGAAGTCCTTGCCACAGCAATCAGAGAAGAAAAAGAAAGAAAAGGAATACGAATTGGAAAAGAAGTAAAACTCTGACTGTTTGCAGATGACATGATACTATACACAGAGAATCCTAAAGATGCTACCAGAAAACTACTAGAGCTAATCAATGAATTTGGTAAAGTTTCAGGATACAAAATTAATGCACAGAAATCTCTTGCATTCCTATACACTAATGATGAAAAATCTGAAAGTGAAATTAAGAAAATACTCCCATTGACCACTGTAACAAAAAGAATAAAATAACTAGGAAGAAACCTACCTAGGGAGACAAAAGACCTGTATGCAGAAAACTATAAGACACTGTTGAAAGAAATTAAAGATGATACCAACAGATGGAGAGATATACCATGTTCTTGGATCAGAAGAATCAATATTGTGAAAATGACTATACTATCCAAAGCAATCTACAGAGACAATGCAATCCCTATCAAATTACCAAGGGCATTTTTTACAGAACTAGAACAAAAAAATCTTAAAATTTGTATGGAGACACAAAAGACTCCAAAGAGCAAAAGCAGTCTTCAGGGAAAAAAGTGGAGCTGGAGGAATCAGATGCCCTGAATTCAGACTATACTACAAAGCTACAGTAATCAAGACATTATGGTACTGGCACAAAAACAGAAATATAGATCAATGGAACAGGATAGAAAGCCCAGCAATAAACCCATGCACCTATGGTCAACTAATCTATGACAAAGGAGGCAAGGATATACAACGGAGAAAAGACAGTCTCTTCAATAACTGGTGCTGGGAAAACTGGACAGCTACATGTAAAAGAATGAAATTAGAACACTCCCTAACACCATACACAAAAATAAACTCAAAATGGATTAGAGACCTAAATATATGATGAGACACTGTAAAACTCTTAGGGGAAATCATAGGAAGAACACTCTTTGACATAAATCACAACAAGATCTTTTTTGATCCATCTTTTAGAGTAATGGAAATAAAAACAAAAATAAGCAAATGGGACCTAATGAAACTTAAAAGCTTTTGCAAAGCAAAGGTAACTACAAACAAGACAAAAAGACAATCTTCAGAATGGTAGAAAATATTTACAAATGAATCAATGGACAAAGGATTAATCTCTAAAATATATAAACAGCTCATGCAGCTCAATATTAAAAAAACAAACAGCCCAATCCAAAAATGGGCAGAAGACCTAAATAGACATTTCTCCAAAGAGGACATACAGATGGCCAAGAAGCACATGAAAAGCTGCTTACCATCACTAATTATTAGAGAAATGCAAATCAAACCTACAATGAGGTATCACCTCACACCAGTTAGAATAAGCATTGTCAGAAAATCTACAAACAACAAATGATGGAGATGGTGTGGAGAAAAGGGAACCCTCTTGCACTGTTGGTGGGAATATAAATTAATACAGCCACTAAGGAGAACAGTATGGAGATTCCTTAAAATTAAAAATAGAATTACCATATAACCCAGCAATCCTACTACTGGGCATGCACCCAGAGAAAACCATAATTCAAAAAGACACATGCACTCCAATGTTCATTGCAACACTATTTACAATAGCCAGGTCATGGAAGCAACCTAAATGCCCATCAATAATGAATGGATAAAGACGATGTGGTACATATATACAATGGAGTATTACTCAACCATAAAAAGGAACGAAATTGGTTCATTTGTAGAGACGTGGATGAATATAGAGACTGTCATACAGAATGAAGTAAGTCAGAAAGAGAAAAACAAATATCGCATATTAACGCATATATGTGGAACCTAGAAGAATGATACAGATGAACTGGTTTGCAGGGCAGAAATTGAGACACAGATGTAGAGAAGAAATGTATGGACACCAATGTGAGAAAGCAGTGGTGGGTGGGGGTGGTGGTGTGATGAATTGGGAGATTAGCATTGACATGTATGCACTGATGTGTATAATATGGATGACTAATAAGAACCTGCTGTGTAAAAATATAAATAAAATTAAATTAAAAAATTTAAAAATACATATATATATACTTGTTGAACTAATTTCGATGCTTTCATATATTTTCACCATTAACATATACTTATAGGACTTCCCTATCACTACTACCACCACCACCTCCATCACCATCCTAGAAGAGCTTCATGAAGATAATGAAGTGTGCTTTCTTGATCACTCTCTAAAGAGTGGCTTGGCAATTAGTATGTGTTCAGTAAATATGGTAGAAGCAATATCTATATTCGCTTCAGTGTTCTAGAAAATAATTCCTCATATGCACATATAAATTGGCTTCTTAGGATTTATTATTTACTTTTCTAATAGCTTGACTTTAACATAATTTATCTCTCAGAATGCTGGCTATCATCTTCAATATCTAGAACTCATTGATTGCATGTTCCTATAAAATTATATTTCACATGATACCTTTTCCCTGAACCTTTCTTTCTTAAGTTTCTCAGACAGACGCCTTAAATTCCTCTAAATGTTACCACATCTATGAAGAACCAAGAAATCCCTCTCACATGATACTCTTTAGAAACCACACTGAGACTCGACCCAATACACGTTCTCATAGAGTATCTTGAATCATTTTTTCCTAGAAACTCTCTTCAGAGTTTTTTTCTAAAAAGTCATTTGTATATATATTAGCATATCTCCTTTTCCCTCCACCCCTATTATTTTTTCTCACACCTCCCAGCCATAATTAGGATATGGCTATCTATGTATTATGATGTCTATAGATATACAGATAGATAGATAGATAGATAGATAGAGATCCACCTCCTCAGAAAACCTCTGTTCATAAGCCTTCCATTCCAGATAAAGCTGGGGAAGATGTTTCCTTTGATTCCCAAAGTACCCAATGAGAACTCCAAGTTCATCACCTACCATATTAACAAATGATTATTACTGATTATATTATTGATTGCCATACACTTATTGATTTTTGCAGTGTCAGCACCTGGCACAGGGCCTCAGATATCACAGATACTCAATAGTTACTGCTGCATCTAAACTCCAGCATACATTTTGTAATCCCAAACAACAATCCTCTAACTTATTTTTCAATTAAATTATCCTCTTAATCTTATAATAATATCTTCAGCCATTATGTTTGAAACCAGCTGGATTCCTCTGCTGTGCATGTTAAAATGATTAAGGCCAGAGATGTACATATGCAGATGCATGATTAAATCTTGCATAGGATTTAATAATCATATTATTTGGTTCATAAATAGCAAAGTGAATGCAATTAACAATATATACTGCTTATTTGTTTAAAAATTGTTCATTTAAGTTAATAATAACTGACTTCATTGATTGAGCAATTAGTGTGTACTAGGCAAGTGTATTTATAATTGCCACATTTCTACTATTATCCTAGTTTTATTGGTGAGGGAGTTGAATATTAAATAAGTTAGATAATATGCATAATATTACCCATCTTTTTCTAAAGCTCAATCTTTGAATAATACTCTTTTACCAAGGTGGTAAAGTGATTACAGGTGGTTGAAATATTCCAGTGTGCTAAATCATTAAACTAGCTATCTAGCTGACTTCAAAGCCAAAGCTTTTGGTTACCCAGGGCTCTTATCTTCCTCTCAGCCACAGCCATACACACACACACACACACACACACACACACACACACACACACACACACACACACAATCTATCTGACTTTATCTCCTCCTACTCATGCCCTATTCATCCATGGTACCCTATTCATCAATAGCCTCCTTGTCCTTCTTCAAATTCTCCAAACTTACTCTTGCCACAGGGTTTACAGGTTATTTTAGCCTTAATTACTCCTATATAGATATCTTCATAATAATTTGACCTATTTTACTATCTAATGAAATTTTATCAGTGACTGTCCCCATTTAAATTGCAACCCCACTTTCAGCTTTCCCTATCATGCTTATCTGCTGTATTTTCCCTTATAACACTTTTTATCACCTGATACGTTTAGTCTTTTGTTTTTTAAATGTCCTCTCTCTAGAATGTAGCTTCATATGGGTAAGAATTTTTTCTATTTGGCCTACCACTATATTCCTAGGGCAAGATCAATGTTTGGCTCAGAGTAGGTGCTCAAATAATACTTGAGAATTAATTAATGAATACTGAGTACAAATAAAATGCTTAAAGTCCATAATAAATTTGACAGAAACAATAGTTATCAGCACGGAATTGATTATAGTTAATAGCTACATGATTAACCAACAATCATGACCTTGAAAGTGAGACAGGCTTAAATTTAAAATCACCCCTGCTTTATCTCCTATTTTCTATGTGACCATGGTGGGCTAGTTAGCACGATCTTCAAGCCTTATATCTGCTAAGCTAAAATGCTAATAATTCCTTCACAGCCTTATTTGGGGCACTGAAGAAGAAGATGGAGACCAGTTAGTGGCATTTCCCTCTTTCTTTCCTATACCCTGTAGGGTAAGATACACATGTGTAAAAGTAAAGTGAATATGGAATTCATCTTCCAAACTAGACCTCATTAAGAGTAATAGGGGGCATGGACATATATACAGTACCAAACGTAAAATAGATAGCTAGTGGGAAGCAGCCGCATGGAAGATCAGCTCGGTGCTTCGTGACCACCTAGAGGGGTGGCATAGGAAAAGTGGGAGAGAGACACAAGAGGGAGGAGATATGGGATATATGTATATGTATAGCTGATTCACTTTGTTATAAAGCAGAAACTAACACACCATTGTAAAGCAATTATACTCTAATAAAGATGTTAAAAAAAAAGAGTAATAGGGGGCACTATTTGTAATTATAGTGGGATGACAGACACATATCAGTATGGCTCCAAGCAAACCAGAAAATATGATTAGCCTACCTAATAGGAAGACATATATTCAGATATCAAAATCAATGAAAAGCACATCAAGTGTGCTGGGGTTAGTGGATTAGCACTTAGCATCATTTGCATTGTTTCCAGAGGCTGGAAAACTAAAAACATTTCCCAAGACTCTCTCTTGCTTAGATTTCTGAGCATGCATTATATTTTGCCAGTTAAATGTACAGTGTGAGATCTAGAAGGCAGAAGTACAGGAGAGCTCTTTCCTCATTTGTTTTAGCTACTGCTGCAGATAAGCACAGAATTGTTGAGATTTTCTGCAAGAGGCCTGTGTCTTCTCACTCTGTGGTTCTTGGGAGGAAGGTGTTACATTGGTGGCTTCCAGGTCCCTGGATTCCAGCCATAGTAGTATTTTCTTAAAGTCAGACAGAGATAACAGCTCTCTGGCAAGCTAGTTCTGTATGGAGTAGTTCTGAGTGTTAGGCCTAGAGGCCCTTTAAGTGATGGGTAAGCATCTAAGTTCTCATAAAATCTCTTTCGGCCACTAATTGCTTAGGCAGTTGTTTCCTGCAACTGAAAGCTAACAAACCAAGAAGTACCACACAGCCTCCTGATTCCCAGTGGTGCTTCTCTCCTTAATGCTAATATAATCTTTTCATAAGTGGTCTTAGTTGATCTGCTTAAATACTATTCTAATGAATGCTGAAATATGTCTTCACTTCCATCATAAATCTAGAAGAATTATCACTCTCTCCGACAGGAGGTTTTACTTCAAACATGTCTGTTACAAATAAATATTTCTGGAGAAATACACTACCTGTCAAATGGCAAAGCCATACAGGGTCATTCACATTCTTGTCTAAAGAGTTTTTCTGATGTACAAAATATGTAACCACAAATTAAGCCAAGTTGCTAACAATTAATGTGGATGTGCTGTGTTGCCTAGACAAAACTATGCTCACCTTCTAGAAAGTCAGCATAATATTATATAACCACAAGAATAATCTTTAATTAGTAGTTAACTCAGGCCACCCCTTTCATTAATAGGAAAAGATATGATCAATGTCTTAACAGGTTTTCTGGGATAAGTATCTATGATTAAATAGGAGTTTTTGCTTACATCCTCAAGTTCTTAGGTCATCGTAATGCACATTAATTAAGGTCTTTTCATAAGCTAGTGTATATGTATTTGCTTTGTTTATTCAAGAGGTGCTCAGAGAGACTTATTTGTTAATTATATTATAAGATTAAAATATAGAAAGATCATATGCTTTATTTCCAGATTTTCATGGGTGAGACAAATGTTGCATCTGTGGATGAAAATGAGCCTTCATGAAACAGTTTATATTTTTGTGAATCTTAAAATTCAGTGTGAAATGATGAGCAAAACTTTTAACAATTCAATATTTCAATAAAATATTTTAGCCTTAGGTGAAGCTGAGTGACTGAGAACTTATTACAGTTTATGTTAAGACTCCAGAGTCAGGAGAACAAAGCTGTTTTGGGCCAATTTGTTTGGCTTCAAGATTGAATGAAATCCAATTGTGCCTATACTCTGATTACAAATATGTAAAATTAATGAATTCAAATGGATAACAGTTGGAAGGGGACAGAAGTGTCACTGTAGTTGATTTGATAGAATGGTAGGATTTGGAATGTTTTAATTTTGTTTTCAGGTTAGTTATTGGTACGATAAACACCAATAAAAAGTATAGTAAATTAAGTTTCTCTCTAGTCTTTCATCCCAGAAAGTAACTGATATCTGAGTATTTGCTATGCATTAGGTTGACCAAAAAGTTCGTTCGTGTTTTTCTGTAAGATGTTATTAAATACTAAATATTTACTAAATACTATTTACTAAATAGTTACTAAATACTAAAGCAACTATCCGACATAGACAGTCTACTCAAGTATTCTCTATCCTCATGATATCTAAAGGACTGATTCAATTATGCTTATGAATGGAGAAATGAAGTCCCAAGGATACAGACCAAATGGTTCCCTGACTGCACCTGGTGATGGCAGAACTAACGAATGCAACCCTAACAGCAGTCCAGTTCTTTAAGGTTAACCGAGCAAATCAATTAAAATGAGGCATTTCAAACTTAGAACTTTTTTTACAGTTAAAAACTACGTAAATAATAACATACTATTTCTCTTGGCATATAAACACAGATAAGAAAATGGCACAAACTGGGCAAGAATATGAAAGGGAAAATAAAGATATTACAATTGCATTCAGTTTCCTCTGGCTTACACAAACTAATTCAAAGATGCAATTGTCTCTTTCATATAAAATTTTAGAAAATCAAAATCAGAATATTTCCTCTCTACGAACTTTTCAGAAAGTTTGTGTTTTACATAGCATTATGCCTTCAGGACTACATACTTCACATGAAATAATACTAAGAAACTAGAGAACAAAGTAAAAGACCCATGGGGACTTCAGATCTCATAAATTTACTTTAAAATGTTTTTGGAGGAAATGAGTTTCCCATAAAGGGACACTCAGGCTGTCAAAATATGTACTGAAAAGAAAGCAAATGAAATATTCAATGACTTTTCTCTCAATAACAAAAGTATAAAGAAAACCATTGGCAGTAGTAACCCATTTTAAAGACAAAACTCCTTTCAGGCTGAGTTCTTTATTTTTCCTCTCTCTTTATTACAGTGATGGTATCTGGCATTGAATAACTGAACTCTATTTATCAGGGTCAACACATCTGCTAATAAATACTAACATCAGCTCTCAAGCTTTGCATTTGCAAGTTTAATATTGTACTTAAACATTATTAAAAAACATTATTTCATTTTATAAGCAGTTTTAGCTTAAGCAGTCTTTCTGTGAAAATATACTCTGTACATGAGTTCAATTATCCTTCATGAATAGTTCAATATATCAAGAATTAAAATAAAATTAATGCATAAAATTGTTTACTGTTCTCCAATATGGAAAATATATTTTAAAATACATTTATTATATTCCTAGAAAAAGTGTCAAAGTTTCTTAATGCTATGCAGTCTTCAATATTCAGAAATCATTTGAAATTATTTAGCAGCTAGATTTCAGATAATCTCTTTCTTTACCTTATACTACCAACAAAAAAGCAGTACAGGTTAAATATGTATTATTTTGAGATATTTAAAAAATACAAGTCAAGCATTCTCAGTAGATAACTTGGTTCATGTCATAGATAAATAATCAAAGGAAGAAATATTCAACTCAAATATTTTATGAAATACTTTAAAATTCTCTAATAATCCAATAGATATCCATTCATGGATTGAGTGCTATGTATTTGTCAAGCACATACAAGACAAACAAGATACAGAGGAATAAAGTGTTGCTTATTAGATTATGAAAAAAAATTAAGACATCATTGCAATAGGGAATTTGGAAATCTCAATAGGAATTACAGTACAAAATGGTACAATATTTTAATGGAATGTGGTCATATGATTATACATTTTGATTGTGTCTTCTTTGACTCACCATTCACAATCTTAGAAATTTTTCAGTGAAGGTAAATTACACAATTTTGTAAAGACAGGTAAAATTAGGGAGTTCTTTCCAATTTTTCTTTCATATTCTTAAATTGATTTATCTATGCATTTACTTTCTGTAATACTTGTGCACTGTACCAATGTCAACAATACAGAAGAATGAGGTCTATTAAAATTCTCATCTTCTTCTACTGAAATCCCATTTCTTACTAAAAGCAGAGTAACAATTTGGAAGATATGTTTTTCAAGGTTTTTATAGAAGCACACACATTTTTAAAGAAAATATTACTGTGGAAAAACGTTATTCTATACTTTACTTTTCTCACTTGGCAATGCATTTTTCTCAAAATAAATATATAAAAATTGACCCCTGAGATTGATTCATCATAATTTATTCAATGTTCCCTACTGATGCATATTGGGATTGCTTTTATTAATTTCAAATAATAATATTTGAAATTAAAGTATAATAAAAATCCTTGTTGCTCATTATTTCCATTTGACGGCACTTTAACTTCTATTGGATAGGCCCAGATGAGATACTGGTTCAATGGATATGTGCACTTTAATGTTTAAAAATGCTGCTAGACAAATTCCAGTTTGGAGTGATATCCAATTCCATTGGAGGGAGGTAATAGTTGTGCCACATCCTTGGCTGCACTGAATATGATAAGTCCTTCAGATTTCTGTCAACCTGATTTTTTTTTTTTAAAAGATCTCAGTGTTTCAATCATCTTGTCCTTTATGACTAGTGAAGTGGAACCTATTTTCATTAGAAGGCCATTTGCATTTTTTCTTCTGTGAATTTCTTGACTGTATTCCTTGCTGGCTTTTCTTGTGGCTGTTTTCTTTATTTCATTAACATGTGTAGTTTTTGGAGTAAAGCAGAAATATTAAATTCTTATGTATTGAATATCACAAATATTAAGTCAAACCATATGCAATTGTCAATTTGTGACAATTTTTTATCTTCCAAATGGCAATTAAGTATAATTTACTCAAATATCTTATTTTAGTCTGTCATTTGTTACTTGTCTTTGCTTATAGTTTCTTTACTACATAAAAATGTAATATTATGTAATCTGTACTATACATATATATTCTTATCTGTTTCAAAGAGATAGCTGTTTTTAGTTCTTCGAAATTAATTCATTATTAATAAATTTAAATTTATCTGAAGAACTGGAAAAATAATTCTAATCCATAATTCTTTCATGCTTTTAGAGTTAATTTGACATTTAAAAATTATTTAAATATGTATAATACATAAAACTAGGTGTTTTACTTTCTTATTATAGCTTCTATATAATGTGAAATGCAAAGTGATCACTGATTAAGTTTAAATTTTATAATACCATAATATTAGCACAAATCACATTAATTAAATCTGCTAAATGAGGATCTGGCTTGAAGTTAAAATACAATTTGCAGTGGGAAAATGGTACTGATGGCTATGGCTCCTTTTCGTATGGGACTGGCCTCTTCATACTTTAGTGGATCATGTGATGGCCCTATTCTCAAGCTCTTTGGCTTATGAAACCTTTACTTAATCTACAGCATACTGTGCTATCACTGTCATTTGTCTACATGGCATCATGAAGACTGTCTCTGTAATTTTTCAACAGCCTGCATGTTTTAAAATAACACTACTTGGAAGTAAGATGTTTCCAAGCACAAAATAAGTCCAAAATTAGATAGTTATTCGAAGATTCAGAATATGCTTCTGTATTTTATTATTCATATTAAAACAAAAAATACGAAATGTGAAAATTATTGTAGAGAACTTCTAGAAGCATGCGAATAAGCTCAGGGAACACTATAGAACACTGATGTATGGGCCTCTTTCTCATTACCTTTAACAAGGGTCTACAGTACAGCTGCACAGATAAAAAACAGAGTGAAAACAGGATAGCATGCATACTACACAGCAATATGCAGACACTCCACTAGGTGATCTCTAATCACGATCCTCTCATAAACCCTACAGATGCACATTAATCATGACCATTTACCAAAGATGAAATTAAGGCTCAGAGAAATATTAAGAATTCCCATGAACTACATAATTATTAGGCTGGAGGCTTAGGTTTCATACCTAAGTGCATCTTTCCAAAGCCCCTGTCTTTCTGCTCCCACCCCTGCAGCAATGACTTTCAGGTGAGTGTCTGCTATTTAACTGTTCCTGCTCACTACATATGGCTTCATTTCACTGCTGTCATATTTGCTGAAAAATGTTAGAAGGGGGAAACACCTTACTGAAGAAATGAGCCTATGGCATTCAATTTAATTCCAAAGCTCTTTCAAAATCCTGCCAATAATTTTAGCTGTTTTTCCCCCCTATGTATTTGTGAAAAAAAATTTAAAACATCCTTTGTCATAATTAACAGTAATATGATTATGCAGATGGCCTAAACCTACATAGGCACACTGCAAAATGACATAAATGAAGACACACAAAAAAATAGAGGGGATCAGACTGGCATGTTTAAGTCCCTGAATTTTAACCTAAATTGGATTCAGTGATAATTTCAGCAAAATTCCATCCTGCTTTACACCTGAAAGCAGATGGAGGCAGATTGCATCATGAGTTCAGTCCTTTCAAATTACAATAGTTTATGATGCTCATCTGCATTTTAATCAGATACGAAGGATTTATTCCTGAAATGCATGAAGAAAGCCTATTTTCAGCACCTGGAAATGCATCAGAGAGTTTATAGCCAATAGAGTAAAATATGTTGAACATTTTTACTTTGTATCTATTTGTCTTGAGTATAAGATGTTACAGGGATAGAGGTGTCAGTAGTTTTATTAAAAGCTGTCCATAATCCTTTCAAAATAAGGAGGGAGAGGTACTTTCATACTGCAAAATCATTTTTATTAGGATTTAACTCCTGTTCTAAAAGGAGTTAAATTTGGCATCCAATTTAATAAAATAATTTAAAGTATGTTTTACTCTAATAAACTGTTCATTTAGATTAAAATGTTATGTATTACATCAGTTTCTTCCCCTCCCCGCTTTATTTTTGAGGGCGTCACTACCACTACATTCTAAAGTCTCCTGTAGAGTTCTCTGGATCCACTTACTATAGATTCCTACTCAGATTTGTCTGTGGGAGGCACATGATCAAGATTTGGAAAGTGGAGGAGATGACATAAATGGCTGAGATCTTATTTCTTAACTCTCCCAAACTTCACTGATTCCATCACAATTTCTGACCCCTCAGTTCTTCCAAAGATTATGCGTTTTTTTTCAATGTTAAATAACTTCATCTAAAATATGCTGAATGACTTCCCTTCTGACCAAACAATGAATGATATATCAACATTTACTCTTTTTGTCCATATCAAGTATTGGTGACTTGGGGGATGCATTTGTGAACACAAAGTAACCAGTAATATCAAGAAGGTTTTATTTATATAATACAACACTTAAGTAACTCTTGGCCCTGTTCATAAACTTTCCACAGTGAAGTTAACCTCTCCTGTCCTCTTTTAATTCTCAATATCTGTTATTTTGTGTGTGTGTACCATTTCCCTTGGTTTTCTAGAAATGTTTCCATTTCATCTAAGTTGTCTAACTTACTGGCACACAATTGTTCATAGTATTATTTTATAACCATTTTTATTTTAGCAAAGTCAGAGTAATGTTTCCTCTTTTGTTTCTGGTTCTAGGAATTTAAGTCTTCTCCTTTGTTTCTTGGTCAGTCTAGCTACAGGTTTGTCAATTTTTTTTAATCTTTTCAAAACCAAGCTTTTGGTTTTACTGATTTTTCTCTATTTCTCTATTTTTTCTATTTTCTATTTCATTAAGGTAACTCTAATCTTTATTCTTTCTCATCCTTCTGCTAGCTTTAGGTTTAACTTTCTCTTCTTTTCAGTGTCAGGTTACAGTTTAGGTTTCTGATTTGATATCTTCCTTCTTTTCCAATATAGGCATTTACAACTATAAATTTCCCTCTAATCACTGCTTTAACTGCATCCCAGAAGTAGTTATGTACTGTGTCTTCATTTTCATCAATCTCATAATATTTTCTAATTTCACTTGTGATTTCTTCTTTGACCCACCCATTATTTGGGAGTATGTTGTTCGATTTCCACATATTTGTAAGGTTCCCAAATGTATTTCTAAAAATTTAGTTTTAATTTTACACCATTATTGTCAGACAACATAGTTTTTAAATAATTTATATCCTTTTAAATGTATTAAAGTGTGTTTTTTTGGTTGTGTACATGGTCTCTCCTGCTGAATGTTCCATATGTTATTGAGAAGAATGTGTATTCAGCTCTCATTGTGTAGTGTGTTCTATAAATTTTTTTAGGTCTATTTGGTAGGAATTTGAACTCTGTTCTACATCCTGCTTCTCTCCCTGGGACAAAATCTGTGAACTATACCTCTGATGCTGGGGTGGGTGAAAGTGGGGACAATGGCCTGCTTCTCTCTGAGGAACACTTTCACTCTAAGAGCTGAGAGCCTGGTACATGTGGAGGCAGCAACTACAGGTCTACGTTTACCTTTTTCATCATGGAACCTCCACCACAAAACCTGGAACAAGGGTAGTGGGGCCCCAGGTTATTCAGCAGTGCCACACCCAATGGAGATCTTCTGTCCCATGAGTAAGGATTGAGCAAAAGAAGGGAGTCTCCACCTCTCAGCTGTATTCATCTAGAACTTAGCCTCAGTAATAGGTAGCTCAGTGAAGGATGAGAAATTATTATGTTCTGCTTTCCTGAGAAAATATTTTTACTAACTAGGAGCTGGGGGGATAGGGAGTCCTGTGTTTTTGATTATTTTAACTTGGAGTGGAGTTACATCTCACTA
The DNA here is from genome assembly GCF_964270905.1 of Leucopleurus acutus. Lineage (NCBI taxonomy): Eukaryota > Metazoa > Chordata > Mammalia > Artiodactyla > Delphinidae > Leucopleurus > Leucopleurus acutus. The sequence goes on from NC_139152.1 coordinate 70,916,746, forward strand.
AGCTGTGAGGAATAGAGCTGTCATGGGTCTTAGTTCAAATACCACAGAATCACAGTTCTTAACCAAATTTTAAATTTACTTAAATAAGTGTTTCTTCATCTGCTGCATACCCATAGAGTCACTCCCAGAGAACATAACATTTTTAAAAATTTGTATTTTACACATTCTCATCTTTTTTTTTTCCAGTAGTGCAACACTAGCATTGGAAAAGAGCCTTGTCTTTTAATTCCATTTCAAATTTTTGTATTGTGAGGCACAATCTAAATTATCATCAATAATAATGATAATATTATCAGGGATTAAAAACTAAACCCATTTTTAAATACTGAGTTTCAAATGACTGAATTAAAAAAACAAAAAAACTTTGGGACACTACAAAAGAGTGTGGTTCTTCCTATTACCAATTCACAGACTCCATTAGGGAGCCTGCCTATAGGAAACTGGGCACAACTCACCTGTGGACCCCCCAACTGGCCCATGGGCATACCGACATTCCACACACCTCATCTACCCCTTTATGGCTGGCTTCCAGCATGTGCTTCCTGTGGACAGCAAGAGTGAGCCTTTACAGACGGCTAGTAAGCAAGTGCAGAAAGCCAGCCCAGCTCTCTGGGACTGGGAGAAGACAAACAGACTTGAGCTTTTCAGAGCACTGCCTAGGAAGAAACAAACAACAGGCTCATAACACCTGGCCTGGATTTGTGAGATTGAGAGAAGGCATACAACCTTAAGAATTCCTCCACCACCACCACTGCCACCATCCCTGCCTCAAGAGGAAACAAGAAGTGTGGGGAAGGCATATCCTTGGAAAAGGTCTGTGGAAGCTTCAAAAGCTACTTCACTAGCTGGAGTAACAGCTGAAGGTAACTCTCTTCTGAAGCCAGTCAGTAAAGACTGGAGGAGGTAACCACTTCTTCAAATGTGAAGACACAAAATGCAAGACTTCAAGGAACACAAAAAGTCAAGGAAACATGACACTACCAAATGAATATTATATATGTCCAATACCTGACCCCAGAGAAATGGAGATTTATGAATTGAATGACAAAAGTTTAAAATGATTGCTTTAAGGAAGCACAGAAAGCTAAAAGAGCACATAGACAGACAGCAACAAAATCAAGAAAACATTACATAAACAAAATGAGATTGAACAAAGACACAGAAATAATAAAAAACAACAGTTCTACACATGAAAAATAAAATTTATGAACTGAAAAATGCGGGAGAGAGCATCGACAGCAGACTTCAGCAAGCAGTAGAGAGAATCCGTAAACTTGAAGATAGGACATTTGAAATTATTCATTTAGAGAAGAGAGTAAAAAATAAAAATAAAAACGAGTGAAAAAAATAAAACAAGTGAGTTACACCATCACAAGAAACAATATTCTTATTATAGGATCCCAACATAAAGAGCATAAAGAAAATGGCAGAAAACTTATTTAAAGAAACAATGTCCAAATACTTCACAAAGCTGGGGAGCGATACGGATTTTCAAGTAAATAAAAACATAGCACCCCATACAGGTTTGACCAAAAGAGGACTTCTCTGAGACACATTATAATAAAATAGTTCAAAATCAAAGACAAAGAGAGAATTTGGAATTCAGCAAGAGAAAAAAAGAAACAAAGACCTCATTCCATACAACAGCATCCCTATATGGTATCAGTAGACAAAATAAAAATCAGACCAGAAATAGATGAAACAGAGACTAGAAAAATAATACAAAAGAACAATAAAAATAAGACAGTTTTAAAAGACACAGACTGGCTGAATGGATACAAAAACAGGATATGTATGTATGCTGTCTAAAAGAGACCCACTTCAGACCTAGGGATACATACAGACTGAAAGTGAGGGGATGGAAAAAGATATGCCATGCAAATGGAAATCAAAAGAAAGCTGGAGTAGCAATTCTCATACCACACAAAATGGACTTTAAAATAAAGACTATTACAAGAGACAAAGAAGGAAACTACATAATGATCAAGGGATCAATCCAAGAAGAAGATATAACAATTATAAATATTTGTGTACCCAACACAGGAGCACCTCAATACATAAGGCAAATGTTAACAGCCATAAAAGGGGAAATCGACAGTAACACAATCATAGTAGGGGACTTTAAGACCCCACTTTCACCAATGGTCACATCATCCAAAATGAAAATAAATAAGGAAACACAAGCTTTAAATGACACATTAAACAAGATGGACTTAATTGATATTTATAGGACATTCTATCAAAAACAACAAAATAAACTTTCTTCTCAAGTGCTCATGGAACATTCTCCAAGATAGATCGTATCTTGGGACACAAATCAAGCCTTGGTAAATTTAAGAATATTGAAATTGTATCAAGTATCTTTTCTGACCACAACGCTATGACACTAGATATCAATCACAGGAAAAAATCTGTAAAAAATACAAATACATAGAGGCTAAACTATACAAGACTTAATAACAAAGAGATCACTGAAGAAATCAATGAGGAAATCAAAAGACACCAAGAAACAAATGGCAATGAAAACAAAATGACCCAAAACCTATGGGATGCAGCAAAAGTAGCTCTAAGAGGGAAGTTTATAGCAATACAATCCTACCACAAGAAACAAGAAACATCTCAAATAAACATCCTAACCTTACACCTAAAGCAATTAGAGAAAGAAAACACAAAAATCCCCCAAAGTTAGCAGAAGGCAAGAAATCATAAAGATCAAGTCAGAAACACATGAAAAAGCAGTGAAGGAAACAATAGCAAAGATAAATAAAACTAAAAGACGGTTCTTTGCAAAGATAAACAAAATTGATAAACCATTAGCCAGACTCATCAAAAAAAAAAAAGGGAGAAGACTGAAATCAATAGAATTAGAAATGAAAAAGGAGAAGTAACAACTGACACTGCAGAAATACAAAGGATCATGAGCGATTACAACAAGCAACTCTATGCCAATAAACTGCACAACCTGGAAGAAAGGGACACATTCTTAGGAAAGCACAACCTTCTGAGACTGAACCAGGAAGAAATAGAAAATATAAACAGACCAATCACAAGCACTGAAATTGAAACTGTGATGAAAAATCTTCCAACAAACAAAAGCCCAGGACCAGATGGCTTCACAGGCGAATTCTATCAAACATTTAGAGAAGAGCTAACACCTATCATTCTCAAACTCTTCCAAACTATAGCAGAGGGAGGAACACTCCCAAACACATTCTACGAGGCCAGCATCACCCTGATACCAAAATCAGACAAAGATGTCACAAAAAAAGAAAACTACAAGTCAATGTCACTGATGAATATAGATGCAAAAATCCTCAAAAAACACTAGCAAACAGAATCCAACAGCACATTAAAAGGATCATACATCATGATCAAGTGTGGTTTATCCCAGGAATGCAAGGCTTCTTCAATATACGTAAATCAATTAATGTGATACACCATATTAACAAACTGAAGGATAAAAAGCATATGATAATCTCAATAGATGCAGAAAAAGCTTTTGACAAAATTCAACACCCATTTATGATAAAAATTCTCCAGAAAGTAGGCATAGAGGGAACTTACCTCAACATAATAAAGGCCATATATGACAAACCCACAGCCAACATCATTCTCAATGGTAAAAAACTGAAAACATTTCCACTAAGATCAGGAAGAAGACTAGGTTGCCCACTCTCACCACCATTATTCAGCATAGTTTTGGAAGTTTTAATCACAGCAATCAGAGAAGAAAAAAAATAAAAGGAACATAAATGGAAAAGAAGTAAAGCTGTCACTGTTTGCAGATGACATGATACTATACATAAAGAATTGTAAAGATGCTACCATAAAACTACCAGAGGTAATCAATGAATTTGGTAGAGTAGCAGGATACAAAATTATTGCACAGAAATCTCTTGCATTCCTATACATTAATGAAGAAAAATCTGAAAGAGAAATTAAGGAAACACTCCCATTTACCACCTCAACAAAAAGAATAAAATACCTAGGAATAAACCCACCTAAGGGGACAAAAGTTTCCGTATGCAAAAACTATAGGACACTAATGAAAGAAACTAAAGATGAAACGAGCAGATGGAGAGATATAACATATTCTTGGATTGGAAGAATCAACACTGTGAAAATGACTATACTACCCAAAGCAATCTACAGATTCATTGCAATCCCTGTCAAACTACCAATGGCATTTTTCACAGAACTAGAACAAAAAGTTTCACAATTTGTATAGAAAAACAATAGACCCCAAATAGCCTAAGCAATCTTGAGAAAGAAAAACAGAGCAGGAGTAATCAGATCCTGGACTTCAGACTATACTACAAAGCTACAGTAATCAAGATAGCATGGTACTGGCACAAAAACAGAAATATAGATCAATGGAACAGTATAGAAAGCCCAGAGTAAACCCATGCACATATGGTCACCTTATTTTTCATAAAGGAGGCTAGAATATACAATGGAGAAAAAACAGCCTCTTCAATAAGTGGTGTTGGTGAAACTGGACAGCCACATATAAAAGAATGAAATTAGAACACTCCCTAACACCATACACAAAAATAAACTCAAAATGGATTAAAGACCTAAATATAAGACCAGACACTATAAAACTCTTTGAGGAAAACATAGGCAGAACACTCTCTGATGTAAATCACAGCAAGATCCTTTGTGACCCACGTCCTAGAGAAATGGAAATAAAAACAAAAATAAACAAATGGGACCTAATGAAACTTAAAAGCTTTTGCACAGCAAAGAATACCATAAAGAGGATGAAATGACAGCCCTCAGAATGGGAGAACATATTTGCCAATGAAGCAACTAACAAAGGATTAATCTCCAAAGTTTACAAGCAACTCATGCAGCTCAATATCAAAGAAGCAAACAACCCAATCCAAAATTGGGCAGAAGACCTAAATAGACATTTCTCCAAAGAAGATATACAGATTGCCAACAAATCATGAAAGAATGCTCAATATCACTAACCATTAGAGAAATGCAAATCAAAACTACAATGAGGTATCACCTCACACTAGTCAGAATGATCATCATCAAAAAATTTACAAACAATAAATGCTGGTGACGGTGTGGAGAAAAGGGAACCCTCTAGCACTGTTGGTGGGAATATAAATTGATACAGCCACTATGGAAAACTGTATGGAGGTTCCTTAAAAAAGTAAAAATAGAACTACCATATGACCTAGCAATCTCACTACTAGGCATATACCCTGAGAAAACCATAATTCAAAAAGAGTCATGTACCACAATGTTCACTGCAGCTCTATTTACAATAGCCAGGACTTGGAAGCAACCTAAGTGTCCATCAACAGATGAATGGATAAAGAAGATGTGGCACATATATACAATGGAATATTACTCAGCCATAAAAAGAAACGATATTGAGTTATTTGTAGTGAGGTGGATGGACCTAGAGTCTGTCATACAGAGTGAAGGAAGTCAGAAAGAGAAAAACAAATACCATATGCTAACACATATATATGGAATTTAAAAAAATGGTTATGAAGAACCTAGGGACAGGACAGGAATAAAGACGTAGATGTAGAGAATGAACTTGAGGACACAGGGTCGGGGGAGAGTAAGCTGTGACAAAGTGAGAGAGTGGGATGGACTAATACATACTATCAAATGTTAAATAGATAGCTAGTGGGAAGCAGCCACATAGCACAGGGAAATCAGCTTGGTGTTTTGTGATCACCTAGAGGGGGTGGGATAGGGATGGGGGGAGGGAGACACAAGAGGGAGGAGATATGAGGATATATGTATATGTATAGCTGATTCACTTTGTTATAAAGCAGAAACTAGCACACCATTGTGAAGCAATTATACTCCAATAAAGATGTTTAAAAAGTTTTTTTTTAAAAGATGGTTTTTTGAAAAGATAAACAAAATTGACAAACTATTAGTTTGACTAAGAAAGAAAATAGAGGGTTCAAATAAATCAAATCAGAAATAAAAGAGACACTACAACTGATTGCACAGACAGAAAAGTTCCGTAAAAGATTACTATGAACAATTATACACCAACAAACAGGACAACATAGAAGAAATGTTTACATTCCTAGAAACATACAACACACTAAAACTGAATCATAACGAAATAGAAAACCTAAATAGACCTATAAATGGTAAGATGATTGAATCAGTAATTTAAAAAATTCTCCCAACGGAGAAAAGCCCAGGAGCAGTTGGCTTCACTGATGAATTCTACCAAACATTTAAAGAAGAATTAATGTCAATCCTTTCTAAAGTGCACAAAAACATTGAAAAGGAAAAAATACTTCCAACCTCATTTTAGAAGGTCAGAGTTACAATAATAACAAAACCAGAGAAGATGCTACAAAAAAAGATCACAAAACAGTAAAAGAAAAGAAAATTACAGGGCAATATCCCTGATGAACATAGATGCAAAAATCCTCAACAGAATACCAGCAAACTAAATTCAACAGCGCATTTAAAAGATCATACATCGTGACCAAGTGAGGTTTATCCATGAGATGCAAAGATGGTTCAAAAGACCCAAGTCAGTTAATGTGATGGACCATTTTAACAGAATAAAGGATATAAATCATATGGTCATCTCAATAGATATGTAAAAAAAAACCATTTAACAAAATTCTGCATCCTTTCATGATAAATCTCTCAACAAATTAGGTATAGAAGAAATATACCTCAACATAACTAATGTTGTATATAGCAAGCTCACAGCTAACATCATACTCAATGGTGAAATGCTAAAATTTTCCTCTAACATTAGGAAGAAGACAAGGATACACACTGTAGCCACTCCTATTCAACCCAGTACTAGGAGTCCTTATCGGAGTAATTAGACAAGGAAGAGATATAAAAGGCATTCAAATTAGAAAATAAGTTAAATTGTCTATTTGCAGACGACTGTTATCTTACATATAGAAAACCTTAAAGACTCCACCAAAACAAAACAAAACAAAACACAACTGTTAGAACAAATAAACAAATTCAGTATAGTTACAGGATGCAAAATCAACATACAAAAATCAGTTGCATTTCTGTACACTAACAGTGAACTATCTGAAAGAGAAATTAAGAAAATAAGGCCATTTACAATAATATCAAAAAGAAATTCTTTCAATACATGGACTCTAAAGGAACTGAGTATTTCTTTTGCTACCAAAATGGTCTGCATTATGCATTTTTAAAGCATATGTAATCTAAATGGTTATGTAATTCCAAAGGACTTTAATATTTTAAAGAAAATTTCTACATGCAATTATTTGATATAAAGTCAAGTAACTATGATAATTCTGAGTCCTTATGATAATTATATATTTATACATGGTTGTTGATAATTATTTTCCTTAATTTTTTTTTACTTATTTCTATGCAAGTTATTTTAAAAGTCTTCTATATGTTCTTTAATAGTGATTAACAATGTATAATTTATATATTATTTTTAGAAAGTCATAAAAAGAATTCAAGAAAGTCATAAAAAGAATTCAATTCAAATATTTTCATTGGGAAAATATTTAATACCATATATATGTAAGTATATATATTATAAAAATTAATAAACAGAAAGCTCAATTATATAGAGTTGGGAGACTAGAACAGGGAATTCTCATACCCTGCCATAATAGAAGAGCCCAACAGGAAGAAGAAAGTGTCCTCTTCTTTCCTGGCAAGGAATCAGCCAATGAAAAGCCATAAACTATTTGTTTGCTACAGCCCTCCTAACTTACTTTTTCTTCTCTATAAAAGTGTTCTCTGGAACTTCCCTGGTGGCACAGTGGTTAAGAATTTGCCTGCTAATGCAGGGGACATGGGTTCAATCCCTGGTCCAGGAAGATCCCACATGCAACTAAGCCCATGCACCACAACTACTGAGCCTGCGCTCTAGTGCTCGTGAGCCACAACTACTGAGCCGTGTGCCACAACTACTGAAGCCCACGTGCCTAGAGCCTGTGCTCCACAACAAAAGAAGCCACCTCAGTGAGAAGTCCACATACCACAATGAAGAGTAGCCCCTGCTCGCCGCAACTAGAGAAAGACTGCGTACAGCAACAAAGACCCAATGCAGACAAAAATAAATAAATAAAAATAAAATTAAAAAAAAAGAAAAATAAAGTGTTCTCCTTCCCTTGCTGCTTGAGAAATTGCACATGGCTTACCATGGTTGCAGACCCCGAATGGCAATTCTCTGCTTATCCCGAATAAACCCACCTTTGCCAGAGAAATAACTGGTAGTCTATTCATTTCAGGTCGATAATGTATAAATGCAAAGTATATTTGTTATAAATTAGTCATGAATTGTAGTTCCTTGTATCCTGATAAAACTAGAAAGATCTAGTCTTTAAGACTAAAAAAAAAAAAAAAAAAAAAGCTACTCCTCTTTTTAATTATGCAGGTAAAAAATCGCCCCAAAATTCTTTTATCACAAAATTTAAATAGGTTGTATTATAATTATTTACATGTATGTTGCCATGAGTATCATATAAGCTTATCAAGAAAATTCATTTTCTTTAATTCTCCCCAAATCACCATACATAGTATTACTATAGTGATTTTTCCAAAATACAAATTTAACAGTGTTCCTAATAAGACTAAAACTCTTGTTTAGTGCCTTGTTTGATTCAATGCCTCCATGGTGTGTAGTGGATAAAGCTTAAATTCCCTGTGGGGAAAGGCCTACTGATTATTTCTTCTTTTTGTTGTAATGTTCAAATATATCACACAATAAAATAAATGCTATGTATTTTGTGTACAGAATTTTGTTTAGCCAAGGAATACTAGACACACTGAAGTAAGTAAATACTTTCTGACAGATGAAAGAATCTATGAATGGAGGAGAAAGCAGATATGTTTCCCTTGAGGAATATACAATGTATAAAAATAGTATAAATATACTTTTCCTTCTTTACTGCGTATAAATAGTTAAAAGTAGCAAGGGGAGAGTGTTATCTCTCTATTTTTGTGAATATACCTAGACTTGAAATCAAATTCTTATACTTCCTAGCCTTAGAAACTTGGGCAAGACCCACAGATTCTGTCAGCCTATTTTCTCACCTTAAGATATGAATAGTAAAAGTATGTATTTCCCAGGTAGTTGATTAAAGGCAGTAGATATGTAAATTTATTCACATAGTGCCTGGCACATTTTGTGCATTCAAAAATGCCAACTATTATTATGATTTTCATTTTCCTATATGTGAACATTATATATAATTTCAGTTCTAGCTCTTCAATGGAAAAGTAACTCATTTGCAGAAATAAACAACTGTCTACAAATGTACAATAACCCAATCAAACTGAGATCAAACTTTTCAAATATTTTAAAACATTATGAATATTGTACTTAACTTGAGTGAGCTTGAAAAATTAATAATGATAAGTAAGAAATAAGCCTGGTTGCTAATTGTTGCTATTTGCCAAATTGTGTGAATTTATATTGTTATAGTGCTTTAAAGTTTAAAGTTTAGTGTCATACTCAGCTCAAGGCAGGGTGGATGGCGTGGATATTTTCTCATTTTAAAACTAAGGAAATTGGGACAAAAAGAAGTTATATTACTTTCTAAGTTCACAGAGATAGAAACTGGTTCTTTCTATAATAGAATATTGTTAAACAATCTTGGAAAAACAGAATTAAAAATATCAGAAGGTAACTTTGAAAAGAAATAAAGAAAAATGAATAGTCATATAATGTCTACTAAATATATTCATTCAAAAGTATTTATCAAAGCCTGGACACTTTCCCACAGACTCAGCTCTCTCTGTGAACAACACAGACAGGGTTTCTTTCCTCTCTGAGCTTACAGTAGTGCAGGAGATAGAAAATAAAGCAAAAAATAAATTGATTCTGCATGTGATAGCTTTAAACAAAGCAGCAAACAGGTTGCCAAGAGAAAAGCAGCACAGTTGTAGTGAGTGGAAGTTACTCTAGAAAGGACTATAAGGGAATGTGACCTGCTAGAGGTGAAATTTAAGCTAAGATATGAAGGATGAGAAGGCGACAAAGAAGGACAGGCAAGGAGAACATTTCAGACAAAGACAGACAGTTATTACAAGTGCTTTGTGTTGGGATATATACTGGCCAGATTTGAACAACTGAAAGCCTGTTAGCATGGCTGGAACATAATGAGACTGGAGAGAGGAGCCCAAGTTGAGCCTGGGGGAGCAGGTTGGAGGTGTAGCAGGTCAATCACAGTGAGAAATTTAGATTTTATTTTCAATTTGATGGAGGCCAGTTAATGGTTTTAAACAGGACAATAGCATGATCTCATTTACATTATAAAAGGTCATTTTTTTATTATAGTTGCTTTACAATGTTGTGTTAGTTTCTGCTGTACAATGAAGTGAATCAGCTATATGTATACATAGATCCCCTCTTTTGAAGAGAAGCTACTTGAGCTATAAAAGAATGTTAGCAGGGAAATTAATTTAGGAGGCTTTGTAGTTATTTGAGGGTTAGATTCTTATCTGGCCTGGACTGGGATTGGGGGTGAGGTGAGATACAGTGGAAAGAAGTAAATAAAATAGACATATATTTAGGGGGAAAAATTAACAGACTATCTCCATGGATTGGAGTTATGGAATAAGGAAAGGAGAAGAATGAATGATGACTACTATTTTTTAAAATTTGAAGATAATGCCACTTATTGATTGGGGCAGATGGTAAAAAAACAGATTCATGGCATGAAGAGGACTTAAACTGAGATGGCAAAGGCCATATATAATTTATCATCCAAACAGGCATACTTTTGAGAGTGATAGAAGGGGCTTTCAATAATTACTGCAGGGCAATTGGCACAAACTAGGATTGTCATCCTAGAGATAAGTAATATAAATAGGTTAAAAGAAAGAATAATAGCCAATAATGATGAAGCACTTCATTCCAAGATGATACTTTATTTAAATATTCATTAATATACTTCTCCCTAAATCTCATTGTTTTTATAGACATTTTGCAGATGAGAATACTGGGGAAGAGAAATAAAGTAACTTGCACAGGTCACAAAGCTAGTGAAGCTATCTCCAGCAGCCCATCTCTGGCCCCTGAACTCTTAACCAGTAAATATTATGGCCCCTCACAGGAATTATTTTTATCATAAGGTGTTGCTTCTTATTTAAAAATGAAAATTACCTTCTTAAAGTGTTAGAAAATACACACAAAGAATATGGTCTGCACATTCTGAGGTATGCTTCTAAGCATTGGATATCATAACAAAGAGCAAAATGTCATCCTTACAAATGATCTTGTTTTACATCTAAGGATAGACACCTGGCTTGACGAAACCATAAGTCTGACATAAGAAAATCATTAATATGTCAGTAAATATTTTGTTTTAAAAAAATCTCAAGGGCACCTTCCAGCCCCCCAAATTATTCAAATTCTATTGGACATATTTTTTCATATCTTTTGAACCTCTAATCTTAGGTCGCTCTAACAATCCTCCTACTCACATTTGTGGGCAGCAAATGTAGTTTTCAGTACCAGAAAAACCTCTTAGAGTTCTTAATCAAGAGAAATGGTTCTTTGGTATTGTTTTACTACTTGTAATGAATTGATTTAATTAAGACTGCAGTAGTTATAAGCAACAGAACCTGACTCTGCGCAACTTAATGAAAAAGGGACTTTATTGGAAAAATAGCCCAGCTATTCACAGAATCCCAGGAACAGCTAAGAAAATACACTCCAGGTGGATGAGTAGAAATGATGACTAGCTGAAGGAACCAGGAGCTGGGGGTGGGAGACCTTCTCCCTTCAGTGCTGCCTTTATCGAAGCTCAATTCTAATTATTTCCAGTTTCTAGGTCTCTCTATTCAAGGTTTAAAATTCTCAGGAGAGATGATCTGATGGCCTGGCTTTGGTCTAATCCTGGATCATTCAGCTAGGGCTGGAAATGTAAGATTCCAAAAAGGGCCTAAGTGTTTGAACTTTTCAGGGAATGGGGAGTTTCTATAGGCCAGAAGTTCAACCCAATTGGCATCTTCTACATGCTACCATATAGATGTTGTTCACACATGCACACACACACACACACACACACACGCACACACACACACATCCCATGTTATTCTCCTCTATGCAAAATGTACCTGCCTAACACAATCCAGCCATACTACACAGCTACTCTTCTTCCCCAGAGGAGGTAACTGGAAGTCAACAGCCAGCTAATCTATTTAGAGATGACATAATGCATCCTTAAAGTGTCCAGTAGAGCCAATTGTCCTCAAATTCCATTGCAACATTCAAAAACTTTAGAAATGAAAATTTAACACCTTTCCTATATTATATAATAAAAAAGAAGAAATGCATAAAATACATATTCTTTTATTCAAAATTTTAAACATGGGAAAATTATTCCATTGAGCAAACAAGAAACATTTTGGTCTTAATATTTGCAAGTGTCACAAAACTCTAAGAGCATATATCTCTTCTCTTCTCAATTTCTTTGCCTTCAGTTCTTATTCTAGCTGACTGGGGTAGAAGCATTTCTCTTTTGGGGATTCCTTTCTAAGACCACTAGCTAAGTGTATAGCATCAGAATAAGAATTAAAGTTTATGGACTATTAGGTGTGATGCTAATAAATGTTACTACATGGATTCTGGTCCATTTATTTTGATTAAGGGACATTTTTTCACAGAATATTCTGAATCCTGAAAACTACCTGCCAATCCTCACAAGGTGTGGTTTGCTTTTAACTGACCATTTAGCTGAATTTTCAATATGTCATTCTATTGTTATATAAGGTCAGATGCTTCTGGATTAAATGTGGTTGGTAAGAATAGTGGGTACTTATATAGCTGGTTCCTCATTTTTTTTGTGTGTTTTTTTGTTTTTTGCGGTACGCAGGCCTCTCACTGTTGTGGCCTCTCCTGTTGCAGAGCACAGGCTTCAGACACGCAGGCTCAGCGGCCATGGCGCACGGGCCCAGCCATTCCGCGGCATGTGGGATCCTCCCGGACCGGGGCACGAACCCGTGTCCCCTGCATCGGCAGGCGGACTCTCAACCACTGCGCCACCAGGGAAGCCCTGGTTCCTCATTTTTTTACAGTCACATATCTTGGTCAGTTTTAGGGATGGGAGTTCTGTGCTATTAAAACTGCAATTTTCCTTCATCTCTAAAATTATGATCAATATTTTTCACCCATTTAATAAGTACTTAATTTTTTGATAAGTATACATGATCACAGGCATTTACTGAATACATTATCCTGACCATAAGATTGTTGATATTAATGATAATCTTCAAAAATATTCTGAATCAATCAAAAATATTTATAGTCTCTGGGTTTTTTTGAGAAGTCCATTTCCAGAGCTGACTCTTAATTTTTAATTTGAACTATCTCACTAACAAGTCATTCACATTTAACAATTGTTATCCTGAATGTAATGTGGTTCTTGCATTAGGGCCTCTACCCATGCAGGAAAACTGGACAATGATAAGTACCTCTGGAAGCTCTGACCGCTTGAAGAAAGTCCTTGTGAGTGAAAGCAAGGCAACTACATACTACATGTATACACTAGTGAAATATGAACTTTGAATATTTACTGTGTCTCTAATCTCTTGCATTTCTGCACCACTGTAATTAGTACACTGTGGCACAGAGAAAACATACTTCCATTTTTTTAAACTTTAAGTCATTATTTTGTGTTCATATCACCTTAAATGCCATATGGTATGCAAATCTGTAAAATAACAAAAATATAGATTCCCATACTCTTCTGTCACTCCTTTGTAATTAGCAATGAACTACGTAGAGTACCAGGTATCTGGGACTTCATTTGGCTTGTGTGGCTCCCTCACGAGCTAGAGCAGAGCATAAGCAGCTTGCCCCACTGATGGAGAATTTCATAGCTCAGTACCTGTTAACTCACTCAGAAAACACAGCTGTGCGTGTTACCTCTGAATGCCCACCTCAAAAAAGATGCATTTTTAAAATGCATCAAAAAAGATGCATTTTTAAGTCACTGTCCTCACTGGAATTCAGTGTTACATGATAAAAGCAAACAACTACCAGGATTGCCAGAAAGAAAAATATTACACTACCTTATATAAAGCAAATCTTTTGGCCTTGAATCTCTACTCACTTGAAGATCACTCTGACACATGGTTTCTATACAGATTTCCTCACTTATGATGTATATATGGCTTTATGAAAAATGATATTATTTTTTACATAGAAATTATTTTTTTAATTTAATAGTTTTAAATGATAAAATATTTTTGGGGGGAAAATAAAGAAATTCAGGATAATAGTTACCTCTGTAGGGGAGAAAAGTAGATAAGTTCAGGGTGGAATATACAGGAATCTTAAAAGTCTATTCCATAAACTGAATTATGGATACACAGGGCTCTATTTTATTATTAATATTTATGATTATTTTTAATATTTTAGATTCTTTAAATTATGTAGACATATTATATGTGCAACAATGTTTACCAGTTTTTTTCTTTTCGATTTTCTTTGCTTTGCCAGTCTGGATTTTTGCCATTTCAGAAGTTTGAAATTTTTATACAGTCAATTCTGTTAGTCTTTTCATTTATAGCTCCTGACCTACTTGGTTAAGAAGATCTTCTGTATCACAAGATTATAAAAATATTCTCGTATATTTTCTTCTACCAGTTATACAATGTTTTGGTGTTTTTTTTAAAAGTCTTTATTTCTTTTTTAGAGCAGATAAAAAAGTTCACAGCAAAACTGAGAGAAAGATACTGAGATATTTCATATACCTCCTGCCCCCACACATTCATAGCCAGCATCCCTTTTCCGAATGGTACATTTTTTATCAAGTATGAACCTACATTGACACACCAAGTCCATAGTTTACATTAGGGTTCACTCTTGCCTTTGTATAGTCTGAGTTTGGACAAATTTATACTGACATGTTTTTATCACTGTACTAACATACATGGTATATTTTCACTGCTCTGTGCTCCACCTATTCATGCTCCTCCCCACCCCTCAGCAGCTAGTATTTTTTAACTGTTTTCACCATTACTTTTTTGAACTAATTTTGGCCCAGTAAATATTAGGCAATGATTACAAAAATAAACATAAAGGGCTTCCCTGGTGGCGCAGTGGTTGAGAGTCCGCCTGCCGATGCAGGGGACACGGGTTCGTGCCCCAGTCCGGAAAGATCCCACATGCTGCAGAGTGGCTGGGCCCGTGAGCCATGGCCGCTGAGCCTGCACGTCCAGAGCCTGTGCTCCGCAGCGGGAGAGGCTGCAACAGTGAGAGGCCCGCCGTACCGCAAAAAAAAAAAATAAATAAATAAAAAAATAAATAAAATAATAATAAATAAATAAACATTAAAACACTGTTTAGTGTTTGAAGTTGAATTATCTCTTATCAGTAAAAATTCCTTTTAAAGTATATATGACATACTGAATTAAATTCAGCCTTGTTTTCAAAAATATGGCAAATATCTCTTGCCTCTGGTGTTTGTGCCTCCCTTTGTCATGTCAGTAACAAAATGTACACTAGAGGGACATTATTCTTAACCACACACTTTTACTTCATGTTCAGAAAACAATGTGAATGGTGGTGCCTTGAGTTATGCTAATGAAATTTATTAACATCTGTATCCTCTATTACGCAAATGATACATTTAGAGAGAAAAATAAACATATAAGGGTTAAACTAGAGAAAGGGCTAGCTTTTGAAAATCTACTTAAGAGGGTTATTTTTATTTGACAGGACCCATAATTCTAGCTTCTCCTTAGGTACTCTTTCTCAGTCTGTGAATTCTGCCTGATATCAAAGCTTACTAAAGTAGACTAAGAGTCGTGGCACCTATTCTATACCTGTAAACCATCAATACTTTACTGTGCATTCTACATTCAGTTCAGGAGACATTAATATGTCTTCCATGATTTGCTATGATGAAAACTGAGAATACAATGAAAAATAACATAGACCCTGCCTTCAATTTGTTAATAATTGATGAAAAGACAAATATGGGAACCTAATTATCATGTCATATGATGAAGTCAATAATGGAAAGAGATGCAAAAGGGATGTATGAGGTAAGGGAATTCTATAATATCTAATCTAATATTACAGGAAAAATTAAAAGAATAAGAATTAACCTCTAATCTATCAAAATATGCTTGTATATTACAGAACATACACCTCTCTCAAAACTCTTGCTAAACTTCATATAGGAAAAAATTTTACTTTCTCTAAACTCAACGCAATATTTTTAATAAAACAATTTGTGGAGAAAGAAAACCAACTTGAGTTATATTCCCAGTACAATTGGAAGAATTTCAGAATTACCTGGAGAGTATTTGAAATGTGCTTTAATTGTTCTGATGTTGAAGGAAATAAGAAAGTCATCACAATGTTGCCCTTGGTATGAGACTTCCCTGGCCTTTCTGCACTTGTCTCAAATACTTTTCCACAGTGTCTTCTATTTTTAGCTTTTGTTTTTGTCTACTGTTACACGATGAATCATAAACCAGTTGAAAATGTTATGAAGAAAAATGTGGAAATGAAATCAAAGCAAGTGAGAAAGTTTTATTTCAATGAAATAAAGCTAAGATGTTTTGACGAAGAAGAGCATGCTAAAGAAATTGCACGCATGCTTTAGAACACATTGTCAGGGTGTGCACTATAATGATAACAATAAAATAATACAACAAAATTTATGAATTAGCATTTATATGTATGAAGTGACAAGAATATAGCATTCTTCATTGGAAAAGCATGCAAAGTAATTGGTAAAATTGATAGAGAGACAGGTTACTCAAGGGCTCAGATTCTTTAGCATTGTTGATTAGGATGACAATAACAATGTCAGAGAAGTTCAAGATGAAGGAAATGGCAGAGAAAATGAGTTGGCAAAAAAAGTTGTCTTTCAAAGCAAGCCTGAGAAGTTCCGTAGAATCAAGATGCTAAACTCATGTTATGTATGGACTCTTTGTATCTGCCCAAATTTCATATGTTGAAGGCTTAAGCCCCAACGTGACAGTTTTTGGAGTTGGAGCCTTTGGGAGGTAATTAGTTTTAGATGAAGACATGAGGGTGGTGCCTTCATGATGGGATTAGTGCCCTTATAAGAAGAGGATGAGAGATCAGAATTCTCTCTCCCTCTCCTTATGTACGAAGAGGAGGTCATGTGAGATGTAGGCTATCTGTAAGCCAGGAAGAAGGCCATCAGCAAAAACCAAATCTGCTGGGATTTTGGTCTTGGACTTGGGCTTCACATCCTCCAGATTTGTGAGAAATAAATGCTTGTTGTTTAAGCCATCCAGTCTATGGTATTGTGTTATAGCTGCCTGAGTAGACTAAGACAGCTCATATCATCAAAATAATTGTGGAAGCTATGATAACTCTCTGTGAAGAAATTGTTATTTTCCTGCCCTAACTATAAAAAAAAAAAAAAAAAATCAAAGATGGCTCTACTGGCCAAAGAAAATTTTGTTGTTGATGAGACAGAATTGTTTTGGAAGCAGTATTCTCTGGTAGGTTTATCTTTCAGGAGAAGGTAACCATCTTCATAAAGTTATGAAGTCTTCTAGCTGGCTGACGCTACTTATCCAGGTACTTGTGCTACTAATGTTATGTTAAACCTAAATCGGTCTATAATATATTTTGAAAAATACATTTACTCAAAGGAATGACCAAAGGAAAATTGAAAGTCATTTGTAAATTCCCAATGCCTACTTGACAAGGGAGGGTCTTTGAGAATTATGTACAATCTTATCTCTGACCCTTAATTTTAAAAAAATCTTGCAAATAAAGCTCTAGACATTTTTGACCTCTTAACATTCAGCCAGGAATGTGGAATGCAGCCCTACCATCCACATGATTATCTCCCCTCCAAATATGACATTGCATTTGTAACCCATGGACCATATGCTTATTATCCATGAGGTTATCACAGTTATCAAAATTTATTATTCTCAATAATTTATGCAAAACATGGTCCAGGGTGCAGACGTCAAACAAGAATCTTTACTAAAAGTGTTTGGAAACATTTTAACACAAAAAAAAAGGCTTTGGAATTTACCAACCAGGTATGGCAAAAAAATTTTTTTCTACATCAACACCAAGAGATATAATAAAAACCTAACTCCACAATTTGTGGTTGATTTAAAAGGTTTTGTAAAGGTGGTTGAGGATAGAGTGAAAATTATTGTTCCTGAAGAGGGATGTTAACTTTGAAGAAGTTGATGAAAACGATGCTAGATAGCTCTTGAAATCTCATGCAGGGAAATTAATAATCACACTTGTTCAGGAAGGTGTATGATATATTTGAAGAAGATGGAGATGATGACAACTTTAAGAGTCACACACTCAAATCACAGGTGCCATATTTGTACTTTGAAGGAATATATGGGTCATACAAATATAATGGTAAACAATAACCCTTCAATGTGTCAGCTAAATAACGAAAAGTTCTCTTTTAAATATTGTATGATGTCTCTTACCATGATAGTTCAGATTTTCCAGGAAGCAAACACCAGGGAATAATTAAAATGGAAACAGATTTATTGTAACACCTATGGAAGTTAAGGGACAAGGAAGTATGATTAGATGGTTATTACTTTGAGACCACAATGCAGGTCTGATATGTGTGATGAGGAGGAAAAAGGAACAGAAGAAAGATTGTGTAGGAAGAGTCTCAGACTCTGAGAAAGGTCTGGGCAGCTGATGGGGAGAGGAGACCCAGAGCAGAGATTTTCTGTTGGAGGCATTAGATATGGGTCAGAAATGGCTGACTCTGGTAAGTACCCTTGCTGTGCACACTCATGGGTGAGAAGCAGCATGAAGCTTGCTGTTCTGGTATCTCCATAGCAGTAACATATATAGGGGAACTATGTCAGTTCTTCTGGGTTTGATATTTACCTACCTCCATCACCTACCTCCTCTCCATGTCACTTTCAGCAATCCATCCACTGACTCCTTCAACATTCCTTGTCTCTTTCTACCACATTTTTCTTCACTATCAATCTCAACTAATAATGGTTCAATATAGGAAATTGCTTTCAATTTTATGTTCTGAATCCTCTCAATAAACTTATTTATTTTTATGTTCTATTTATGGTATTTATTTTTAATGTAAATTTTATATTACAGCATCATGTGTAAGTTGTAGTATTTTAAATGCAAATTTTAATGACCATATTAATTATTCAGTGATCAGAAAGCAATATTTTAAGTTCTTTGTCTTATTTTGATAGTTTGATACATATATAGATATTTTTAATTAAAAAAATTCATTTGGTATTTTGGACTTACATGGGAAACTGTCAGGAAAAAAATGCTGTTATTATTTGTTTAAAGGTCTTAGGCAACTTGGAGTATCTCTTAAGTTTTAGGGACTTTTGACTTCAGGATATATTTCAAACTCCTGAATATCTCATCTTAAAGCCTATATCCACTTCTCCAATTAACCTGATTTACTATTTCATATCTCATATTTTATCCCGTAGTAATACTGAAGAGCTTGCAGTTACCTGAATGCCTTATTATACTTCAGATTTGAATTTCTTTAGTTATGCTGGTCTCCATGACTAGAGTGCTCCCATTAGCCTCCATCTTCCTCAACCTGGTTAAATCACACACATACTCAAACCCTTGGCTTAACTATCATTTCTCCTAGTTGGCTGCACATTCTCCTCTGTTCTTCATTCTCTAGGGATGCCCGCTATATATTTATCTTATTCCTTGGCTTTGGAAGTCAAGAACAAAGACTTATGTTCTAAAGAAGACAAAGACTGAATCAAAAAGGTAGATGTGCCACATCAGAAAAAAAATTAAACTTTTTTTTGAGAAGAGAAGTTTAATTATAAAATAAATTCTGCTCACAAAAATCACTATCTCTTATTGTGTTACAGTTCTACAAATATCTTATGTAACTATAAAATGTTCTGTAACTAATGTTCTCTTTTCAATCTAAAGTGCTTATCAAATGAATTAGAGTTTATGAATCAATGCATTTATATTTCTTTCACGATAACATGACCAAACATTACTGCATGATTTGTAACTAAAGTTCATTTTTCTCTAAAAGGATTAATTATATAATCTTTTTCCCTGTAACTGATATATAAGTTAATGATGTGAACCTCCACAGTAATATTTCTAAATTAAAAGAGTCACTTTGGGATAACTGAATGCTTTTAAACTAATATTTGAGGATGATCCTGAGGCTCTGTACAAGCAGAAAGTGAAGGCTAAGGCAGAGATGTAAACTACCAGACTATTGAAAGCATTCCCTAACAAACAAGCAGAGCCTCTTGGCAAAGAGTGGGAGACCCTTTGGTTTAAGGCATTTAATAAAATCTCAGAAAAATCATTACCTGAACACTAGGGCAAATCAAGGTGAGACTTTGGTGGCCACGGGCAACAAAAGAATACAGACTTTTAAAGAATTAGGCTGGAAAGGTCACTAAATAATCAAATAGCAGCAACACACAGAAAACAAAACAATAAAACTAATAAGGACATTGATGGGGAAGAAGGGAGGTGGGAAGAATCTAAGTTCCAGAGTTACCACATTTTATTTTTTAAATTTCCAGTTTTCAACAATAAGCAAAGTTATAAGTCATGCATAGGAAGAGGAAAATATGACTTATACACAGTGAAAAAAAGAAAAATACTCTGTAGAAGCTGCCCATAAAGAGAAGCACATATGTTGGATTTAATTTTTCAAAATGATGTAAATCAAGTATTATAAATATGTTCAAAGAATGAAAGGAGACCATATCTAAAGAATTAAAGGAATATATGAAAACAATATTATACCAAATAGAGAATATCAATAAAGAGATAAAAATTACAAAAATAAACCAGGTAAAAATTCTGCAATTAAGAAGGAAAACTATAGAAATTTTTTTTAAGTTCAGTAGGAATTCAAGTACAGGCATGAGCTGGCAGAAAAAAAGATCAGTAAACTTGAAGATAGGCCAATTGAGATAACTCAGACTGAGGAACAGAAATAAAAAAGAACAAAGAAAAATGAACAGAGCATGAAACCTGTGGAACACTATAAACATACCAATATAGACATAATGAGGGTCCATGAAGGAGAAGAGAGAAAGGAGAAATAAAAATATATAAAAATTGTCTTAGTCTGGGCTGCTATAACAAAAATACCACAGACTGGGTGGCTTATAAGCAACAGAAATTAATTTTCTCACAGTTCTGGAGGCTGAAAACTTCAAAGTCAAGGCACTGGCAGATTCCATGTCTAGTGAGAATTTTTCCTAGTACATAGACATTCATCTTCTCACTGTACCTTCAACTGGTAGAATGGACAAGTGGGCTATCTGGGGTCTCTTATACGGGCACTAATCCCGTTCATGAAGGCTTTGACTTCATGATCTAATCACCTTCCAAAGACTCCCACCTCAAAATACCATCACATTGGGGATTAGGTTTCAACACATGAATTTTGGGGGACACACATTCAGTCCACGGAAAAGATATAATGGCTGAACACTTTCTAAATTCGAGATAAACATTATCTTCACATCCAGGAAGCTTAGGAAACTCCAAGAAAGTCACATCTAGACATATCATAGTGGAAAGCCTAAGCCAAAAATAGAGTCTTAAAAATAGCAACAGAGAAACAATCACATAGAATGAATCCTCAGTAAGATTAACTGCTGGTCTCTTATTAGAAGCCATAGAGACAGAAGGATGAGATATTCAAAGTACTGAAGGAAAAAGATTTTCAACTGAGATCTTAATTCAGCCAAACTATCATGCTAACATGAACGGGAAATTAGGCATTCCCCAATAAACAAAAAAAGAGAGAATCCATATGTCCACAGAAAAACTTGTATGTGGCTATTCATAGCGATATTATTCATAGTAGCCAAAAATAGGACATAACCTAAATATTCATCAATAGGTGAATGGATAAACAAAATGGAACATATCCATAAAATAGGATATTATTTTTAACTAAAAGGAGTAACATAGTGATAAATACTGTAACATGGATGAAGTTTAAAAACATTATGCCCACTGAAAGAAGCCAATCACAAAAGACCACACATGATACCATTTATGCAATGTATCCTTAATAAGGAAGCCTATAGAGACAAAAAGTAGATTAGTGGTTGTCATGGGTTAGGGTGAGAATAGTCTCTGTTCTGACTGCTTGAGTATGGAGTTTCTTTTTGCAGTAATGAAAATATTCTAACATCAGTTGTGATGCACAACTCAATATCCTAAAAACTACCAAATTGTACACTTTAAAAGGGTAACTTTTACCATATGTGAATCATACCTCAATAAAACTCATAGGGACTTACTTGGTGGCACAGTGGTTAAGAATCTGCCGGCCAATGCAGGGGACACAGGTTCGATCCCTCATCCGGGAAGATCCCACGTGCCGCGGAGCAACTAAGCTCATGCACCACAACTACTGAAGCCTGTGCACCCTAGAGCCCACATGCCACAACTGCCGAGACCACACACCACAACTACTGAAGCCCGCGTGCCTCGAGCCCGCGCTCCACAAGAAAAGCCACCACAATGAGAAGCTCACACACCACAACAAACATTAGCTCACACACCACAACAAACAGTAGCCCCCGCTCACCTCAACTAGAGAAATCCCTTGTGCAGCAATGAGGACCCAAGGCAGCCAAAAAAGATAAAATTAAAAATAAAATAGAATTGTCATAAAAATCCTCTCCATTCCCTCCAAAAAATGTGAAATAAAGGATTTTCCAGATATTCAAAAGCTGAAAGAATTTACCACAAGCAGACCTGCATATAAAAATGAGTATTAAATTATATCATTCAGGGAGAAGAAAAATGACACCACATGGAAATCTGGATTTATACAAAGAAATGAAGAACACCACCAGTAGTAAATATGTGAGTAAATAGAGATTTTTTTTTTTTTTCGGTACGTGGGCCTCTCACTGTTGTGGCCTCTCCCATTGCGGAGCACAGGCTCCGGATGCGCAGGCTCATTGGCCATGGCTCACGCGCCCAGCCGCTCCGCAGCATGCGGGATCTTCCCGGACCGGGACACGCACCCGTGTCCCCTGCATCGGCAGGCGGACTCTCAAACCACTGCGCCACCAGGGAAGCACGAGAATTTTTTTTTTAATTCTAAAATATCTTTTAAAGGTTCAAAGCAGACAAAAAAAAAATGAATGTGTTGTATGGTTCACAATATAGAGAGAAATAAATTACACAACAATAATGCAAAGTCTGGCAAGGTAGATAAATAAAGATATTTTAAGGTTCATGTACTATATCTGAAATCCTAAATCAATGACCCAAAATAATACAACAGAAATTATGTCTATTAAGCCAATATTGAAAGCAAAATAGAATTATAAAAATCCTCGATTAATCAAAAATGCATAAACAGGGCTTCTCTGATGGCACAGTGGTTGAGAGTCCGCCTGCCGATGCAGGGGACACGGGTTCGTGCCCCGGTCCGGGAAGATCCCACATGCCGCGGAGCGGCTGGGCCCGTGAGCCATGGCCGCTGAGCCTGCGCGTCGGGAGCCTGTGCTCCGCAACGGGAGAGGCCACAACAGTGAGAGGCCCGCAAAAAAAAAAAAAAAAAAAAAAAAAAAAGCATAAACAATAGGAAAAGGAGAACGAAACAGATGAGAAAAAAGTACCATCTACTGACTCTTTATGGAAATTGAGGTATGGACAGCTAGAACACTTCCTTTACCTTCTGCTATATTTTCATTTTGAGAATTCATGAACTAAAGGGGGGCAAACATTAAGCAAACAGGAAATCTGGGCATACAAGTCAATGCATTGAACAAGACTCTATGAAACAAAGAGATGAAATTTTGAGTTTAAAGAATAAATACTACCTTCTCAATACCATATATAGAAAGGGATAAAATAGTGAAAGGAAGGAAGGGGTAATGAAGAGTCCTTGCAAGCCTCAGGTAGCACTCCCAAGCATCTAACCTGAGGATATAGAAAAGAAATAAATGGGAACCAACCAGAAAATTAGGAAAAAGTTAAAGCAGAAATTAAGTGCTCAGAAACCTGGATAACTATCAAATTGACAAATAAAACCAAGGTTTTGTTCTTTAAAATCTATTAAATTGATAAGTTGCTGACAACTCTAATCAAGAGAGAAAACATATTTATGAAATTTGGAGTGAAAGCAATTATAACCAGAATGGGAGCAATTAAAAAATACAAGAATGTTATGAACAACGCTACACTAGTAAATTTACTGGATGATTTTATAGGAAAATACAGCTGAAAGGCATAGTCTTATAAAAATTCTAATACAACAAAGAAAATTAAAATGTAGTGAAATATTATCACTAAAAGAGCACCATGCTCAAGATTTTCATAAAAATAAGGGCACTTAATAAGTTATAAACAGTGGTTCTCCAGATTTGTAGATTGCTACAACTGCAGGTGATCTTGTATAACCTATTCATTGCTTTAAAAATATTCTATAAAATACATAGCCTACTTTTAGAATCAGGAATAAAACATTAAAAATAATTTCTGCCATGGAAAAGCTTGGAAGGTAGAATATTTAGATTAATGAAAGATCACATTTACTCACATAAAGAAAGCAGACTATTAATATGTCCAACATGAGATTATGCAGCTACACATTTTTCATTAAAGTAGTTATACAAAGTTTAATGTTTGTATAATATCAAATTCAATTTATATTGATTCATAAATTGTCTCTACATAATCAGAAGAAATCATTTTACAAAGGGATCAATTAAATAACAAGGGTTTGAATAAGACATTCTTAGTGGCAAAATCAGATCTGAAAAAAGTGTTTCCCCAAAAAACCTACCTTGAGAATATTTTGTTTAAGACACAAAACTTTCATTAAGTTTCAAGAGAGAGAATCACTTAAGGAAGCTGCTATCCTCTTGTCTATTGGAATCATCATTCACTAGAATAATTATTATTAGGAAATATGCCTGATTCATTTTCTTCACATGCTAACTATACATGGCATGGCATACCACAGCAATTACTGTCAAGAGAATTACTATTAAAAGAATCATTTTCCCTGTACTTAAAGTGTTTTCACTTAAAACAACAAGAATAAAAGTAGTCATTATGTGCCTGTTACGGAGTGATCTGCCCCTAAATATCTTCACAGCTCCCTCTTTCTTTCAGTTCTTGCTGATAAAATATCACTTTCTCATAAAAGATTTTCTTTTTAACCTGTGTTAGGCTGCATTTTTGTTTACAATTACCTACTCTCCCAGGAGGATTAGACATTCTTGCCCAGTTGGTTTCAGGTTTGGTCATGACTTGCTTTGTCCAATAACATGTGAAGATAAGTGACACATGTTTTTCTAGGCAGAAGTTTTAGGCATCTTCACATTGTTGCTCCCATCTCATTTCTCTCTGCCTTGATGACTGCAACGATCTTTCTAGAAGCTGCTCTGTCAACCTTGGCCCCAGAGGAAAGACTACATGGAAAAGAGCCGTGACTGACATGCAGCACTGGCTATAATTAAACTGTTAGTGTAGTAAACCTCGGAAATTTGCAGGTTGACTGATATCACAGTATAACTTACCCTGTTTTCAGGGACACACCACCTCATACAAGCAGCAGGTACACCTCCTCCAGTCTGTTTCATTTTCTTCCATAGCATTTTTTTGCCCTTCAACATATAAGTCCATTTTTGTTTATTGTCTGTTTTCATCCATAAGAATACAAGCTTCATGAGGGCAGGGACTTTATTCTTTTCATTGTTGAATCTCAGCACCTTGTTTAGTGACTGTGGTAATTATTAGTCAGATGGAAGGTACATGAAAGGAGGAAGGGCATTTCAAGCTAAGGTGGACTCTTCCCAAAATGTCAGAGGAGAGATATAAGCTGCTGAATTGTATCAACTTTACTTAGCTTTTCCAGCAGGAGGGAGAAAATGAATCAAAGTGGGGAGGAAAGGAAATTGGAGGACTAGGTTATTATGATTATCCATGAAGTCTGGACATAATCAGGAGAGTAAAATCATACAGCAATTTGAACAGGGGAAGTTTAATATAATATACAGAAGTATTAACTGTAATATAGAAGTGGAGTGATGGGAAATAACCTAGTAAAAGTTAGAGAACTGTGAAGAATATAGGAATAGCAGATGTAAGGAGCAGCTACAAATACAAAAAATAGCACTGGCACCAACATAACAGTCCCAAGGAAGAGACCCAGCTCCTTCCCCCCACTCTCCCACCTTCCATCCTGGGCTGAGACACAGACTTCATTTGTGGCCATGGTTCTGACTCACTGTATGGCAGAGAAGTTGCTATGGTACCACACCTGTGGAACTTGCTGGAAATATGTTCTCTAAGATGCTGAGAAAGCTGTTGGCTTGGCAGTGTCTTAC
The DNA here is from genome assembly GCF_964270905.1 of Leucopleurus acutus. Taxonomy (NCBI): domain Eukaryota; kingdom Metazoa; phylum Chordata; class Mammalia; order Artiodactyla; family Delphinidae; genus Leucopleurus; species Leucopleurus acutus. Next base: position 70,943,062 of record NC_139152.1, read on the forward strand.
TGAGGCACTCTGCTACAAAAATACCTAAGGAAGTGTGCCAAGGGAAATTCTGGTTGCGATGAACTGCAAGACTGGTTGATGAAGAAGCCATCTATGCTAGCACATCAGAACAAGGAAGCAAAACTCCTTTCCTCTTGCAATATCTGTCCAACATCCTCTACTGGTAAAGCTTAAAATCATTCCAACTTGAAAAAATAATTAAAGGCCTTGGATAATTTTCACAGATCAGACAATGCAGGATGAATTTGGAGTTGAGAGGCAATAAATTGATAACTGACATGTCAGGTAAGAGATTTTGGTGATCATTCCAAGAGAATGGAAAAGAGGGTATCTTTGACCGGTATAGAGCCATTAACAAAGTAGATTTAGCAAGATTTGATAATAGGTTGAATGTGGATTTGAAGAAGAAGGAGAAATAAAGAATCCCCCAATTCCACCAGGGATGATTGGTTCCCTAAGATGTGTAACTCAAGAAGAAATGATCCTTGGAGATTCATCAAGAAGACTGGTGGGGAAGTAGGTAAGTAAAGTTATAGACACATTGAATTAAAGATATGTATTAAATATCTAGATGGAAGTGGTCTATGGGTAATTGAATACAAAGATCTGGAGCTTAGGAGAAAGTTACAAACATAAATAGATTTTACATTTCCTATATAAAATAATTATTAAATACTTGATATAGATATCACAGAGAGTTGGTAGGTAATATAATACGAATTGGATTATAGCAACCAAGAGTGAAAAGAATGAAAAGAGAAGGCTGCCAAAGACAGGGACCCTAAAGAACACGAGTATTTAATGCCCTTTGGTTCTTTTGGCTTCTGCCAGTTAGGATGTTTAGTACCAAGTATTTTCTTTACAATGTCAGGCCCTATGTAGCACATGGAGAGTTTATCCCAACTGAGACATTCCATATATTTTTATATCTTTTTTTTTTAAATATGGCAAACTATAATGTGTGCTCCGGCACCTAAACCCAATAGTTATCCACATTCTAGACAATGGACATTTACAACAATTTCTCATACAATGACTGAATGATGTGAGCTATCAGGAAGCAACATCATCTTAATAAATCAAGAGTGATACCTGCAGAGTGATTTATAGCCCTGGGTAGAATTAACTAGCTCTCCCACAGTGAAGTTTCTTGGGGAACCATTCCTAAATGAGTTAGAAGATCCCCTGGGGAAGTCAGTGGTGTTGTTGGAAAGCCTATGGGCAAGCCGGCCCATGGTTCCCCCTTGATGGTTTGCACTCCTTCCTTATTAACATCACTGTAGTCATAGTCCTGTCAGTAATTATAAAAACAAAAATTGTAAAAAAAAAAAAAAAGAAGAGAGGAATAGGAGAAATGCCAAATGAAAATTAATTAAAAAATTAGATAAAAGTAAAACTGATTTTTCAGAGTAAAATACAAGAAAAATATTAAGAATTAATGGTAAACAAGTAAGCATAAATAAAAAATAAAATACATAATCAAAGTTAAAGCAATGAGTTTTAATAAGGATTATAACAAAAGTGATGCTCATGTTAGTGTGAAAGAAATGAAAAATCTTAAAATCCTTAGGCAAAATATTAATATGAACATACAAAATTAATAACTTAACAATTATAAAGTATAAAACTATGTGTCTTTAAAGTTAGGAAAATTAAAAAATATTTTTTTAAAAGGGGAAAATGCTAGTTGATGAAATAAATATAACACTAAAGATATAGAGGAAAGTTCAAGGTGAGTTAATGAAGTATGTTTGAATGGGAGGTTGACAGGGTAGAAATGACGAAATCAAACATAAATAGGGCAGGGATTTGAATTTTACTAATGACTTCTGTTTCTAATTTCTGTTATATGGTCCACCACCTTGAACTAACCTAGCCTAATCACTCTGAAAAATGGCCTGCAGGCATATGATCTTGCTTTTCCTTCAGCTTTCATTTCAAATCAGAGAAACATGAAGACCCACAATCACCTACGAAGACCCAGACACTGATGAATTCAGTGCTCTCAGAAACCCCAACAGTCTCAGAAAATCAGAAAAACAGATTTACTCATACATACCGTAAGTCATTAGTGTATATTAAGCATAATCACAGGATTATATTGGTGGAAAAGAAAAATGAAAACAAAGAATGAAATAAATGAATACTTGGCAGATAGTCATGACATAGCTTATGGTGGAAAATTCCTGTCTGTGTATTACATACTTACCTTAGAATGACTTGAAGGGTAATTTCCCTATGAAAATTATAAGCAGTTTAGGCATTGTGCAATTTCAATTCTTGGCTCATGCTTCTGCCATGATTTAATAAATCACAAGCGCATTTGCAATGTAGAGTGAAACAAAACGTTTTGACATTATAAAGTTGTGGGTTTGAATCTTAATTCTGCTTTAAGCTGTTTATGAGTTTTACCCCCTAATATATCAGATCCCATAGGATTCAATGTGTAAATGAGGGTAGAATGCATCTTGTAAGGCTGTTGAAGATTAAAAATAATGCAAACAAACATCTAGCACAATGTATGGCAGAGAGTGAATTGTACCCCTCATTTGTGTTTTTAGACTTACAGCTACTGAGTTAGCACTGCTCTGAATCAGCATTAATCTTCAATCATAAACTAACTTGATCACTAACAAGGTTTTGAAAGGCCACAAGCAAGCCAATTAACTTCATTAATTGGTGTCACAAATGAACACTGCTTTTTAAAAATTCCAGTGACTTTCCTTTTATATTGTAGTCGTATAACAAAATACATAATTGATCATTGCCGTTAAAATAATTTCTGTACTAATTCATTTATCCAAGTGTCTTTCACATTAGTGCATTCTTATTTAGTAGCTAGTGTTGTCATAAAATTGGTCAGATGACCATTCATAAAAAGATAAAGAGACATGGTAAGTCAGACAGAACAGGGTCATAGCACATGTGGAACTTAGTTATTTAGCACAATAGGATTTGCCTTTAAGGTAAGAAAAGTTGTTTTAAGTATTATTGATTTTTACTTGGAAAATGTGTCCTATTGATTTTTCCACCTAGACCTGTAACTATGGCTTTTAATGCACGATTCTTGTCTATAATGACGACCAATGGAAAATCAAGAGCAAAAATGGGATGATTCAGGCAGGGAAAGGGTAAAATGAGGTTTTAAGAAAAGCTACCTAAAAGAGCTCCCTCCAACACACACACACACACACACACACACACACGACTGTACGTCAAAGCACTACTTACTTCTGAAGTGGAAAACAAATTTCTTAGCTTTTTGAAACCATGTGGCGAGTTTAAAAAGTAAGCAACTGAATTTGCTGTTTCAATACATCTATGCTTTTGGGTAAAGAATTCCTGGGTTTCTGCCAAAAATTAAGTTCAATTATTTGAAAGAGTTGGTTGTTTGAATTTCTGCATTTCTTTTAATCAGGATTTTTTCTCCCAGCTGTCATTAGTTGGCTCTATTTTATTACCTTTTGAGACTTGGCATTCAAGCATTTGGAAATGTATTTATTCAGTCAGTGTAAGAAACAAACGACAACAACAAAACTGCTGGAATTCTGAAGAACATTGCTTATCATCTGGCATTGCACAGTCAATATTCTTTGTGCTTCAAAGAACCTACTTCTACAGGGCTACCCAGGAGTAGCCTCTGTAGACAATGCCTTTATTTTCCTTTTTATTTCCTTTGTCAGTGCATCTTTCTTACTTTTCTTTCTTACCTCTCTTTCTCTACTTTCTCCTTCCTTTCCTTTCTTCCTTCTCCATTGCTCTGTCCTCTCTTTTCTCCCTTACTTCCTTCCTCTTTTCTGAGTTTCTTCTGTCTTTTTTTCATTCAAATTTGAAAGCTCCAAAGAAATAATTTACTTAAAAGTTCAATATTTGTGAAAAAGGGTTTTCAAGAAACAAAGTTTATTACTTGTACCAGATCTTGAACAGAATAGAATGAAATTTCAAAGACAATTTCATTAACATGATAATAGATACTACCCTTTATCTCAACAGTTTATGATTTTAGTTTTTGCACCATGAAACAATCACTTGTTAAGCAAATGCACTTAAGTGCTCTAGGAATTTTCAGATTCATTTAGAGTCTTTTAGTTAAGAGTGCTACATTATTGTTTTTCCAGACATTGATTACTGCCTGAAAGAGGAAAAGGTTACAAGAACAAAAAAGCACCTAATAACTGGACAAGTTATTAACCTATAGAGCATTGAATTTATTATCATTCATAATATTAAAAATTTTTAACTATGAAGTTTAAGGAATCCCATAAAATATATTCCTATAGAGAAAAATCCCAGGTTTCTGCATTAACATTTTAGTTAACTAAATAGTATCATTTATACAAACTGATGTTTTGCATAAAATCAGACACCTATTATTCAAATATTGTTGGTCATTTAAGTAGTTGTATAGTAGCCCTCATTTTATGCTTGATGATCATTGAGACGATGTAAATCCTGTGGTCAAACAGGCATAATCTAGTTCCTTTCCTCTATCAGTCTGTGTTGTCCTTTAATTTTTTAAAATTGGATATACTGTCTTCAAGAAGACGGTATACAGAATTGGTTTATTTTAAGTAAGAGGTAAGTAGCAAAGTTAGGCAATGAGATCAGTTTCCAGTACAAGTAGCAGTTGTCTGTGGAATACAGTAGTCAGTGTGAGGCCTGCCTCAGGTGAGATGACAAAATTTTAATGGACTGTTCCTCTACAACTTCCTTCTGCCTAAGTCTGGGGAAAAGGCGAAACAACTTAAAACCTATTATAGAGAAATGATTATGTCAGAAATTTTATACAAGCTTGATTTTTCTGTTTGGAATCATGGTGGGGGAAGGATAAGAGAGTGTCAAAAAGAGTGATGTTCAAAGAACTGATTTTTCTCAAGCAAAATTGAAGATTATTAATTATATTGCCTAAGGTTGAATTTCTTTGTACTTATATCTTGATTTAAAAACAAACTATTAGGAGTAGTCCGGAAGTAGTTCAAAAAAAGTAATAATTCTTTATTTCTCTGCTTATTTCCTTTAGTCTTCTGCAGTCTTCACATTCAAAGAAACAATTTTTTTTTTTTTTTGCCGTACGCGGGCCTCTCACTGTTGTGGCCTCTCCCGTTGCGGAGCACAGGCTCCGGACGCGCAGGACCAGCGGCCATGGCTCACGGGCCCAGCCGCTCCGCGGCACGTGGGATCTTCCCGGACCGGGGCACGAACCCGCGTCCCCTGCATCGGCAGGCGGACTCTCAACCACTGCGCCACCAGGGAAGCCCAACAAATACATTTTTAAAGGCATATTATACAAAATTGCCTTCTTTTTTTACTTGACCAATAAAACCGGAGAAGTGACAATCAAAACTGTGGCTCTTCAGACAAGCTTGAGGCAATTTTGGATTCAAGCATTAGGAAAAATACATCAGACTTTTTTTTCTCACTTTGTGCTTCTGCTTTTGCTGACAATGTCACAAAGGTACTGCACATCAAGGAAGGCCTCTAAAGCAGACCATTAGATCACAACCAGTTACAAACCTTCAATTTTTAGCTCTTCTAATGAAAACCTGCACTCTGGCACCATTAGCCTAATTCCTTTTTACAGCTCCAAGATCAGCAGTGTCATTTCAATTAAAATAACACACAAATATAATAGTATTTATCCTCAAAAAGCCTCATAACTAAGAATGGACCTTTGTTAAATCCTCACATCTTCAACCACATAAATCCTCTCTAAAGCAAGCAGGTAATCCATTCAGCCTTAAAATATTGATGTGGCATGCCACACTTACAAAGCATTCTATTTTTCCACAATACTTTTTTTTCCTTAACATCTTCTGGCATTTCGTTCCTTGCTCTTTTTCAAAAGAAAAATTGCGGAAAAATAGGATCTAACTTTACTGAGAATTATTACTTTATAAATCTTCATTTTCCAGAGTCTCTCATCTTCTCTGACATGATTCACCAACAAAATTATTATTTTATGAAAAGGAACAAGAATCATAACAAGAAACACCTTTGTTTCTCCACAAGTGTTTTGGTAATTAGAAACATGAAGACAGCTTTGTTCTCTAAGAATACCTCTGAGGAAAATGTTTCAAGTATTTTTTTCTGAGCTGTCATGACTTTAGCACACCGACCAGTCTTCCTGACATACTTTGAATCAGATACCCCTAAGCAGTGAAGCAGTAGTTTTCCCCCAAAACTGACATTTGGTAAGCATTTATCAATCTAATAAACATTAACCAGATCATATGTATTTAAGACAAGCCAGCTCTTGGGTTTCCCTGGTGGCGCAGTGGTTGAGAGTCTGCCTGCCGATGCAGGGGACGCGGGTTTGCGCCCCGGTCCGGGAAGATCCCACATGCCGCGGAGGGGCCCGTGAACCACGGCCGCTGAGCCTGCCCATCCGGAGCCTGTGCTCTGCAACAGGAGAGGCCACAACAGTGAGAGGCCCGCGTACCACCAAAAAGAAAAAAAAAAAAAGAAAACCCAGTTCTTAAAATTATATTATCTCGGGCTTCCCTGGTGGCGCAGTGGTTGATGGTTGAGAGTTCGCCTGCCGATGCAGGAGAAACGGGTTCGTGCCCCGGTCTGCGAAGATCCCACGTGCCGCGGAGCGGCTGGGTCCGTGAGCCATGGCCGCTGAGCCTGTGCGTCTGGAGCCTGTGCTCCACAACAGGAGAGGCCACAACAGTGAGAGGCCCGCATACCGCAGAAAAAAAAAAAAAAATTATATTATCTCCATTCAAATTCACTTTCACAGACCTGAAGCCCATTTCTCCTACTAGACACAGCTGTCATCAGAATCAACAGTAGCTTGTATTGAATGATTGGTTACCTAGTGGTAAAGGAATATACGCTATATGCAGTTGGGAAGCATTTTGATCATGAAAAATGTGGAAATTGATCTATAGCACTACTTGATGTCTACTTCTTATATTTTATTAAACTTCCATAGTACAAAAGAGATCAAGTATAGCCATTTAAGTATAGTCTATAAAATGCACACAGCAGAGACTTTTTTTTTTTTTGCAAAATACAAAGGAAAATCTTAAGAGGGAAAGGAGTGTATGACCTAAGAGCAAACTAAGGTTTAAGAGCTAAGAGCAGAATCACTGTGAAATCACAGGAAAGGCTTGTAGTAGGAGAATGGGATAATGGAACACATCTGTCATGTAGCAGAAAAGCTAGATTTGTAGAATCAACACAGTAGCCAAGGGAAAAACCAGGCCACTGTGTAAACGACTGAGCTTTAATTTTGATCCAGTAGGACAACTGGTTAGAATACAAAGACCTAGATTGAAAAATCTTGCAAATCACTAGAATTCATACTCTTTTCTTTTTGAATAATCAAGCAAACCTGATCACAGCTTAACCTAAAGAAAGAAGATTTCAATGTCTAAAGCTGGTGTCAGTAGATGTTTTCCATAAAGGTTCAGATAATAAATATTTTAGGCTTTACAGGCCTTTCAGTTTCTATTACTACTACTCAAATATTTGTCCTTGCAGTGTGAATACAACCATAAACAATACATAAACAAATGAACATGGCTGTGTTCCAGTAAAATTTATTTATAGGCACAAATTTGAATATTCATATGATACAAAATATTCTTTTTATTTTTTTTCAACCATTTAAAACCACGTTAAAAACTTTTTTTTTAGTTCTCAGAATGCACAAAGGCAGGCACTGGCCAGCTTTGATCTGTGGGCTGTAGTTTGCTGGCTCATAATCTAGAGAAATAAAACCTATGTAATAAGTGATCATGTTGAATGCTGGGAATATACAAAATCTGAGTTGTTTTTGTAGGAATTTTCTACTCTGAAATTTATTTCCAAGAATTAATAGCATCAGCACTTGAGGTAGTCTAATTCAGTTATTCTGACTCAAGAGCCTATGATTTAATTTAGTGACAAAAAAAAAAACTTAAATAGATTTGGCAGATTGTGCCTAGCACTATTTTTATTTCTTTGTATCTTGCTCCAACTACTATAACTACAATTATAAAACTATCTTAGAGACTAGATGGATATTTTAAAATAATTAGCTACGTCTTTTTCTATGATATACACAAAGATATAATGTATGTCTAAATATATGGAAAACTATGTATCTTATCATATGGTAGTTAGTTGAATCTCAGGCTGTAGTGCCAAGATGAAAGTAGCATATCTAACTTTAAAGAGGACATTTACATTTTTAAGGTAGTATGTACAGTGGTTAAGGGAATGTTTTATAGAAACAGATTGCCTGGACATAAATCAAAGTTCTATCACTTATTAATGTATGACTTTGAACAGGTTACTTTCATAAACTTTGTGCATCGGTTTATTCACGTACAAAATGGAGAGATTCCATAGGGTTGTTTTGAGTTAATCTATGTAAAATACTTAGAAAAGGGACTGACACAAAGTAAGACTTATAAAGTTCTTTGGTTTGTTATCATTATCAGAAGCACCTTCTCATGTCTTATTTCCTCATTCTTAGAAACTCCTTTTGAGTAGTCAAATAATATACCCCCCCAACACACACACAGACTCACATAACTTTGGTTGGCATGAAAGATTAGGTGATCCAGATAAACTTCCTTTAGGTGAAATTTAACGCTTTAGGTGAAATTTAATTTCCTTTAGGTGAAATTTAACGCTTATCTTGATCAACTTTCACTATAACAGTAATTTCCTAGTTAGACTCTTCATTTCAATATGAAAAACAGAACTTATTTTAAAATATAAAAGAATATTTCATCTTTAGAAGGTATAAGAAGAGATGAAAGTCATATCTTACACTAAATAGACAGTTAAATGGTTAGTTCAAGTATATGGATTTGAGCAAAAAGAACATTATCAGTTACCCTTAATTATACTGAATATTTTGCCTGAAAGGATTAGGATAATTTTATCCCATTGACAGGTTACTCTTCCTCTTATTTAAATGACTCAGTAGTCTAATTGAACATTATATGTGCATTTCTAATTTTAGCACAATATTTGTATTCATTCTACATTGAAATTCAGTAAGAGAGGTTATGAATACAAGCAATGGCTCCCTAACTTCCACACTAATGAATTAGTCTTATGGTAAGGTATTTCAACAATCTGGTCGTAGTTTTCACATTAAAATATTTATATATGGTAATTGACAGCATTACCACTAAAGTATAAAACATTCTATCACCTTGTCTTCATGACCTTTTTAAAAATAAATTCTAAAATGAATGCTTACAAGTTTAACATCATACAAAACCCAATTTTTGAGATAAACCAATGAAGCAACCACAAAAACAAAATGCAGTAAAACTCCAGATAATCTGTAAAATGCAAATATATGTGTGTTTGTGTGTCTATATATATATATATGATGCACATTCTTTTGTCTAGCTTCCTTATATCCTTTTCAGGACAGGAACAGTTATAAATATTTACACAAAACACACTTAACCTAATTTTATCTTTATTGTAACCTATTAGGTATCTGTTACTCTTCCTGTCCTTAAGTGACAAAACTTATTTAAAAGAACTTAAAAGATTTAAAAGAACTTAAAGCTTAAGATTGTGTTGCAAATACAGGTCGTAGTTAGAATTTGAAGGCAAGATTTTAATTACTAATCCAAGTCTCTTCCCACTACACAAGAGATGACATATATTAAATTACACTACAGCATAATCTGATGATGCCATATTTTTCTGACACGATTGGGGAATACACGTACTGAATTTTTCAGAAGTAGAAATTGACTTTTGGGTCCCAGAGAAACATTTATTTTAATCATTTTTTGATAGAAACCTTCTGAAAAACTATTAATACTTCCCTGTATTCTTAAAAAGAGGCCACTGAAGGAAATTTGCTCTTATCTTCATCATTCACAGCCTCCATCTTGAACATCCATTACCATACCCTGTGGTAATGCCTTGCCTGTCAAGCTGTCAGCTGTCATGGCCTGCCATCATCCTACTTGCCTCTAACAACCTTCTGCTCCAGTTCCTCTCAGTGACTCTGGGTCAGGGAACCAGACGACCAAGCCTTTTAAAGATTATAGGTAAAGACCCTAAGTTTCCTTAACTAGAAAATGAGATTGCTATACCAGATCCATAGTTCTCAATCCTGGCTGCATATATGAATTACTTGGGGACCGTTTTTGGTTTTCTTTTTAAACAAATATTGCTCAGGTTCCACTGCAGATTCTGCTTTAATTGGTCTGAAATGAAGCTTCACCACTGGTATTTTCAAAATGCTCCTAAAGTGTTGTGTTTTGCTTTATTTTGTTTTTCAGCCAGATTTGTGATAGTATTAGATGATGTATAAAATATCTTTAAATCTGAAATATATTGTTTTCACAGTTAAAAGAATCAGTAAATCTCTAAATGAAGGTCTAAATTCTATACTCTAGTTTCTAGCTAAGTAGAATATATATATATATATACACATATATATATATATCTGCATACACACACACACACACACACACACACACACACACACATATTCTTCCTCAAGTCATCATTTGAAACTAGTGTACAGTTTTGCATAGTAAGGTAAAGGCTTCCTATTTTCATCAAACCTACTCGGTATTTCCTCTCTAATTTTTTAAATTCTCCTCTACAATTCTCCAGCTAAATTCTTAGATTAGGTTTCAAAAACTTAAATAATGAATGCAGCAATCTAGCATTTTGAAAATGACCCCATATATATAATTTTATATCTTTAACATTGTAACAAATTATTATTATCTTTGCTTCCTTCCTTCCTTCCTTCTGCAACTTTTATTTCTATTGCTATGTGTTTGCTATTGACAGAGACAGGAAAACAAAACAAAAAACCCTCCACTTCAATGGAGTTCATTGGTGAATGTGGAAAAACTAACAAGTGAGCAGACAGTTGTAATCTATGTGCTAGAGATATTGTAGATTCCTGTAATAGTGCAGATTGGGTGCAACTAAACCAACCTGGGGAGGATAGGATTCCTAGAGGAAGTTAAGGTTCAATTTAATCTTGAAAAACTCACCTAAGTAAAGAAGGAAAGGGTCAGAGGAAAGACACTATCAGGAGAAAAATATGAGCCTCTTTAAAAAGATTTAACAGTGTAGAATACTCTGGGGGATTTCAAGTATGAGTTTAATATGAGTGTTAGGTAGAAAAAAATAGAAGAAAGTACAGAAAGCTGAGTCAAATAATCAGCTTGGAGGTAGTTTATGGAGGAACCTAAATGTCCTGCCAAAGATGTCACATTTTTACTATAATCACAATAGGAAGGCATTGAAGAATCTTAATGTGCAAACCAAACATATAAGTAATCCACATTTCACATTCACGACTAAAACATTAAAACGTGATTATCATTTAGCACTTACGAATTTGAAGAAAATAATGATATACCCTGGTTAGAGATTGAGTTTAGAAGTCAAGGTAATAATCATTAATAATCAATGAGCATCTATCTTTTTGGAGAATCTATGTAGACAGATTTGTCATTTATGATCACTGAGGCATGGAGTAGAGGAATCAAAGTGAGGATGAAAAAGATAACTTTCATTTCAAGTTGTCAATGTTGACAATGAGATAGTCAATTAAACACATTCCATATGTATATATGAAGGACCTGAACCCAAGAGAGAAAGAGAGCATATAAACATGGAGAAACAAATCTACAGGGTATTTGATACTATAGTTTCATAAAGTGAACATAGAGATTGAGATTAAGGAACATAACTCTCAGAAGCATAAATATTTAATAGGCAGGTGAAGGAATAGGGCTCTATAAGGAGGTGGAGAAGAAATAACTAGAAAGGGAAGAGAAAAACCAAGGGAGACCAATATTAGGTAATCTCCAATAGGATAATGTTTCCAGATTGTGTGTAGTGAGGAATGTCAAATGTTGTAGAACAGTGGAGGGACTGTTTATAGTGACATGGCTGAGGTTAACAGCCAGAATGTTGAGAGTTGAGGAATAAACAGAAAGTGAGGTAGTGTTTTTTCTTTCTTAAAATAAATGTTCTACATGTATAGTCACAGGTTGTTCAACTGATACTTAATTACATAATTTCTTACTTGAGTAACTATGTAGTCACTGTAATGGCCTTCTTGAATTAAATAAACACAGTTACTTTCTGCTTCCATGAATCTTTGATATCATTTAACCCCACCTATCTCAAGGAAATTTCAATATACCTCCTGTTAAGTCACCAATATCCTGCTTGTTATTGGATTGCAAATACCCACTTTGGGAGTTAGTACTAACTACTTCTCTCATTTTCTTTGTAAAATCCCAATCAATAGCTCTAGAGCTTTTACAAAATGGCTACTAAAAAAATTCTTCTTAGATTTACTCTTCTGTTTAGTTAAGGAGTCAGGAGTGATGTCAAATTCTCTTGATTCCAAGCCATTTGGAACAACAGTTTTTAAAATCATTGATATTGTAAGCCTTTGGAAACACTGTGCAACTTCCTAAATATAGGAATATATTTTGTTTGTAGAGAATTTACTTAGAAATATTGAAAATTTAATACATTATTCTCAGTATTCAAAAGATTAAAGAATAAAAATCCTTGAAGTATTCTTAATCTTCTATAAATATATTGGGGTACAAGTTAATGGATTTCACATAAATTTAATTTTCTTGTGATTAAATAGCTGATGTGCATATTGGCCAAAAGTAAAAATACTAAATAGGGTAGATGCAATGCCAATGCAGCTATTAATTTATTGATGTTAATTTTCAATAAACCCCTCCTCATGCTTTAGGAAGTAAATGATTAGAACTATTAAACATAAGAAAATTGGTCCTCTTCTCCATAATGTCTAAATATTGCAGCTCTCCATTGTTCAGCTCTTGGACCTCTTTCTTCTGTCTTTGCATTCTCTTTCTCAGAAGCAGAATCCTGTCCCATGGCTTTAAATACTAAATGTATGCTGATGACTCTTAAATTTATATCCCCAGTTCTGAACTCACCCTGAGTTCCAGAATTGCTTGTACTTCAGCGCACTTGACTGTTCTGTTTAGATACCTGATGAAAATCTCAAATATCAAAAACAGAACCCTTGATTTCTACCCCACACAGAAGAAGAAACAAAGTGAAACAACCTATTCCTCCCTTTAGTTTATCCATTTCAGTAAACGGTACCGCCATCTTCACAAATGCTTGGCCAAAATCATCAGACTCTGCTTTACTCCTCAGTTTACTTACCCTACACCCACATGCAATGGCTCTCCGAGCCTACTGTCATCACTTCTACCACCATTACCTGGTTCTGGTGGCATCACTTATCATCTACCTAATTCAACAACCCCCAAGACTCCCTGTTTCCTCTTTTGCTTCCCTTAAGGCTTTTCTAATCATAGTAGCCAGCATGATCTTTTCTAACACAAAACATATCATGTCTTCTTATTCAAAATTCTCCAGTTGCTTCCAAAAGTACTTAGCATAAAATCTAAACACTCAACTTTGACCTACAAGGCTGGACTCTATGACCTTTTCACGGTTCTTAAAATATGACAAGATTATTCCCTCTTTGGGCCTTTGAAATGAATGCTTCTTTTGTGTAGAATATCCTCACTTCATTCAGGGATTTGATAAAATGTCACTGATTCAGATGGTTCCTCCTTCTTGCTAGCTCTTGCTGTCTCTTGCTATACACTGAGTCTTCAATTATATATATTGTTCTTGTTTTTGACCATCTCCCCTCCTAAACATAAAGCTTCATAAAGGCAGAGAATTTGACCAAATACCTAGTATGCTGAAAATTATTTGACATGCTATAGGGAATCTGTAAAGCTTGTTGGAAGAATGAGTTCATGCAGACACACTGCATTTGAAGGTTGCTAACCTACTCTTAATAACATCTAGGGGGTTGGATTACAGTACCTAAAATTAACAACTGGAAATTGTATAATGCATTGCTTTTCACAAAGTATTTTCACAGGTTATCTCATATGATCATCCATAGTTTAAATAGATTTAAGTATCCTCACTTCACAAATGAGGAGAATGGGGCTAAAAGAGGTAAAGGAACTTTCCCCAGCACCCACATCTAGTCAATTGTTGGGGCCAGGGAGGAGGAATCCCAGATCCAATAGATTGCTTGATGTAATACTACCTCCTATCTGGCTGAGCCTCCAGACTGATGTAAATGTTTTGTGTTCATTGCAATATAAAAGAAACATACAGTGTAATTCTTAGCCATATGGTTAAATAGTTTCCCAGACAAAACTGCATTTTTTAAAAGCAAGTTCTTCAAATAACTTACCCTCTAAGTAAACAATGACTTAGAGACAAAATAGCAATTAGCTTACCTAATTTTCCTGGTGTAGAAGAAAAGTTATATCCATTTCTAGGGTGTGCTGAAAGTAAATTAATGACCATGCATTTGAGCTAGAATGAGATTGATATTACTGAATGTGGTAGGAAAATCATTATGTATAACTTATGAATTTTAAGACTCTGTATTATGTTTCTTTTCATTTCTTCTTTCAATGGCTGTGAATTTAGAGCTGTTTGAATCTAAGACTTCAGGAAGAAACAGGAAAAGAAAGCAACCTTATTTGTTATACATCTGCAAGCACTGTTTTTCTGGTGTGTGATACATCATGCTCATGGGATTATTTGTGCATTCTGTTTCCGAGATGTTGGTAATTTATTTCAAATCTCTTTAGCATACTTATTTAAATAAAAACTATGAGAAAGGACCTATTTCTTATTAAGAAGAAAATATATACTACTTAGAAAGTCCTGTGATATATGTGGTTCTCTCTATGTACAGATACTGTACTTATTATCCGTGCAATATCTTAGCATCATATCTTTTAAAATTTAGATTTCATTGTGAATTCAGCAGTAACAGCCTCTATAATAACCATGTCAGGACTAACTAGATTGCCATTGATGTGATTTAAAAATATGCACTATATATCAGGAAAGGTGTGAATTATAGTTTGATTTAAAGAAGACAGATCTCTTATGACAATTACTTTACAGGCTATGACATTTTCAATCTTGTTATATGAGATTTTCCTTTCTGCATAGTATATTTACATTGAAAGCTTACATATATTGTGCCCTGATAATTCAATTAGTTAGATTTTCTTTTAATTGTAAATGATGGTTGAAGATACTATCAAAACTCACTCATCCACTCATTCATCAACACTTGCATGCTTACTGAATACTATGCTAGTTGCTAGGAATCAAAAGATGAATAGTAAATGATCAATTCTGTAGTGAAAACTATAGCCTAATAGGACAAGCAAAGAAATCAACAATTTTCATGTGGTATGGTTTTCCATACCTGCTGAGAATACAGGTATATTCTGGTTCATTAAATAATTATAGTTTTTATCATAAATTAATACCTTAGAAATCTGATCTATAAAACTTTTTTGAAGTTAACATGATTCCAGCATGAAAGACTGATTCCTTCTTAGTTTAAAGAAAAAAATCAAATTTCTGGCCTTTCACAGCTGAGTTCTAGAACCTGGAAAGTGGAAATCTACTGAAGAAAGATGACTCTTAAAATCCAGGCAATTTTCCCTCTAATGCTGTTATTCCACCTCATCTTCTTTAAGGAGCACAATCAACATGTATATATGATATAGTTCAAAATGGGAGAGTGCACAAATGGTAGAGTACTGCAAAATAATCCTCAGTAGATTGTAAACACAGATTTCAAATTTTTACATTTAAGTCTGAATTTAAGTGTGCATGTAAAACAGAATGAAAAATATTAGTTGTTGGAAATATAGTTCTAATGATTAAATTTTATTAGGGGTAAAACCTGGCAATAGAAAGGAACTAGCATTGTTAAATGGCATAGAATCTGATTTTTATTTTAAATGCACTATTTCATTTAATCTTAAAAAATTATTAGTTGAGGCTTAGAATAAAGAGGAAATTTGTTCAAGAAAAAAAGCTAAGAGATTCACCATTTATTTTTATTTTATTTTTTTTGTCCGCACCACGTGGCATGTAGGGTCTTAGTTTCCCAACCAGGGATCAAACCTGCACCCCGTTCATTGGAAGCGTGGAGACTTAACCACTGGACCGCCAGGGAAGTCCAACCTTTTTTTTTTTTTTTTTTTTTTTGTGGTACGCGGGCCTCTCACTGTTGTAGCCTCTCCCGTTGCGGAGCACAGGCTCCATAAGCGCAGGCTCAGCGGCCATGACTCACGAGCCCAGCCGCTCCGCGGCATGTGGGATCTTCCCGGACCGGGGCACGAACCCGTGTCCCCTGCATCAGCAGGTGAACTCTCAACCACTGCGCCACCAGGGAAGCCCCAACCTTTTATTTATTGATATAATAAGTTTAATGAGAGAAAGACCTGGTTCTTCCTTTTCTTTGTATTTCCAGTGCCTTGTAGACCAACTTAAATATAAATATTTGAATGATAAATTTCTGAGGTTACAGAGATAATTAACTTACAACAATGATATCTTTCTAATGTCAAAGTTCTTAAATAGGTATCCATTGACCTTATGTAGAAGCAAGAAGCAGCAGCCTTAATACATACTTAGGAAAATCATCATAACAGGACAAAACATTTTGCCCAATACTTTCTATGACTCAAGACCTTGCATTTTAGGGAGATTTTGGAATATTTTCAGGGAAGTTCAAGAAAGTGTACTTGTTTTAGCCACAGTATACATCTTAGATAATTAATGGGCATCTTAGTTCATGTTTCTATAACAAATGATCATAAACTGGGTGGCTTATAAACAACATAAATTTATTTCTCACACTTCTGGAGTCTGAGAAGCCCAAGGTCAAGGCTCCAGCATATTCGGTGTCTAGAGAAAATGCACTTCTCAGTTCACAGATGGTCATCATCTCCCTGCATTCTCACATGGCAGAAGGGGCAAGAGAGCTCTTGGGGTCTCTTATAAGGTCACTAAACCCACTCATGAGGGTTCCATCCTCATGAGCTAATCACCAGCCCAAAGGTTCCACTGCTTAATACTATCACATTGGGGGTATTTCAAAATGTGGATTTTGTGTAAAATCTATAAACAAACGTTCAAGCTATAGCAATGAGAAAGCTATAAAACTATTATTCTCTTTTCTGAGCCATTAAATAAGATCTATATTTAAAAGCAATCTTGAACATTTTCACTGATGGGTTGTATATTTGGCTCTAGCTATGTTTTTCATAATTGAACAGTGGTAATTCAAGCTGTCTTCATCAGCTACTACTATGACAACTAGATGTGGGAGGCCAAAAAAAAAAAAAAAAGAAGGTTGCTGGTCATATTACAATGTGAAATGCTATGCTTCCATTTCAACAAATTCAAAATTTCTGAGCTCAATATGAAATGAATTAGTATAAAATGCATTTGCACACATCATAGAGAATAAGCCCATGGCCCATGGCTGGCAAAGAGAAAGATTATCAAACATCTTACAACAGAGTTATTTCCAGTTAAAGAAGGTTGGACTTGGATCAAATGTTCTCTCTGGTTACAAATTTAAGAGATATCAGGAAGAACGAGCTTGTCCGAACTCCACTACCAGCACCTCCCACATTTAAAACACTGACATTTAACCAATTCTCTTTATTATGTAGGTCTAGCAACTTAGAGAGATTGCTCCAATGTTTCCCATTTTGCTGGTCTGGAAGAACAGTGTGAATTTTAAGAAAGTAGACTGCAGGATCATGACAGGCTGGATTTGAGACTTGACTCTGGAAATGCTGGCTGTGTAACTTAGGGTAAATTTGATAATATCTATACTTCATAGAGTTGTAGGGATTAAATGAATTAAAAATATGAAAAAAAACCCACTTAGACCTCTGTGCTAGCACAGAGGAAAGATCCAATAAAAAATACTTATTTGTTTATTTGTTCATCTCTCTATGTGAAATTATCTTTAAGTTTTCCAAATCATAAAGCAAGTCCCAGGAAATTTTCCAGAGATTCTGACATTTACATAGTCTATCCGTATCCTCACATCTTCAACTCTATACTTGCTTAGTTTAAATCATATTATCCATCCTTTTAGGTACTCTTCCCACCTCCACTAACTATACCTATTGTTCCTACTCTTCTATCAAAAACTCAACACTTGTTAAATCCAAGCTGAATCATGTACCTCTGTGAAGATGAATGAGGCTGGAGAAATACTCACCACTATGCTAACTTGCCTGATGTTAAATCTATAATCACAGATGTGGAGTGAGACCCTCGCCCTGCTATGATTTTTCCCAACACATTTTCCTAGTTACCCCCTCTTGCATTCATTTGAGGACTTTTCCGCACATTCTCTTTTCTTCAAACTTATAATCCTCCCTTTTTCTCATGCTCTGATAACCTTGCTTCTTTGGTGATTAGGGGAAAAACCAAAAGTAATAAAGTTTTGTGTCCTTAAAACCTCACAAAACCACAGCACCAATAACTCCTGCATCTACCAAGCATGCTCCCTTTCTTCTTGTTGCAGCTGGTGACTTGTCCACTATCTTATCTAATGCCAGGCTCCACTCGTGCCCTGCATTTTGTATCCTATTTTTAGTCATGGAATATCCTTCTGTAAAATTTCCCTTCTTTCTGACATTATCAGATTTTCTCTCTGAGCAGAATTATTATTATTATCATTTTTTTTTTGTGTGTGTGTGTGGTACGCGGGCCTCTCACTGCTGTGGCCTCTCCAGTTGCAGAGCACAGGCTCCGGACGCGCAGGACCAGCGGCCACGGCTCACGCGCCCAGCCGCTCCGCGGCACGTGGGATCCTCTCGGACCGGGGCACGAACCCGCATCCCCTGCATCGGCAGGCGGACTCTCAACCACTGCGCCACCAGGGAAGCCCCTGAGCAGAATTATTTTTAAAAAATTTCCCAACTTAATTATAAAGAAAACTCTTTATATCCTTCTAGCTACTCCCCAATTGTCTGCTCTATTATAGCAAATGGCTCAACTATATTGCCTGTATTTTGCTGCCTGCATTTCTTTTTTTTTAATTTAATTTTTTTATACAGCAGGCTTTTATTAGTTATCCATTTTATACATATCAGTGTATATATGTCAATTCCAAACTCCCAATTCATCCCACCACCATTTCCTGCTTCCCCCCCTTGGTGTCCACACGTTTGTTCTCTACACCTGTGTCTCCATTTCTGCCTTGCAAACCAGTTCATCTCTACCATTTTTCTAGATTCCACATATATACGTTAATATATGATATTTGTTTTTCTCTTTCTGATTTACTCCACTCTGTATGACAGTCTCTAGGTCCATCCACATCACTACAAATGACCCAATTTCATTCCTTTTCATGGCTGAGTAATATTCCATTGTATATATGTATGACATCTCCTTTACCCATTCATCTGTCGATGGGCATTTAGGTTGCGTCCATGACCTGGCTATTGTAAATAGTGCTGCAATGAACATTGGGGTACACGACTCTTTTTGAATTATTGTTTTCTCTGGATATATGCTCGGTAGTGGGATTGCTGGGTCATATGGTAAATCTATTTTTAGTTTTTTAAGGAACCTCCATACTGTTCTCCATAGTGGTTGTATCAATTTGTCTGCATTTCTTCTTTTCCCTTCTTTCTTGAATTTTTTTATTCATGATTTCCTTCCCATCCTTTCTCTGTAAATATTTTTTCAAAGTCCCCTATGATTAACACATCACCAAATCCCATAGACATTTCTCAATCTATATACTTTACAATTTAAAACAGATCATTACTTGATATTTCCATATTAAGTTCTTATTGACACTTTAAATGGTTTCTGAGACATCCCACACTTTTACACGTCCACTTACACCTCTGGACATAGCTTTTCATTCTCTTTTCTTGTTTTTGATTTGATCTCAACCTCTAAACACTGGAGTTCCCAGACCTCAATCTTGTAATCACTTCCTTTTTCCACCTATAACAGTCCTTGGTCTCATCTAGTTTACTGGCTTTTTATTATCATTTATATTAATAATTCTGAAATATATTTTAACCCATGTAATTCTCATAAATTCTAGACTTCTATATTCAAGTATCTACACTGTATTTCAAGATTAATATATTCACAAAATACTTTGATCTTTGACAACTTCTGAACCCATTGTTCATTCAGTATTTTTACTGTAATAAATGAAAAAAATTCTTCCACAGTCATTCAAGCCCTAAACCTTAGAGGCCTCTTGATCACTTTACCTACTGTTCCACTCCATAATTCAGTTCATCTACTGATATTACTAGCTCCATTTACTGGTGAAAGAGAACAGAATATGCCAGTTCAAAATATGCCATTTTAGCATATTGAATGCTAAATACGCTGTCTAAAAGAGACCAACTTCAGACCTAGGGACACATACAGACTGAAAGTGAGGGGATGGAAAAACCATATTCCATGCAAATGGAAATCAAAAGAAAGCTGGAGTAGCAATTCTCATATCAGACAAAACAGACTTTAAAGATGATTACAAGAGACAAAGAAGAAAACTATATAATGATAAAGGGATTAATCTAAGAAGAAGATATAACAATGGTAAATATTTATGCACCCAACATAAGAGCACCTCAATACATAAGGCAAATGCTAACAGCCATAAAAGATGAAATGGATGGTAACGCAATAATAGTAGGGGACTTTAACATCCCACTTTCACCAATGGACAGATCGAACAAAATGAAAATAAATCAGGAAACACAAGCTTTAAATGACACATTAAACAAGATAGATTTAATAGATATTTACAGTACATTCCTTCCAAAAACAACAGAATACTTTCTTCTCAAGTGCTCATGGAACATTCTCCAGGATAGATCACATCTTGGGTCACAAATGAAGCCTTGGTAAATTTAAGAAAATTGAAATCGTATCAAGTATCTTTTCTGACCACAATGCTATGAAACTTGATATCAATTACAGGAAAAAATCTGTAAAAAATACAAAAACATGGAGGCTAAACAATACACTATTTAATAACCAAGAGATCACTGAAGAAATCAAAGTGGAAATAAAAAAATACCTAGAAACAAATGACAATGAAAACACGAAGATCCAAAACTTATGAGATACAGCAAAAGCAGTGTTAAGAGGGAAGTTTATAGCAATACAATCCTACCTTAAGAAACAAGAAACATCTCAAATAAACAACTTAACCTACATCTAAAGCAATTAGAGAAAGAAGAACAAAAAACCCCAAAGTTAGCAGAAGGAAAGAAGACATAAAGATCAGATCAGAAATAAATGAAAAAGAAATGAAGGAAACGATAGCAAAGATCAATAAAACTAAAAGCTGGTTCCTTGAGAAGATAAACAAAATTGATAAACCATTAGCCAGACTCATCAAGAGAAAAAGGGAAAAGACGCAAACCAACAGAATTAGAAATGAAAAAGGAGAAGTAACAACTGACACTGCAGAAATACAAAGGATCATGAGAGATTACTACAAGCAACTCTATGCCAATAAAATGCACAACCCGGAAGAAATGGACACATTCTTAGAAAAGCACAATCTTCCAAGATTGAACCAGGAAGAAGTAGAAAATATAAAAAGACCAATCACAAGC
Organism: Leucopleurus acutus; assembly: GCF_964270905.1. Taxonomy (NCBI): domain Eukaryota; kingdom Metazoa; phylum Chordata; class Mammalia; order Artiodactyla; family Delphinidae; genus Leucopleurus; species Leucopleurus acutus. Next base: position 70,964,541 of record NC_139152.1, read on the forward strand.
ACTGAAATTGAAATTGTGATGAAAAGTCTTCCAAAGATGGCTTCACAGGTGAATTCTATCAAGTATTTAGAAAAGAGCTAACACCCATCCTTCTCAAACTATTCCAAAATATAACCGAGGGAGGAACACTCCCAAACTCATTCTATGGGCCACCATCACCCTGATACCAAAACCAGACAAAGATGTCACAAGAAAAGAAAACTACAAGCCAATATCACTTATGAATATAGATGCAAAAATCCTCAAAACACTACTGGCAAACACAATCCAACAGCACATTAAAAGGATCATACAGCATTATCAAGTGGGGTTTATCCCAGGAATGCAAGGATTCTTCAGTATACGTAAATCAATCAATGTGATACACCATATTAACAAATTGAAGGATAAAAACCATATTATCATCTCAATATGCAGAGAAAGCTTTTGACAAAATTCAACACCCAGTTATGACAAAAACTCTGCAGAAAGTGGGCATAGAGGGAACTTACCTCAACATAATAAAGGCCAGGTAAGACAAATCTACAGCCAACATTGTACTCAATGGTAAAATACTGAAAACATTTCCACTAAGATCAGGAAGAAGACTAGATTGCACACTCTCACCACTATTATTCAGCATAGTTTTGGAAGTTTTAGCCACAGCATTCAGAGGAGAAAAAGAAATAAAAGGAATCCAAATGGAAAAGAAGTAAAACTGTCACTGTTTGCAGGTGACATGATACTATACATAGAGAAACCTAAAGATGCTACCGCAAAACTACTAGAGCTAATCAATGACTTCGGTAAAGTAGCAGGATACAAAATGATTGCACAGAAATCTCTTGCATTCCTATACACTAATGATGAAAAATCTGAACGAGAAATTAAGGAAACACTCCCATTTACCATTGCAGCAAAAAGAATAAAATACCTAGGAATAAACCTACCTAAGGGGACAAAAGTTTCTGTATGCAGAAACTGTAAGACACTAATGAAAGAAACTAAAGATGAAACAAGCAGATGGAGAGATATGCAATGTTCTTGGATTGGAAGAATCAACATTTTGAAAATGACTCTACTACCCAAAGCAATCTACAGATTTAATGCCATCCCTATCAAACTACCAATGGCATTTTTAACAGAACTAAAACAAAAAATTTCACAATTTTTATGGAAACACAAAAGACCCTGAATAGCTAAAGAAATCTTGAGAAAGAAAAACAGAGCTGGTGGAATGAGGCTTCCTGATTTCAGACTATACTACAAAGCTACAGTAATCAAGATAGCATGGTACTGGCACAAAAACAGAAATATAGATCAATGGAACACGATAGAAAGTCCAGAGATAAACCCACGCACATATGGTCACCTTATCTCTGAAAAAGGAGGCAAGAATATAAAACGGAGAAAAGACAGCCTCTTCCACAAGTGGTGCTGGGGAAACTGGACAGCTACATGTAAAAGAATGAAATTAGAACAGTCCCTAACACCATACACAGAAATAAACTAAAAATGGATTAAAGACCTAAATGTAAGGCCAGACACTATAAAACTCTTAGAGGAAAACATAGGCAGAACACTCTATGACAGAAATCACAGCAAAATTCTTTTCGAACACCTCCTAGAGAAATGGAAAGAAAAACAAAAATAAGCAAATGGAACCTAATGAAACTTACAAACTTTTGCACAGCAAAGGAAAGTATAAAAAAGAAGAAAAGACAACCCTCAGAATGGGAGAAAATATTTGCAAATGAAGCAACTGACAAAGGATTAATCTCCAAATTATACAAGCAGCTCATGCAGCTCAATATCAAAAAAACAAACCACCCAATCGAAAAATGGGCGGAAGACCTAAATAGAAATTTCTCCAAAGAAGATATACAGATTGCCAACAAACACATGAAAGGATGCTCATCATCACTAATCATTATAGAAATGCAAATCAAAACTACAATGAGGGGCTTCCCTGTTGGCGCAGTAGTTGAGAGTCCACCTGCCGATGCAGGGGACACGGGTTCACGCCGCAGTCCGGGAAGATCTCACATGCCGCGGAGCGGCTGGGCCCGTGAGCCATGGCTGCTGAGCCTGCGCGTCCAGTGCCTGTGCTCCGCAACGGGAGGGGCCGCAGTGGTGAGAGGCCCGCGTACCGCAAAAAAAATAAATAAATAAAACTACAATGAGGTATTACATCACACCTGTCAGAATGGCCATCATCAAGTAATCTACAAACAACGAATGCTGGAGAGGGTGTGGGGAAAACGGAACCGTCTTGCATTGTTGGTGGGAATGTAAATTGATACAGCCACTATTGGGAACAGTATTGAGTTTCCTTAACAAACTAAAAATAGAACTACCATAAGACCCAGCAATCCCACTCCTGGGCATATACCCTGAGAAAACCATAACTCAGAAAGAGTCATGTACCACAATGTTCATTGCAGCACTATTTACAATAGCCAGGACATGGAAACAACCTAAGTGTCCATCGACAGATGAATGGATAAAGAAGATGTGGCACATATATACAATGGAATATTACTCAGCCATAAAAAGAAACGAAATTAAATTATTTGTAGTGAGTTAGATGGACCTAGAATCTGTCATACAGAGTGAAGTAAGTCAGAAAGGGAAAAACAAATACCGTATGCTAACACATATATATGGAATTAAAAAAAAAAAGGTTCTTAAGTACCTATGGGCAGGACAGGAATAACGACACAGACGTAGAGAGTGGACTTAAGGACATGGGGGGGGGGAAGGGTAAGCTGGGACAAAGTGAGAGAGTGGCATTGACATATATACAGTACCAAGTGTAAAACAGATAGCTAATGGGAAGCAGCCGCATAGCATAGGGAGATCAGCTCGGTGCTTTGTGAGCACCTAGATGCTTGGGTAGGGAGGTTGGGAGGGGCATGCAAGAGGGAGAGGATATGGGGATATATGCATGCATATAGCTGATTCACTCTGTTAAACAGCAGAAACTAATACAACGCTGTAAAACAATTATACTCCAATAAAGATGTTAAAATAAAATAAAAGGTGTGGGAAAAAAAAGTTCTGGATTAATTTTTTATCTGAGAATAGGTGCAGTATGCAAAGTATTTGTTAAGGAGTGTGCTTGAAAGCAACATGTAAGGCAGGGAAGGACATGAAACAGGATTGTTCAAAGGGAAAAATGGAACGAACCATGATGTAGATCCAATAACAACCTCAAATGACCCTATTTCATGATATTCTATAGTACCTTTAGAGTGAACCTCCATTATGCCAAGGTGGCCGAGTCTTTACCCTGTTTGGACCTGTAATCCAAGCAGAGGTGTAATTTAGTGTGTGGTGGAACTCTGCAGTTGAGCTAATCCCTGAAGGAACTGACATCTGAACGCTTCTGTGATAATGTTCCTAGCAGATGAAACATGTCCAGCAGAGAGACCCGGCAGTTTTTTCACAGGGTCTACTTCAATATGCTTTATTTTTCCATATGATTTGTTCGTATCTGTCATTTATACTTTGATTGAGTCACTGATTGATTAACTTAATAAGGGCAAGGAATTCATCTCTTGGTCACTCTCTAATAACTGTGTCAAAAACTGGTGCTCGATAAACATTTTTTAGATGATGAATGAGGCTGAAAAATTAGAGACCAAGCTATGATATATAAGTATTGTTAAAAAATATGTTGTATCTAATTCTGCCCTCTTTGATTTCTGGCTGACTTAGATTTAATCTCCAGTTCTGATATGTACAATTGACCCTTAAACAACCCAGGTGTTAGGGGCACCAACCAACCTCAGATTGTGTAGTACTGTAGTATTGACTATTGGAAAAAAATCCATGTGTAAGTGGATCTGCTCCATTCAAACCTATGTTATTCAAGGCTCAACCTTATTAGCTAATTGACCCTGGGCTCATAGATAATCTCTTTGGTTAAAATACTTGATTTGGTGTAGAGATAAAAAAATAAAGTATCCTTGTAAAACATTTACATAATAGTTATAATTATTAGCAGCAAAGAAAATGTTACAATTATTATTAAAGAAAGGTAAATAATTGTATTCTGCCATCAATCCCTAATTGATCATATTTAATCTCACATTCTAAATATGGGGAGATATTTTAGATTTTGGCTTATTTCTACCATAAGATACTTTTAGTCGTCTCATCCAGGAATCTTGTGTCTAACATGAAGTCCTGGGAAGTCCTGTTCATTCTGTTTTGAAAACTCTTCAGTTAGTTTCTCGTTTGCCAACAAATGCTAATGTCTGACAGCCTTAGCTAGTAATGGCATCCATTATCTTCAGCTTCTTTTCTGAAACTTAGAATTTAAAAAACAGGCTTTTTTTCTGGGCACTGTTTTGGTTTTTTTTTCTGGTTCGCCGGCCTCTCACTGCTGTGGCCTCTCCCGTTGCGGAGCACAGGCTCCAGACGTGCAGGCTCAGCGGCCATGGCTCACGGGCCCAGCCGCTCCGCAGCATGTGGGATCTTCCCGGACCGGGGCACGAACCCGTGTCCCCTGCATCGGCAAGCGGACTCTCAACCACTGCGCCACAGGGAAGCCCTGGGCACTGTGAGGGAGGAGAACACTTTTAACATGTACCTTCTAGATTCTTCTGCCAAATTCAGTGTTTCTGAATTTCCAAATAAATTGACTGAAGATCTCTCTGTTGTTCTACCTTTCCATCTTTTTCTCAGTGAATGTTAAATCAGATATTTCAATTTCCTTTTCCCTGATCTTAGGTACTACCTCTACTTCAATTACTCTTTGCAAGCTAGTCATTTTCTCTGCTTCCATCATACTTCTTATAAATGGCTTTTCTTATACATTTAAAATAGATTTTGAACATGACAAAAATGGAAGAATATCATTAAAACTCTAGATTCCTTAACATAACTTTCCTTTGGAATTTTCAAATTAGTACGCTTGTCTCAACATGAGGTAATCAGAGCTGCAAAAATATTTAGAATGAGTTATTAGAAAATGGGAATCACATCTTACTTTTTTTAAATAGATCTTTATTGGAGTATAATTGCTTCACAATACTGTGTCAGTTTCTGTTGCACCACAAAGCAAATGAGCCATATGCACATACATGTCCCCATATCCCCTTCCTCTTGAGCCTCTCTCCCATCCTCCCTATCCCACCCATCTAGGTCTTCGCAAAGTGCCAAGCCGATCACCCTGTGCTATGCTGCTGCTTCCCTGATAGTACCTTACCAGTATTTGAATGGTTTGATGATTTTTCTGTAGATTGATGATAAATCAAAGGAGATACCTCTTTCAATATTTACTTTTAATATCAGTACATAAGCAATCAAAGCATGTAAAGCCGGGGTCACTTTCAGAAGTGATTGCAGTGTTCCCAATCCAGTAAGATTTGAATTCTTAAGAGTATTTACATATCAAAAAGAAGTTGTTAATCAAAATATGAGATTTGGTTGACCAAAATTCTATAAGATAATTAGAGTGATTAAGTAAAATCCAGAGTGGCCCTGTCAAGTACTAACCTACCATAAGTAAGTTTTTTTAAGCAAAGATCTTTGGAAACAGTTTTCTGGTAGCAAGTCATCCCTTTCTGAAGGTGGATACAAAAGAATCAGTGAAAGGACTTTGCTAATTCCTGTGCCATCTGTACAACCATACCATTTGTGAGAAAGGAATGCAACAGGGTATTTTAGTTAATGCATTAAACCTAAATTCACTTTCTATATTCCAAAGCTGTAGTCTCCATACAACCTTCCAATTTTTATTTGGCTTCCCCTATGGGTCTGCTGAGATCAAAATACAACTGGTCATGTGGTGTTCTGATTAAATAACATCATGAATGCACTATACAAAGAGAAAGCTTTTTTCACTGTGCAGAACAAATCAGATTTTGAGACTAAGGAAAAGACTAAATTCTGAACTGTGATATAGTCATCAAACAAATGTTAGGAGACAACTTGTAACTAACTTTCTCTTTCTCTCTGGCTCATTATTTAATTTCCTCAGATTTTACAGAAGGTAGTTGATAAACCCTTATTGTACTGAATTAAAATAGTACAAGGATTAATGTAGTAATTCCTATATACAAAATGGAGTATCTTTTTGTTGGCAATTCAGCCAGTCCTCTGGGAAGTTCCATGCACTCTACATAAGTGACTAGGAACATAAAGATCATGACCTGATGTGCAGTATGGGTTAGAATTTCTCACATGTATTAACCAGAGACTATCAGCAACTTTTCCCCTGTTTGTAGTCTCATGATCTCTTCATGCAGTTTACCTTTGTGATCTTGGCATTTTACCATTCATATATGCTGAGTGTTTCTACAATCTTGACAATATGATGATATTAAAGTGGAAGAGCCAGGAATCATAGATAGTTGGAGAGAATGGTAAGCTAAAGTTTACTAACTCCAAACTTCTTATTTTATAGCTGTAGCATGATTGGGACCCTTGGGAATAGAAATCATATTTCCAGATTCCTGTAGCATGAGATAAAGCTGCACCTAGAAAAATCAGAATGAGATTATATCCTCCAAGGAGCTACACAAATTAGGTGTCATCATCCAAACTGTCTCCCACTCATCCTTACCTTTCAATACTTATTGCCAATGCAGATATTTTCCTCTATGAAAACAAAAAACAAACAACCCACCCACCCCCACCAAAAAAATTTAAAAATTACATGATAAATTTCATGTAAATATAAATTGGTTACTAAAAGCTGAACAAGAATGATTCTGTACTCGAATGATTATGATGACAATGACAACTACAATGATGATGGTGATGATAAAGATGAAGCAAATTCTGCAAATGAAGCAACTGACAAAGGATTAACTCCAAAATTTACAAGCAGCTCATGCAGCTCAATAACAAAAAAACAAACAACCCAATCCAAAAATGGGCAGAAGACCTAAATAGACATTTCTCCAAAGAAGATATACAGATTGCCAACAAACACATGAAAGAATGCTCAACATCATTAATCATTAGAGAAATGCAAATCAAAACTACAATGAGATATCATCTCACACCGGTCAGAATGGCCGTCATCAAAAAATCTAGAAACAATAAATGCTGGAGAGGGTGTGGAGAAAAGGGAACACTCTTGCACTGCTGGTGGGAATGTGAATTGGTCCAGCCACTATGGAGAACAGTATGGAGGTTCCTTAAAAAACTACAAATAGAACTACCATATGACCCAGCAATCCCACTACTGGGCATATACACTGAGAAAACCATAATTCAAAAAGAGTCATGTACCAAAATGTTCATTGCAGCTCTAATTACAATAGCCCAGAGATGGAAACAACCTAAGTGTCCATCATCGGATGAATGGATAAAGAAGATGTGGCACATATATACAATGGAATATTACTCAGCCATAAAAAGAAATGAAATTGAGCTATTTGTAATGAGGTGGATACACCTAGAGTCTGTCATACAGAGTGAAGTAAGTCAGAAAGAGAAAGACAAATACCATATGCTAACACATATATATGGAATTTAAGGAAAAAAAATGTCATGAAGAACCTAGGGGCAAGATAGGAATAAAGACACAGACCTACTAGAGAATGGACTTGAGGATATGGGGAGGGGGAAGGGTAAGCTGTGACAAAGTGAGAGAGAGGCATGGACATATATACACTACCAAACGTAAGGTAGATAGCTATTGGGAAGCAGCCGCATAGCACAGGGAGATCAGCTAGGTGCTTTGTGATCACCTGGAGGGGTGGGATAGGGAGTGTGGGAGGGAGGGAGACACAAGAGGGAAGAGAGATGGGAACATATGTATATGTATAACTGATTCACTTTGCTATAAAGCAGAAACTAACACACCATTGTAAAGCAATTATACTCCAATAAAGATGTAAAAAAAAAAGATAAAGCAAATTCATGACAATAAATTAAATTAATACAAAAGGCTATATATGATATAAAACTCTCAACCCTGCCTCTAAATTCTATTTGTTAACTAAAATCACTTTTCTGTATTGCCTTTCTCCCAGGGTAAAGCTTAGATACCACAAATAGGTCTGTTTCATTCTTTAACTTTATATTCTATTGAAGGGGTGTATCAAAATTTATATAAATCCATCCTTTATTTACCATATTTATGTGAATTCTAGCCTTAGTTCTTTACTAATAGTACAAAAATAAATATAGCTTTATAAATTTGTCCAATATGTTTATTGGATAAACTCCTATGAGTGATATGTGTGTGTAATAGTTAAACCTGGTGGAATAAATCTGTAACACATGCAGCAAAAGACAATTCTTTACATGGAGATGAGTTTTTACAAAGAAAAAAGGAAAAGAATCCACTTGAAAAATGTAAAACTAGTATGAATAGATTCATAAAAATTCATAATAAAACTGTGAAAATTATTTAACCTCACTCATCCTGGAATCAGTGTTTTCTGTTGTTTTTTTTTATTTTGCTTTTTTACTTAACGGACTGACAAAGACAAAAACATTTGTTATCACTGAGTATTGGTGAAGTCATGTGGTCACAGTGGCTCTCTTATAGTGTTGAAGCACACATAATGTAATACAACCTCTTTGCAGAGTTATATGGCGATATCTATACATAATTACAATTATACATTTATATTGAACTTTACTGGGACTTTAAAAAATGTTCTTTGGAAGATTAAAAAAAACTTTAAAAACTTGCTGGAACATGAAACACATGCCATAAGTATGTACAGCTGGGTTATGTGCCAGGGTTGTCTGTTGATTTATGTATGAGTGCCACCTAAGCTCATTTCAATCACATTTAGTTTATTCACTTGGTTTCATTCTGAAGGAATGAATTCATTCTCATCATTTTGTCTGTGGTTGAGAAAATTGAACTCTAAGAGATTGCAGTCCAGGAAGAAATTGCCTAGTGTTAGAGCTGCAAGTAATTGCTAAACTCCCATGTGCCTCAAGGGAGAAAGTATGTCATTGATTAGAAAAACATGCAAGGAAAAAGAGGCAGTAAGCTCACAGTTAATGGGCAAGATAGCATTCTTTGTTAAGTTCTTCAGAGCAACAAGGCACATTCTTCTCCATTTTTACTAACTAGAGGATTAATTTATATTCCAAAAAAAGTTAAAATTCTAATCATTCTTCAACATTAAGTAGGGATTCTATATATTCTCATTAGCATACAGAAGGTCAATTTAATTCAAATAAGGTAGATAAATAAATAAATCCAAGGGACTTATTTAAATTCATTTAATACATAATTCTAAATTATATACTTCAGACAACACTGCCACAAAGGAAATATGATAGTTTACTGTTCAATTATGATGGGTCCTACAGTCAGAAAATCAATATGCTGCAGTAATATAAGCACTTAAGATTGTTTCTTGTATTCCAGAGAGTATTATTTCCATGTCTTTCAAGAAGGAAAAGAAAATGTATTTTTCCATCTATTCACTCTATTTCTGATTAGAATTTCACCATAAATGGGTATATAATTTATATATCAACTTGGATCATCAGAGTATATATATATATATATATATATATATATATATATATATATATATATATATGTTTGAATTCACTAAACATATTACATTTACCAATGCAGAGTTCATTTTATATGTATACTAATATATATGTTCCATGTATATGCTTTCTGCTTTGCTATTTATTCATGATCAAACCATTATTTTTCTCTTATGTCTACTAATAACTGAAGAAACACTGAAGAGAGCCAAAAAAACAGATAAAAAACACAAAATGCAAAGTTAAAGTACGCCTGTATAAATGTGCCCATATTGGTGGCAGATGAGTAGTATCTGACAGGCATGTAATTAAGTAAAGTCAATTTAATATTTAGAAAACTGTGCATCATATAAATATTTATACACATATCTAGTACAGGTGTATAAAGTATTAGAGCAAATCAAAATTTTTTCTCAAGGAAAAAGCAAATTGTTTCTAGAAGAGTCAAATTTTTTTATGATAAATAGCCAAACCACTCTTACAATTCTCCCAAATTAAAAAAAAAAAGAACAACAATCAAAGCAACAATTTCCAAAGCAACAACAAACAAACCTAAACATATAGAAGTTAAATTATTGACAAATATTACTCTTTGCATATTGGGCCACTAAATGTAAGGTAAATATATACATAGAGACTTCAGGTAAAGAAAAATGAAGCTTTTCACAACCATGTCACTATACCTTAACCTCATACCTCTCAAAGAAAATAATTGACCGTATTTAAATGAGATGGCATTCTAATATTATTGTTCCTAGGTAGAACTTAAAATAAACACTGACAAAAGCATAAAAATAGGTTAAGGTAACAGAGCAGGACCCTATGGGGCCTTCCCAGGACAGGCCCCTCCTCCCACATCCTCTACCTGTCTCACTACCTGTCTCAGTAGAACTGTAGTTTCCCAGGCCTCCCCTGAGTCACAAAAGCCTGGATCAAAAATTAATGATTGAAAGGATGTAAACATGTAGTGACAACAATAGCAGCTGGGCCTGGTGGACTGGTAAGAATTTAAACAGTGAATCAGCCATATGGTAGTCACCAAATATTTAGCTCCTCTCTGAAGTACAGTAAGTCCCCTACATATGAACCTTCAAGTGGCGAACTTTCAAAGATGCGAATGTACATTTGCATGTCCAACCACATAAATTATTTAACGGGTCTGCAAAGTTACTGTACTGTAAGATTAAAAATGTTTTCCTTATATTTTGTGTTTGTTTGGTTTTTATGTATTATTTGTGTGAAAAGTATTATAAACCTATTGTGGTACAGTACTGTATAGCTGATTTTGTTAGTTGGGTACCTAGGCTAACTTTGTTGGACTTAACGAACAAATAGGACTTAACAAACGTGCTCTAGGCAAGGAACTCATTCATATGTAGGGGACTTACTGTACCTAGATAACAGTATCTGATACATATTTCCTGAGTTATTTTACAGATGCTAAAACCGCCACCAAGTGGAAGAATTTAAGTACTTGATGACCATGAGCACATTGCCCCCAGGTCTACTGAAGCCTGAGGATTGATAATGTTAACCCCTGTGACACCACCAGAGAACTGTGCACAAGCTGATCACACACCCTGCAACACCCCTCCCTCACTTTGCTTTTCAAAATGCTTCCTGGAGACCCAGGAGGGAGTTTGGGCTTTATGAGCATTAGCTGCTCCGGACGCCTCGTCTGGTGCCTTACAATAAACGCTGCACTTTTCTTTACCACAACCCAGTGTCAGTAGACTGGCTTTACTGATGTGGGCAAGTGGACCCAAGTTTGGTTCAGTAACATTAATATGGAGAGAGCTACATCTACATCCACAGTGACAGAAGTGAAAGGGATGTTTTGATTAAACTAGAAACTATATGACTACAACTTTAGTTTGGCCTGATTCAATAAATAAAAAAGCTAAGACTTTCCTTGTTATTGTAAATGTTCATTCAACTTTTTGGTTAAAAAAACTAATATTACTTAGTGCACTGTATATAAAACTAATATTACTTAGTGCACTGTATATAATATCTAATGCAATCCTTACCAAAGAAAAATCTTATAAAAATAGTATTATTTTCCTTTTTGACAAGTGAGAAAATTTAGCTTTATTGATATTAGGAAACTTCTTCAGTAATGTACAACTAGAAAATAACAAAACTAAATTTATTAATATACAATAGAAAGTCTTTCAAGGGATTTAATAAAATTTAAATAAAGCAAGGAATTTCAATATGATATATTGTTTCTATTGTTTCAGGATTTTAAATAGAGGCCAGGCTTTGCTACTGTATTCTTCAGTGTCTTCTCTCCATTTTGGTCATGGACAGATTAACTGTTTTAAAAGACAAAATCCAAACAGTTCAACTAGTTAATTAAGAAATTCAAGCCTCTTCATTACTAAAATTTCAAAGGCAAATTTTTTGGTATATTTATCAGTCATAGTTGTTTTTTAAGCAACAGACTAATTTAAGATGAAGGATTTAAGTATTGCAAGGGTATCAAGAGTTCTCAGAATTTATGACAGACTTAGAAAAAACAAGTAGCAAGGAAGCTCTAGAAGCAAATGTTTGAGACAATGGTTTGGTCAAACCACCCCAAGGTCAGTATGACTTTTACAGTAAATATGGCCTTCCATAAGTAACAATGACAATGATAAGAGTTAAGTTTTATTGAGTTTTGAGTGGATTCAAGGCTCTTTTATAAGTGCTCTGCTTGAATTACTTCATTTCACTTTTTTAGAGAAACTATTAAAAATTTATTATTGTTATTCTTCCATTGAATAACTTCTCTGTATTCCTAGAGAACAAGTGTCACCCTGCTTGGAGAAAACATCTTTCCCGACTTGTTATGGGTCAGCCCTCTGGCTGTGCTGGGCTAAAAAGGTAGGAATGACCCCTCTGGTTCCTATTATGGTTCCTACACGAATTGGGAAGGCTGAATACCAGTAGAAATGAGTTTTTGTATGATGGGTGATAAAACATGTTTACCACAACTAAGTTCTAAATTCTTCTGTAATTTTTATTAATGAGCCTACATAGCAGAAAATAGAGCAATTGTTTCAGTAAATTTGATGTGCTCATCACTGTATTGATAAATGTTTATAGAATAATGTATAAGGGAGAAAGACAAGAAACAAAGGTTATAAAGTACCTAGTATTTGTCCTGGGAACTTAAGCTGTTTCCTTCAGTTCTAACAATCACCCTATGAGACAGATTTTATTATCCAACATTTGTTGATGAGTTAATTTGATTGGTGATAGCAAAATCAATTTTCTTTCTTTCAAAGTCACACTAATGGAACAGAGTTTTGAATCCAGGTAAAGAGGACACCAGGTCTGTACGAAGAAGCATGGCACACGACTTAACACTTCTAAGATTTAAATGCTTTTAGGAATAACAAAAAAAACACACACGCTGTAACAATCATATCATGGGAGATAGTATGTTTCATATTTTGTGTTCCCTCATTTACACTGAGCAGCCTCTTGTTTTAGGTAACTTCCTGTGTTATTGCCTCACTTTCTCAAATTTTAAGCAGAATTAGAAATCTTTCTTATAGAAAAGTGCTGGCATGTCCTCCAGATCCATCTAATCATATTCAAACAGAGAGAATTTTAATTTGGTTCTGGGGTTTGTTGGAGGCTGAGGAAGGAAAATGTTGCCTTTTCCAGAACTGTCTGTATCTGAAGCATTGTTCCTGCCAACATAGACTTCCAACACCAATATTTGTGTCTTGTAAGATTCTGTAAACTATATAATCTCTCTCTCTCTCTTAGTTTCTGCTTAAACTAGCTACAGTGCATTGTTTTATTTGCCACTAAGCAGCTGTATTAGTCAAGTGATGGTACATAATTAAATGCTACACTTTATGATGTACACTATTAAGAATTGTCATACCTCAAAGGAAAGTGAGAAGTAAGGAAGTTTTCATAAGGGAATTGGAAACCTATTGGACTTCTGAAAGATGGATAGGGTTTTACAGATTGGGTTTTGGAGAGTTTTCTATGGGGAACTGTTCAGCACTTAAGAAAATAACTTTGATAATTTTATGCTATTTCTAATAAGATATGAATTTTCCATTTATAATATGCTCTATAGCAGCTAGGGAAATAAGGCAAGGACCTCAATATGTCTCCTGTTTCAGGGACTGGCACATTTCCCAAAGCATGAAACATACTAGACTCTCCAAATGACAAGTGGGAAGAAAAAAAGCACCAGACCATATTTTTCTTTTGAAGTCTCTGTCTGACAGAAACATCCTTTGGTCATTATATTTTACATATCCGGCATATGTACATATTGATAATAATAAGTATGAGAATCGGGTCACTTTTATACCTGCAGGCAGAGGTACTAAAAAAGCTTGATATTTATAAACCCTAAGAGATGGTTATTTTATCACAAGCAGCCATAGAAGATTTATGATTAAACTATATTCTGAATATTTTTAAGAGTTATTCATGATTACAGGTCCTGGATCTTTAAAGAGACTTTGAGAGTTTCACAGATCTACTTATAAACACTGTCAAAGAGACAGGTATGTATGTATATGTGTGTGTGTGTGTGTGTGTGTGTGTGTGTGTATACATATATACACATCAGTAGAGACAGAAAATTTAGAATCTCACTTTATCTATTTCTGTGTTAATATTCTCATTTGGTGTAAACTTCTTATACATATGGACAAAAAGGTCCTAATTCTGCAAGTTGAGTCCAATTTTTTTTTTCTGATCTTAGTGACAACTGAGAATTATTAATCACTGACCTTGGTAAAACTTTACTTCAAATAAAGGTTATGGTTATGATATCATTGTTTTTTATAGACAATAAACAATAGTAATTCCAACTTACACTACAATGGAAAAAGCAAAACAGGCATAAGAACAGCCAACATATAAATGAAAAAACTTGCAACTTCATTAATCGCTGATACAGTAAATTAAATTAAAAACGAGCTGCTGCTTTTCACAATCAAACTGGACACCAGTGATTGGATCCCCTTTTCACATTAACTCTCTGCTGATAAAGTTGTGGTAAATAATCTTGTACATCTACTATGGACAATACGACATTATGTAATCTTTCTAGAAAGCAATTTCTCAAAACGTATTCATAATCACTGTCTCTGGTTCCACTTCCAGGAAAAGCGTTCTGTCTTAAATCAGCTTCATTCACCACTCAAAATAACTGGGAGATAGAAATACTGGCCTAATAAAGAGAAAATGGGAAAGGTACCAAAGCAGGTCTATCACAGAATTTGGAAATACTGTTGATGCTTGAACAACAAGAGGGTTAGGGGCACCAACCCTCCATGCTCAAACATAACTTATAGTTGGTCCTCAGCCTTCTTTATCCAAGGTTTCCCTGTATCTGCAGTTTCATCAGAGCCTCAGATTCAACCAACCTTGGTTCAGCATTCTCAGATTCAGCCAACCCTGGTAAATACTGTAGTATTTACTATTGAAAAAAATTGGTGTGTAAGTGGACCCAGACAGTTGAACCCCACATTGTTCAAGGGTCAACTGTAGTCAAAAATGTGAACTCAAAATTTTGTGCGTAGATGGTCACTGCACTGTCATACGCATGAAAATACGGTTATTGGTTATTACTTTTCATTTCAGTAGTACAAATTTTTGTCCAATTGTAGAAGATACCTTTTAATTTGGAATAAAGAACAGGAGGAGGCAAAAAATGGAAACTAGATAGTCTGTCACCTCACAAATTTAGTTATTTAAATTAGTATTTTTACATTAAAATTGCTAATATATCAAATTATACAAACATGGATAGTTTGATATTTTCCATGTTACTCTGTGTTGGGGCACAGTGAATAATTTCAATGGCCCAGCACAAAATGAAAATGTGGGGCTCCTTGTTAAAAATTTTTAAGAATTTCGAGATAGCAATAGTAGAGGCATAAACCAAGAACGGCGTCCTTCTAAGTGTGGGATCCTGTTCAAATTCGTAGGTCACATGCCCATGAAGCCTGCCCAGCCCTGGGAATGGATACTACAGTTTTAAATGAAGAAGTTTTCTATTTTGATATATTGTCATAAACTAGAGATAGCTTCTCATATTGTATAAGTACCCATTTATAAAATAAAGTTCTTTAGACTGCAAATTTGTGGCAGTTCCCTACTTCATCCACTTATAAAATTCTTTAAAAAACAGATTTGAAATTTTAGTAGGAAAAAACGTTTGGAGAATAAAAAAATAAAAATGCATTATATATTGAAAAGATATCCAAAGTTTTTTAAAGTTTAAATATTTTTGAAATGTATAAATATAAAATTTATTCTTATTCACCTTGTATCAATAAAATATAATACGCTAATTTAAGAAAAAATAAAACTATGGCAGAGGAAAAACAAAACAGTGTTTTTCAAAATTAAGATGTTTACCAGTGTCTGATCCATGAAAAATGCAATCAATACTTGACCACAATAAATAAAAAAATCTTCATAGTGTGTATGTCAAAAGCAAAAACTCATTAAATCTGAGTGAATTCAATGTTCTAGGCTATATATTATCAGCACAGAATAAATGAGCCATTGGAGGATGCAGTTGTGTCCAACACTTCATGAGTTAAAATTCCAGTTTGATAAAGCTTTCTTTGTCATCTGGTGTCACTGTGACTCATGGCAAAATTATTATTTTTGACAATTGGATTTTTCTTTGATCATTAATCATTAAAACTGGAAATAGAACATAGTGTTTTTCAGATTTTCACCTTTTAGCCACAACATAAACAAAATTAATTTTGAAAGAAATGTGGATGGAGTATACCGGTTCTATCCAGGTATCAAGAAGGAAAAACTCCCTTGAGTTTTCACATAAATGGTAGCTGCCAGCTGTAGACAATATTTTCCTACTTTGATTCCCATCCCCAACAGAGTCTGTATGTTTCCACGACCCAATACATATTGATCTACAGTCATTAAATCGAAAAATGAAAAGCCACCGTCCCACCATGAGAGTAATAATGAGCATTAATAAAATTGTTTCATGGAAAGAGATTTTGTTAAAAGGTTAGCAGTGCAACAGTTTAGTCCATATGTAATTGCCAACTATTTATTCTCAAAATCTGTGTAGAACAAGTTTTCATTCCAGTTAATTAGTGTGAAATGCTCCACTAAAATATATAAGGCTACACAATACACACACACACACACACACACACACACACACACACACAAAATGACATGCATGGTATTACATTCAGCAGTTCTGCTTCTGGTGAAGATAAGCGTGTTGCCATTAACTAGTGTCTTCTTTTGTACAATAGATGGTTTAAATGATTTTTTTTCTTTAAGGCTACATTTAATTTAAAGGTAGCTCTGACACTATACAACTCCCTCTGTGAATATTGTTGATTTTGATGAACTGGTTCATTTTTCCCCTTCCAAATGACAATATGTTCGAACAGCTGTCACATATTTAAACCAACAAGCATTAGGTTGACCCTACTCTCTGAGGATATATCATCTTATTCTGAAAATTTTAATTCATATGCTTAGGTTATCACATAATAAAACATACATTTGTTATAGCCACAGGCTTATAAGGGGGAACACCTATTAAATATATTAGTATTTACGGGATTTTAAGATCATGCACCTTCACTATAAAGGGATGCATGTATACAAAAACACACACACACATGAGCTTATGTAGAGATATATATATATATACATACACACACATATATGTGTACATATATATAGAGAGAGAAATATATATATCTATATACTTGTGTATATATATATATGTAAATTTTGGAAGACTCTAGGCTTTAGAAAAAGATAGTTTTATCAAAATATTGATGAAGGCATGCAATGGATGATTCTCTACATGTTAGCTATCTGAGAAGGCATGGAAATGAAACAAGAAAACATTGTCATAAGGTATGTCAAAAAGGATTTAATAGAAAAATGTTTAACATAAACAATAACTTATTAGGATGGCATTATCAACTGATCTGATCAAAGGAGAATGAAGTAGCAGGAAACTGAAGCCTGGGATATGTACATACATAAGAAAAGATATTCTAGGCAGAGAGAACACCAAGAAAAATATGCCATATGGTTCTCATTCAGTCAGCCAATCATTCAGTTCATCAATCATGTGTTTATTCATTCATTTCATCATTTATTGACTGATCTATTAAGGTATTGAGCCCTACTTTGTCAAAAGTACTGTGATCTACTGTGATCTACGACAGGAGGTGAGAACAAAATATAAGCCAAACAATTAAATAAAAATAAAGATTTTTTGATATTTTGCATACAAAATAACTTTAGACAGTTATGGTAGAAGCAGACTATGGAAGACACACATAGTGAGTACACACAGTGACAAGGTTATACTGTATCTGTGAGTCATCATAACCATTATAGAAATTTCATATTTGAAACAACAGAACTAAATTTCTGTTAGAAAGAACACCTTATAGACATCCATTAAACGGTGCAACAATATATATTCCAGGTATGGACAAGTTGGGGAATGAAGTAAACAGAAAGAAAACATAATCAATGTCTTGTTCCTTTGTGATATTTTTTTGTTCGTTTGCCACACACAGGTTAGTATTTAATTCTTCTTATTTGTCATGACTTTTCTGCTTCTATTAGGGGGTTGTACCTTGGGAACAAATGCTCCAGTGTTCTCAGTGTTATGTTTGCAGTGTCTATCTCTGTATCTGACACATATTAAATCTTCAGTAAATATACAGGGTGAATGGGAAGGAGTAAGGGAGGGAGTGAGAGAGGGAGAAAGGAAGAAAGGAAGAATGGAAGGAGGGAGAGAAGAAAAGGAAGGAGAAATAGAAAGGCATCATTTGAGAATCTATTAAAATAATATAGGTATGTTATGAGTCAGAATAAGACAGCTGCAAGCAAAAGTGAACAAAAAATTATCAGTATCATTTCCGATCATATGACATATTTGAGAAATAACCGTGAAGTTGTAAGAATTCCACCATAAGTCACATGATAACTTATGTCATTATATGAGTTGAACCTTATCGATTATATATAATAATCAATATATAAATTGTCCCTTTATTTTAAAAAGTATAACAATAATATTAATAATAATATTTAAATTGATTTAGGGATGTTCATTCATAACAAAACCTTTTAAAGAGTTGCCCTTGTTCCTTTTGGTGTATGTGTGAACATAAAAGCCATGGAGAAGTAAATGAATATCACAGGACCATAAGACTTCAGATCTAGGTTTCATTCTCAAATCTGCCACATTTCAAAATGTAAGCTCTTAGGTATTACTGCTCTGTTCATTTATTTTGAATAAATGATAAGAAATCATTTTAATAAACAACATACCATCTAATTTTGCTTTTCAATAGTAACTTACTGCCTTTGCTTCATAACTTTGCTCTACCTAATATTATCTTTTTGTTTCGTCTTGTTGGTGTACATTAATCTTTGAAAGCAAATGTGACAAAATGTAAATTATCTCATCTCATTTAGCATCTTGCCCTTGCAAAAAAGAGAGTAACATTAAAATGAAAATCAGTTATAGAAGGGCTAATGTACTGGCATGCCAGATCAATCCAACTTGACAAGTCCTTCCTTCCTGAAAAATGAAAGAGGTAAACCCATCTAGAAGTTATGAATAGTTTACAAATCAATTTATATGTTATCGCACCATGTTAAGTTTTGTAAAAAGAAGAAAATTTATTTAATCTATTTGAATGCTCTGTGCAATGAATGTCCTATCCCTCTGATAAGTGGTAGCTGTCAACTGATGACAGACATATGTCTTATAATAGTGACATGCCAATTACCAACAAAAAGATAATGTCTTGTATATTTGAAAGTTAAGTCCAGAAGATTATGAGGCACTAGCTTACTTAGACTTCCAGTAGAAACATGATGCTACATTGGGAGCATAGGAGAATCCCTTGCCCATTAAACATGTAGTTAATGCTTCTCACCTCCTAGCACTATAAACTACACCCTGAGCTGTCTTCATTGTTCTGGTGATAGATTTTCACTGTCCAATTGTAAAACTGAATTTCCACTAACTTTCTCATGGTTTCTTACTGCTTATGACAATCAACACTAGAAACAGAATCGTTAGGAAACAATGGCAGTATTATTGGTCCCAAGATGGAAACAAAATGAACGCATTCACTGTCTTCTTGGCCAACCAACCTCCTTCTGGATGATTAAACAATTAGAAAAAAAAGGAAAACTAGAAATTATAATTATCGTAATAACCCTAGTTCAGAAAGAAAAGTTTGAAACAAATCTAATAAATTACAACAGACTACACAGAGCCCATTCTTTTTTTTTTAACATCTTTATTGGAGTATAATTGTTTTACAATGGTGTGTTAGTTTCTGCTTTATAACTAACACCCATTCTTAAATGGCTTATATAAGAATATGGATTCTATAAAAGTGAAAAACCAGAAATATGTTAATAGTTTAAAATATTCACACTACAGGAGAAAACAAGGATTCTTACTAAAATCTAATGTCCCCTCACTCCAAACCCTAACCCTTTTTTTTTCATGGCTAAAAATTCTGATAGTGTTTCCTTTCTGAATTGTAAGTTGCCATGCAATTATTATTACCAAAATTTGAAGAGGTACATTATGCTGTCAGAAATGTACAGCATAGCTCATTGGTTTCAATTAGCAACTGTTTCTTTATAAGTATTTTAAAAGCTTGAAATGCTAAATTATGGGGTTATCTGAGGGACAAAACTCATCTCTTGGAAAGCCATTAGTTTCTAAAAGTACTTTTTTACTGAAACAATAGAAAATAACATGAAAAATCAGCTGAAGCCTGAAATAAGAGATACAAAATTGCCAGAAACAAATAAAACAATTAGTCAAGGTGAACCTCAATAACCCCATAACTTAATGGGCCTCTAATCCTATGTAGTTACAAAAGTATGGACAACATGGATATTTTGAAGATTTTGCAAACAGAACATCTGATTCTAGAATATGCTTGTTTCAATAGTGTCTCTACTTTATGGTTTATTATTAGAGGACTTGATATAAATTATTTGCTATTTAGGCTAGAAAGTTTCATACTCTTTTTTTTCCATACTCTTTTCTTTCCCAGGATTTATTTTTCTCCTACCATTCTTCCCTTAAATTTATCTAAACTAGTGATTCTCAACCAAAAGTGATTTTGCCTCTCCTGGAAATGTCTGGAGACATTTTTAGTAGTCACAACTAGAAGGATTATGTGCCATTGGCATCTAGTGAGAACAGGGCAGAGATGCTGCTAAACATTCAATAAAACACAGGGAAGCACCCAGTGACAAAAATTATTTGGCCTCAAATGTCCATAGTGCTGCTATCAGGAATCTTGATCTAAACCATATTGGTAAAATAAAGTCTACAACTAGTTAATTTTTCATGTATTTTCTAAAGGAAAAAAAGTTCTCAGTATTTTATAGTTCTTGTTCTGACTATCCGTTGCTGTGTAGCAGCCCAAGATAGTGGCCGAAAACAGCAGCATCATTTATTTGTTCATGAATCCAGCACTTCAGTGGGCTCAGTCAGTTCTCCCCTGACTTGAGTTTCCCATGCAGTAGTTGCACAGTGTCTCGTGTCAGGGATGGGGTTATCTTGAAGACTTCAACACTTGAGTAGCTTGAAAGACTCAAACAGTGAGTGCCAGACAACTGGGGTTGCTGGTTGGTCATCACTTCTCTTTACATATGGTTTCTCCACCTGATATCTCCATGTGGTAGCCTCAAGGTAGCTGGGTTTTTTATATGGTGGCTGATGGTCTTCTGCAGCAAATGTCCCTAGAAAAACTGGCAGAAGCTGCACGGATTTTCATCCAAAGTCACACAGCATTCCTTCTACTACATTCTATCTTACGAGGCAGTTACAACATCCTGTCCAGGTTCCGGGAGAGCAGGCATACAGGCCCCCACTTCTTGAACTGTTGAGTGTCAAAGAACTTGGAGGCACAGTCCACCTTCTTTCCACAAAGTATTTACACTTTTTACATGTAAAACACACCCACTCACTCCCAAGACCCCCACATATCTCATATCCTATACTATAGCATCAGACTCAGGTCCAAGTTGCAGCAACTTGTCTAAATCAGATTTGGGCACATATGAGGCTCTCTGGTTGTTGTTCTTTCAGTACAGCTTCTTCATTACTGTTTCTCTCAGTCTTAAGACCTGTGAACTGAATAGACAAGTTATCTCCCCACCATAAAGCCAACATATACTGGTGGCTCAGGTATGGGATGACTGCTCTACATACTCGCATTCAAAATATATCAAATGGGAGACAAACAGAGTCACTGATTCATAGTATCTCTGAAATCCAGCTGGGTATCTGTTGCCAGTTTCTTAATAATGGCTTAGTTTTATTGCCTAGAAATGTTTTTTCTACAACTCTGCCTTCTGGGTCCTGATTTTGGTTTCTGAGTCATCCTTCTTTTTTTAGAGAAATAATTGGTGTTTGAATCTGAATATTTTCTCAGCCTGATTCCAACCCATGGAAATTTTCGAGTCTAAGTCTTCTTTTAATTTTATATTGCCTCTGTCCTTTTAGTCTCATCTGATAAAATTTCTTTAAAATTATGTGGGTTTTTTGTGAATTGATTTATAGTTCTTCCTATTAGAGAAAATACACTATCAGAAATATCTTTTGGGAAAGCTCTTTTCTATCTTGGGATCCTTTTAAAGCTGCTGTGGGGAAAATACTTAAAATTCCTTGACGTCCTATTGTTTACAGACAGTATCTGTGAAGCACAGTCTTAGCATGCTTAGAAGGCTTTTTGTCTCTTTAAGAGGGCTTGTAAAACATGAACTTAGATCTTTCTTGATTCTTAACAAAGGCCAATCTTGAATTCGATCTTTGACTGGAATCTGTAACCTTATTTGAAAATACTTTGCAGTGTACAGAGTCTGGAATGAGATACTTTTTTTTTGTTTGGTGAACAAAGCAAATCCCAACTGCTTCATATTTCCTCCAAATTTGGCTTAAAATGAAATATTTCCATTCCAACTGTCTTGATTTCTCTCTCTACCTGGTGTCCTCAGAATTGCTAGATTTTTTGGTTTCTAAAGCCTCCCAAAGCAAGTGTCCCAAGAGAGACCTACAAAAGCTATATGAACTTTTAAAATCAAGCCTCAGACAGAGTAAGGCACTATCACTTTTGTAGTGTATTCATTGAGGTGGTCACAAAGACCATCTCTAGGCTCAAGGGGAGTGGACATAGACTTGGCCTGATGGGAGGTGTGTCGAAGAATTTGTGACATGTTTTAAATATGAAAGTGCTTTATATATTATCTTTCCTCTGAAGTACTACTCCAATTAGGCTCTACTGATATCAACATTTGTATTTTCTATCTATGATTTAGGTTTTCCCCATTCAGGATCTAGCTCCCAACTTTCTTTTTTCTCTTTTTAAAGTCTGATTCAATTATCCATCCAAAAAGAGTTAATGATGACTTATCTGTGTCAGGACCAATATGAAAAATAAAAGGAATAAAAGTCACGGTTCATGACCTTAGGACACGCATTAGTTAGTTGAAGGAAATTCTAAAATATGAAACAAAATTCTAGAATATAAATTAATATAACAGCATGTTAAAAATAAAATTTTTGCCTAGTCACCAATACATAATAGATGGATCATTTATAGAAATTCAAGTTGATAATTAAAATGAATTCCCTCAGTTACATCAATGATGCAAATGGTTGAGAGTTGGAAAATAAAGACAGAATATTTGAAGAAGATTTCTTTGGAGAGAGCGGAATACTGAATCGTACACTCTGTCCTCTCCCATAATCCCTCCTACACCCATACTTCAAAAAGTGGAGGGTAAAACTAATCCTGAGTTGGTGAGAGAAACTTCAACAGACCAGTCAAGGAATCTTACATGTGTCACTGAAGGGGGTGTGACACTGAGAACGGTTCTTGACCCATGCTTGAGAAAGCTAAAAGGGAAATAGCAGAAGGTCGCAGGTGCAAAATCACATCATGTGCCCTGATGGTGGGTCAAAAATGTAAGAAGCTGATGTACTAAGTGTGGATCTAGCAATAGGAGGACTGGCCTGTACTCACATAATAAGGCATCTTGTCCAAAAGGATGACCTTCTAGGGCCTTAGCCAAAGCGGCCGATATGCATTATGTCAGCATTGGAGGTTGAGTTAGAACAAACAAATGAAGAGAGACCCTGACCATACCAAGGAAAGGGGGCCAGCAATGAGAGCCACAGAAATGGTCCATAAGAAAAAAAAGTTTGACAAGAGCAATGAATCTGGCCCAGAAGGACTGAATTCATCATTAAAATGCTCTTATCTGCTTTTCTCTCCTCATCCTTCTACTTTGATCATGGAGACTCAAGAGTTCTTGGCTAAAAAGCTGAGGGACTGCTAGGTGGAAAAGGTGAAGGATCACTGCTCTGCCTTTCATTTCAAGTTCCCTAAGAAGGAAGGGGAAATAACTTTAAATTAGGTTCAGCATTTGACTTTAACATGGGGTTAGTCATTTAAATTTTACCATATCGGGATTGTGTTTCTGTCTTAAAGTGACCACAAGACATTTGATAACATAAAATTGATTGAAAAAAAAAAAGCATGGTGCTTGCCAGAGGGTTCAAACCATATCCTCAATTGCACAAGTCCATTCCACTGGTAATATACAGCATACCATGCTTCAGTGGCATCTTCTACTGTATATTTTAAAAGAGTACATCGAAAGATGTTATAGCATTTTATGTGGAAACATTAGCCCAGATACTCTTAATCTCATGTAATTCAATGAAAGAAAGAACAGTGGATAATATTTATTTCCATGGTCTTATTAAATCACCCCATATGTTAAGAGTGTACATCCTAGATTAAGTAAATATCAACGTAAATAATAAGGACAGTAAATAGAAGAATCTTATGGATGGGTGAGCACTTTAGCATTTTGTAGATGTCATTTAGTAATTGTCCTTTTCTCCCATCAGTGATCTCAAGAACTGAAGAAATAAGGATGGCAGCAGGAGACAGGGCATACTTAGCTATGCATACCAGCAGTATATAGAATGAAACAAGCAGTATGTAGAATGAAAACTATTCATTTTCATTGGGGAAAGGAGCACTGCTGCAGGTCATATAAGACTCTATGCACGCAGCTTCTCCAAAGATCCTAAAAGACAATGAAAAACAGATCCAGAGTCCTTAGAATAGTTAAATATCTGAAGCTGAGGTCTATTCTCTAGATGTCAATAAAAGATTGAAAACATAATTCTGCTATAGAGTCTTTTCTTAGTAATTAACTTATCTCCCAAAAAATTAAACACGTGTGCACACACACAAATACACACTCACACTGTAAAATATATGTATGTAAATACCTCGTTTTCCCCTAATTTAGCAAATTTTGTGGAAAGTCTAGATCCTGGTCACACAACAAAATTTGGATTCAGCCAACATACTATTATCAAGGCCATCACAGAGAATGAATGACCTGGAAATCCCAAAATATATCCCACTAAGTCAATATTTCTTAATGCATTTATCAAGAATCATTCTCAAAATAAGAATGCATTTTTTAAAAAGGTGAATATACTGGCAGATGTTACTGAAAAGATTTTAGGTCACAAACAATGACATAGTGACTCTGTTTCTATTCATATCTCAGCTTTCCTTTACTTTGTTCCTTCAGAGTAGCAAATAGGGACAAAGGCAGTAACCTAACTCAGATTATTCACACATCCCTAAACCAGTCTGTCTGACCAACAGTACAGTGAGCTTTAATTATATATGAGACCTGAATTATATGTCTCTCATTATGGTGTGGGGGGTTATGAAGGGATGCAATCTGGGCCCCTGCCTATTGACATACGTGGAATGAACTGGGTTATTTTAGTGGAAGAGATATGGTGTTCATATGAAAAACATACGTCCACCATATTCTATATATGCTGATAATAGGCAGGTTCTGCTTCTTGAGAAGAATATGGAGACATATATACTGCATTGAGGTTGAATTCATGTTCCAGGTCTTTAAAACAATTTTATACACTGATAGCCTCATCACACAATACTTATTCAGTAATTTATATAACAATTGACTAAGGAAATTGGCTTTTATTATTCTTTGAATTTTGAGAATATCAGAAAACTAATGTTGCCGTGTTTATCACTGCTCTTTAGAAATTCACAATTAAATACTTAAAAATGCTATTATAATCTTTTAAAATCGTCCAGAGAATAAAAAAATAAAATATAATGACTGCAATAAAGTTCCCTGGTAAATATGTAAACAGCATGTAATTCAATTTCTCATCTCTGAAAGTATTTATGAAATTGCATGTCTGCAAATTGTATATCTGTATATCTTAAATGATCTAGGTAAAAATTAAAAGAGTAATACAAAAGAGAGTCAAGATGCTTTGGGGTTTTAGGGAAGTGAGGCCTCTGTGTAAGTATATGTAAGTTTTTCCTTTATCTGGAGATGTACTTGTTCTACAAAGCACCCATACATTATAAATTTGACTTTTGTAAGATGCTGAAAAAATCCAAACCTCAATAAAGATAAATTTTCATAGATTTTCATCATATATAGAATTTTTTAAAAATATGAAATATTTCCATTATGATTCAAAATATACACTTTGTCATTAATTACAATTTAAAATAGTTAATGGAAAATTAGCACCCCAACAATTAATTATTCTCTTAAAATCACGAATTCGTGATGTGTGAAGAGTGAGATGCAACAACCTTTTTATGACCTCTTCGACACCACTGACCCTCCTCAAACTGTGAAGCTCTATGTAGTTGAATTTTGAAAGAATTATAGATATCCTAATAATATTCTGAAATTAATCTTTATTTATTAATAAGTGTTACAAAACCAGGTAATCCAATGCTTTAAATCTGTTACTGTCACTTCCAGAGCTATCTTTTGCGGCCTGTACTTTCTCTGGTCTAACATTTTATAAGGAATAATCAAGCAGTAATTTTTTACATAAATTTTATACATAGATTTATATATGTATATAAAATTACTAATAATTATTATTAGTAATGGTCCAAACTTTTCTACCATGCATGAGATAACAACAGTTACAAAATATTTAATTCATTTATGTGACTTCAGAAAGAAAATACGAGGATGTGCTAATTTGGGGAAATGGAGTTGCTCTTGGTGAAATGTCATTTTAATGACATGAATATAAAAAATTATTTTGTAAATTACTGAAAATTTAAAATAAACACTGACTTTAAAAGGATCTCTGATAGTCATTAATAAAGACTAGTGACATAAAAATCAAATTTTTTTAACCTTGTGACATTTTCTAGAACTTTACTGTATACCATAAAAAGAGATTGAAACTGATGAATCTAGAGTATACCATATTTTTCTTTTCTTCCCCCATTTTTTTAATGAATAAGAACATATGTGAAAATTAATCATTAGTTAATTGGTTCTCCATTGGTTACCAGTTTTCTGAATCTCCGGGAAATTACACAATTTGGCTATATATAGCAATGATTTTGAGTTAAACTACATCAGACAAAAGACTCCACAAGAAATCGGATAGACACAGAGATGAAAATCACCAACACTCCCTTCTTATCCTGTGTAACCCTGTGCAACTGTCACACCTGTGTTCAAAATACTTTAGACAAATACTATGACTTTCTAATAAGATGGTGAAGAATTATACTATCTCAAACAAGTTCCTTTCTAAGGTTAAAACAGATTCTAAGTTGCATCAAATGTACAAAATGCATAACATGTTTGAATTTTTCCTACATGTGTAGGAATTAACACTTTGTTTTACCTCTTTGAAGAAATATGATAGAAAACATCTGAATAGTTGAGGAAACATGTAATCATACTCCAAAACTTTCACAGAAGAATGTCAATGTCTAAAGATCATGGATCCTTCTCTAATAATACGAGAGTATATTGCTTTAGTTGTTCATCTCAAAATTTTAAATAATCATAACAGAAACAGCATTTATCACTTGACAAAAGTGTGAAACACCTGAAATTTGAGTGAGATCATCTCATAACTATATTTTCCTTTCAAAATTTTAAACTAAATGTATCAAATTAGATCATGAGGAAGTAACATGAAACCATATCATCTTTATTTTCTATAGCAAAATTTTCATTAACTTAAGAGACTAACTAAAGACAAAACTAAGATAGGATTTCAATTTTCAAGCAACAGATCAGACAAAGATCCGATCAGATGGGAATAAAATTTCTGGGTAAATTTATGGTTGACAACATGAATCTAACTAATATATTTTATATGCCTGAATTGCTTCTGGATTCACTGGCATAAAGAAATGTATCTGTCCACATTAAACAAAATACTTGATCTCTTTTACTGGACAAAGGGAATAACAGAATTTAAATATTTTCTCTCCTTTTTGCTATAGATTCTAGCAGCATAACCTTGTTTAGAGCTTGGCTATAATAAATGATAAATTCAGGTGTTTGTATATATAAATAAAAGTATTATATATAAGAAGTAAGAAAATTAGGATGGCTTATAATTCTATCTCCTGGAGTTAGTCATTGTTAGTATGTGGATCTACACACACACACACACACACACACACATCCTTTGAATAATTTTGTTCTGTTTTTACTGTTTGTATTTAACGTATATAATATATATTATCAAATCTTATTTAATAGTAATTAAATAAAATGTAATACACAATAAAGAGACAAATACCACCTTGAATTGGTGGTTTTAACTAATTATTAATGATTTGAAATTAATTTGAAAATGTAGAGTTAAAAAGATGTAAAATTCAAAATATTATAGCAAAAATATTCCTAAATCAAACCATTTGAATATTCTTGAAAGAATGTAGCTGTCTTAAAAGTATGTTTTCCATTTGGAGTAAAATGCTAAGGCCTGCCCGTAGAAACTATAATGTAAGTTATAATTTAACCCACTCTGAGTTAAAATATTGAAAGGCTCCATTGCAATGACATCTCTGAATTCACTTTTCTTGGACCCTTGAGCCCTATTTTTTATCTTTGATAGGGTTAAATCCAAGTTGTTACACTTTAGTAGACTAAGTGTCTAAAACAGTCTCAACATATAAAACTTGACTCACAGTTTCAGAATAGCATATAGTACTTACCCATCCAAGAAGGATATAACAGAAGCTGAGAAGCTGTCAAAGAGAAAAATGTCAGAAGGATTAATAAATCCTATTGCTACAACATGATGAGAATTGTAAACAGCTATGTAAAAATTAGGCTGCTAGCAGTCAGATGGCTTGGATTCTTTTATCCTTGGTAGTACAGTAGTGTACATTTATCTTCTGTTATGCACTGGTAAGTAGCTGGCAAGCTTGGTATATATGAACATTACTGAAAGATGTTATGATTGGCTTGGATCCAGAAAATGTCCTCTGACATTACCATTAACTATCAGAGACCTTAAATATTGCTGGCAATGACTGAAGAAGCAAAAAGAGACAATAATAGTAAGAAAAATTAAGAGGATAATTAAGAGGAACAAAACAGGGAATTTTAAAATAAATTAATGAAACCTAAATATTCATGTGGTTCATAAGAAAGAGTGATTCAGCACATTGCAATGTAGGGGAAAGACATATCTAAAACAAGGGCTTACTGAATATGATTTTTTATTCTTTTATGGTTTCAATGTTTCTTATAAATAGAAACTAATCTTCCTAATGTCTTTTCCCTGTTGTATATGAAAGGCAGTATATTGTTATTTTACTGTCATTACCTGTGACCCTATATATAAAAAAAAAAATGGCATAACCACAAGGACAAAAGGTAAGGAAAATAAAGAACCAAAATATAATTTTAAAAAAATCTTACTTAATTGCTAATCTCCAGGCAATCAACCAGAGAAGTTTCTGAGAAAGTCAAGCAATAACTTAGCTGTGATGTATTACCTTTGGTTTGGTGATTTAACAATGTTCACACATTTAAGGCAGTTTATTAATAAATAAATTTCATTAAAATAAAATTAACCATATATGTAAAATCATGTTTACAAAGAAAAAGTGTATAAAGAATGAGATGTTTTTATAAGTACCATAAATGAGGGAGTTTTTAAATTTTAGTCCATTAATATGATTCTACCTTGCATTACCTAAACTGATAACTCTCATTCATTAACATGTATATTAAACACAGCCAAGAAGAAAATTAAGATTGCCTATAATCATATCTACTGAAGCTAGTCATTGTTAATATGTGGATTTACATGCTTCTGGTTTTTTCCCATGTTTTATTATAAGAAATCAAAACAAAATAAAACCTCGTATGCCAAAAATAACACATACAGATATAAGAAATGAATGTTCACTACGATCCCACTTAAGAAAGGAATATTAAGTTTTCTGCATTTTATGGCAGATTTTTTCCATGTATGTACTAACATATTTTAACATTATTTGCTCATGTTCAAATATATTTATACATATGGCTGTAAGTATAAAAACACACTATTTTCTAACTCACTTTTTGTCTTAACATTGTATCTTAGATATCTTTCAATACCAGTTAAAACACATCCAACTATTTAATGATTATATACTTGCAATAAAAGAGTAAAAATAATTAATTCATACATGGATTTTTGGTGATAGAATATTTCTGCACTTAACAAGAATTGTTGATTAATAAGTTAGGTTTTATAGTTAAAAGAAGACTAAATTGGTTTTGCAGGAAAACAAGGGAAAAGACCTTAAGAAGAATTTGTCAGGCACAATTTGCAATCATAGATGTTATCATTAAGAAAATAAAATTGTGTAAGTAAGGAAGCAAAGGACTTACTCAGCAGAAGGCAGGTCTAACAGGTTTGATTCTGAATAGAATACAGCTGAAAAGTGAATATTAGGAGATTAATTCTAAAGTAGATTTTCCTAAAGATGCTGAAAATTGCAAGAAATCACTTGCTGAAGTTGAGCAAGTGTCAGAGCATTTGAAACATAGGAGTCATCCCAACATCGCTGAATTTTCACTTCAACTAATTTATTTTTGTTAAGTTCATTACTGAGATAACCAAAATCTGCATTAAAATTATCCTCTATTAGAAGGACTCAATAGGATGACATACATGCATTTGAAAAAGGAGCTTAATCGCATAATAAAAGCCCTGAAAAGATGTTAAACATCACTTCCATCTATTTAACATCCATGAAATCATTTAAAATCATTTTAAAATGATGTTAAATCATTTTATTTAACATCATGAAATCATCATACCAAAATGTCTGTAGAGATCTGTATTAGTTTTTCCTCAGGTGTTGCTTTTTTTTCTTTGTGATTTTAAAATATTCACTCTATACACACTTCAATAGCTGTTGTGTTATTGTTTTTCCTAATAGCATCTTTAGAAATGACATGCTTTTGCTGTTCAACTAAAATTTGTAAAAATAAATTACCTCTCGATTTTTTTGAGATTAATCACAGTATAGTTTCTTTGTTAAATCTTAGGTGATTGAAAATAAATCACATGTGCCACCAATCTTCTTTGAACCACAAGCATTGCAAATTGACATTACAGTGTGGATTTTTCATCTTGACAGCTTATGGTAGGGGTCAAGTTGCCCCAGATTTTTTTCTTTAAAGAAGAACAGGTTAAATCTGGTCAAACATAGAGAATGAAACAAAGACTTGTTTATTGATGTAAAGGAATCAACTTGTGGATCAGATTCTATATGGGATTTATTTCAACTGCAACTGGATAGGTTGAAAAGTTGAACCATAAAAATTAGCAGTAATTTTGCTCTTTTCTAGGGGCCAGGATAAAGGGACTTTATTCAAAGAAACAATGGAACCTTGGCTTGTTCTAAGTGTAGGAAAACAAACACACACAAGAAGAAAGTCAATATAGTCTTTTCAGGGCACAGATACAAAACATATTTTTCAATGTTATTTGATTAACAGTGAATGCTTCTGCCAATAAAAATCTCAATACTATAATTATACTTGCTTTCTAAATGTAGTAGTAAAGCGAAAGGAATCAACCCAAACATATCCTAAAATACTTAGTCTAAGGAATAGTATCACCATGCAAATATGTGATATGCTGCCATAACAAGGGTAGGATGGGCATTTATATTCTCCTATAACTGTATATAAAGAGTCAGAGAAAAAGTCAAGGACCTCTTGCTGTTGCAGAATACATATATTCCAGTAAAGGCAAACTTCAGTAAACTATTATTTTGCTTCTGGCATGGGAGTTAGGCTCTGCATGTGCCATGGTCAGAAAATGTCTTGGGGACAGGGGATAAAATAGCATATCATAAATATAGGAAAAGTGAGGCAGATGCTAAGTTAGGGATTATGATTATGATACTCCTCTTTCTTTTTAAAAGTACTTTGGGGACTTCCTTGGTGGCGCAGTGGTTGGGAATCCTCCTGCCATTGCAAGAGACACCGGTTCGATCCCTGGTCTGCGAAGATGCCACAGGTCACGGAGCAACTAAGCCCCTGAACCACAACTACTGAGCCTGTGTTCTAGAGCCCGTGAGCCACAACTAATGAGCCCATGCACCATAACTACTGAAGCCCACGCACCCTAGAACCTGCACACCGCAACTACTGAAGCCCTCACGCTCTAGAGCAGGGGTCCCCAACCACCGGGTCTCAGACCAGTACGGGTCCAAGGCCTGTTAGGAACCAGGTTGCACAGCAGGAGGTGAGCAGCAGGTGATCGAAGCTTCATCTGTTGCTTCCCATCACTCCCCATCGCTCACATTACCACCTGAAATATTCCCCCCATCACTCACATTACTACCTGAACCATCACTCGCATTACCGCCTGAACGAACCCTACTCCTACCCCCCGCAACCCCCCCAGTCCGTGGAAAAATTGTCTTACACGAAGCTGGTACCTAGTGCCAAAAAGGTTAGGGACTGCTTTTCTAGGGCCCACTTGCTGCAACTACTGAGCCTGTGTGCTGCAACTACTGAAGCCTGCGCGCCTAGACCCCGTGCTCCGCAACAAGAGAAGCCACCACAGTGAGAAGCACGCGCACCACAACAAAGAGCAGCCCACGCTCGCCACGAACAGAAAAAGCCCGCGCATAGCAACAAAGACCCATCACAACCAAAAATAAATAATAAAAGTACTTTTGCTACATCAGATAATATTTAATAAACTATAGTTATATAATAGGTGCTATACTTATTCTCCAGGTAAGTTCATCTTATTTAGTCCTCCACAGCAATGCTACAAAGTAATTTTTATTTATTTTACTCTAGATGTGAGAAAACTAAGGCATAGAGAGAAAGTAATTTGCTTTTGGTTCACTAGCTAGTGAGTGTCAGAGTCAGAAGTGAATTGAGATTATCTGACTACAGTGGCTGTGCTTTTGATTCCTGGATAGATGGTCATGATAACCCATTTGCATAGAACTTTTAGAGTCCTTAAAGAATTTTCATGATTATGATCTCATTTCCTGCTTATGACCATTATATTCAATCTGGGGGATGGTCACTGTTCTGTATAATAGACAGAAACACTAAAATATGTCTGTTTTTAAATAGTAATTTTAGGAGTGATTGGGTCCAGAGTTTATAAGATCAGTTAAGGCTTCTGTTGCAACTGCATCACTCAGTCAGGCTTTTTTGTACTGCCCTACAGGTGCCCACTCCTTGAAGAACACACCCAATTAAACCTCCTGCATTCAAGTGTATATCTCAGAAACTGATTCTAGGGACCCTGATCTAAAACAACAGTTTCAATATCAAACCATTCTCTTGAGTCTTTTGTTAAATCTTCTCAGTCTTTTTAACATTTTTTTGTTGATTTCTTTTTCTCAGTACTCTATTTATACATCCCATAAAGCATATTTATTTTATATTGTTCAGTTTTGATATTCCGTCTCTAATTTCTGGAGACTCTAGCTTGTAGTAGCTTGTTTCTTTGGGTGTTTTATGTTTTTATTATAAATTTAGGTTTCTTAAAATTTTATTTGTGGTAATTGTTTGTGGCTTAGACTGAAAGCAGATTCTTCCAAAGAAAATTCACAATTGTTTCTGCCAGGTGACTGGGGGCTATACCAACCTAGGACCGCTTTAAACTATAGTATTGCATTAAAGTTTTTCACATCACATAATTCAGGTTACATACAATCCAATACTTGGGTTATTTTTAGCTAGAATGATTATTTTTCCCAGTCATTCAGCACAATTCAAGATAGAAATGTCTTCTTGTAACACCCTCCAGAAATGTACATTTATATCTATTTTACACTTACATCAAGGGACTGGCCAACTTGGTGGATCCAGCTTTATGATGGGATTATATTCTTTTGGCCTTCCTAATTTAAGCAACTACTGGACTTATCTCTGTGTTCTCTATGTTTGGTAAATCTATGAAAACTAAAACTCAAATTCACTAAAATTTGCAGTTGTTCTCAAAGTGGAAGCTAGCATTCTACTTACCACTTTTTCTCTTTTCATTTAGTTTTGCCTGAAAGTATTCTTTACTTTCCACTCAGCTCATCAATGCGTTTAAATGTGTTAATCTATTCAGCATTTATAATATTTTCCCCAAGCCAAAGATAGGCAGATTACCCATTCTGCCATACTACAGAAATGCAAGTCTCTCCCTCTAATCTCCATCAGATATCTTGACCTTTAACATGTGGTCCTTTTTTTCCCAGCACAACCAGATGGGATGAAGTGAAAATAGAGACCTAAAAGCAGATATGCTAAATCCTTGGGTTTTATTTTAATGAAAGCCATCTTACTGATATAACAGACAAAGAGAAGAATAGAAACATTAAATCCCTCTTCCTCTTTATTTGAATAAAAAGAACAATTGCTCCCTTGGTACAGAGAAAGGTTGAACAATGTGTTAGAGAGAAACATTTACACCCTGGTTTAGGCCTAAGGTGAATTTTATGACTATCTTATCTGCTCTTAAGTCAGTAAAAAGTAAAAGGGATATTTACAGAAAGTACTAAAGAGTTTGAAGTTCCAGGAATAAAGGATGCATTTGCTCTTAAGCTTTTCTGAAATGATGTGAGAAAAACACACTTTTAGTATTCCCTAGTAACCCAATGAAAATAGGAGTAAGAGGGCTGAGATGTCTCTTTGCTGCTAAAGAAGACACAAGGCAGCCACAGCAAGTCTCCTGTGGTCCCTGGGTGACAAGAAAAAGAAACAGGATTTCCTTTACCTCTGACAAGACACTTGGCTGAGAATGAGAAAACTGGCAGATGTTAAAGGGATTTGTAGTCATGATGAGAGTAAATTATAACAAAGAGCACTGTAGGATGTATGTCAAAAATCCAGGTGGGTATACAGAAACCTCAGCAGATGCCAGTGTGGTGGGGATAGCGGATGTGATTGTACATTGCAACAGATGTCAGTGTAGGACAAAGGAAGGCTGAAGCCCAGATGCCTCACCATCTGATATTGTATTGTATAAACTTTTCAGAAATTAAACCAATTCAGGAAGAAAGGAAGGAAAGGGAGGGGCAATTCTGATTTGATGGAATTAAAACCTGACTCCGAGAATACTTTGAAGCAATTAAATTTACTTAGAATTAATTCAGTTAAGTTTTTTTTTCCTACCAAGCAGAACGGGAATTCAAGCTAACTCTGGTTATGATAAAAAAATTAAAATTAAAATAATTACATACTATCATCACTTGAATTTTAGAGCCTGAGAATATGTATCCACAACACAGCCTCTTGATCTCCACAAAGATCTCTCAGGAAGGAAGAAGTGGTCCATTGTGTAAAATACTGCTGACAACCAAACTAGGATGGAAACATGTCGAATTTAGCAATAAGTTACTAACTGGTGACCCTGCAAGAAGAACCCTAGAATGACAAGGGTAAAAAAATAGCTGGAAGGTAAAAAAAATAAAATTGAAGTGATATATGTAAAACACACACACACACACACACATACACACACACACATATAAACACAAACTCCTGAAAAACTGGTTATGAAGGGAAATAGGAAACAAAAAACAGATAAAAGTAATATCTAAAAGGGTATATGAGGTCAAGGCAAGGCTTGTTTTGCTCTATTTAAGATTACAGATATTAGATCATGTTTGATTGATCAGAGGGAATACGTGGTAAAAATCAAGATGTTGAAGATGCAGCAGACGGAGCTAAGAGTTCAATGGGAGCAAAGAAGCACATGTGAAGGGACTGGATTTATACTGGAGCAATGTTTTCTTCATTGTAATGGGAACAGGAGGCAGCAGGTCAGTTTTTAGATATGGTAGCAAAAATATTAATTAGTTGCTGTCTGAAGCTTTCTCTCTGGAAAAAAGTGAACCATACGCTGTGATTAGTGGAGAGAAAAAAGAAGCAGTTAAAGATTTAAGTAGAGTGGATAAATGAGATTTCATTGTGGAAATAAGCAGAGTAAACTTTCTGAAGATATTTACATTGTTTCTTGAGTGAATTGTGGAAAGTCCATTTGAGTTTGGTGAACATGAAACTATAGTGCCTCCAATATGCTGTTTGATGTTTCATTATTGGGGTACAGGCACAGAGATGGATTTGTCCATAGTTACAATCTTGACAGGTATGTATGAAATTAGAGCAAGGGAGTCAAGAAGTAAATATGATACAGCTATAAAGAGAATCCAGGTGTGGAAGAATAATGTGAAAGTAGAAGGCAACTGAACAGTAGTGAGAACAACTGGAGATCAATGAATTGGGCACCTCCTCATTAAAGTTGCTTGCAGTGGTGGTAACTGTTAAGGTGGTCAGCTGATGAAATTATCAGTGATTGTAAACAAGTAACTAGGAGGTCTGTAAATGTCCAGCCTCAGGAAGGGAAAAGGGAAAAGAACAGGCAAACCAGAGAGTTCAAATGGGATGATCAAAATAGGGAGCAGAGATAATAGTCTGGGAGCAGCAACAGGAAGCAAGAGTCCTAATTATAAGAAACCTATGCTGTATAAATTTTATTTAAGTTTCAAGCAAATGGAAGTATCTTTGAACATTAAAAAGTATCTCATTTTTGGAATGGGCTGCCTGTAAGAAGCCAGTCACAGGAAATATTCAAATAGAGATTGGATGAATATTAGTAACATTGTGAAGAGGCTTCAACATATCAAACATTTAGATCATATCATTTCTAAAGTTTCTTCCTACTCCAAGATCTCTTCTGAATCTGAATGTTTATACAACCGCCATTCATATTTTCTTTTTCTCTCAAGTTCAATCATTAGCAAAATTGACTATATCCTCAAAATCTTCCTAGAATGTTTCTCCCTAGCATGTTTAAGTTCTAACTTAAACCTGATTATTTCCTGATGATACTGCTTCTTCTATAGACGTTGTAAGTCTGGGCCTTAAATTAGGGTAAGTGTCCTTTTTGTATTCATCATCCTATTCTAGACAATTATATATCCTTCCTCTATAAAACACCTCCCTTTGTTGCTATCATCTAAAAATCCCCTATGTCATCTCCTTTTTTTTTTCTTTACTGAAGATAGCTCCTGGCTCACTTCAACTATCTCCAACACCACTTCTGTAGTGGTGAATTCAAACTCCAAGGCCTAGCCTCTCCATTCTTCGCAATCATCTTGGTTCCCACCCTAGTTGCAGAACTCCCTTCTATGATCGCACCTATGACTTTGTTGTTACTAATCACTACCACTCTCCCCAAACCTCAATTTCAAACACATCTTACTACAATTTTCTATCTTTCCAGCTCACCACTTCAAACAGTCAAATTCCAACAATAGTTTGTAGCCAGTGAGACACTACCATTTTTCCTTATCTCTTACCCCTCAACAAACACCTGCACTTCTCTTATTATCAAGCTTAAGTTTCATTGCTAATCATTACAAAATCACTCACTTAAATGCAGCATCAACTCTTTTCTTCCTATCATATTCATTTACTTTCGAGGCTAAACTACAACCATCGTTAAATCCAACTCTCCATCTTCTGCACACCTGCATCTGCCCCACTGTACCAGCCTAGAGGAAATTCCAAATCATCTACATGGGCATCAATTTAAATTCATGAGCAGTAACTCATACTGTACTTCCCTAGTCTCTTCACTCTTTTCTGTGCTCTAGGACTATTTTATACTATGTCATTTTGCCTCAAACTTCTCTTCTCCCACTCTTAGCTTGTGATCATTCTTCCTATGTCCCTAAAGAAAATAAAACAGTAAAAAAAAAGAAATTCCATTTACCACCTGCCCCTTCACACCTATTTTCTTGCATTTGTGCTTGAATATTCTCACTTCTGTTATCAGGATGGACCGCACTCCAAGTAAATACAGTTTTTCCACTGTGTACTCAATCGCATCCCCTTTTTCTTTCTTAAGGACACTGCTCTAGCAATTTTCCCTTTTCTATCAGATATTCCCCATCAAATGAATCATACCCATCAGCATCAAAATAACATGCAGTTATGTTGCCCTTCTTATAAAATATCTTTATCTGCTTCCCCTTCAAGCTATCACCTTATTTTTCTTCCAGCTATAAAGTAAAAAAACTCCTTGAAATATCTCTCTATGCTTGATTCTTTGAACGTCTTTCTCCCACTTTCTGTCAAGCACACCACCATCAAATTTTTATCATCACAACTCCTCCAAAACTGCTCATTTTGTTGTCACTATTGATCTCCATATTACTAAGTCTAATGGTCAATTCTCTGCCCTCACGTTTTTTTTTCTTTTGACCTTTAGAAGCAATTGGTACCGTTGATTATTCCCTCCAACTTAAAATACTTTCTTCACTTGGCCCCTTTCCTAATTACACACACGCCTGATTTTCCTTCTACTTTCCTGGCTCTTTTTCCTCAATCTACTCTTTTTTGTTTTAATTATCTAACAAACACCTAAATAGTAAGTTACCCTAAGATTCAGTCTTTGAACAATATCTCTATATTGATTCCCCGAAATGATTTCATTCGTTTTCAAAGACTTAAATCCCATGTCAATTTTGATGCCTTCCAAAGTTGTAACTCTTCCTAAACTTCAGATTTATTTATCCAACCGCAAAATCTATGCATATCAAATTTAACATGTCAAAAACTGAGAACCTTACATTCTCCCTTAAATCCGCTCCTCCTGTGTCTTCATCCAACAGTCAATGACTTCCAGTTGCCTACTTAAAAAACCAAGGAGCCTTCATTTAGTCTTTTTATTTCTCTGACAAAACACCCCTGTCATTAGCAACTCCTATCTGCACTTCTTTCAAAATGTTTCTCAGCAATTCTTGCTTCATCCTAGTACAAGCTACCATCATTTCTTGCCTATATTCTGGAAAAACCTTCTTCCTATTTCCCTGCTTTTGACTTTCTCCTCCCCGACCTTCCAGTCCATTTTAGACGAGAAGCCAGAGTGATCCCAGAAAAACTTGTTAGATTTGTACTCCACTTTACCTAAACGCCTTGAATTGATCATTGTTTTACCTCTCAAATTGAATGTTGAAATCTTTAATATGATCTGTAAAACCATGTCTGATCTAATTCCTGGCTCCCTCACAGACCTCATCTACCACAACACTTCTCTTCAGTCTTCCTTTATTCCTCCTCCATAATTTTCAAACCTGCCCACTACACACCCAACATTAGGTCTTTGCCCGTACTGCTCCCTTTGCCTGGGATGCCCTACCCACACACATCTGAATTTCCTGAAGATTTTTATTTTTAAAAATCCCATTTTCAGTGAGACATTCCAGCCTACCTAACTAGAAATTTTACCCCATCTCTTACATTTAATATCACTCTACCCTGCCCCCCTTTTTAAAGCACTTATCACATTTTAATATGAGGCATAGTTTACACTGCTTCTTGTTTATTTTCCGTTTCCCCACTAGAGTAAATGTCTTCATGAAGGCAGAGACTTTTGCCTGTCTTGTTCACTCATGGATCATAGAGCCTATACATACGGCAGATGCTCAATAAATATCTGTTGAATGAATAAACGAATGAATAATGCCACTTGTTCCATTTTATAATCAGTCTCAAATATGAAATTTAGTTTACATTAATCAAACTCCTACAAAAAGTATATTATGTATTTTTCAACTATGTTATTGCTTTTAAAAGTACCAATAAAATTTCAGGTTTGATTACTAACAGAACTAGTGTTAAGAATACGATATCTACTTTTATGCATCTCATTTGTAAAACAAATTAGTGATACAAGGCTGAACTTATTCATTAGGACTTTGGAGTTGAATTTCCAGCCTACCACAAAATTAGCTGATCCTTAGAGTTCTTGCCTCTAAAAGTGAAGAGGTTAATATAAACAATTGTGGAAGCTCTTTCATCCCAAAATTCTATTAAATGTCTATCCATATCTAAAGCATAGGGGAAAAGAGAAAATTTAAAAATTGTGCTCAATTTTGTACTAAATAAAAGTTTATATGTATAAATTGTCAAGGGAGATACTTGGTACCTAATTAACATTAAATAAATGTCAGTTATTATTGTCATTAGGGTAGTCACTTTCATTTATTGTCATCTGTCCTATTACTCTATTCAGCTAAGCTCTCTGTGTAAAAAGAAAATCTTATGATCAAGACAAAAATCTTATGGGAAACAAACAAAACCTGTAAATGAGATAAGCCTAAGTACAAAGCAAACATTTGCAAATTGTCATACTCTTTTTCAGAATATGATAGCGAAACTACAAGTATATATTTTATCCATGGCTAAGAGTAAACTTCCAAATTCAAATAAATATTTTTGTACCAAACTTTGACTTAAAAATTATATTTTCAGACATGAAACTTTTAAAACAATTATGCTTTCAATAACATTCAAATTGTATGAAGTATATATACAGTAAGACCCCTATATACTGAAATAAAGATACTGTACTACTGTACTCTACATAGTACTGTACAGTAAAGTACACAAAAGCACAATGACTTGCAGAGGATGCATGCACTTGACAATGTATGCCAGACACATGAACTAACTCAGGTGACTGGACATGTGACTGGACATGTGGACACACATTCACATCTTTGAAAGTTCGCAACTTGAATGTTTGTACGTAGGGGACTTACTGTATTTGAATTTAAAGAGTCTATTCATTTTTTTTTGGAGGGGGGCTCCACGTTTTATTAGGGATATGGCAGAAGCAGAGGCTGGAAGCAGAGCAGCCACATTTAATGACAGATAAATTAACTACAGTGGGTAGATAGAGGGTAAGGGACTGGTCCAGGCATGTTAATATAAAACAACAAAAGACAGACAAATGGACCCCAAAGACATGGGGTGGGGGAGGGAAGCACCATCCAGACAGCAAATAGGACCAGGGGAGACAGAGACAGAAGGCAACTTGACCCCTCGCCCCTAAACTCCACCAGCATAGGACTTCTAGGGTGGCCCTGCAGGGACTTGGGCCAGGGGAGCCTCGAGGGTGGGAAGAGATGGCACTGCTGGCCGGTGGGCCGAACACCCAGAACCACAACATATCTCAGCCTGAAGTGGGAGATGGGGGCCAGGACACAGTGTCCTTGAACCCCCAGTTCCTCAGAGGAAGAGCCTTACTCTGGGTAAGAGAAGGGACCAAAGGTGGGGTCTCACCCTGAGATGAGAGTGGTCATCCTTATAAACTATCCATAACTAAAAACACTAGGAAGTACCACATTTTACTCCAAATCCAAAATTGTTACTGATTTACAATATTTGTTTTTGAAATTGCAAAAATATTTGTAACAAAATGTTCATTTTCATTTTAGTAAGAGCCCTTCATTATTACAGTCCCTTTTCAATTTTTTGGACAATGTTGAAAACTATACTTTCTTTTATAAGGAAAATAGAGTTAATTTTATTTCAGGTTATTTATTATAAGAACATGTGGATGTTATTAAAAATTTTTATTAGAGTATAGTTGATTTACAATGTTATGTTAGTCTCATGTATACATATACAGCAAAGTAAATCAGTTATACATGTACATGTATCCACTCTTTTTTTTTTTTTTTTTTAGAATCTTTTCCCATTAGGCCATTACAGAGTATTGAGTAGAGTTTCCTGTGCTATACAGCAGGTTCTTATTAGTTATCTATTTTATATGTAGCAGTGTATATATGTCAGTCCCAATCTCCTAATTTATCCCTCCTCCCTCCCCCAATAACCGCTGGTAACCATAAATTTGTTTTCTACATCAGTGACTCTACTTCTGTTTTGTAAAAAAGTTCATTTGTATGCATTTTTTTTAGATTCCACATATAAGCAATATCATATGATATTTGTCTTTCTATGTCTAACTTACTTCAATAAATATGACAATCTCTAGGTCAATCCATGTTGCTGCAAATGGCATTATTTCATTCTTTTTTCTGGGTGAGTAATATTCCATTGTATATATGTACCACATCTTCTTTATCCATTCCTCTGTTGATGGACACTTAGGTTGCTTCCATGTCCTGGCTATTGTAAATAGTGCTGCAATGAATATTGGGGGGGCATGTATATTTTTGAATTATGGCTTTCTACAGGTTGCCCAGGAGTGGGATTGCTGTGTCATATGGTAGTTCTATTTTTAGTTTCTTAAGGAACCTCCATACTGTTCTCCATAGTGGCTGTACTGATTTACATTTCCACCAATAGTGTAGGAGGGTTCCCTTTTCTCTATACCCTCTCCAGTATTTATTGTTTGTAGATTTTTTTGATGATGGCCATTCTGACTGGTGTGAGGTGATACCTCATTGTAGTTTGATTTACATTTCTCTAATAATTAGTGATGTTGAGCATCTTTTCATGTGCTTTTTGGCCATCTGTATATCTTCTTTGGAGAAATGTCTATGTAGATCTTCCACCCATGTTTTAATTGGGTTATTTTTTTTTTTTTTTGATATTGAGCTCTATGAGCTGTTTGTATATTTTGGAGGCTAATCCCTTGTCAGTCACTTCATTTGCAAATATTTTCTCCCATTCTGAGGGTTGTCTTTTCATTTTGTCTATGGTTCCCTTTGCTGTGCAAAAACTTTTAAGTTTAACTAGGTCCCATTTGTTTATTTTTGTTTTTATTTTCATTACTCTAGGAGGTGAATCAAAAAATATCTTGCTGTGATTTATGTCAAAGAGTGTTCTGCCTATGTTTTCCTCTAAGAGTTTTATAGTGTCTGGCCTTACATTTAGGTCTTTAATCTGTTTTGAGTTTATTTTTGTGTATCAGGTTAGGAAGTGTTCTAATTTCATTCTTTTACATGTAGCTGTCCAGTTTTCCCAGCACCACTTATTGAAGAGACTGTCTTTTCTCCATTGTATATTCTTGCCTCCTTTGTCATAGCTTAGGTGACCATAGGTGTGTGGGTTTATCTCTAGGCTTTCTAGCCTGTTCCACTGATCTATATTTCTATTTTTGTGCCAGCACCATGCTGTTTTGATGACTGCAGCTTTGCAGTATACTCTGAAGTCAGGGAACCTGATTCCTCCAGCTCCAGTTTTCGTTCTCAAGATTGCTTTGGCTATTTGGGGTCTTTTGTGTGTCCATACAAATTTTAAAATATTTTGTTCTACTTCTGTGAAAAATGTCAGTGGTAGTTTCATATAGATTGCATTGAATTTGTAGATTACTTTGGGTAGTATAGCCATTTTCTCAACATTGATTCTTCCAATCCAGGAACATGGTATATCTCTCCATCTGTTTCTGTCAACTTTGATTTCTTTCATCAGTATCTTATAGCTTTCTAAGTACAGGTCTTTTGCCTCATTAGGTAGGTTTATTCCTAGGTATCTTATTTTTTTTTTTGTTGTGATGGTAAATGGGATTGTTTCCTTAATTTCTCTTTCTGATCTTTTGTTATTAGCATATAGAAATGCAAGAGATTTTGTTGTATTAATTTTGTATCATGCAACTTTACCAAATTCATTGAGGAGCTCCAGTTTTCTGGTAGCATGTTTAGGATTTACTATGTATAGTATCATGTCATCTGCAAATGGTGACAGTTTTACTTCTTATTTTCCAATTTGGATTCCTTTTATTTCTTTTTCTTCTCTGATTACTGTGGTTAGGACTTCCAAAACTATGTTGAATAATAGTGGTGAAAGTGAACATCCTTATGATGTTCCTGATCTTAGAGGAAATGCTTTCAGTTTTTCACCATTGAAAATGATGTTTCCTGTGGGTTTGTTGTATATAGGCTTTTTTATATTGAGGGAGGTTCCTTCTATGCCAACTTTCTGGAGACTTTTTATCATAAATGGGTGTTGAACTTTGTCAAAAGCTTTTTCTGCATCTATTGAGATGATCATATGGTTTTTATTCTTCAGTTTGACAATATGCTGTATCACACTGATTGATTTGCA
Organism: Leucopleurus acutus; assembly: GCF_964270905.1. NCBI lineage: Eukaryota > Metazoa > Chordata > Mammalia > Artiodactyla > Delphinidae > Leucopleurus > Leucopleurus acutus. The sequence continues at coordinate 71,008,248 of NC_139152.1, forward strand.
TATATTGAAGAATCCTTGCATCCCTGAGATAAATCCCACTTGATCATGGTGTATGATCGTTTTAATCTGTTGTTGGATTCTGTTTGCTAGTATTTTGTTAAGGATTTTTGCATCTATGTTCATCAGTGATATTGGCCTGCAATTTTCTGTTTTTGTAATATCTTTGTCTGGTTTTGGTATCAGGGTGATGGTGGCCTCATAAAATGAGCTGGGCGTGTTCCTTCCTCTGAAATTTTTTGGAAGAGTTTGAGAAGGATAGGTGTTAGCTCTTCTCTAAATGTTTGATAGAATTTGCCTGTGAAGCCATCTGGTCCTGGACTTTTGTTTGTTGGAAAATTTTTATTCACAGTTTCAACTTCATTACTTGTGATTGGTCTGTTTATATTTTCTGATTCTTCCTGGTTCAGTCTTGGGAAGTTGTACCTTGCTAAGAATCTGTCCATTTCTTCCAGGTTGTCCATTTTAGTGGCATATAGTTGCTTGTAACAGTCTCTTATGATCCTTTGTATTTCTATAGTGTCAGTTGTAACTTCTCCTTTTTCATTTCTAATTTTATCCTTTTTTTTTCAAGAATCTGGCTAAAGGTTTACCTATTTAGTTTATCTTCTTAAAGAACCAGCTTTTAGTTTCATTGATCTTTGCTACAATATTGTTTTCTTCATCTGTATTTCATTTATTTCTGCTCTGATCTTTATGATTTCTTTCCTTTTACTAACTTTGGGTTCTGTTTGTTCTTCTTTCTCTAGTTGCTTTAGGTATAAGGTTAGGTTATTTGACATTTTTGTTTTTTCTTGAGGAAAGATTGTACTGCTATAAACTTCCCTCTTAGAACTGCTTTTGCTGCATACCATAGGTTTGGGTCATCATGTTTTCGTTGTCATTTGTTTCTAGGTAATTTTTGATTTCTTCTTTGATTTTTTCAGTGATCCATTGGTTATTTAGTAACATTCTGTTTAGCTTCCCTGTGTTTGTGGTTTTTACAGTTTTTTTTCCCTGTAATTGATTTCTAATCTCATATTGTTGTGGTTGGAAAAGATGCTTGAGATGATTTCAATTTTATTAAATTTACCAAGGCTTGATTTGTGACCCTAGATGTGATCTATCCTGGAAAATGTTCAGTGTGCATTTGTGAAGACAGTGTATTCTGCTGCTTTTGGCTAGAATATCCTATAACTATCAATTAAGTCTATCTGGTCCAATTTATCATTTAAGGCTTGTGTTTCCTTATTAATTTTCTGTCTGGATGATCTGTTCATTGGTGTAAGTGGGGTGTTAAAGTTCCCTGCTCTTATTGTGTTACTGTCAATTTCCCCTTTTATGGGTGTTAGTATTGGACTTATGTATTGAGGTGCTCCTATGTTGGGTGTACAAATATCTACAATTGTTGTATCTTCTTTCTGGATTGATACCTTGATCATTATGTAGTGTCCTTCCTTGCCTCTTGTAATAGTCTTTATTTTAAAGTCTATTTTATCTGATATGAGTTTTGCTACTACAGCTTTCTTTTGATTTCCATTTGCATGGAATATCTTTTTTCATCCCTTCACTTTCAGTCAATAGCGGGTTTCTTATAGACAGCATATATATGAGTCTTATTTCTGTATCCATTCAGCCAGTCTATGTCTTTTGGTTGGAACATTTAATCCATTTACATTTAAGGTAATTATCAGTGTGAATGTTCCTATTGCCATTTTCTTAATTGTTTTGGGTTTGTTTTTATAGGTCTTTTTTCTTCCCTTCCTCTTTTGTTCTCTTCTCTTGTGTTTCTCACCTAGAGAATTCCCCTTAGAATTTGTCGTAAAGCTCATTTGTTGGTGCTGAATTCTCTTAGCTTTTGCTTGTCTATAAAGCTTTCAATTTCTCCATTGAATCTGAATGACAGCCTTGCTGTGTAGAGTATTCTTGGTTGTAGGTTTTTTCCTTTCATCACTTTAAATATATCTTACCACTCCCTTCTGGCCTGCAGAGTTTCTGCTGAAAAATAAGCTGATAACCTTATGGGGATTGCCTTGTATGTTATTTGTTGCTTTTCCCTTGTTACTTTTAATACTTTTTCTTTGTATTAAATTTTGTTAGTTTGATTAAAATGTGTCTCAGCATGTTCCTCCTTGGATTTATCTTGTATGGGACTCTACGCTTCCTGGACTTGGGTGACTGTTTCCTTTCTCTTGTTAGGGAAGTTTTTGTCTATAATCTCTTCAAATATTTTCTCAGGCCCTTTTTCTTTTTCTTCTTCTTCTCGGACCCCTATAATTTGAATGTTGGTGCATTTAATATTGTTCCAGAGGTCTCTGAGACTGTCCTCATTTCTTTTCATTCTTTATTCTTTTTCTGTTCTGAAGCAGAGATTTCCACCATTCTGTCTTCCAGGTCACTTATATTCTTCTGTCTCAGTTATTCTGCTATTGATTCCTTCTAGTGTATTTTTTCATTTCAGTTATTGTCTTGTTTATCTCTGTTTGTTTGTTCTTTAGTTCTTCTAAGTCTTTGTTAAACTCTTCTTGTATATTCTCGATCCATGCCTCCATTGTTTTTCTGAGATCTCGGATCATTTTTACTATCATTACTCTGAATTCTTTCTCTGATACATTACTTATCTCCTTTTCATTTAGTTGTTCTTGTAGGTTTTTATCTTGCTCCTTCATCTGCAATATATTTCTTTGTCATCTCATTTTGTCAATCTTACTGTGTTTGTCTCCTTTCCGCAGGTTGCAGGATTATAGTTCCTCTCGCTCTGGTGTCTGCCCCCTGGTGGGTGACGTCACCTGGTGGGTGACGTTGGTCCAGAGGCTTGTGCCGTTATCCCCTTGATGGGGGTTTGACTGGTGTAGTGGTGATCAGAGCCTGCCCTAGTTATTGAGTGCCCCCCCCTTTGCTCTGTGGTTGTCACTGCCCTGTCCAGGGCAGGGTCTGCTCCCTAGTTTTTGGAGTAGAGGTCCCCAGATCTATTTCTTAGCTGTGATTCTGATTTGTGGCATGAGGTAGATGGGATTGGAGCACTCCCATTTGGAGAGAAGCCACTGAGTATTACTCTTCTGGAGCTGTTCACCTGTGCATGTGCTCTGTTGTGTCCCCTTTCACCTACTGTGCAGGCTCACAGAATATACTGTTGTTGGCACTGCTCTTCATCCTGCCTTAACTGTGGGTATTCTGGCAATTGGCCCTGGTGACTCTCATGCATTATTTTCACCCAGCCACTGGCACAGGTGTACTGATGTCAGGCCCAGGACTGTAGTAGTCGTGCAGTAGTCATGCACCTGGGGGAGCTATGGAGACAGCTCAAACTCTGGTCTGGCCCAACCCCCATCTGTACATGTCCCCAGAGCCCACAGCTGCTAAAGCTAGACCCAACACAGCTGCAAGAGCACTTGTTGTCCTTTTGGATATTTCACAGGCACTGAATTTAAGAAGCCATCAGTAGAGGTGTAACTCCACAGTTTGTGCAGCCATGAGGAGAGATTTCAGCCCTTCTTCCTTAGTCACACAGCCCCTAGGGCTCAGCTGTGATTTCAGCCCCTCTTCTGGGCATATTTCCTAGTGGGGTGAGTTATCTGCACCCTCCTAGGAGAGTGGAGCAGGTCTCAGCACACACTGGTGGACTTCCTAGTAGTGAGAGGTATCCACATGCTCTTGGAACAGCATGGCAGGTTCCGGCATCCACTGACAGATTTCCTAGTGGCAGAAACTATCTGTGCCTTCCCAAGATAACATGGGCAGGTCCTGAGGCCTGCTGGCAGAATTACTAGTAGCTGGATCTGTCTGTGTCCTTCTGGGTCAGCAGGGGTGGGACCTGGCATCTGCCCACGGCTATGGAAGAGGCAGCCAGTGCCAGCCTCTGGAGCCCAAGATGGTGGTGGTGACTCACCCTTGTCCCCAGAGCTCCTGTAGGCAGTGTCCTGTTGCCTGGGAGTATTCACAGGGATAGAAGTTGTTATGGTGGTCCCACCCCTCTCCTTGTTTGCCTCCCAATAATGGTGCCTCGTCTCTCTGGTGGGCCCAGGCTCCTTCCTAGTATATCCTCAGTTGCCATGGCTGATCTCTTCAGGCTGTTTCCTCACCTAACCCTGGTCCTCTCCCTAGGACTGAACACCTGACCCCCACCCTCACCGACAGAGAAGTATGTCAGGTTGAGATGTGCAGGGTTGTGATGCTGACCCTCTGTGCAGGTTACTCTCCATTTTGCCTTCCACAAATCAGTTGCTCTCTCCCCTCTTAGGCTCCCAAACTCCCCCTTAGTCCAGTCTAATTTCTCTGCTGGCAAGGAGCCTTCCCAAGGTGCAGGAACCCTTCCTCGTTCACAGCTCCCTCGCTGGGGCTCAGGGCCCATCCTGATTCCTTCTTTTCTTTTTCCTTTGGTCCTAAGGTTAAGTGGAAGTTTTCTTGTCTTTTGGGGTGTCTGAGGTCTTCTGTTCGCATTCAGTAGCTGTTCTGTGTGAATCGTTCCATTTGTAGGTGTATTTTCAATGTTTCTGTGTAGGAAGGCAAACTCTGTTTCCTACCCCACTGCCATCTTGATCCCCTGGATTTTTTAAATCTTATTTCTTTTCCTTTGAGAAAAGAAATACTACTTTTGTGGTATTTCAAAAGCTGTAAGATCATCATGATCCATGATTATAGGATTCAAATAACCTAAGTGTCAATGGCTGAATGAATAAAGAATATGTGGTGTGTATAATGGAATATTATTCATTCTTTAAAAAGAAGTAAATCCTGCCATTTCTGACATGAATGAAACTGGAGGACATTATGGTGAGTGAAATAAAACAGAGAAAGAAATATATTGCATGGTATCAGTTATATGTGGAATCTTTAAAAAAAAAAAAAAAAGTCCAGCTCATAGAAGCAGAATGCTGGTTACCTGATTACCAGGGACTGGGGAGTGGGGAAATGAGGACAGATTGGTAAGATAATTTAAACTTCCAGCATAAAATTTTAAAGCCAAATTGAAGAAAGAGATTCTGTAAAAATGACTTTATAACACTGAAAAATAATGAAAGACCACATGGAAACTTTTATTAGTCAGGAAGAAAATAGATGATGTACTTATTAGATTCAAATTAAAACAAAGTAAAAAAAAAAAAACCTATATTTTAAAATTGCAGTAACTTCTACCCTAATTTCCTTGTGTACATAAGTATATCTGTACAGTATATCTCCTAGACTATTTTGTCTTTACAATGAAATGCCAATTAATGTTTTATTAACATTTATATATTAGGCTTCTTAGCTTTTGGAAGTTTTCAGAAAAACCTCAATGTCTTGATGGTCTTCCATAAAGCAATTTTCTCTTGAAAATAAATATCAATATGACTTTATTCTTAATTACATTAAGTCAAAACAAGTAACCCTGACCCATATACTTGGGATTTGTTATTTGGATCCAAGATTTTTTAAGCAAAGATTACTGCCTCCAAAAACCATTTAATATAAATGATTTTTAAAATTGTTTCATATTTTAATATTTTATTTTAGGTTATTCTAAGTTATCATACATAAAATATTATAAAAGTGTTGTATGATCTTTTTTTGTCTTTTGAAGTTATAAGACATATTCCTTTTTATGATAAAAATACATTGAATGCAATAATTTGCTCCCTTTTTACATAGCAGTAACAAGAAAACTAATATTGAATAGATTAAAAAAAAAAAACCTTTCCCTCAATGGGTTTCCCAAGGATTTGAGTGTCAAATTTCTCTTCTTGTTCTAAAGTGATGTCTTAGAAATGCCGAGTTAAAAACTGGGAAACCAATGTGCTTTATTTGGTGCAATTTAGAATATCTAAAGAGTAAATGATGTTTGAACATTGTGTTATACAATTGGCAAAAGGCAAAATAAAACTTACTTTTAACTCAGAATACAACATGACCACCCAGGAACAGTACCTGAACCCAGGCAGAGAAAGTATCCCTGAAGATTTCAGAAATTTTACATTCACAAGAATGGCTTTACTTATACACAATGAGTCATGTTGCTTTATTTCTACACAACCTCCTGATGTTCTCATGTCCTTTAAGGACTCTTACAATCCTGAGATTTGACTTTTCAATAAAAAGCCCCATCAGATGACTAAATCGGGAACCAATCATGAACAAAAGGGTTGATTTATTCTTTCATAGTGTTTCAACTATATATTTAAAAGTAAACCAGTATAATAGCTTCCAAATTTTTTTCCTATGTTTAATTTCAACAAAATATTCTCCACATCTTTGAATATTTATCTTTTCTAAGATTTATCCATTTATTTATTATGGTAATTAATCAGTGAAGTTACTCTATTCTTCTCTTTATTCATTCCATTTACTTATCCTGAATTTATTCTTATCTGTGTTGTGTTCTTGTGTATCCTTTTAGGCTTAAGGTTATTAAGAATTCACACACTACCTCAAACTGTACACTCCCTTGTACGAATTTTCAGAAGACTAAAAAATGCATAATAAATACTGATTGATTAGCTAAAACTGAGAACACATACCTCTTTGCAAACCTTATTGGCAGATTGTATTATTCACCAATAAATTCTTCCTTTTCCCCAAGTGACTGCCAAGGCTTAGTATTTATAGTGTACTTTATTCAAAAAAAAATTAATAAACAGAAACCTCAATTAAATAAAGTCAGGAGACAAGAAGGCAGAGCTCTCACAACCTACCATGAGAGCAGAGACCAACAAGGAGAAGACTCCTCTTCTTTCCTGGCAAGGACTCAGCCAAGGAAAAGCCATGGACTCTTTGTTCACCTTAGCCCTCCCAACTTCCTTTTCCCCTTTCTAAAAGTGTTCTCCTTCCCTGGCCACTGGCATGTGGCTTTCCATAGTTGCAGACCCTGAATTGCAACTCTCTGCTAATACCAAGTAAACTCATCTTTGTTGGAGAAATATTTGGCATTCTACTTGTTTTAGGTTAACAACTTCCACAAATAATTAATGTTAGGCATAACCATGTGACTTGATTTAACCAATGGAAAAGTAACAGGCTGTCATTATTGAGCTGACACCTTAACAGAGTAGCAGTATGCATTTCTGCTTCCACCTTGTTCCCTGAAAATGCCATGTCATAATTATCCTTTGTTGCTTCAGCCAGAATACCAGAATGAAAACACGTGGACCAAAAACCTGTGGTCCAGTTTAGCACAGCATATCCCAGTTGAGATTAGCTGACCTGCAGTCCAATGAGATTTAAATAACTAAGCCATTGAGTTTCTGGGGCAGCTGTTTGTTACGCAGGATTATTCCAGCAGAAAAAGGACTAATACTCCCTAGCACAGAAAATGGAGACTTATTCAGAGCTTTTTATAAAACTGTAAAAACAAATACAGAAAGATAGTAACCACTCTAGAATGTTATTAATAAAAATAGCATCATATCGTAAATCTTCCATCTTGACTAAATAGTGTGCATAGATGATGAGTTATTCTCGTAGTCAAGGCTGTGAATCTTTAAGATATTTTAAGAATATCTCAAAGATTGCTAGGTATAACATTTTACCTGTAGATAGTTAATCACCTAAGGGAAAAACTCAATTATACAGAAAAATATATATATACATACACACATAATACATACATACACACATACATACATACGTATATGTGCATGTGTGTATTTCATTTAGGTGTCATTTTCAGATCACTCTCTGGTTTCCATTCAGATACCACTGAGTACTATAGATTTAATACACAAAGAAACCGAGAAATAGTCATATTATGTTTTTAAAATTTTAATATTAGAAATGTGTTATAAAGAAAATGTATTACTCAATTATATACTGCCTAAAATGTATCACATATTTCAGTGATTTAATAATTTATGGAGTGTATACATTCCATGTTTGAAGAGTTAATATGTCTCAGGGGAAGATGAGCTTTTCCTTGAAGAGATTATTTTACACCCTTGATGTAAATGGTAGTTTTAGCACAAAAGAAGACATTTCAGCTTTCACATAAGTTTTCTGGCTTCAATATATTTCTGACTCTCTTAAGTTCCTGTTTTTCTAGTTACCTCTATAGAATAAAAAATAAAGGGTCACAAGGATAGAAGCACAAAGAAAATAACCAATACATTTCCTTAATTTTATGGATTGTTAAATGAAGCTCAGATTCTTCCAAGTTCAAAAATTTCATTATGTCTCCAAATCAAATATCTATCCCAAATACTTCTTTTCACTTCCATCTCTACAGCAATACTAGTCAGACATGTGACTTCTGGGATACTTGTCAGACATATAAAATTTGATAGGTCTAAAAGTGAATTCACCTCTACCTTCCCCAGCTAAGTGTGGAACTCTTTTAATTTTTGCTCTATTAAATAGTGGTTAAATATTAAGTAGTATGAACATCAGTATCAGCAAGTATCACAACAGGAAATGATGGCACATTCAAATGTAGTAGTTTAAGAGACTTTAATGCAAGTACAGTTAATAAATATGGAGACAGAGTCAAAGAAAGTCAACAAGGCATACTGAAGCACCCCGAGTTGAGTAAAAACAGGGAGTCCTCAACATTAGTTGGCCTAAAGAGGCAAGGGAAGGGACAACTTATGAAACAGAGAGGGCTGTAGCTACTACAAGAGAGTATTGCTCAACAGAAACTGTGGACTTTGGTAGAGAAACTTATAAATGGGCAATCCACGACTAGGTAGGGAAAGAACCACAGAACTCAGTACCCCTACTTCACTCTCCACCTGACATACCCTTTCCCATGATGCCTTCCATTAACCAGACTCCACACGAAGCCAGGGGAAAAGAAAAGGCCATTGATTAAGTTAATAAAAGTTGGTCTTCTGGCGACAGAGTTGGGTGGTGAGGGTGAAAAGTAGACCTGGAGGGACAAAGTGTCCCTAACACATTAATCCAGTGTTTCAAGACAGAAACAAGAATCTTTCTAAATCTCTCTCTCTTTTTAATCCCATCCAGATTCAAAAGACATCTTGGTTCATTTAAAACTCAAATGGACTGAAGTAACCACTGGTGGTGAATTACCCAAGAGCTACCACTGTTTCTTAAAATGAGTTGAAAAATCAGAAGTGATTTAGACATCTTATCATTTATTTTTGACTATTTTGAGGTTGCTCTATTATGAAACCTAGGACTTTCTGAGCATAACAAAACCAGTTATTAATCTGTATTATGGATGATGGTATATCTTTGCAGGAATGCTCTGAGCTCCTATGTGTGAACATTTGCCTCCACATGTGTCTTTCAGAACAAAGTCAGAGCACCACATCTGAGGCCCCTCCACCAGAATATGAACAACTTCATGACAGTGACATGATTCCTTCAATTAAAATAAAAAAGATAGGAAACAATCATCCATAAATACTTATAAGGTTTGGGGAAGGGGCTGAAGTTACTCATACTCAACCGTGATGCAAGTGCATTCTGTATGCACCAGCCTGCACTTCCCTTAAGAACTCCTGGGCAGTGAAGAGAATATACCTGCAGGTAATTACTGAGCTGGAGAAATAGTAAGGCTGTTCACCCAACCTTCTCTTCCCTAGAGGGTAGTTAGAGCTACACCCTATGGGGCAGAGAGGAAAGGGCGTACCACCTGTGTTACACCTGTGTAAAATAAAAATGTTTTTAACAGGCTCTTCACAAACTACTGAAGACATTCCATCTTTTAAAATAGCACAGAAGGTCCAGAATAAATAAATTGTACAAAGAAAAGCATATATATATTCATATTCAAATAGTCATGCAAATGAAGCAGTTTACATCTGAAGAATGAAGAAATTTCCTATTTCTGTGGAACCAAAGTATTTTGAAGAACTAAAGAGATATTTGACAGAAATGAAGTACCAACTAGAGAAGATATTCACAAACTTCACATAGAAATTCAGAATAAGAATTTCTACTTCTGATTTTGGTGTCCAAACTTCACAACATAGTAGACATGAGTTCTTACAGTGTGGATAAGTTTCAAAGGAATTAGGAACAACACATTGATACATTATCCTTGGAAATATGAAGAAAAATAGGTGAATTCCTGAGATATTTGTCTATAAGACCAAACTTTGAACAGCATTTGTTTCTCTCCAGGGCTTAACCAATGCCAACAACACATATGTTTGGAATGATGATGGATGGATAGATGGATGGATGGATGCCTGCATGCATGGATGAACTAATGAACTAATTAATAAATCTGGCTCCCTAAAAAGCATCTTCTTTTTCACAAAAATACTAAAATATAAGCTGAGAGCCACTGTCTCTGGTAATGTTTCAGAATCAAGATATGCCATGATTGATTATCCCCATGTGAATAAATAGGGATGTTTTTTTCCATTGCAGAAACAGAAATCCAACTTCAGGAAGTTAAACTAAACAAATATTTGAGGTATCTTTTATTTTTTAATTTATTTTAATGAGGCAGAATTGCACAGCTGTCTATTCCTGAGGAAGAGAATACCACTGTTCTTAAGAGTGGCTTTTGCTCTAGCCTTCTATAGGGACTATTATTGGAGTTACTTCTAGTTCAATTCCCCCTTTCTCATTCACTCTGCTCAAGGGAAGCTAATATCTACATTTTCCAGTGGTAAGAGTCAAGACAGTAAAATCCTCTCAGTGCTGACCAAATTTTTCTTGCTCCCTTAGACTTGCCCATCCAAGGTGGAACATGCACTTATGGTGTCAGTATCTACTTGTGCACTCTCTAACTCACTTTCCACAAGGCAACCAGAGGGATTTTTTTGAAGAAGAAATCTTACCATATACACCCTTTGTTTAAAATCCTTTAGTGGGCCAGAATAGTGCCTCAGAAGAGAGCCCAAATGTCTCAGTACATCCTACAAGGCTGTTGATCTGTCCTCTGTGTTTCTGAGGAGACCACAATTATCATGTTAAGGTGAGAAAATTACCTACAGTACTGGACTCTCCCTGTCATGAAATCCTGTCCCGCACCCACTAGATCTTGGTAACGCTGCTCCTCAGTCATTCTGACATACAAAAATATTTCCACAGATTTGAAAATGTCCATGGGAAGGCTGGAAAACCTCTTCAGTTTAGACTACTTCTCACTTGAAGTACTAAACTCCCATCAACAGTGAACTACTCACAGTTCACCTAGTAAGCAACTTTCTCTTACCTCAGACACGTCTACATGCTCCTCATTCTTCTGGAACTGTCTTTTATCTCCATAGATCTAATTTCAGGAGGACCAACAAATAGCACTTTAGATATCTTCTTCTCTGTGTCCCCTTCAAAATGCAGATATCCTTTCTATGTTCTATCAAAACACCTTATACTTATCCTGAATATGACACTTTAAAAATATCACATGACCTAATTATTTGTTTCATCTGCTACATTCAAAGCTACTTGAAAGCAAAAAAGAAACTAACCTATTCAGAATTGTACACTCCATTCCCAAGCTATGATGTACTTACCAGGTACTGGCACATACTAGGTACTTTAACATAAGTGAATTGATGAGGGTGGCACTAAACTTGGAACTAGACGACATGATTTTGAATCTGTACTCCAATACCATTTGTGTGATCATGGACAAGCTGCCCTAATTTCATAGCATCCTCTGATATTCCCTACTCTGCAGGACTTCAGTGAGGGTTAGGTGAGGAATTGTATGTAAAATTTCTTTAAATGCTGATTTACAGCTATGAATATTTTAAATTCAAACTATAATTTTTTAAATGTTAGTAGAAATGCTATTGAACCATAAGGTTTATTTTCCTAAATGGCTTAAAAATTTTCTGAACTATGGAGCTTGTTAGAGAATTTAAATGGCTGTCCAACTAGTCATGTATTTTAAAATAATTAGTCAATTCAACTATTTAATCAGCCTGTACTTGTATGGAGGTTGTTTTAATTCACATTAAAGTAGTTACTCATGATGCTCACAGGTGCCAATTTCACAATTATTTCTCCTTAAGACTACATTTTTTCCAAGTCTTCTAACATTTTTACTTTAAAATTGGACAAAACATGGCTATACTATGAGAAACACAATAGCCTGTGGACAGCTGTGCATTAAGAAAGGTTTTAGGGCAATATATTTTTTCTTCCTCAGAACAAATTTTGCTACAATTTTCTCTTAATTAATATAATTGATAACAGTTACACAGAAATCTGGCATTTTAATCATGCAGATATGTCTTTTGTTGTCTAAAGTGAAATTAAAAACCACCAGCAGTCTTTTACTTTCAGTGGTAGCTGGAAAGGAAATTAAAATGGAGCTGGTAATAAATGGCTGATATGTTCAATTTGAAAGATCACAGATGTGGGTCACTTACATAGTGAAGGTATGGCACAAAACACTGTGACAATCTGGAAGAAAACTCCTATCCACAGAATTGGGAATTCTGAAATCTTTAATAATAAGCTCGATAACACATAAGTTACCCATCGTAATTAAGGCCAAGATTTTTAATTTGATTAGCATCAATTCTTATGTAGATTTAACAAAAAACAGGACCCACATCCTATATTACTCACTGCTATTTCATTTATCAATTTAACAGTGGATATTTGGTTAAGGAGATATAAATACAAACAAAATTCCTTTGACCATGCATTTTGTAGCTTATAAGAGAGTGTTACTTTGATTTATTAATATGCTAAATAGTAATATTAAATGGATGACTATCCAGTACACTCATCTAGACATTGTCATCAGCTAATTTTCAGATAATACAGGCAGTTAGAAATGTTACAAATAGTTCTAATTGTCGAATTGCCTTAAACAGGAGCTATGGCCTCTGCATAATATCAAGAATTTATCATTATGGAAACCAGAAGAATAACAAAGAGCCAGGAATTTAACATTTATTTTCAGGTCTATATTCTTCAGTGAACGCTGAATCACTGGGGATTTTGGTTCATGTTCCTAACATGCCAATCTCTTCAAGGTTAACTGACTTTAAGATTTGGGAATCACATTAGTGAAGATACTAAATGAAGCTATGACTGAATGTGAGTACTGAGGAGTAATGTATAGAAAGAAGAGAGAGGGGTTCTGAGAAAGAATGGAAATCAGAGTAGGGGAAGGCATAGTCAGGGTCAGAAATATATTGTATAATTACATGTAAACCAAAGAAGAAAATCAAAGGAAACGGTAAGCAATCATTGAGTATCTGCAGAGACTCCAAGGGGTGTAAGATGTGAATTTTAAATGTGTTGCTAGGGTCAGAATATTTTTCTTAACATTAACAAAGCCATATCTTACAAAATGATTAAGAAATGGAGGAAATTAAAACTTTTAATGCTATCAGTAAAAATGTCAGCCAAAGCAAGCTATCAGTCGTTCACATTAATTTATTAATAAATTAAAGTTTTGAGCATTTAATTATAAATTTTAAGTTGAAGGAATACGCATTTTCCTTCAACCTTTTCTTCTTTGATTACAACCAAATTTCTTGAAAAAGCTACTGACACTATTTTCTTTTCCTTCTACCCTCTCATTATGGAACTCATTCAATCTGGTTTTATACATAATAACATTGCCTCAACTCTCTTCTCTCAGGTTAGATGAGCTAGTCATCAAAATTAGCTGCAAACAAACATGTTTAGAGTAATGTTAAGAGCAATCAGATATCTTTGGATGGCAGCTTTTCTCAATGTTTAGATACTGCTCTCCTTATCCTCTCTTCTAAGTAATAGACTTGCAATACCCTAAGACAACATACAACCTCCTAAGCACTTTAACAATCTGACTTTTGTCCGGGTAATTATAATTTTTATTATATTAGCACAAAATATATAGATACTTTCACTTTGGTAAGTTTTCTAGTGTAAAACCTATATCTTCATTCAATTATTTTATATAAAAAAAAAACAGTAGTTGTCATTGAATGCAAAGTACTAGCTTTCCTGATGTGATTTTTCCTTTTTAAAGACAAACTTAATTGTTTGATCCTCCAAGGATCATAAAATTAGTAAGAAAAATAATGAAGCAAAAATAGTTCAGTGTATCAGATTTCAAAAATGTTTCCTGATTTTTAAAAAGTGGCATCCTTAAGTCTTTTTAAATCAACTAAATAATGCAAAACAAACATGGCTTCTTTCTATATTAAACACCTTGGTTAAGTAGGCTGGGGAAACACTGTGTTGCACGGCAGACTTTCATGTCACTTTTGGAAGTTACACAGTGTGAAACTCAAAACCCATGACTCTCCTGGCATAAAATCTAAAGACATCTACCCATTTGAGGAAAGATTTTCCTTCAGTAATGAGAGACCTATTTAACTGGAGCAGAGATTCAAAATGAAGTCAGTACCATTGCACCACATGTATGTTAAGAGCCACTGAGAATATAAATTTATCTGGGTTTAATATTGATGATCAAGGTTTATTCAGTTCAATTATAGGAAAGTTTGGTCATCTTGAACCCCACAGAGTTCCTAGCATACAGTTTGAGCATAGTAGGAATCACCATATTTGTTGGATTTTTGATTTTATACCCTTGGTTCTCATGTGAGTAAATTGAGATGAAGTGTATATTGTCAAAACTTGATAAAATGAGAAGTAGCCTCTTTGAGAAGCATCTATTCAGAAATAGGAATAATAATTTTGTATAAGTAAGGTTCTAGTAACTCTATACAAATGCAGTCAATCCTTATACAAGAGTTGAAGTAGAGCCTCATAGGAAAGGAACATATCTCCCAAGAAAGTAACAGCTCAGTTGAAAAAGCTATAACTGCAAAGCACTTTTATCATAGAGGTCCCAGTCTCAACGAGGTTACTTCAGCCCATAAGACTGGTCATCTTATTATTAAAATTATTTTCTTCTTTTTTTTAATTGAGGTAACATTGGTTCATAACATTATATAAGTTTCATGTGTACAACATTACAGTTCGACTTCTGAATACACTAGAGCATGCTCACCATCAAAAGTCTAGGTGATGAAAATTATTTTTTATTAAAATTATTTCTCATAGTTCTGGAAGCTAGGAAGTCCAAGATCAAGATTAGGTTTCTGATGAGAGACCTCTTTCTGCCTTGCAGAAGGCTGCCTTCTTGCCGCAGCACACATGGTCTTTCCTTGGCATGTGCAGTCAGAGAGGGAACAATAGTAAGCTCTCTAGTCTCTTCTTACAAGGGCACTAGTGCTAATCCCATCATGAGGGACCCAACCTCAAGACCTCATTTAAACCTGATTACCTCCCAAATGCCCCATCTCCAAACACCATCACATTGGGGGTTAGAGCTTCAACATATGGATTTAGGGGAGGAGACAATTCAGTTCATAGTAATAAATAAACACCCCCTACTCCAAATCATACTAATTACCTATCTTCCTTGGAATTCTATACCCCTTTAAATATTAGCACATATTTTGTTTCATTTGATTTTAACAGCCATTATATCAAGTATATAGACTAAGTACTGTATCACTGTTTTTCATAGGAAGAAAATTTTAAAAAAAACTAAAACTAAAAAAGCTAAATGCTTCTCATCAAATACTGTCAGCAGAAACAAAAACTATTTCCTATAATTTGTCACACCATTATAACTTTGTTATACCATATTGCTACAACATATTTTCAAATCCATGAAAGAAAGAGCTATACATTGGTATGGAATTCAGAGAATAGGGACAGCTGCAATAAAAATCCTTTAGTTCTGGCATTTCTACTGATTTACCCTCAAAGCACTGAAAGATAGTTGTTATAAAAACTCAGCAGTAATTAGGTTACCAGTGAACCAGTGTTAGCTTCACTTCAATTTTATAATAAAGTAATGGTAATAAGACTTTGTCAAGATGAAATAAATTATATTAAAATTGATGTTGATCTATTTATCTAAAAGTTATGACCAGAATAGTTGTCAAAAAATCTGTATGAAATACATGCAAAAATACTGTAAAATGTATTTTGTACATTGTACTAATACATATTTTCCCCAGGTAAGGGAGAAAGAAATGCTGTAATGCAGAGAATTTGAAACTTAAACAAGAAAATTATTTTTTAAATAAATGCATGCAATGAAATCCAATGGGCTACATATATTTAAGAGGTGCCTCTAATTTCAGTGGTATGCATGTGTGTAAGTGCAAGGATCAGGATCTGAATCTATTCCATCCAATTCTACTCAAAGTATATCATTGGAACCCTCTGTTGCCCCATGCTATTAGAATGATTTGAAAATGCTGCCTACAGATTTGATACCTGCATACAGTTTAAAATTTTTAATATCAGGATTATTGTTCTTAGAGTATGTATTTTGCTTTAAAAATGTAAAGGATAGTCACAAATTGAATTGTACACTTGCTACAATCAAGGTAGCTCCCTACGATATAATACAACCCCCTGATTCTTGTCTTCCCAATGACTTTAACCCCAAGGCACTAAAAATAACTGTTCTGTCTAACAGTAAGTAGTAATTCAGTTTCCAATTCAGCTAAAACCATAGCTTCACCTCAATTTTAACAGCTGAAATTCTTATGTCCTGTATGGGTCATATCTGGTCACTTTTAAAACCTCTTAAATTCAGTTACTATGGAACCAATGGATATCACATACAGGACCCCCAGGGTGAACTGAAAAGTAAGTGAGAAAATACCTTCCTCAAAAGTCTTCTTTTCAAAATTTCCAAAGAACATTTTATATTGAGCACAATTTATGAGACTTTTTACATTTTTCTTATGATAGGTGGCAGAGCTGTTGATTGAGATCTTACATTGTGAGTTTCTATTGATGTTCAACAAACTGCATTTTAATTACCCAAGGTTCCTTTGGTTCTTCCATTGGTGTCACAAAATAGATTACTATGAAACTTTGCAATCATATAATACTAAAGGATTTGCTAGACCAAGTTGGCAGGTTATCACAGAAACACATTTGGATAAAGATGAATCAGAAATTTTGATATGCCACAAACCCTTAGAAAACAAAGCTAGTGCACTTTTTCATTTCTAAGTGCTTTTTTAAAAAATAACTAACTTTTACTTAGCACAACTCTTAGGTACAATTGTTATTACTTCATTTACTTTTTTGTTAACTCATCAAATCCTTGCACAACTTTTTGAGCTAAGTTCATTTATTAACCATCTCTGCATCAGATAAGGAAACTGAGGCACAGATAGACTTAGTAAAATTTTAAAATTCATTCAGATGGTAAGTGGCAAAATCAAAATTCAAATAGAGGCCCTCTAGTTCTGGAGATTTCTCCATGTAATCACATTTACATGCTGCTATAACTTTCAAATTCAAATGAATCATAAATGGTATTTTATTAGCCAAAACTGGTAACTCTAAGAACCACATCATAAATCTCTACAAGAGCTCATTTTCCTTGCACTGCCTTTATGTTTCTGATACCATGGTCTGAGTTTTCCTGAACACAAACCTATCACAAAACTGGTGACAGATTTAGAATAAAATATAAGAACTTATTTATATTTCTTAGCTTATAGGTGAAAAGGTAAGCATCTTTTCAAAAAAGCAACTGGCAAACATGAGCGATTATGGTAATAAATTCTATGAGAATTCAGAACTTTTTGGGGCTTCCACTTCCATCCATGATGGAGTAATAATGATTCTCTTGCCTGAAACAATCAAAGAAAAAAAAATCCTACACAAAATATATGACACACAGTTTTCAAGACATCAGGCAAGGAAGGAGAGTGATCCCTGAGAAAAGAGGGACAAATTGGTGAGTTTCACACTGGAAATAAAAAACAAGTGCTGAGTCCCACACTGCCCCAGCTTATTGAGAGTATGCCAGGCCATAGCAAAGGAAAGGGGATCCAGTTGGAGCTGCAAAGTTTCCCTGAATTGGGGACATTTTGTTGAAAGTTCTCAGTTTAGGGGAGAGAACCGCAATACAACAACATGGAATGAATTTCAAAATAATTATATGGAGTGAAGGAAGCCAGACAAAAGAGCATAGTATATAATTTCACTGACATAAAATTCTGGAATATGCAAACATTTTGACAGCAGACCAGTGATTACCTGGGGAGGTTCAGTGCAAAGAGATTTATAGGGAAGGATTACACAACAGCATAAGGAAACTTTTGGGGGTGATGGATATATTCACCATCTTAATTTTAGTGATGTTTTCACAGGTGTATAAATATGTCACAACTTATCAAATTGTATACTCGAAATATGTGCAATTTATTGTATTCAACTATATCTCAGGAAAACTATGAAAAAATTCCTGGTGTGAGCATAATATTTTAGGAAAGTTGGATTTTAGAATTGGTCCTTGCTAAGGACGTGTTTGTGTCCCCTCGAAATTCATGTGTTGAAACCCTAACCCCTAATAGGAAAATGGAACCTTTGGGAAGTAATTAGATTATGAGGATGAAGCTCCATTATGGGGTTAGTGTCCTTATAAGAAAAAAACAGTTTTGCCTCTCTCTTTCATCTCCATGTGAGGATACAGCCAGAAGACAGCCACCTATAAATCAGGAAGAGAGCCTTCACCAGAATCGAACCATGCTGGCATGCCGATCTTGAACCTCCAGCCTCCAGAACAGTGAGAAATAAATGTTTGTTGTTTAATTCATTCAATCTATGGTAATTTGTTATAGCAATCTAAACTGATTAAGACAGTCTTCGTTGAATGATGGCATTTAATAAATGAAAATAAAAGGAAAGGCTATGCTCTGCTTGGTGAAGGGTGCAAGCAGAGCAGCAGTATATTGGTTTTAGAGGCCTGTAACTTGAATAATTTGGCTTGAATATTAGTTAATTTGGGTCATATGAGAGAGAGAGAACAGAAGGAGTTTGAGATTAAATATTATTGTGGGATAACTGCAATTATCTATGGACATTGTGTTTTCTATTGCTGCATACAAATTATCACAAATCTAGTGCTTAAAACAATGCAAATTTATTATTTCAGTTTCCATGGGTCAGGAATCAGCATGAGTGTATTAGTTTCCTATTACTGCTAACTCATTTGTTTAAAATAATACAGATTTATATTTGTCATATTTCTGGAGATCAAAAATCTGAAATCAATTTCACTGAACTAAAGCTGACGTGTCAGGTGTCAGCAACGCTGTTTCCTTCAGGATGCTCTCAGGGGATATTCCATTACCTTTCCTTTTTTCAGCTTCTGCTGGCCTCCTCTATGCCTTGGTTTCTGGCCCCTTCCTCCATTTTCAAACTGTATCACTCTACTCTCTGTTTACACTTTCACATTGTCTTCTAATCTCTTCATTTTCTTGCCTCTGTCTCCTAAGAACCTTTGTATCTAGTGCCCACTGGGATAATTTTTTTTAACATTTTTCCTTGTTTATTGAGTATTTATAGAATATCATTCTCTCTCCAAAATGCAAAATAAACTTGAAGTCAGTAGGATATTGTGAAAAGATTTCACACAGGACACGCTGTCTGCCCCTGGGGTTGCTGACTGTTTCTTGCTGATAGAAGAAGTCATCACTTACCAATGCTGAGACTGCTGCCTATTTCCACTGCTCTTTAAGAGCTTCTGCTCATATGCTTCTGATAGTGAACTTACCTTATGGTGTTATTTTTTTTCAATTTTTTTCCCTACTACATGCAGATTTTCAACTAAATGAAGCATTTGGGACTCTTAACTCACCCATCTGAAAATGTTTTTTGTATGATATGAGACCATTTCATCATTGATTTGTTTATTCAGCCATGCATCTGACAATAGATAGCTCCCACTGGGATAATTT
Source organism: Leucopleurus acutus (assembly GCF_964270905.1). Classification (NCBI taxonomy): domain Eukaryota; kingdom Metazoa; phylum Chordata; class Mammalia; order Artiodactyla; family Delphinidae; genus Leucopleurus; species Leucopleurus acutus. Next base: position 71,027,855 of record NC_139152.1, read on the forward strand.
AGGCTAATCTCTCCTCTTAAGATCCTTAACTGAATCACTCCTGCAAAGTCTCTTTGCGTTTAAGGTAATATCACACATTCTAGCGATTAAACACATGGATATCTTTGGGGAGCCTACCACCATGGATATCATTCAGCCTACCACGATGGAGTTGCTGGGTCCTGTGCATAGGTCTGAACAGGCTGAAATCATGGTGATGGCTAGGGCTTCACTCTTCTACTACGTCAGAGGTCTTGTTCCAACCTCATTCAGGTTGTTGACAAAATTAAGACTAGGATTTCTTACTGGCTTTCTTAGTGGCTAGCGGCCATCCTCATGACCTAGTGGCATGACCCTCTCATATCATGCAGTTCACTTTTTGAAACCAGCAAGAGAAAACTTTTCCTGTTATTATGATGGTTGATGACTTACATAAACTTAGTTCTGTGGTACTCAGCATTTTCCCTCAGTTAAGTAAGTGATGAAAAACCCTTTGAATATTTTCATTATATATTTTAGGAAAAGTCAGAAGCCTTTTGTAAGGTACTTTTGACATTTAAATATGTTTTATCTTGTTTAAAGTCTCCACCTAACACATACACTAACAAATAAAAAATGAAAATATTTCCAAAGTAGAAAAGCATGTCAGCATAAAGCAGTAGCAGGTTCAAAGCAGACAATCACATTGATGATGCTCAGTGCTCTATTCTCCCATTTCCAAATGAAAAGCAAATAGAAAAATTCTAGTCTGCAGGTATTCAATATAAATCAGATACTGAGTTATGACATATATCTCTGCTGTTTCTAGAATTTATTCTTCTTCAGGACATTTTGTTACAAAATGTACATTATTGATTTTTCTAATACTTTGAGAAGAATGGAACAAAATATAATAAAATAATATATCATAGGTCTTTGTCATTGGTTTAAAAAGAGCATAATGAAATACAACCTCATGTTCATGTTTGATTTAAGTAAAACTACAATGAGAAATTATCAAGAGACAAAACATTAAATGTGATTCAAAACACACACTTGTATATAAATAACAAGGGAGAAAAAAACCCCAAAAGTGATATCTATCTCTCTGGCTGCTAAACAAAATGATGAATCTATTCCACCATTTTTAATTAAGTTTTGCCTTTACAAGGGTTTATTGGAAGCTAGGTAGGATAATAACTCTACATTCCTTTCAGAATTACATTCATATATAGAATTATTTTATCACAACCATATCTAAATCTAAACTGATTGAATATAGTGCTTATTTGATATCTCGTTAATATGCTCTACTTGATTTTAATTAATATTTTGCATATATATTACATGTCAAAGTAAATTATGAACTAAAGGGCAGAAATTATTTTATATTTGTTTTTTCACTAGTGTCCATATATATGCTTTGAATATTACCAAAAATAATTTATAATGATTCTGTAGATGATTTCAATAAATTTGATTACATTATTTCACACAATTTTAAGCATCCTGTAATCTAGGCATATATTGTCATTGATAGAGGGACAGATACCAACTTGTACTCAATAATACACATAAATATGTTTGTATGTGTGTATACATGTTGTATATGGTGTACCTGCAAAATGCCTGACACACAGTAATTGCTGTATAACTGGCAACTATAACTACATTTATAGATCAACTCACCTAGCTTTCTATATCTAGAACATAGTAAGAATAATGCCATTATTCACTCCATCCTATTAGAAATTGTGTTCAGCAGTTGGTATTCATGTTTATGATCTAAAGAGAATAACTTAACCTGTATTCCAGAACAGAGCAAAGTTTTCATAGAACATTGGTCTTTTGTAAGTGAGTAGAAAAAAAAAAAAAGCAGTTTCATTATAAATTGCAACTTATGGTGATAACAAGAGTGTGTGCATTGAAAAGTAACTGCATTTATGTACCTTTACGACAAATATCTATTGATACAAATTTTAAACTCTGAGAAAATATGTATGGTTTACAATAATTAAATATTTTATTTCCCAGTATTGGTTCAATTCTGAAAAATAGTGTCTATTATATACTTATATCTAGTTAATGTTTCATTGTTATTTGTTGACTATTCAAGTTCTTGAAGAAATGATCTATAATGGTTCCCTACCATTTTTGCTTTATATTTTCTTAAAATTATAAATACAGTAGTTTATAGTTTATATTTAATTTACATGATATTTTAAAATATATGTCATAAATATAATAGTGCATTTATATTTAAAATTGTAAATAATTTACACTTTGCTTTATATTTATTTTTAGGCTTCTCAAAACCATATCAAAAATTGCATATGATGCATGGGACTGGGATTGCAGAAGACAGCTAAAGAACAATTAATAATAATTGTCAGTTTTGTTTTTATATAGATCATGTGCTTGTTATAGGTTGTGAAAATAAATTCCAGATAATTCAGTAACATATGGTAAACACCTGAGGCATCAATTTATATATGAATGCTGTCAACATTAAGACCAAAGATTCAGTCTTGAAAATAGTTAATGGCCTTAATCTGCACTGTTACAAAGTTAGAAAGTTATGTCCTAAATCAGAAAAAAAAATTATTTAAGATTTCTCTAGAAATCTTTAGTTATAAGGTATAGTATTATAAATATGACATTAGTTTAAAGGAAATATTATGGACTGAATTAGCCCTGCCTCCAAATTTATACATTGAAATGTTAACCTCAGTACCTCAAAATTGACCATATTTGGAGACAGGGTCTTTATAGAGGCAAATAAATTAAAATTAGGTTATTAGCATGGGTCTTAATCCAATATGACTGGCATTCTTATAAGAAGGTGAAATTTGGACATAGATATGTACAGAAGGAAGATGATACGAAGACACAGGAAGAAAATGGTGGCTGTCTATAAGCCAAGGAGAGAGTTCTCAGAAGAAACCAACTCTGCTAACACTTTGTCATTGGACTTCTATCCTCTAGAACTGTGAGGAAATAAATTTCTATTATTTAAGCCACCTAGTGTGTGGTAACTTGTTATAACAGCCTTAGCAAACTAATACAGATTTGGTATTGGGAAGTGGGTTGTTGCTCTAACAAATATCTAAAAATATGGAAATAGCTTTGGAATTGGGCAATGAATAGAGGCTGAGAGAATTTTGAGGTGTGAGTTAGAAAAGGCCTAAATTGCCTTTAAAAGATTTCTGATGGAAATATGAATGTTACAAGCAATCCTAGGGACAGTTCACAGAGAAAGAGGAGTGCTATAGAGAAAGCTTCTATCATCTAGAGAATACATATAGCATCATGTATAAGATATTGTTAGATACATTAATGTTAAAAATTCTTCTGATGAGGTTTCTGATGGAAATGAGGAACAGATTATTGGGAACTGGAGGAAAGGTGATCCTTCCTATAAAGTGGCAGAGAACCTGGGTGAAAGGTGTTGTAGTATTTTGTGGGAAGTAGAAATTGTATGTGATGAACTTGGATATTTAGCTGCAGAAATGTCTATGGAAGGTGCTGAAGGTGTGGCCTTGTTTCTCCTTGCTGCTTATAGTAAAATGTGAGAGGGGAGAGAGAAACTTAAGAAGAAATCATTGAGCAAAAAGGAACTAGAATTGAAGATTTGGAAAATTCTCAGCTGATCCATACCACAAAAATGAGAACGTGTGTTCTGGAGAGAACATTGAGAGCATGCAGAATAAACATTTGCTAAAAAGATTATACATGTGACTTATGGATGCATTCAACCACCTCAGCAGAAACCAGAAATAAAGAGTTGGGTTTTCAGGAAAGTTCTGTGGAAGATCCTCTTGTCTGATAGATTGGACCTTCATGAATTGCATAGGAGGCCAACAAAGTTGAGAATTTTATACCAGATGAAACACTGCAAACTTAGACTGAACTGGGCAGAGATAGGACAAAATGAGAAACGAGGGAAGGCTCATTTCTAGAATTCTAAAGGATGGTCCAAAAGAGCTATCTGGCTGTGAATGTGTGTTACCCTTCAATAAAAGGGAAGAATGACCCTAAAGGGAGTTCAGAGGTCAGCAGGGCCATTCCTGCCACCCAGGTCCAGAGGGAACAGGCCCAGGGGGAGAAGGGGAAGAGTAGGTCTGTGACCTCATCAGTTCCAAAGAGTGAGGCCTCTTTGTAAGATCCAGAGGGTGTGCCTATTGCCTCAGTTTCAGAAGTCCAGGCCATGGCCACCCAAGGCCAAGGAGGTGAGGCCACCACCCCGGTGGGCTAAAAGACATGACTGCCACCCCAGTGGGCTGAGGGGACACAGTGTTGAGCCAAAGAATGTTATTCCAGAAACTTAAAATCTAGTGGCATTTTCCCTGATAGTTTAGGACTTACTTGGGATCCTTAACCCTTTTTTTCTTTCTGATTTCTCCAATTTGAAGTTAAAATGTCTATCTTATGCCTGTCTCACCATTGTATTTTAATAATATAGACCTTATTTGTTTTCACAGGATCACAGCTGAAGAGAAATTTTCCTTCAGGATGAATCACACCTCAAGTCTCACCCATACCTGACGTACATGATATTCAGAGGAGATTGTGGACTTAGATTTGTTGCTGGAATAGGTTAATACTTTGGGGTCTGTTGGGATGAGGTAAATATGTTTGGCATATGAGAAAGACATAACATTCAGGGTGCCAAACAGTGGAGTACCGTGGACTTAATTGTGTCCCTCGAAAATTCCTATGTTGAAGTTCTAACTTCTAATGCCTCAGAATGTGACCATATTTGAAGATACTTTACAGAGGTAGTTAAGTTAAAATGAGGGCATTTCGGTGAGCCCTAATTCAGCATGACTGGTGTCCTTATAGGAAGAGGAAATTTGAACAAAGACTTGTACAGAGAGAAGATGATGTGAAGACACAGGGAGAAGACAGCCATCTACAAGACAAGGAGAGATGCCTGGAATACAAGCCTTCCCTTTTGCCCCTAAGAAAGAACCAACCCAGTTGACATAGAAAATTGGGTCATTTATTGGCACTGTGGGCCTTTTGATTCTATTGTATAATAAATCTAATCATTTTTATTCATATCTTTTAACTACTTGTTTACAATGGAAATGGTATATACATAGCTCCATATCTATCTATCTTTCTATCTATCCTTATAAATAGATTTTGAGCTCCTTCAGGGAAAGATTTTATATTTATACATAATATAGCATATTACAATAATATGCATATATGGTATTTCATGTTTGAATAAAATAACTAATTAAATATATATTATTTAATTTACATTAGATGGTTAACTCTATTTGGCCAAAACATAACAGTTCAACATGTCCAAGTTAAATAAAAGTAACTTCTAAAGTGCTTTTTCTTTAAACTGCTATTCATGCAAATAACATAAGTGAAGGGAAACAAGCAAATACAGAGGTATTTGATATATTTCCTTGAAAAGTTATGTCTCACAGCTGGGCCTGACTATATTGTCAAATGATTATAATTATGCTATTATATTTTTCTCCTTTTGAAAAGAAATCATGTTTGCATCAATTCAGTTTGTATATAAAATAATTCACTACATATATCAATTTAATTCCAATTAGCTTTCCTTAACCTAAAAATATCATTCTTTATTACTACAAAAAAGTTTCATTTTTATTCTAAAGGTTTTAAATATTTCAAGAAACATTTTAAAGAAAGCAACTATTCACGCAGTTTCATGCTTTATCTTAATAAGAACACTAATTTGATGATTGAAAATAGAGTTGGGTATATAATGAGGTCTCATGAGTACATTACTATGTAATAAAGTAACACCCGAAGGACAACCAGTTCTGGGAAATAAGAGAGAACTATTGATGAGAAAAGAATCCATGTAATGGATTATCTGTATGTCAAGTAAACTTAAGCAGAAATAATTGTTTGGTGGTTAATTTTATGAATATACCAAAACCTTAACTTATAGAAATTCATACATTTTATTATGAAAGGCAGCAGACCTTTAGCATAAATAGATGTTTCTATTTAGTGAAGAGTTGCAAATGACTCTCTAAAACGGTTTGCACAGACAAAATTTCCTCCTGTGGATTAGAAAACTGGTCAGTCACGTCTCTGTTTCCCTAATGCGAAAGTGTTTAGAATGAACTTACTAACCTACCAAACATAGCAAAAACTATGTAATTTAACACAAAGCCATGTGCATAAAGGTAAATGCATCCATTCGTTTTTTTATTCATATGTATAATTAACATATACAACAATTATTCATATTATATAAGTAATTCATATATGAGATATAGCAATATGACATAAAATCGATCTATATATATCCAAAAATTCGCATATATATTTATTTAACGATTTAATACAAATTATATTTGTTGAATGACTGCTATAAATATGAGAATGCAAGATAGATTTGGGAAATATTAATAGGGTAGAATCTATAGAATTTGATGACTGATTACATATAGGAGTTGAGCAAAAGGAGTAAGTGTAGTATAATTAAAGGTTTTTTAGCACAGGGATCAAGTAGACAATAGAAATAGTCACCACAGTTGGAAATATTGGGAAGAGTCAGTTTCAGAGGACAGAAATAGGGAACATAAAAAAAAAATCAATTTTGGATATATTGCATTTTAGTGGCTATTTATAAAACGTAATACTAATTTAATGTTACTAAAAGTTATGGATGTGTAAGAACACTTATAATTTATTTTTATTTTTAGTTTATATTCAGATAACTATTTCCAGGTATGCTGATGTGGAGGATATATTTATTTAAGATATCATCTCGGGCTTCCTTGGTGGCGCAGTGGTTGAGAGTCCGCCTGCCGATGCAGGGGGCACGGGTTCGTGCCCCGGTCCGGGAAGATCCCACATGCCGCGGAGCGGCTGGGCGCGTGAGCCATGGCCGCTGAGCCTGCACGTCCGGAGCCTGTGCTCCGCAACGGGAGAGGCCGCAACAGTGAGAGGCCCGTGTACCGCAAAAAAAAAGATATCGTCTCACCCGCACCCCCAAGTGGTCTGTAGCTTAACAGGGGAAGTAAAACTTTTTCAAAAGTATCTAAATAAGTTTTCTAAAGAGTCATTTATCAGTATCTTTGAAAGAGCCTTATATGAGCTGGTAGAGAATTCAAACTACTGAATAGAATAATATCTATTTGCTAATTTGTGACCTTATACTTTTATAAGCCTCAGTTTTACCATCTATACAATATGAATAATAATTATTTTCCAGTTGTTTTAAGAACTAAATAGCTAAAAATATATGGACTTCCTAGTACGGTGTTTTAACATTTTACATTACTTCCCTCCCATTCCTCTTTTGTATCTAAATAAAGAAAGACCCATGAATATCTTTTTAAAAAGATGATTATTAAGACACATATAAGATTATCAATTATGAAAAGATTCAGTTTATTTCTGACAGGTCATTATCCACATAACACAAAATTATATTTTAAAATTGCTTATTTGGCTAACTAAAAAATGTAGCCAACTAAAATTATAATTAGAGGCTATCTGGGTCTTCACATAAATAATTTTGGAGTACGAACTTAACTAGTTCAGTAAAATTAATATGTGAAATTCAATGGCAAGTTGCCAAATCACAATATTGCTTTGTGTTTAGTGATGTGGCCCAGTCATTCTTATCAAATCCAAATATAAGGTTAGTATAATGCTGGAAAAACTGTTAGTACATTTACCATGGTTACAAAAATGTTCTCACTGATATATGTCAATGATGAGACTGTGAATTCTGTCATCTCTGCTTGGTTACAGTGTTGACACTTCCTAGAAGAATATCTTATTTGCTCACAGATAATTTATCAGACTTGGACTGGTTTACCTCTTTTACAGGTTGCTTTGGCAGATCAAAAAGTGTCCTGGCCTGGTTGGTGTCTGGCTTGAGTCACTGATGGAAATGTAGGAGATAATGAATTAAAACCACCAGAGGAAAGAGATATGGAAACATATGTATAACTGATTCACTTTGTTATAAAGAAGAAACTAACACACCATTGCAAAGCAATTATACTCCAATAAAGATGTTAAAAAAAAAAAAAAAAAAAGCACCCAGAGCCTGTGAATCTTGCGGTTGGAAAAGTTCCGAGCAGTCTTTGGCACAGATGTCCTCTTAATCAAGGGTGTTAGTTTTGGAAAACTAGGGAGCTGGGATTGGGGACCATTGGAAGAGAAATATATAATGAAGGAAGTTTGTGCCTTTCAGTCTAAGAGGAAATATAAGAATTTGAGTTGACTCCCTATTACTGGTACCCTCCAGAGGTTCTTTGAAATATATCTTCAAATGCTTTCTGTGTATTTGGAATAGAAGAACTACCTTAAGTCATAAAAGAAACGCTGATAAAATTCAGAAAAAAATAGCTATACGGGGATGTTAGTCTCCAATATATTTTAAATAAATTCTCTATGTGTAAGTCAAAATTTTAAATAATACTTATCAACCAGCCTCTCTAGTAATAATTTCTTTTAAAATCATCTCATTATATTTTTCTTAGTCCTTTCCCTCTAAAGGGAGGAAGATGAGATGAACGTGGCCTGATGAACTAAGATTCAAATCTTAGCTCCAAAACTTACTCATCAAGAGGCTTGCATCAAACCCAAAATATCTTTCTCTCTCAAAATATCTTTCTTTATATTAAAGAAATCTCTCTCAAAATATCTTTCTTTATATTAAAATGAGGATAATCCCATCCTCACAGAAAAGTTGAAGGATAAAGAAAATGTATGTACAGGATCAAGATCTATTTCAAAGGTCCTAATGTTGAAGAGTATTTGCAATTTTCTATCCTCACTCAAGTCTGAGTGTGTGTGCGTGTGTGTGCACGTGCATGCACGTGTGTGTGAGAGAGACAATGAGACAGGCTGAGACAGTAAAAAAAAGATAATCTGTATAAAGATAGAAAAGATGCATATTTTAGAAAACACATTTGCAGGTAATTTACAAAAGACACCAAAGAATACAGGTATGTTCTTCTTCAATAAATGTCTCTTTTCTAAAATTTAATTGAAGAATATAAGCTGGTGGAACAGAGACTTGAACAAATTTAAGAAACAAAAAACTTATTCTATTCTAGCACTAACTTTGTTGGCATCAAAATAAAGCCAAACATGCATACATCGAAATTCAACAATGTAGACCTGACAACCTGAAAAGTATTCCCAGGGTTAATCTGACAACCAGATAAGAAAAGAGGTACCTTCTATATTCAAAATGAGCAAAGATGACCTATTTTTTTATGTTTGTCACTAACATCCTCACAGCTTGTTAGTGACAAATAACAAGGAAAAGGTCACAGCCTTATGTGATTTGAGTCAGTCTGGTTTTGAAATTACACATTTACCAATGTTGGGTACAGGATCTCTAAGAGGTGGCTTTCCTACCAAAGATAAAACTTTTATTTTTACATTTTCAAAACTTTTAAAATTCTCCTGCATAGTATGCAACTGATTGTATTATTTACAGAGACATACACTCATACTTCTAGTTTGCCAATCAAGAAAACTAAATTGATTTTAATAAAATACAAAGACAAATATTTAAATGTTTAAATAACCAGCTCAATATAAAACAGTTACTACTTCAAAACAAAAACGAAAGAAAACAAACAAAACCTCTGCTAAAAGAATAGAATAGGAGCCATTTTTATTTCTCCTGGTATTAAATACATAATATTCCCTGGAGAGGAAAACAAAGGGAATATAAATTTCCAGAGAACACACAGCTAGGAAGCAGTTTAGTTGTCAGGGATTACAGTGTAGCTATGCTTAATTCTACAATCAAGGCTCTTTCCCCTACATTATTCTACATTTTAATTACCTCATATAGAAGAAAAATTATAAAATGATAAAAGGCAAAGTAAAAAAAAAATCACAATTGAAGCATTCCTCAATTCTCTTAGGAATTTTGTGAAAATTAATAACACTTACCATCCTTAAATACAGATCATCAAAATAAGAAATGATAGTTTTAATAAAGGGTAATGTCTATTTTTTATTGTGTGCCCAAATTAATGACTAAAGTTTTCTTACAGAACAGATTAACAATACAAATGTCAATTCTCCAATTATTTTGTGATTACCTGATTATATACGGCCTCAAAACTTTTAAGTAAATGTTTATTAGACCATAATTTGTTCATTTTTGTTGCCTAAGACTTCCGTGTTAACTTTAAAGTTGAAGTTAAGATACATTAACTCTAATCATAATTCTCTAAGTAAGAAGTCATGGATATTGAATCTTAGGTCAACATCATACATTTTAAAAAGTGGACAGAGTATTAAGATGATAACACAGCATTCTTAATCTAGAACAACAACAAAGAAAATCCATTACAGTACAAAAGTGTCTGCTCAGTAAACTGAATAGGTTTGCAAAATCATATCTTTCTTTACCTCATGATATTATGGTAAGGATTCAGGTGAATTGTAAAGTGCTTATAGGAAATTAAGTTAGTTTGACTAAATGATGTGCTACTTATTCATTTGACAAACAGTTTGAGAGCACTTATTTTGAGCAAGGCATTGTTCCAGGCTCTGAGATACAGTGGTCAAAAAAAAAACCACACACATACACACAACAAAACAGACAACAATCCTGTCCTCATGGAAATCCCATTCTTATGATATAATTTTAGACAGTTATCTTCTCAGTGTTCAATATTTTCCGTCCCGGATTCCTCTCTTCCTATGAGATAACAAATCTAGAATTGTCCACAAAATATTTTAAAATTATTTTTTACAGTTTGATAATTTCATCAGTCACACATAATATGTGGATGCTTTTATACCAAAATTATTTATTTTATACAGAATCATTTGACTGTTATTCTAGCACATCTCAAAATTTTTATGCAAAAATTAAAACAGATTTTTTCCACAACTGGGCTCGGCACAAAGAACACAAAATTGGTAAGTAAAGAGATGCCACGAACAGTTTCATGAAGTTTACATTCTAACCAGGAAGGGGAAAAAATGATCACGTACTTCTAAATATAAGTGAAATTGCAACCATGACAACATTTATGATGACAGAGGCAATAACATGGGCAAAAACTTTCTTTAAATGAGTGAATGAATTAAACAGTGGGTAAAAGAGACTCAAAGTAGGCTAGTCCAGTTTGAATAGAGTGCCCTGCAGGAGGCTACAAGAGGAAGCAGAGACTGAGTCTACCACACAGGTTCTTGCTAATTTAACCTTAGAAAAAAGGAAAGACGTTGGAGGTCAGCGTCTCTGCCAACACAGTTTAAAGTGTAAGGTGTACACTCTAAAGTGTAACAGAGAAGGGGAAATATAAAATCTGTATTTTGAATAGATAATTCATGCAGTGCTGCAGAGAAAGAGAAATGAGTGTAGGGAGACTTTGGTGGACATGGTAAAACAGCTGTTAAGCACTTGGAATTACTCAGATCTGGGCTTTCTGCTCAATGCATGACACAGATTTGGAATAATAATTGTTTGTTAAATGCTAAAGTAATTCTTTATACCCTTTTTCTTTACCTGTAAGGCAGTATTAGCTGCCAGGAATAACTTTATAAATACAGTGGCTAAATTATACAGCCATTTCATGTACTGTTTATCATTTAAATATGAGAAAACTAAGCTATCATAAATGTCTGTCTCTATTTGCTGGAAAAATAAATGCAGTATATTCATTCCAAGATAATGAAGAGCAATATTCCCTTGCTCTGACACTGAAGTAGTTGTTCTTTATTTTTGTGCATTTTCTCTGTTACTAAATAACTACCAAATTGAATAAGAAACATTGTAATATTTCAAAAAGTAAAATCTATAAAAAATATTAATACAATTGCTATGAATTGAATGTTGGTGTCCCCCTAAAATTCATATGTTGAAACCCTAATCCCCATTGTGGTAGTATTTGGAGACAGGGGCTACGGGAAGCAATTAGGTTATAAGTTTAGAGCCCTCAAGGTGGAATTAGTGTCCTTGTAAGAAGAGGCAGAAAAGAGCTTGCTTGCTTTCTCTCCCTCAGCCAGGTGAGGATACAATGAGAAGATGGTCTTCTGCAAATGAGGGAGAGGGCCCTCACCAGACACTGGATATGCTAGTGCCTTGATCTTGGACTTCCCAGACGCTAGAACTATGAGAAATAAATGTTTGTTGTTTAAACCACCCAGTCTATGGTATATTTGTTACAGCAACCCAAGTTGCTTAAGACAACATTTAGAGTATACACAACATAAGTTCAGTAAGTTCATACATGAACATTACATAAATACTTTTAAGAATTAATTTCCAATCTTGGAGAAAAATCAAATTCTGTGCAGAAAAGTATAGATGTTAACGAAAATTATACATAGGTTAGTAAGTCACACAAACAGTTTTCTGGAATATGAAGTATCAAATGTAAAATCCATCAAGATTATTTTTATGTTTTTAGTGAAAATAATGTCTGATATTCAATAAAATCTGACAGAGGTGATATAATATAAAACATTATTTTATTATCACAATATTAACTAAAGATGTTATTTCAATATTTTGATACTAAAATTTTCTACTAATGCAAGAAAATTATGATCTAATTTTATATTACCATTTTATAATATAGCATTGAAAAAAGCTTGGAATATTTGAAGTAGTCCAAATTTTCCGCTTTTTCTCTGGTGATTGAAAGTACATTACAAAATGACCGAGGAGTATTAACATTTAAGAACCAGTATGCAACTTAAATTCTTATTTTTTCAGCCTTTTCAGATCATTTAGCCAAGACCTCCAACTTCTGACACAACTTTGCTTCTCTGCTTGCTCTATCTGTAGCACTATAATTTCCCCCCTTACAGCTCTTAAGATTTATAATCACTCAGCGTTCATAACTGCTATATGAAGTCAAATGTTACATGTTATGGTGGACAAAGATGAATAGAACATTATCCTTGCATTCTGAAAATTCAAAAACGCAGCAGGTGAAGGCTGGCAGTCAAATGGCTGACTAAATTCAATGTGGTACATACTATGAAAAGTAATGTATAAAGTGCCATGAAAACAGGGAAGTGATTGATTTTGTAGAGAATGCACTGTATGGTCAAGAATGGCTTCTAATAAAAGAGGTACTTAAGAATTGGGCTTTGATATTATTTTTTTTCACTTCTGGAAAAAAGAACAAGGCAAAGATGCCAGGGAAGTAAATATGTTGGTGTGATAGAACATTTGTTCCGATTGGTCAGGGGTTTCATTTTTCACAAAATATACTAGGTTTTCTTTTACCTTCAATCCTCTGTACAAACCTTTTTTTTTTTTTTTCTGAAATACCACTTATTATCCCTAAAAAAAAAATCTTTCTCAAATCCAAACCAAAATGGCTAGAAACACATGCTGGCCTGGTAGCCTTTTAAAGACATCTCTTATTGTTTGAGCTCCATTGCTCTCTCCTTCTCTGAACTTCTAAGCAGTAGTCTTCTGGATTACTTGTATTAACTCTGTTCACGTACTCCTGAGCATTTACTCTTGTCGTATCTCCCTAATTAGTCAGTACATGCACTGATAATTTTTAAAATATTATGTAAAATGCTATGCACAGAGTTCTAAATAAATTTTTTTGCATTTGACTTGTCATTTTTCCTTTTTTCATAAACAGTAAATTCACCTTAGAATTATACTTCTCAGCTCTATACTGTAGACCTACCAAACGACATGCTTGTCAAAAAGTGTCTGTCTGTCTCTGCGTGTGTCTCTCTCTCTCCAACCCCCCCCCCATCATGGCACATATTCCTATCCTAGCCCTCAATACCCTGACTTCCAACAGTCTGACACAGTCCTAGGAGTTTATCAAAAATTAATTTAGACATTGTTTCTTCCCATAAATCTCCTTATCCCCTAACATCCATCAGGTATCACTCTTCAGTGTTTGTATATAACTGTATTAATAACACACCTCTATCAGGGCACTTAAGATTCCATACTGTAATTCTCTCCTTACTTTCTTATCTCAATCTGGGGAAAGAGACAGGAAGTTACTCATTTTTATATCCCTAAATGTTAGTTTGCAGGGATGCTTACACTTTGACTTAAAAAATGAATACATATACTTTCCAGAAAGTCCTTGACATACATGGGTATAATTTGAATGTGCTGATTCAAAATCTTTCTAGAAACAGGAAACAACAAAGTGCAGTTGAAAATGTAGGAAAACATGGTTTATAACAGGGGAGAGAAAGGAGTTCTGCTATGCTGGAATGTAGGCTTAATAAAAGAAAATAGATAAGAGATGAGTGAAAGGATTTATAAATGAAAACTTCGTTGAATTAGTCAGTTGAGTAAATAGGGCCAGAAATTCAGGCTGTGATTAGAACAGGAGACTCTAGAAATTTGTGTGATTAAAATCAATTTCCCAATCAATAAGCAAGAGGAAGATAAAATTATGAGTGGGGTATTGATGTGTTTAATGAAGGCTAGAGTGGGGAGATTTATGTGCATGGAGACTAATAGGAGAAATAATAACAGAATGTGAACAGATAAAGTAAGACTGGAAAATCAGGGAAGACAGATAAAGGAGGAACTTCCAGGATTTGGCAAGTATTATTTCAACCACTGATCCACTATTCATTCAATACTATATTTGTTCTAGGCACAATACTACTTACTATGAAAAATTTTAGGTAAATATAGATCCTGCTCTCAAGAAGTTTAAGTAATAATGGGAAAGAACTGTGAAGAAAAAGGAATTAGAGCTGGAACTTGATAGGAAGAATTTCAGTAGATCATGTGGCTCATTCAAGGGAGAGGAAAATCCTATAAAAGCTACCGAAGTTAGGAAAGTGGTATTGTGTCTAGAATGAAGAAAGTTCTGCAGTTTGGCCTGAGAATGAGTGATGGATAGACAAATAAAATGAGATGAGGCTTAAAAGAAAGATTAGGGTTATGAAGGAGGGAAATTTGAGTATTAGGCTGAAGACTTGTTAGGTATTAGAGTGGGTATCTCTTGTTTTGGGATCTCTTACCTGAGTTTATTTTATTTTATTCTTGTTTACATTTTCTTTTTAGTAAAGTGATGCTGAATTATCTTTTGAAAATATCCCTTTTCACAAAGGGCCACTGTAACCTTCTATCCCAGGAATTTGAATGTTAATCAATGACACAAGGACAGTAAGTGGGAGGAGCTGAAGCACACCAATTGCAGTGTCATGGACAGATTATCCTCTCATTCCTGCAAACCTCCTTGTGTCCTGTCGGTTGCGAGGGCTGGTGGTTTAGCTTTTCCTTTTGGCCTCTAATTATCATGAATCCTTTCAATAAATTCCTTGTTTCCCTCAAGTAGGCTAGAGTTGATTTCTGTTACTTAAAAGCAATGTACCTTTATTCAGAAACCAACAGAATTATATTATATGACATGTTCACACAGATGGTAAGAGTCTGAATAAAACAATATTTTGTTTCACATATGTAGTTTTCAAAGAAAGTATGAAAAATCAAAAGATCTGTCCTGTGAAAGAGTTTTTGTAGTATTGATGTTATTCCAAGACATCATTATACAGAAAATTGTGCTACCTATTGAAAGAAATCATAAATCCATGTGCAAAGTAACTGTAACTTAGAAAGGGCTCTTGAAAAGAGTAAGTTTACCATGCCATTGTACCCAGTCCATAAAATCAACAATTTATATTGAGAAAGCCAGGATTAGGTTATCCTTGGAGAGCTTGAAGAAAATATTTTCAATTACTTAAAAATGTGTAGCTGGCAAAAAAAATGTATTCACTTTCAGGTAGTTTTGTGTAAAAGAATAAAAGGTTAAGAGTAAACTAAAAGCAGGACTCAGGATAAAAGCAATATAAGGCAAGAAATTTATTTTCATAAATTAAAATGTTATATGATTTATATGTCAGCTATCCATTAACACTCATGCTAACATTAAACTACAACACCTACTGCTACTAATAATAGTTGAAAAGTATCTAGAGCTATGTGGCAGAGTCTATTCTGAACACTATTTGAACCATCTCATTTAAGTTTAAGAAGACTGCTATGGGACAGGCTCTATAATTCTTATGATTCAGATCACATAGGAACAGATAACACAACCCACATTCGCTTAAGCAAATAGGACATTTATTGGCTCACATATATAGAATTTTCTGGAAGAGGTTTGTCTTAAAAGGCAGATTCATGGGCTTAAAAGCTATAAACAAAATTTATAGATTCAGTCTCTCACTTTGAATCTTTCCTATCTTATTAGTTGTCACTGTCTAACCCTTGATGATCATAGGATGGTTATGTAAGTCCAACTGGCCACTCTACCATCTTGAAGTCCAAAGAAAAGAGAAATTTCTTATCCTTCAACATGTTAATATCTTGGCTTGATTATCATTGTCTAAACTGAATGGTACTCATTCCTGACACAATCAGGAAGATATATGTTGACTGACTTGTGCACTATTTGTAACAAAAGAAAATTGTGTGTATAGTAATAATAAAGATCATAATTGTAATAATAGAAATGAACACTTATAGTATTTACTTTCAGAATTCTAAGAACTTGGAATAGATTATAGACCTTCACAATACCATAATACATAATGCACTACTACTATTCCACATTATATTGAAAAGAAAACTGAGGCACAGAGACATTAATTTACTTGACAAGGGACTTCCCTGGTGGTCCAGTGGTTAAGAATTGGTCTTGCAGTGCAGGTGAGGCCTGTTCGATCGCTGGTTGGGGAATTAAGATCCCACATGCCACAGAGCAACTAAGCCCGCATGCTGCAACTACTGAGCCCATGTGCCACAACTAAAGAGAAGCCCAAGCACAGCAATGAAGAGTCCACACACTGCAACGAAAGATCTCACATGCTGCAACTAAGACCCAACGCAGCCAATACATAAATAAATATTTTTACAAATTTACTTGACAATATTCAGACAGATGTCAAGTAGAAGATCTGGGGTTTGATTAGAAATTGTCAGCCTCGATCATATGGTAGCTCTATTTTTAGTTCTTTAAGGAACTTTCCTACTGTTCTCCACAATGGTTCCACCAATTTACATTCCCACTAACAATATAGAAGGGTTCCCTTTCTACACACCTTCTCCAGCATTTATTATTTGTAGACTTTTTGATGATTGCCATTCTGCTGGTGTGAAGTGATGCCTCACTGTTTTGATTTGCATTTCTCTAATAATTAGTGATGTTGACCATCTTTTCATGTGCCTGTTGGCCATCTGCATGTCTTCTTTGGAAAAATGTCTACTTAGGTCTTCTGCCCATTTTTTGATTGGGTTGTTTGTTTTTCTGTTATTGAATCATATGAGCTGTTTGCGTATTTTGGAAATTAAGCCGTTGTCAGTCTCATTGTTTGCAAATATTTTCTCCAGTCTGTAGGTTGTCTTTTCATTTTATTCATCATGGTTTCCTTTGCTGCGCAAAAGCTTACAACTTTGATTAGGTCCCACTTGTTTATTTTTGCTTTTATTTCTTTTGCCTTAGAAGACTAAGAAAATATTGCCAAAATTTATGTCAGAGAATGTTCTGCCTGTGTTCTCTTCTAGGAGTTTTATGGTATCATGTCTTATATTTAGGCCTTTAAACTATTTTGAGTTTATTTTTAGAACTACCATATGATCCAGAAATCCCACTCCTGGGCATGTATCTGGAAAAGATGAAAACTCTAATTAGAAAAGATACATGTACCCCAGTGTTCATAGCAGCACTATTTACAATAGCCAAGACATGGAAGCAACCTAAGTGTCCATCAACAGACGAATGGATAGAGAACGTGTGGCGTATACATATATATATATACAATGGAATGTTACTCAGACATAAAAAGAATGAAGTATTGCTATTTGCAGTAACATGTATGGACCTAGAGACTATCATGCTAAGTAAAGTAAGTCAGACAGAGAAAGACAAATATTGTATGATATCACCTATATGTGGAATCTGAAAAAATAATACAAATGAATCTATTTACAAAACAGACACAGACTCAGAGACATAGAAAACAAACTTATGGCTATCAAAGGGGAAAAGGAGATGGTAAAGGGATAAATTAGGAGTATGGGATTAACAGACACATACTACCATATATAAAATAGATAAACAACAAGGATTTACTGTATAACACAGGGAACAATATGTAATGTCTCATAATAAACTACAAAGGAAAATCATCTAAAAAATAATATATATGTAACTGAGTCACTTTGCTATACACTTGAAAGTAACACAATATTGTAAATCAACTATACTTCAATAAAAAGTTGTCAGGCTCTAAAGCCTACAAAGTAACCATTATACAATTGACCCTTGAACAATGTGGGGTTAAGGGTGCTGACCCTCCACATAGTTAAAATCCACAAATAACCGATGGTCCTCCATATGTGTTGTTTTTCCATATCCTCAATTCCTCATCCATGGTTTCAACTAACCCGTATCATGTAGTACTAAATACTGTAGTATACAGTACTCAAAAAATCTTCTAATAAGTGGACCAGTGCAGTTCAAATCTGTGTTGCTCAAGGGTCAATTGTACTGCACAGTCATTCATTGTATTGTATATTCATATCCTCTGAGTGGAGGATAACAACGACATTCCCTTGCTAATCACATGTGATGAAAGTAGTCATAATAGAAAATGTGAGGTGACATTTTCCAGAAGATAAGAAAACTGAGGCACAAAGAAATTAAATAACTACTCTGAAGTAATTAACCAATGAATAGTTGAGCTAAAATTCAAACTAGATCTATCTAATGGCAAAGTTGGAAGCCCCAATTACTGAAATATGTAAATGCATGTTATGACTGCATATGACTGAATATATTTGTATATAGCTAAGGTAACCAGAAATTTGCAGTTCATTACCTTGATGAATTCTCATTTCTCCCATTAATCATGTTCCCTAATAGTCTATGAACTATCATAAGTCTCTCAACCCAGGGATAAGAGAGGGACAGTGCTGCCTGGAACAAAACAGCCATTGGCTAGATTTAAGTTTCAGTGGGTACTTTTATTTTGGTTTTGCTTCTTTTTAAACGTACACTAAGGCAATAATCCTGAAATATGGACCTTGCTAAAAAAGTTTTGAAGTTTTATGTTCCATCAGCTTCCATTCACATATCAAGAGCCAATACTTGCAGAATAAATCATCAATTTTGTCCCATAACTTTGAAGGGATATTATGAATACTGACAATAACTCCCAACACCATTAATGCTGACTCAGAAGGAGAAGTTACATATGATGTAGAGAAACCAATGCCACAGGGAAAGAGGTAATGGCAAGCCCAATACTGTCAATACAAAGACTCTACTACAAACTAATTAGATTCAATCTTTTAGTAGTAGTAATGAGTAATGTAGTAATGAGTCCTACACATCCATATTTTTCAAACAGTCATTGTTTTTTGTTTTTAATGTTAAGTCAGTGTTGAAAAACATTGTTCTAGGAAAAAAAAAAAGATACTGCATAACAAATTACCACTGCATGTAGGCAACAGCATTACTGGGCTATTGGGAAGTTGCCAGGGAGAGAGTCCAAGGAAGAGTCCAAGGAAGCTCTTCTAACTTTCTAGCCTAAACCCAGTCTACAAGGATCCAGAAGTCCCTGTGTGTTCTAGTTAGGTGCTGGGTGGGCTAAAGAATAAGTCAAGAGTGGCGGATAGGACCAAAAGACCCCTGACTATAGGGGTTTTATAAATAAGAAAAATGACTAGAACCATAGATAGAAACCAGCAAGAGGTGTGGAAAAATCACTCTGAAAAGCCAGAAAAGACAAGTATTCTTCCAAGGTCACCAGCCCAGGCCCAAGAGCAGAGGAGCCACTCTGCAACAAATATCCAGAACATCATATGCATCTTGAGATCCAACACAATCTTGAAAGGAACAGAGGGTCGTGAAAGTTAAGAATTTGAGCATTTACATATATGAGAATTTGTTTAAGCTTAAATAATAGTACTTTAAACTAATACATTATTTTTTTCTCTTTTACATATGAGGTGAATGTGAAGATTGAAGGCAGTGTGCAAGGCTTGAAATATCACTTTATTTCCTGTGCACATTTAAATGTTAGTGTGCTCATATTTTGTCCTATTTACAATAATTTTAGAGATTCTTTTTTATTCTCCCTGGATTTTTCACCTTTTCTTCTCCATTGAAGCAGTTAGTGATTTCTATGCTTCCTTGCCTATGGATAGGTTTGCAACTAGAAAGAAAGCAAAGTTGCAGATAAACCATCCTTTTCTCCACTATTATTGCCAGAAGTCTAAGCCCACTGAGGGAATTTTACAAAGTGCCTATGAGAAAACAATAAAGAGAGAGAAACACCTTTGAACGAAACATCAAGAGGGAATTTACCTAATAGATGGAGAGGAGCCCAATCTCCAGAATGAGGAAAGAGTATGCAGGGACTGTGAGCACAGAAGGAAGGGAGAGGTTAAGTTTTGGAGATACTCAGCATCACAGTGAAGAGGGGCCAAAAACACCCAAATGGAGTCAGTGAATGGTGCTTATAAAGAAACTGAGCCATAGCAACGTGTGCTTACAAGTGCTGACTAAGATTCTTATGTGCACAGCTGACAAGGAAATAGCATAAAGTTTCTTTCTAGATCTAGTGAAAGTCCCATAAGCAACCAAGGCAGTATTTCCTTCCAGTCTGGTGGGATCAAAAGCCCAGTTAAAATGAGGTCAATTTAAAGAAAATAAAGTCCCATTTATTATATAACTAGGTACTATTCATACCTACTACACAAAATATAACTTTAAATTGATGGACTAATTATCTTAGTGAATAAAACTTCACTAAGATCTTCAATAACCATTGATTGTTTAAAACGTTAAATACATAATAAAATGTATTCTTGAGCAAAATTTTGAGAGATGAATGAGACACTTGCACAGAAAGATGAGCACATTCAAATTTGCTTGGTAATGGGCTGCTATCATGGATTTCATCAGAAAAGAGTAAATGTATACTGCTGGTATATCCACATAAACATATTACCCCTAATATATCCACATCTAGAATTCAAATCATTAACAGAATACTAAGCTGCAATTTAAAAAAAAAAATTTGAGGAAATATACAGACTCCTACAAAGTACTAGTTTGTGCATTTTAGAAAAATGGTTGAAATACTTTTTTCTGGCAAAAAAGTATTAAAATTTAAAATTTAATTGCCTGGGAAATCTAATTAGTAATGACATTCTACGGACATTCCATTTCTCCAACTTTGCAGTTACTTCAGGTTTCACAACACACTTATCATTTATCTGATAGAAAATAACATCTCATATTTGTCTTCAAATGTTGAAATCTGACATATTTAATTGCCTAGTCATTTTTGGATTTGATTAACACTTGTTTTAAAGATAATTATTCAGAGGTTCATTTTTTAGTTTAATCTTGCTCAGTGCTATCTAAAGATGCTACGCTCTTCAGAGGAGTATATCATTACTCAGAAAGGAAGTGATTTATTGAGTAATTAAGGCAAACTAAATCTATACCAACTCAATGCAAATTATAAGTGAATGCCAACTTGGTCTGAGCTCTGCAATCTTTTTCAAATGTAAAAGACTATTTATTTTTTTGCTATTAGTACTTCTAATACCATTAGATTTTAGTGGATATTTTCTTTAGTTTTAATTTTACATTTGTTTTCTAAGAAAAAGTAAGATACCAAAAATGAATGTGGGTATTTTCACTGAAATTAGGCATAGTACCAGAAGAAAGCTTGGATGATTTTAAAACTATGAATAAAATAATGATTTAAAATTATACATACACTCATTTACTTTCGGTTAACAAACATTTCTGAGTACACATTTATGTACCTGTCAATGTTTGCTATAAATATATAATAATAAATTTGTGTTGATATAACATAAAAACTGTCATAATTTTATTAATTCCTGTTCTCTACTCATTAACTTGTTAATAATGTAAATAATTCACTTCCCCCACCATAATTTTCAGCTTAGTTGCTGTCAATTATTTTTTATAGATTAAGCTGAATTGAAAACTAAAACATGAAAATTGGCAAATGTTGCAGAGTTGGAAAACTTCCATATATAACTAAAATTTTAAAATGTGAAAAAAAATTAAATGAATAGACAAGTAAGAGATGCACGAATGTTTGGGTTTATATTTCCATATAAATACAACACCCTAAATTCAAACAAATATTAAAGAATGTATATACATTTATATAGTAAATAACTATGGAAATTATGCCATTACTCTGGCATCATAAAAATGATAAAGTGAAAAATTTGCAACAGTAATGTCACTATTTATTTGGATATTTAGGGTTATAATAGAATTTTGTACAAATAAAATAACATTATTTAACATATTACTGTTTTAAAAATATGTAAACCACTTAAATTTTAAAAATCTGTGTTTCCTTTATAATTAGAGAATTATTTTCTAATAGAAACTTCACATTGATTATTTTCTAATTATGATTTGTTCATTACGTTTCTCACTTAATGATAGGAACAATAATGAATTTGTCCTGTGCTGTAACTAAGAAAAGATGGAGGAGAAATAGACTGTTTGCCATTGAACAGTTAAACTTCTGCTAGACCTAAATTTGTGAAATTCTGATACAGTACTTCTCAATGACATTCCAGTGACTTCTCCACAAAAGTAACCCAACTTATATCTACAATATCACGTACAGTATAACAAAACTTCTTTCATCTAATCCTTAGCATTATACTAGCCCATACAACTGACATTTGATTTTTAAAATTCAACTTAAATTTTCTAATTTGTGGACCCAAGCTTAAATATAGCAGGGACTCAATGGATTTAGGAATTGAGGATGTGAGAGACAGAGAGGGATAGAGGGAGTTGGGGAGGAGGGAAGAAAGAGACTGGATACAGCTGAGTTGTCCCTGATTATTTTAAGTTATTGCTTGATATAAGCCAGCTTCTATCTCTCCACTGCCCAACAAGCCCTTCCCAGGAATTCCTACATTTGTCTTGAAAAATTTGATGCCTGCTTCTTCTAAATACTTGGGCTATACAGAATGGCACAGGTATCCCTGGCTTACATTTAAACCACAGTCTCTTGGAGATATTTACATGAAGCCTCCAAAACTCTTCAAAATCAGGTTTTAAAGCAGAATCATATAATGCCATATGGGAAATTATAAACAGAATCATGCCAGACCTTGTGATTTTTAAGAGTATCAAAAGAGATTTTTGGGACTTCCCTGGTGTCACAGTGGTTAAGAATCCACCTGCCAATGCAGGGGACGCAGATTCATTCCCTGGTCTGGGAAGATTCCACATGCCGCAGAGCAACTAAGCTCGTGGGCCACAACTACTGAGCCTGCGCTCTAGAGACCGTGAGCCACAACTCACCTAGAGTTGCCTGCACGCTTAGAGCCGGTGCTCCACAACAAGAGAAGCCACCACGATAAGAAACCTGCGCACCGCAATGAAGAGTAGCCCCCACTCACCGCAACTAGAGAAAGCCCGTGTGCAGCAACGAAGACCCAACGTAGCCAAAAATAAATAAATTCATTAAAAAAATTCATTAAAAAAAAAGAAAAAAACAGATTTTCATGTGAACTTTAAAAAAAATTTACATGCTGGCTCAAAAAGTATTTGCTGACCCTGAGCATGGGGAAAAAAAAGAAGTAAATGTGCAAGTTTGCAAGCTGAATTTTTTGGTCATGAGTACAACTTTTTATTTTTTTTTTGCTGTACGCGGGCCTCTCACTGTTGCAGCCTCTCCCGTTGCAGAGCACAGGCTCCAGACGCGCAGGCTCAGCGGCCATGGCTCACGGGCCCAGCCGCTCCGCAGCATGTGAGATCTTCCCGGACCGGGGCACAAACCCGTGTCCCCTGCATCGGCAGGCGGACTCTCAACCACTGCGCCACCAGGGAAGCCCAAGTACAAACATTTTTATGTAGGAAAAGTGTGTTTGGTACCTAACCTGACCTTTAAGATCTGCAATTTTCATTTTCTCCATCCCTGCAGTCTCATACTTGCTGTGCTATCAACCACACTAAATTACAGCTGTATATGCTAGTAAACTCTGTCACCCTGTGCTTTCATTATCTTCTTTCTTCCTTTCCCTTCCTTTTCTGCATTAATGCTTACCGAGGACATACTAATTGCCAGACTTAGCAGTCATGGTAGAGTGAGAAATAAATAGGGAACACATCCTCACAGTGGTTGCAGAAGCAGGATTCATGGCCTAACCATGAAGAATGTGGAAAGGAAATGAAAAGGTGTTATGCTTCTGGGAAGCAAAAGAGACTTCTCTTTTTGACTAATAAAGTGAGTGAAAACCCCGATCCTGAATCAGTATCATTGCCTGATTTCCCTCTTCTTGTACAAGGTGAATAAAGTGTAGCTTGAGAAAAACCACACCTATTGAAACTGGTGCTTCCCTTTCTCCATCATTCATCTCATCTCTGCTTTATCTCCTCTCTTCTATATGTTTTGTCCCCTCTTATCTACTGGCTTCTCCCCACAGGCCCTGAGTATTCCCAAGTGCCTCCATAATGAAAAAAATAAAAACAAAAATAAAAAGCTGCCCTATAATACTGCAACCCCAATAACTATTATATAATCTTTTATTTCTATTTTTCTCACAAATTTTCTTACTGTTTCTACTTCCTTACAATCCATTTAATTCTCATTTCACTATCTCTGGCTTCTATATTCATCATAATAATTATGTCTACTCATATGAAAGTCAACAACTGCCAAATGCAACAGATACTCTTTTCAATTGAGCTTATTAAATATTCCAGAATCACTGGCTACGTTTTTTTTAAATGTATTTTTCATTCACCCATTGCAGCCATGGAGTCTGCAGGCTCTTATCACTTCCTGGTCTACCTGCTTTTCTTTGAATATTTATCTTTAATTACACAGTATGTAAATATATCCTCTAACCCTCTTCTAATTCTTTAGAAAATTTAAACTGTTCTCTTGATTTCGATTAATGAAAATAAGCCTATAACATATTGTCCAATGACATAAAGCACTTCATTGGCAAAATGTTCAAGTTTGAGATCCTTGATCCTTGTATAATCTCTCATCCTCTGATGCTCTTCATTGTAGTTACTGATACCAAGTCACTGAAGCTGGCGTCTTGGGGAATCAAGATGCTTCAATCTGTTGAAATCTTTATTCAATCTTAAAAGCTATTGAGTGCTAAAGTCACATATATTTCTCTCTTACACAGTCTTGAATAGATTTCTTCATTTTATTACCATGGCATTTATTTATATTCTCTTTATCATCTAAATGTGTGCATAACTTACCCATAACTATAATTATATCTCCAGTTGCTGCCAAGGTATAAATCACATCATATCTACCTTAGTCTGTTTGGGCTGCTATAAAAAAAATATCAGGGACTGGGTGACTTACAAACAACAGAAATTTATTTTTCAAGGTTCTTGAGGCTGGAAGTCCGAGATCAGGGTGCCAGCATGGTCAGGTGAGAACCCTCTTTAGGATATCAGATTGTTTCTTATATCTTCACATGAAAGAAGGGGTGAGGGATCTCTGTGGGGTCTCTTTTATAAGAACACTAGTTCCATTCATGAGGGTTCCACTCTCATGACCTAAGCACCTACCAAAGGCCCCACCTACTAATGCCAACACACTGGGAATTAAAGTTTCAACACATGAATTTTGAGGGGATATAAACATTTAGACCATAACAATATCCTTTCTCTATATAATAACTTAGCAGCTTCCTCTGTCAGAATAACTGACTAGATCCTTTCCATGACACTTAAAACCATCACAGACTACATGCCCATGAAGCCAGCACTGCTAACATGTTATAATGAAACACAAACTGCTTTCATTAACCATAATTCATACATTATTTAATCTTTTTAATTTTTATTCATACTTCTGATTGTATTCCATCTTCTCATTAGTTTCCATTATTTTCTCTGCCAGGGATTTTCTTCCCACCTCCTTTGATGAGCATACTTTCTATGTAATGTTCTACATTAAAATCTGGCTAGGTAGGGGCTTCCCTGGTGGCGCAGTGGTTGAGACTCTGCCTGCTAATGCAGGGGACATGGGTTTGAGCCCTGGTCTGGGAGGATCCCACATGTCGTGGAGCGACTAGGCCCGCGAGCCACAACTACTGAGCCTGCGCGTCTGGAGCCTGTGCTCCACAACAAGAGAGGCCGCAATAGTGAGAGGCCCACGCACCGCGATGAAGAGTGGCCCCCGCTTGCCACAACTAGAGAAAGCCCTCACACAGAAATGAAGACCCAACACAGCAAAAACAAATGAATAAATTAATAAACTCCTACCCCCAACATCTTAAAAAAAAAAATCTGGCTAGGTGTCATTGCCTGAGAAGTTATTCCATGCTCCTACCCTCCCCACTGCCACACAGACTAAATAAACCTAGATATTCCCCAGGATTAATTAATTTCATGAGAGTATTTCGTAGTATACTCTGAACTCCTTTGAGTGCAGTGATTTAATATTATTTATCTTTCTGTTCTTTCCTGCACAGAAGTTGTTCAATATAAGCAGGGCTCCTAAATCTAAACAATGTGTATAGAAAATCAGGCACAATTTGTTTTGCTTTCCTTCAGAGAAAGTGAAAAAATGAATGAAGTATACCATTGTAATAAATGCTGAGTGGTGGAAGCTTAAAATACTGTCTATTCATTGGCATTTAAAAAATGTATACCTTCTTTTAATATCAATTGGTCATTATGTTATCAATTGATTATGGATGTAAAGTCTTGAAGAATTAAATGGAATATTCTGTAAAAGTCAAGTTATTTTATTAACTTAAATATAAAAATGTCTTATTTTTTAGGGTATATGAACCAAGTAATCTAAGTGTTGCTAAAGCTTAGCAACACTTGTTTTTAAAATAAGTTTCATTCAGAAGTAGCACAAGCTATTAAACCAGAGTCATTTTATAGGAGAGACCTTTGCTTACATAATTCAATTTGCCTAGCAGAATTTGTAAACCTATTCAAAGAACCAGTGACTGGAAGAGCATCAATCTGGCAGAGGAGTAAGGCATGGAGATCACCCCCCTCCACACAAATACATCAAAAATACATCTACATGTGGAACAACTCCTACAGAGCACCTACTGAACACTGGCAGAAGACCTCAGACTTCCCAAAAGGCAAGAAACTACTCACGTACCTGGGCAGGGCAAAAGAAAAAAGAAAAAGCAGAGACAAAACAATAGGGACGGGACCTGTACCTCTGGGAGGGAGCTGTGAAGGAGGAAAAGTTACCACACACTTGGAAGCCCTTTCACTGGTGGAAACAAGGGTTGGCAGTGGGGGTAGCTTTGGAGCCACAGAGGAAAGCACAGCAACAGGGGTACAGAGGGCAAAGCGGAGACATTTCCACACAGGGGATCAGTGCTGATAAGCACTCACCAGCCTGAGAGGCTTGTCTGCTCACCCGCTGGGGAGGGTGGGGGCTGGGAGCTGAGGCTTTGGCTTCGGAGGTCAGATCCCAGGGAGAGAGCTGAGGTTGGCTGCTTGAACACAGCCTGAAGGGGGCTAGTGCACCGCAGCTAGCTGGGAGGGAGTCTGGGAAAAAGTCTGGAGCTGCCTAAGAGGCAAGAGACCACTGTTTCGGGGTACGTGAGGAGAGGGGATTCAGAGCACTTCCTAAATGAGCTCCAGAGATGGGCGTGAGCCACAGCTATCAGCACAGACACCAGAGACAGGCATGAAATGCTAAGGCTGCTGCTGCTGCCACCAAGAAGCCTGTGTGCAAGCATAGGTCACTATCCATACCTCCCCTCACAGAAACCTGTGCAGCCCGCCACTGCCAGGGTCCTGTGATCCAGGGACAACTTCCCCAGGAGAACACACGGCACACCTCAGGCTGTTGCAATGTCACGCTGGCCTCTGCTGCTGCAGGCTCGCCCCACATTCTGTAACCCTGTCTCACCCCGGCGTGAGTGAGCCAGAGCCCTGTAATCAGTCTCTCCTTTAACTCGCTCCTGTCTGGGTGAAGAAAGATGCCAGAGGGCAACCTACATGCAGAGTCGGGGCCAAATCCAAAGCTGAACCCCAGAATATGTGTGAACAAAGAAGAGAAAGGGAAATTTCACCGTGCAGCCTCAGGAGCAGTGGACTAAATCTCCACAAACAATTTGAAGTACCCTGAGTCTGTGGAATACCTGAACAGACAATGAATCATCCCATTGGGAAAGGAAATAGTCAATCAAGTCCAGGAAACACAGAGTGTCCCATACAGGATAAATCCAAGGAGAAACACGCCAAGACACATAGTAATCAAACTATCAAAAATTAAATACAAAGAAAAAATATTAAAAGCAGCAAGGGAAAAGCAACAAATAACATATAAGGGAATCCCCATAAGGGTAACAGCTGATCTTTCAGCAGAAACTCTGCAAACCAGAAGGGACTGGCAGAACATATTTAAAGTGATGAAAGGGAAAAACCTACAACCAAGATTACTCTACCCAGCAAGGATCTCATTAAGATTCGACAGAGAAATTAAAACCTTTACACAAAAGCAAAAGCTAAGAGAATTCAGGACCACCAAACCAGATTTACAACAAATGTTAAAGGAATTTCTCTAGGCAGGAAACACAATAGAAGGAAAAGACCTACAATAACAAACCCAAAACAATTAAGAAAATGGCAGTAGGAACATATATATAGATATTTACCTTAAGTGTAAATGGATTAAATGCTCCAACCAAAAGACATAGATTGGCTGAATGGATATAAAAACAAGACCCATACATATGCTGTCTACAAGAGACCCACTTCAGACCTAGAGACACATACAGACTGAAAGTGAGAGGATGGAAAAAAGATATTCCATGCAAATGGAAGTCAAAAAAAAGCTGGAGTACCAATTCTCATATCAGACAAAACAGACTAAAAAAAAGAAGATTACAAGAGACAAAGAAGAAAACTACATAATGGTCAAGGGATCGATCCAAGAAGAAGATATAACAATTGTAAATATTTATGCACCCAACATAGGAGCACCTCAATACATAAGGCAAATGCTAACAGCCATAAAAGGAGAAATCGACAGTAACACAATCATAGTAGGGGGCTTTAACACCCCATTTTCAACAATGGAAAGATCATCCAAAATGAAAATAAATAAGGAAACACAAGTTTTAAATGACACATTAAATAAGATGGATTTAATTGACAATTACAGGACATACCATTCAAAAACAACAGAATACACTTTCTTCTCAAATGCTCATGGAACATTCTCCAGGATAGATCATATCTTGGGTCACAAATCAAGCCTTAGTGAATTTAGGAAAATTGAAATTATATGAAGTATCTTTTCTGACCAGAACACTATGAGACTTGACATCAATTACAGGAAAAAAAACTGTAAAAACTACAAACACATGGAGGCTAAACAAAATGGTACTAAATAACCAAGAGATCACTGAAGAAATCAAAGAGGAAATCAAAAAATACTTAGAAACAAATGACAATGAAAACATGATGACCCAAAACTTATGGGATGCAGCAAAAGCAGTTCTAAGAGGGATGTTTATAGCAATACAACCCTACCTTAAGAAACAAGAAACATCTCAAATAAACAACCTAACCTACACCTAAACCAATTAAAGAAGAACAAAAACACCCCAAAGTTAGCAGAAGGAAAAATCATAAAAATCAGATCAGAAATAAATGAAAAAGTGAAGGAAATGATACAAAGATCAATAAAACTAAAAGCTGATTCTTTGAGAAGATAAACAAATTGATAAACCATTAGCCAGACTAATCAAGAAAAAAAGGGAGAAGACTCCAATCAACAGAATTAGAAATGAAAAAGGAGACATAACAACTGACACTGCAGAAATACAAACAATCATGAGAGATTACTACAGGCAACCGTATGCCAATAAAATGGACAACCTGGAAGAAATGGACAAATTCTTAGAAAAGCACAACCTTCCAAGACTGAACCAGGAAGAAATAGAAAATATAAACAGACCAATCACAAGCACTGAAATTGAAACTGTGATGAAAAATCTCCCAACAAACAAAAGCCCAGGACCAGATGGCTTCACAGGCGAACTCTATCAAACATTTAGAGAAGAGCTAACACCTATCCTTCTCAAACTCATCCAAAATACAGCAGAGGAAGGAAAACTCCCAAATTCATTCTACGAGGTCACCATCACCCTGATACCAAAACCAGACAAATATGTGACAAGAAGAGAAAACTACAGGCCAATATCACTGATGAACATAGATGCAAAAATCCTCAACAAAATCCTAGCAAACAGAATCCCACAGCACATTAAAAGGATCATACACCATGATCAAGTGGGGTTTATCCTAGGAATGCAAGGATTCTTCAATATACGTAAATCAATCAATGTGATACACCATATTAACAAACTGAAGGATAAAAACCATAAGATTATCTCAATAGATACAGAAAAAGCTTGTGACAATATTCAACACCCATTTATGATAAAAACCCTCCAGAAAGTGGGCACAGAGGGAACTTACCTCAACCTAATAAAGGCCATATATGACATACCCACAGCCAACAACATTCTCAATGGTGAAAAACTGAAACCATTTCCACTAAGATCAGGTACAAGACTAAGTTGGCCACTCTCACAACTATTATTAAACACGGTTTCATAATTTTAGTTACAGCAATCAGAGAAGAAAAGAAATAAAAGGAATCCAAATCAGAAAACAAGAAGTATAACTGTCACTGTTTGCAGATGACATGATACTATACATAGAGAATCCTAAAGATGTTACCAGAAAACTACTAGAGCTAATCAATGAATTTGGTAAAGTAGCAGGATACAAAATTAATGCACAGAAATCTCTTGCATTCCTGTACACTTATGATGAAAAATCTGAAAGAGAAATTAAGGAAACACTCCCATTTACCACCGCAACAAAAAGAATAAAATACCGAGGAATAAACCTACCTAAGGAGACAAAAGACCTATATGCAGAAATCTATAAGACACTGATGAAAGTTATTAAATGTCATGTTAATATCAAACTGGTCCCTTCTTTTCTACTGTTCACTAACTTTGATTTTTTTTCCTGATCTCTTTTCCTCTTTTCACTCTTAGGCATTTCCAGCTACACATAGGGACTTGTCATCTTGGAATCCACGTGGCACCAGGTCAATAAGTCATTCTCTAAAATATTATGATTGACAATCATGATTGATACCTATGTAAAATCTATAATTAGTCTCATTCTTGCAAGATGACTCCCCACCATATATTTAGAATTATTGGAATATTAGTGTATTGGTAGGTATTTTATAAACTTTATATTTTCCATCTTTTTGTCAGTATCTGAGTAAGCAGGTTTAGATTTACTTCTCTGGCATGATTATGTTTGATTCATTATATTCAAAATGTGATTACTGAACGCATATTGTGCTAGATACTTTGGATACAAAGGTAAACTTTTTAAAACTGTAAAAAAATATAAAATTAAAAAATTTTTAATAAGTTAATTAAAGATGAATTAAATATTCTCTTGCCCATGAGGTATTCTAATAATGGTTTTTAAAACTTTAAAAAATTCTAACCATATTATTAAGCCCACAGAGTTCTTATCTGAAGAAAATCATTAATTCATTCACTAATTCTTTCAAGCACCCTACATCCTTAGTGATATTCCATAATATATAAATATACCCAAAATAAGAATATGTTATTCTAGCTCTTAAATACCTATTTTTAAATTTATAATTTTTGCCTACCTTATTTTATCCTTTTCAGGTAATTCTCATGGTGCTAACATTATAATTGAAATGAAACGTGACATGAATGACAAACAAAAAATGTTACCTCATATCCACAAACACTTAAGTTATTGCCATAACACTTCAAAGCATAAATGAATGTTTTTATTGAATAGACAATATTGATTTCAAGTATATATATTTACAGTGATTTCTCTGGGTCACCTAGAAAATAAATGGCAGGTTTTTAAATCACACAAGCCGTCAAAGAAATCTGCACATTCCCCAACAGTTTGGTTGCTTCACATGTAACAACATATGCTTATAACTTATTGCATATTTTAAAAAAATTTGTGAATAAATTTACTATTTTAAGTCTTTCAGAAAATCAATGCTTGTAAAAGTTTGGTAAGTAATATAAGTGCTGGCATCCTAGGCATTTTGGACATAATAAAAATTTTGGTCAAGGATTTAATTAGTGAGATGTGAATCAAATTTACTTTTGTAGAAGTAAGATTATCAGCTCTATGGTGTACACATTTCAACACTCATAGGAGTTGGCAAATTTCTCTGCAAAATGTTGCCAGTCATATTAACAGAAATATATTTTTCCTTTTCTTGTATCTATACTAAAAATCTTATTGAATATCAGTGTTTTTCTAATTGTGGAATATGGAATTATATCATGTTGCTTTAATTTTCAGTAGTTTTTACTAGTAGGATGGACAACTTTCCCTATATTTATTAAGAATACTGATTTCTTCCCCTTGAATTGTCTTTAAAAATATTATAAAATATTTTCCCCTGGATTTGCTTTCCTGTTAGTATTTTTTTCTTTTCGTTATCAATTTACAGGAGTTTTATATATATTCTCTCCACTAATTCCTTATTTGTTATATGGGTTGCAAATATATTTTCCTAGATTGTGGACTGCATATTTTCTTTATATATTCTGTATTTAAGTGGAATTTTTACTGAGATAATTGCAGCTTTACACGCACTTTTAAGAAATACCTAGAAGTTCTGTGTACACATTACTCAGTTTGTAATAATGGTAATATTTTGAAAACTATAGTATAATATCACAACCAAATACTGACATTGATACAATTCACAACTCTTACTCAATATTCTCCAGTTTTACTTATACACACACATGTGTGTGTGTTTATTTAGTTTTACACAATTTTGCCATACGTGCTTGTTCTTTTATCCACAACCACCGTCAAAATACTGAAAAGTGCCATCACAACAATAATCTTTCCTGTTGCCTTTCTATAATTATATCCATCTCCCTCTTGCCATTCTTCCCCCACCTCACCCCCTCAAATCTGCTTCGAACACTAACATGTGGCAAGCACTAATCTCTTCTCTGTTTCTAAAATTTTGTCATTTCCAAATGTTTAAATGGAATCCTACAACTGGTCATCTTTTAGATGTGGCTTTTTCATATAGCATAATTTCTTGAAGATTCATCCAAATCATTTTATGTACAGACAGTTTGCTCCCTTTTATTCTATTATTCCATTATACGTATGTATCAGTTTGTTTAACCGTACATCTGTTGGATGCTTTGAAAGTGTATTATCAAACCTGAGACTGAATGAATTTTGTACAGGAGAAAAATGTACCACCAAAAATTCATTCTTTATCCAAAACAAGAATAAAATTTCCACCATGAATTATCTTCAAAAGCACAAAGAAGAGAATTAGAATTCCCAAGACTGATAAAAGAACCATAATTAAGACTATAGAAAATATTTTATAAATAAACAAGTTGTAAAATAACAAATCAAAGCTAACAATTTTTAAGTATTATAAGGAAATTTAAAAAGGCATATTAAAAATAATTTACAGATAAAGCTACAGTTTAGCACGGCATGAAAAGATAATTAGCGAACTACATAGTTATGAAAAAGCATAGAGGGATAAAAAATGAAAAATCAAAATGAGTGGTTAAAATGCATGGAAACTAGAATGAGAAGGCCTGACAAAATAGGAATTAGAAAAAATGGGGCAAGGTAATTTTAATGCAGGTAACAACTGTGGATATGCCAGAATTGATAAAATTCTTGCCAAGTTAAGAAACACAACAGCTCCTGAGTAGAATATATCTACAGCTAGACACATGATAGGAAAAGGCAAAATTCAAACAAATAAAAAGTCTTAAAGCTTCTGAAGAGAAAAAAATGCTATATCCAAAAGAGCAGAACATATTGGATTTTCAGAAATCATATTAAATGCTAGAACAAAAATTCAAACTAGATGAAATAATTATTTTAAGGAGTTGAATGAAGCTAAAACCCATTCTAGAATTTGAAACCTAAGTTATCATTGAAGAAAATGAGAAAAATATGACTAAAAGAAAATATTAGTAAAACACAGATCTGATAAAGGACCTGAATCTATAATATATAATGAGCTCTTGCAATACAATAATGATAACAGCAATCCAAACAACACTCTTAAAAATGAACAAAATATTTGAACAGACACCACACCAAAATAATTATATGAATGGCAAATAAGCATATGAATAAATGCTCACTGAGAAAATGCAAATTAACACCACACTTGGATCCAACCACAAACCCACTAGAAAAGCTGAAACTAAAACATCTGAAAATAGTGTTGGCAAGAATGTGTTGGAACTGTAAAGTCACACACTGCAGGTGTGAATGCAAAATGATACGACTTTGGAAAACAGCAAACTAAGATTTACATGGTTATTATCTTTTTCTAAACAGATGAGGAAATACATATGTATTTCAGACTTACTACAAGTCATCCAGGTAGAAGAGCTACACAAAAGACCTCAAATATTTATTAACTCAAGGTATCAATAATATGTATTATTACCAACAGCAACTCCTATTTAAAGGAGAAAATAAAAAATTACAGCTAAAATAACACCCAAGTCCTTATGTCAAGTAAGTGGTACAGACATGATATGACCTTTCGGTTTTTTTTTTTTTTTTACCTGTGACTTGGCATACAGTTCTATATTTAATCAAATTTTCAACAGTTGCACAACTTTCTCAGCTTTCAAAGAACCCAAATATGTAAAATTCACTACACTACAGATTATACATAATTTATTCTTTCTCTATAAATATATAATACTAAAATTTCTTAAACTGTCCAATGCAAAATACTAGTTTCTTAGGCTGTCAATAGGTAGTGTATGAAAAAAGTGTACTGTGCTCAAATATATTTAGGAAAAGCCAAGGTAAACAGCATAAAAGATATTTCTTTATTGTAAGATTTCTAAAATTTTCCTCATGCCAATTAATGCACACTATTAAAACAACATATAGTAAGCATCAAATCCTATTTGTATTTTACTACAAAGAATACTTTTTTTTTTTTTTTTGGAGAACCACATTACAAGGACTAACTTAGAGCAAATTTAGAATATTTTCATAGAACATTAAATAGAGCTCCACCATGTTTGGTTCAATGAATAAAAATATGGAAAGCGTCCAATGGTGGAGTATATCCTCAATTACATTAGAGCTCTATAGGAGATTAGAAACAAGAAGCAAATCTCAGTCTATATGGGAAGTCTTTAAGCCATGTAACCTCTTTGGTAAATCTTAAATGAAGTTAAATATAAACAAATAAAGCCTTCACTGGTGGCGCAGTGGTTGAGAGTTCGCCTGCCGATGCAAGGGACACGGGTTTGTGCTCTGGTCTGAGAAGATCCCACATGCCGCGGAGCGGCTGGGCCTGTGAGCCATGGCCGGTGGGCCTGAGCGTCCGGAGCCTCTGCTCCGCAACGGGAGAGGCCACAACAGTGAGAGGCCCGCGTACCACAAAAAAAATAAATAAATAAAAAATATATATAAACAAATAAGGCATTCAAGAAAAAATATAATTAACTTAGTCATTAAAAATGAGTAAATATGCAATACTTGAAAAGAAATTTTAAATGGTTGGGAAAATCCCAACAGAATATCAGCCCTCAAAGAGTTTGGACTTCGTTCTTCTACAATGATGTAGCTTCAGCCAGTATAAAAGTGCCTGACCAGGCACTTTGTAAATGTATATGGGCTGCGCTGATGAATGAATAAGGAATGGGTTAATCACTGAAGATGAAATAAACTATCACTTTAAAATGCAGTAGGGAAGATTTTATTATAGGTTCAGGCTATCTTCCTGTTTACAGTAGTTGTAGAAAACTGCAATGCGAGTGAGTGTTTAGAGTCACTGGGCATTTAGCCTAGTGGCTAATTTAGCCCTTAGTGCCTAATAAATATTTGAGGTAAGTTAAAAAGAAGCATTGAAAAACAGTTTTAAATTTCTGGCTTTGATTTTAAAATATAATGAAGAAGGCAACTGATACATTCTGTCATTATATCATTTACTCATTTCTCACTCATTTCAGCTGTCATGTATAAACATAAAGAGCAAAATGGAATATATTATACATAGATAAGAGAGGCAAATAGAATTACATGCTAGTGAGGAAATCCTCATTATTTCTGATAATGCGTGTGGAGAAAAGCAATCAGGAAAATGAAAATGGCTTTGAAATCTACAAACCTGATTGAATTATCTATATATCATTTTTCACCATGGGACCACTGGCTCAGTCAATGCTATTTTTAAGTCTCAGAAAATTTCAGTGATGATGCTTAAGGTCCTGAGAAGATAAGACATTTGTGGTAGGATCAAATTAAGCTGCAAAGAGAGGGCAAGGAGTTAGCCTGGATATTTGGTGCTACAAGAAAAGACAGACCTCTGCCTGGGTATTAATTATATAGTGCTGCTAACAGAATTAGCTGCAAGATAAATAAAGCTCCAGATGATCAAAATCTATCTCCCTCCACTGTTCTCACACCTTGTCTGTTCCCTCCTACTCACACTGCCTGATGCTCTTCTTATAGTAGACATAAAAATATATTTGTTGAATAAGTATTTATTAAAATAATGTGTGGAGTAGTTTGTGTGTAAACTCAAATTTTGCCAAGCAGACAGAGCTTGTATTTCCTGGAATTTCCCATACATACTCCTTGAGAATGATACTGAACGCTGTGGTATTTTCTTCTCTATAAAGCTTTTCTCATATGGTCTCATTTCAAGTTTCTTAAAATAAAGAGCACTACAATTTGATATAAGTGACTTTATAGGAAAAAGAAACTTTAATTATAGCTTATGAATTATTTTAGGAGATAAAGAAAAAAGGAAAGTTTTGAAAAAAGATCTGATTAGATCAAGCATTGAACAGGAATATAAACTGATACAACTTTGGGGGAAATAGTGATTTGAAAACACGTATTCCCTATGTTCACAATTGTAATTCTAAGTATCCTCAGAAAAACATTTCTGGAAACTAAGACATGTCAAAATGTTAAAAGGAACTTTAGTAAAACATTGTTTATAATAGTGAAAAACAGGACACACCCTAAATGTGCATAAATAGAGCAAGGAGTAATAAATAATGGAACATCTATTGACTGAAATACTCTATAGAAATTAAAGGAACTAAATCTATGTGTAATAATTTAGAAGACTCTCTGGGAAAATACGAAATGGAAAACAAAGAAATATAATATAGTTCATGTCTCATAATATTATTTAAGTAAAGCTAAAAAAATTAAAACACACAAAGTAATACCAAACAAGATCTACTGTCACTCCAATATGAATATGAATGTTTAAAAATGGACTACCCAAAGCAATCTATAGATTCAATGAAATCTCTATCAAACTACCACTGGCATTTTTCACAGAACTAGAACGAAAAATTTTGCAATTTGTATGGAAACACAAAAGACCCCGATAGCCAAAGCAATCTTGAGAACGAAAAAAGGAACTGGAGGAATCAGGCTCCCTGACTTCAGACTATACTACAAAGCTACAGTTATCAAGATGGTATGGTACTGGCACAAAAACAGAAAGATAGATCAATGGAACAGGATAGAAAGCCCAGAGATAAACCCATGCACATATGGACACCTTACCTTTGATAAAGGTGGCAGGAATGTACAGTAGAGAAAGGACAGCCTCTTCAATAAGTGGTGCTGGGAAAACTGGACAGGTACATGTAAAAGTATGAGATTAGATCACTCCCTAACACCATACACAAAAATAAGCTCAAAATGGATTAAAGACCTAAATATAAGGCCAGACACTATCAAACTCTTAGAGGAAAACATAGGCAGAACACCCTATGACATAAATCACAGCAAGATCCTTTCTGACCCACCTCCTAGAGTAATGGAAATAAAAACAAAAATAAACAAATGGGACCTAATGAAACTTCAAAGCTTTTGCACAGCAAAGGAAACCATAAACAAGACGAAAAGACA
Source organism: Leucopleurus acutus (assembly GCF_964270905.1). NCBI lineage: Eukaryota > Metazoa > Chordata > Mammalia > Artiodactyla > Delphinidae > Leucopleurus > Leucopleurus acutus. The sequence continues at coordinate 71,065,819 of NC_139152.1, forward strand.
ACCCTCAGAATGGGAGAAAATATTTGCAAATGAAGTAACCGACAAAGGATTAATCTCCAAAATTTACAAGCAGCTCATGCAGCTCAATAACAAAAAAACAAACAACTGAATCCAAAAATGGGCAGAAGACCTAAACAGACATTTCTCCAAAGAAGATATACAGACTGCCAACAAACACATGAAAGAATGCTCAACATCATTAATCATTAGAGAAATGCAAATCAAAACTACAATGAGATATCATCTCACACCAGTCAGAATGGCCATCATCAAAAAAATCTAGAAACAATAAATGCTGGAGAGGGTGTGGAGAAAAGGGAACACTCTTGCACTGCTGGTGGGAATGTGAATTGGTTCAGCCACTATGGAGAACAGTATGGAGGTTCCTTAAAAAGCTACAAATAGAACTACCATATGACCCAGCAATCCCACTACTGGGCATATACCCTGAGAAAACCGAAATTCAAAAAGAGTCATGTACCAAAATGTTCACTGCAGCTCTATTTACAATAGCCCGGAGATGGAAACAACCTAAGTGCCCATCATCGGATGAATGGATAAAGAAGATGTGGCACATATATACAATGGAATATTACTCAGCCATAAAAAGAAACGAAATTGAGCTATTTGTAATGAGGTGGATAGACCTAGAGTCTGTCATACAGAGTGAAGTAAGTCAGAAAGAAAAAGACAAGTACCGTATGCTAACACATATATATGGAATTTAAGAAAAAAAAATTGTCATGAAGAACCTAGGGGTAAGGCAGGAATAAAGACTTAGACCTCCTAGAGAACGGACTTGAGGTTATGGGGAGGGGGAAGGGTGAGCTGTGACAGGGCGAGAGAGAGTCATGGACATATACACACTAACAAAAGTAGTAAGGTAGATAGCTAGTTGGAAGCAGCCGCATGGCACAGGGATATTGGCTTGGTGCTTTGTGACAGCCTGGAGGGGTGGGATAGGGAGGGTGGGAGGGAGGGAGACGCAAGAGGGAAGAGATATGGGAACATATGTATATGTATAACTGATTCACTTTGTTATAAAGCAGAAACTAACACACCATTGTAAAGCAATTATACCCCAATAAAGATGTTAAAAAAAAAATGGAGTAGAAGTCTACACCTCAAACCTATAAAAGTCATTATATCTGCAAATGGGGTAGAGAATCTGACTTCTTTATGCACATGGGCTAATTAAGCTTCTTAATATTGTACCTTTTAAAGGGAAATGCACTCATATTCCACTGATGCAATATAAATGCATATGAAGGAAGAAGACAGGAAATAAATGTCAAAATATTAACTGTGGATAAATCTGGGAAATTGGAATATGAGTACTTGTTTTTATTTTTACTATTTTTGTATTTTTCAAAATCTGCAAAAGTAAAAGAGAAAAAAGGGATAGTTACTAATTACTTATAACCTCCCTCATTGCCATTCAAGGATTCAATGAGGATTTAACTTGTGAAAGACTGACTTCCATCTTAAGTTAAATAAAGAGGATTTCAAAAAGGAAGAATGGGAAGTTAGAGAACTAAAAGGCAGCAGAAAGAAAAGTAGACACCCTTAGAATCTATAAGAATGGGCGACCCTTTTGAGCAAATTAGTATGAATTAGAATGCTTTTGATAATATTAAACTAATATTATGCCAAATGTTCTTCGTACTGCAGATGCGGAGTGGGAAGGTAGAGTAAAATAAGTCAACAAGTTACACTTAAAATGAAAAAGATTACTATTATAGAAGATGGGGGCCCCTGATGTTTGCTGCACATGGAGGAATTCCCTAACTCAGTCTTGCATATGGAGCGAGGCAGGAACGTCAAGAAACACTTTAAACCAAAGGTGGTGCTGGAGCTGAGACTGGAAGAGAATTAGAAATTACCCAGGTCATCCTGAGGTGCAGCAGAAGGTACAAAGGGACTAGAGAAAAGAAGAACATTTTTAGACTGAGTTTCTTAAGAAGAGAAAATGGGTCTTGTCGATTTCTCATGCCACAGTTCCAAATCTAGCAGAACAGGAAAAAAGTCTTTTTTTATTAATGAATCAAAGAACTAGAGGACCATCTATTATATATTGTTTTCAGTTTGCAAATTGAGGATAGTACTGTTTGTGTGAAACAAATAAAAAGCTTCTAAGTATCACAAAATTAGATATTTCTTAGTGTACAAGGAATACCCTATTTAAAATTTAACTTATTGTATATAAAGTTTTAATAATGTATCTCAACTCACAGAAATGTCAACGCTCTGAACACAGCCACATTTCAAATTTATATTTGCCTTAAATGTTCTTTAATAAAAAATCGATCCAAGTTTCTTCGTAACATTTACCACGAAGTGAATTTCAAAGCATTTTAATATTAGTTATTTTAACACTAATGAAATAATTTTTAAAATGCTAGTAAATTACAATATACAATGATATATTAGCTACTAATCTATTAATGATATACTCATTTGCATGAAGTTTCACAACTGCAAAATGATGTGTAAGATTATAAAATAGACATGATATTCTTATTTATGAATACATGAAAATCAAATTACTTATAATAAAAAATTAGAATTTGAGGTTTTAATTCTTTAAATATTGAGTACTTTAGGTCATTTTGGCAAGATTAATTCCTATTCTGGTAGTGTTGGTAATAAAATTCTATTTTTATAGAATCATGATCATAATTATTTTTCATATATAATTAACAGATATTAATTAAAATCCTAAAATAAAGGTTTTCTTTACTGAATTTATCTGCAATAATCAGCAAAGATTTTTAAATTCTTTCAAGTTCTGTTTTTAGTTACTAGAATGGATGTTACATAATATGTGTCTTCTTAAAGGATCCATTATTCCTATACATTTTTAGTAACTGTTTCAGATTTGCAAAATGACTAAAACCTGAACAATGTAAGCACAACAAAAGAAAAATTTTTAAAAATCAGAAACTACACCACACAGAGGAGCTACACTCTATTATTCCATTTCACATTAACGGCAGCTCACATTCATTCTGTGATCTTTTACCTCCAACTAAAAGCAAAATTATTGCTTTGCAATTAATATAGGCTTATAGTATTACATTCAATGACTGAATATTATTTGAGCTAATGTTAAGTATGTAATTTACTTAACTTCCATTATGCTAATGAACACTTAGGTTGATTCCAAAGTTTTTGTTAATATAGCAGGGAAGCTACTTGGACATATATCTTTCCATATTTCTGTGATAGCTCCTCAGGATAAAATCTTAGAAGTGGAGTTGCTATTTCAAAGGAAGCTGGCCTAAGCTCAGGCATCATTTACAGAAGAAGGGTTTCCATAATTCACCTTCTCCCAGGCTGAGTTATTTGTCCCTACTATGTGCTCCGATTGTGCCTATGCTAATTTATATTTCTGCACTACTATCTAGTATATTATGTGTCACTCTTCATAGGCTTCCAGAAGTGTAAGGACTATATACTATTTTGTATTCTTCTTACTTAGTCTTTAATAAATATTTGTTGATTTGCATGATTGTTGCTGACAGAATATAAAGACATAACACAGATCCATAAGTATCAGAATCATTACAAATACACTTGGGCTACAGAATGGTTGTGGGATACTGTAGGGCTCTAAAGATTTTCTGGGCTATACTTGATATGAAGCTACCCCATACTGGGAAGATTTTTTTTTTTTTTTTTTTGCGGTACGCGGGCCTCACACTGCTGTGGCCTCTCCTGTTGCGGAGCACAGGCTCTGGACGTGCAGGCCCAGTGGCCATGGCCCACAGGCCCAGACGCTCCGTGGCACACGGGATCCCCCCGGACCTGGGCACGAACCCACGTTCCCCGCATTGGCAGGCGGACTCCCAACCACTGCGCCACCAGGGAAGCCCAAGATTTTTAACTCCTTTATCAAATAGACATGAAGAAACAAATAAATAAATCATATAAGTAATAAGTAGTATGAACAATATAAATATTCATGGATCATTATAGTCAGAATTTCTCTATATATAATTTCTAGTATAGAATTCTACCCTACTTATAGAAACATAGATACAACCTAATCTCTTGTAATATATTTTCATAAAAACTTTTGATCCTTTGATTGCCTTTCTTAAAACTTGTGTGTCTGGGTGGGCCAAATCTAGGTGCTATGTACTGAACTGTGTCTTGGCAGAATTCATATGTTGAAGCCCTAACCCCACAATGTAATGGCATTTGCAAATGGAGATTGGGAGGTAATTAGGTTTAGGGGAGGCCGTAGGTGTGGGACCTTCATCATGGGATTAGGTACTTTATAAGAAGAGATAGCAGAGAGGAGCCAGCCACCTCCACCTTGCGTCTCCCTTCTTTCTCTTCCTCTGCCATATGAGGACACAGTGAGAAGGACACCATTTGCAAGTCAGGTAGAAAGTTCTCACCAGACCCCCCAACCATACTGACATCCTGATTTGGGGCTTTCAGGCTCCAGAACTGAGAGAAATAAATTTCTGTTGTTTAAGCCATCTAGCTTATTGTATTTTCTTATGGCAGCCCAAGCTGACTAAGACATTAAGGAAAACAGATTATTGACATAAGCATTGTCACTGATTCTGGTACCTAAGCAGATGCAACGTATGTATTTGCATATCTATTACAAATAATTGTAGGTACCCAGGGTTCCCTTTTTTCTACATCTTTGCCAACATTTTTTATTTGTTGTCTTTTTAATGACAGACATTCTAACAAGTGTGAGGATATATCTTATTGTGATTTTGATTTGCATTTCCCTGATGATTAGTGATGTTGAGCATCTTTTCAAGTGCCTGTTGGCCATTTGTATGTCTTCTTTGGAAAAATGTCTGTTTGGTTTCTCAGTCCATTTTTAAACTGGATTGAAAGGGAACCCTGGTGCACTGTTGGTGGAAATGTAAATAGTTCAGTCATTATGAGAAATACTATGGAGCTTCCTTTAAAAATTAAAAATAGACCTTACCATATGATCCAGCAATCTCACTTCTGGGTATATCCACAGAAAATGAAAATAGGATATCAAAAAGATATCTGCACTCCACGTTTATTGAAGCATTATTCACAAGCCAAGATATGGAAATAGCCTAAGTATTGATCAACAGATGAATGGAGAAAGAAGATGTGAGGTATATACATATTAGATCCCCAGAACTTACTCACCTTCAACTATAAGTTTGTACCCTTTGACAAGCTTCTCCCCAATTCCCTCTGGTAACCATGATTCTACTCTCTATTTCTGCGAACTCGACTTTTTAAGATTCCACACATAAGTGATATCATGCAGTATTTGTCTTTCTCTGACTTTTCTCACTTAGTATAATGCCCTTAAGGTACATCCATGTTGTCACAAATGTCAATATTTTCTTCTTTCTCATGGCTGAATAATATTCCATTGTGTGTGTGTGTGTGTGTGTGTGTGTGTGTGTGTGTGTGTGTACACACATATATAGGGATGTTGAGTTTATATATTTCAATAAAATGGAATGTAATTGTGGTAAGATGGATGGAAGAATATCTAGAAGAATGAATCTGCACAGATAAAACAACTTAATTGGAAAAAAAGTGCGATGAATTTAAAAGACAACATGCAGTTGATATGTCATTTATGTAGAAGAATAATGGAATCTTAGACAGGTTTAGAGCAGACTGTTAAAAACCTGTACATCATGATACAGCTTTTGTAATGCAGCTTAAAAGAAGATCACTCAAAATAAATGAATAAAAGAAGCAACACTGGCACCAGAGGAAAAGAATATAATTTTGTGACAGAGAAGAATCTAACACAGCTTACTGAAGAGGTATCATTGACTTGCACTTTGAAAGATCTTTGAAGAAATGCGATTTTTCAAAAATTTGACATTCTAGGTGTATCCAGTAGTATGAGCAAAAAGGTAAAAGTTGAAAAGGGCAGGCTATGTTTAAATTGGTAATTCTGATTATACAGAGAGATATACAGATATATATCAAACTGGTTAAGAGTCACAGTTCTAAATTAAATCATTCTCCATCACTTATAAGCAGTACTTAATTTCTCTTTCCCCAATTCCTTCATCTGTAAAATAAACATAATTATACTATTTAACCAACAGATGTGTTTTAAAATTGAATAAATACCTTTAACATTCTTAGAAGTGTATCAATTAAATAAATTGTTAATTATTTATTATGTCAGGAAAAAATTCTATTTTAATCAACAAAAAAAATTAAGAAAAAGTCCAGTAATATTTCTTAATCCCAACACATGTACAATATATCTATAAATGTCAGATATTGTTCTAGATGTGAACATTAAACAGTAACAAGAAGAAAAAAATTACTGTTATCATGGAACTTATACTGGAGTAAAGGAGAAAGTAAAAAATATAATAACAACCATTTTAGACTTATAGTCCAAGATGGAAGACCTTGAACTCACCTCCTCTATGGACACACAGAATCTATACCTATATATAGACCAATTCCTCCTGAAGAAGAACTGAGATCTGACTGAACAGCTTTTGTACAACAATAGAAGGACCACATAAAAATGCATAGGAGAGATGAAGCCATGATATCAACAGAGACCCCACTCCTGACATGGAGACCTGCAGTGGGGAGACATATTACTGAGGGGGCCTATGTGCAAACTTACCCACTCTGGGGCACAACAAAAAAGCAGTGGTTTAAAGGGCACCTAAACAATATGTGAAGGAAATCCGTGTGCTAACCCTAGAGCATCTGCCAAACAAGTGGGGAAGTGGTGGAACTCTCTCCACTATTTTGTGTGTAGGCCATTTTGTATGTTCCCCCTCTACCTTGATGGCACAGGTAAGAAATACGGCCCAAATACTCTAGCTGGCCTGCCAGAGATCCTTGAAGCCCCTGGCCTACACCAGCTGTAGCCACTCCCCAAAAGGTGGCCCTGACACGGCACACCCTGAAATCACCTCAGGCCATGCCCACTCCAGCGCTAGCCATCCCACAAATGCAGCCCTGACTCCGTGTGCCCCAGGATACTCCCTGACTTGCACCCACTCCAGTTCTAGCCTTTCTGCCAAAGCTGTCCAGCACATATAGTGTACACAGAGGATGCTTTTACACAAGAGAGTCAACATTTGTACAAGTGGATCCCCATTGAAAAAAATAGAAATAATGGAATAAAGCTAATATATAATGCAAAAGAGGGCTTGAAACTACATATTTAAAAGAGGGTATCATATCCCAGGGAAAAAAAATCATCCCAAATTGTCAACACTGAAGCACACCCTAGTAAAATTACTTGACATCAAACATAAAAATGCCATAAAAAAAGGTGCTATAGGCAGTCAGGCAAAAAAAATCTCCTTTAAATTGAGATTAAGCCAGAAAAATGGCTAATCTCAGAATTGTTCTGAAGAGTCTTCATGTGAGAATAAAATGTAAAAATAAGGAAAGAAACTATGAATCAAAGAGTTTATTTGAGTCAAATAATTTTTCAAGAACAAAAGCAATAAAATATTTTTCTATGAACTATTTCTAATATAGGTACTAATCAGCCAATCAAAAGACTACCAGAAAAACCCTACGGAGTTAGCAACTGTGGAGGCATTTTACACATTTATCTATAGATGTAAGATTAAAACAAATGTGGGGTTTGGGGTGAAGAACAGAAGGTATGCTCAATGAAGAAATGATATAAACACCAAAGTTGGAGGAAAGAATAAAGAAAGCAGGAGTTATGCTCATTCTTCACCTTTCTGATAATAGCTTACAACAAAAAAACGGAACTCATAAACATTTCTCAAATTATTACATTTAAATTGGCTAAACTAAATTTTTAAAAGAGAAAGATTTTCATACTAGATTTCAAAAGTATCCTAACTCTCTGCTGTATATAAACGATAAACCTGAAGCAAAATGATTCATAAAGATTTTTTTAAATGTGCAAAGACATAGGCAATTCAAACGTAAAGAAGCAGAGTCCACAATATCAGTAATAAACAAGGGTGAATTCAGGCCAAAAAGCATTAACAGCACAAATCAGGGGTCTTTATAACATTAAAGGGAACAAGTAACACTGTGGATAAAATAATTATGATCATCTACATATCAAACAAGCAGTTCAAAATGCATAAACAAATATATAGGGAATACAAGGAGAAGAAAATACATTAGAGAATATTTAATTTCAACTCTCTGAACCTTTAAGATATCAAGGGGACAGAGAACACTTAAAGATAGAAATTATATATTTTTTAAATTTAATTTTATTTAATTTATTTTAATTTAATTTAATTTTAATAGTTTTAATAAGTGATGGAGCTGAGTCTCAAACACATCATCACTGGTTCCAGAGACTAAGCTGCTTACCAGCATCTTATATTGTGATACTAAAGTGTCTCTTGAAGAGGAGACAAAAAATCTCTCTTCTGATTAAAACAAGAAATGAGAAAATGAGGGTTGGAGGTTTAAGAAAAAAAAAACTATTGAAATAATTTTCTGAAAGAGCAACAGACTGCAGTAATGAGGAGGTTAGTATGATTGGCAAGAGTGCTAAGAACCTACTTCAGGTCAATTGGAATGATATAGGGGTACTTGATGGTTTCCAGAATCCAAGAGCAGAAAGTGAGTGCAACCAGGACCCAGAAAAGCTATTCAGACTATCACTACGTCTCCTACTGTGACTATTGGGTGTCTCATCCCCACTTCCCTATGCTTCATTCTCCCATATTGCTCTCTGCAAACTGCCTTGTTCTTTCCCATTTGCACACAGCCAACAAACTGCTGACAAATTCCTGCTGTACTTGACTACCCAGTTTAGACACCAAATCAAGATTGATTACAGTTTGTATAACCCTACTCTAGATTCTAGCAAAAGAGAATTTAGTTGCTGTAATTTAGGTCATGAGGTCATAGTTATCCTCTACTAATCTGGTAGGATGCAGGGCAGGATCAGCTAAAAAAATGACCTGGAACCCCAAAAGTCCACTGTAAGTATCTCCCATTTTGCACATGTGGTAATTTAAGATATTTACTCAACTGCAAGTTAAAAAGTATACCCAAAGTTTTCTTGATAGATCCATGCCTTCAATAATGTCATCACAATCATTTTTGTTTAAATGATGCCTGCAGAGTAAAACCTAACAGGCAATGTCTTTTTACCCAAAACAGTTCATTGCATTTTTCATCCATGGATACATAGGGATCATAATGAAAAGAATTACACAGAAATAGTGTTTTGTGGGTAGTGGGCATGTGTCAGAATGGGGTAGTTTCTGTGAGAGTTTGCAGGGCTCTCCTTAGGCTGATGCATTACAACATTTCTAGTTTGTTTCTGGAAATCAGCAACTGAGTTAAATTGAAACATAGTAAGAATGGGGAATGTTCTGCTAAATCTGAAGTAAAATGTTAACTTTGTAGTTCTATAATTTTATCCAATGTTTGTTTCTTCTAAAATATAAGGTACAATAAAATTACTATTTCAGTTCAAAAAGAAAAATTCCAAAGACAGGCAAAGAAACTCCTTAGTTATCTCTGTTACTAATCCTCTATATTTCTATGGTAACTGAGAGAATATGGTACTTAATGTTTTTTAGAAAAGCAGTTCAAATTTTAATAGATGGCAAAATTGAATAACATAATTTATAGAATTAAAATGAAAATATTTCATGGTAATAAATTAAAAGATACAAGACATTTATTTGTTTATTGGAAAACTGCTTTAGTATGAGAGCACATTCAATTGATAGTACAGACTGGGCCATTTTAATAGCAGAAAGAGACTAAGTTGCATTTATAGCATCCATGAGAATAATGATGGAAAACAGAAATCCAAAATCTGTGTTTCTGGTGCAATCATGGACATGGTCCAAAACATTATAAAACAGGAAAATATTTGTATTCTCTTAAATAACATATGCACTATTTTTTTATAATTTATAGAATAAATATTTTACAGTGTTTTATGTAAACAGAAGTTTCTACTGGATATTCAACATTAAAGTACCATGTCAAAATCAAAGGAAAGAAGCCATGACCAGAGTTCTAATAGACTTAGATGGAGTTGAAGGTATAGCAATGGATGCAACCACCCAGACTGAGCAAATATAGAACAAAGATAGGAAGGTGAACAATAAAACTTTATACTTAAAAGGTGAACAAAAGAAAAGTATCTTGGGAAAAGGTGCATTTCACACATTTAAACTAATAAAAATTGTTGCAGTAAACCATATGTTTGGTTTTCTGACTGTGAATAGCAGAAATAAAATCCATTTAAAGTAATAAATTTTGCTTCATATCCAAGTTACATATTTCAAAATAAAAGACATGAATAAAGACAGGGTTCCATGTCAATTAGTCACAAATAAATGAAGTAGAAAGATCATCATGAAGTATAAGCCTCCTAGAAAGGTTTGAGAGCTGCCTGGGACATTGGTAAATTTAGAGAATGACAGGAACCATAGAGATAATCAGGCTAGCACACAGGTGGCCTCAGTCATCCATATGATTTAGAAATTGATACCTAACCTGTTTTCATTACATTAGCAAACTCTTAATATCAAAACTTAAACAGCTGTCACATAATAATTCATGGTAGTTGTTAAGATTAAGCACTAAAAAATTCTAGAAATAGAAAAATATGCATTTTAAATGGAAAATCTGTTACCAACAAAAGGGTTCAATAAAGCTTATTATCTGTAGACTTTATATTTCTAAAATAGTTTATTCAGTCAGAAAACATTAAAACTTTTACAAGAATTTTTTTTTATCTTCAATAGGAATACAACAAGCAATATAATAAATAAAATTAGTCTGTGTATTTGTCATTTATATTGCTGTTTTGAGATACATTTTATATAAAGCAAGTAAATAAGATTATTTATATTTAAAACAAGTACCCTAAGCTTTTCAGGTGAGAATATATAATTATGCATTACCTTAATATACTTCTACATACAAACTTTTTTTTGAATTAGTTAGCTTTGCTTCATTCATAGCTTTTAGAAAAAGAGTCCTGTAAACTTCAACATAGTGTAAATTAATTTGAACGTTAGTTTCCAAGTACACATTCATGCTATGAATAGAGAATCTATAAAATAAACACAGTCTTCACTCTTTGAGAGTGAACAACTCCAAAAAATAAACTCAGAAACAATCCATAGGCACATTACCTGGTTAATGGATAAATGAAATTTGGTATGTCCAGAGAGCGAGATATTATTTGGTAATGAAAAGGAGCTGCAACACGGATGAACCTCAAAAACAGTATGCTAAGTGAAAGAAGCCAGACACAGAAGACTACATATTGCCTGATTCCATTTATATGAAATGTCCAGAAAAAGCAAATATAGAGAGGCGGAAAGTAGATTAGAGGTTCCCTTAGGTTGAAGTAAGAAATGAAAGTGACTCTGCGTAGAAATAAGATGTCTCTTTATGGTGATGGAAATGTTCTAAAACTGGATTGTGGTGATAGTTGCACAAATAGTAAATGTGCTAAAAGTAACTGAACTAGACACTTAAAACTTATGAATTTTATGGTATATAAATTTACCTCAATAAAGATGTTTAAAAGGAGGGTTTATCCTATAACTATGTGTGCTTTTCAGAGATTAAAATAAAAAGGAAAATACCTCCTCTCCAAAAAGAGTAAACTGATAGGAAAATACAAATCTCAATTTTGTATGTATTAATTTGTAAAAGTACCAGATGTGATGCACAATAGTAGTTTTAAAATAATATGAAAGATTGTTTAAAGTTTTGAGCTGGCTGATTATGCCCACCTACCACTAAAAATAAGGATGGTTACAAGTACCAGCAAGATACTACATGCAAAGTACTTATCTAATGTTAATAGTCTAAAAAATACATTTAATTATATAGTCTATATAACCTTCCAAACCTCTGAAAGCAGCTCCTAAATAACTACTAGACTTTACCATTCTTTAAACACATTCTTACAATTTAAAAAAACATTTTGAGGAACTGAGTAACTATTTCAAATAAATCAGCAGTAAAATATAATGCAACAATCAAAACTTTCTACAAGACTTTAAAAGTTTGATATATGTCCATTCAAGCTGTTAACATTCCATTCAATCACAGAAGCATTATATTTTCCCCTTGCTTTTCTCAATTTATTGCTGCAAAATTATCAAGTGCATTTATAACTTAGAAGTAATTTCAGTGACCCAAAGCAAATGACTGAGGTTGCAATAATTTTTTTGACATTAATAATGTTTTCATGGCACAAGTGTTTTGTTCTTTTGTTTGCTTGTTTTATAATTGTTGTCACTTCTCCTGAAGAAAGAAAACTGATCATTTTCTTGTCTGAATTCTGACTTGTCTATTACATTACAAAGCTTGAAAAGAGCTTAAGGGAACATTTCAATAGCAACCTCACAATAACTTGACTATTTTTGTTCTCTTCCCCAAAGACAGAAATAATATATAAAGGGAATGACAAAGCATGTTGACATACATATCTATGGTTCTTTATACTGCATCTGTGTAGTGGGAAAAAATGCATAGATGAATATATTTTAAAAATGATCCTTTACTAAGCAATGAAAATGGCTTATTACTGAATTTTACCTCATGAATGTATAAGGTAACACTCTAGTGTATAGTGTATGTATACACACACATGTCGACGTTTACATCTATGCCTTTCAGTGGCCAGACCTACATGTCCATGTTAGAGCGTGGGTCTGAGTCTCAGACTCCTTGTCTGTTCAGTATCTCTGTGTCTGTATCTGCCTGTCTGTGCTTACCTTCCTGTCTATTCATCCATATCTCTCTGTATATATTTCTGGCTGGCTGTCAGTTTGCCTGTCCCTGTATATTGGTCTACCATCCCTGTCCCATTACCAGTTCCTATCTGTCAATCTTTCTCTACATGTCTTTTGTCTGTCCGCCTGTTACTGTTTGCATACCTGTTGGGCTGTACGAATTGGTCTGTAGGTATGTGTCTGTCTATCCATGACTCTATCTGTTTATGTGTACATATATGCAAATTAAGATTTTTCCTTTAGTGTACACTCTACCCTGTGGTCTATGTGGGTGTTTACCAAAGGTTCAGAGATAGCTATTAGGGGTCACAAAATGAAAACAAGACTTGAAGCTAATGACAAATACAACTATTCTCACTATCAAAGAATACATAAAAACTTAAACTCTTCAGAGAATTCTTGTTATGTGTATATCCCAGTTCCCAACATTATTCTCAAGATCTAGCCCACCCCTACCCCCACTGACAACCTAGAAATCATTATCTTCTTTTCAATGTTATTCTTCATTCCTTCATGTAAATTCCACCAATTCTCCTAAAGACTTTCCTTTCCCTAGAATATTCCCAATTTTGACTTCATAAGGATAATTCAAAGGAGAAAAAAAAAAAATCCCTGGTAGAATATTTTCTAACACGTGAATTATTTTGTGAGGAATAACACTAAGTAAAAGTATGGTGGGAGAGAGTTGCAAGATAAACCAGGGTGGGGTTTAATGCTCTAATTTCTATATATTTCAGGGTCCATTTACTAGTGAGAAGATGCTTCTCAATAGTTTTCTGCCTGTGAACTAAAGATTTGTGTTTCAAGTCTTCTGTGGGTAATTCTTGAAAAAAAAAACACAAATACACATGACACTCATAGACATGCACACAAATACCTTCACACATACATTCACCTGCCTACTCACATACTTCTTAAAGATAAATAAAACTATTTTTAGAGAGAATAAATCTAAATTCATATTAAAAAATAATTCCAAAACAATAGAATGCCCATATTATCCACCAGTCCCAATGAAAATATACAAAAAAATTTTACTTTGGTTTTGCTCTAAATGAACAGTAACCTACCAGAGCCTAAAATAACAGGGCCCATTATAATAAATTCCTAAACAATAATAGTGTTTTATTAAGGTTCTTCATATACACAAGCATATATTTTAATTACTAGAAATTATAATTAAAAGCTGGAACTACTAAGACTGGTTTTTTACATTGATTGACTTTGGCAGGTGATTGACAACCTTCCACTTTATGATGATTATATTTCTTTATTAGAAATATAAACATCTGACAACATCACAAGGATTCAGTTATGCAAATGAGGTGACATAAGAATAATTTATAAAGTAGGTCAACTGTACTTATATCATATGGGAGTGTTGGCCTATTTTTCTTTTTAAAGATGTTCTACCAATTCAAATTTGGCTAGAAAATATGATTCAGTTCTACAAAAATACTGAAGGCATATCAGATGTATTGATGAAATTAAAAAGGACAACCTAGATATTCACACAGTACACAACATATGTTTCTTAGAATTAAAGCAGAATTGCCACCTGGCAGTTTTCACTCAAACAGGTCCTTGTACAAGCACATTCAAATCTACTACCTGTTGATACTATTAAAATGACTAGAGGGCTTCCCTGCTGGCACAGTGGTTGAGAGTCTGCCTGTCGATGCAGGAGACACGGGTTCGTGCCCCGGTCCGGGAGGATCCCACATGCCACGGAGCAGCTGGGCCCGTGAGCCATGGCCGCTGAGCCTGCGTGTCCGGAGCCTGTGCTCCGCAACGGGAGAGGCCACAGTAGTGAGAGGCCCACGTACAGCAAAAAAAAAAAAAAAAAAAAAGACTAGAAATAATGGAGTATTTATACCCAGTTGTCAGTTTGGTTTTTCATGGATTTCTCCATCTAATAGGAATTATTAAATTAAGTATTAACATGCTTACAGGTGAAATTAAATATGAAATTCCTGTGAGTTTCAAAATTATACCATTTTGTTCTTTCGGTTTTCTATGATAAAACTACCTTCTTTATCCATACTCTCTCACTATATGATATTTTAAGGAGAAAAAACATCCTAAATTATATTCTATGTAAGAAAAGACAAATTACAAAATTAACTAAACTATCATACCTACTTCATTCACATAAAATGTAGGATTAAAATAAGCACTATATCATTTCTTCTCTCTTTCACCTGAATTGCTACTTGATACGTACTTTCCAACATTTTCATACCTGTTTCTACAGTAAACATGAAACTCTACCATGACCTGAGAGTCATTATGGTAGATTGATTACATGCCAGACTCTAGGCCAAAGATCCTGTATCCAAACTTTTACAAGTCACCTAAGTTACTTATGGTAAATAACCATGGGCAGTTGTTTCATCTCTCTATTCTCCAATTTCCTGATCAGTAAAATGATTATAACAGCAGATACTTTGCAAGGTAGTTGGTAGGTAACATGAGAAAATGTATGTTTAGTTTTCAGAATATCTTTAGCCCACAGAATGTACTCAACAAGTGTAAGCTGCTATTATTATTACATATTTTTTCAGATTTTGTTCTAACGTTAGGACTTGAAAGGGTCATTTCAGAGTGAATGTAAAATACTCTAATCAAAATACTCTACATTAAATTGAGGTATTTGGAAGAATTTTAGCAGGAAAAAAAAGGGCCAAGTTATATTTTTAGGCTAAAAATCAGTGGTGCCATCTGTAAGAATGTGGAAGTTTAGGAATATCTTCTGGCCAAACTTTGGAAGGATTTGAAAGACCTTTCTAGAACAAGGGTTGGAAAACTATGCTTATGGACAAATATGGCCCCTAAGAATATTTGTTTTTTGTTGTTGTTTTGTTTTACATTTTTAAAGGGTGAATAAGGAGAAGGAGGGAAGGAGGAGGAGGAAGAATATGTGACAGAAACCTCATTGGGTTCACAAAATCTAAAATGTTTAACTGTATTAATTCGCTAGGGCTGCTATAACAAAGTACCACAGCTTGAGTGGCTAAAGGAGCAGAATCTTTTTTTCTCTCACGATTCTGGAGGTTAGAAGTTGAGATCAAGTGTCAGGGGGTTGCTTTCTTCTGGGGCTTCTCTCCTTGGCTTATAGATGGCCATCTTTTTCCAGGGTCTTCACATGGTTTTCCCTTTGTACGTATCTGTGTCCAAATTTCCTCTTCTTATAAGGACACCAGTTATATTGGATTAGGACTCACCCTAATGACCTCATTTTAACTTAATTACCTCTCTAAAAGATCTATCTCCATATACAGTCACATTCTGAGTTACTAGGAGTTAGGACTTCAGCATATGAATTTTAGGGAGAGACAATTCAGCTCATAACTCTTATTGGTAGGCCTTTCATAGAAGAAAGCCTCTGCTCAGAAGGCTGAGGAGGTTATATCTGCCACAAGTTAACCAGTATTTTCTTTGTGTCTCCTTTCCTATTAGTTTGTCAATACACAACAGACATAAGGAGAGAATTACTAAGCTTAAAGATATCACTTTCCCATTAAGAATTTGCTGAGAAAAAAAACACCTCAAGGGACTGTGGCTAAGCTGTTTAAGGTTAGGTCAAAGGGGCAGGGCTCAGTAAATAAGACAATTTACTTGGAGGAAACCATAGGTAGGAGAAGTATGTAGGTGAGCACAAATCTGGGATCCCCCTCAAAACGTGGTCTGAAGATCAAACTGAATACAGGAAACCTAATATCAGAAGTGGGCATGGAGAAGGTGATGTCATAAGAAAAACAATAATACTTATTAACATTTTTTAGCATAGTTGACCCTTGAAAAACTTGGGGGTTAGGGGCACCAACCCTCTAAGCAATCAAAAATCTGCATATAACATATAGTTAAGCCTTTCAAATACATGGAGGAAGGTTCCTCCATATCCTCAGTTCCACTTCCTTGGATTCAACAAACCATGGATCATGTAGTACTGTAGTATTTATTATTGAAAAAATTCTGCATATAAATGGGCCTGTGCAATTCAAACCCATGTTATTCAAGGATCAACTGTACTTATATGAACAAGCTCCTGTAAAGCTAATTTGCAACATTCTGTCATTTATTCCACACCACCATATGAATATTATCCCCCCACACACACACACTTGTACAAATTAGAAAACTGAGTTGGAATTAGAATACAGATTTTAATCTCCAAAGTTGGGGATCAAAAAACAATAGAACAAGGACTTCAAGGATCTTTTGGAAAATGAAGTCAGATATCCAAACCTTCACCTTCTTCTTATTGATGAGTAGGTAAATTCATAGATTTAAAACAGGATTGGCACTGACAAAAAAAGAAGAGCTTTTCAGCAGGTGCTTGCTTTTGTGTCTACATTTTGATCTAGTTAGAATGTGCAAGATACTTTCCTGTCATGCCTTTCAAAATAATTACTTGGTGGTTCCCTTTTATAAAAAAGACTTTTGTACATTTATTTCCAAATTCCAATACAAATACAGATATATACAGATATATAAGACCGACTCGTATTATGCTTAATTTCCCTCCCCATATAACTCACAATATTAAAGTAGGTTTTCTGTACACGCTTCACTCAATATGAAATGTATCTGAGAAATTCAGACAAAGTATTTTTCAGCAGTCTTGTCACCTAAAGAAAGCAGCTTCTAGCTTGGATTTGCGTACGCTTTTTGTAAAGATTCAAACTCACAATTAAGGTCAACATCTGGTTGGATTTAACATTCGCATTTGACAGTTTCACTTTCATTAAAAAATGTTTAGCATTTTTCAAAGCAAAACCTGTCTTTTATTTTAATGAAAGTTTTCATATATTTGCTTTGTTCCTTGAGGGGTGGATTTGTATGCTTGAACAGCCCTGTGCAGTTGGAATTTTGAGGCCATCTCACTAGACAAGTTACTGTAGCAAAATAAAACGCAAATGAAAGGGGCAAAGGGCACATTATAATGAGCAAGAGGATTTACTGTTTTGTCTTCTATTTCCATATCCTTTGGAAGAAGGGAAAAGTGGAAAAATGAGATATAGTTCTATCTTCTTTCCCTGGTAAGTTATGGTTGATAATTTTGCTATTTGAAAGCCACAGGGAATATGCCAACTAATTTCTCAAACTAATCTTAAATTCCAGTTTTATCTATGCATGGGTAATGCTGTAGTAATTCTACAGAGTACTTTAGTGCCAAGCAATAACTACATTATCAATACATTATTTTTATTACCAAAACTGTTAAACAAATATATCTGTGATATTACACAGGTATACATACACATCATTAAAGAAAGAGTCAAGGTGATTTCAAATAGAACACACTGTATGTGAAACTATGATAAAATGCGTTCAAAAACAGATACTGCTTATTGAGCATATGTTGTGCACAAACTATGTGTTTGTTACTTAATGTGCATGATCTTTACTACCCACAAGAATTATCAAAATTACACCACTGACAAGATAGAGGTATGGAGGAGATGACTGACCTACGCAAACTTGATTAACAGATTTAAACCTAGTTTTTCTTACCCCCAATCCAGTGTTCTGTCTACAATGACACTTTGACATATAAAACAGTTAAGGGAGAATTTGAAAACATCTGGATGATTAGTCTGGGATCTTCAGTAAAGCTGAATGCAAATTATTGACTGAATATAGGACTGTTCATGCCTTACATGCACATTAAGTAGCTACTAAAGAGTCAGACTTAATTGCCTTCCTCTGTGGGCACCAATTAGAAATCTTGAAATATTAATAAACTGGCTGATTTGGGAGAAATATCATTGTGTATTTTCTTCCTACATATTGCTTTTAAGCACCAAACATATCATGGGCACTCAATAAACATTAAATATTTAACAGCAACTAAAAAATGAAATTATGGTAATATATTTTACAATGAACTCACCATAAGATGAAGTAAAACAAGTTTTAGCACTAGATCTGGAAGCTGAGCAGATTTAGATAGCGGCGTAAGTGAATAACCCTCTAGGAAGGTAAGAGACACTAACATGACTGTGGTAGAAAAAGTTAATAGGAGGTTAGAGCAATAAAAAATTTTATTGCAATCTGAAAATTGAAACTGCCCCTCCTGGTTTTCATATTTGTTCTGTTCATCTAACATCCAAAATGTAAATTAAAGGATATATTTCTAAGCTGCTGTCATTTCTTCCCCATGCCCAAACATGAAGTGAATATTATTTCATTATCTACTGGTAGTATCTTACTCTGAAAGAACATAAAGTGTGTTCCCTGAAGTTATTCTTTTTTTCCTACTTGTGCCCTCTTTTACACATAGTCTGAGATTTTCAGAAGAGCTAATTGTGATAATAATTTTAAAAAAGGTGTTAAATCACTTTATCCTTTGGCATTCATAACTCACTGAATTGTGAAACTGAGACTCTCAGGAGTGTATGCAGTTTCAGAAGCACACTTCTGTAGATTTAAATCAGAGCTACAAGTTATTGGGAAGAAATCAGGCTGGGAGCTAGCTCACTTTCTTCTTTCTTAAGTGAGTGGAGGGAAAAATGTTCCATAAGAGAGAGAAAAAGCTTTTAAAATGTTAGAATCCATAGGGAAACCTTAATTTAAGCCCCTGTTCCTCAATTCTTGTAAGATTCATGAAAAAAGAAGCACTTAAAAGTACTCTTTGAGGACTCTGTTCTCCTCCTTTTCCTTTTTTACAACCCCTCTGAGGATAAGAGAGAATGCACTTAAAGTTACTATTTGGGTGACTCAGTCCTTCTCCGTCTCCTTTATTCTTCTAATAGTCTCTCAAATGCTCCAAAGAAATTGGAGCACATTTAACCAGAGCTTTCATGAAGCTCAGCCACCATTTCCTCTCCCAAGCCTGTGATTAACCCATTGATGGGTCCACAAAGTCTGTGTAACAATCCAAACACGGCAGCAGAGACACCATGCTCCAGGCCACATGCACCGGCTGTTCTACCTATCCTAGTAGTTATTTCTGACATGTAAAAATATTAATCCACGGTAGGTTTCACTGAGTGAATTCACACAATAATAAAATACTTAGAAGCATCCAAAGCCCTCATATCATATTTTAAAATATTTCTTCAGTTTTCATAAACTCACTGTGACTACTATGTGCTTGCTTTCTGTCCTACACCCCTACTTACTCTGACACAGAACAATGCCCTTCAAACGTATCTTTAACTTTTAAGAAACATGCACAGAAGTCACCCCTTCCTGTCTAATATATCACAGGTATAATAAGCTAAATTCCAGGTCAGGATAAGGCTTTCTCTATTTGTATTGGTTCAGTTAATATTCAGAAGTTTGTCAGCTTTTAACATTTTAGTGCTGAATAGTTTTGTGTTTTCTATAGATGTATTGAGGTTTTCGCTTCACAGAACAAAGTTGAATAATACATCTTTATAGTATGTGCCTTTAACTTAAACTATAGCAATTTATTTTAGTAAGATGCTTGCAAACTCAAAAATAAAGAGCTGCAAAGCCAACAAAGCACACTGATATAATATTCTCTTGAAGACTCTACTGGAGTTTCTTTAAGTACTTTTGTCCTTCATATATTCATATATCATAAGCATCAATGACCCCAAAATTAATAACAGCATTTGAGACAAAGTTTTGTATTTGGGAACATACGGAGAAAATATCATGATTATGTAAAAAGATTAAAACATGTATAAGGTTAAGTGAGTTTCTAAAGTCTGTATTTCCCTTCATTATATATTGCAGCTACAAAAGAAAATGCTCAAGAGAATTAATATGAACTTATGATAATGCCTGCAGCACGGTTCTGTTTTTGCCTATTTTTGCTGATAATGCAATTCAAACTATACCCTACTAATCTTTAGTAAAGGAATCCGATTATTCACCTATAAACATGCAGCAATAAGGTGTCATTCTTTAGTCAATACCGACTACTTAACATCTCTCTTTTTTACAGGTTTGGATCCCCAGCTCATTAGATCACTACCTGATAAATAGGGAGAGGGTAATGAATTGAGAAAATAACTACGTACCTTCAGAGAAAACCTGCCCGATAACAACAATCCATTAGAAAACTGGCAATATCCTCTGATCTATTGCCCGCAAAGCTATGACTTGATGGAGAGTTTCATTCCCTGTGCTCAGTTCTCCAGAAGAAAATCAGCACAATTTAAATATTTCTTGGAATGTGACAGCTCTCTAGATCCCTGGTTGCATTCTGTTCCCCAGGGAAGGCAATCTGGTGTTCCTGTGTGCATAGAGCAGTGAAGATGAATTGAATATGCTTGAGATAAATTAGGAATGGCTAAGTTAAAATTGTCGCTGCTCCAGACTCTCTCATCTGCAGTCTGTAAGCCTGTTTTTCCGTGAAAAAGCTAGATGGCAGGCTGCCTCAGTAAGTTCTTCTTAAGAGACACAGAGCATTTTCAATGAAGAAAAATTCTCCCATTATCTAAGCTAATGTGACTGCTGCTAAATCCAGTTTTTAAAGTGTCTACTGGCATGAAATTCATTTTCACTGTTGCTTTCTTTCAAACTACAGTCCAGAATCCATACTATCATGCTATATACATTTCTGAGAGAAACATTTAAAGTTTTCAGTTAACATATTAAATCGTATCCCTTTTTGCAGTTTTAAGGATCATTTATGTACAGGAAATATCCTCTTTACATCCTAAAGTCATTTTATGAATTTTATAATATGTAGAGGGTTTTGTTTTAAATCACAGTAACTGAACATAAATAATTGTATTTTTATTAACAATTATTGTAATGCAGATCCACTTAGAAGTGTATCATTTTTAAACATCAGCTAAAATGCAGAAGTTATATAAAAATGAACAAGGGGAATGCAGATTCCTAATATGTGACCACAGACATAAATATTGACTCCGAATATCCTCCTAAATAAGATGTTCCAAATAAAACCATCACATAAATTATTCCCTTCTATTAAAAATAAAAACAAGTCACTTCTGAATTCTGTTTCAGTTGAATATGTTGTGATATGACAATTTCCCCTAAATTAGAAAATTCTTTCAGAATTTTAATAATATTCTGGATTCGAGACTTAGAACACTTTATGTGGAATATTAGCAACACACAAAACACAGGAAGAAGGGTTATCAAAGTTTTCAGTTCCATTTCTTTATTTGGATCCTCTATATGAAACAGTGTTTACATTTTCAGAAAGAGCATTTAAAAAGCATCATAATCCATGAGTATATGTACGTTTTTTAAAATGTTGGCTAAAATACCCAATCTTAACTTTCTATACTTTTCTACATGGTATTTTGTAATGCTCTATGTCTGATTATTTGATGGATAAACAAATTGTTGCTTCCACAACAAAAATGGGATATATATATTGTGAGGGAGGCAATGATAATATAATCCCCTGGGAACCAACAGAAGAAGTAAATGAATATTTTTATTTTTCCTCCATTCACCCTGTAGCTATAGCTGATCACTTTACTCAAGAAGGTGGAGGGGAGAAGAAATAGGAGAAACAAAATAGAACACAGCACAGCAAATGCCTCCAGCCCTTCTCCCTCTTCAGAAGTGGCAACTCTGTAGCTGTTGTTGAGGGGAAAACATAGGGGAGCTGGAAAGAAGCAGCTTCAGCATACCAGTTGGGAACTATAGTTATCTAGCAGATTTTCAAAGATCATGAAAGAAAAACAAGGGAGAGAAGGAAGAGAGGAAGGGAGGGGGGAAGGGAAAAAGGCTATTTATGACTCTCAATTGCCATTTTAAAAAAGACTAAGGTGCTTAGTGCTGAATATACATAAAGCAAATGAAAAAAAGATAAAAGTTAATATATCCAATAACTGACAGTTGATTCGAAAATCCAACTACATTGCACATATGTGCATTGAGCATCCCAGATAATGTAATAGATAATTACAGTATTAAACTAGGCACACTTTAAGAATTTCAGATGTCTCTCTCCACTTAGAAACTGCCAATTTTACTAGCACTATATTGCAGTGATAAATTCAGGGCTATATGCAATTATGTATGAGTGATATCTAAACTATTCTTGAAGTATTAGGAATCGTCTCTTGTAGGAAATAACATTTAGAAAAGGCCAAGTAAGCCTTGGTTAAAAGGATAAGGAATATTTCCAGGCACTGAGAACAAAGCCCCAAGGGAAATATGCATATCACATTTGGATAAATGAAATAGTTCAGTATGGCTGGAGTGTAGAGTGAGGTATGAAGGGCATGGAAGAGATGTGTCTGGAGAGATAATGAGTCCTTTATGCTATATAAAGGAGCTTGGACTTTATCTCTGAGAGTTCCTAAGTGGGAAAGATAAATAATCAGTGCATTACAGAAAGATTACTCTTCATGTCATGCTAGTCAGGTAGAAAATACTACTGCACACCTAGTTAGCCAAGCTAAACACTTAGTAGTCATACGATTCACCCCTTCTTCGCTTACTTCTAATATCCAGTTTATTATCCATTGGTCCTACCTTCTTTAAATACCTTTTGCTATTTCTAGCTTTCATGGTATATTTCTAGGTTTCGTCATCTCTTACCTACATAATGGCAAGAATCTTTTATTTGAACTCTCTGTTTCAAGTAATTTTCTCCATCAATACCTCTTACGCAGCTGCCAGTTCATAGAGAATAATGCTCCAAATTCTTAAAATGATCAGGAAGTGTTGGCTCACAAACTTGGGAGCTTCCCAGGTGAAATCTGAAACTGATCCACACACAGAGAGGGCAAGGAGAGATGGGAGAAAGAGGCAGACCAGTCCAGATTGGCAGGGGGCAGGTTTAATAAGCAAGGGAACTTACATACGAGACGTGTCTTGGGTGGCCGCAAGACAAGTAGATCTCTATAACCACCCGAAGTTTAAAAGTCTATACAGAAGCCTTACTCTGTTCAGTCAGGTATACTGTCCAGATGGTCTCAACAGTACATTGCTCTCTCAAGGCTGCATCCTTGAAAACAGCTCCCACTGTGGGAACAGTGGGCAGAAGGTACATTTCAAAGACGGGGAGATGTGAGGAGCCCTGATTGCCTGGGTCCAGCTCATAGGTCAATCAAGTGGTCAGGTCCTCTAGATGACCTTTTCAAATAGCAAGATCTGACTACATGGCTTTCTCAATGGACAGTTACCCTGACCAGATTGCAAACTAAAAAAACAAGACTAATAAACCACATTATTTGATTTTACCTCTAAAGCCTCTGTATAT
The DNA here is from genome assembly GCF_964270905.1 of Leucopleurus acutus. Lineage (NCBI taxonomy): Eukaryota > Metazoa > Chordata > Mammalia > Artiodactyla > Delphinidae > Leucopleurus > Leucopleurus acutus. The sequence continues at coordinate 71,089,735 of NC_139152.1, forward strand.
GCTGGCCCTTCTACCTAGAATTTTTCATCAGAACTATGTGGCTAGAGAACTCTCTTATATCGTGGAATATTTTTGTTAAATATTTTCTCTTTGAAATCATCCTGATTCCCTCATAGTCAGTCAATTTTGTCCTCTGAGCTAATGCTTGTCTCTTATATGATGGTTTGGTAACCATCTCAATGTAGTCAATTCGCAGGTAAAAGGCATATTCCCTTTTGGAATCCTTTCTTCCCTCCCTTCCCCTCCCCTCCCTTCTTCTCTCTCCCTTCCTTAATGATTTACTCCTGCTTTTAGCTTTCCATATGTTTGTGTATATCTATGTCTTTTGAGTTGGTTGTAGATATTATATTCTCAGTTTTTCTCCTGAAATCTATTTTTTTTCCTGATACTTTCATTTATACCCTTCTACTTCTCACTTTTACTGTTTCTCTATTTTTGTTTTCCCTTCCAATTTATTCTTATATATTTTTCTTTTTTTTTTTTACTATTTGTATTCTCTTGCTTCTTTCTGTTTGCTGGTCTTGCTCCATTTCTCCTCTATCCTGTTATCTTAAAAAAAAAAAAAGACCTTGAAACTATCTTACTAACTTTTTAGAAATATTCTAAAATTTTCTCCTACTGATAGACTCTACTTTTCATATTCTCTTCAATTAACATGATGCAAAACTAAACTGTGGAAAGGAGGTGCATTTGATTTGCATTGCATAGTTGTGATGTATGTCTACATAGAAATTTTTTGTTTTTTTTTTTGTACTTGTTGAATTCATGGTTCTCTGCAAACTCCATCATAAAAAACTTTTTTCCCCCAAGTTACAATTTCAATTAAAATATTAAAGAGCCTAGGGCTTCCCTGGTGGCCACTGGTTGAGAGTCCGCCTGACGATGCAGGGGACATGGGTTTGTGCCCCGGTCCGGGAAGATCCCACATGCCACGGAGCGGCTGGGCCCATGAGCCATGGCCGCTGGGCCTGCGCGTCCGGAGCCTGTGCTCCTCAATGGGAGAGGCCACAACAGTGAGAGGCCCGTGTATCGCAAAAAAAAAAAAAAATTAAAGCACCTAAATGCACAGCAAAATTAATTTTATCATTCAAAATTTAGTTTTAATAGCAATAATCAGAAAGGAGATTTACTCCTTTTGCTACTCTACATGATTTTTTAAATAATTCATTTTCAGTTAGTTTTATTTTATAATATATGTAGCAGTCCAAAAATGTGACATATTTTATAACAAAATCAGCTCCACATTTATACATTTTTATATTTTAATAACTTATTTATCCTTAAAAATTTATTAGAGTGACTGACCTTACAACACAGGGGATGGTTGCAACATAATAAATTAAGAAATAATAAACACAGACATAGTATCTTGCTTATAAATAAAAGAAACAAATCTAGTAGATAAATATTTTAGAGATTATGAACCGCTTTTTCAACTGACATCATTGTGTGAAGAGAAATACAGATTTACATTATAAAATATAATAAATATTTAAATTGGGAATAAATTTAACCAATGAGGTAAAAGACTTGTATACTAAAAACTACAAAGTGTTATTGAAAGAAATTAAAGAAGCAAATCAATGGAAAGACATCCAGTGTACATGGACTGGTATATAATCTCTATCAAAATCCCAATGCCATTTCCTTTCAAAAATATTAAAATCTATCCTAAAATTCACATCAAAATTCAAGGGACCGCTGATAGGCAAAACAGTTTTGAAAATAAAAATAAAAACTGGAGGTCTCATGCTTTCTGATTTCAAAGCTTACTGCAAAGCCACAGTCATCAGAATAGCATGGTACTGTCATAAAGACAGTAGAACAGCACACACAGCACAGAAATTAACCCATGTATATGGTCAAATGATTTTTTACAAGGTTACCAAAACCATTCCATAAAGAAAAGATGGTCTTTTCAACACACGGTGTGGAGAAAACTATATGTCCACATACAAAAGAATGAAGATAAACAATTACCCTATGCCATACACAAAAATTAGTTAAAAATAGATAAAATATCTAAATTTAAAAGCCACAGCTGTAAAACTCTTAAAAGAAAACTTAGGGGGAATCTTGGTGCGATTGGATTAGTCAGTGGTTTCTTGTATATGACACTAAAAGCATCTGCAAGAAAATTTTAAAAATAAATTGGACTACATCAAAATTTAAAACTTTGTGTGTCAAACAACACAATAAATGCAAAGAAAAGGCAACTCATGGAATTGTAGAAAATATTTGTAATTCATATATCTGATAAGGAGTTAATATCCAGAATATGTAAAATGAACTCCTACTGCTCAACAATGAAAAAGTAAACCACCCAACTAAAAAATAGGCAAAGACCTTGAATAGACATTTCTCTAAAGAAGATATATGAAAAGTCAATAAACATATGAAAAGATGCTGAATATCAATATCATTAAGGAAATGTAAAGCCAAACCACAATGAAACTGCATCTCACACTCATTAGGGTGGTTACCACCAGCAAAACAGAAAATAACAAGTGTCCGTGAGGATATGGAGAAATCAAAATTCTTGTGCAATATTATTAGGAATGTAAAATGCTGCAACTGCTATGAAAAACAGTATGGCAGATCCTCAAAAAATTAAAAATAGAATTACCATATAATCTAGCAATTTCATTTCTGGTATATACCCTAAAGAACTGAAAGGGACTCAAACAGATATGTGTGTCCTCATGTTCATAGCAGCATTACTCACAACAGCCCAAAGGTGGAAGCACCCCAAGTACCCAACAAAGATGAATGTATAAACAAAATGTGGAATATACATACAATGGAATATTATTCAGACTTAAAAAGGAAGGAAATTCTAACACATGCTACAACATGAAAGAAGCTTGAATACATTATACTAAGTGAAATAAGCCAGGTACAGGGAATTCCCTGGCGGCCCGGTGGTTAGGACTCTGAAGCTTCCACTGCAGGGGGCATGGGTTTGATCTGCCCCGCGGTACGGCAAAAGAGAAAAGAAAAAGAAAAAACGATGACACAAAGAAAAGATTGATAAATATGAGAATAAAAAAGTAATATATATGGGGGCTTCCCTGGTGGCGCAGTGGTTGAGAGGACGCCTGCCAATGCAGGGGACACGGGTTCATGCCCCAGTCTGGGAAGATCCCACATGCCGCGGAGCGGCTGGGCCCATGAGCTATGGCCGCTGAGCCTGCACGTCCGGAGCCTGTGCTCCGCAATGGGAGAGGCCACAGCAGTGAGAGGCCCGCATAATGCAAAAAAAAAATATATATATATATATATACAAAAAAGAAGTAAGCCAGGCAAAAAAGGTCAAATTCTGTATCATTCTACTTATATAAGGTATTTAAATTAGTCAAATTCATAGAGATAGAAAGTAGAATGGTGGTTGTCAGGTACTGGGGGCGGTAGGAATGAGGAGTTATTATTTAATGGGTATGGCGTTTCAGTGTGGAAAGATTATGAAGTTCTGGAGATGAACAGCAGGAATGATTGCATAATAATATGATTATACTAATACCACTGAACTGTACACTTAAAAATGGTTAAAATTATAAATTTTGTTATGTATATTTTACTACAAAAAAAGTCCAAAAGTAAATATTGAATCATTATTCATCTCTGATAAAAAAAATCAGAGGTGAAACATTCTAAACATCTTCCTAAGTGTAAGCCAAATTATTGTTAGAGTCAAAGCATTGAACATACATGCTGTTTTCTGTATGACATAGTAAATAATCTGAAGAAACATGTCTTGCTTCTGAGTTATAGGATAACTACTATTATTATTTATTACTATTTTATCTTAAAATAATGAGATAAAAAGATTAAGTTTCTTGGGTTAATAATGTAGGTGTCTAAACAAACATAAATTGTATTTCTTCTTCTAACAGAAAAGAGTTGTAGAAAAATCTGAATATAAAGGTTAAGGAGAATAAAATGCATGAATCCAGCATTGTTAACACCTTAAGGATATATCTCCCCCTCCAAACTCTCTATGAGAAAAATATATGTATGAAATATGCATATACATATAAGGAATTTACATACATATATAAAGTTCATTATATATATATGAGGAGCACATGCATACACACACACACACACACAGAATTTCAATTGTGCAAGATGAAATGAGTTCTAGAGATTGATTGCACAACAATCTGAATGTATTTAACACTACTGAAGGGTATACTAAAAGTGACTAAGATGGTTTTATGTTGTCACAATTTAAAATTTAAAAATCATAATAAATACATTTTAAAATATGTTTTCTGTGGAAAATGAGTTTTAAAAATCATTGCAAAAATATGTGAGAATATACTTACAAAAAAAAGAGTCAATGATAGGCCTTGAATTCATATTAATATTATAAATTAAAATCTATAGGAAAGAAATTTCATTCAGTTATTTCCTAAAACTAAACACCTTTTATTGGTAAATTCAAAGTAATTTTACCAAGTAAAAATTAATTACCTTTTTTTATTTGTTTAATTCAAAGTAAAATATTCTTGATAATTATATTAAAATTGGCAGCATTTTATGTTATACATTATAACCTGGACTGAAGAGCATAAATTCAAGTACCTGGAGTATTCAAGAAAGCTGAAATATTAATTCTTCAAAGATTCCATCAATAGATCCAGTGATAAGGCAAAAGACATGGAAGATGTATTAAGTTTCTTTAAACATGTGAACCCTGACTTTGAAAAAAAAATCCAATAGGATTAGCAAACTATATTTTGTTCTTCCAAAATAAATGAGTTTCTCATTTATCTTTTATATTCAAACACTAAAGATAAGAGCTTCAGCCCAGTTATCTATTCATGAATTATTACTGATTTCCATGAAAATAGAGTACTTATAAATGACTTGAGAAAAGTATAATACTAATCCTATTAGAACTGACATCTTTGATTCAAGAGAGTTTGATTTTATTATAAACAACAAACTGTTTTTTCAGAAAGTGCTATTTAAAAAAATTGTTAAACTACTTAAAAGTATTTTTAAATCAGTGTTAAGTAGTTTATGAGGTAGGTAAACACAATTTAAGAGATCATTTAAACATTTGATATATTTCTGGGTACAAATAAAGCAGTTGAAATAGTTTATATATCAATAAGGCTTGTGTTAGATGTAAGTTTTGAAGTCAGTTACGAAAGCTATTAAACAATATTTTTAACTCTAAAATGACAATTATAGCATATGTCATCAGATTTGTTGTCAAAACACTGAACATTCTAGTGTAAATCTTAAAAATTTAATATTTTTATGATCCATGTTTGTTCATGATTCAAAAAATATTTGAGCCAATTTTCAAAGTTAAAAAAGTACAAGTGTATAAGAGAACACTATGAACTTCATGTAGACAAAAATAATACAATTTCAAATAAAACTATGCCAAGGCCATGCTCAAGGCCAAAAGACACTTAGGATGATTTCTTGTTATTATAGAAAAGAAATTTTGGGGAATATGCAGAGGCTTATTTTACTATAGAGAGTGGAAAAAATGTTAAAATTATACACCAATAGCCAACTTTATTGGATCTTCTCCCAGAGTGGTGAGAGAGCTGAGTGTTATAATCATGAAAACAATATATCCTTCCCTATTGTGAAATGACTGAATGAAGAGCTTCTACACAATTATTTCATAGTATTTTCTAATTTGGGGGCCTCTTTTTAAGGCTCCAGTGAAATCTGGGACATGTGATATCTTTTGGGGGGGTGTATCTTAATATCATATAAATTTAAATTTATGGAAGAACTTTAGAGATCATGTACTTCAATTCCTTCTTATTTCCTACTTCGTTGTCTTCCCCAAAGTCAGTGATAGAAAATTTAGAACAAATATTTTTAGTTTAGTATTCATTCCACCATACCATACTATGCCTTCATCTATGGAAAAACCTGGGAATATCAATATCTTTACATAGCATTTTCCAGCCAAAATTTTAATAATTATATTGAATCACTGTGTTAGGCACTCCAGGTAATAAAGAAAAATACTAACTATTCCTATAAGATCTTAGAAACAATTCAGTAGGAAAGCATAAAATTGATCAAATGAGAAAAAATTATATACAAGGCAAAGCATGATATGACATAAGAGAGTTATAAACAGAGAACAATTAAGAATTCATAGCAGGGATTTAGTAGTCAACAAATATATTATGGAGGAGCAAATCTGATGAGAAACTAAAGTTATTTCATAACAATAGTTGGCTATATCCTACTTAAAAGAGCACGGTCAAACCTATTCTTCAGCAACGGTGGAGTGAACAATCATTGTATATTAGGGAAAGTCTCATTCAACCTCTTGAAAATAGCCATTCAAAACACACAAGGGCATGGTAACTATTCCCGCTCTCCGCAATTAGAGAAAGCCCGTGCACAGCAATGAAGACCCAATGCAGCCAAAAATAAAATAATAAAAATAATAATTAAAAAAAACTTTTAAATGCTTCTAGTTCTCTAGCATATTTTCAAAATTCAACAGACTATGAACAATATAAAAAGGCCTTTAGAAAGTAATCCAAGAGTTCTCAAATGTGGAAGCTATCTTTAGAAGCCATACAAGTGGATACACCAGTGACCCTAGACGACACTTTGCAGTTTTCACAACAGTATGAACTTTGAATGAAATATGCCAAACCTGGAATTACAACGTCAATTTTAAAAGATATGAAATAAAAAGGGTTATCAAAAAAGGAGTTTATGCTCTCCAGTTAGGCTCTAAGCACCACTAATCCTTCATTTTAACTATGAATACACTACCAAGATATCATTTTAAATGGTTTAATATGATTACAGGAAGTTTTAATCATTATCCCAATAATTTCAAATACAATTTTATTGGAAAAATATACCAAGTCTATCATTAGCTGAAATTTGCCTAAACATCCTATTTAACAATGTGCTTTCAAAGAATAAATATTTGATATTTTTTGAAACATAAATAAATACTGATGTAGCCATAGTAAGAAAACTGGGAAGGTAGCCCCACACTCAAAAGCCACCTTACAGATATCTAGAACATATGGATATTGCTTAATTTGTCACTAATGTATGCAAAGCATTCAAAGTATTAAAACTGCAAAATTATTTTCTAATTTTATTAAAAAATGGGAGATTCTGTATATATATATATATAAAACATAATATAAACTTTATATTTTAGAACAATTTTAAATTTATAGAAAATTTGTGAAGATTTTACAGAGACTTCCCATATACCCTCTCAACTAATTTCACTATTACTAAAATCTTATATTAGTATGGCATACTCACCAAAATTATTAAGAAACCAATACTGATACATTAACTAAATTATATAATATATTTACATTTCTTTAGTTTTTACCTAATTTTCTTTTCTTGTTTTAGGATCCCATCTAGGATACCACATTTCACATGCTATTCATGTCTCTTTAGGCTGCTCTTGATTGTGACACTTTCTTAGATTTTCTTTGATTTTGATAATCTTGACAGTTTTGAGGAGTACTGGTCAGGTATTTTGAACAACATCCCTTAATTGGGATTTGTCTAATGTTTTTTCTCATGATTATCCTTGGCTTATTGGTTTCTCATGAAAGACCACAGGGGGAAAGTGCCATTTTTATCCTTTCAGATCAAGAGTGCATACGATAGACATGACTTATCACTGTTGATGTTAACCTTGATCAACTGGCAGAAGTAGTGTTAGTCAAGTTTCTTCACTACAAGGTTAATATTTTTTAATAAAGTTTCTTGTCATATTGTACTCTTTGGAATTAAGTTACTATGGGGATGAGGAATTATTCTTCCCCACCTTGAAGGTAGAGCATATAAATTATCTGGAAATTTTCTGCATAGATTTGTCTCTTCTCTGCTTATTTAGCTAATCATTTATATCAGTATGGACTCATAAATATTTATTTTAAACTTTAGGTTATAATCCAATACTACTTTATTTTGTTGTTCAAATTGTTCAGCTTTGGACACTGGGAGCATTTTAGTAGGCTCCTGTGTCTTTCTGTCATACGCCCATCATTGTGGATTTTTCTTGGAGAACTTATTTTCTGAGGCTGTAAAATGCCCTAGACTAATGTGTATATTTCCTACCCCATCCTACAATCAGCCATTTTCCCAAGGATTCCTCATTCTTTTTATTGAGAATGGTAGTAAGAAACCAATATCTGGATGCTAGGGCTGCTCACTGTTACTGGGGTGTTCTTGTTTCTTAGCTCTCTGAAGTGGTAAAGTAAGGAAATATACGTGTATCTACTAACTCATGTATAAACACATATTGATAAATGTTTCTATATGTAACAATCTGTGTCTACATTAGCTGCAGATGGCTTTATATTCCTTTCTATTACCTTACTCTACCCCTCTTTCACCTGCTCCAAGTAAGCAGATGTTTGCTTTCTCTCCAACTCCAGTCATGATAATCTTGGCACCTACAATCAGCCACCCATTAATTTAATTGTTTACGTCCATTATACACGTGTTGTGGTATCAGAATTGTTAACATGCACTCCCTACAGAAACAAATTTATCATCTAAAGTACAGGCTTATATACAGATTCTAATCACCTCCAAAGTTAATTAGGTCAGCATCTTTTTCCTCCACCCCTCTTTCTGTGAGATTATTACATGTATTTGTAATGAGTTAGAGTGTTTGTCACTTTCTCATTCCATCCTGGGTGACTGACCTCCCCAACAAATTTTATGCTTGCATATAGTAGGGTTCACTCTGTGCAGTAAATTTCTATGTGTTTTGGCAAATATATAGTAACATGTATTCACGATTAAATTATTATTAAAACATAGCTTAACTGTCCTAAAAATAATCCTGTGTTTCATCTATTCAACTCTCTAGTTACCCTGAAAACCAAGAAACTACTGATGTTCTACAGTCTATAATTTTGCCTTTTCCAGAATGTCAAATAATTAGAATCATAGACCATGTATCCTTTTATTACTAGCATCTTTTAATTAGCAATATGCATTTAAAATTCACCCATGTCTTTTCATCATTTAACAGCTCATTCCTATCACTGAATAATATTCGATTATATTGAGGCACCCATATTCTGTTTGTCCATTCAAACCTGTTAGAGGACATATTGGTTGCTTCCAGTTTGTGTTGATTATGAATAACACTTCTTTAAAGATTCACCTAATAGTTTTCTTGGGATGTAGTTTTTCAATTCAGCTGGGTAAATACCAAGAAGTGTGATTGATGGATTATATAATAAAATTATGCTTAGCTTTGTAAGAAACTGTAGAACAGTCTTCCAAAGTGGCCACTAGCAATGAATGATGAGTTTCTGTTGTTTTCATCCTCACCAGTATTTGTAAGTTTTTTGGATTTTTGCCATCCTAATAGGTGTGTGGTAGTTTCTCATTGCTGTTTTAATTAGCAATGCCCAAATGACAAATGATATTAAGCATCTTCTGATGTGCTTGTTCACCACCTGTATATCTTCTTTGCTGACGTGTCTGTTCAGATCTTTTGCCTATTTTTAAATCTGGCTGTGTGTTTTCTTATTGTGGATTTTTAGGAGTTCTTTACATATTTTGGCTACAAATTATCAGATATGTGTTTTGAAAATACTTCCTCCCAGCATTTCCTTCGTTGTTTTATTATTTTGTGTCTTCCTCAGAGCAGGTATGTATTTAATATTAATAAAGAACAACTTGTCATTTTTTTCTTCCACAGATTATGCTTTGGTGTTATAAGCTGAAATCTCATAAATGAACCAAAGTTCATGTAGATTTTCTCCTGTATATCTTTTATCTTATAGACTATGTTTTTTCTTACCTTTTAGCATACCCTGTAATATTTTGGTAGAATACAGATATGATATATGGGGTAATAGGAACTGAGGCAACTAGGCCTTTAATATCAAGTTCTATGTTTCTCTACTCCTGCCAAAGTCACAAGAGGATTTTTATGGGTTATTCACCATGAGAAACTGGTGACATTCCTGGGAGTAAAAGCCATAAATCCTGCCTCCCAAGACTGTGGTTCCCAGGAGTTTCTCACAACTCAAGCTTGCTTACCTTCAGCCTCCAACAGCTCACCACAATTGCCATTTGCAGGTTCCTAGCACTTATAGCTCCAATGGCTTCTGGTGCAGGGAAGCCCACCTTGGCTATGATTCTCAACGTTTACTCTCTTTTCAGATTTCAGGGTAGTGGTTTCCCCTGCAACCTCATTTATCTGACGATTCAAGAAAAGTTCTTCATTTTCATTTTGTTCAGTTGTTGTTGTTGTTGTTACAGGGACACGAGTGACAACTTTTAAGCTCTTTGCATGTTGGAGCTGAAACCAGAACTTCTTTCTGTTCTCTTTAAGTCATGTCATTAAATACATGTTTTAGATTTCAGACTTTAGAATAGTTGCTAGAACACAATGTCAGAATAAAATCTCTCTTTACTGAGATTTTTAAAATGTATGACAGAATATGAAGCAAGCTCATCATAAGAGATGAAATAATAAGAGAAAGAATGGTTACAAATTCTAAGAATGTGATTTGAATTTACAATAAACTTATATTTGCTGATAACTTTTCTATGCACTGTAAGTTATACTGTTTCAACTGTCAATCATTATTTTTGTTTTATTTTCTCATGTTAAAATAAAACATATAACCTATAGAGTAAAATAGACATTAGTCTGTTAAAGAAAATGGTTTCAAAAAGAAGTTCAGAGAGTGACATGGACTTGTATACACTACCAAATGTAAAACAGATAGCTAGTGGGAAGCAACCGCATAGCACAGGGAGATCAGCTCGGTGCTTTGTGACCACCTAGAGGGGTGGGATAGGGAGGATGGGAGGGAGACGCAAGAGGGAGGAGATATGGGGATATTACAAAAAAAAAAAATTAGAAGTTCAGTCATTTTTTATTTTGGACTGTTTAAAAAACTGTATTAATATGTAATTCTACATATATACTATAACTATCTGCTAAACAAATTAAATAAGATGCAAAAAGCATGGTCATTTTAAGGAAGTACACATGGAACCATCAGACATGCACATTTTACACACTTCCCTTCAAGTTATAGTCTATGCAGAGGTATAGTCATCAGTCAGCAACAGCAGGCACTAGCACAGTGTACTGTACATAGTTGGTGCATAATATTTGTTAAAATACTCTAAGATACTAGTATTATTTGCTACCATCATCACTAACAATGAGAATGTTATGCCAAAAAAAAGTCTCAGGAAATAAGTTATTGTCGCTAAAATAAAGTTCCTATCTAATATCACCTTTTATTATTTATATGTATATTGAGTGACAACTATGTTCCATGTAATAGGTTATGCACAAAGCTTACAACACTAAATAAGACAGAAATAATCCGTGCTCATGCAGAGCTTATACTCCAGTGTACACAAATTCTCTTCTTATCTAATATTGGCCTTCTTCAAATTGCAAAAAGTTGTTTACAACTATTTCTAGCATCCAGTCATTCTCAGGAAGAAATATGAGGGGGATGTCAACCTTGTCTCCAGTCCATCTTTCCATAAATGTGCATAGTAAAGGTTTCGGAACTAAGATGTTCAATTCTTGAATGGCTAAAGCAGAATATAACCACTATTTTTATGGCTGCAAATAATAAGGCAGTTTTGCTTTGTATTTAAAAGATAATGTTTTCACTAATAAGGACTGCCACACCCCAAATAAAAATGAAAGTTCACTAAAACCTCTAACGCAAGTGAAGAGAGATGAGTACAGTCTAAATGGTATCCCATGCATTTGTTTTTGCACTCTATACATGTAAAGGAATTTTGTGCTTTGGGTTTGTGGTGACCTTCTAGGTCCTAAATGGGATGGGGAGCCTAGTGCCTTGAAATAGCCATATTTTCGGAGTTTGAAACTGAGGAGTAACTGCTAACCACAACATTTAGTGAAATAATAGATTTGTACTAAGGAAAGCAAATTCAAAGAGACCACACAAAAAGACTGGATTAAGATGGAAAGAGGAGTTTCCAAGTGCAGAGAAGATGGGCTAGTCTGTAGTACTTTCTTCTTATTCTCCTGCTTACCACCTCCAGCCCGAATGCATGGAAGTTTTAAAGGAGTAAACAGTAACTAATCCTCACTCATTTTCCACACTCATTCTGAAGCAACTGCATAATAATCTTTTTAAATCCTTGACATTACTTGATTATGCAGTTTAATTAGCACACCACTCATCACTGAGTATTAGAGGTTTTTCATCTCATATCTCATACCACTTTTCAAATCACATCTTCTCTGAATGCCCTAATTTTTAATAACAATCCATTAAGCATAATGTTCATCATTTATGGAAAAAATCATTATTTATTTTAAAAGTATATTACTTTTCAGTTTCATCAGAATCCTCTTTCAAAATTTGATATTGTGCTGCTCAAAAATAGATTTTTATTTAAAAAATCAATGTATTTATTGCATGTGATGTTTTTGATAATTATATGTGACTCCATCTAGGTTGCTTTAAATGATTATCATTTTAAATACATAAGGCAATTTTCACAGGTCACAAGATTATGAAATTTGTTGAAACATTTTAAGATCACATACCAGAAATAATTATATTTCTAGTAAGTACTAGATTTTACATAGAAAGAACTTATATTATACAGAAGCATATATTACCTGTATGAGAATAACCATCAATATCATATGTGTACATGTGGGGGTGCATTTACATATACTTATGCATATATATATATATATATCAAATTCAATATATCATATATTAACTATGATTTGGCCTATGACTTCAGTATCCATCTCTAGTTAATTTAAAAAAAGGAATTCTAAAATGTTTCTCTTTTACTTAAGTAGGTAAAAAACACCTCCTATATGTAAAATTGATACCCAGATTATTTTTATCACTTATACTCCAGGTTGTTTCTGAAAGGAACTTTCCATCAGATATAATGTTGCATTTTTGTGGTAAGTTTAATTTATATTTTAAATCATTACTCTTTTTTCAAACCAAATGTTACTGTTGTATGTTTGTCCTTGTGCATTTTGCTAAGTATACCTCTGCTGCTACAAAATAAATATTATTTCTTTTACAATCTGGTTCATTAATTTTTAAGGATATGTTAAGGGGTACCAAATACTTACATCCCATATTGTCATACTTTATAAACTATAAAGCTTTCTCCCTTAGAACTACTTTAATTAAAACCATTTAAAAAGTATGTGTTGGTGGGAAGGACGCTAATAAAAGCTCTTTTTGTGCTTGATTCTGAGCTTTGGAGACATTTTTTTCTACTTTTTACTTATGAGAGAAGGCTGCATTGCCCTTTCTGGACTAGGTCTGTGTTGACAAACTGCAATTAGTTGCTTTTGCTAGCAGGGCTTCTAACAGCTTACAGAAACATCGAAGAGTACAAGGTGAGAAATGTGGTGTTACAAAATTAGATTCACAGAGTAATGGAGATACGCTGTGTTCAAAAGCGTTTTTAAACAAGTTATACCCCATGAAAATACTCCCTTATTAAACATAATTCATAGCAATTTTGTAAGTTTTCACAACCACAAAATATTGGCAATGATACCAAAATGAAAAATTCAATCACCCAAATCGTATAACTATACTATACATGCTTGTTGTAAACACAATCCTGCTACTACTGTGCAAGGGAACAGCTACACAGATGGGAGCCAGCATAGTGTAAGAGCCCCATTTTTTCTACTTAGTAAAATGGCATATAGTATATGAATCTTTTTGAATTATGGTTTCCTCAGGGTATATGCCCAGTAGTGGGATTGCTGGGTCGTATGGTAATTCTATTTGTAGTTTTTTAAGGAACCTCCATACCATTTTCCATAGTGGCTGTATCAATTTACATTCCCACCAGCAGTGCAAGAGTGTTCCCTTTTCTCCACACCCTCTCCAGCATTTATTGTTTCTAGATTTTTTGATGATGGTCATTCTGACTGGTGTGAGATGATATCTCATTGTAGTTTTGATTTGCATTTCTCTAATGATTAATGATGTTGAGCATTCTTTCATGTGTTTATTGGCAATCTGTATATCTTCTTTGGAGAAATGTCTATTTAGGTCTTCTGTCCAATTTTGGATTGGATTGTTTGTTTTTTTGTTTTTGAGCTGCATGAGCTGCTTGTAAATTTTGGAGATTAATCCTTTGTCAGTTGCTTCATTTGTTAATATTTTCTCCCATTCTGAGGGTTATCTTTTGGTCTTGTTTATGGTTTCCTTTGCTGTGCAAAAGCTTTGAAGTTTCATTAGGTTCCATTTGTTTATTTTTGTTTTTATTTCCATTTCTCTAGGAGGTGGGTCAAAAAGGATCTTGCTGTGATTTATGTCATAGAGTGTTCTGCCTATGTTTTCCTCTAAGAGTTTGATAGTTTCTGGCCTTAAATTCATTGCAGCTCTATTTACAATAGCCAGGAGATGGAAGCAACCTAAGTGTCCATCATTGGATGAATGGATAAAGAAGATGTGGCACATATTTACAATGGAATATTACTCAGCCATAAAAAGAAACAAAATTGAGTTATTTGTAGTGAGGTGGATGGACCTAGAGTCTGTCATACAGAGTGAAGTAAGTCAGAAAGAGAAAAACAAATACCATATGCTAACACATATATATGGAATCTAAGGGAAAAAAAAAGGTCATGAAGAACCTAGGGGTAAATGGGAATAAAGACACAGACCTACTAGAGAATGGACTTGAGGATATGGGTAGGGGGAAGGGTAAGCTGTGACAAAGTGAGAGAGTGGCATGGACATATATACACTACCAAACGTAAAATAGATAGCTAGTGGGAAGCAGCCGCATGGCACAGGGAGATCAGCTCAGTGCTTTGTGACCACCTAGAGGTGTGGGATAGGGAGGGTGGGAGAGAGGGAGACGCAAGAGGGAAGAGATATGGGAACATATGTATATGTATAACTGATTCACTTTGTTATAAAGCAGAAAATAACACACCATTGTAAAGCAATTATACTCCAATAAAGATGTTAAAATAAATAAAACTAAGATAAAATAAATATTATGAAATAAAAAAATGGCATATAGTTTTACCCTTTGAAAGTATTCTTGTTCGGCACTGCAGGCATATAGCGTACATGTTTTCTAACAATTGTTGTTCTCGTATCAGTCTAAGAAAATAACACTGAAGGACCGTGTGCATGTGTGTGCGTGTTTTTTCTCATACTCAATAGTTTTTAATAGGCAAATCACATATCCAGAAGGATTCTTTAGCACTTGTAGAACAATTTTACTGGTAGAACATGTAATATTTTGAAAATTGTTTCCTCTATTCTCCACCATAACTGTCACCCACAAAGCCCAGCTCACTTCTTTCATGAAAGTCAGCATAACATATTTTTTGTGCGAGTTCACATAGCAGTTTCCTCAAACAATGTGTTAGTCCATCTGATTTACCCTGCTTCCATTTCTAGTAATGTCTTTACAACCCATGTCAGATTTCTAGACCCAAATTTATTCATTTTTATAGAGCAATTTTAGCTAAACCATTATCTTTTAGACTATTTCACTAAAGAAAAAAATATGAAAATGTTAGAGGATTTTATGCTAGATATCCACACATGAATAAGAATAATCACGCATTTCCAAAGTTACAATAAAAACTTGTTTATAATAAAACTTGAATATTTCTTAAATCAAAATGACATCTTTCTATGTCTCAAGAAAAATAATGGATATATGGTTCCCTTTATTAATATGAATAAATGATAACTAGTGTTAAAAGTGCTTTTTGCTCAGATGCTCTTATAGATTAAATATATCTAATTATTTTAATTTTTAAATTTTGAGGCAAGCATTTTGTGTTTGCAACTGTATCTATGCTTAACTCTTATGTGCCTATATACCAATATATACCACTAGTCCTTGCACTTAGTACACACTCAATAGCTATAAATTAACTATAAGAGAATGTTTATATAACTTCATATGTTTTTATTTGACATATATTTTATATTTAAGTACTATTTAATACTAAGTATATTTATTTTAAACTATATTTGAAATTTTATTAAAAAATTGATATGTGAATTTATAGCTAAAATGTTAGATATATTAACTAAGTATAATTTATTAAATTTATATAAATTTATATATTCATGCAATATATAAGCAAATATATATTATTGTATGAGAAATTACCAAATGTAAATAAAGTTTTAAAAAATAATATGTGGGACTTCCCTGGCGGTCCAGTGGTTAATAAGACTTCACCTTCCAAAGTAGGGGGTGTGGGTTCGATCCCTGGTTTGGGGAGTTAAGATCCCACATGCCTCACAGCCAAAAAACCAAAACATAAAATAGAGGCAATATTGTAACAAATTCAGTAAAGACTTTAAAAATGGTCCGACTCAAAAAAAATATTAAAAAAAAAATAATACGTACCAAACATACAAAGACTATATTAAAATGTTCATGTACACTGTTGAAAGTGATAAAATAAAGTCTTATGAAAGTAACATTATAGTGGTATCCAGGCCAGGAAACAGATTACTACACCTCAAAACACACTATTGTTCTTCCTAAATCTCATCTCCCTCCTATCCAGCAGAGGTAAAGATATACATTAATGTTCTGCAAATTGTATTTTCTTTTCAAAATATGAGCACCATTAAACAATATACTACTTTGTTTTGCATATTTTTGTATCTTATATAAATGGAATCTGTATGTATGTTTCTATGACTTCTTTCTTTTATTCATATGTATGTAGCTGTAATTTATTTTTATTGTTAAAAAGTAGTCCATTGTATGAATTAATGACAAATTATTCATTCTACTCTAAATGGATAGTTAAATAGTTTCAAGTTTAGAACTATGACAAACCACAAATATGCTGACATTTACATTCATTATATATATGTATATACACACACACACACATATATACATACATATATCTGGTGCAGAGGTATAGGGGATTTTCTGGGTCAAATATTTAGCAGTAGAATCTCTAGGTTTTAAGATAAGTGTGTTCAGTTTTCCATAGTAATTGTACCAACTAACACTCCACCTGCAGTGACTGAAAGTGCTTGCTGTTCCACACGCACTGTTACCAATGTCTGTTTTCTAAAAGATGCTCATTTGGTGAGTAGAAAATAGTACCTTCTTTTAACACAGGTTTTACTCTACATTACCCTGATCACCCTACATTACCTATGATTACATATATATGTGTGTGCAGACATACACACACATCTTTCTCTTTCAAAGTTTATAGGTGACTTGTGCTTCTTCTTCTTTGAAATTTTTTTCATTATTTTTCTAGTGTTTGTTTTCTTTTCGTATTGATTCATAAAAATTCTTTTTATATTCTGTAAAGTAACAAATCCTTCAACAGTTAAATGTGTTCCAGAAGAGTTTATGGCATTTTTTCACTTCCCTTAGGTTTTTTTAATAAATAGAAGTTTGCAGTGTCAGATGATTTATGAATATTTTTTACTTTTAGTTTTTATCCTGTACAAAGAAATCCTTGTAAACATTATGAATATGGCTTCTTGTATTTTATTTTGAGCAATTATTACACTTACACATTTACATATTTTCTTTAAAATTTTAAATGTATTTTGTGTGAGTTAAGGATCCAATTTCATTTTTTCCCTATGCATTTACCAGACAATTGTAACAGCAACAATAAAAAAGAAATGGTGATTTTTCTCTTTTCACTTCCATCTTTGTCTTATCAAGCAACCAAAAAGGCACTCTTTTAAGTATCACTTGGTTATTTTTAAACATTTGCACTGAAATTTTTGAACTGCCGTGTCAAACACTACAAAATACATTTGTGATTTTAATTCAATTGCATTGAATCTATAGATCAATTTGGAGAGAATTATAATATGCTATATATTAAGTTTTTTTATTTAACTGAATAGTGTATCTCTATATTCAGAATATCCTCTTTCATATCTTTTATAAAATCTTAAAATTTTATCCATAAAGTTTTTGTACATTTCTGCTTATTTATTCCTTATCACTATGTATTATTTTAATATTGTATCATATGAGGTAAATAGAATTTATGCCTAAAAAGGGCATGCTGCTGCTTCTTTTTGAACAATCTTATGGGTGTTAAGTCAATAGCTAAGTTGGATTTGAGGTTTTGTGGTTGATATAGGCTCTTCAGTTCACCTTAGTCTCCAAATTTCTCTAGCAGATAGCTGATGTACTTTTGTGTTTTATATTGGGAGTGGGTTGCTAGAAGGTTTTTCTCAGCATTTCTGCTCTATTTTCAGCAGTCCCTGTATAAAGAGGATCTCTCTTCATGTTCTTGTCCCATCCCTAGTACTGGAATGCTATTGATGACAGAGGGATTTTTCAATTCTCCTATTTTAACTTCAATCTTAGGTAGGCCCTGTACACCTGGGCCTAGATGGTTTAATTTAGGTATGATGATATTCTAGCTCATTCTCTTAATCTTTATTTAGTAGGCTGTTCATAGTAGAAACTCAGTAATTTTTCACTAACAAATATGAAACTATTAACACTAGTTTTTATAAAACTGTAAACATTTCCAGGAGAAAAGCCTTTTTTGAGACAATTATCATTTAAAAAATTATCTTCCCCAAAGAAATCTCAAAATTTATTAAAGAATCCAAATTTCAACATATTTGTGTGTGTGTATATATATATGTGTGTGTACATATATATATATATATATATAAACTTAACATTTTCAATTTCCTTTACCTAATATCATCTTCACTAGCATAGGAAATAAAGGTATAGAACTTTCCACAAAGAATATGACATCCAAAACACATTCCTTTGGGTATAAAGTTATATATTCTCGTTTCAAGAAATCAGTCTCAAACACAATAAACATAAACTAGGAAAGACAACATTTAGATGAAAAAAAATGCTGTGCCTAATTTATCTATAAATGACTATTCTACATATAATAAAACTTGATTTGAATACTTAGGAATTAGAATCAAATACTCATGTTCTGTATTCATATAAGCTTTTAAAGGATAATTATCTGCACTATTGTCTAATTAGAAATTTAAAGATACTCTACTTCATAATATGGTTGAATGTAGTACAGCCAAATGAGCCCTCATTAAATCCAAGAACGATCAAAGTATTTTAAGTTCTAGACATAGTTAAGTGAATATTGAACTAATTATTCCTTCAAATAAAATCCAAAAGGATCTATAAAACACTCTAAATACCTTCTCTTTTTCCATTATCCACTTGAAGCTTGGAAAATGTTTCACATTTAGTCATATAGTAGTAAGCAATAAGCTACTCTTTAGAATTCAATGAGATAAGCAGTTGTTACTTAAAAGGATTTAATTAATTTTAATGTGATTTATTAATTGATAAGCTGTAGAACTAAGATATATGGCTTCCTAAAGTTCCAAAGAAGGTCATTTTCAAGTCTACATTTTTTTGTCCTTTAAAAACTTTAATAATAACATCACCAACAAAACCTACACTAACTGTTATAGCAAAAATTTATTGACTCCTTCCTCCATGACAGACAGTTTCAATTTTAAAACATATCACATATTATCAAAGTACCACATCTTGCTCTTTACTGATTATGATCAAATTACATGGAGTAATTTGGCTAAAGTTGCAAAGTTTGTTAGCGATAAGGCAGCATTCGAACTTCGGCAGCCTGATTCTAAAGTCTTAGACATTAATCATCGTATTCTATGGGATCTGAACCACTGTTCAGCTTTTGAAATAGGAACTCATACATGCTATATCCTTAATGTTCAAAATTAAACGTTTTTATGAAGGTTAGAACAACTTATAATTAATGAGGGCCATCAGTATGGCAATATAAGTGACTTTCACCAATCATAACCATCCACTGCCCTAGTCCCAGATAAGAAAATGCTTTCTGAGGAACTTTGTTATGAATATTTAAGATAAAAATCACTTTTTCATTTTTATAGCTTTGCACTGTAAAACCCTTATGCTCCATCATAATCTTATCACATTCTCTTTACCACAATACTGTGGGAGTCAATATATACTGTGACTTGTCCAAGGTCATAAGCTGATAAGTAAGAAATCAGAAACAAAAAATGGGACCTTATCACAAACCCCATGGTCTCTTCACTCCACCACACTGTTTCTTCCATGTGTGCAAATTTGCAACAGTATTTTTACTTCATAGTCACCATCAAAATTAGTCACATTTTTAGTGCATTTCAGTCAAGAAATTTTTTAGTCATCAGTCAAAAAGAAAAGGTAGAGAAATGTGACAAAAAACAATATGAAATTAATAGTATAATATAGCCAACTCAAGAAATATTTAAATAAAGAAAAATGACTGAGGTAGAAGGCAAAGTGTAAAATGACTTCAAGGCATTGGCTTGGAAGATAGTGACACTGTGATGATGTTGATTAAACTAATAAGAAAAATCAAATTGGTGATTCTAACCACAGCTTCATGAATAATCCAACATAATGGCTAAAATAATCTCATCTGAGTTAGGGCACACGTGGGGGAGGTTTGCATGTGTATACGTGTGTGTGTGTGAGAGTGAGAGAGAGATTAGAATGCAAGTATATATTATACTAAGGAAAAATATCCAATTATTAAACTAAGATATAGTGTAGAATTTCTTTTTAAAAGACAAACAAAAATTAAACTATTGGATGTTCTTAATGCATCTAGCAATTTAACTCACAACAGTTTAATTTGTCAAATTTAGGAAGGCCTTCTGAGGCTATTTTGGTCAAGATTCAATACATGCTATAAAATGAATAATCTTCTTGGTACGTTAAACTCTGACATAAATGTGGATTTTAGCAAAAATGACATATCTGCCTTTAGTGTAAAAAGAGAATATTATCATAGCACAATAAAAGTCCCATACAATAAGAGGAGGTCAGGGTTCAAATAATTTTAAACCCAAAGCTATGCTTATTTGGGCATCCCTTGCTATCAAATGTTTTTAAAAATTCCAATAAAATTGCAGAATTAAATATAG
The DNA here is from genome assembly GCF_964270905.1 of Leucopleurus acutus. NCBI lineage: Eukaryota > Metazoa > Chordata > Mammalia > Artiodactyla > Delphinidae > Leucopleurus > Leucopleurus acutus. The sequence goes on from NC_139152.1 coordinate 71,110,701, forward strand.
CTTTTCCAAATCTCTCTATCAGGTAAGGGCAAATAAAGAAACATTTTCCTTTCTTCTTTTTCTGTTCTACTTCACTTTAAACTTTGATGTGTCTACATAGTTAACAAAGCTATAGGTTCTTTCTTCCCTTTTCACCTTGTTATTTTCAATTCCATTTCCATCTTATATCCTTTATGGGGTAGCTCTTACTAAAATTTTCAATTGCTACATGTAGTTCTTTATTTGATATGTTTCCCCATCTAGAAAAAAGCAAAGTAGTTCTCATTAATATTCAATATGCCTAGTATATTCACAAACATATTTTGAAGAAATTAATAAATTCATTTTAATATTTCCATTCACCTGTAAAAGATTATGTAGGAAGGTAGTAAAGTGTTCTGAATGATCAGGTCTTGACAGAAGCTCATGGTGCTTCAGAAAAATATGAGTGACAAAAAGAACCAAACAAGTGTCAGAACCCTTACATTGCCTTCACTGTAGACAGAACACAATGGAGAGCTGAGCATTCTCTCCACTCTCCATGCTAACTTAGGTAACTATTTCTTCCTATGTTAATGGAGATGTAATTAAGATATACAGGGCACCTATTACTTTGTCAGACTGAAAACTCTAGTCCCCTGGGGTTTTAGCAAGGAGCAATTCAGCTTTTAGAAACAAACTCAACTCATGCCGTTAGTTTCTTCCAATGGTTAAATTTTAAAAACAGATGACTTGTTAACTAATGGGAATATTATCTTTAAAAACAAAGTTTTAATACAGTTAATTTGCTTTCACTATTAAAACCAAGATGTTATTATTAAAATAAAGTTTCCTCTTTAAAATAACTAATTGAATGATTCAATAAAAATCTAATCATAATTAAATTTTAAATAAAATGTTATAGTGACTTGAAAAATATATAGTGTTTAATTAGAATTCAATCAGTTCTGTGGTTGTTACCAGCCTGTCTATTCTATTCTTTCAAACAAGACTGGAAGTGGGTATATAAGTATTGAAGAACAAACATTTTCCTACAAATTCTGAGGAAATTAGGCCATTGCTTTTTGCTAAAATAATTGCAGAAAAAAGCTTGAGATGAAACTATCAATAATATTGGATGCTTTGTAAGTAACATCTGTTTCTTCCTAGATGCTCTTAACAAAGTGTTCTGTGTTTTTTAAATAAAAGGAAAAAAGGAACTGTGATCAGATATTAATCCTGTTTTCATTTATTTTGTCTGTAAGACAGATGTACAATAATCAAATGAACGTAACTCAGGTATATAATTAAAGGACTTGTAAGAAAATTTAAGTAGTATGAAAAAGTACCACATTGGGATTTATTTTTTGATATTCTAATGATATAAAACAGCATGTGCCACCTACAGAATAAATTCCAACTAGAGGGTATTGAGGAAAAAAATTATTTGATTCTCTATTATTCAGTGATTCTTTCAGAAATGAATATCTTTTCTAAGTAGCTAAGTAGCTTTTAAGAAATATATTTATGAAATTTTTTTACACATTTCCTTTGCAAGGAAGAACTCAGGAGAGGAAAAATAAGAAATATCCTTTCTGTCCTCTTTCTCCTGATCTATATTTTATTTCCTCTTTATGAGAGAAGTTGGACATTTAAAAGAAGTACTTATTATCCAGCATAAATGTGACAAAAAGGTTATGTAAGAGAAGATCTTTCCTTTTTTTCTCTGTGTGAAGGGATGCTGTGTTATTTCTCTACTTCTCACACCCATCATTGATCCCTTTACCATAAAAATGAGATATTCTATTCTTAGCTCACAAATTTTCTTGAAGGATAATCAGAGAGTAAAATCAAATTGGGTCTTTAAAATCTAGGTACTCTTCTACTAGAAAGGCCATCTAGCATTGCTATATTTTCTATTTTAATACCTCACAAAGGAATACCTTTATAGTTTGCTGATGAACTTTTCGTTGAAGTCCAAGATCACTTACAAAATTCATTAAGGCTTAATTTAAAAGAAGAAAAAATCCACTTTGGCCATATCACACAAATAAAAATATTGATTTACTTATAGCACTATATATATCTCCTCAGCTATAAAAGTCCAGCTGTTGTGATTCATTATTTATTGATAGTAAAATTCTTGCTCTTTAGAGATGTAAATTAGAGCAAATGAGTTACAGTTCTGGAGCAAGTTTTATGCACCTGAATTATTAAAGTCAGTGAAAGTGAACATAAATATTAATCCCAAAGTTGACTTTAAAGAAATGGTGTCTTAAACAATTCTTTCTTTTTGTCCTTAGTTTGCCATAACACATAATAAAGGAATCATGATTAATTAAGGCAGTGTACTGTAGTAGAATTAGAACTGGACTAAAAACTGAGAAAACTTGGTTTCTTATTATGGTTTTATCTGCAGCTAGTATTAGTTGTATGAGCACTGTTTTCTTCTGTAAACTGCCTGGACCCCAGGATGCTGCCCTTGTCATCACACTAAACATGTTCACTCCCTCATTCATTTAAATATTTGTTCAACAAATACTGACAGATTATTATCAGGTGCTTTTCTTGGCAGTGGGAAAAAATGGAGGGGTAAGGAGGCAAGACCAGAGACCCTGTAGTGCTTGTAAGTTCTCAGAAGTGACATAGACAATTTTAAAAACATTTGAACAAATAGAGAAAAATGTAAGGTAAAACAGAAGCACAAAATAGGTAGAAATTATAATCTAAGAGCTCTGGAAGACTTTCAAGAGAAGTATTTCTAATGAACTTTAAATTCAGGAGTGGGGAAGAAGAATCTACAGAACTAAAAAGACCAAAAATGCTGAGGTCTGGAAGGGAGAAAGAGCACAGTCCATGCACGGAACTAATATAAGATTATAAAGTCTACAGTGTAGAAAACATCAATTGTGAGCTTAACTAAAAATTTAAATTTCCCCCTGATAAACCCAGGCTATTAGAGACATTAAAACACTCCCCTAAGGGACCTCCCTGGTGGTCCAGTGGTTAAGACTCCGAACTCCCAATGCAGGGGGCCCGGGTTCGATCCCTGGTCAGGGAGCTAGGTCCTGCACACTGCAACTAAGACCCTGTGCAGCCTAAATAATTAAATTAAAAAAAAAAAACAAAAACCACTCCTCTGGGTTCATATATTTCAGAAGCATTCTGTCTTGTACTACAATGGAAGAAGTTTATCATGAACAAGTTCATTTGTTTTCATTTTCTTCAGATTCAGGAGTAAATCCTAAAAAGAATGGAAGAGTAAAAAGTAATTCAAACATAGTAAATGAGGAATTCCTTGGCTTATTATCAATAATACAATATTATTGCCAATAATTGTGAAATAATAGGCATTCATGTATCCTCTGAGTATTTTTTATGAATGTCAACTATTCAAAAGCTATAATCTTATAGCAGGTTATTAAAATATACCATTTTCACAGCATTCCTTCCTATCAATGGTTTTTGAAGTCTTTCTCTGTTTCTCATAAGTGTGGCAAACTCCCAAATTTGTAACTTAACTTTCATTTTCTATGTCAGTGACATAGATTGTAAGAAGACTTTGAAGCGGTACAGTAGTTAAGAACAGAGTCAACAATTACCCAAAAAAAAGCAATCCAGTTTCAAGGTGAGCTGTTTAAGCTCAGTGAACAGAGTCAGAAATGTGCTAGCTCCACTTAGGCATATATCAAGCATGCATCTCACTGCATTTCGCTGAAGACTGGGCATATAAAGAAGGGGAAATAGAAAAAGATCTGAACAGATATCTGTGTTCAGTTCATCAACACACTTGAAAATGAGAACTACAGCTAAAATAATAACTTGTCAGTAAACATGTATTATGACCTATATGATCCTGGAGTTTAAGCTGATTAAATCATCTGAACATCTTGATATGATGTAGAATCTGTTGAAAGTTAACAAGAGTAATAATAATTGTGAGACTATGGCTACCATTTAAGAACACCTAACAGATGCCAGGCATTCTACTTGGTAATTGTCATTTGAAGTACTTTTGTTACAAGAGAAAAAACAAAATTGCCTACTCAAATTTAGGCAAAATGGGGACTACCATCATTAGCTCTTACCATGGAATTGCTTAGGCCTAGGAAGACAGCTTTCTGCTTCCTGTTTCCTAGAGAATTCATACCTGAAGCTGTGCTTGTAACCAATATCTCTGCCATATAATCTCAAAGCACTGGCTTTCCATAGATTTTGTAATTTCTAAGGATAAAACAGCATGTATTTGTTCTGTATCTTTTTACTGTAATCAAGAAACATCCCCCAAGTATTTTATTTCTTTCTTTGCCTCTTCCTCATTGTACAAGAAAATATCAGTTGATTTCATGACCTTAAACATGCCTCTTAAATTAGTCTACTTAAATTGCTTGTTAAATTGGCAATGTTAGATAGATCTGAATTTCCCATTACTTTCTGACCCAGATAATTATTTTTTCTAACTTTCTCTAAAGTCAGTCTAAAAAGTGAGAGATATGAAGTCAATCAGTAATAGGTTTGCCAAAGCACTGATTATTAAAGAAAACCCTATTCCATGTCACTTTCCATTTTATCATATGATAGACAGTGGAGACCTGGCATTCTGCTGTGGAGCAGGCAGTAAAGGGGTGCATGACTGTACATAACTTACAAAACTAATTAAATTAAAATCCTATATTTTTATTATCATCATGCTCCAACAATTTTAAATAATGTCAGTAACAAAATACTTTTCCCTGTAAAAATCCTTTTTAGTTAAGTTCAAAACATGTTTGTGGTTACAGTCAAGTTTAAAAAATGTATATGTGTGTTTCCAATTTATATATTTTATTATTTGTCCTCTATTAAATAATGTACACTATATGAAGTTGCTTTGGAGAACTTCCAGTTATATAGTGTACTCAGATATAGTCATTTTCTAAATAAGTTTGTAAGGGTTTGTAATCATTTGAATTCCCTTGGGTATAGTGTGTCTCCAAAAAATATGATACTACATATTATTATTTTTCAAAGGTAGATTCAAAATAAAGTGATAGCAGAGATTGCTTTGTAAACAAATAATTTTGAGTCTGTCATTATATGTGACTACTGGAAGTTTTGGTTTTTATCTTAGAACATAATAGAGCAAAATAATCTGTAAACTCTGAAGTGCGTACAATTTTTGTTTGGTAATTCAAACTGGTTCACACATATTATATTTTATTGATTTTAATAATATTTTTAAAATCGAAATGTATTCTTCTATTTTGTTATTATTTTGTTTAAAAACAGAAAACAAATCATGAAAATAAAATGTCATACCAGTGGAACAATTCAGTAGTTACCCAAATTAAACATTTTATATTTTGGTTATAATAAAATATATTTAGTAACTTATGAAAAATAATTTAAATAAGTGATCTTTATATCAGTTGTAACCAAAGGCTCAAAGTTCATGATGTTTATTTGATATATAACTGACTACATCATTGTTTGTTTGTTTTTTATCATTTCCTACAGGAATTTGGAGAAGCCTGAATTCATTTGCAATATTATTGTGAAACCAATAACTGGTTTATACTTATTCTAAGTTTTATAAAGAATTTTGAAGTCAGGTACCCTTATCAATATGAAAGGACACCATTCTACTGGGTACAACAAAGGGAAAATAATAGAGGTAATTGAATCATTGTCTGAATCTATTTTGCAAAGTATAATACATGAAATACTGCATATAGTTCTTGAAAATCTGTAGGAAATTCAGGTTTACACATCCAAAGTACCCATACAAGAAACAGTATTTAAATGATACAGGTGAAAGATGACAATGAATCATTTTCTCTAAACCTTGATAATGCTTAAGAGAAAAGAAGTATTATCAAGAGTCAATACTAATACTGTAGTAATGATAATAATAATAAAGAGATGCTTGCAAAGATCAAGACTAAGACTTTGATGAAGAGATATGATAAATGAAATTTTGATGTATTATGATGTCACTAATTGATTAATAATGGTTTGAGGTAATTGAGAGTTAACCTGGTTAAAAGAAGTGAACCACATCATAATAAAGACTATTAGGCAGTTGAGTGAGAATGAAAAGAACACAAGGAAAGAAGTCAGCTCCTGTCAACTTCATGGTTACTGTAGTGTTTACATACTTTCCATATGGTGGAAAATGTTAACAGTTTGTATGAATTGCTTGAAACTAAAGAACTGTTTCTTTTATCCATTTGCAGGTACTGAGACAAAAGCTGGAATGTCTACCTTAAAAAATCACTTTAACACCTGATTAAAAAGCATACCCTGGGCTTCCCTGGTGGCATAGTGGTTAAGAATCTGCCTGCCAATGCAGGGGACATGGGTTCAAGCCCTGGTCCAGGAAGATCCCACATGCTGCGAGAAACTAAGCCCATGCGCCACAACTTCTGAGCCTGTGCGCCTAGAGCCTGCACTCCGCAATGAGAAGCCACTGCAATGAGAAGACCACACACCACAATGAAGAGTAGCCCCTGCTAGCTGCAACTAGAGAAAAGCCTGTTCACAGCAACGAAGACCCAATGCAACCAAAAAAATAAAATAAAATAAGTTTATTTAAAAAAAAAGCATACCCTAAAATCTCTGATCTTGAGATATCTGAATATCTATCTCCTTACAAAATAGAAGATTTTGGCAACAGAACTGAAAACTATATACAAATGGGTAAAAAAATGACTTCGTGCATCTTGTTTAGACTTAATTATGCTTTCAGCCAAACAAAATTTTTCTTTCCCTGATCACAAAAACTATGTATCATCAGCAAATAAAGGACACTGTGTTGATGTTGAAGGAATTACTCTTAAATTATGACCCAAAGTTGAAAGAACATTTTGTAAGAGTTAGTATGTTATTTTTTCTGAAGACAGATTGATCCAAATAATTACATTCATCTTCTGGGAAATTACCTCAAAGAACAGATAATTACAGATATTAAAAGTGCAAAGTAGTATGAAATTCTTAACAGCATTCCTGAAGCTTTATACTTTGATCATTTATATAAGTTGGTCAGACACATCAATCTTGAAGATGGTCAAGATGAAATAAAAGAATTAATTTTGAGCTTTCACTCTATTTCCGATAAATTGTGTGAAACAAGTACACAATCCTCAAGGATATGACAATGATATAACTGTGGTCAATATGCATGACAATATTGAAGCACAATGTTAAAAAATATGATCCTAAATTCTCATTTGTTCCTTGAACACATTATTCTCTAAAGCTGAACAGAATTCACTCTTTTAGGATTTCCTCAGGTGATATATTTGGAACTGTGAAAAGTAAATCTACCCTTTCCAGTTTCATCTCATCAATAGAAAATGCTGTAGAATGTAGATATAATTACTAAAGACTTTCTTAAAAGGTGGAGTGCTCATGATGGAGCTGTGTGTACAGGAAAGATAAATTTTGAAAGTTAATTCAACCTATGAAGTACTGCGTGATCCAAAGGAAAATGTGGCTCAGAAAGGATGCTTTCTGCTGTATGTGTCTTTTCTGAGTTATCTTTCAATTGAAGGTGAAACTTGAGATATAAATATTATAAAGACATATGTATGGCAAACAACCAGAATAAGACTTGAGTCACTTATAGTGAAACACCAAGCTTTGAAATTAATCCTTGAAGATTGGCTCACAGAAAAATATGGAAAGGCTATTAACTTTGCAACAAGAAAATGTAAGGAAATGAATATTTTTGTGGGAAAAAAATAAAATTTAGAAGAAAAATGCCAAAAGAAATGATAAAGGATAGTAGTCTTATGTTATCAGAAAAATCAAAAAGACGGTGTTTGAATGCCTCAATTATTTTTACTAACAACTGTACAACTGTTTTAAATCAGTGGATCAAATGAAGTCAATGTACACTAACATTTAGTGATTTTTCTCTGAAGAAAAGACTTCAAACATATTTTTACCAAAGGTAATATAATTTGCATGATGAATTATATGGTGAAGATATTTTTGGACTACAGAAATACTGGAAATCTGCTGGAATCAATTCTGAAGAAATAAAGACATGGATATTGTGGGAATGTCTGGATTTTACTGTGAAAGTTTTCTTTTTATGAATCTCTGCTAAGCTAATTATTATGTTTCAGAATTTTTCTTTTGGATAACTGTCACATCAAGTGAAACTAATCAAAATTAAAAATTTATAAAAATATTTTTATCAATCATGAATTAAAATTGATCTGGCTATGCTATTTACTAAACATTACTATGTAAAGAATATAGATTTTAACAAAGTCACTGGCAAGTTTGCAGAACATAAGACTCAAAACTAAAATATAAATATTTTCATTCATTACTGTGATAGACCAGTATGTAGACATAAAACTGAGTTTTTATCTTTTATAAAAACATAGATTCTTAAAGTGTTTTATTCATCACCTTTTGTTTTCCCTTTTTTGTACTGCAATATTTATTTTATATTATTAATATTTGTATTATTTTACTGGCATTATTGTAATTATAAAATTCAATAAAAGAAAAATTCACTGTGTGCTCTTTTTAGACCATTATTACTTAATTTCATGATTACTACAGAAAATAATTTCATCATAAAGGAAAAGAGTATTAAAAAGAGATTGGTTCTGGGAATCAAATACACTAGTATGCTGCTGCTTCTTGAATCATTAAAATCATTAAATCTCCTCCCAAATTGTCTTTTATTAGACATCATCTAACCCCAGTCTAGACTCAATATAGTATTATTTTTCTAATTAGCTATTCTTTATATTGGACATGACTTGTACACTATTTTAAAATCCTCTGGTTGCAATAACCAGATCCATGCAAGCCTCGAGCAGCTTTTGCAGGTGTAACTCACAGAGCCTTGACCTGAGCTGAGCATCTTGCAGTGTGAGTCCTCCCTGGAGGACTCCTCTGAGACCTATGTGTGAACTCTCATCTAGTCAGATTGCCTAGGGAGTCAGAAGTATAAGAAATCAATGTTAACATGGCCACCCTGGACCAATGGGGACAAAGAGTACTGGACAAACATTTCCGTGTTTTGTCTTTGGGTGGATAATTGTGTGGTTCGTTTTATAAGGCTCCTCAGAAGGTGCCAGTGAAAATGGGTAACAGTTGCCCAGAAAGCATCCAAGCCAAGACCACATTCTCCAATTGGCTTTTCCTCCTTTTCTGTTTCACTCTCCCGCCCTGCATTCCACCTCCTACCTGGTATCACATTCTGAAATAAACTAGCCTCACATAAGCTTTGACTCAGGTTCTGTTTTCATGGTGGACTTCAGCTAAGGAACATTTAATGTGTCATCTTGGCTGCATCTTTCCTTAGAGGATAAATTGCATTAATTTATCAGACATATTTCATGAGGAAGTATAACCGAGTAGGACCCTATGGGGCCTTCCTGTGACAGAGCCCTCCCTCATATCCTCTGCTGTAGCTCCTCTCTGATATACCCAGATAACAGTATTTCATGCATATTCCCTGAGTTTTTCAGATGCTAAAAACCACCACCAAGTGGAAGAAATTAACTATTTGATGATTATGAACCCCCAGACCTCCTGGCGTCTAAGGATTGATAATGTTAACTATCCTGTTACCTCAACATCAACCAGTCAGAGAATAGTGCCTGAGCTGATCACATACCCTGGGACACCCCTCCCTCACCTTGCCTCTAAAGATGCTTTGCATAAACTCTTCGGGGAGGTCAGGGTTTTTTTGAGTGCGAGCCACCCGTTCTCCTTGCACAGCCCTGAAATAAATTGTTCTCTGCTCCACACTCTGAAGTTTCAGTTTGTTTGGCCTCACTGTGTGCATGGCACATGAACTTGCATTCAGTAACAGAAACAAGAAAGTACCTGTGCCTCTACTTAGAATAAATGTTCATCTTGAGACATATTATACTTTTTAAAGTTTTTACATTGATATGTTCAGTCATCCACTCTAAAGTCTGCCCAGACTTTCTGTGACAATGCAACACAGCTGTCACAATATTTAAATAGTTGCACCTCAACTTCTGTTGTTACTGGCTCTCAATCTGATGCATTAAGAATTTACATCTCAATTTTCCACTGGTTCTCAGCTCCCTCTGAAGGAGTCATTCCAGTTAGCTCTTTCACCTCTTGTGTCCTCCTTTGTTAGATGTTGCATTTCTTACTATGTCAAAATTCAGAAACAAGTCTGATAGACAAGAGAGTCAGAATGATGGAGATGAAACACCTTTATTACAGATATTGGTGAGTTTGAAGGGTACAGCTTTGGTGTGTTTTAATAATGGGTTTCCCAGTAATATACCAGAGCAAATCATCAATAGTGAAACTGAGATATGAACCAGAATGTAAGAAGAAGCGGCCCACCAAACTATATGAACAGATACTAATTTTCTGTTTGGGAAAAGTTATATGTATTAAATTTATACCTATTTTTGCTGCCTTATTTTCTCATTTTAATAATTACCTCTGGAAAATGGAAGCCTATTGGTTATACAGCTCTAAGTTTGTCATATGGAACAAAAAGTATTTTTCATATCTGAAAGTTTATTTTTAAGAAAAGGTTTTATTTTCTAGACAGCCTGCTTTGAAAATGATAGGCTTGGGGAATTGTCATTGGAACATAAAATGACTTTTGTTTTCTCAACTGGTTTCTTTCCTATTGTTTCTCTTGAACGCTATCCTAATCTTGATGCCCCTCTTTGCTTATAAATCACCCTTTGTCTATAGGGATTTATGCAACTTTTGATTTTGGAAAAAATCAGATCTATACTAAAAGAAAAAATAAGAAAAGAAATAAAAATAAGAATACATAGAGAGAGAGGAGTTAATTCTCAGCTGGCTAAAACTATGAATCAATGTAATCACCTTTAAAATACTATGCAATCAGGAATTTTCTATAATAATATTAAATATCTATATATACTTAGATCAGGTATTATGATTGGAATTGATTTTCCCCATTGTCCTGAATGCGAGAAAGATTCTTTTTTGTGTGTTAAGGTGACTCCATCCTTATATTCATCCTTATAGCAGATCCCAATGTTCTGCTAACATTTTTTTCTGTTTAATATTTCTTCCCTATTTATTTTCCCTACATTTTTAATCTTAAATCAGTCATTTCTTGACACTATGGTCAATTTTTTTTTATTTCCTTACTTGGTGTATTCTGTTTTACCACTTTTCCCACCACAGTCTTCAAGATGTAAAACTAATCTACTAAAAATTAGTAGACCCCTCTCTGCCACCAGTCCGATTTCATATACAAGCAATGGCAGGCTTTGGTTACAGGTTGTTTGGCTTTGGAGAACCAAAATCATCTATACACTCGCAGCTTAATCTTCACATTGTCATGACTACACTAATCTTACACTTACTCTTCTATTCTAGAAAACTCTTGCTCAGAAAGATAAAATATGCAAATAACATTACTGTTCCTTTCAGGATGAAAGGAATAAAAAAACTCATTAAGATGAACATCAGATAGCTAACTTTTAATAAATACACTCACATTGGGACCTTTTTCTTAAAACCTTAGATCTACCCTATCCACAAATCCATAACTATTATATCATGAGCTAACCTTAATCAGCCCCTCACATTGAAATACATATCTTGAACTATACCCCCCAAACCTCATAAATATCCCAGTTTTTTATGTCCCCCCTCTGAAACACTATTATGACATTTACAAGTAATTGATCTACCACGACTTTCAACACATTTTTTGGTAGAATTTATAACTTTGAATATTTTAAAACAACTGTGTATTAAAATTGTGCTTATGAAACTTTTTCCTGACTTTTATACTAGAAGGGCAAAGTTTCCATTATTCTGCTGTAGGGAGACAAATCTCTATAAATTTCTTGTCTCTGTCTCTTTTCTGAGCAGAGGCATTAACAGTTTTAGTTTCGCATTATCTTTCAAGATTGTTTATAAAGCAAATAGCCTTGGAAGTTAGAGAGAATCTTCCAGAACAGAGGGATATTGGTTTGCTGTTCACATTAATAATGACAGTGTCTCTTTCTAGGGCAAAGTTTGGATAGGTTTGCTAGAAGTCTCCTTGTAAATTATTGGTGTTTCCTAAACTCAGTTTTTTCCTCTTAACACAATCCACAATCCACTGTATATACAGGCATCACCAGGACCTTGTCATGTCAGTATGTGGGAATTAGGGTTTGGGGAACTAGTGGTAAATGATATAAAGCTGACTACTGCTGTTGCTGTGAGTCATAAACGGCCCTTTGTCTCATGCAGGAGCCTTGCATCTTTGCTGGTATACATGAACTTTTGGCAGAGTAACTTATTAGCTTACACATAGGGTAAAATCTCAGACCCTTCACAGATCTTGATGTCGGTATGAAATATGGCAGATTTAAAAGTAAAATCTTTGCTCTAGTGAGCTTAAAAGTAAAATCTATTTTAGAAGCTACATTTAATATTAGTAATGAACTACTCCACCTAAGCATGTAGAAGATTATGTTGATAGATTACCTAATTGCAATTACAATGTAATAATAATTATCTATGGATAAAGCACTTTAAAATGTACTTTAGATATGTAAGGTGACTTTATTTTCACAACAAATTGGTATGGTATGTTTAGTTACCCCAGATATAAAGATATGGAAACTCATATTGAAAATTAAGTAACATGTTCAAACTCATACAGGTGGTGTATAATAGAGTCAGATTAGCCCTCAGATCTAAAACTAAAAACCAAGTTCTTTCCAATAGTCCACACTATAAATTCAGGGTCTCAGTTGAAATTGACCACCAATATTGCCTAAGTGACAAAGACTAGCTGACATTACCCTTTCTTATATGAATAACATGTTGAACTTGCTATTATTCAATAAAAAAAGGAGTTGAAAACCAACTTGGTAACAATGGATTGGAAAGAAAAAGTCTGTATTAGAGGGAGAAAGAAACAAATACCATCTTCTTTTCTGCTAATCATAACTTTCCTTCCTTTTTGTTTCTGAAATGTCATTACCCTGACATCAGAATTATAGCTACAGAAGACAAAGCTATGTGAAGAATTTTGAAATCCAATGAATGACAATAAAACATATTTAGAATTGTGGCAGTGCTAAAGAATGTCCTTAGAATTACAGCCAGATAAGATCATGGGAATTCAATTAGGTAGTAAATAGAAGTGGGAAATTCCATCTAGCAAATCAGGCAGCTTTAAAAATGGTCCCACCTGTCTAATCAGTGCCCTGGGAGGAACCCAGGCATATAACCAGTTCTTGTAAAGTGATTTCAAATTTATGAACGATAAACAAATATATCAATAATTACAGCAAACCAGCTATTGCAAATAGTACAGTGGTTTTTAATTTTCCACCAAGGAACCACAGCATGCCCATTAGTAAGTTAAGAGATAAGATAGAATGAAGACAGCCAAGTCTAAATTGCTAATACTCCATTATTAAGTTTAGAATAATTTTTTTTTTATGAAAGTTCTTGTGATATTTAGGGGAATGCTGTATATTTGATACTTTATTTTTAGCTAAAATGTCTAAGATAATTTGGGTTTCTGGTTAACAGTATTAGAGTGTTAAGAGAATTTAATTTACCAATTAAAAGTTTGGATTTATGAAAATTCTTTAAGTGGTTTTGGGAGAGGTTTTCCTGTTAAGTTGTGAGTTTTCTCTGTCATGCTTGTGAGATGCCTAAAAATAAAACTAAACATATCTAATTTATAAATGCAAGTAACATAGTTTAAAGAAACTTTGTTACTTAAAATTATAAGTAGAATTTTTTAGAGTATTCCATTCTGTTCAATTAGAATTAATTTATATTATTCAAAGGCCTTGCTGGAAGTACTTGTTATTTGCTACATAAAAAAACTGTAAAACAAATTTTGTAAGTTGAACTCAAAGATTCTTACAACACTGTATTTATAAATTAATAACTTGAATAAAAATTTAATATACAAATTATAGTTTCCTAGAAACATTCAAATAATACCATTAAGTAAATTTTTAAAAATTATATACAGGATTAATTTTATGCATTTACTTTTTCATTGAAATATTTGAATATGCAAAACTGTCCATGTTATTCAGTGCATACAATTTTAGCATTAGAGTATCTTTCTAGAGACCTTTTCCTTTCATCAGTAAGCAGCAGTTCTCTCGCTGATAATCCTATGCCTCAAAATCTTTAAAGCAGTCTGAAAATGTAATAAAAACCTTTACACAGTATCTTTAAATTGCCTTTATTATTTTACATGTATTAATTACTGATGTATTTATTTCTAATACTTTATTTTCTGCTTTTAATTTATCCTGCTTTTTTATACTGTTTTCTTCTCTCTTTTGTTTTTGGCCTTATATTCGCTTGATTGACATTTCTAGGTACCTTCAGTTCCTTCTGTTTTTTTTTACAATAGTGATTTGGATATATTCTACAATTTAATCATTATCCTTAACATTTTTAAGTGAACGAGTAACATACAAGACTTCTATCCATACACATGAGAAATAAAAGAAATTTAGAATCCTAATGGACCTTTTCAGTCTGCAGGTTTTATTTCCGTAGATTACAAATTCTTTTTGTTTTATACTTTGAGCCTCTGCTTACAACTGACTTACACAGCTACTTGTTTCTCTGCATACATGCATACAAATTTCTTTTTTTATTTCACTCAATTTTAATTATTTTCTTTATTAAATATATTATTACAATTATTTTAATTTGAGCAGTTATTGTCTGAGAATGCACTTATTTCAATCCTGAATGATAGTTTATGTAGAATACATTTTAGACTGATTTTATTTTCTCTCAACCTTTCAAAGTATATTATATTCTCACTGTTACTGTTAGAAGTCTGCTATCAATTTTATTGTTTTTGCTTTCTATATGGAGGCTTTTACCATCTTCAAGGATGACTTTATTCTTCTTCAATCTCACTATCTCGTGTCTAGGTATGGATTTATACACAACCTTACCAATACTTGACATTTTCAGACTTTATCATATCATACAATTTTTTTTTTTAGGTAAGTAGTGGTATCTTATGGCTTTATTTTCATTTCCCTGATAATTAATGAACTTCAGCAATTTTTCACATGGTCACTTGGTTATCCTCTCTAATTAACTGTGCATGTTTCTTTATCCATTTTATTACTGAGTCTGTCATTTGTTGAAACGGTTATTCTTGTACTTCATCTTTGTCATAAGTCTAGCAAATATATAAGTATGGGCCTATTTCTGGACTCTCTACCTTCCAGTGCTTTTCAGATTGTAGTGCCCATCGTGAAAATGGGACCTCCTCCTCCAGTTCTACTGAATCACCTTTTAGGTGATTCTGATGTACAATAAAGTTTGGAAACCCCTGTTCTATTCTCTTTCATTGGTCTACATGGCTACACTTGCATTAAACCAACTGCATTAAACACTGTAACTCTATCAGTCTTTCATTTTTTCATTTCACAGGCACACATTTGTTGGGATATAAACTTGCTTCAATGTTTCTCAGTGTTTCATGGCTTTCTGTTTAGAGGTCTTGCCCATAATTTAAGATGTATATATTCCAAAAGAGTTAACAGAGTTGGTATTTTTCAAAATAGTAGTGTTCAAATTCAATTTGTTAGTGGCTTATAGGAAAAAATTGATTTTTATATATGCTTTTATATCCTGTGACCTTTAATTTTCTTATTAATTTAATCATTTAAATATGGAATCTATGATTGCATACCACAGATATGCAATCTTGCTCATATTGCTTATGAGTCTTATTTTGCTTGTAAGACTAATCAGGTAGTCTTATAACAATGACAGTTTTACTTCTGTTTTAATCATTATTCTTTTTTTCTTGCCTTATTCTGGGGATTTCAATATGATTTTTAATGGAAATAGTTTTAGCTAGCACACTCATATTTTTTCAATCTCAGGAGCAAAGCTTTCAATATTTTACCATTAACCATACATTGCTGTTTAATTTAAGACCTGGAGGTATTTTCTAGTACTTTACTCCCTTTGAAAATTCCGAACGCATTTTATTTTTTTCAGCTCCATGAAACTGCTAAAAAATAAATGCCTCTGCTCTAAGGGGCTCTCTTTGTGCTTTCTGGGCTAGTGCACTGGTCAATTTAATCAATTAAATGAGTATATAGTTATGAGGGTCATGATCATTTCTCTGAGCTTCTTTTTTTCCTATATATTGACCTCTCAAGTCCTACTTCCTTTGAAGATCACAATTCTAAATTCTGTATCCCGAGTTCTGTGAAATTTACAGTATCTATACCAGTTCTTCTGCAACTAAAAAGATGCTCTTTCCATGAGCATGGAGATGGCCTCCCTAACCCAGAAAGGAAGAGTTTGACCTCAATAACTCTCCCTCTCTGCAGGTTTCGACCTTTAAGTCCTGATTGCCAAAGCAGCTTTCCAATGTCTTAAAAAAACATTGTTTTAGATTTTTTTTTAATCTAAATAATCTCATCAGGAACAATGGTCTCCAACAATCAAGTTATTGTAAAATATTTTGTTTTTATATCCAAAGAAAAATGTTTACTTTTCTATTATGTTTACTTATAACAATGTTATTATTACCTAATTTTTATTATGATTATATTATAGTTTCTATTTGATAATTTTATTAGTTGAAGTACATGAAGGTCAGATACTCCTTTCTATATTTTTCCTGCTATTATCTCATTAGTTGCTGAATCTTCAATCATGTGGTTTTAAAAACTGGATCATGAGCAAATTCTATTGATACTTCAGTTTATGTTTAATCTCTGGAAATGCTGTGTACTGTTGGATTAGGGTTCAAATATCCAACTAGCCTTTAATTTTTTTTTCTTCTGGCACTCAGTAGATCACTGGCTAGGGAATACTCATATTATTTTAGCTTGCATTTTTAAACACTCAATATATTATGTAATTCAAGTAGTTAAACCCACTTGACAGTGGATTATTGTTATGAGGGGGTTCGTTTATTTATTTATTTATTTTTAGTCAAAGGCTAGGCCAATTTATAAAAGTTTTCTGGACATCTACTTGCTTTGGTGATTGAATTTTATTTCTAATCCACACTTTCTTTGAGGTTATAGCCTTTAGAAGAACATGGCTATGTGGAGGATCCCTTTTCTAATTCTCTCATAATATGCAGGCTCTTGGTCAAGGCTTTTTTCTTTTTATATATGGTCAATAAAACAAAAATCTTACTTTCATCCATCCATTAAGATGCACATTCCTGGGACTTCTGGGACTTCTGCAGAATTGTTTCCTTTGATTATGTTCTTTATTTTTTTATTTGATATGGCTCAATAATTTACTAAGATGTTGCTCTTTATTTCTGTTACCTGTACTTTTGATAATTTAACATTTTAATGTACATCTTAACTCAGAGTATTATCTTTATTCTATCCTTCATTTCTAGGTGTTCAAAGCAGGGCAGTGCCTACAAAATACCAGAAAAGGATGTTCCAAGGTGATACCTATACACATATTAAATAAATGGTTGATAGTACAACCAATGCATTCTTCCTCATGCTGAAAGGATTTGCAGTGATATATAGCATTATGCCATCTCATAGACTGAAATAATCACTGTAGATCTTGTAGAATTTGAAATGAATAGACCAACATATCACAAATCAGATTACCTCCACAGTAGCTTGGAAAATCTATAAATCCCCACATTTAAGTGATATGTGCTGGGTTAAATCAAGTATATAAATTGTGGTTTATTCCTCATAAAATTTACTTTCAGCAGTAAACATTTCCTTGCTGTTCAATTTAGAATTAAACATCTAATTCATACTAAACAGGTAAAGTTAGTTAAAATATTAAAGAAAGGACCATTACGATTGCAAGTACAGTTTCAGAAGAAATTCAAGCATCAGAAGAGAGTTTTCGAATGGAATAGTGTAGCAAGAGAGTTCTTTCTGCAGCAGAGTAGAGTAAGCAAGGCTGCCCATAACTGTACTTTATCACAGAACACAGACTTGCATGGCTGAAAAAGATAGTGCTTCAATGCCAGATGGGAGCTGCGTGGTGAGCTTGGCAGCACAGGCAAGCACTTTCAGCAAGAAAGCAGACAAGGAGTGTAGCAGTCCATTCATTTCCATGGGGAATGGATAAATAGCAGGTGACTAAAAATAGACAATGCCATGTTTTCTATTAATTGAAAATAAAATGATGCCTCTCTTCCCACTTCCTTTTGATGAATATTAATCACTTCATGCTATTTTAAAATTGGGAGCTGCACTAAAATATCTATGGTACATTGGAAAGGAAAGTTGTAATTTTCTACGTTTGTATTATTTAAACATAAGTTGCAAAACATTTTCATGTTTTTATACACTTTGTGTCATTCTAAATCAACTGTCCAAGTAGATACACACATATGTACCCAAGAATAAATATTTTGTGTCTAGCTCAATTGTAAAAATAAGTTTATTAGGATAATTATTCAGACACATAAACCACATGAGAAAATTCTAAATCATAGTGTCCTTTCCCAAGGAGAAATGGATTTTTAAGAAGAAATTCTATTTGGAACACTGTTCATTGTTTGCTTTTCATTACTAATTTACACACATCTTCTAATGAAATAGCAAAGGAAAAATCACAATTACTCTTAGCGACAATATTAAACAGATACAACTTATTTCAGTGTTATGTTAAAGATATATACTCAAGAATAATATGTTTTAATGAAAATGGTTTTAAAAGAATTATTTTAGTATCTTTAATATGTTTGTGGTTATTTCAATAGTATTTGCATATCTGTAAAGCACAGAGTGAAAGAGTAGTGTCTAAAATAAATGAGAACACATCTATTATAATGCTAGAAATTTTAAGTACATCATTAAACGATGATATGAACTGAAATGATTATCTTTTCACAGTGAAAATCTTGCCAATGTATTTTTAAAACACTAATTTAAAGGACTGTAAAACAAAATCTCAAGACAAGGAATATGAGAGTTTGTCTTATCATTATTGAAAAATGCACTTTAACATTTAGCTCTCCATTTGTCAGTATTAAGTTTTCTATTCAAGGACACATGATTGTAGGCTAAAAAATGAAAATATGAGCACAGGTTATGTACTGTATTACTGTATGTAATGTACTGACTGTCCCTGCAGAAAAAAGATACACATCTAGAATCTGATTCATATTAAAAAAAAAAAAAGACTGATCATAATTAAGACATAGGTTCTCTGTTGTAAAACTCCTTAGCCATTTCATTAAATTGCATTTCTTGAAAGTTCTTACTCTCTGGCTAGAGACAGCTCATATTACAATGGTTTGCCCAGTCTCTCCAAATAAAATCACTTGATTTCATTGTGGCTTTGTTGAAGAGAAGCATTACTTCAATATTCAATAGTCTGAGTGCCAAATCTACCTGATTTTCATCCCTGCTCTGAATTTGTGTACTTGTAACCCTAACTGACTATATGCCTGAGCTAGAACTGCATGGAATCAAATGGCCATGACTTAGGAGGAAAAACACAGAGAAAGCAAAAAAGCAAATACATCTTTGTAACATAATTATCTAACTTGCCTTTCAGGCCAAAAAGACATTTTCTCCCTCTCCACTAAACACATTTATTTAAAGTAGATTTTGAGATGTCACATCATTATGGTAGTTCTCAGTTATAGTCCTGTGTTTCTGCATATAGAACTGACAGGTTGACAATGATGATAATGAATATGCAGAATTGGCTGAGAAGCTAACTGTAGAAGACCAAAGCCAGTTATACAAATATTAGCTAATATGAGTTAGAACATTGGCTAGTTGCATGATCTCACTGAATATTTAAATATTATTATTATTAGTCTCATTTACATTTGAAGGAAGTGAGGATTAGAGCTGCTAAGTATATTGCCCAAAGTCATACATCTGGTAAATGGTAGGGTTACAGTCCGAACTCAGACATCCTGAACTACTCTGCAGTTTCCACCCTTATGCTCTAATAGTTGGAATGGATCACTATTTACTGAAGTTTTGGAAAAATACGTGACTTAACAAGGGGTAGGTCATGCTGCTCAGAGACGATGAAATGCTAGTGATACATATGAGTATGTAGTGGAGCTGATAATTTGTGAAGAATAAGGGTGCTCACTAGAGAAGCAGCAGTATTATAAAGGAATTAAGACAGTAGCCAATAAGCTTGATGAAGTTTAAGGATTTTGTCTGAAATCTCAGAAAGTGAGGTAAAGAATTATAAAACAAATCAATGAATTGGAGAGCATACTAGAGCTAAATAAAAGCAGATACAAGTAGAATGTTATCATAAGTGATACTAATAGAACAGCCCCAAAAGAAGGATCCTTAAACATAAAAGACCACCCTCCTGGGCTTTAAGAAGAATTGTCCCTCTGAATAAAAGGAAACACCAACATAGTAATCATTAGTTTAAAATAAACTTCTATTTTATAGTCTAAGTTATTCATGCTCTTTAGTTACATTCAATGCAAGATATTAAATCCACAAATTTATTTACAAAGAGAGACAAAATTAACCATCCATATTTATATGAAAAAGTTAATGGAGAAGCAATTTTATTACCTTATAAATTCTGCAATTAACCTTTAAATCATAGGTTTTTTTAAAAAAATAAGGCAAATAAGCAAAAATTGCCAATAGTTCAATTAACCCTAGTTAAATTGCAGCATGTCAGTAAACGTAATTACACTGCATTTTTCATGGTGTTACATTTCATATTGTGTTAAATGTTATTATTGGTCGTGGACATTTTATCCTCAGTAACCTGGTATTTATTTTTTTTATGAGTTAAATTAAACAATTACTAAATCTTTTCTAACGTAATTTATTTGGATGGGTTTGAAAAAGAATTTTTATAGTGATATAATATCTCCAATGGCAGAAACATACATAAAGAAATTTCTATGTTATTAAGTACAATCAAGTTTGTTTCTGGAATAATTGTATCATCTAAACACTTGAGAATTTTGTAGCTTTCTCCAATCTAATTTAACCTTACAGATATTAGACTTTTTATAATTTCTCACCACTAACCTTCCCCAAGGAGTAGGTATGTGTGTACTGTAGTCTAGCAGAGATTGAACAGTTCTTTAAAAATTTAAAACTCCCTGGATCAAATTACTCTTGTATTTTTAGACTAAGCAATATTTCATTTTTACAATTTTATTGTACAGTCATCAATTCCCTATGAAGTTGACAATAAGCTTAGCTGTCACTTGTTTACTATCAATGTGACAGTAGGGTTGTTTTATACTTAAGAAAATCAAGAATATTCAAATTTTAAGATTGGGGAGGGGAGGAGATGTTCTGACCAAAAATATTGTTGTGAGTGACTTATCATGGTGCTTAATTTGATAATTCATTTGAACTAAGCCATTGAAAATCCTAGTTAGAAACGCAAATATCTTTTGGATAAGAGGACACTTTAGACTTATGTAGTAACTACAATACCCTTTTTAACCAACCCTACTAGCACCCTGAAAGTGAAAATATAACTATCTACATTTAATAGAATAAAGAACAAAGGCCAAAGTTTATGCAACACAAGAAATAAAACTACATTCAACATGTTCACATCACACCAGTGGGCTATACATCCATTGGTATCTAGGGGATTGGTTCCAGGTCCCCAGTGAATACCAAAATCTACAGATGCTCAAGTCCCTTATATAAAATGGTGTAGTATTTGCATGTAACCTATGCACATCTTCCCATAGACTTTAAATCATCTCTAGATTACTTATAATACCTAACGCACTGTAAAAGCTATACACACAGTTGCCAGTGTAAAACAAATTCAAGTTTTACTTTTTGGAATTTTTTTTTTTTAATATTTTTGATCTGAGGTTGGTTGAATCTGCAGATGTGGAACCCATGGATAAGGAAGACCAACTGCACATATGTTATGTTGCCTCTCACAATTTAATGACATCATTAGCTCCATGTATTAGCATTAGCTGCAATATAGTTGCCCCTTGAACAACACAGGTTTGAACTGCACAGGTCCACTTATACTCAAATTTTTTTTTCAATAGCAAATACTGCAGTACTACAGGATCCTATAAGTTAGGGATTTTCAGCTGTGTGGAGGGTGTCACCCCTAACCCTTGCATTGTTCAAGGGTCAACTGTAGAGAGATTCAAACAGATTCAATTCTGTTTAATTCATTTCATATTTACAAAACTTACCATAGACATTTTTAAATAAAATAAAAGGAATATGCCAAAAGCACAGTGGAAGCATAGAGAAGGGAGTAATCAACTTGGTTTGACATTGGGGTCAAGAAAGTCTTTGAAGGTCACTATTAGAGAGTAAATAAAACTTGAGGTAGTGAAGGGAAAACCAAGCTCAGGTAGGAAATACATATGGTCAGAAGGAAACAATACTCAGAACTGATTATTGGAAGTGAGTAAAGAATAGGCAAAAGTCTATTAGAGCATAACATGCCACCAAGAGGGCAACCTCAAGCAATGTGATGCTTTATAGGAGGAAATGGCAAATTATGGCCCTGATGACCTGAAACAAATAGACTGACAGTTATTTCTCCAGCAAAGATGGGTTTATTCAAGATCAGCAGAGAATTGCATTTTGGGGTCTGCAACCACGGCAAGTCACATGTAAATTTCCCCATACAGCAAGGGAAGGAGAACACTTTCATAGAAAGAAAAAGGAATTTGGGAGAGCTATATAGTAAACAGAGTGCATGGCTTTTCATTGCCTGAGTCCTTGCCGGGAAAGAAGTCTTCCTGCTGGGTTCTCCCGTTGTGGCAGGGTGTGAGAGCTCCCCCTTCTGGTATCTCAACTCTGTTTAATTGAAGTTTCTGTTTAAGGTTTTTACAGCCCATAGGTCAAATCCAATCTGTAAACAGTTTTTATATTGATCCATGAACTAAGACTGATTTTTACATTTTTAAAGGCTATCAAAAAAAAAATCAAAGAACAGAAATGTTCTATGGCACAAAATGTCTGAAATATTTACTCTCTGGTCTTTTACAAAAGAAGCTTGACAAATCTGTTTCCTACAAGAGTCAAGGCACTAAGAGAATCAGTGGGGAAATGGGACAGATGGATAAAGGAAAGCAAGAATGAAAAAAGTAAATTCAGGAAAAAGGGTCCAAGTGCTGCTAAGGACAAAATTAAGCTATTTTGTAAGTGTGTCCTATAAAGCAGGGATAAAAAGAATAAAAAGTCTTAAACATGAGCTTAATTAGGGCAAAAAGAGATTCAAAAGAGAAAAATACATATTTTTTGCATCAAAGATTTACTCTTCATTATATCAATAATTCTCAAAATGCTATACCCACTTATTTTTCACCTAAGCTCCAGACATATGTAGCCAATTGCCCATTTTACATTTTCACTAAGATATCCACTTCATATTTCCAAAATCATAGTTATTCTATCCATCAGTCACTTCTCAAACAGTCATGCTCCAGTGTTTGACTCGGGCTGGTGCTACCATCCAAATTGTTACATTAAATGTATCCTCAACAATTACTTCTCCCCTTTGCCCACATTTCCAAACAATCACTAAATCCTATTGATTTTGCCTATTAATATCCTTCAAACCCATTCATCTCTTCAATTCCTAAACCATTTTCTTAGACAAACAGAAGATATTTTACCTTGACCACTACATTTACCTCTTAAGTTGTATTACTGTTTCTACCTGTGTACTCTCCAATCCATTTGCAAAAAAAAAAAAAATTGAAATATCAATACACATCCTAAATAAAGGACTTGTATATAGAATATACAAAGAACTTTCAGAACTCATTAATAAGAAAACAACCTAATTTTAAAAGGGCAAACAATTTAGATAGATACTTCATAATAAAAGACATAAACAGGCAAATAAGCATATGAGATAATGGTAAATACCACTATTCAGAGAAATTAAAATTATCACATATCACAAAACACCCACTAGAATAAGATAAAGTAACTGATATACCCAGTGTTCACAAGAATGGGGAAAAACAGTAATTCTTATGTCTTGCTGTGAGAATACAAAGATACAGATACCAACTTCTGAAACAGATTGGCAGTATCTTATAGGATTAGTTGTATATTTATTATAGAATCGAGCAATCCCACTTCTAGGTATTTTTCTAAGTGAAATATGTCCACACATGAGTATACATTAATGTTCAGAGGGGCATTCTTTTATAATAGCCACATCCACTAGAGGATAAAGACATTGTGAGATACTACAAAAAACTCTTCACCAATAAAAATGAAATATGAACACAGCAACAACATGGATGAATCTCAAACACATCATAAGTTAAAACAGTGAAATGCTAAACGTTACATACTGTATGGTTCCATTTATATAAAACTCAAGATAGGTAAAACTTATGACACCATGTAGATCATTGATTGCTTGGGCTTGAGAGTGAGAGTGGATATATTAGTTTGCTAGGGCTGACATAACAAAGTAACACAGATTGGGAGGGTTAACAACAGAAATTATTCTCTCACAGTTCTGGAACCTAGAAGTCTGAGATCTAGCATCACTGGCAGAGTTGATTTCTTCTGAGGTCTCTCACTGTGGTTTATAGATGTCTACCTTCTCCCTTTATCTTCACATGGTCTTCCTTCTGTGTTTCTCTATCATAATCAACTCTTCTTTTAAGCACACCAGTCATATTTGATTAGGGGCCATATATATGACCTCATTTTAACCTAATTACCTATTTAAAGGGCTTATCTCCAATACAGTCACATTCTGAGGTACTGTTAAGACTTCAACATTCACGGACACCAAGATTGTAGAACAATAAGATGTGGCAATCACCTTCCTCCCCACAAATACATCAGAAGTACATCTACATGTAGAACAACTCCTACAGAACACCTACTGAACGCTGGCAGAAGACCTTAGAAGGCAAGAAAGTTCCCACATACCTGGGTAGGGCAAAAGAAAAAAGAAAAAACAGAGACAAAAGAATAGGGATGGGACCTGCACCAGTGGGAGGGAGCTGTGAAGGAGGAAAGGTTTCCGCACACGAGGAAGCCCCTTCACTGGCAGAGACGGTGAGTGGTGCGGGGGAAGCTCTGGAGCCACAGAGGAGAGTGCAGCAACAGGGGTGCAGAGGGCAAAGCAGAGAGATTCCTGTACAGAGGATGGGTGTCGACCAGGACTCACCAGCCTGAGAGGCTTGTCTGCTCACCCGCCAGGGCGGGTGGTGGCTGGGAACTGAGGCTCCAGCTTCGGAGGTCAGATCCCAGGGAGAAGACTGGGGTTGGCTGCGTGAACACAGCCTGAAGGGGGCTAGTATGCCACAGCTAGCTGGGAGGGAGTCCAGGAAAATGTCTGGACCTGCCTAAGAGGCACACAATATTTCTTGCCTCTTTGTTTCACGGTGTGCAAAGAGAAGGGATTCAGAGCACCACCTAAATGAGATCCAGAGACGGGCGCGAGCCGCGGCTATCAGCGTGGACAACAGAGACAGGCATGAGACGCTAAGGCTGCTGCTGTGGCCACCAAGAAGGCTGTGTACAAGCACAGGTCACTATCCACACCTCTCCTCCTGGGAGCCTGTGCAGCCCACCACTGCCAGGGTCCCATGATACAGGGACAAATTACCCAGGAGACCACATGGACGCCTCAGGCTGTTGAAAAGTCACACCAGCCTCTGCAGGCTCACCCCGCATTCTGTACCCCTCCCTCCCCGTGGCCTGAGTAAGCCAGAGCCCCCTAATCAGCTGCTACTTTAACTCCCGTCCTGTCTAAGCAAAGAACAGACACCCTCAGGCAACCTACACGCAAGGCGGGGCAAAATCCAAAGCTGAACGACAGGAGCTGTGCAAACAAAGAAGAGAAAGGGAAATCTCTCCCAGCAGCCTAAGGAGCAGTGGATTAAATCTCCACATTCAACCTGATGTACCAGGCACCTATGGAATACCTGAGGAGAAAACAAATCATCCCAAATTGAGGTGGTGGACTTTGGGAGCAACGATATATATATTTTTTTCCTTGTTCTCTTTTTTTCCCTGTATAGCTTTGCTTTTACCATTTGTCCTAGGGTTCTGCCTGTCCCTTTTTGTTATTTTTTGTTTTTTTAAGTATAGTTTTTAGTGCTTGTTATCACCAGTGGATTTGTTTTTTGGGTTGGTTGCTCTCTTCTTCTTTTCTTTCTTTTTTTATTTTTAAAAATCATTTTTAATTTCAATTAATTAAGTTTATTTTACTTAATTTATTAAGTAAAATAATAAATTTTATTTTTAAAAGTTATTTTTAATTTCAATTAATTAAGTTTATTTTACATTTTTCTTTCTTTCTTTCCCTTTTTGTCCCTTTTATTCTGAGCCGTGTGGATGACAGGGTCTTGGTGCTCCAGCCTGGTGTGTGGCCTCTGCCTCTGAGGTGGGACAGCTGAGTTCAGGACATTGGTCCATTAGAGACCTCCCAGCTCCAGGTAATGTCAAACAGTGAAAATCTCCCAGAGATCTCCATCTCAACACCAAGACCCAGCTCCACTCAACGACCAGCAAGCTACAGTGCTGGACACCCTATGCCAAACAACTAGCAAGACAGGAACACAACCCCACCCACTAGCAGAAAGTGTGCCTAAAATCATAATAAGGTCACAGACACCTCAAAACACACCACCAGACGGGGACCTGCCCACCAAAAGACAAGATCCAGCCTCATCCACCAGAACACAGGGACTAGTCCCCTCCACCAGGAAGCCTAAACAACCCACTGAACCAACCTACCCACTGGGGGCAGGCACCAAAAACAACAGGAGCCATGAAACTGCAGCCTGTGAAAAGGAGACCCCAAACACAGTAAGTTAAGCAAAATAAGAAGACAGAGAAACATACAGCAGATGAAGGAGCACGGTAAAAACCCACCAGACCAAACAAATGAAGATGAAATAGGCAGTCTACCTGAAAAATAATTCAGACTAATGAAAGTAAAGATGATCCAAACTCTTTGAAATAGAATGGAGAAAATACAAGACACATTTAAGAAGGGCCTAGAAGAACTAAAGGGCAAACAAACAAAGATGAACAACACAATAAATGAAATAAAATATTCTCTAGAAGGAATCAATACCAGAATGACTAAGGCAGAAGAACGGGTAAGTGACCTGGAAGATAAAATAGTGGAAATAGGGCTTCCCTGGTGGCGCAGTGGTTAAGAGTCTGCCTGCCAATGCAGGGGATGCGGGTTCGTGCCCCGGTCCAGGAAGATCCCACATGCCACGGAGCAGCTGGGCCTGTGAGCCATGGCCACTGAGCCTGTGCGTCCGGAGCCTGTGCTCCACAATGGGAGAGGCCAAAACAGTGAGAGGCCCACGTACTGCAAAAAAAAAAAAAAGAAAATAGTGGAAATAACTACTGCAGAGCAGAATAAAGAAAAAAGAATGAAAAGAATTGAGGAGAGTCTCAGAGACCGCTGGGACAACATTAAATACACCAACATTTGAATTACAGGGGTCCCAGAAGAAGAAGAGAAACAGAAAGGGACTAAGAAAACATTTGAAGAGATTATAGTTGAAAGCTTCCCTAATATGGAAAAGGTAATAGTCAATCAAGTCCAGGAAGCACAGAGAGTCCCATACAGGATAAATCCAAGGAGAAACATGCCAAGGCACATATTAATCAAACTATCAAAAATTAAATACAAAGACAAAATATTAAAAGCAGCAAGGAAAAAACAACAAGTAACATACAAGGGAATCCCCATAAGGTTAACAGCTGATCTTTCAGCAGAAACTCTGTAAGCCAGAAGGGAGTGGCAGGACATATTGAAAGTGAAGAAAGGGAAAAATCTACAACCAAGATTACCCTACCCAAAAAGGATCTCATTCAGATTCAATGGAGAAATTAAAACCTTTACAGACAAGCAAAAGCTAAGAGAATTCAGCACCACCAAATCAGCTTTACAACAAAGGCTAATGGAACTTCTCTAGGCAGAAAACACAAGAGTAGGAAAAGACCTACAATAACAAACCCAAAATGATTAAGAAAATGGTAATAGGAATATACATATCAATAATTACCTTAAATGTAAATGGATTAAATGCTCCAACTAAAAGACATAGACTGGCTGAATGGATACAAAAATAAGACCCATATATACACTTTCTATAAGAGACCTACTTCAGACATAGGGACACATAGAGACTGAAAGTGAGGGGATGGAAAAAGATATTCCATGAAAATGGAAATCAAAAGAAAGCTGGAGTAGCAATTCTCATATCCGACAAAATAGACTTTAAAACAAAGACTGTTACAAGAGACAAAGAAGGACACTATAAAATGATCAAGGAATCAATCCAAGAAGATAAAAGAATTGCAAACATTTATGCACCCAACATAGGAGCACCTCAGTACATAAGGCAAATTTTAACAGCCATAAAAGGGTAAAGCGACAGTACCACAATCATAGCAGCGGACTTTAACACCCCACTTTCACCAATGGACATATCATCCAAAATGAAAATAAATAGGAAACATGAGCTTTAAATAATACATTAAACAAGATGGACTTAACTGACATTTATAGGACATTCCATCCAAAAACAACAGAATATACTTTCTTCTCAAATTCTCAAGGACTATTCTCCTGGATATATCATATCTTGGGTCACAAATCAAGCCTTGGTAAACTTGAGAAAATTGAAATCGTATCAAGTATCTTTTCCGACTACAGCGCTATAACTAGATATCAATTACAGGAAACACTCTGTAAAAAATACAAACACATGGAGGCTAAACAATACACTACTTAATAACGAAGAGATCATCAAAGAAATCAAAGAGGAAATCAAAAAATACTGAGAAACAAATGGCAATGAAAACACGACGACTCAAAACCTACGGGATGAAGCAAAAGCAGTTCTCAGAGGAAGTTTATAGCAATACAATCCTACCTTAAGAAACAAGAAACATCTAAAAAAGCAACCTAACCTTACATCTAAAGCAATTAGAGAAAGAAGAACAAAAAAAACCCCAAAGTTAGCAGTAGGAAAGAAATCATAAAAATCAGATCAGAAATAAATGAAAAAGAAATGATGGAAACAACAGCAAAGAGCAATAAAAGACAAAGGTGGTTCTTTAAGAAGATAAACAAAATTGATAAACCATTAGCCAGAGTCATCAAGAAAAAAAGGGAGAAGACTCAAATCAATAGAATTAGAAATGAAAAAGGGAAAGTAACAACTGACACTGCAGAAATACAAAGGATCATGAGAGATTACTACAAGCAACTCTATGCCAATAAAATGGACAACCTGTAAGAAATGGACAAATTCTTAGAAGAGCACAACCTTCTGAGACTCAACCAGGAAGTAATAGAAAATATAAACAGACCAATGACAAGCACTGAAATGGAAACTGCGATGAAAAATCTTCCAACAAACCAAAGCCAAGGACCAGATGGCTTCGCAGGTGAATTCTATCAAACAGTTAGAGAAGCGCTAACACCTATCCTTCTCAAACTCTTCCAAAATATAGCAGAGGGAGGAACACTCCCAAACTCATTCTACGAGGCCACCATCACCCTGATACCAAAACCAGACAAGGATGTCACAAAGAAAGAAAACTAGAGGCCAATATCACTGATGAACATAGACGCAAAAATCCACAACAAAATACTAGGAAACAGAATCCAACAGCACATTAAAAGGATCATACACCATGATCAAGTGGGGTTTGTCCCAGGAGTGCAAGGATTCTTCAATACATGCAAATCAAACAATGTGATACAGCATATTAACAAATTGAAGAATAACAACCATATGATCATCTCAATACATGCAGAAAAAGCTTTCAACAAAATTCACCACCCATTTATGATAAAAACCCTCCCAAAAGTAGGCATACAGGAAACTTACCTCAACATAATAAAGGCCATATATGACAAACCCACAGCCAACATTGTCCTCAATGCTGAAAAACTGAAACCATTTCCACTAAGATCAGGAACAAGACATGGTTGCCCACTCTCAGCACTATTATTCAACATTGTTTTGGAAGTTTTAGCCATAGCAATCAGAGAAGAAAAAGAAATAAAAGGAATCCAAATCAGAAAATCAAAAGTAAAGCTGTCGCTGTTTGCAGATGGCATGATACTATACATAGAGAATCCTAAAGATGCTACCAGAAAACTACTAGAGCTAATCAATGAATTTGGTAAAGTAGCAGGATACAAAATTAATGCACAGAAATCTCTTGCATTCCTATACACTAATGATGAAAAATCTGAAAGAGAAATTAAGGAAACACTCCCAATTACCATTGCAACAAAAAGAATAAAATACCTAGGAATACACCTACCTAACGAGACAAAAGACTTGTATGCAGAAAACTATAAGACACTGATGAAAAAAATTAAAGATGAAACCAACAGATGGAGAGATATACCATGTTCTTGGATTGGAATAATCAACATTGTGAAAATGACTATACTACCCAAAGCAATCTATAGATTCAATGCAATCCCTATCAAACTACCAATGGCATTTTTCACAGAACTAGAACAAAAAAATTCACAATTTGTATGGACCCCAAATAGCCAAAGCAATCTTGAGAACGAAAAATGGAGCTGGAGGAATCAGGCTCCCTGACCTCAGACTATACTACAAAGCTACGGTAATCAAGACAGTATAGTACTGGCAAAAAACAGAAATACAGATCAATGCAACAGGACAGAAAGCCCAGAGGTAAACCCACACACATATGGTCACCTTATATTTGATAAAGGAGGCAAGACTATACAATTGAGAAAAGACAGCCTCTTCAATAAGTGGTGCTGGGAAAACTGGACAGCTGCATGGAAAGGAGTGAAATTAGAACACTCCCTAACATCATACACAAAATAAACTCAAAATGGATTAAAGACCTAAATGTAAGGACAGACACTATAAAAATCTTAGAGGAAAACATAGGCAGAACACTCTGTGACAAATCACATCAAGATCCTTTTTGACCCACCTCCTAGAGAAACGGAAATAAAAATAAAAATAAACAGATGGGACCTAATGAAACTCAAAACCTTTTGAACAGCAAAGGAAACCATAAACAAGACGAAAAGACAACCCTCAGAATGGGAGGAAAAACTTGCAAATGAAGCAACTAACAAAGGATTAATCTCCAAAATTTACAAGCAGCTCATTCAGCTCAATATCAAAAACAGAAACAACCCAATCCAAAATGTGCAGAAGACATTTAAATAGACATTTCTCCAAAGAAGATATACAGATTGCCAACAAACACATGAAAAAAATGCTCAACATCATTAATCATTAGAGAATTGAAAATGTGCAGAAGACATTTAAATAGACATTTCTCCAAAGAAGATATACAGATTGCCAACAAACACATGAAAAAAATGCTCAACATCATTAATCATTAGAGAATTGAAAATCAAAACTACAATGCAGTATCACCTCACACCAGTCAGAATGGCCATCATCAACAAATCTACAAAGAATAAATGCTGGAGAGGGTGTGGAGAAAAGGGAACCCTCTTGCACTATTGGTGGGAATGTAAATTGATACAGCCACTATGGAGAACAGTATGGTGGTTCCTTAAAAAACTAAAAATAGAACTATCCCATGACCCAGCAATCCCAGTACTGGGCATATACCCTGAGAAAACCATAATTCAAAAACAGTCATCTTCCCCAATGTTCATTGCAGCTCCATTTACAATAGCCAAGACATGGTAGCAACCTAAGTGTCCATTGACAGATGAATGGATAAAGAAAATGTGGCACATATTTACAATGGAATATTACTCAGCCATAAAAAGACACGAAACTGAGTTATTTGTAGTGAGGTGGATGGACCTAGATATTGTCATACAGAGTGAAGTAAGTCAGAAAGAGAATAACAAATACTGTATGCTAACACATATATATAGAATCTAAAAAAAAAAAAAAAAAGGTCATGAAGTACCTTGGGGCAGGACGGGAATACAGGTGCAAACCTACTAGAGAATGGACTTGAGGACACAGCGAGGGGGAAGGGTAAGCTGGGATGAAGTGAAAGAATGGCATGGACATATATACACTACCAAATGTAAAACAGATAGCTAGTGGGAAGCAGCCGCATAGCACAGGGAGATCAGCTCGGTGCTTTGTCACTACCTAGAAGGGTGGGATAGGGAGGGTGTGTGGTAGGGAGACACAAGAGGGAAGAGATATGGGGGTATATGTATATGTATAGCTGATTCACTTTGTTATAAAGCAGTAACTAACACACCATAGTAAAGCAAGTATACTCCAATAAAGATGTTAAAAAAAAAAAAAAAAAAGGACTCAACATTCAGCCCATTACAGGCGGAATCAGTTTCAAAGGGACAGTGGAAAACTTTTTAGGGTAATGAAACCTCTATAACATGTCTGTGGTAGAGGTTACATGATTATATACAATGATAAGAATCGAAATCTACAGTTAAAAAGGGTAAATTTTACTTCATGTTTAATGTACCTCTGAAAGCTAAAAAACTTCAGGAATTAAACTTCAAAGTTTCACCACTTTGGGTTAAGCTTTACTATATACTAAAATGAAGGTACTTCTGAGAAAACTTTAAAAATTAATTTTAAATTATAGATGGTATTTAGACTAACATATCATGCTTATTATATACTGTTTCCCTTCTCTCTCTCCAAAGTTTACTATAGCACCATTCATTCTAATTTTATTGGCTCACTCTGAAAACGTAAGTATTTTCATTGATAGTTAATATAATCTTCCTTGTCTAGCCAGCACTTTCTTACATGCAACTACCCAGCACTGTACATGGCAACTCATTGGCTTGGAAGAGTCATAAGTTTGCTTAGGAAACCCTGTTACTTCTCTCCTTTACCATCCACCCCAGTTTTATGGCATGTAAAAAAATCTGTAATGTAGATGACTTCCTCACAGAATGAAAT
Organism: Leucopleurus acutus; assembly: GCF_964270905.1. Classification (NCBI taxonomy): domain Eukaryota; kingdom Metazoa; phylum Chordata; class Mammalia; order Artiodactyla; family Delphinidae; genus Leucopleurus; species Leucopleurus acutus. Next base: position 71,143,498 of record NC_139152.1, read on the forward strand.
AATTTACAAATTTATTAAAAATAAAATAGCATGAAAGTTAGAGAAGTCGGGGGAGAAGATTCTGTACTTCAGCTCATTTAGTCAAAAGAAGTAAAAATAAAAATAAATGATTTAAAACATTGATGAGTAGCTATCTTTCTTTTTTGGTGGAAATGGTAATTTGAAATTTGCTTTCTAACAAGAATATAATCATATTTAAACAGATGTTAAGTTTTTTTTTTAATTCTAAGACAATGCCTATACATATATATTTTTTAATATTACATTTTTCTCACTTTTTGACAAGAAGGAAAAAGGAAGGAAGGGAAGAAGTTAGCTTAATTTTACCAAATATCAATCTTATTTTAGCATAACAAAAATAAATTCTAGTTTGAAAATGAATAAGGCCTTCTTAAGTCTTTCGTATTTTTCTAGTGTCTAGACCTTTTGGGCAAAGTTTCTATACTGAAACGGAGAAATCAATTAAAAGCAACTAAAATCTATGTTTACCAGAAAGTATTAGACTTCCCTTCATTTTGGTTTACCACCAAGTCCTCTTTGTACTTAGTTCCTATTATGATATGTAAAAGTAATGCACTTAGAAAATACTCAGTACATATTCGCTGAATGAACACACAGTTCACACAGCAGCAGGTGCTTCTAGGGCTCCTGGTGTGGGGTGTAATTTGGTAACAAAGCAAATCAAAAACTTATTTCTCTAGATTTCTTTAGATTATCATCTACTTTCATAAGCTTAGGAATTACAAATCCAACAAAATTGTCATTTCAGAGAAGGATGTAAATTGCTTGGCTGTTTTACAAACTGTTCTCTCTTCCACGTTCCCAGGCGCCTTCTGCCTTTGGAGTTATGGAGGTAGTCCTCTGATCATTCCAGTGCTGGCACTATCTGTAGTCAGGAAAGTCCTCAGGTCACTCTTCTATCAGTCCATGACTACTTATTATGGAAACTACAAGTCAAAGTTCCACTATCTATCTATCCTCACTGTCTCTGAGACACTGTTACTAAAACTCCTGCATTGTTGGTTGAGGTAGATTTTTAAATCAAGATTTTAAAAACTTTGATTTTAAATTTTGGTAGGGCTCTAACTTTGGGTTGGACTATGGTGATACTACTTTCTCAGTTTCATGAGGTAGGCACATCTCTATTCCCTGCTAACATGCCCCACTTTCCTGGAAGCATGGATTAGTTCCCCCCTTTTGTTAACATCAGAATTGTTTTTCCACTTTCTTTTATCTATGTCCCAGCTTCCCCTGTTCCATGCTCTCACAATCTAAACACATCTCCTCGCATGATATGACTTAAGTAACAGTCTACTTACACGTTTCTTGCAAAAATACAAGGAGTGGAACTAACAGAACAGGGGGCTTAGAACTCAGTAAACAATAGGATGGGTCAACTAGAAATTGGATATATTGATGAGCATGAGGTAGATACTTATCAATAATTCATCACCAGGTTATTGGACAAAATTTATACATAAAGATAGAGCCCAGAATCTAGACACTGTGCTTGCAGGTAATTAAGAGATATCGATGCAGATTTTAATGTCCAGAAGAAATAAACATTTACAATGGGTAGGCTTCCAATAAGTAGAACAAGAGATGGGGGGCTCTAAATGGGAATCTAGGAACAAATACCACACAGAGATTCAGACGGATGGCATCAAAGTCCTGTCTTCAGGAAAGAAGGACGAGTCACTGGGCAAGGTTTAGGAAACAAACCCTAGTCTGTACGGATTAGTAAAAGGAGAGCAAAATCCCTGATCTCATAGGAACTAGAGAGCTAGGAGACAATTTAGTCTCCTCAGTTACCCTCACCCACACATTCTGAGAGAGATACTTAACCTATTTTAATACAATAGAAGCCTACTAGAAGCCTAGTTTCTTAAAAATAGCTGCTTATTAAGCTCATTTTTAAAATATCTCAAGGGCTTCCCTGGTGGCGCAGTGGTTGAGAGTCCGCCTGCCGATGCAGGGGACACGGGTTCGTGCCCCAATCCGGGAGGATCCCACATGCCGCGGAGCGGCTGGGCCTGTGGGCCATGGCCGCTGGGCCTGCGCGTCCGGAGCTTGTGCTCCGCAACGGGAGAGGCCACAACAGTGAGAGGCCCGCGTACCGCAAAAAAAAAAAAAAAAAAAAAATGGAGTCATACATTTACTTTAGGTAGAGAAAGAATCCAGGGGGTTTCTATTTAGGCAGTATCACGACATTATAATTAAACCTCTACTTACTGCAGCTAAATAGCTCAACTTCTTTTAAACTCTTCTCTAAGTTACATAACCTACAACTTTACCAGAAAAAGCTTTAAAAAATAGAAAATGATTACTTTCGGATGTCATATTCATAAGTCTGTATCCACTTGTGTGTTTGTCTATGATTCACACTGGAATATATTTTTCTATGAATAGATAATTTAAGATGTACCAAATCAGTCGTCTAACATCTTTTTTCCCTCATCTAAAAAAATTCCTAAGATAAAAGCTAATAAATAATTATAAGAGAAATATATACAGTTAATAACAAGCATACCTAATTTTATTGTGCTTCTCTTTATCGCACTCTACAGACATTGTGCTTTTTACAAATTGAAAGTCTGTCACACACATCAAGCAAGTATAACAGCACCATATTTCCAACAGCATTTACTCATTTCATGTTTCTGTGTCACATTTGGTAATTCTCATAATATTTCAAACTTTTTCATCATGATTATATTTGTTATGGTGATCTGTGATCAGTGACCTTTGATGTTGCTATTGTAATTGTTTTGGTATTTTTTAGCAGTGAAGTAATTTTTAATTAAGGTATGTATGGTTTTTAGACATCATGCTATTGCACACTTAATAGACTACAGTATAGTATAAATATAACTTTTATATGCACTTGGAAACCAAAAATGTTCTGTGATTTGCTTTATTTGCTTTATTTCAGTGGTCTAGAGCCAAACTCTCAAGATCTCCAAGGTATGCCTGTATTTAACATGCCTACTTACAAATATTATACACATCATAGTCACTGAAGAATTCAGTTAAAGAAAAGATTTATCTTTATGTGTCTATTACTTTGTTTGCTGTTCGTGTGACTATTACTTGCACAGTTGTGTGTATATATGACATTCCTCCAAGTCAGCACACTTTTTAAGGATACTCTTCCAAATGTTTCTAACTTTTAGTACCTAAAAAGTAAATGAAATTTCATTCAAATTACTCTGTATAATTACTTTTAAATTATTTCTGTCAAACGTGTTAAAGATGAGCTAATCATTTATATATATTTAAAATATTACTATGAAATATGAAAGTTACCTAAAATTTTACACAAATATAGTTTATTTTCTCAAAAGAATGATTGAGTTGGAATTTTCAGGCCAAAAATATCATCACATTCATTACAGAATATTATTTATATAATTTTTATACTGACCATTACCCAGTTGACACCCAAGAAACAAAGGTCTTTAGAGATTAAGAATCTACTAGAGTGTGTGTAAATTGATCCAGTTATCTGTGAGAATCTTTTTTTTGAGTAATACAATATATAGGTATACATCATAAAGAAGTGACAGGTACAAAACTTTACATAAAAGTATCCATGAATAATTGTTGATAATGACACAAGAATTGGAAATAATGTAAATGTTAATCAAAATGTAAATTGTTAATAAATGATCATATATTGATTATGCAGCTATCATCAGCTAAAGGTGTGTATGTAGAGAGTAGAAAAAAATTGATAACCAACATAAGTATGTTGGTTATATATTGGCTATAAGTAAGCAGTTAAATTCTGTACATAAAATTTAAGAAAACTGGGCCATCTCTGGAGATTATGTCTAGAGATGAGAGTCGATATTAAGGAAACACATCATGGTGAAGAAACACAAAAATATTCTCCTTGGTAACATACCCTGGGTCTCCTGACAGTAATTATTGTTCTCTGTTATCCAGAACACAAAGACAACTATTTCCCAAAAAAAATCAGGTATTCAAAATTTTAAAGAAATCTATTGCCATTGAATCTATTAGACACAGCTATTCCAGAGTTTTCAGGTTTGTTAAATGCTATTACCAGCTCTCATCTCTCTCTACTGCACATATTCTGCTTGCTAATAACTAGAACTATTTTTTGATTTCTCCATTGTCTCTCTTAGCACCACACCACTGAGTCTCCTTTTTTGAAGCTCATATCTAAATTTCTCTGGAGAAAGTGACTGATGGGGTTGAAAATCACCAGCTAGTCTATTATTTTCAGAAGATACCTCATCAGGATGTAATAATCAAACAAGGAATGCCTGATTATTCAAGTTTTGATCTCTGCCTCTAAGAGTTATGTACAAACAATTAAAACCCATGGAATGTAATCACAGCAGAACATTTTTATTCTACAACATTCTTTAAAATTATTCTGTAGGTACCTCTGCTGTCCCTAGATAAAAACTTGGGCAAATCTCATGATTTTCCAGAATCCTCTTAGGTGATGGAAAATTCTAAACTACTTATATCAGAAAACACAGCCTTGACTTAGAAATAATCTTATATGCATTCTGATATATTACTTTGCTGCACACCTGAAATTAACACAACATTGTATATCAATTATACTTCAATAAAAAATAGAAAAATAAAGTTTTAGGCTTGAGAAAATGAGATAATGGAAGTGCCATTTACTGTTCTAAGAAAGATAGGGCAGAAACAGGTTAAAGGAAGAGATAGAAATTACTAATTTGCTTGGAATATGTTAAATTTGAGCTGTTTATTAGCAACCAAGGAACCTCCATAACAACTAGGTAGTGGATATAGTTTCTACCGTTTAGGAGAGAGGTCATTGATGGAGATGTTAATTTAAAAGACATCAGTGTACAGATGACATTTCAAGCCCGAAATACCCTAGAGAGCAAGTAAAGAAAGAAAAAAAGAAAGGGTCTGAGAAACGAGTTCTGAGATACTCCAATACTTAGGAGTGTGGAGGGAAGAAGAGACAGGGATGGAGGAGAGGGAGCAGCAATGAGAGAGAAAAATGGAGAGAATTTTCTGTCCCTTTGGACAAGAGAATAGAAGCATTTAAAGAAGAATAGAGTGAACAGCTATTTCAAATTCAGTCTCTATGACTTGCAATTATATTCTTTAAAAAAAAGATACATGTATTCACACATGTTCCACAGCTGTTCTCTTTCACTTATTTACATTCGTTTTTGTGTTCGTTTCTTGTTGTCAGTGGACAATAATTTTCTTCTGTGCTTTGGCTATCATTTAATTAGACGATTATAATAGCACTTCAGTTGAACATTGTGCTAAGGAACAGCCAGAAAATGTTTTTTTTCTTCTTTTTGGATTCAGGGATTTGAAAAATTGTTGTTTATATGCATGGCTGGATTCCACAAATGCATTTGAATGTGGGAACTGCAGAGGAAGAAACATTATTTAAAGATAACATCTGAAATAATCCCACCCATGAAAAAGCATCCATAGGAGTTCACGAAGGAGTGAATGTGCAGATTGGGAGGGGGTCATAACATTTGAAATGGGCAATACATTCATCTTTACTTAGTCTTTCTGTGCAGAAAAAGCAATCTATGTTTTGATATATTTCCAGGTATGATGATAGGATGTAAACAAGGAGAAAAAACAGCTTATTCCCAAAATAAATCTTATATCTGATACATCTGAAAATATTGGAGACATGGCTTGAACTACTTGGAGAAGAGCTCATTATCATTATAATTACTGGTTTTTCTCAATTAATATGAATTTATAAGGTGCTTAATTAATGCCTCATGTTGAATAAATCATTAATGAAGCATACTTAATACAATTTGGCTGCTTCTAAACATAAATGAGAGATACTCTATGCCCAGAAGTAGCTGAATTACTGTAGAAGTTACAGATTAAAATTGTCAAATATCTTTAAAATATTTTCTATGATTACCTGGCCCAAACCAGGGAATCTGGGCACAATAACTAAGAGGATGAAAGAGACACTGAATAACAACTTTTAGCTCCAATAATGACACCAATTGAGACACTCAGATATGGACCTACAGACCAGTTCTGCTGTCTACAATGTTAAAGCACTTAATATTTTTGTTATCACATTACTGCTTTGAGTTCTCAGGTCCAACACATTGGAGGTTTCGTTTCTTCTTAGGAAACAGATTCACAATTTTGATGCCTCACACTTTATGTTTTTATATATATTTAATGTTTTAACCAAACGTTTCACTAATAACATAGAAAAATAATAGAGTTGAGGCTGTTGCCCAGACAACAGAGTACAGCTTAACATGTCATATGCTGTTTGGTTTGTATTATATAATTAGCCCATTTTTCTGTCCTGTGAAATATTATTTTTATTTTAACCAGTTTACAAGTGATATGATTTAGGGTACAAAACTAAACTGGTATGAAAGAGTTCCCAGTATACTACAGCGATTTGGCATTTGCCTTTCATGAGAGAGGATAAGAGGTGTGAATTGGCCCTGTTCCACAATGTCTGCAGAATTCTCCAAAGTGGTTTTGCCAATATTATACTCCTAAGAGCAATTTATTAAGTTATAGTTGCTTTGATCTTTCTTTCTCTTGTCTTCTCACAGCAAATGGGGTGTTAACCTCAATCATCACATTAACATTTTAATGAATTGGAATAGAAAAAAATGTGAAATGGAGAACAAAAAAATTCTTTATACAAAATAATAGAGAAGTAGACTACCTCACTCCACTCATATTCCATTGACTCCACTTAGCCACATGGCCATGCCTAGTTGGGAGGAAGGCTAGGGAATACCTTTTTTAACTTGGAAGTCATATGCATTTAAAATATTTTAGTATGGGAGAAGGAGAGAATGCATTTTATGGGGAACAAACAGAAATACACCACAATGGGCTAGGCCTAAAGGCAATAATTTAATACATTTCAACTCCCAACACACTACCCCTTAAATTAAACGCAGGAGAGCTTATACCACCATTAAAAAACATAATGAATTTAGGTTCTCTCTTCAAGATTTGAGGCCATCATTAACTTTTTTTTTTTTTTTTGCGGTATGCGGGCCTCTCACTGTTGTGGCCTCTCCCGTTGCGGAGCACAGGCTCCAGACACGCAGGCTCAGTGGCCATGGCTCACGGGCCTAGCCGCTCCGCGGCATGTGGGATCTTCCCGGACCGGGGCACGAACCCGTGTCCCCTGCATCGGCAGGCAGACTCTCAACCACTGCGCCACCAGGGAAGCCCCATCATTAACTTTTCATAGATATAGCATGCAGAGTTATAGATTACAGAATTTTTATTAAACAAATTTCTTTATTTAGAAAATGCATGATAATTACAAAATTTTGATTTAAAAATTCTTACTCCAAATTGTTTGACATTTCTATTTACATAGCATCTTGTCATTTTAGCATCTTATACCCGATTTCTCCTCATTCCCTAGTACTTGTAGGGATAACTAAACTGCAGAATAAGAATTCTTAAACTCATACCTATATGTAAAAATATATAAAAATGTATAAAAATAGTATTTACTAAACATGGCATATGAAGCTGGTAAAATTCTGTTTATCCATACCTCATCAAAAATTTTTTTCATCTTATATATGTCAGATCCATCTTATGTGGACTGAATATATGAGCTACCTTTCCATTTGTGGTCCCTTGCTATTATTCTTTGATGCTTATGTTGTGTTTCTCTGTGATCTACATTCAGCATTACAGTAGGCAATCATCTAAGTTGTGTGTGAACCTAATATGCGTATTCTAAATTCTAGGTCTTATATGGCACCACTCAATTTAGCAGCTGTTTTTAAAATTTGAGATTACAATCTCTTAATTTTCTCTTTACGTTTCTTTTCTTTCCAGACACTTTTCTTTAAAAAAAAAAAAATCCATTTGAAATGTCTCCCCCAGTAAAATTCTCTAAAAATATATCTCCTTATGGTATGTCCCTGGCTTCTTCCAATTTCTATAATCATGTCACACTGTTTAATAGTAGCATGGCATGTAATCAAATTATAGGGATTAAATTAAATCTAAAAACATTAATCTAAAGGTAAAATCTGCTACTTATTTCTTAAATCATTTAATTCCAATGCTTTATAATTGATATTTACCCACACATACTGAGCATTTCCATGACAAACAGTCATTAACACTATTAAGGTTACAGTTATATTACTTATCATTTAGTATATTCCCATTCATCTCCCTCCCCCACCCCCGCACTGATAGTATGGAAACACCTAACCTAATGACTTTTTAGTTAGCTCTAGGCCTATCTGTGCCAATGGCCTCTATCTATCTAGATTTCTCTAGAATTGAAGCTTTTATCTGCTGTAGGGGTTAGAAGTCTTTTGATGTGATAGCCTTTCTCAGTCTACTAGACGATCTAATTAGGTGCATTCATTATTTGTTTCCATAAGAGATACATTAGCTTATGACATTTTTCAATCTTACTCTTGATGCATATCTCATACATCAAAAGAGTGAGAAAAGACAACATCACAATTAGTTCTTTTCCCAGAGAGAAAATTCATTTTGAAGCCCTTTTCCACGTAGAATAGAGTAACAGTCTTATATGTGAGGACGTATTCTCAATCCCTTACACACCTACTCCTATCTTCTAGCCTTTGAATAAAGTTTACATAAAAGTTAATTTGAAAATAAAATACTATATTACAGCTAAACCTACTGTAACAAAGTATAGTGGTCCCTTATTATCTGCAGGGGATAAGTTCCAAGATCCCAGTGGATGCCTGAAACTGTAAATAGTACTGAACCCTGTATATATTGTTTTTTTTCCTATCTGTACATACTTATGATGATGTTTAATTTATAAATTAGATACACTAAGAGATTAACAACATAACTAATAATAAATTAGAATAATTATAGCAATATACTGTAATAAAAGTTATATGAATGTGGTCTTTCTCTCACTCTCTCAAAATATCTCATTGTACTATATTCACCCTTCTTCTTGTGTTGATGTGAAATGACAAAATGCCTCCATAATGAGATGAAGTGAGGTGAATGATTTAGGCATCATGTGTAATGTTAGGCTACTACTGACCTTCTGACGACATGTCAGAAGGAGGATCGTCCACTTTGGGTGATTCTGGATCATTGAGCCATGACGATGTTGATGATGAATGGTTGATGTTGGTGGTTGCATGTCAGGAGCAGACAGATGCTGACGGTTGGGGATCCCGAGCAGCAAGGTGTGAGATTTCATCATATTACTCAGAACAGCACAAAATTTAAAACTTATAAATTGTTTATTTGTGAAATGTTCCATTTAATATTTTTGGACTGCAACTGGCTGTATGTAAGTGAATCATGGAAAGAAAAACTGTTGATAAGGGGAGACCACTGTACCACAAACTAAGTGACTAAACAAGAGAAATGTATTGTCTCACAGTTTTGGAGGCTTAGAAGTCCAAGATCAAGGTGTTTGGTAGGGTCTTACTCCCTTTGAATTTGCCAGGGAAGGATCTGTTCCAGGTCTCTCTCCCAGCTTCTGGTAGTCCCAATGCTTGTGCCAGAATAATTGCAGTCTTCACATGGAGTTTTCTCTGTATCAGTGTCATCTCTATGTCTAAATCTGTCATTTACACAAGGACCCCAGTCATACTGGATCAGGACCCATGTAATGACTTCATTTTAAGATAATAGATTACAACTGCAACAACCCTATTTCCAAATAAGTTCACATTCTGAAGTACTGCTGCTTAAGACAACATAGGAATTTGGAAGGAGGGGAACAAAATTCAACATATAACAAATAATGCTTTGCTTTCTTTATTAAAGTTTTATAACTAATTTCTAATGCATAAGTTCTTACATAAACTTTCTATTGAGGGCCATCCTGGTCTTTGGATTCAGAATAGGTTATTGATTATATTATCTACTTTTTAGGGTGCTGATACTTTCTTCTATTACTGTCGAAAGTGAATATTTTCACCTTTAGAGTATCACCCATTAAAAGAGGTAATACATTGCAAAATGCAAGTAGTCCTGGGAGATTAATCCTCTAAGTAGTTTTTATCTGCATGTGAGGTAAAATCTAATTGTATGGATGGCATTGATGAGAGCTTGATAATATTGAGATTGACAGGAGGTGGAGACAGAAAATAGGCAGAGGAAAATGTGCCACCAAGGAGAAATTGTCCACATGTGAAGAAGCTCAGGACCCAGAAGACAAGTCTCTGTCTACAATTTTTGAGGCTATCTTTGTCTACTTATATTCTGTAGGGCTTTTCACAACCTGCAAAGTCTATACTTAACTATCTCTATTTTTTTTATATCTTGCTAAACTCTAAAGTAAAACTCATCTAATCCTATGTCTTCATTCATTTTGTTGCTCCTATGTAGGACATTTTTATGAATCAATATTCCTGATTATTTCATGGGAAGCTTTATGGCTACTTGTCAGTGTTCCATCCTCTCCAAATCAAATCAGGCCCTTGCTAACATTTAAAACTCTATTTCAACTACAGAACAACATTATAGAGTCTTATAAACTCTGAATTTTGGATTGCTCATACCTAAGTATAACTGAATTAGTGGTATGTTAGGAACAAAGGGAGAAGTGAAATATCTAGTATGTTAAAATATACAGGAAAGTTAAAACATGAACAGAGTGGGCATGGACAACTCAGTAAAAGTAAGAATTCAGAAATGTTGGCTACATATGAGAATTCAAGCCAACTCTCATTAAATTTTAAAGGACAAAATGAATTGAGCAAGCTGGAGTATACAGGGAGCATCCAGGGAGCTGACATCAAAGCTCCGTGATGGCTTCCAAGGATATTTAATTGTGTGTATGTTAAAATTGTCTATGTACCCTGGATTTTCAGTTTACACAAATGATTGCAAACCTCTTTAAGTTGGGAATGAAATAAACTCTATGGGGCAGACATTATATTTCGTACGTTCCAAACATTGGACTAAGGGATTTATATATGTTTTCTTATGTAATCATCACAATTATTAATCAATTTTAATAATGAGCATGAGTTTTATATTGGAGATTTAAATATAGGATAGTCCATCAGAACTGGGGTAACTTATAATGTGAACTCAGTTTACTAAAAGAATTCTGAATTCAGCAGATATTTGAAAATTATGTTGGCTTGTATTTTCCTTCTATTTGCATAGGCCAGGTGACCAACAGGCTGCATTCACTATGCAGTCACTGGCCATTTCTTTAGCTTTCTAGTGACAAATAATATAGAACAGAGAAGTTAGCACAGGTGTACAACTCACTGCAAATTCATAAAATGAACAGTGTATTTCACATCTAGATCAAGAAACAAAACATTGCCAGGAACACAGAAGTTCCTCTCATGTTTCTTTTCCAGGCACAACTCCCTGAAAGGTAGCCACTGTCCCTGATTTCTAATACTCTGAATTACTTTATATAAATGGATGAATACAGCTTAAACTCTTTTCTGTCTTCCCTCATTTTGTATTTGTGAGATTCAGCCATATTGTTGAGTGCTGAATTATAGATTGTTCTTTTCCGTTTTATGCTATTTTGGTGTGTGAATATACTTCACATAATTTATCAATTCCACAGTCGGGTAGACATTTACTATTTGGATAGTTTGCATATGGCACCCATTATAAATACTGTTCTGAAAATTCACATCTTTGGGTGAACACATGAATGTCTTTCTGTTATACTTACATTGAGAAATATAACTGCTGTATCACAGTGTATGTTTATATTTGGCTTTAGTCAACACTGTTACAGAATTTTCCAAGTGGTTTTGCCAATATCATGCTCCTACTTTATAAGAATTGCAATTTCGCTGCATCCTCATCAACACTTGGTATTTTTTCTTCCATTTTAGCCATTCTGCTGGGTGTATACTGGTATCTCATGTGTTTATTGATCTATCAGAGGTACCCTTTTATGCAATATTCTGCTCTAGCCTTTGGCATATATTCTATTAACTTTTCTATTTGTTTTGTTTGTTTATAGAATACACTTATATGTTAAGGATACTAGTCATTTTTAGAATCATGTTGTGTGATATATCTTTTTAAATATATTGCTTGATTTAACTTATTTATATTTTCTTAAGCATTCTTACATCTATATCCATGGGGAATACTGTTCTCTAAGATCATGTTCTCTTAAGATCTTTTTATGGTTTTGAAATCAAGGTTGTACTTTCCTTATAAAAAGAGAAAATATTTCCTCTATTTCTAAAGCAGTAAGGGTACTTTAAAACTGTAAGATTAGTGTTATTTTTCCCACAGATGTTTGAACTAATTCACCGGTAAAGCTATTTTAGTCTGGAGATTTCTCTATGGGAAAGATTTTAAATAACAGTTTTTATTTCTTTAATAGATATACAACCAGCAAGATTTTCTGTTGATTCTGTCACTTGTATTTTTCTGGGTACTTGTCTATTTCACCCAAATTGTCAAATGTATTGGTATAAAATTTTTTTAATATCCTCTTATCTTACTGATGTCTGTAGGATCTGTAGTGAGATGTCCTTTACATTCCTGTTATTGACAATTTGTATATTTTCTTATTTTATTTTGCTTAACCTTGCTAGGGGTATTTGATTTTTCATTTTCTCTATTAAAATTATTTTTCCTATTTTATTTACTTTTGCTCTTTTATTATTAATTTTTATCTACATTTACTAGATTTTAATTTCTATTCCAGAGTGAAAGCTTTAAATCCCTGACATTTAGCCTTTCACCTTTTCTAACAGTGAATGTAACTAAATTTTTTTTCTAAGTATGCCTTTAGCTGCTTCCCACATTATAATACATGTAGTTTTATTTTCTTTCACTTAAAATTCACCTCAAACTTAAATTTTCAGTTTTAGTTCTTTGATGCATAAATTTAGAAGCTCTTTATTTAGTTTCAAATTAAATGCAAATTTCCTAGCTATCTTGTTATTGTATTCTAGCTTAATTCAATTTTGTCATAAACAGTACTCTGAATTAAATAATTTGAAAACTTTGGAGGCTATCTTCATTGCCTATAATATAGATTTTGCTAAGTTTACAATATTCAACTAAAAATAATCAGTTATTTTTTAATATGCAGTTTTATACATCTCAATAATGTAAATTGAATTACATTATGTATATCAATTATTGACATTGTTAATTACAATCTATATTCTTACTGAGGTTTTTGTCTGATATTCTAATTGCTATTGTGATAGTATATTAAGGTCTCCTAGTCTAACTGTACATTTTAAAATTTCTCCTTTTAGTTTTGCCAATTGTTGCTTCATGCAGTTGAAGTTATGTTACTGAGTGTGTACATACTAGGGATAATGATACATTTCTTTGGGATTTCTTCCTTTGCATTATGATAGATATCTTTTCTGTACTAATTTCTTTCTCAAACTCTTTGAATGTCTTCAATTCTATTCATTTCTTAAAAATTTACTCTTTTTAACATTTTGCTTTTTAAATCAGCATCTATTGTGTTTATTTTCTTTCTAGCTTTGTCTCCACCCTAAAATATGTTTTTTTTACTATTTTATAACTTATTCTTTCCTGAGTTTTATCAGTGTTTGCCATTTATCTAATTATAATGCAGTTTTTCTTTGATATATTTTATCATTTTTTAATAACTTTTAGGTAATTTTAAAATATTAGTTTATACTTTTCATCTGTTTTATGCATAAATTTTTCAGTAATTCAAAAATTCCTGTAAGGATATTATTTAGCTCCTTATGTTCTTTTGTCTTATAATGACTTCAAGTGAAATTTGACTGTGATACTTTGCTGCTTATTTTCATACAAAATTAATTTGTCTGAATTGGTAAAGGGAGAAATGTTTAAAAATAGTTTTTGTGTCTATAAAGGTTAAAAACATATGGCTTCATATTCTCTGAGATCATCTGACTTTTTTATTCCTCTACCCCTAGCAATTTTTTCTTTATTTCTATTTTATTTGTCCCAAATTTGAAATCAATATCGCTCAGGCTTTTTTTTTCAGTATGGGGCTTTGATCTTGAAAATAGCTGCAGTGGCTATTTTGCTTTAGCCCTGTCATGGACAGAGAGGGCATGTGGCCTATGACAATCCCCATTCCACCATGTCATACCTTTGTGTAATCCTTTCCCTGTGAGTGTGGGAGGAATTGACTTTTTAAAATGATTTATTTATTTATTGTCAGCTGCATTGAGTCTTCATTGCTGCACACGGGCTTTCTCTAGCTGTGGCAAGCGGAGGCTACTCTTCTTTGTGATGTGTGGGCTTCTCATTTCAGTGGCTTCTCTTGTTGCGAAGCATGGGCTCTAGGCACAGGAGCTTCAGAAATTGAGGCTCGCGGGCTCTAGAGCACAGGCTCAGTAGTTGTGGTGCATGCACTTAGGTGCTCTGCGGCATGTGGGATCTTCCCGGACCAGGCCTCGAACCCATGCCCCCTGTATTGGCAGGCAGATTCTTAACCACTGCGCCACCAGGGAAGCCCAGAACTGTGATTTTTTTTCTAATCAGTAGACTATAGAAAAAAGGAGATGCCATTCCTTGTGATAATGTTACATTATTTAGAACTCCATCTTACTAGCCGTCTTGCTCTAGAGCCTCTGCCCTGCCTGGCTTTGAAGAAGTAAGAGGCCATTCCTAGAGGTCCACTTTGCAAGGAAGTTAGGGTATCTTCCAGGAGACAGCCAGTAAGAAGCTAGGGTACTCAGTGTTAAACCTGCAAATAAATGGATTCTGTCAACAACTTTAGTAAGCTTAGAAATGATTCTTTCCCAGTAGAGGCTTCAGATGAGGATGTAGGCTGACCAGCCAACATCTTGATAGCAGCCTTCTAAGACCTTTAAGTGAAGGATGCATCTTAGTTACATCCCCCAGGCTCCTGACACACAGAAACTGTGAGATAATAAAGGTATGTTATTTTAACCTACTAAGATCATGGTAATTTGTTATGCAGCAGTAGATAACAAATACAAGCTCCTTCATATCTTGCTTCAGAACCCTTTCGATTATTTGTGGATGTGCAAAGTTCTTCCAGCTTCAGCTACTATTCTCCAATGATTGGCCTTTTGTGCTCTTTAGTAAGTACCTTTGACTTTATGTTCTCAGCTCTGGGAGACGCACTTTTCTTCTCCCTGCTGATATAATGGATGCCTTAAAGCTGTAGGTGATTTCTCTCCATCCACTGTATTTTGGGGTTCACGGGGATACATTTTCAGTTAGTTTTTATTTTTGATGTTATCCATAAATTTTGGGGGGATGGGTTATGTTTTCCTTTTTACACTGTTCTATACAAAGGGAATCAAAGAGATTAAAAACCTATGTCACATTGCCGTCTTCCAAGAATTTCTTTATGCACGTTGTTAAAATTTACTGAATCTTGCCAAGTTGCTCTCCAGACTGGTATACTCTCTAGATCTGTAGAAAACAGGTTCAATTACTCAACATTCTTGGCAGCAGCAGGAACTGTCAGCTTTTATTCTATTTTTTTCAATTTGCTAGATGTAAGTATCTAACTGTGGTTTGATTTTTATTTCCTTTCCTACTATATTTATAATCTTTTTAATTATGAACTTCTTCATTGCTTGCTCCCTTTCTTTTGGGCCATTTGCCTTTATTGATATTAGTGATTATTCTATATATTTTGGAAATTAATGTTCTGTTATTGTATTCATTGTAAATATCTTTGCTAAGTCTTCAGCTTTTATTTTGATGTTTAATAATCATTTTATGCAGAAAAATTATTATAATGTTGTTAAATTTATTCATATTTTTCTTGCTAGATCTGTCCTATTTGGACCTTGGTTAAGATTCCTTCTCTTGTCTATACTTATATTCTTCCAAATATTTTAAAGTTTCTCTTTTCAAATTCAGATTATTAAATTGAAGTGGAATTGATACATGTCCATGGTATGGGGCAGCGAGTTATTTTTTATTCCTTTGTCACTTCATTCACACATCAAATTTCCATAATTTTGATTCCATTTCTGGGAAAATAGTTTGCTATCAATAGTTTTGAGAGGATTTGATATTGTTATATAAACATAAAATGTTTATTTATTTCCTACCCTTATATATTTGAATTATTTTGTTTGTCTTAAATTACTGAATTGGATATATAATATAATGTTTAATAGATGTAGTGATAGTGTCTCCTTCATGAGTTTAAAGAGAATGATATAAATATTTCAAACTTAAGTTTGAGTTAAACTGTATACCATAACAATTATAATATAAAAGATGTTCTCATCTATTCCTAGTTGGCCAAGTGTTTTTTTCTTTCATAAAAAAAGATTTAATTTTTTTCCGCATTTTTCAGATAATCATATGATTTTATTTTTCAATTTATAATTTAGTAAATTATTCTGCTGATTTTTAAAAACTGGAGGTAGGTTACTCAAAATTGAATTAATCTTAATGAAAGGTTCAATATGTATTATTACATCTCTTGGTATAGGATGACTCATTTTTTTTCCTTCCTTTCAAATAGACTTTATTTTTTAAAGCAGTTTTAGGTTCACAGCACAATTGAGAGGAAATTTCAAAGAGCTCCCATGATACTCCCTACCGCCACACATGCACAGCCTCCCTATCAACCTACCTCATCAGAGTGGTACACTTGTCACAACTGAGGAATCTACACTGACACATCATTATCACTCAAAGTCCATAGTTTACACCAGGGTTCACTCTTGTTGATGTACATTCTATGTGTTTGGACAAACCTATAATGCCATGTATCCACCATTATAGTATCATACAGAATACTTTCACTGCTCTAAAAGCCTCTGTACTTTTGTGTATTCATCTCTCCTCTTTTCCTTCTCCCTGCTGGCAATCACTGATATTTTTACTGCCTTCACAGTTTTGCTTTTTGCAGGACATCAAAGTTGGAATCATACAGTTGATGACCAACTTTTTACTTATTTTTTTATTTGTTCATTGTTTATGAATGTTTGTGAACTAGAATGTTAACAATACCTTACATTTATTTACCTATTTGTTCCTCCCCTATACTATCCCTCCACTTCCTTCTCATCCCTACATCCTGGATACTTAAGAAGAAATTTTAATATTGCTTGAAAAATAGTGGATTTTTCATATTGCTCTAAAGATAATTTTACCACATACATGTTTCCTTAAATATGCTATTGCTTATTTTTTGATCTTTTAAAAAAAGATATGCTTTATGTAAACTTCTGATATTTGCTTATTTAATTCAAAATACTTTTGGGAAATCTCTACCAATTACCTTTTGGAGGAGTATTCCCTTGTTTTTTCCTATTAGAAACAGTGCTATTATGAACACTTTTATGCCCATCTTATTTACAGATGTGCAAGAATTTCTCCTGTTGTGTTCTTAAGAACTGATTTGTGGTTCATAGGTGATGTGAATGTTTAGGGTTACAAGATCATGCCAAATTGTTCCCTTAAAGGGGATAATTTAATTCACAGTCTCTTCAACATCTGGCATTGTCAAACTTCAGAATTTTTACTAATAAAAAATTTATACAACTAAAAAGATTTTATAAAAAACAATCTTTAAAATAATTGTTTACTAAGGCCTTCATTTGAGATATCCAAAGTAATCAGTTAATTTCCTTCTCTCTTCATCAAGGACTAAAATTATATATATCATGAGACTACTCTCATATATGATCATATTTTTTATATTAAAATGTGTGTTGGGCTTCCCTGGTGGCGCAGTGGTTGAGAGTCAGCCTGCCAATGCAGGGGACACGGGTTTGTGCCCCGGTCTGGGAAGATCCCACATGCCGCGGAGCGGCTGGGCCCGTGAGCTCTGGCCACTGGGCCTGCGCGTCCAGAGCCTGTGCTCTGCAACGGGAGAGGCCCGCGTACCAAAAAAAAAAAAAAAAAAAAAAATGTGTGTTAAAATTCACTCCCTTGAGCTTGACCTGAAATTTCACATTAATTATTACATGAGTCCTGTGGTTAGCATAGAATAAATGATGTCACTAAAATGTTTACAAATCATGTCAGTTTCCACCCTTACTACATTTTCCAGTCCTCCTTTTTTTTTTCCCCTGGGAGCAGTAACGAGGGACCAGACTGCTCACAATATTTTAATAACTTGTCTAAGGTAACATAAGTCGTGTGTGGTAGAAAGATTTGCTCTCTTGAATGGGTAACATCACATTTCTTTGGAATTTGACAATGAAATCCTTCTCTTGACATTTTTTTTTTTTTTTTGCGGTACGTGGGCCTCTCACTGTTGTGGCCTCTCCCATTGCGGAGCACAGGCTCCTGATGCACAGGCTCAGCGGCCATGGCTCACGGGCCCAGCCGCTCCATGGCACGTGGGATCCTCCCGGACCGGGGCACGAACCCATGTCCCCTGCATCGGCAGGCGGACTCTCAACCACTGCGCCACCAGGGGAGCCCCTCTTGACATTTTTGACCATCCCAAAGAGATATAAATTTCTCAATAAGAATCTGTTTTTCACTGTTTGAAAACTGTTCATTTGTTTTTCACCATTTGCCAGAATGGTACTTTGGATTTTCAGGATTACAGGACTATTTGGTTTAAATAGAGCAGGTACTCAAATGTTCAGTAATGGCCAACCTCAGGAAATCACTTATTAAGTAGAAATTTGTATTATCTTATACAATGTAAAGTTAGGAAAACTTTTGGAAAATGTTTTATTAAAACTTCAAAGCAATGTATAAAAGCATTAAACATTTTGAACAATCCCACAGGAAAAACATAATGAAGAAAATATTTTATGAATATCCTTTCAATATATTTTTTCATCCCACAGTGATTAGGTCTAGCCTGAAGGAAATCTGACTTTTGTTCCACATAAATCTGCATTAGTATATTGGTTTCAGAATTTGAGGGGTTTTTTTCCTCTCTGCTTTTTCAGTAATAGAGCAATAGTTTCTTAGAGAAATTGTGAAATGTATTATCTTACAAAAACCACATCAATTTGCTGCCCAGTTTAATTTTTTCTTATAGCCTTAGGCTAACTTACTATGAATATAGTAAACTTGATTATTTAATATTGAGGTTCTGTTATAATAGGTATAATTATAGGACATAAAGTCTTGCTCATCCATCATTTATTCCAGAAATCACACTTTCCTAAAAATGCAATAAAATAGTTTCATAGAACACTAAAATGGAAACAAATCATAAAATTGATTTAATACAGATAATTTTCTAAATAGCATGTTATTTTCATTCAAAATGGAACTGCTTCAAGGTTTTAAAACATTGGTCAATACTTATTTTTTGTTTGTTTCTTAGAACTCTTTCTCTTTTACGTTGAAAATACAAGAACCAGTATGATGCTGAGTTGAGATGTTTCATATTTGAATTTTGATTTAATATGATCAAGTCCTTTTATTCATGAACAAAATTGTAGGATTTTTTATTTTTGCCATATATTTATGGATATATTAATTTTGTAAGAAACTTACAGGCTTTATGAAAAAAATCAGATGCACATGATCAAATATTTCTGGGAAATATTGGGAAAATAAAGTCATAGTTGTTCAATGCAGTTCTCTATTGTCACATTTATCAAAAATTTTATTAAACCAATATGTAATGACCTTCCAAAAGTAGGATACAGAATTGTAACAATTTTATTTCCCTAAAGTACTTAACCATGTACATTACATGGTACATGTACCATGTACATGTACATTACATGGCATTTGCTTCTTCTAGAAGAACACTTGGAAAGTTACGTGCTGTATATGATAGGTAATCTAAATAATAAAGTAACCTGAAAATGCTAAATTGCATTGTTATTTAAGAGGCCAATGATCTGAAACCTGAGTTTTGTATTTTAATCTCATCTTTGTGTTATTCTTCCCTGGATATATATTTCCAATTTTGTTTTATGTGGATTTCACCATCTCCCATCTTTAAGTTGATTTGTAAATTTTTGTGTAAAGTGATAGGCTGTGTATATCGTTGGCCATGCATAATGTTAGTCACATGTTTATTCTGAGACCAAAGATACTTATGAAAAGGAGTATAAAAAATACCGTAGATGAAGTAGTCCTTTGTTTGACTACATACTTGTCAGTTTAGTATTTGTGTTTTCAAAATAAACTTTTAATTTTAGAAGTTTTAGATAGAAAAATTTCAAGGATAGTACAGAGAATTATTATTAACGTCTTATATGTGTATGGTACATTTGTTAGAATTAATGAGCCAGTATTAATACATTATTACTAACTAAAGAAAATACTTGAATTTTTTTTTTTACTTTTGAGTTAATGTCCTTCATCTGTTTCAGGATCTTATCCAGTATATCCACATTTACTAATCATGCCTCCTTAGGCATCTCTTGGCTGTGACAATTTCTGACTTTCCTTGTTTTTGATGGCTTTGCAAGTTTTGAGGAATTTTGGTCAGGTATTTTATAGAATGTCCCCCAAATGGAATTTGTCTCCTATATTTCATCATTATTAGACTGGATTTAAAGTGCCATTTCATCACATCATATATTAAAGGTCAAAACAACAACAACAACAACTCTACCGAGTGATATAAAAGAATATCTCTGGCTCCTGGCACAGGGCGTGGCAGTGTGGGTGTTAAATAATTGTGCTGGTGAAGCTGAATCAATGGACAAAAATGCTAAAGTGCTGAATGAAAGCATCACACATTGAAATATGTCAATGCTTGCCAAATTGATGTTTTTTTCTTTGGGAAAAAGCAAATAGTATAAAATATGAGGTCAGTCACTTAACAATCGGAGCCCTGAAGATGTGGATGACATCAACTTGGAAATGCTAACAATTTCAATGGGACTTTTTTGGTTTGTTTCTTTAAAATAGGAAATACAGTTAAGAACTTTTTTTAAAACAAAGGAATGTGGGTGAAAAACCACTGCTAGATATCAGAGCATATGATGAAGTTAAAATAATTAAACCATGGGTACTGGAATATGATTAAAAGAAAATGGGAGAGATAAAAAAGGGTACATACTATCAAAATGACTTATTAGTGTTGATATGGACCTTGATCACCCAGCAGAGGTAGTGCTTGTCAGGTTTTGCTACTGCAGATTACTCTTTTTAAACCCCTTTATGCTGTAGTCTGTATGGAAGTTACTATGCACAGCCCGTACTTCCCGAGTGAGGAGTTATGCTCCTCCTCCTTAAGGGCAGTGTGTCTGCATAAATTACTTGAAATTCTGAACAGAGTTGTTTCTTCCACTCCATTTATTATTTTTATTTCTTTAATTATATCAGTATGAACTTATAGATATTTATTTTATACTTTGGGTTATAATCCAATATTATATTATTCATTGTGTTTCTCAAGTTGTTAGTCATTGGGAACTCTTCTCTTGGCTCCTGCGTCCCTTTGGTAATCACATCATTGTATGTTTTGTTTGTTTGTTTTTTAGCATTTTCTTATATTTTGACACTACAAGATACTCCAGACTCATCTTCTATATGGACTTTACATAGAATCAGCCATTTCTCCAAGGAGGCTTGTTCTTTTTATTTGAGAATAGAATTAGAGAGCAAGATTAGGGTGGTGGGTACTCTTTATGCCACTGAGGCTTCTTTGTTTTTAGGTCCTCTCAACTGGCAGAGCAAGGAAATATACCTGTGTACACTGACTAGGGTATATACACATATCTGTAAATATTTCTATATGTAACCATCTGTATCTACATTAAGCTAAACATAATTGAATACTGAGGTCTCCAACTCGAATTCATTACCATGTGAATCATTCTAGCCTCTTTCCCCATGCTTATCTGAAAACTCCACTGTGTGAGATACCTTACTTCTGCCATTCACCATCCACTTGCTTAATTGTTCAAATCTAATGTACATGAAGAGCATTATCAGAATTGTTAACCCCATATACCATGGGAAATGATTATATCAACTACAATGATTATGTGCAGTTTTTCTTGTTGGTGACTTTTTTTGTATCTTTAGCTTTACAGATTCCACTCATTTCATAAATACCTATACCAGTACATATGTCCCCTAACTACTTCAGTGAAGTTATTTCATACATGTATAATACAGTTAGATTGATGAGTCACATTCTTCATTCTATCCTGGAATCCTCCACTCTCCAAAATGATTTTAAGTTGCTTACATTAAGGTTCACTCTTTATATTGTAAAATTCTATGGGTATAGACAAATGCATACAGTCATATAACTACTATTAGAATATCATAAAGTGTAGTATCACTGCCCTAAAAATAATCCCCTGAACTTCCCCTATTCAAACCTTCCTTCCTTATCCCAAATCCTTCCTTCCTTAACCCAAACCATTGACCTTTTCATCACCTATATAATTTTACTTTTCCCAAATTTTGTATTCTAGTTGGAATCATATAGTGTGTAGAGCTTTGAGCTTGTTCACTTAGAAATATGCATATAAGATCCATCCATGCCTTTTTCTGTCTTGATAGTTCATCTGTTATTCATTAATAATAGTCTATTACCCTTCAATCACAATTCCTTCAATCACAGTTCCTTCAGGAAAACAGAAGCCACTCGATATAGTCTACGTATTAAATATTTTAATATAAGGAAGTTGGTGCTTTCACAATCCTAGGAAGAGCAAAGGAAGAAATCAGATACCACCAGTCAGTTTATAGCACCAAGATTTGTGTTTCACCAGATCTTGTGAAAGGCCACTGCCAGTCTAAAGAATCTCTAGGAAGCTGATAGCAATGCTCGCAAACTTCAAGTTGTTCTCAATTCCTCACTAGGTCGCTCTTGTGGATCTCATCTCTGCTCAAAAGTAAGCTACTATTGCCACTGAAAAACAGTATGGACCCTTCTTTTGTAATGCCTTCTAAATCTCTGGGGATTTCCTCTTCCTGGGAAACTAGTCCAGATTCAAGGAAAAAAGATTCTAGAAAATTTTGTTTCTTACTTTCTTGTACAGCTTTTTAGAGAATATAGAAGGGAGAGGGGTGATATTGAGTTGGTAAATGATAATCCAGCACAAGAAGCTTAAAAATTAGAGTTGATAAAAGAAAACCAGAGTGAAATGCTTAATCTCAGATCTGCCATTCTGACTTCTCTTGCATTATCATTTACTCTGTATTTTCCATATTATTTCTCTCTCTTTGCTAATGGGTAGGTCTTTTCCAGTAGGTTATAAACTTCCCACCGATATCTGGCTTTATTTTATTTTAGAGAATATTATAATTTCCTTTGAAATTAGGGCATAAATGTGTATGTCCTTCACCTATTATCTATCACCTGTGTATAACTGATATAATTTTTAATTTCTTCTAGTAATAGGTAGGATATATGTAGGATATTGAAGAGGGCATTACTGTGTTTTTGAGACATCCTTCAATATGCCAAATAACCACATGGAAAATCTTACATTGCAAATTGGTTTGTACTAGAGATCACAAAATACAAAGAACATACAAGGAAATAAAAATCACTAATAAGGGTAAATGAGATTTTTGTCTTTTAAACACTCTGAAAAACAGCTCCAAATTTATGATTATAGAACATGGATTGCTTTCCTGAATATATATCCTGAATTATGAAGGTACTAAGAAATTATTGCCACAGGAAGAAAAGCCTAGACTAGGTAAATATGGAGAATATATTCTAATTTCTGAAGTATTTAGAAAATCATATTACTCCTGCCATTTTCACTGGCTCTATGTTTCCCATTAAAGTCTCTTGCAGCTTTCTCTGCCCTTAACTATATTATCCTGGCAGTTGGAAGAGATGGAAGTATGTCATGGTATCAGTAACATACACATAATTTAAAAGAATTATTCTTGAAGTTTACAATCTGGTTGAGAAACATGAAATTATTACATTTAACAATCAGATAATACAAGTAAATGCAGATGTAGTATATTTTAATATCATTTTAATCCTACACTAGACTATAAGACAAAGGGATGATGATTATGTTTTATTCATTTTTGTATTCTCAAGTCAAATATATTTCTCTGACACATTTAGGTAGTCATTAGATGATTGATCAGTAAATCAATGTAGTACATAAGATTTGTTTATTAGTTACATAAATTTAACACAATCTTCTAGCTTCTCTTTTAGGGGTAAAGGATTTTTGTTTTCTATCGTGGGATTTGGACTAAGGATTGGAATACCGTATTAGATTGCCTATGGACTAGAAAGGATAAAGTGAGTAGTCTGAACACAGGTCTAAAGGATCAATAGGCTTCCATCTACTCTCTAATATAACCTGATTTTGAAGTGTTAAGTAGGATAGGTGAAATTTTTCCTTTTGACTTGGTGTGTTATTTTAACAGGCATTTCTAATTTTTCTACTCATTTTAAGATCTCTTTTATTATGTACTCTTTCCTTGTTCATGAATTTCGAGAATGCTTTAAATACATGAATGAGGAAATGAAATAGTAGTATAGCTCACTTGTAATATATGATATTTGAAAAGATAGTGAGCAAAAACTGATGAGAACAAAGTGTTGAAATGGTGTGAAATGGACTGGTACCAAATGAAATTGGTATAGGGAGGAGTGAGAGCCACCCTGAGTCCTGGAAAGGAAGCGAAGCATGATGGAAGTTGATGGAAGGTAATGGAGAAAAGAAGGGCATTAGCCTAACATTACCAAGGTGATTACCACACTCTGGTGCAAAATAATTCAGTGGAAACACTTTTTCTCATCTATTTCAATTTTCCATGCAATTGGTCATCTGACAGCTACAGTATAGCTTCCCAAGTTCCTTACTAAAGAGGGTTTTCTGAATGATTTCAAATGCATATTAGTAAGGGTCAAGGAACAAGAAATTAAAATTTCTCTGCTATTAGTTTGTAAGAATAATGGTCAAGCATGCATAATCTCTACTCAAAACAAATTTAGGGCTGTTTCTTTGCTCATTTTAGGGTCTATGTCCAGAATTGGGATAATATCTGGAGTTTGCTGCCTAAATAGTTTGGGATAAAGTCCACAATTTACAGTGAAAACAAATACTTACAATGTATTCTCAATTTTGTAAAAATCAATGAAAGAAACTGTGAAAGCTGCTCCTAAGCAAGGACAACTGATGGATTGTTTTTGCAGAAGGACTGGATTTACCTTTCACATGATATCATTGATGAAGTGTGAAGTTATATAGAGAGCTTTGTACACTAAGGCCATAGACAATAACTGTGCCTCATTACCCCAAGAATGGGCCATATACAATGAATAATTACTTAGGCTATGAATATTATTATCCAATATTTGGTACATGGCTGGATCAAATGACACTTTAAAAGGATGCTTTCAGACTAAAGTTGATAAGATCCAATTCTTATATTCTACAAGATTTTTGGCAAGAACACATGTATGTAAGTATCTTATTTGGAAATCTTATTTTATCTTATTTGGAAATACCTCTTTATGTGGAAATAATTCCCAAGAGGGGAGTATGGGAAGAGTCTAAATATAAGTTAACTTTTAAAAAGTCTCCAAAGTGAGTGTTCATTTTTAGTCACGGAGGCTTTGAATTACTGAAGTTCTCCCCCTTTCGTAGTCTCCTGAAAACTACATACATACAATGTTATATGCAATGACATAGCATACAATGTGAACTTTTAATAGTAAAGAATCTTGACGTATTTAGTGAGTAGTAACTCTGCTGCCTTGAGCCTGAATGCAGGGCAGGGTCATTTACTACCCAACTTGAATACACTGAGATGAAGAGATGTGCATAAAATATTAAACTGCATATAACAATGTTAACAGCTATTGGAAAAAATGCCAAAAGTTTCATATTTGTGCATAGAAAATGCATGAATTATTAAAATGCATAGAAATTTCATAAATTATATTTACCAATTAAGTTTACAAACTGTTTTTTCTTAGGTTCTAGAAAAAAAGTTGGAGAAAAATATTATGCAATACCCAGAAAATAATATATATATTTAGTTATTTCAAAATTAACAATACATAGTCACTGAAGAAAATTTAGAAGATACAAATAAAAGAAAAAATAAAAAGAATTTACCAATTTTACCAGTTAGAGCTAAAATTTATAATATTCACTTGTTATTGCAAGAAATAAATCTTACTGAGAATACCTAAGTTATTTCTTTGTAAATTTAGGAGAATATCCATGGTGAATTAAAATATTGTGGTACTGTACAAGAAATATTTGTATCCTTCTGCTCAGTTAGGGCTTTTTTTTTTTTTTTTGCGGTACGCGGGCCTCTCACTGTTGTGGCCTCTCCTGTTGCGGAGCACAGGCTCCAGACTCGCAGGCTCAGCGGCCATGGCTCACGGGCCCAGCCGCTCCGGGGCATGTGGGATCTTCCCGGACCGGGCCATGAAGCCGTGTCCCCTGCATCGGAAGGTGGGCTCTCAACCACTGCGCCACCAGGGAAGCCCCCTCAGTTAGGGCTTTTTTTCTGAACAAATTTTACTAAAACTTTGGACCTGGACTGAGAGAGAAGCCCTTAGAAGTTATGCTATGATGGAATATCTGTTTCATGAGAACTCTATAGACATTTACCATTCCAGAGGTGTTTATATTTCAAGGAGGTATGAGATCTGAAACTATGTGGACATCCCCTAGGATGGAAAGCTAGAGACACTGTTTTCATCTTTCCAAGGTTAATAACCTAGGATCCTTCCCAAGCTAAACTGTTTACACTAGGGAGCAAAAGCTTTCTCTCTCTTTCTCAAGAGAAAAGAAGTGACAGCTGTTCCTCTTCTTTTTAACCAGTCAGATTAATCTTTTAAGAGCTGCTTGCCTGTAGTACAAAATCCCGTGCATGTATAGTGACATAATCTGCCTCTCATCACTTCAGGTAAAGAGGAAGTTGGGGCCTGGGGAACTAAAATGATTACTTACTATAAATAAATAATAATCTTTTATGCTCTAGAAATGTGTGTGAGATATATATATATATATATAATACACATATATACTTCAACAGGAGTTTTCTGGTAAGAACTGAACTTGATAGTTTTTTGTCAAAATCATTTCATTCTTTTTTTTTTTTTTTTTTTCCGGACCTGCAGACTCAGCGGCCATGGCTCATGGGCCCAGCCGCTCCGCGGCATGTGGGATCTTCCCAGACCGGGGCACGAACCCGTGTCCCCTGCATCGGGAGGCGGACTCTCAACCACCGCGCCACCAGGGAAGCCCCATTTCATTCATTTTTTGAATGAATTTGTCAAATTCATTCTTTGTTTTGTCAAGCTATTTATTCTTGATACCCAATTGATTATAGGGAGAGTGTGAATATGTGAATAATAGTAGTCATTATTGTTGAGCACTGGATTTAATACTTGGAATTTATTAGCTCATTTAAATTTTGTTACCAAAACAAATGTAGACATGCCTACATTTTAGGCACTATTATTACTGTCTTTTTATAAAAGTGTGAATTCAGCCTTAGGAAAGCTAAGTAAGTCATCCAAAGTCACACATTTATTTAAAGGTGAAAATGAGATCCTAAACTAGTCAGTCTGATTCTGCACTATTCTAGCTTTAATTTAGCCATACAACATCTGATAAGAAATTGGTGCAATTATTTTTTTTCTTACAGATATGAAAACGCTATATGTGTGATGAATAGATAAACTGAAAGAAACATCCTGATTTCCAATTTTCTTCCTATATAGTCACTTTCTCTCCATATTTTATAAAATGGTGGACTTAAGTACTGAATATAATGGTCTTGAAGTGGTTTCAAATTATATTAATTCTAAAGTAATTTCGCCCATCCAACCTAAAACTTACATCCTTCTGAATTTTATTTTACAGTTAGAGGCATTAATACCCACCCTAACTGGGTAATCTAGAAAGAGAGTAGTCAGCATTGTTTCTGAAAAAATTTAATACTTATAAATATTTGTGGGTATGGGAAGATGTCTACTAATCCTTTGATATTTTCTCACTGGAAGAGTGAGTCTGAGGCACGTTCTGTATCTTCTTTTACCAATGAGATACAGCAGAAATAATGCTATGCCAGCCTGGTCTAGCCTGGACCAGCAGCTTCCTCTTAATGTTTCTTGAACACTGCTCTTGAAGCCATGTATCTCCATGTATGGGTCCCAACTACATTCCTGCAGTGATGCCATGAAATTTGGAGACCCCTTGAAGAGGGAGAGAGCCTCATGCAACCCCAGCCTTCCTGTCATCACAAACAAGGGACCAGGAGTATAAATGGAGTCATTCTGGACTCTTCAGACTATATAATACACTAACTGAACTGAGTGATATCACTCAATGCCACATGATGCAGAAAAATCATTCAGGTAAGAATTTCCATAATTCTTGACGTACAATACTATGAGCTATAGTTAATAATTATTGTTGCAGGGTCATTAAGTAAATGTAATTTAATCATCTGTTCTGAAGCCAGGCTACCTGTGTTCAAAGCTGGTTATGCATTTAACTAGTTTTGTGAATTTGACAAGTTATTTTTCTATCTTATGCCTCTCATTCTTCATTCACACCTCATACTCAACACATCAATGAATCCCACTGTTATTATATCAAAATATATCCTTAATTCAACTTTCCCAATTATTTCTATCATTACTTTCATGTTATAAACCACCATACTTTTGATTTAGATTATGCCAGAGGACTTCTAATTCTTCTCCCTGATTCCTTTCTTGACCTCTACTTCCACCATGGGCAGCAAATATGTGTTGGATAATGTTATTCTTTGGCTCAGAAACTTCCAATGCTGTTTTATCTCATTCAGAATAACATTCAAATTCCTTAACGTGGCCTATAGCATCCCAGAAAATGTGGTCTTTTGTTATTCCCATATCTAATTTCCTTTTCTCCTTCTTTCATTTACTTTTCAGCCATACTGACTTTTTTGCTCTTCTTTACCCACCCTAAGTGTTTTTCTACCTTGCAGCAATTACACTTGTCACTTCCTCTTCCTGGAATAGTCTGTGTTGTATGATTTTTCATTTTCTTTTTAAATTTTCTGCTCAAATATTAACAGATACCTCCCATGTCTATCGTCCAAGAGACATCTATTGTACCTTTGAATTTCTCTATCCACTTATTTTATTTCTTTTCAAATACTATTTCATGACCTGTCTTATTATGTCTTATTTGTTTATTGTTTCTTATATCCACCCAAGTATAACCTTCATAAGATTAGGAATGGTATCTATTTTGTTCATTGTCAGTGAAGTAAATATTGTATGAAAGAATGGACTTTGTATATCAGAATAAAAAACAATAAAGTTTCGTAAAATAAAAATAAAATATATCTATCTTGACAAAACCACATAGCATTTGTCTTGACTGAAAGAGCAAAAGTGATTTTATCGGGCTTCCCTGGTGGCGCAGTGGTTGAGAGTCCGCCTGCCGATGCAGGGGACAAGGGTTCGTGCCCTGGTCCGGGAAGATCCCACATGCTGCGGAGCGGCTGGGCCCGTGAGCCATGGCCGTTGAGCCTGCGCGTCCAGAGCCTGTGCTCTGCAACGGGAGAGGCCACAACAGTGAGAGGCCCGCATACCACAAAAAAAAAAAAAAAAAGTGATTTTATCATATATTATATTGAAAGTAATCTGTATGAAACTGGCAAAAGCCAATTATATATTAATGGCACTGCCCTTATGTTATTCTTATTAATAATTCTCATTGACCATAGAGAATACTGGATTCATAATATTCAGAATTGCACGCATTTGGAATATAAATTTGCATAAACTATGCTAATATAATAGCTAATACTTTATTTAGGGAAGCCAAGTCCTCACAAAATAATATATTAGAGCATTTGCAAAAATGCCTATGGTTCTCATATGAAGATAATTTAATACATTTCACAGGTGATATGACTTTTTGCAATGTATTAAAGCACATATATTAAAAATGGCATTTAAATGGTGCACAAATGAGTGTCTTGTTCCTGTTGCTGTTTGTTATTTTAATGGCATTAATATTTATTAGCTCATCTTGCCTACATTTTATATTTCTCAAGTGATATGAAAAGTCTTTAATTTTCCTTTGAAGTTTGGAAAGAGACAATTAAGAACCACAGGAATCAAGTACCTCCCTCTCCAAGAAGGAATAGAGAAGGAATATAATTTGACAAGTAAAGAAGCCTGGTTAAGGACATCCCACAGATTTGATTAAAACTTTCAAGATTAAATCTGTTCTTGTCTCTTTATGAAATTGGCATTGAAGAAAGAGCTGCCATTTCTAGGGTATGATTTTACAAAGATTTATCATATTATATGCTATTCAATATTTGAATAGCATATTATATGCTATTATATGCTATTCAATATATTGAATAATACATCTCTGATTAGAAAAAAACAACTTGTGCTGTGGAGCATGTGGGAAAAATACTATCTGGATAATATAATTAATAGCCTGTCCAGAGATCAGGGATCAGGATGCATGCTGATATTTCAATTCCAAATACTCTATATGAAAGATGGACTGCTCAATATATCTTTCATGTAAGAAGTTTATGAGGTTTCCTTAATAACTTATCAGGTTGTGTAAGACCTTACCATGTGAAATATCTGGCAATGCTTCATTTCAGCTATACAACCATGGCCCTGCAACACAGTGTAGCTAGGGAATGAAGTGCGATAGCTACATTCATATTCTCACTAGCTCTTGTGCAAGAGAAAATAATAGCTTCTATTGTATCTTTGACCTTTTGTCCTGGTTAGTATTCCACTCTCTGGTAAATGAAATATCTCTTGGAATAAACTATAATAACTGGTATGATAATGCCTTTTTAAACCTAAATTACACAATCTTTAGTGTTCAGTAAGTCAAATTAATGGAATTTATCTAAAGGATTCAACTCAATTAGATACATCATAATCCATCTTCCAAAGCAACAACTCAAGACATTATTGTAACTATGCAACTATAATATCAAATTACTGAAAACTCATAGTTTATGTATCCAACCAAAACTTTATGTAGTAAGGTCTCCTTCAGTTTACAAATTCATGATCCTTCTGTTATAAGGACAATAACTTTGACAATCTAGCAGTAGAACATACATTTTCTTCTTCTTTCTTTTATTGGAATAGTGAACAATTTTTCACTGCTTATTTGTAATCTTTGAAATAACAGAACTGGACATGTTTTCAGATATAAGTCTCACATAAAATTACCTCTCTTCACCCCTACTCTGCCACTGTCCTTAACCCAAGGTACCCTATCAATCAAACAGTATTCTTTCCAGTGATGCTATATTCCATCCTGCCCTAGGACTTACGTGCATATTTTCCCACTTCTGAATACCAGTTCTGACCTAAGTAATACTGAGTTGTAATTTCTTTCACTTAAAACAATTTTGGCAAATAAATTTGAAAAGGTGATTTACGTATGTGTCTTTATTGTATGTGTGCTTATTGTATGTGTCTGAAAGCCAGTTGTCCCTTCAGCCAGTTGGAGAGTAAGACTATGTATTCAGGAACTGAGGGAAAATCAAAGACCATCCAGACCTATTGTAACATGGATTCAGCTTGCAACTCTATCGATCATTTGACCTTCATAATTTTCCTCTCTGACAATGGATCACCATGGTGTTTGGGGTATCCAGGGATTATTGTAAATGTATAGCCTCACCAGACATCCCTGTTTTGTTTTGGATTTCACCCGAGCACAGTCATCATGTTAAGTGCTACATATTTCTTTAAGGAAGCTGAGAAGAAATAGTTAAAGCACATACTCTTTGCAATATAGTCCCTAAAGGGGATTCAGTCTTTACATCATTCAAGGGACTCTGCATGTGTGAACTGGCTCGTCTGGAAATTCAATGTGGGACACTGATTTTCCATTATGTTAATTCATGTTAGATCTCTAATACCAGATCTAAAATTTTTAGTATACAGAATAAGCAATATTTTACTAGACAGTTCATTGACAATGATGTCAACAAATTATATCATTGGATACCTCAATTTGCTCTGCTGTCTATTATTGTAATTTGCCTACTTTGTCTCTGGTTTGTAAGTGCTGTTACTTGAACTCTGTGACTCCAGGGTCACATGGAGGCAGGAAAAAAGTGGACTTCAGCCTGGACACTTACAACTAACCTCCTGTTTGCATTTCCTGAGACAGGAGATAGGTGGGCTCCATATTAGGTATTACAATCAGCCTCCTGTTTGCTCTCTGAAGTGGAAGTAACAACAGAAACAGGGTAAATAGCCAGGCTTTGTCTCCTGTGGACACCTTAAGATAACAGTCATGGCAGGAACAGAGAGGGGCTAAACCCTGTTTGAGTATGGGATCAAGAGGTCATATATTTCCCATCCTTGGGGCAAGTGAAACATTGTACATGTGCAGAAAGGCTCCTTGGGGGTCAAAAAGGAGGGGGAACCACCCCATAATATGTGATGCTAAGGGCACCCCATAGGTCTCTGGGCTGGAATCCATCTTGGGAAAAAGATGTGCACGCATGGTGGGGAGGGTCCTAGGGCAGGGCAGGTGTGGAAAAAGAAACCAGATAATTGGCCAAAGGTAAACAAAGACTCAGAAGAACTGACCTATATAGATTACTTAATGGCCTCTTTCCTGCACGCCTCCTCATTAGGGAGGATGTCCACACCTTTCTCTCCGGGTGTGTATCTCTGTCTTGCTTCTATCTTAACTAAACCAACCGTTTCTCTGTGTGTTCTCCCACTTGTTGTTGTGCTATGTCACTAATAATAAACTTTGTACCTATTTTTACAGTTTTTGCCTCCGTGAGAAATGCATTTTTCACTGGGGGCAAGAGCCAGGGGGTCTGGTGGCCAGGATTCCTGGTTTTCATCCAGGCTACCCGGCTTCAATTCCTGGGCAGGGAATTAAGATCTGGCTTCACACCACCGCTCACTGCTGCCTCTCCGAGATAACATCATCTCTCCCCAAACCCCAGAAAACTCATTTCAATATTGCTATCTACCACTATAATCTTTAGCTTTCATAATATAGCCACTATAGAGTTTTCCAAAAATTCTGGGGCTCTCCTCAATATATCAGTGATAAAGACACGTCTCATGAGTACTCAAATTTGTATTTGTAGGGTGTGGCTGAGGCTGTCACACATGACAAATGCCCAAATTCCTAGCCTAAGATTGTGAATAAATTCTTTCACATTATTGCCTTGTATCTTTTTTTATTCTAAGCCACTATCATAAATTCATCTTGATCCAGTGTTGTGATATTTCTGTCCTGTTCTAACACTCTTAGAATACATGCTCATCCATAATCCCAAAGTTTTACCACCGTTCTCCAAGGTAACTAACTGTCTTAAGTGTTTATTGAGTATTCAATTATGAAGAGGCTAATCTCCACAGAGAAGGAAAGCTTGCTTTTGTTGACAAGAGGACTCAGAGTCTTTTGAGAGTTCAAATTATTTAGTCATTATAATCTTCTCAAATCCTCTCATTCCAAATTTCAGGCTCTTACTTTCACTAGAAAAAGGTCCTGATTTTTCTTTTTTTTTTTTTCTTTCTTTTGTTTTTTTGGCCATGCCATGTGGCTTTCAGGATCTTAGTTCCCCAGGAACTGAACCTGGGCCCCAGCAGTGAGAGTGCCAAGTCCTAACCCTGGACTGCCAGGGAATTCCTGGTCCTGATTTTTTGAATAAGAGACCCAGTGATGCTTTGAATTCAACATGTGTCTTAATTCTGTAAACCGCAAGATCAAACTTTGAGTCTGGTTTTCAGATCATTGTTCCTGGGATTACAGCAGATAAGATATCCTACCCAGTTAGTAAAGAAATTCTCTGGTCTCTGATTTGTGTATTTCAAATCTTGAGTCTTTCATTTTCTTTCTGTACACTGCATAGTGCAGGAAGACAGCCATCCAACTTGTGCTTATATTTATTATTTCCTTCATAGTATTCCAATACAAAAGGCAGTTTGTTTCCCAAAGTGCTGCCTTGAAAGGGGATAAGTTAAATAATTTGTTTCATAACAGAAGCTACATGCCATGAACTATCAGTATCCCACTGTCTGTTAGCAACATGTTTATTATGCTTCCTAATCTAACCCAATTAAGTAAATAATCTCAGATTTCTATCTTGTGGTTAACTTTCTAATTTCTTATATTAAATACTATATAATTTGAGAAGTTAGGAAAACAAACACCAATGTAGATATTTTAAACAAAAAGAGATTTAGTACAGGAAACTGAAGCTTTTCACACGTTTGAAGAGCTAGAATCTGCTTCTGAGGATCTGAAATGGCTGATCGACAGAAGGGTCCCAAAAGGGGTAGGAAGACTTAACCTCCATGTCTTCATGTTCCAAATTATTTCCCTTAATTGTAGGGATCTATCTAGAATCCTGCTAGAAAGAGAATATGAGAAATGGAGTTCAGGTTTTTTTAACGTTTATGCTCATATGAAGTGCTCTGAATGAACGGGAAAGTACTGAGTATCAACAAACAATATGTGACACAGTTGTCTAGGGTACAGGTTCTGATAATAGCCACAGGGCAGTCATTACATTTGTTCATGTTTCTACCACCCTCCTTTTCAGGTCCCTATTTGATTCTGACACTAGACAACTATTTTTCTTTCTTGAAAGAATATGTATACATGTAATAAATCTCTCTCCCCCCCTTCCTCTCCCTTTCTCTCTCTGCCCCTCTCTCTTTCCCTGTCTCTCTCATCTATTGTTAAAAGATAAACTGAGAAATATTAAAAGTTTTAAGAATATCTTATCAGTTTTCAGCTGGGACAAACAACAAATATTCCATGGCAGGACTGAACAACCCCATGGACACAAGGGGCATCCCCAAAGAGGCTACAAAAGACACTTCCCTCTCAAGATCCAGAGCCACTCCCGAAGACAACCAAAAGAAAGACAATTCCCCTGAGGGCTGGCAACAGAAGGATTCTAGCCACCAATGGAGTGCAACCCACATCTCTGTCTACATATTTTGAGGGGCCCCCAACCTAACAGTCGAGCTGCCTGAACACATAAGAACCCACGTGCCCCAGTCAGGCAGAAAGCCAAGTCAAGTTCTCAGGACACAAAACGAGACAAACAAGAAGGCGATAGCTATCCCAGGGAGAGAAAAGGTCGACAACCGTGGGTATCCGAAAGCAAATTCACAAGTCACGCTTCAAAGATTTAATTCTCACACATGCTTTTTGCCTGCCAATCTGAAAGGAACGGACAACGTGAAGGTTTCCCTCCCTCTCGCGACCAGGCACCACAGATAGAGGCCTAGGAGAGCTGACTTTGATAAGAATTCTTACCCTTTGCCGGCTTCTTCCAGTTTCCCCAGGATTCTGCAGGTTCCGGAGCGCGCGGGGCGTCCCAGCGGGTCTCATGCTCGTCACAAGCAGCTGAAGAGGAGGGAAAATGGTTTTCCCTCTACGCTTTGTAGTGAGCACTTGGCTGAGACCCATTTTCTTTGAGGCGCCTCCTAAATGGATAAACTAATCTAGGTTAAAAGTTCTCTCCTGTGGCCACAGTAATTCAGGATTATCTTGGGTAAGATTAACGTCCTTGTTCAGCCTCAAAACAAAATTATATTCACCTGACGCCTTTCCCGTGCCTCAGCCCAGCTTCCGTCGGATTCAGTCTGACCCGGAACCAGTCCCCTTTCTAACTCGTCCGTGGTCGGAATCTCTACCCGGTCCTCTTTCTAAATCGGACCCTGTCCAACCTTAGACCCGGTCTGGTTTTTAAGTCAGACCCAGTTCAACTCCAGCCAGTTTCTGGACCCGGTCTGGAAAAAAAATGTTCAAAAAAGCCTGAAAGCTGAGACGAAAGCTAAGACAAAAGCCGCGGAGGCTCCGCGAGGGACGGACCCAGCATCCCCTGAGGCGGGAGAGGCGGCGAGCTCAGGGCTCAGCAGGTACCGTGTCTGGTTGCTCGTTGCTCCTGGGGCCGTCAGGGGTCTCCTTCGGTCCCCGCTTCTTACTGTTACTAACAGAACTGTTAAAAGATAAACTGAGGCATAGAAAACATTTTAAGAGTTTATTTGAGCAAAAGTCAATTTGAATCGGGCAGCATCCAGTCTAGAAGATAGAAAGGAGCTCCAGGGAGCTGTTGAAAATGAAAGACTTTTATAGGCAGAAGGGAGCAGGAAAGAGGAAAATAAAGGAGGCAAAAAAGTGGGTTGGTGGGCTTCCCTGGTGGCGTAGTGGTTGAGAGTCCGCCTGCCGATGTAGAGGACACGGGTTCGTGCCCCGGTCCGGGAGCATCCCACGTGCTGCGGAGCGGCTGGGCCCGTGAGCCATGGCCGCTGAGCCTGCGCGTCCGGAGCCTGTGCTCCGCCGCGGGAGAGGCCACAACAGTAAGTGGCCCGCGTACTAAAAAAAAAAAAAAAGTGGGTTGGTTATTGCAAAGTTGGTTGGTTATTGCAAAGTTACTTTCTTTTGGCAGATGTCTTTTGGCAGTGGTCAGGCAGATGACCTCACTAGTGCTGATCTGGTGATTCCTGATTGACCGGTTTAAGGTTCCATTTCTGAGACAGCCAAAACTATAATTAAGTCTCAGTTTGGTGACATGGGGCTTAGCATAAGCAACTCCATTTAGGACCTATTGCCTTGTTTTTAACACTATCAATATATATTCAAGCATGTTTAAGTAGTTCTGGCTATAGGTTTTCTTCATTATCTTGATCTGGAATCTATAACCAAGATTATTTATTTTCATGGCAGTGAATTAAAATGCATATTAATAGCCCCATTTGAGGAAATTGTGATGCATAGAGTTTCAATCAACTGCATCTTATCAGTATATGTCTAATCTAGATTTGTCATCTGGCTCCAGGACCAGGTCTCCTTTCGTTTCACAGCTGCCACAATACTGGCAATAGGGGTATCATCTATATCCAGGTTTAAGCATATTCTAAGTGATTACATAATGGAAATAAAATCTACCACTCTTTATATCCTTCGTTCCTTCTTTCAATAATACACTTTGCCTGATTCTGTGGAATATAAGATAAAGAGGAAATAACTCCTAACCTCAAAGCATTTAATTTCAGTGGTGTAAGACAAATAAGTAAATGACTATCTTAAAACAAAATAAGATATTAGGACAAGATCATGCATAGAGTGAATAGAAGAAAGATTCCTAACCTAGATGATGCTGTTTGTGGACAACGTTAGAGATGAGCTTTCAGGAAGTCATATCTAAGCTGAATCTTAAAATAACAGCAGATTATACCAAGTGAAGAGAGAGGGTTGTGATAAGTGCACTGCTCAGTGTACTGCTTAAGAGAAACTTCTATGTAGAATATAGTTGACAGCTCCAGCTGACAACTACAGATCCCTGTGGATCTACTATTAAGTTCCTACCAAAGTCACATTTCCCTCTGGCTGTTCCCAGCTAATGATTAAGCACAGCAAGTTCTTTAGTACTTGTCCCTTTCTGCCAGATGTGGGATTCCGGGAATGAGCAAGATTTGCTTAAAGAGTCCACATTGGTCTGGCTGAGATATTCTTAGAACTTTGCCATAGTCTGAATTACTTCCTAGCCAATCCTTCTGTTTCCTCTCTCTTTTCACAAGTACAATATTTATACTGTGATCTGAAGGGTCTCCATACTACTCATTTTGTCCTAGTTTATCCTTTATAGGCATTCCCACAAAAAATATCTATCATATTTATTCTGTCTTGGTGTCAGCTTGCAGACAACCCAAAATGGCACAGCTAGTTCTGCGAATGTTAAGAGAAAGGGATTTTAAGACTGGCTGATTTATAACCCAGTTAGTCATGTTCCAAGTGAATGTGGGACATGGATAATCTCTGCCACAAGGTGGTAGTCCAGTTGCTAAAGATTTCATCATTTGGTGACCTGTGAAATCATCCTGGTGAGAGGACACCTTGCCAAGGTGATCATTCTAGCATTTGAAACATATGGGGGACAATGACGGCCAGAAAAGTGGATGCCTAACAGAAGGATAATGAAAACACTGAGGTAGATTAACAAACAGTTAAGGATTATGTTTGAAATCCAGTCCTTTCATAGCTATCATATTAATACGCAGCTGTCTTTCAGGTATCAAATATTCTTATCCAGATGTGAGTACAGAGTACATAATAAAATTCATTATGTTCAATAAATAAAAATTAATCTTGAGTACAAATAATTTGTATTGGAAAAGTAAAAGTCATAACATTTCATTGGCTCATGAGAAAAATTTTGTGGAATTTTGTCCTAATCTTTAAGAAATAATTTATTTTCCTTCTTAGTTATGGACTAATCTATATGTAGACAGGGTGTGTGTGTGTGCATGTGTGTGTACATACACACATTCACACATACATGTGTGCATGTGTGTACTATTTGGTTTTTTAACTTAGAATTAGTTCCCAGAACCTTAGGTAAACGTTTGGTTACAAATCGATCATTCTGTATCACACATTATAAGAAAATTTTGCCAGTTCCAGAAACAAAATGAACTTAATTCACTCATGCTCAATATGCTCTTCTTCCTTAGAACTTTCATCAGATGCATTCAGAGCACACCAATATTCCTGTCTTAAGCCTAAAACCTCAGATATTTCTCTACTTCTCTCTTAGCATCAGAGAGCATCCTTATCCTGTTGTGTGTGTGGGTTTTTGTTTTTTTTTTTTTCTGTGAAGTCTTTTGGCTCTGCCTTAAACGTTGTAGTTCCTCAAGTGTCAAGATTACCCAGAATGTAGTGAAGATTCAATATAGTATGGCCTGTTCAACTGTAGTGAGCTTTCTGTTCAGAATTTATCTTGGGAAATTCCTCAACTTCTTTAATAGTTTGAGGAACCCCCATACTTTCTGATAATAGCCAGTCTAACAGGGGTAAGGTAATATCTCATTTTGATTTTGATATGCGTTTCAGTGATGTTGAACACCCTTTCATGTACCTGTTAGCTATTTGTATGTCTTCTTTGGAAAAATGTCTATTTAGTTCTTCTGCCCATTTCTTAATTTTTCTTTGCTATTGTGTTGTATAAGTTATTTGCATATTCTTACCCAGCATATGACTTGGAAAAATTTTCTTCCATTCCATAGGTGGCCTTTTATCCTGTTGATTGTTTTAATTGTTGTAAGTGCTATGAAAGAGAAGTAGAAGTTGTGAAAATATGTCCAGTTGAATCAGGGATAGCACTGTTGAGGGATTGACACCAAAATGGAGACATGAAGGAGTAGAACATGCCACTGTAGATGGGAGTGTGGGGTTGGCACATTAATAAATATTTGTAGATAACTTGAGAAGACCTTATTTTCCCTTTTCAAATAAGGACTATACCTTCTTCATATTCGTATTCTATCCAGTGTTTAGCCAATATTTAGTCATGATATTTTTCCTATAATTTCATATTTAAGTTAAATCTGTTAAAGTAATTATGAAGAAGTTTATTTTGAAAATACAAACAACACCTCATATCCCTGAAGTAGACAGAAGTAAAGAAAGAAATCATACAGAATATCTGCTACGTAACAAATGTATGGTATGATAATGGTATGGTAATGATAATGGTATGGTAATGCTTTGAGGTAAACAGAGAAAAAGAGAGAAATAGAGGGAAGTCATACAAACTTTTCAACTTTCTCTGTAAAATGTTGAAGAGGTGTTATCTATCTGACTTGAAGAAAGAATGGTAGAAAGTGAGGCTTTATGTAAGATTAACAGTCTGTGACTGTACCATGTTTGATGATCGAGTTAGCACTCATAAGACAAGAAAAATAGTTAATATACCACACTGGAGAACTCACTGCCCAGGGAGTCAGGGAAATGGTATTTTAATTTATACTGCACCTTAACTCTATGAATTAGATAAGAAATTTATTTAATTTATAAAGTTTATTAATTAGACTAGAATAAAATATTTCCAAGGCAATTTTAAAAAGTAGTTGGATGTTTGAGGAATCTAATACATTGTTTCTCAAACTTCAATGCACCAAAATTCTCCATTATGTTAATGGGACCACATCAGACCTAATGATGTTTTGGCATACCTGTTTGATAACATTTGGTGTAGAGAACTCTGGGTTGGATTTCAGTGAGCATCTAGGAAAATATTCCCAACAATGGAAATGTGAATAGTTACTAACAGACTATACTCTTTAGAATTAATTTAAAGGAATCATTTTAGTAGTCGAAATGAGTACGTAATGACTGCAAGTACTTTTTCCAAGTATTTTGTTGTAGTTAAAATATTATTTAATAATTTATGTAGCTACTCTGGCATCAGTGGGGTTGAGCATAACTCCCACTTAAGTGTGGGCTGTGCATAGTGACTTCATTCTAAAAGGTGTGGTATGTAAAGGGGAAAAAATTAATTTTGCAGTGGAGAAACCTGACAGACACTACCTCTATCAACTGTGAACACAAACAATGATAAGTTATGTTAATAGTATGTGTCTTTATATGAAGATATGATGTGATGAAACTGATACTTAACCCCTGTGATATTTCTCCCCTCCCCTCCCATCAAAACAAAAAAAAGTCAAAAGAAATAAACCATAATCCCAGTCTAATTGCAAAAAAATCAAAGAAATCCCAATTCAGGGACATTCTACTGACCGGGAGTCCCCAAAACTCTTGAGGTTATAAGACACCAATTCTGAGGTACTATCACTGCCTAAGGAGCCTAAGAAGACATAATGAATAAATATGATATCATGTATGGGATCCAGGTGCAGAACACTAGATAAAAACTAAGGAAACCTGAATACAGTATGGACTGTAGTTAATCATAATGTATCAACATCATTAATTATAACAAATGTATTACACTAATGTAAGATGTTAATAATAGGAAAAACAGTGCAGATATATAGGCATTCTCTGTTCTATCTTCATAATTTTTTTTGTAAATCTAGAACTATTCTAAATAAAGTTTACTTTTAAAAACATTATTTGCTAACTTAATTAAACATATTTCTCTGTAGCTATTGCATAAACAGAACCATAATCTTGCTAGGATATAAAATAAAATAAAGGTATTGTGAATAAATTCATGTTAATTTTAAATGAAACCTACTTATAAAACTATAGAATACAAAGAACTTTACATTCAGCAAATTTTCCCAATGAGTTAGAAAACATCATATTCCATAGATAGGAATTAGGAAAGGCTGTCTTTTTCAACTACATGTTTATGACCTAAGCAGACACATTCTAAGTACCAGCGTTTATATCATAAGGTAAAAATATTCATATAAAAATTTTAATTTTATTTATTACATTTTAAAACAAGATGTAAATTAGTGATAAAAGCACATTTAGCCTTTGGCAAACAAGTAATCTTATAAAGTGTATTTCAGTTCATTATATCTTTTTTATAATTCATTATAGCTATAACATCAGGAAACCCTGTAGCAATATTTAGGCTTCAACTTTTCTAAGATTTCACTGGAAGATTAATTACTTGAGTTTTGGGGTTAAAAAATTAGATTAGAAAATAGAAATTATTAAAATATCCAGTTCTTACTTTTGGTCTATGAACTATTTGTAAAGGCAGAGATATCCACACTCCAATTAGAAACCCCCAAGATGAGAGGTAAACTCAGCTTGTACCCATATATTTCCTCTTAAATAAAGTATATTTTAGAGATGTTTAAATATTTTTTTGAAGGTAAAGTTTCTTGGACATATTTATTACTGTGAATAAATAATATTAAGTTGTCATATCCAGCTGCATCCAACTTCAGTTTTGTGCTCATGCTTCTTCTACTAAGTCCAGCTAATGACCCATGCCCTGTAGTATATAATCAATACAAGGACAGGAATAAAGACGCAGATGTAGAGAATGGACTTGAGGATGTGGGAAGGGGGAAGGGTAAGCTGGGACGAAATGAGAGAGTGGCATGGACATATATACACTACCAAATGTAAAACAGATAGCTAGTGGGAAGCAGCCACATAGCACAGGGAGCTCAGCTCTGTGCTTTGTGACCACCTAGAGGGGTGGGATAGGGAGGTTGGGAGGGAGACACAAGAGGGAGGGGATATGGGGATATATGTATATGTATAGCTGATTCACTTTGTTATAAAACAGAAACTAACACACCATTGTAAAGCAATTATACTCCAATAAAGACATTAAAAAATATATAGTTCAATGTTAATAAAAATAAGGTGGGAAAAACCATCCATTCATTTGCCATTTCATTCAGTTCATCATTTTATTAAGTGACTGACTCTTAATATCTGCCTACACCTTATTTTGAAAGTTTTCTCAACTCTTAGAAAACTCTATGAGGCTATTTTCATATAAATTATAGTATATTTTGATCTATGTATATTCTTTATAACAATTAGTCCAGGCTATCAATATTATTTGTAACAAAATGACAAAAATATGCAATAGAAAATAATCTGTTCTAATAAACTATGGCCATTAAAATTTTAAGTATGAGTGATAGGTAGTACAATTTTCTATGCATGACAAGTGATTATTGTTATTAATCTGTGATATAAATACCCTTCATGCTATGTGACCTTATTTTCAGCATAACAAAAATCTGCTTAGTATTTGTATCAGTAAAGACTGTCCCACTTGTGCTGTAATAGCATGAAACGCTAAAGTTTCAGTGACTGAAAACAATCAAAGATTCATTTCTTACAATGCAAATTTCACCTTGGGTCAGCTGGGTGCTTTGCTCCACATCATCTTCATTCTCATCCTCAGCTTTAAAGAATCTTCACTGTGGGATATTGTTGTTTACCATCTCAGCGAGAAAGAAACAAAGGGGTGTTCTGGCAGCTCCAGTTACATGACTTTACCCAGTGCAAGGGAGAATGTGTTCAGTTTCCCAAGATCATTCATAGCCTTGGTGATTCCCTAGAAGGATGCACAGAACTTAGCATATAGTTGTATTCATGGCTAATATTCATTATAGTGAAAGGATACAAAGCAAAATCATCAAAGAGAAAAGATGCATGGGGTGAAGTCCAGAGGAAACCAAGCACAGCTTCCAAGAGTCCTTCCCCAGTGGAGTTACATAA
Organism: Leucopleurus acutus; assembly: GCF_964270905.1. Taxonomy (NCBI): domain Eukaryota; kingdom Metazoa; phylum Chordata; class Mammalia; order Artiodactyla; family Delphinidae; genus Leucopleurus; species Leucopleurus acutus. Next base: position 71,186,319 of record NC_139152.1, read on the forward strand.
GACACACTTAATTCCCCCAACAATGACTTGTGATAACACATGTGAAGTATTGTCTACCAGGGAAGTTTATTAGAGACTCAGTGTTCAGAGCTTTTTTGGGGTTGGTCACACGAGTACCGTCTGCTTAGAAGATACCAAAGTTCCAGACTCATAAAAGACAAGTAGGGGCTCAGCATAAATCATATTGTTTACTTAAAAGCCGAAACCTAGCAGACCATCCTTATCTGTTAATTGTTGATTAGGAACACCCTGAGATCCAAGTTGCCAGATGCCAGCCAAGGTCCAACCTTGCAAGCAAGCCATTGTAAGGTTAGTAGTCTCAGGTCTGATGTGTTCATTCTTTTCAGTACAGGCAGTAAGAGCTTAATCTCCACTGTACCCAGAATAATGAGAAAACTGAATTCAGATAAGCATTAAAATCTCTTCTTCACTGTTACTAATTGTAGCTCTAGGGAGAGTTCAAGTATAACCATATGAATTTATAGTGTTTACATTTCTTTGAATAGTGTTTTAGCAAAATATAGTAGAATTTTTCAAGAAAAAATTAATATATTTGGCAGAAAAATCTTTTAAAAAACAAGATTTAGGTATATTAATCAAGGTGTAAATTCACAAAGGAAATTAACTTTAATATTTCATGCTGTACAAGTAAACAAAGGGGAAGAAGAAGATAGAAAAATACCTCGTGTTAAAAAATCTGTATCAATATTCATATTTACATATGCATATGCATAAACATGTGTTTACTTATACATACATAGAATATTTTCGGAAGGATACATATAAGAGTGAAAACAAATATTGTGAAAGGAAGAAAGGACTGGCATATGCAATAATAGAGAAATTACTTGCCAATATATGCAGTTTGTTCTATTTGATTTTTTATCCTCATATATTACTTTTCAAATAAAATTGTTTTTTTAATCTCAATGGGAAGGATAAATGTGGAAATTCCTTCTCTATTTTTATAAAATCCTACAGAAAGCTTTTTAATACTAGCTGATATTGCTTCAATAATAGATGGATAAAGAGAACTTACCAGCAAACCCCCAAACAGACAATATTAAATACATAACTCAAGGGAAGATAATACATAATAAACAAATTCAAATTGTGGGGTATGATGATGAGTTAACAGTTTACATGTTCTTAGAAAAGTTAGAAGAATATCTTTCTGTGTCAACCTGACACTTTATTTCCTAGACCCCCCCAAAATGCTTCCTTGCCCTCAAATTTTAAATAATTTATCTGAAACATCATCAATAAGATGTACTAGCATTACCCCTCTTACAAAGATTTATTGGGCTGTGCCCTAGATCACTATTAAAGAAAGGCATGTACTTTTCTTCTCATCTCCTTTTTGTTCCGTAAATTTTCTTCTTCCCTAAGCAGAATCATCTCTGCATGCATGTTGCCCTCTTAAGGACTTGTATTCCCAATCATTTCATTGAATTTATATGCACATGTGTAAATCTTAGAGGTGAAAATAACACAAGCTAAAACTGGTGATCCATATTAAAATGTCATACTCCCACCCTATAAAATAAACAGAGGTTTTTGAAAATTATTCTGTTCAACACTGGCAGGCTTCAATGAAACAGAAGCACCCTAATACATAATTAGTGGGAATAGAATTAGTTAATATTTCTAGAGATTTAATTGGCAATCTAAATATAAAAATGTTCATCTCAAGATTAATAATAAGAAAATAAGAAATAAAGAATAAATTAAAATATTGGTTTTCAAATACTTATGAGGGTCTATTTTGTAAACAATTGAAATAACAAAAAGAATGGGTAAATGAAGGTATATATTATATGGCAACTTTAATAGTGTTTTCTAGACTCCTTAATGCCATAGAAAATGATCAAATATAATGTTAATATTGAAAAGCAAATACAAATTTTTATATAAAATCTGATCCCATTTAATTGCAAAAGATAGTATACTGATGTTTGTGTAATAAGAAATACTGGAATAGTTATGTGGATAGTGATTTCTTTAGACATTAGAATCATGAGGTTTTTTTATATGTACATTTCTATACTTTTAAAACTATTTACAGTAATGACATTATTTTCAGAAGTTAATAAAGTAATTAAAGATGAAAGGAAAATTATTGTAGCAGAAAAGGATAGCTTTTACAATTGTAAGGAATTTAGTAATAAACTTAATTAGGATTATGACATTTAGAGAAAATATTTAAGAAAATTTGTGCTTCAGTGAGTTATAATTTCTATACACCACAGTGTCTGGAAATGCAACTTTTATATATATAAAGTCCTTCCTCTAGTTTTTCTCATGTTCATTCATTTAGACTTAGATTAGTGATTTTCACAATATAAATTAAAATAGCATAATTGTATATTTACAGTATGATACTAAAATACCATCAAATAATTAAGGAACTAAAAAAAAATTAAAATAGCTTTAGCAAAAAGTTTGCGTGTTTTAAGTATTCTGCATACTAAACTCTTCCCACGCAAATTAGGGCTGCTGAATTATACCAGCACACCTTCTTTCTTACAAAGACAGGAAATATTTAGACACTCCTCAGTACAACATTGGATTCTACTTCTAAGGTCATCTCTAAATCTCAGCACTCATTAGTCAGTGATGGATAAAAAGTGACTACAGTAAAGTAAATTTAATTCAAAATAACACTTTTACCTTATCCTAAAATGTCTTAACATATTTAGAAATCTCCATCTTCTCTTCCTCCTGTCCCAACCACCTGATTGTGTCCTGTGTTTTAAAACAGATTAATGTGGAGTGGGAGAGAGAGAGGGAATCTGTGTCACTTCTCAATGGTTAAGAGAGGGCAAGCATCAGCTACAGCAATTTAGAGAGTAAAAGCATGTTTCATTGTGTTGCATAGCAGAGATATTCAGTTTGATGGAAAGCTTAGGAACCACAAGAAGAGAAAATGATGACACTGAACTCTGAACCTGGACCTGACATCTTCATCACTGATTTACAGTAACGTCTGTGGAAGGGGAGGTCACTGTGCTGGATAAGCTACTAATGTGGCTTAGGGAGAAGGTCATTTGTGTACACTGTAACTTCTCATCATTTTAGGAGCATAGAGAATTTGGAAAACAGAACTTGACATTTTCAGAGAATTATTACAGTGCTAAAGAGTTCAAAGTGTTTATTCTTGATACCTGGAAACTAAAGTGCTTCTTGCTCTGAAGTTTTCAAAGATTGCTGTATAAAGTTTAATCAGCATTCCATCAAAACTACTCATGTGGAGGCTGAGGCTAGATAGCTGAATTTTAAAAGATTCCCATTCTTGGGTCTTTTGTAACAAAGGCAAATGAAAGTAGAAGGTTAGAAACAGACAGAACTTAAGTGTATTCTTTGAAAACTTTTCTCTTCAGCGTTGCAAACATAAATACCATTCATTGTTCCATTTGGATACCTTCATTATATTAGTGGTAGACTGCTAACTTCTCAGGGGACTCTGTCTAGAGTTCTGTGAACACACACACACACACACACACACACACACACACACACACACACACACACACACACACACACACAACATTGCGTTAAAGTTAAACCTAAATTTTCTTTCCAGAGTATGAGTAGTCATTTGCAGCACCTTTTCTGGCTACAGATGTCAGCATAAAAATCAAAAGATAATGAAGAGATAATAAATGAAAAAGAAATACAGAAATGATGCAAAGAGCTGTACTTTTCCTCCTTTTGGTGTTTGTCCTGATGTGTCTCCTAAAACCATGGGATTATTAATAAGACTTTATTTGTTTCTTGCTATCCTTTAAAATATTTCTTTCCTCTGGTAAATTTTATGTCTCTTGTTGACTGGGATATGCAATAATAGAGAAATTACTTGCCAATATATGCAATATAGTCCACAATATCTTCTTATTATTAGATATATTATGTTTTGTTCATATAACATTACATCTTCTAGGTTATATTCTGGGCTGTCCTATATCAATAAAGATCGAATAAACATCATTGTTTCTTCAGTTTGTCATTGGGCACACTTGCAAATGTGTTTGTAAGAATAATTTCTAGAAGTTGAAAGCCTGACTCAAAGGATGTAGATATTTAAAATGTTTATAGATATTGTCAAGTTTCATTCCAAGTTGTACTCATTTCTTTTTAATACTGTGTAATATGCCATAGTCTGTATCTGTTCACCTCCTGAAGGACATCTTGATTGCTTCCAAGTTTTGGCAAGTATGAATAAAGCTGCTGTAAACATATGTGCCCAAATTTGGGGGTTGACTTAAGTTTGCAACTCCTCTGTGTAAATAATAAGGACTGGGATTGCTGGATTGTATGTTAAGAGTTTTGTAAGAAGTGGCCAAACTGTCTTCCAAAGTGTCTGTACCATTTTGCACTCCCCTCAGCAATGAATGATAGTTCCCATTATTCCATATCCTTGCCTTTGGTGTTGTCAGAGTTCCAGATTTTGGTCATTCTAATAGATGTGCATTGATATCTCATTGTTGCTTAAATTTGTATTTCTGTGATGCTATATGATATGGAGCATCTTTTCATAGGATTTTTTGTGTTTCTATTATCAAGGAAGAAGAAGTGAACAGATTGTTGGATAAATAAACAACAGAGTCAGCATACTTAATCTAGGGAGACTTGATATATTTAAATTATTGTGTCTTTCTATCCAAAATCAACATATAGCATTCTATTTGTTTATTCTTCTTATATAGCTAAGTAGAATTTTTTGTTTGTTTTCTTCACATAGAAGTTGCACACTTCTTGGTACAGTTTTTCCTCTAGATATTCATCTTTTTACGTTGTTATATTGAAAGAGCTCTTTTCCTTTCAGTTTTCTAAGCTATTAAAAAACAAGTTTAAAAAAAATCTGTTTCTGTCTTTCGATAGATGGATTGATATATGTGTGTATGTGTACATGTATATATGACATTTGTACACACATTCAAACATGCATATATATATATATGTGTCTGTGGAAAAAATATATATAATGAATATTATATAGATTTTAGTGTAATCAACCAAAAAGTTAAAACTTTTGTTGCCTGTATCACTCTTTTCTGTTGACTAAACATGCTTCTAGTGTCAACTCTGGCACTTTCTAACAAAACACTTGATACAGAAAACCTGGTTTTAGAGGTAAGCTTGTCTGGCTTTGAATTCTAGCTTTACAAGTACATGGCCTTGGGCAGGTTACTGAACCTTCTCTGTGACTCAGTTTCCTCATAAATAAGATGGTATGATTATAATAACTATCTACTGAGAGAGTTGTTAGGAAAGGGGATAGTTGTGAAGATTAATCCTCACAAAACTAATACACATTGTGTCAAATGATTTTTATTTTCCTTATTAGTAATAAGACTAATCCTTTGTCTTACTTTCCAAAATCTCTGTCTTTTTCAGTTTTGGGGACTCATGAAAAAGATGAAAGGTATAATTAAAGTGATTGAGTAAATGTTAAGATAATATATTCCTGATGATTATAACTGAATACAATAATTGCTAAAAGGGAATATTAGCCAAGTACTGTTGAAGGCCAAATAAAGGATCAGTTCACTTTTTGGAGTGTCAGGGAACACTAGATAAAATCTGTGTTCGAGCTACCAATTAAAAAAAGGTAAATTTAAACAAAATAGGTCAAGTTGGAACTTTTCTCATTTTTTTCTTTTCTTCAGCTTAAAGTAAAAGTGCAACCTTCTCAAAAATCTGCAAAGGTAATTGAGGAGATACAATCCAAGTCCTTCACTTGCTAATGGATATGAAACACTTAAAGTTGCCTCATCTTCTCTATTTAAAATATACAATGGATGTGCTTGAGATTTAAATGATGGAATTTGAATTTTCAAATACTTTACATATAGTATGTCAGAATTTTCTATTCTGTTTACAAAGAGCTTATAATGGGAGCTTTCACTAACTGAGAGAAGAAAATAAAACTGCTTCATCAAGGTCTCTAGGTCAAGCATTAGTACAAGCTGAGAGGTATTCAGGTTGAAGTTGTGTTGAAAAGACCACATTTCATGCTACCAATGGCTGAGTGAAAAACAAAACAAACTGACTCCACATCACAATTTCCTTCTACTTGGAGTAATTCTCATACCTTTCTTCAGAGAGTCAGCCTGACCAGACACATTGAAACTGCTGCTGAGCTTGGGCCAAAAATTTATGGGATGTCTTAAAATGTTTTATTTGTTGGTTTAATAATCTCGAGGGTATATTCCAAGAACAGGAACCCCCTAGAGAAGTGTCAGTCAGGCTATGAGAGACTGTTTCCACTCTGTGGAAAATATTATTTCAAAAGGCCTTTATAAAAAGGGAAATAGAAACAAGGTAAAAAGGCAACATAAGAGGGGAAAAAAGGATATTAGAAAACTTTCTTTTAAAATATTGGTTGAAAGAGGAAAAAGGTAGTATCTCTACTGTGCTTTTCATATCTATAAAACATTGCTATCTTTCATGTCTATGATACATGTCAATAAAATAAAACAAAATGAAAAATAAAAATCTTGGACTTTTTAGAATCCTGAAAGTTTTAAAACTCAAATGAAAACCTGTCTAGCCTCTGAAGGAAATTTTTATTAAATGGCTATAAAGTGGATATCACAGAAGTTTCAGAAATTCTCATGGTATTTCTTTTTACTAATTTTATCAAAATTTCCCAGAAATATTTAATGTCAGCAAAAGTACTCACCGGCATACTCCACCATTGAATAGGGCACCACATAATATACAAAAACCCGAAAACTATGGACACCATGAAAAAAATAATAGAAGATTATCAAGCAAACAGAGAGGATGAGCAGAGTTAGTTTTCAAATTCTACCTCTATCCATCAAAAAGTTTTAGGGTGGACTCAACACAAGCCTGAGGGTTCTATTAATGTCACTAAACATGGTAATATCTACATATAAAGATATTTCTGCAGTTTAATTTTTCTATTAAATTTCAATTGCATAAAGTGTATTTTTAAATAAAAAGAACAATAATTTTAAAATAACAAAAACAGCAATTAGATGGAAACAAATATTTTCAGACCTTAATGATGGTAAATGCTGGGTCATGATAACTCATATTCATCATGGGTTTTGGGTCTTGGGAATCAGTATTTTTGTCTTTGTATCTTATATATTTATTAAATATAAAACATTTTAATGTGTACATAAAATAAATTGATTTGAGAAATTCTTAGCAATGAAACAATCTTCATAATTATTATTATGGTAAAAATATTTTCTAAGAATTGTGGTTTGCTATTATAATTTTCTCATGCCTACAGCCACATATATACAGATGTCTTTTTGCATCTCTCTAGTGTTCTATCATGTAGAGGGTCATAGCACAAACCTATTACTTTAACCTCATATTTACTTAAAAATACCATGAAGCATAGTGATTATTATTTTCTGAGCATACCAGAATATACTATTCCACAATTATTATTAACATACTAGACCATACGCAAAGAGAATAAAACTTTCTTTTCTTTCTCATTAGTTCTTATCTATGGCATGGCAGTGGGAAAAGTTTTAGTCAAATGCACAAAGTTTAATCCCTTAAAATATTTCAAGCCATACATTTCTGTATAATTATTTAAACAATAATTTTGTTTGCTTTTTATTCCCCCAGTTTGTTTAGAAAAAGTATAAAGGAAGCAGGGTCTTTTATACCCTTGTGATGTTGGAGATGAGGGGGGACCCTTTCGTGGAACCGATGGATTCTCTCTTCTATATGTGACTTCTCTTTTGAATGTCAGAAGCTCTGACTAATTCTTCCTTTCTCTTTGCTTTCATGCACCAATGAACTTTATCCCTTCAAAGCAAATAGGTTTTGGCTAACTATGCAGTGTATCAGTATATGTAAAGGCATATTTTTTTTTCAAATTTTACATGTATATTCCTTTATACTTTTTAATGGAGATTTCATCTCATTATTTAACCTGAGTCTGCTATCAGTATACAAAAATAACAGTAACACAAAGGAACTGATCTAGAGGTAAATAAATGTTATCCAAGCATCCATTATGTGATAGTGGTGCTTTCATATCAAGAGCTAAATTAAAAATACACCAAAAGAGGGGGCTTCCCTTGTGGCGCAGTGGTTGAGAGTCTGCCTGCCAATGCAGGGGACACGGGTTCGTGCCCAGGTCTGGGAAGATCCCACATGCCGCGGAGCCGCTAGGCCCGTGAGCCCTGGCCGCTGAGCCTGCACGTCCGGAGCCTGTGCTCCGCAATGGGAGAGGCCACAACAGTGAGAGGCCCGCATACCGAAAAAAAAAAAAAAAGAGAGAGAAAAAAAAAATAGGCAAATTTGCACAGTCTTATGACTACAATGATAAAGAATACTGGTAATTTAATAGGGGCCTCTCAATAAATTACATATTGATAGTGGTGAGAAAAAGAACAGCATTATAAAAGAAATAAACTGCATTCATTATAGATTTATAATATCTAAGACTGCATTGCCTCAAATTTATCTTTATTCCCTTGGGAATATTAATCTTAAATTATGCAAATTTCAAAATATGTGATGAATGTTCTAGTATTTATTCATTTCAAAAAATGTTAATGTTGAACACTAATATGCTATGCTTAAAGATACAGATTTTTAAAAGAAAATGCTATATCTGTAGATATGAATCCTAGTCAAGAACTTTAAATCAAGATATACTGAATATATTTTAGAATAAAAATTCTGATAATCAGAAAATTTTTAATCGGAAATATATTTTCTGTTTTCTCAAGCATTTAAAATTTCAATTTAAAAGTTAAGACTAGGAAAGAGATAATATCAAATTAAGTAAAGATAATGTTGCTTATGTTATACTTCCAGCTTGGAAAAAGAATACTGACATCCCACCTCTAATTTGTGGATATCACAAGGGTATAGAGACAAGAGCAGTTGTCATTTATATTTATCTTAAAATTTTTGAGACATAGAGGACTCTTCAGAACCAAGATACAGGTAGAACTACTCTTCTTGTATAAACAGTAATTGGAGGCAGAACACCTTTGCAGTACTGTTTATAGAGACATAAAGACTTCTACCGTACTGTTGACAAATTGCTGCTTCAAGGGGAAGTTAAGGTAAGGAGCAGAAACTTAAGTTTTTCAACCAAAGAAATAATGTTGATATGAGAAATTTACCAGTTTCAAGAATCACATAGGTGAAGAACAGGATGCAAATATAATGATAAGGAACTGTTAAAAAGCAGAAAATACTACGAATAGAGACTATATTTTAAGCCAACATTAAGGGTTTGTTTATTTGAGGAAGTTTTCTTTTTCCTACTAGTATCCTCTTTATAAAGAATATTATATTTATGTATTAGAATTCTGTCTTTTCAAATTTTCAACTTTATTTTTTTATATAGGATGCCTAAATTTACTACATAGTAATGTATACACACACAAACACATCTGTGCATATAGTTACCCACAAGAATAACAACTATACAGTGTATATATGTGTGTGTGTATACACACACATGCATACATATATATAACATATATACACAGAGATGAATTAAGGTACATATATGCATATTTGTGTCTATGTACATGTATTCTTATATACATACATAATGTTTTTATTCCAGAATATATATATATATATTTTCAGGCATTCTGAACAAACCCTTTAATCACCTTCATAAAGTCCTGATTTAGAAACTTCTAATTGTTTATTTTTAAATAGAATGAGTATAACATGGTTTCCTTTACAGGCTACTATTTTGACCAAGTTTGTTCTATACAGGTGGGTTAGACATTGACATATCATAGTCATTCATTTCCATGGATGTAAGTATTTGTCTCATTGGAGTATAAACAACTTTTAAAAAGCCATCTTTTTCAAGTTATCTGCAAGTTTTCCAACAGTAATATTAAGGCATTTTTAGAATCTTATGATAGATTTTAATTATCTCTTATTTTGATTGTGACATAAGTAACTGACTGGGAAAGGAGAGTGTATGGAGTGAGAATGGGCTCTAAACTAAATAGGAAGGACCTAGCAGCATGATGTCTGGCAGTGATAGATGATAATCTACAAGAATACCACACATTTATTTTTGATGAAAGTTTGAAGTAATAAATCTATATTACAAACATAGTAATAACAACATGTTTGTAATTACAAACATGTATAATAATACAAAGTCCTTGGATATAGACCAGGGGTGGAGGAGTAGAGATTCAGAATCATCATCATCTCTCAAACACTATGCAAATTAGGCAAGCACTGTGGCATCCTTGGGGTTTAGTATTGCATAAGTAAAATAAAACAGTTGATGTTTAACAGTTGATCTCTGTACATCTGGATATTGTACTCAATTTGTCCTTAAAATTTCAAACTACATTGTTTTAAGTAGTCTGACAGTTTGGCTTTTATCATTTTTGTATATAAATTTACTTTCTAAACTTTTTAAGATTAGTAGTTTTCTAGTTGATGATTTTGACAAATTGCTTATCATAACATATTCAGCTTTTTTTTCTCTAAAAATTAGTAGGAAACATATGGAAGTGAAATTATATGTAATATTACAAATAATCTATAAATTATATGCTCCATATTATATATATAAATATATATGCCTGATCAATGCACAGAAATCTCTTACATTCCTATACACTAATGATGAAAAATCTGAAAGAGAAATTAAGGAAACATTCCCATTTACCATTGCAACAAAAAGAATAAAATACCTAGGAATAAACCTACCTAAGGAGACAAAAGACCTGTGTGCAGAAAACTATAAGACACTGATGAAAGAAATTAAAGATGATACAAACAGATGGAGAGATATACCATATTCTTGGATTGGAAGAATCAACATTGTGAAAATGACTATACTACCCAGAAGCAATCTACAGATTCAATGCAATCCCTATCAAACTACCAATGACATTTTTCACAGAACTAGAACAAAAAATTTCACAATTTGTATGGAAACACAAAAGACCCCGAATAGCCAAAGCAATCTTGAGAAAGAAAAACGGAGCTGGAGGAATCAAGCTCTCTGCCTTCAGACTATACTACAAAGCTACAGTAATCAAGACAGTATGGTACTGGCACAAAAACAGAAATATAGATCAATGGAACAGGATGGAAAGCCCAGAAATAAACCCACACATATATGGTCACCTTATCCTTGATAAAGGAGGCAAGCATATACAATGGAGAAAAGACAACCTCTTCAAAAAGTGGTGCTGGGAAAACTGGACAGCTACATGTAAAAGAATGAAGTTAGGACACTCCCTAACACTGTACACAAAAATAAACTCAAAGTAGATTTAAGACCTAAATGTAAGATCAGACACTATAAAACTCTCAGAGGAAAACATAGAACACTCTGTGACATAACTGACAGCAAGATCCTTTTTGACCCACCTCCTAGAGAAATGGAAATAAAAACAAAAATAAACAAATGGGACCTAATGAAACTTAAAAGCTTTTGCACAGCAAAGGAAACCATAAACAAGATGAAAAGACAACTCTTAGAATGGGAGAAAATATTTGCAAAGGAAGCAACTGACAAAGGATTAATCTCCAAAATTTACAAGCAGCTCATGCACCTCAATGTCACAAAAACAAACAACCCAATCCAAAAATGGGCAAAAGACCTAAATAGACATTTCTGCAAAGAAGACATACAGATTGCCAACAAACACACGAAAAAAATGCTCAACATCATTAATCATTAGAGAATTGCAAATCAAAACTACAATGAAGTATCACCTCACACTAGTCAGAATGGCAATCATCAAAGTCTACAAACAATAAATGCTGGAGAGGGTGTGGAGAAAAGGGAACCCTCCTACACTGTTGGTGGGAATGTAAAATGATACAACCACTATGGAGAATGGTATGGAGGTTCCTTAAAAAACTAAAAATAGAACTACCATATGACCCAGCAATCCCACTACTGGACATATACCCTGAGAAAACCAAAATTCAAAAAGAGTCATGTACCCCTATGTTCATTGCAGCTCTATTTACAATAGCCAGGACATGGAAGCAACCTAAGTGTCCATCAACAGATGAATGGATAAACAAGATGTGGCACATATATACAATAGAATATTACTCAGCCATAAAAAGAAACAAAATTGAGTTATTTGTAGTGAGGTGGATGGACATAGAGTCTGTCATGCAAAGTGAAGAAAGAAAGAGAAAAAAAAATACCATATGCTAACACATATATATGGAATCTAAAAAAAAAAAAAGCGTTCTGAGGAACCTAGGGGCAGGACAGGAATAAAGACGCAGACGTAGAGAATGGACTTTAGGACATGGAGAGGGGGAAGGGTAAGCTGGGACGAAGTGAGAGAGTGGCATTGACATATATTCACTACCAAATGTAAAACCGATAGCTAGTGGGAAGCAGACACATAGTACAGGGAGATCAGCTTGGTGCTTTGTGACCAGCAAGAGGTGTAGGATAGGGAGGGTGGGAGGGAAACGCAAGAGGGAGGGGATATGGGGAGATATGTATACATATAGCTGATTCACTTTGTTATACAGCCGAAACTAACACAACATTGTAAAGCGATTATACTCCAATAAAGATGTTAAAAAAAAAACTGAAAACACCTCAGAAAGATTAAATAATGCAAAAAAAAAAAAAAGAAAAGAAAAAGAAATATATGCCTGAAAATTCTGACACAAAGTGGATTCTCTATAAATATTAGCACTTACCTCTCTGTACCATTTTGAATCTTGAGTAAAATCAGCAAACTATAAATGATCTTATCTTTCTTTTTCCCTGGAATAATTGTTTAAAACGTAGCCTTAATGATAGTAATTACATAAACCAGTATGATTTTTAAAGTTATAGCTCAAAAATAATAATATCATAGAGATATAAGCATAAAAAATTAAAATGTGCCACAATTATGAAGCTAACCATAATACATGTAATTTCTCCACCCTACATCATAAAATTCTTCAGTCTTACATATTTCATCTAAATGCATGCTATTCTGGGAGACTTTGAATGTATGAAGAATAATTAGAATTCTGAAACTTGTTTAGGATTCCACATTTTGTGATTTGACTATGTACATTCATCATCATCACCAACATCATCACCATCACCAACATCATCACCATCAGAGTAAATATGTGTGTATGCACATATAGTATTCATTTCATATAGTGTATGTCTGTATGTCTATATGTAAATTGTATGCAGGAAACCTTTTTATCTATTTTACATATATTTCTTAAGCCCACATAAGAAGCCTATATGGTAGACAATATTGGTATTTTCCTTTTAAAGACAAGAACACTGTGGTCCCAAAGAGTTAAGTATTTGTTCAAGGTTATGTGGCTGTCTAATGGCAGCTATTCATTTTGAGTCTTCACAAAAATTATGGAAACCACAATCTGAAAAGTAATATCATTATTATTATCATAAAATTGAAAGCAATGTCACTTACTCTCTGTGTTGCCACTGTTCAATTACAAGCCAGTACCAATTTCAGTTTTCTAATCTGTAAAATGAGAAAATCATATTATATCATTATGAATACCCCTTTTATCTATTATAAGTCAGTAATTTTAGTTCTTGATGATTATTTTAAATTCCAGTCAGTAAAACCTACTTATAACAACTTTGTCTAATTCTCTTTCCCCTTCTCTGTGGCTTTAAGGGGCAGAAAAAGTTTTTTTACATATATGCATTTAGTAGCCTAAATCATGCATTCATACACTCATGCATTCATTCACCTATTTATTTAAACTTTAGATACTCACCCTGATTCAGTGTCTTTGCTATTCACTGGGGTATGACTGACATGGCATTATCTACTTGGGATCACAATATATATACACAGGAGGCAAACAATAATGAAATAATTCTACCAGTAATTTCATAATTATGAATTAAATTAAGTACTATGAGGACACAGTACAGAATGCCAAGAAACCATATAAAGCAGGGGGGAGATCGGACACTGTTTTGTTTAGGGAAGAATAGTAAATCCCTATTTCTTTGAACATCTAAGTTCCATTATTTAAAATGCCCTATATCCACCTGATGAATACTTTATTCATTCTTTAGTCCCAAATCACATATCACTTCCTCTGCAAAGTCTCCCCTGACTCTCCAAGTAGCAATAATCACTCACTCTCTGTGCAATCTCTGTATGTTTTCCTGCTTTGTATTCATCATACTTCACTGTCATTTGTTTATTTATCTAGCTGAACATGGCTGGATGACATGTTCTGTCAGTGCAGAGACTATGCCCTTTTCCTCTGTGAGCCTTCAGCATGTGTCACAATGAATAGCACACAGAAAATTTCCAGTTCAGGTCAAATTATTTATTGTATCCTGCAAACCATGTGTTTAATAAAAGAAGCATATGTGGCTGGTTGATGAGAAAAGGGCATTAAATACTGGATAAAAGTTGTGAGTCAGAACAGGATCAAAGGTTGTTCAGGAACTTGCCACAGATGATTCCAAAGGATACTACTGCATCAGATGTATTAATTTTACAATCAGAACCACAAGACTTTTTACTGGGGAATGTGAATAGTTTTGGAGGCAAGAGCAACTATTTAGGTTAAGATTTAGAAAGTAACTTGTATTTTGTTGTGTACTATTTGCTAATTGGAAATATTCACCTGTTGAAGGAACTTCAAAATATACTGCGTTGAACATTATAAAAATAGCATAACACTTCTTACTATTACTTGAACAACTCAGTGACTCCTAAGAAAACAATTGTATACATGTACTTTATGTGCATATAAATATATTAAAATGTAAAGTTTCTCTAGGCTCATATCTTGGATGAATTTTTCATGTCTTTAATGTTACCTTAAAATTTAAAATATGACAGTCTAGGTAACCACTGATTGTAATATGTAAATAGAAGTTTTAATTCAATCACTGTTATATATGCAGAGCTGAGAAGAATAATGATGAAGCAACTTAGCATAATTACTCAATTGCATCAACAATCATATTGAAAAGCAAGTTAATTCAATTTGAAGTTATGGGCCTGTAGGTTAAAGTGAAAGTGGGGGGGTGGGGAGTAGGTTTGCCTTCTCTAAGTTAAGATGGTACATGTATAAATGTTATGTCACAAAGGAGCATATAATTTATTTAGTTTTTATAAAAAGTCACCTCCTCTTCAGACTTCCCTGGTGGTGTAGTGGTTAAGAATCTGCCTGCCAATGCAGGGGACACAGGTTCAATCCATGGTCCGGGAAGATCCCACATGCCACCGTGCAACTAAGCCCGTGCGCCACAACTACTGAGCCTGCACTCTAGAGCCCGTGAGCCACAACTACTGAAGCCCGCGTGCCTAGAGCCCATGCTCCGCAACAAAGAGTAGCCCCCACTCTCTGCAACTAGAGAAAGCCCACACACAGCAACAAAGACCCAACACAGCCAAAAATAAATAAATAAATTTATTTATTTATTTTTTAAAAAGTTACCCCTTCTTTCTCACTGTAAAGAATATGTATCATGTCTTTGGCTCTATTTTGAGAGTCTTCCATGTAAAATTAGAACTGATGTAAGAAAACTGTATTTTTAAAACATTGCAAAGACTACCAAGCCCATTTAGAACACAGCTAAGATGATGTAATTAGGAAGTAGATTGCTTTGAAAGAAAGTTATCCATTCTGGGTTTAGTTGTATCAACATCTTCACTGAAATGTGTATCGCTTTAGAATACTGTTCAAGAAACAGTGATAAGTAAAATGCAGTCAGGATAAAACTTAAATTTGAATCCTTTATTTTAGTGTCTTCGTAGAAAGAGCTAAGATTCGTTTAGCTTATTTAAAAATGAGCTAAATCTCTCACTTTATGAAAAACTCTGGAATCTTAACTATGCTAAAATAGCCATGTCATTCCTGTGCCGAATAGTCATGAGCGAAACTGTTTGTAAAGAGGGATAAAACCTAAACCGTTAGTTTTCATGAAAAACAAATTATTGACTAGAAATTAAATTAGTTTAATGCAGATAATATAATTTTGTTCAGCCATATTCGGTAGAAAAAGAATGTTGGATACAAGATGAAGTAAAATTCATCTGCTTCCTGTAGGCACTTTGTAAAGTCCCTGAGGGAGACAGATGTACCAGCACAGGACTAAACAAATGCACTAAGTATTACAAGCTGAGCTTTGGCCTCAAACGCCACTGCAGTTGCTTGAAATAGTGACTATCCATGAAACACAGAGACTAATTTGTATCTTTAATCTCTGGATGAAACTGGAATCAGGTAGACTAGAATCAGCTTCCTTGACTCATTTCTTTAGGTCTTCACCCCAATTTGCCCCTCAAGATCTTAACGGGTTTGTAGACAAAGGGATGAAGAAAGAAGGTTCCTCAAGGGTAAAAGAAAAATGTTATCCCCTGGGCCTGCAACAGAAGATTTAGTAGTTCTAAAATGTGTCAAAAATAAAACCTATTTATTAAGGATTACCCAATGAATATACACCATATTCATTCCTCTGCATGATATATAATCTTTGGATTAAGGTAGGCTACTCTGAAATCAGATATCAAGTCACTCCTCCCCATTTAGTTGTTACCAAGTTGTTCTTTGAATACTTCACTCTCTTGTTTGATGGACATAATAAAAATCTATGTTTATTCTAAGCATATGGTTTAAAATATTGCTCAGAATAGATTCCCTATGGGGGCAAAGTCTAATAATACTTGTCTCTTTACATAGTTTATATGTGCTTTTGTAAAACACACTTTATGTTACGTTCAGGTTTATGGTCCTTTCTGAATTAACTTTTGTATATGGTGAGAGGAAAAGATCTACATTTTCGCGTATGTTTCTCAGGTAGGACCAGAGCAACCTTTATTCTAGGGCTAACTTTGTCCCACTGTTGAGTATCTTCTGAGTACACTACCCCATCCCCTATGAATTAAGAGACTATTTTCACTATGGCTCTTTCACTGTAGAAACAAACTATTGAGAACCCTTTGAAAACTCCATTGACTGTTCCTTATGCTCCCATTCCCCCAAAAGCCTTGTGTGGTTTCTTCATACATGTTGCTGTTTTTTGCTCAGTTGCGGATGTAAGGCTGACCTTGCAAAGAGCTCCAGAACTATCTCTCATGGAATTCTCTCCTCTCTGGTGCTCTGTTCTGCACATTCTAGCTACCTTGACCTCCCTGGAATCCCAACTCTGTCCCGTCCACTTAGGGAAACCACTCAGCTCTACCTTGGTTCCACCTTCTTGCTCTGTGCCATAGAGATTTTCTACAGTGTGCTGGGGATATTACTGGGCTCAGCTAATTTGTTCTTCCTCTCAGAAATCACTATCCTGAACTGAGTTTTGTCCAATGTCTGAAAATTCTTGTTTCGTATATTTTATACATTTTTAGTTGCTTAAGGAGGGAGTGTAAATCTAGTACATGTTATTGAATCTCAGCCAAAAACTTGAGTTCTGCCCTGTTTTTATCTCCCTTTTTTTCCTCTTTACATTTTATTTGGATAATTTTCATTGATTTATCTTAATTTGTCTCCTCCTCCACCCCCTACTCCTGCTCCCACCCCCCTGCACTGACCAATATTGTGATAAAACTTTCAAAGGAAATTCTCATCTCTAATTTGTCTTTTTACTTGTGACATTTCCTTTTTACTTGTGACATTTCCTTTACTCTTACTTTTTTACTCTTCCTTTACTCTTTTTTAGGTTTAAATGTCTACTAAATTCACCATTTTTTCAGGCATGTTCTCTACCTCTTTCACTAGACCTTCTAAGATGTTATTTATAGTTATTTTAATCTCTGAGTGATCATTTCCAATATCTTTATCATTCCAGGCTTTTTAAACATTTGATTTCATTAAAATTGCATAAGTATGTAAGATCAAAATATTTTAAGGACAATTCGAATATGTGCATTCAAATGTTGATTAATGATGATATTTGTGACAGGTTGTTTATCTTTGATCATGTAACCACAATGTAGAAATTCTAATAATATCACTCAGAAATTTGATGTTTATGATGTTATTAAATAACTCATATAATATCCTAAGCAAAAAATTTGGGATAATCAGAGAATTTTCTCAAGAAGTAACTGGATATATTTTATCCTTCATTGAAACTGCTTTAAAACTGCTCTAAAATGAATAGTAGATGATTGAAATGTAAGCCCACCTATTTCACCAAAGATTTTAAGCCTTTAGTGATAAAGTTATTGCATAAATGTCACCGTACATTCTGATTCCTTTTACCTAACATCTACCCAAAATAAAGTTCTGGAGAAAAATTTCAAGTGAAAAGATTATTATTAACTGCATTTTGCTGTATATTATTTGAGCATAAACAGTTTGTCTTCTGAAATGAGATACGACTTCAGTCTTTGCTGAAGAAATGAATATTTTATTGTTATAAATGCAATATTTTAAACATAAGAATTACTACATATAAATATTTATATAAAACCAGAATGAGGAAAGAATTAGAACAATTAAAACAGTAAGTGGGATAATGTGTCATAAGAGGAGGCCAATAAATTCTGTCTAAAATTAAAGCATGTATTATAATTTAAAAAATCACTTCTACCATTGTTTTATATTTTTCTCAAAATTATAGGAATCGTTCAAACATTAAGATTTATTGCAAAGAAGAAACATTTATCCTAAATTCAGCTGGTCTTTCCATTTCACAGTTTTTTTCTCCATAAATTGTAGATAAAATTAGTATTTTTTTTATAAATGTGTATAGCCAATTGTTCCTTCCTCTTTTAAGGAAAACAAAAACAGGGATAGGGAAATATTAGCTATAGAATTTGCAAGTTGTTAATAAGCTCTCCACTTTGTAAATTTTGCTGAGACAAGAAGGCTGAGAGTTCAGGAGAGGATCTTTTAGTTGAAAATTCTGGAGGGCTATACCAGAGGAGCTGGGAAACTTGAGGTAGACAGAACCTTACCAAAGTTTCAATCCACCATCTACTCAGCTAGAAGTCTGGTTTGATTAAAATTACCAGCCATCATTCTATCTGAGCAAATTCTAGCAGAGCAAAGAGCGAAGCCTCCCTAAAGGAAAGTAAATCAGCTAGTGCCACTTTAACTTTTTTTATAGACAAAGTTTGGCATTCAGTTAAAAAAATTCACTAGACATGCTGAAATACAGGACCATATGCCATGGCTTTGGGAGTTGGAGGAGTCTTGAGTTGTGGCTTTTGCTGATTTCTGTGGTTTAAACACTAGTACCATGAGTGATTTCACACTATCAGTGTAAAGTTATTGAATGCAGAGTTAGGAAGAGATGTTCATTATCTGCTCTCTCAAGTGGATATGAGCCAGTTCTGGAACATCACTGAATATGACACAGTATGAAGAGAGAGTCAAACCACAGAAACACGTGACAGGATATCCAGACATTGGAGACTCCTGTCAAGAAATTTAAAATAGGAGTGAGGTTAACTGTTCAAGAAAATAAAATGGAAATGCACAAAATAGAAAAGATCAAAAATTTACTAGAATCTAAAAAAATGATCAAATGGATATTCTACATATTCTGTATATGAAAAATAGAATGAATGAAATTAGACTTAATATTTGATTTTAATAAAAGAATAAGTTTAAGATAAAATTAGAAAATTTTAAATCAGGTTCGTAGGAAATATTCAAATTAAAGCACACAGAGGAAAAAAAGAAAAGTACAGAAAAAATATAAATATTAAGGTCTAACCTATGTCTAATTGAAGCCCCATAAAATATGATGTCCTATAATAATGAGGCAGTAGGAATATTTTAAAAAGCTAGTAGCTTTTTTAAAAAATATTAAAATATTAACCTATAGATTCAAAGAGACTGTGATCTCTAGCAAGGTAAATAAATATAAAGAATAGCACACAATAGCACCTTACAGTAAACTGTGAAGAAAAACATAGAAAGTAAGCAATTTTAAAAGGAGAAAGAGGAAGGGAAAGAAAAAATATCATCTTCAAAAGAATAACAAAAATACAAATGATTTCTCAACAGAAACAATGGAAGTCAGTAATTGAATATTATTTGCCAATATGTATTTTAAGGATATTTTTGCTTCTATCTTCATTCATTCTCATGTTCTTATGTGCCATCTAAATCTTGTTGAAAAGTATTTCAGCTAAGATCTCACTCTGGAGTATCATGTTGCATGTCCCCACAAGCAATTCAATCTCATACCTCTGATCCTGAACTCAGTTCATTCTCCCGATGTCCTATTTTCAACTACTAGATGAGTTGCTTATGCTTTGGTTTCCCTCATTATATGTGCTAATCATACCCTGCCCTTTTCTGTCATAGCACTTTTACCTATGTGTGGGACTACAAGATATATAATTCCCTCTCTCACTTGAATAGAAGATCATAAACTCAAGATTGATTACTGTTGTGGGTTACATTATATCCCTATATCTTAGCACAGTGTCTGTTGCACTATTGGTTGTCAATAAATATTTAAGGAATAAATTAATTAATACTTCTTTGCTTCTACATCTATTCTTACAATAAGCTCCTGTTACCTAAATTAATCTGGATCTGTGACTTTCTTGCGATGGGAAAAGCCTAAGGACATATTAGGTACCTGTAATTTTCCTCAAGTATCATTCACTATCACCCCCAAGCCTCTGTCCCTACTACTTCCTCTCCTTGAAATGTGCTGCATATGTTTATGCATTTGGCCAGACTTTTTCATTATCTAAACATAGTTCAGGATGTACCTTTTCCTTGAGGCATGCTACAATTCTGCAAGCCTAGGATAAGTGGCTCTCTTTTCAATATCATAAACAGGTTCATGATGACTAATATCAGCCTATTTCCCCTCTATTATAAACCATTGTCTATGAGATTGTAAATATGTTAAGCTAGAAACCATTTCAATTGTGTGTAGGGTATATAATTTGTAGCCAATGAATATTTGTTGAGTAGAGAAGGTAAATGACCAATTGTGGCTTTGATTCAGGGAATCTCATTCAACTGTTCTTTTCACTGAAAAACAAATGCCAAGTGTTTCAGAGATCAAATGTCTCCATAAATATTATCCTTTAAAATTCATGCCACCACTTCAATCATTAATTTAATAGATGAATTAATTCATTTAGTCAACATCACATAAATGAACAACTGAAGTTGAACATCAAGTTCTAGAACCCAAAAAATACTGGTATTGGCCCTGAGGAAAATTAAGTTGGAGAAAAGAACACCTGCTAATTATATAAGAGCTGTTGACCTGTAAACAAATATAATATGGGGTAGAAACAGACGTTTGTATCAACTAGAGTCTTAATCATGAGGGGAATCTTCAACTCCACTGGGAAGGAGAGTTAAACAGAGGCTTTTGGGAGAAGCAATGGTAAATCTAACAGTCAAGAACTGGTTGTTTTCAAAATAAGGAGGAAAAGGAAATTATATGCATAGGGATTATATACCTAAAGTTATAGAGAAAAAGATTTTAAAAACCCACCACAATTATAGAAAATTATAATTCTCTCAATATTGTTTGAGTGTAATGGGGGAGAAACTACTGAGTGAATATGCAGCTAAGGTAAGCAGAGGCTACACCTCTTGAGGTTATGTGTTATGTCATGCTAAAAGTTTTTACTTTCTGTGCAGATAATCAGAAATCTTTGCTAGGTTTTAAGTAAGATAATGATATGAAAATTAATGCAGAAAGAGTACTCTATGAGAAATGTCTACACATTGGAGAGCAGAGACTAGCCTAGAAAGACCAATTTAGAAGCAATTCTAAGGATGATGGAGGAATGAACTGAAAAAAAGTACACTGAGTTTGGAAAAAATGATTTGGATTTGAAGGAAAATACAGGTAGTAGAATTAAGCAAGACAGTTGCCTGTTACATACGGGCAGCAGAAACACGTAAGTGTGGATAACAAGAGATTTCTAATTTAGCCAACATTGTAGCAGTGCCATTAATAGCAGGAGAGGCAGTGGAATGTGCAAATCTTATTTTTATGTAAAGAAATCACCCGTTAGTATTAAAGAGTGAACAACTATCATGATTTCATAATATTGCTTAATATCATATGTTGTAGTTGGTTAGGCTCCTGTGATTTTTTTTAAACCTCAAGGAGAAAATAAAAATGAAAGTGATTCATTGTTAGACTCTTAACAATGCTAGTGTTGTTCGTCATGTGATGCAAGTAGAAATGTATAGCTCATCTTTGACCTCCTATCCTCATGGAATGAAGAAGTGGTTGTAGGTATCCGTTCCTGTCTTTCCATTTTGAATCATCTTATATGAAATTCACTAAAGAGATATTTCACAAGAATATACTGGTGTTTACCATAAAATAGCCCCAGAAAAAGAGGGTAGAATGGTACCTTCACAGTAACTTAACCAGAGTTTGTTTTCCCTAAGGGGTAATGAAATGGCTATTTGCATCTAAAGATGAGATCCTTTGTCTCCCTTCCCCCCTTCCTTCCCTCCTTCCTTCCCTCCTTCCTTCCTTCCTTCCCTCCGTCCTTTCTTTCTTCTCCCCTCTCCCCTCTTCTCTCTCTCTTCCTTTCTCCAGAATTTACATGCATTTGTCTTATTGTGCTTTCATGTAAAAGTTAATAATTAAATTGATAAATGCGAATGAAATTAGAAAGCCAACCCAGTTAATATTGTTAGTGAACTTTGAAAAGTAATAATAACAAAGACTATGAAAGAATTTAATATCATCAGCCCTTATTCTTGAAGCACTGATGCAAATTTTTCCATGCATGTAAGTTGCTAAGCAACAGCCTGAAAATGTTTTTGTTGACCATAAATGCAATTCTGTGTGGTCCCAAAAAGCATAGGCGTATCCCCAATCTTCTTTGAGCTATTATATCATATTATCAAGCCATGCTTTTAAAATGACAATATTCTGTATATATGAAAATGCTATGTATGCTATGCAAACAATTTCATATATACTTCAAAATCTCTTTCCAGCCAATAACTATTGTGGCAGCACAATTAAAAGTAAAAATATGAAATGGCTAATTAAATTGTATGGAGTCAGTAAAAACATTACTTTTAATATATGTTGAAAACAATCAGAAATGTGTATTTAAACAACTCAATCACGTGATAAGGGTAATGTAGGAATTATATTATTCCTTAATTTGTTTACAAATTATTATATTATAAAATTATTATAAAAGTATAGTATTAATATGTGATTAGCTGAGGAGGGGGAGACTAGAACCATAAAAAGAAAGATTCACACATTTTTCCAGGAGAAATTGAGAAGGAAGTGAAGGTTGTTTATTACATGATAAGTTGTAAGATAACCAGATCAAAAGTTGAGAATTACATACTACAGCAGCAGGATCTGGGGAGATTATATTTAAAAATTCACAGTTATGCAGATGAACTGTACATCATGCTCTTTATACTTTCTCAGGGATAAGAAAAGTGACCCACATGTTTTCTTTCCTACAATGTCTGGTTAAGTAGGACTCCAGTCTATGGGGAAATAAGAAATAAATAAATTTGTTCTTATTTCACCCACTCTTTGTGAAGTTCAAGTCATGAAATTTGGCTTAGGGATTTAGGCTTATATATTTCTTAACCAATGGTAAATGTTTCTTCTAATTCCGAATTTTGAATATGTCATTATTAGGACATGTTTCTTGAAGGAATGGATCCCAAAGTTATCCTGAATCACAGTTTCAAGTTTACTTAAGTATTTCAGTAAATAGCATTTCTAAGATTTCTCTAATGCCTATTAACATGTTTCATGAATGGAATAAAAATAGATGACTATAGCTAACACTGTTTTATGGTAAATAGGAAAGTTGTTAAGAGAATAAATCCTAAGAGTTCTCATCACAAGGAAAAACATTTTTCCCTTTTTTTCTTTTTGCTTTATCTGTATGAGAAGATGGACGTTTGTTGAAACTATTATGGTAATCATTTCACAATACATGTAAATCTACCATCATGCTATACACCTTAAGCTTATACAGTGATGCGTGTCAATTATTTCTCAATGAAACTGGGAGAAAGAAAAAGAAAAATAATACAGATGGTTTATCATTTGTTCAAGGAAGTCATACCAGGTAAAAAATAAAAGTTACATAAACACACACAAAGAAAGCAAAAGCCACATTAAATCATTTTAAAAAAGTCTATAACTAAACGACGTGAACTGAAGTGAAATATCTAGTATATACATTGCAAGAGATAATAGTAATAAAAAATGTGTTATAAAATATAACCTTCCAGCTTTATTTTGCATTAATTTTTTTCCTTCCAGTTTTAATGAGATATAATTGCCATACACCATTGTATAAGTTTAAGATGCACACCATAATCATTTGACTTACATTCATCAAGAACCGATTACCACAGTAAGTTTAGTGAATATCCATCATCTCATGTAGATACAAAATAAAAGAAAAATACTTTCCTTGTGATGAGAACCCTTAGGATTTACTCTCTTGACAACTTTCAAATATAACATACAGGGGTGTTCATTATATTGATCACATTGTACCTTACATCCCTAGTACTTACTTACCTTACAACTGGAAGTTTGTACCTTTTGACCACTTTCATCTAATTCCCCTTCCCCCAGCCCCCCACCTCTGGAAACCACAAGTCTGATCTTTTTTTCTACAAGATTCTTTGTCTTTTGAATTATAATGAACTACAATACTGTGTTAGTTTGTACACAACATAGTGATCCGGTATTTCTCTGTATTATAAAACGATCACCACTATAAGTCTAGTTACCATCTGTCACCATACAAAGATATTACTTTATTATAGACTATATTCCCCATGCTGCACATTTCATCCCTGTGACTCATTTATTTTGTAACTGGAAGGTTATACCTCTTAATTTCCCTCACCTGTTTCACTCATTGCCCCCACCCCCTCCCCACTGACAACCACCTGTTTGTTCTCTGTATATGTGACTCTGTTTCTGTTTTGTTATGTTTGCTCAGTTGTTTTGTTTTTTTAGATTCCATGTATAAGTGAAATCATGTAGTATTTGGCTTTCTCTCAAGGAGCTGGAGCTCTAGGGCGTGACTGCCTGGATGTAAATTTGCAATTTCCAGTCTTTGTTAACTTTATCTACCTCTCTGTACCTTCTTTTCCTCATCTGTAAAGTAGATATAATAAAATTATGTATAAGATTATTGTGATAAATACAGGACTTAATAAACTATGCAAAAGGACACAGAACCATAACAATTGTATAATAAATGTTAGCTATTATTTTTATTATTACCCGCAATAGTAGTCATTGTTATTTACGTTTATTTATTTGGGTTCCAAACTTTAAAACAGTAAAAGAAGTTAGTTTTAAGTAACACTAAGAATTAGTTTTTGCATTGAGCAGATTCTACAGAAGAGTTGAATGTTAATTATTTGATAAATGTATCAAAAGTATTTCTGTGTAACTCTTATTTGTAAATTAAGATTATATACTTTTATGTCTAATTTTAATGCCATATTAATTGTAATCATATGTGGAAACATACTTTCTAACAGCTAATTGCCATTTTAAGTGAAGAAAGAGCTAGAGATTTTATAATAAAATAGTGGCTTAAATTCCATAAAAATTATGTGTTTAAAATGCTGTATATATTTAACATGAAGAAAAAGATTAATCATTTAGAGCTGAAAACGCAAATTTCCAAGAAAACAATGTTTATAATGCTAATTCTATGTATATTACTAGATAAAAGCTTATAGAGCTTTCGCTGATAGGTCAAATTCATTACAAGTAGTAAAAGTATGCCCAAACTCGAGCATAAATGCATGTGATTATGTTTAAAACATCCAAAGATGTTAAATAGATTAAATATATTAACATGCAATACTGTAGAAAAGCACAGAGGGGCATGCCTAAATGCAAGCTATTCCATTTGCTTAGATAAATAGAATTCTTAATGCAGTAGAACCACATATGATTGCAAGAGTAAATTTCACATTTCTAGCTAGATATTAAAAAGTTTGCATGAAATGAAGTTCCTTTCCTGATTCATATCAATTTGTAAGGTAGGCAATTCAGTTTGCTACAGGAAATATATCTTTATGAAGCATAACAAAATCCAATTTACCAGCAAAATCCATTTAAATTAAAATCAAAGACTAATCTTCATATAATCCTTTACTTGTATCATAATGATGAAAGATGAACAGATGCCTATAGTGAACACTTACTTATCCTGATAATTTTCATTTTTACTTGATAGAAATTATCTTCTACAGGGATGAAAAAGTATATGGAAAGGTCACATTATTTCTTGGAACCAGTAAATTATTTAAGCTATACTAGAGAAATAATATTTGCATTTCTTTAGAGTCATAGTGAATGTAACTGCATAATGATGCTTTTTAAAACCTAGTCTGAAATATATAAAATCGTTCCAATTCCAACAAAATTCTCCTAAACAACTGTTGAAAGTTGCTAAAAGTGCCACCTTCCTGATGGTTGTATAAAATTTCATATGCAATGGAAATTGACAAAATCTAAAATTTATACTGACATACAAATGGACAAAAATAGTTAAGAAAATGCTGAAGAAGAACAAAGATGGGATTACACTATTGGATATCAAATTTTATTATAAAGTTATTGCATTTGATGGTTTTGAATAGGGAAATAATCTGAACTCATGTATGACTGTACAAATATCACTCTGACTCCATGTTAAAAATAAACTGAATGAGGACTGGGGCATATTATAGGAGACCAGTTAGGAGGTTTTAGGATAACCAAAGAAGAAGATGGTGACTTCTAACATGGTAATATTAGTGCAGTTGATTAAAAAATGATGATATTCTGATTATATTTTGAAGCAACAAGCAATAAAATTTACAGATATAATGAATATGCAATGTAATAACAGTGAAAAATAAGAGATGTTGCCAAGTATTTTAGCCTGAGCAACAGGAGGCGCAGAACAGAGAGCATGTGGTATTGGGGAAGTGGATCAGAGTTGTTTAGTAGTGGAGATAGTGATGTTCCAAGGAGAGGTTTAGTGAGGATATATAAATTGGGGTGTCAACACTGTATAAATAATAACTACTATCATAAGTAGTTTTTTGAAATGCATGATTAATTCTGATTTTTTATTCAATGCAGATATCTGAGATCAGTTTGGACTCCTAGATTTTCACTTTATATTTTGGGTTATAATCCAAAACTACTTAATTTTATTGTTTAAATGCTTCCAGTTTTGGCCATTGGTAGTTCTTTCAGTTGGCTCTTGTTCCCCTTTAATATAGCCCCACCTTGGTGTTCTTTTCTTTCCTTTTCTGGTCTTTTTCTTTGTGTGCACTTCCTTACTTTCTGGCACTACAATATGCTCTAGACTCATATTGTGCATTTTCTTACCTAGTACTAGAATCAGCAATTTTCCCAAAGATCCCTGGTTTCTTTTGTTGGAAAATTCTATTAGGAACAAAGATCTGGGTTTTAGGTGTGCTCATGGCTACAGGGGTGTCATTACTGCTAAATCAACTCAACTGAAAAGGGAAGGAAATATATGAATGGATACTAACTTGTTTAAACACGCATACATACACATTATCATTTGTATCTACCTCATGCTAAACATGAGTTTATACTAATGTTGCCAATTCTAATCTGCTACCACATGAAAAAATGTAGCCTTCCACTCTCGCTTATCTGTAATCTCCCCCTCCAACAGTGAAAAACCTGGCTCCCATCATCATTATTTACATACATAATTGTTTAACTCTAACATGTATATCAGTTCAGAATCATTACCCCAGACCCCTGCATGAAACAAGTTTGTTGACCAAAGTATAGTGCCTATGTGCAGTTTTTATTGTTGTTAAAAAAAAAAAAAAAACTACTTTTTTCAGAGTTACTCAGATAAGTGAGGTAGTTTCATATATTTGCAGTATAGTTATACTGTGTTTTTCACATTCTTCATTCCATCCTGGGATACCTCAAATCACTAATTTATTTATTTATATATATATATATATAAAACCTTGAATACATTGAGATTTGCTTTTTGTAATGTAAGGTTCTATAGGTTTGAAAAATGCATAGTTTCATGTATCTACCATTACAATACTTTACAGAACAGTTTAAACACCCTGAAAATCCCCTTTACATCACCTACTCACCATCCTCCCCTTCTCTACCCACAACACTGGGGACCAATGATCTTTTTACCATGTCTATAATTTTGTCTTTTCCAGGATGTCATATAGTTGAAGTCATACAGTATTTAGTCTTCACATTTTCTTTCTTCATGTCGCAATATGCATTTAATATTCATGCATGTCATTTTGTGACTTGACAGCTCATTTCTTTTTATTTCTGAATATTATTCCTTTGTATGGATGTACTACAGTTTACCCAGTCACCTATTGAAGGCCGTGTTGGCTGCTTCCAGTTTTTGGCAATTATGAATAAAGTTGCTACCAACATTCATGTCCAGGGTTTTGTGTGAACATGAAGTTTTCCAAAATAGTTGGGTAAGTGCCTAGGAGTGTGATTGCTAGATCATATGACAAAACTATGTTTACTTCTGTAAGAACTTACCAAACTGTCTTCCAAAGTGTCTGTAATTTTTACACTCACCAGCAATGAATAAGTTCCTGGTGTTATGCATCCTTGCTAGCAGTTGGTACTATCAGGTTTTTTTAAGTCTTTTTAATAGGTGTGTAGTGGTATTTCATTGTTATTTTGATTTGAAATCCCCTAATGAAAAATGATGTTGACTAGTATTCCATAGGTTTATTTGACATTTATATTTTTTTGGTGAGGTATCTGTGTTAATATTTTTCCCATTATTAAAATATTTTTTTATTGTTGAGATTTAAGAGTTTCTTGTACATCTTGGACACAAGTCCTTTATCAAATATATACTCTGAAAAATTTTCTCCCAGTCTGTGGATTGTAATTTTCATTCTCTTAACAGTGTCTCTCACAGAGATGAAGTAAAATTTTGGGAGTCCAAAAATCTTTGATTTTGTCCCATCTCTGTCTCTTTCCAGCAGTATTTCTGCTGGTATAATATTCCCAGGAACCTTGTTGGTCTTCCATGTAATTCAGAGGGGTCACACCATTAGGAAAGAGTTCTCAACAGATCCTTCTTGGGTAAACCCATCTTTAATCCTGGCTTCTGCTAAGATGGTTTATTAGATCCAAGCATCACATACCTAATCTTTCAGTGAAAGATTTTCCAGCTATACCCTTGGCCCTCTCTCCAGAGCATGATTTTTCCAAGGGTAAATTTCCTAGTTTTAGCTAGGAAATTTAAATTTTCTCATTTCCTTTACAATCTGGATAAACTGAGAATTTCCCAAGTCATCAGATATTTGTTTATTTTTGTTTAGCAATTCCTTCCTCAGTTTGTCTTGTTCTCATGTTTTACTGTAAGCAGCAAGGAGAAACAAGGCTGATACTTCAACATTTTGCTTTGAAATCTCCTCAGCTAATTTTATCTATTACAAATTCTGCTTTCCACTCAACAGTAGAATAAATTCAACCAAGTTCAATGCTGCTTTATAACAGGAATTGCCATTCCTCCTGTCTATAACATGTTCTTCATTTCTTTCTGTACTCTCACCAGTTACCTTCAATATCCATATTTTTACCAACCATCTCTTCAGAACAACCTAGACTTTTTCCATCATGTGCATCTAAATTCTCTCAGCCCCTACTCATTATCCAATTCCAAAGCCATTTACAAATTTATAAGTATTTGCTAATGGTAGCACTTCACTTTCCAGTACCAGAACGTGTATTAGTTTCCTAGGGTAGTCATAATAAATTACTATACACTTGGTGGCTTAAAACAACAGAAATTTATCTTCTCACAATTTTGCAGGCCATAAGTCCAAAATCAAGGTCAATAGGGATGATTCCTTCTGGAGACTCTCAGGGACAATCTGTTCCATGCCTCTCTTCTTGATTCTGGTGGCTGCAAGCATGTCTTGATTTTCCTTCGTTTGTAGATGTGTCATTTTAGTCTCTTGCCACCTTTAACTTATAAGGACACAAGTCATTGGATATAGGCCCCACACTTAATCCAAAATCATCTCATCTCAACATCCTTAACTTAATGACATAGCTAAGATCTTATTTTCAGATGAGACCACAATCACATGTACCAGCATGTGATTAACAGGTAAACATTTAGATATACCCCTTTGGGGAAACTGTTAATATACTACAGTAACCAGTATAATTTCCCTTCTTGACTGAAGAACTTTTTTATGCATTTCTTGCAGGGTATGTCTGTTGGCAATGAGTTCCCTCACTTTTTGTTTGTTGGAAATAATCTTTATTTCTCCTTTTCTTTTGAAGGATAACTTGCCTGGATAAGAAATTTTAGGATAGTGAGGGTTTGTTTTTGTTTTGTTTTTAATTTCAGCACTTTAAATATTTCATTCCACACACTCTTTGTTTACACAATTTCTGCCAAGAAACTCCCTCAAATTCCTATCTTTGTTTCACTGTCAGCAAGGTGGGTTTTATTCCTCTGATTTCTTTCAAGATTATCTCTTTGTCTTTGGTTTTCTGCAGTTTTTATATGATACACTTTGGTGTAGACTTTTTTGTTATTTATCCTGAATGGTGGTCTCTGAGGTTCTTGAATCTGTGGTTTGGTGTCTGTCATTAATTTTGGAAAGTTCTCAGCCATTATTACTTATGGTATTTCTTCCACTTGGTTCTCTCTGTCTTCTTCTTCTTGTATTCCAATTATGCATATGTTATAACTTTTGACATTGTCTTTCAAATGTCTTTCAAATCTTAGTCTTTATATTGTTATTATTACTATTACTATTATTATCTTTGCATTTTGGTTCGGGAAGATTCTATTGACCCTCCTTTAAGTTCACTGATATTTTTTAATATATTTCCAGTCATTTTGTGACCCCATTAAAGACATTCTTCATTTCTGTTACAGTGTTTTTAATCTCCAGTATTTCTTTTTGATTCTTGAAGTTTCCATCTCTCTGCTTACATTACCTATCTGTTCTTTTATATTGTCTGTTTTTCCCATTAAAGCTCAACATATTAATCATAGTTGTTTTAAATCTATGGTCTGATAATTCCCATATCCCTGACATATCTGGGTTTTATTCTGATGCTTTCTTTGTATCTTCAGACTGTTTTTTCTTGCCTGTTATCATGACTTGAACTTTCATTGAAAATGAAACATGATGTATAAGGTAACACAAGCCTAGTAATATAGACCTTACTGTTAATCTGCATAGGAGTTGTGCTGGATTTAATGTTGTTGTAGTTGTAGATGACAGAAGATTCAAATTCCTGTAGTGTCCTAATATTTGTTTTTCCTGTTGTCTTTGGAGTTCCTTAATTCCTCATCAGGTAGAGTATTCATCTTGCTGCTCTATCAGCTGTAATTCTCTGTGGCTATACTGAAGTCCTATTGGTGTAGTTGTTAAGTGTGGGGGAGGGAAAGCATTGCACAATTGTAAGATTAAATATTCATCTTTTAGTGGGCTTATGTCCCTGGGCTTTGACTTTCACAAGTATGTCTTAGAAATTTTTATCCCTTAGGTGATCTGGAGTGGGAGAAATGCGCTTTTGTTTGGTAGTTTAAGGTTCTGGTAGTCTTTCCTCTGTGAAACAGGCCTTTGATATGGAGAACACTCTGAGTATATTTCACTTTTTTTTTTTTTATCCTCCGCCCCTGCCAACATCATGAGAGGATCTTTCTTGACTCTTTACCTTGAGAGCTTAGGTGGGAACCTGGAGGTAAAAACCACAAAAGTTGCCTCTTATCACAAAGCTGTAGCTTCCAGGAATTTCTGACTCTTAAGCTAGTTTATACTCACCCTCCGATATTTCATAAAAATAACCATTTAAATGTACCTAACAGTTTATGGCTCCAGTGGTTTGTGCTACAGGCAAGCAGATCTCAGTTGTGAGTTTCTGTATTTGTCTGCCTATCCAGACTTTAGTGTGGTGATTTGCCCTGAAACTTTAGTCTCAGATGAGCTGTGTAAAGTCACTGATTTTTAGTTTGTTCACCTTTTCCTTGTAAGGATGGGAGTGACAACTTGAAAACTCTTTACGTGTTAGAGTTTAAACCAGAATTTCCTCTTTTACCTTTAAAACCCAAACCTCTTCATATGGTTGTCTCCAGATATTATGTCAAGTTTTTACTTCATGTTTGCTTTCTTTTAACATTTTTTATGAAAAAAAATATACAAATATCACAGTACCATGATTCCATGAAATTATCATTTAGCTTCAACAATTATGAAACATACAAGAGGAACTTATGTGATATATTTTTATATAAGATAAAAGATAGAACGTAAATTACAAATACTTACTGAGATTGTGTCAAATACTTGAGAATCTAACTTGAAGAGGCTACCACTGACCAAAGATAGGGCAATATGTGAATATCACAAAGGATAATTACTACAATTGATTAAAACACTTCACTCTCATTTAAATCCATGAGGTCGTAAAAATTAAATAGATACAAAATAATGATAGTGAATAAACTTATTTTTTAAACTAGTAAAAAAAAAAAGAAAAAGTTTGAACCATTCATGTGTATTTCTTAATAGTTATTACCAAATCTGAAATAAGAAAATTTTTCATTTTTAAAAAATATTTCACTTTGACATATGAAGAAGAAATGACAAGAGTAAAATAGTAGTGGCTCCTAACGTTAGGAAAAAAAACAATGGCATCCAGGCATTCTGTCCTTCTTGATGGAAGATTGTAAATTCCCCTATGAAGTAGTCTTGCCAAAAACATATAACCTGAAACTAATGCTCTGTAGATGCTATTATAAGTATAGAAAATACGAAGCACAGAGGAACGTGTTGCTGTACACTGTGAGAATATAATTGGCAAATCCCAGACTGTAGAAAACAGTACAGGCCAAATAATCCAGTTGCTTCAACCACAATATTAACAACAAAAATGCAATGAATGAAATCTTAACATACTTAACAAAATATAATGAACAATGAGAGAATGCTAAAAGATTGTTTTTTGAGCTCTGTTTTTATAAGACAAAAATTAGAATATATTTGATGGCTTATGTTTTATCTTTGTTATTATTATTATCTTTCCAAGTAGTTTTGAGGCCCTATGAATATGCCTATTCAACTCTTTGTTGTACAATTTTAATTCTCTAAAACTAGTCAGAAGTATCAGAAAATAATACCAAAGTCATATCCAAAATTGTGAGAGGAGTATGCCACATAATACAATTTGAAAAATTATAACGAGAGTATTTAGAAAATTATAGTCTAGTATAATTTATACAATAGTGATAGTATTTGCTATAAAAGAACAAAACCTTGAAATATAAAAGCATAATTAGATTACAGCTTGTATCATTTTCAATTCCATACCTGCATTATGTTTAGATAATCTCCAAACCATAAAAGTAAATGCCCTGACATCTTTGGTATAGTCAATATGATATAGAAAGCATTTAATACAGCTATAGAAAATTTTAATAAAATATATGATGAGGAATAAGATGATCATTATTATTATTTGCTTTCTGAGGTAATTTCAAGGACATGAAATTTAAAAAACAACTTGAAAAACTTAAACTTCCCACGATAACCTATTATACCAAAAAATATTTCTCTTCATTTCAAGTTGTGGTATCAGGTAAGGAAATCAAAGAACTAAGATATATTAATTTCCTCAGTTTTATACTATAAACTTTATATACTTCCATCATTAAAATTTTATGTTAAAAAAATTTTAATATTGGAAGCACTAAGAGGAGGCAAATTACTTTTATGGGAAAGGTAGATTCTCTGAGCTTTTCTTCCCATCCATGGCCTAAAGCTAATTTTCTGAAATAACCCAAGGGAGAGAAACACATTTTTCAAAGTGTTGAGTTCTGGGGGAAAACATTTTGATTATCATGTTTGATTATATTAACATGAAAAAAGTGTCTTTGTCTATTTTAGTTTTAGTCCAAAAAGTTCATCTTTCTCTAGTTATGCCCCCAATACAAAATTTCATTTATGGTTTATAACTGTGTCAGTCAGCTATTGTCACAATACTATTGCATAAAATCCACTCCAAAACAAAGATTCATATATCAATAAGCCTCTGTTCCTATATTCATGGTTCTGAATGCAGCTGCATGTTAGCACATTTAAGCTGGGCTCAGGTCGATAGGGCTTGGCTTTTTCCCTACAAGTTTAGCTAAGGTAGACTTTGCATGTATAAATACTAACTGAAGGAAAACCAGTAGAGCAAGAAAGAAAGCCTATTCGTGTAAGCATATTTTAACCCCTTACTCTGTTATGCATATTATTATCCAGTTGGCCAAAGCAAGTTACATGGCATGGGACATAGATGCTGAGAGGGATTAAGAATATCAAAAATTAAATCTACCATTGTCTACTCTCTTAGTCATAATTTATGATCCTTCCACACACAAAATTCGCTCACCTGCTCCTCAAGATTTACTAGTTGTTGCTCAGGATCTCACAGTCTACATCAGGTCTGGAATCAGTTATTTTTATATGGAGACCTATTAACTAAAAAGACAAGTTATTCTCCACCTGCATATCCTACATATGATTGTGGAATAGTGACAGAGAAGCTGCAATAAACACTCTCATATGAAAAAAGGAGAAATGGGAGATAGACTAGAGCCACTGATCTCTAGGAATTCTGAAATCCTGCTGGACAAACATTATCATGTACCCCGAATCTTGGGGTAGAAAATTTTCTTGACGAAACCCCAGCTCCACTTCCTGGAAGAGGCTCTTCTCTATGAATCTTTCCATTTGCCTGTTTGGCATTTTCTATTATTCTCTGCCTATAGTTAAGTGGAGGACCAGAGCTTTTGGTTTGTTTTGCTTGTTTTTAATATTGTGGACAAACAGGTAACATTCTCACAAATATAGATCTCTCAAAACTTTGGGATTTTTTTTAATAGATTCAATTCCAGTCAACTATAGGTGCCAAAGCCTCACCCACATATCTTTTAGAGGTATTACGCTTACCATGCTTTTGTGGGACTATATGCTTCACCTTATTAGGAGTCTGTTTACCCAGCTATAAGCATCTAGTAAGTTCCACCCTACTTATATCAGAAGTCTTAACAAATGGTGGAGCTGCCAAGCCCTTGGTTTTGTTTACTTTTATCTACAGGAAGTATTTTAAGGATGCATAATTTTTGGACTTTGCCCCAAGACTGTATTTTAAGTTTTGAATTATTATTGGCTGGAGAGACCAAAGATAAAAAGAAGTTTTATTATTTTCAAATCCATCATGGGTCAGTATTTCTAGCTTCTTCATAATCCTTCTTAATTCTATTTGTAAATTAGCCTATTCCTTTTTAAATCCCTTATAATAGTTTTCATAGCTCCTGCTCTCCAGCCCCAAAGCCCATGCCATATACCTTAGGTTTTTGTTATGGCTACTACTTCTAGGTTCCAATGTCTTGATCCATCAGCTACTGACTCAATAATGGTTAGTAACAATCCTCTCCAAACCTCAGTTACATAAAACAACAATAAGAATTTATTCCCACATTCATGGGTCTCTAATTCTGTTGTAAATCTGCTAATCAAGGCAAGGCTTGACAGAGTGGCTCTTCTTCAAACTGTAGGTCTAAATGGGCTGAGCTTTTGACTACGTTGGGCTCAGGTAGGCCCCACAGTATTCATTCTGAGTCTGAGGGTAAAATGGTTCTTAGCTACTTTAGGGAAGCTCTTCTCATGGCAGAGTCAGAAATGATAGGCCCAAGCTTACCTACTCAGACACACTTAAAGTTCCTCTGGCATCATATCTGATAACATCCTCTTAGTGAAAACAATTCCTATGATAAAATGTGTGGCTACAGGGAGGCATGCATAATTGGGAACCATAATGCAATTGGCCGCTATAATATAATTAAATTTATGGTAACTGTTTACTCTAATTGGCATGTCTGTATTAATTTAGTTCACAAAGAAATAATGGACTACCTTGGCAATAATAACTCTTAGTTAAAAAAAATCTGTACTCAAGGCCTCAAATACACAAATTTGTTATCATTAAAGCATCAGAAATAATTTACTTACAAATTTACCAGTGGAAATATTATATTCTCACTTATGTAAACTCTTTAACTGTGAACACTAACTTAACTCAATTTGTTCCTAATACATATGCAAAAATAGAATCTCAACATCAATGCTACCTAAAGAGATAGATATAGCACAGATTTAAAATAGATTTACTAACTGATATAAACCTTAATTTGGAACTGGTTTTCCCCTTGGGCACTCTTTTGAGTAAGGTCAGTGAAGAAATAAATTCTCTTACTTTTCTTAACAGTCCTTTTCCCATTCACATTTTTTTTTTAACATCTTTATTGGAGTATAATTGCTTTAAAATAGTGTGTTAGTTTCTGTAGTTTCTGCTTTATAACAAAGTTAATCAGCTATACGTATACATATATCCCCATAGCTCCTCCCTCTTGCATCTCCCTCCCACCCTCCCTATCCCACCCCTCTAGGTGGACACAAAGCACCGAGCT
Source organism: Leucopleurus acutus (assembly GCF_964270905.1). Lineage (NCBI taxonomy): Eukaryota > Metazoa > Chordata > Mammalia > Artiodactyla > Delphinidae > Leucopleurus > Leucopleurus acutus. Next base: position 71,222,762 of record NC_139152.1, read on the forward strand.
GATCTTCCTGTGCTATGCGGCTGCTTCCCACTAGCTATCTATTTTACATTTGGTAGTGTATATATGTCCCTGACACTCTCTCACTTTGTCCTAGCTTACCCCTCCCACTCCCCATGTCTGAAAGTCCATTCTCCACCTCTGTGTCTTTATTCCTGTCCTGCCCCTAGGTTCTTCAGAAACTTTTTCTTTTCTTTTTTCTTTTTTAGATTCCATATGTATGTGTTAGCATATGGTATTTGTCTTTGCTTTCTGACTCACTTCAACTCTGTATGACAGTCTCTAGGTCCATCCACCTCACTACAAAAAACTCCATTTCGTTTCTTTTTATGGCTGAGTAATATTCCATTGTATATATGTGCCACATCTTCTTTGTCCATTCATCTGTCAGTGGACACTTAGGTTGCTTCCATGTCCTGGCTATGGTAAATAGAGCTGCAATGAATATTGTGGTACATGACTCTTTTTGAATTATGGTTTTCTTAGTGTATATACGCAGTAGTGGGATTGCTGGGTTGTATGGTAGTTCTATTTTTAATTTTTTAAGGAACCTTCATACTGTTCTCCATAATGGCTGTATCAATTTACATTCCCACCAACAGTGTAGGAGGGTTCCCTTTTCTCCACAACCTCTCCAGCATTTATTGTTTGTAGATATTTTGATGATGGCCATTCTGACAGGTGTGAGGTGATACCCCATTGTAGTTTTGATTTGCATTTCTCTAATGATTAGTGATTAGTTGAGTATCCTTTCATATGTTTATTGGCAATCTGTATATCTTCTTGGAGAAATGTCTGTTTGGGTCTTCTGCCCATTTTTGGATTGGGTTGTTTGTTTTTTTGATATTGAGCTGCATGAGCTGCTTGTAAATCTTGCAGATTAATCCTTTGTCAGTTGCTTCATTTGCAAATATTTTCTCCCATTCTAAGGGTTGTCTTTTCATATTATTTTTGGTTTCCTTTGCTTGCAAAAGCTTTTAAGTTTCATTAGGTCCCATTTGTTTATTTTTGTTTTTACTCTCATTACTCTAGGAGGTGATTCAACAAAGATCTTACTGCAGTTTATGTCAAAGAGTGTTTACCTCTAAGAGTTTTATACTGTCTCGCTTTACATTTAGGTCTCTAATCCATTTTGAGTTTATTTTTGTGTATGGTGTTAGGAAGTGTTCTAATTTCATTCTTTTACATGTAGCAGTCCAGTTTTCCCAGCACCACATATTGAAAAGGGCATCTTTGCTCCATTGTATATTCTGGCCTCCTTTGTCATAGATTAGGTAACCATCGGTGTGTGAGTTTATCTCTGGGCTCTGTATCCTGTTCCATTGATCTATATTTCTAGTTTTGTGCCAGTACCATACTGCCTTGATTAATGTAGCCCTGTAGTATAATCTGAAGTCAGGGAGCCTGACTCCTCCAGCTCCATTTTTTTTTCCCCCCTCATGATTGCTTTTTGCTATTTGAGGTCTTTTTTGTTTACATACAAATTGTAAAATGTTTTATTCTAGTTCTGTGAAAAATGCCATTGGTAATTTGATTTGGATTACATTGAATCTGTAGATTGCTTTGGGTAGTATAGTCATTTTTACAATATTGATTCTTCCAATCCAGGAACATGGTATATCTCTCCATCTGTTTGATTTCTTTCATCAGTATCTTATAGTTTTCTGCGTACAGGTCTTTTGCCTCCTTAGGTAGGTTTATTCCTAGGTATATTATTCTTTTTGTTGCAGTGGTAAATGGGATTGTTTCCTTAATTTCTCTTTCTGATCTTTCATTGTTAGTGCATAGGAATGCAAGAGATTTCTGTGTATCAATTTTGTATCCTTCGACTTTACTAAATTCATTGATTAGCTCTACTAGTTTTCTGGTAGCATCCTTAGGATTTTCTACATATAGTATCATGTCATCTGCAAACAGTAACAGTTTTACTTCTTGTTTGCCAATTTAGATTCCTTTTATTTCTTTTTATTCTCTGATTGCCATGGCTAGGAGTTCCAAAGCTATTTTGAATAATAGTGGTGAGAGTGGGCACCCTTGTCTTGTTCCTGATTTTAGAGGAAATGGTTTCAGTTTTTCATCATTGAAAATAATGTGTGCTATGGGTTTTTCATTAATGGCCTTTATTATGTTGAGTAGGTTCCCGCTGTGCCCACTTTCTGGAGAGTTTTTATCATAAATGGATGTTGAATTTTGTCAAAAGCTTTTTCTGCATCTATTGAGATTATCATATGGTTTTTATTCTTCAATTTATTAATATGGTGTATCACACTGATTGATTTGCCTATATTGAAAAATCCTTGCATTGCTGGGATAAACCCCACTTCATCATGGTGTATGATCCTTTTAATGTGCTGTTGGATTCTGTTTGCTAGTATTTTGCTGAGGATTTTTGCATCTATGTTCATCAGTGATATTGGTCTGTAATTTTCTTTTTTTGTGATATCTTTGTCTGGTTTTGGTATCAGGGTGATGCTTGCCTCATAGAACAAGTTTGGGAGTGTTCCTCCCTCTGCTATATTTTGGAAGAGTTTGAGAAGGATAGGTGTTAGCTCTTCTCTGAATGTTTGATGAAATTTCCCTGTGAAGCCATCTGGTCCTGGGCTTTTGTTTGTTGGAAGATTTTTAATCACAGTTTCAATTTCAGTGCTTGTGATTGGTTGTTCATATTTTCTATTTCTTCCTGGTTCAGTGTCGGCAGGTTGTGCATTTCTAAGAATTTGTCCATTTCTTCCAGGTTGTCCATTTTATTGGCATAGAGTTGCTTGTAGTAATCTCTCATGATCCTTTATATTTCTGCACTGTCAGTTGTTACTTCACCTTTTTCATTTCTAAATCTATTGACTTGAGTCTTCTCCCTTTTTTTTTTTGATGACTCTGCCTAATAGTTTATCGATTTTGTTTATCTTCTCAAAGAACCAGCTTTTAGTTTTATTGATCTTTGCTATTGTTTTTTTTTGTTGTTTCTATTTCATTTATTTCTGCTCTGATTAATATTCCCTGGGGCTGGGAATTCTCTGGTGTTCCAGCATCCTGGACTTCATGCTCCCACTCCAGAGGCTCAGGTCCGACCCCTGGCCTGGGTATGAAGCCCCCTAAAGCCACATGGCTCAGCAAAAAAGGAAAAAGAAGAAAAAGAAAAGAAAAAGAAGGGTGGGAAGAAAACTGATGAAAAGAAACAGACAAAGCTCAAGACAAATAACTAAGACAAAAATAAGCAACACAGCAATAGCAACAATTAAAAACAAACCAAAGAAACAGACAAACAAAACCCCAGACAAATGGTAAAAGCAAAACCAAATGAACAAAACAAAACAAAATACACACACAAAATAATAAACAAAAACAGAGAAAACAAAACACAAGTGAACAAGCAAACAAAAGAATCACAAAATGAAATCAAACAACTAAAAACAAAACTAACAAAAACAAATAATAAAAAACAAAACAAAAGCAGAATGCAAACTGAAAGAAAAAGCAAAGAAAACAAAACAAACACATAAAATGATAAAATAACGATTAGAACAAATAGAACAAAGGAAAGATAAAAACAGGAAAAAACAGAACAACAAAAGAGTAATAAAGAAATAGAAATATTTTAAAAAATTTAATATAATTTTTTAAGAAACTAAATAAAAACATAATAATAAGAACAACAGAACAAAACATTTTAAAAAATAGTAATAATTATATTTTCCTGGGGTCTCAGCTGTCAGCATCCTTGCCCCCACTATGAGTCACAGCCAACCTCCACCTCCACAGGAGGCACTCCAAAACTCTAGGTAGGTCTCTGGTCCCTCTGTGGGCACTGTGGGGGCAGCTCAGACCGTGACCTGGCTCACCTCCCAAGTGTACTAGTCCTCAAAGTTTACAGCTGCTAGAGCTAGACCAATTTCATTTGTGGGAACACTCATTGTCCATTCAGATATTCCATAGTTGCAGGGTTTACCAAGCAGATTGCAGGGATTTAATCTACAGTTTGTTAAGCTGCACAGAAAGATTTTTTTCCTTTTCCTTAGTCGCCCCACCCCTGGGGCTCAGCTGTGCTTTTTGCTCCACCTCTGTGTGTTGACCACCCACAGGAGTCTGCTCCCAAGGCTGCCTTGGAGCACTCGGGGCTGCCCTGGTGAAGATGGGTGCAGAGGTGGTGTGACTGCCTGGGTTGCGGGACCCCAGTGGCAACAGGTTCACAGGAAAGCCAGTGGCCACGAGCGTGAGAGATACGGCCCTAGTGGGAGCCTTTCCTAGCACCTGGCGGCAGGCGTGAAAGGGCTTTTCCTAGTGCCTGAGGGGGCAGGAGGCTGGCGTGTGGGGAGAGAGACACTGCAATGGCTGTGCATCACTCAACAGTAGCACCTTGCTTCTATGTCAGTCTGGGTTTCCTCCACAAGCATTCCTCATTTCGGATTTCCTCCCTCCCATCCCCTCAGTTTATCTCCTTGCAGCCCACAGCAGTCCTCCTCCCAGGTTTGCTCTCCAGTCCCCATGTTCCAGCTTTCAGCTCCTGTGTCCACTGGAGGACACATGTCCCAGTCTGGGGTGCACAGGCCTGTGGCACAGACCATCTGTGTAGGTCTTACTCTGTCCTGTCTGCCACAGACTGGCCATTTCACCCTCCTCTGACAGCCTCAGATGCCCCCCTTCTGTTCCAACTAATTTCCCCATCAGTGAAGGGGCTCCCCCGATGCGGGAGTCTCTCCTCTGCTTCAGCTCTCCCCCAGGGGCACATATCTCTTTCTGCTTCCTCTCCTCTTCTTTTTCCCTTCTTTCTTTCATCGTATCCGTTTATGTGGAGATCTTTCCTGTCCTTTCCGGTGTCCAGCATCTTCTGCTAGTGTTCAGCCAGTGTTCTGTGAGAATTGTTCCATCTGTAGATGTATTCTTGATGTGTTTGTGGAGAGAGACGAACTCCATGTCCTCCTGCTCCTCCATCTTGGTCAAGAAGACAGTTTGCGCATTTCTAAGCTCCATTTTCTCCATGGAACATATCGCCTAAGACTTGTTAGATATCAGTTCCAGTTTAAAGCACTGCTACTAATATTCCAGAAGGAGACTGTCCCTTTGGGAAATGTGTGCAAACATTCTAGCTATTTTAAAATGATGTTTTGGACTCTAATGGTAGCCTCAGTGCCTGTGAATTAGTGAAAAACATTTTTCTGCCTGTCATGTTAGTGTTTTCTGAATCATAACTCCAGGTGCCCCAGATAACAAGATGACTCATCTTTTCCACCATTACTGTTGTATGATATCCAAGGTGGCCAAAGTCAGTGCCAGCATTGTGATATTGACACTAATTACACAATAGAATAAATCTCATCCTGACTTTGGAGTCTTGAGTTTGTTCCATTGTAAACCTCTAAGACCAGGAAAAGTTCCTCCCCAACATTCTGCTAGAAGTTCAGGGGTCCCTTGGGGTTTACACATGTCCTAAGAAGTAGTGGGAAGGCCACAACTATAGTAGTTAGATGGGTACTGAGAAAGATTCTGGTGAACTGGTGGGCATCCCTCTTTCAGGCAGAGTTGCGACTTTGGTGGAAAAGGAATGGAATTTCACTTTGAGGTAGGTGGCATGATAAACTGGCTGACAGTCAAGGTAAAGAGTTGAGGGATGAGAGCTCCTAGTCAGATGTTCACTTGAGAGGACCTCTCCCCAATGTAACTCCTCAAAATATTTAGTTATTTGGAGTAGTGCTTGTCTTGGTCTACTTAGCCAGCACTTTCTAGAAATCCCCATCACCACTCTGCCCTTTGCAATTCTTCTAGCCTAAATTCTCCACATTCTACAGCCCACTTCATAAGCCATCATGGATACTTTTCCTCTCATTTTGCCATTTCTTCTTTATACATCTATAAACAAAGACTTCCTTTTTTTTTTCCACTGTAGACTTTTGGGCAATAAAATAAAAAGATAAAAATTAACAAGTCAACCAAACAACCAACAAACATTTAAAAAAAATTTTTCAAACATAAGGAATATTCAGTTTTTAGATGCATGCTGCACGTAAAGAGGGTATGTGGAAGTGCTACTACGAAAATTTGAATCATTCCATAGCAGCAAGAAAAAATTAAAAAAGCAAAAATACTAGTTTTCACACTAGAATATATAATGTTCTGTTATAAATGCCTAGAATGTGATTGAGTTATTCTAAACCCAGCATTTCCACATTTGGCTCTCAAATTATTCTCAGGGGAAAAAAAGGAATAAAAGCAAGGAAAGGAGAGAGGAGGAGGAGAGATATAGCAGGAATCTGTGACTGAGAAAAAATAATACATTACATTGTGTATGGGCACTGTTGAACCAATCCAATGAATCTTAGGTCTTCTCATTCCTACAAAGAATACTAGCCTGTACTTAGCAGGGACATAAATGCTACAATTAGGCATTTATGATTAAGTCAAGCTATACTACTCCCTAGTTTATATTTAACTTCAAATATTTCAATATAAAATCCCATGAAGAAAATCTAGGTACCTGGACCATGGTTAATAAATGAAATGTTGAGTGTGTTGCACAAAATAAAAAAGAAATACTTCTGTTTTTCTTAAAGCTTTCATAGAGGTCTGATGTAGCCAGTCCAACATCGGACTAACAGCTGACTGAAATAATGACTGTAAAATACTTATTTTGGAGCCTAGCATGATATGAGCATTTAAAATTTAGCAAAGCAAGCATGTTTATACTGTGGAAAATAGACTAAAAAAATACCAAGAATAGCTCTGAAGAAAAAATTCATAGAATGCCCATATTAGGAGGCCAGAGCATAGAAGGCAAGAATGATAGTTGCTTCTACTTTAGTCAACCCTGGAGAATTAAAACGACCAATTTAATGAATGTGCCCCTGGGCGTGTTTTAGCACAAGTTTAATAGGATTATCTTCCTTCTCTAACTTTCTTGAGTATAGTGTCACTCTCCTAGGATCTTGGGACATAATTCAGACATAGAGACTTCACATTCTCAAAATATATCTCCTTTCTTATTTCATTGTATCTAGGTATAGTGTTCTTTTTCTCAAAATTGTCTTCATTCCAATCACACACACTTATTTAGCAAATCTCTACTTATCCTTCAAAACACAATTCAATATTATCCTTGACAATGATCTCCTACCATGTGCTGGTTGATTGTTTATTATGGCACTTACGCTCTTAACATTATTAGTTTACATGTATACCTCCTTCAGAATGTGGTTCTGAGGAAGCCAGATACTGTATTTCATTCATCACAATATCCCCAGATATTGTATTGCATATCACTCCACACTTGGCACATAGTTGACATAAAATACAAGTTTAAAAAATGAATGAAAACTTCATTTCACTGTAGCATAGAAACAGGTTCTGATATGAGTAGATTCATTTTATAGATGATGCTAAAGATAGAAAAATATAAAGTGAAGATGAAAAGGTAATAAATACAGCTATAACATTGACAGAGTAGAGATCATACATCTGTACACATTTAAGTACATATTCCATTATATCCAGAGAATGGGGAGAGGGAAAGGATAGGAAACTATTAGAAGTAATAAAAGTGATAAAAATACAAGAAACCACAATGGTTCTCACCCTCGCAAAAAAAAAAGGACTAAAGTAAATGATGAGTGCCAAACTGTGGGAGGAACTACCATTTAACCAACAACACAAGTAAGGGGTGGTCCTTGTGACTACATTTCTGGTCCTGCTTTGAGTGTCTATACTTGGACCATGATTCCTAAGGCAACAAAGATTAAAAGGTGCAGTATAGATACCTGCTACAACATGAATTAACCCATAAAACATTAGGCTAATTTAAAGAAGCCAGACACAGAAAGTCAAATATGGTGTGCTGACTGAAAGTAGATAAATGGTTGCTGGAGGAAGAGAGTGATAAAAGATGTTCTAAAATTAGATAGAGGTGATGGTTGCATGACTGTGAATTTAATTTTTTAAAGAAACACTTAATTGTATACTTTAAAAGGATTGTGTGATATATGTCAATTAAGCCATTATAAAAATTGAGGGAAAACAGTTTGGTGCATGATCAGACAATAGAAAGACTAGTTAAAATCAGAATTTGGGGGGAAAATACGTGGCACGTAGCATCCAAAGTTCTATGTCTTCTCATTAGTTTATGGTGCCCTCAACATTTTAAAGAAATTTTTTAAAATATCAAACACTTCAAGGAATAATACATCAAAAACCCTATGATCCCATAACGATAATATAAAAAAAAAAACTATTAGCAAATTGTCATAATTGTTTCAAGACTTTTAATATATAAAAGAAATAAAATATTTCACATTAATGTAAATGCCTTTTCAACCAAGAGCCTGAGTCTGTATTTCTACTTTGTTGGAAACCAAAATTTTTAAAATTATTTTTAAATAATACACTTATTTGATTCTCTAATCTATATTTTTCTGATGTTTCATTGGGCCATAAAAAGCACAAATCAGCCACCAGTTATTAACATTATTTCAAACTGCCAGTTAAGGTGCATGCATTGCAAAGTACAAAAGTAATGCTCATTTTAAAAATTTGAAAATTAATAAAAGCATTGCTATCAATCTATATTAGGAGAGGCAATGACAGCCCTAAAAAAAAAAATAATAAAAAACTATATCTGTCACTGCAAGAATTTTAGAAAAACGTTTAAATTCTTTAGCAGAGTAATATGAATAATGAGAAACTCAACAGTATCCGTTGGGAAAATGACAAATACTTGATTTTTCTTCCATTCTCTTCCAGCTCTCTTAAAGTGTTAGTTTGGAATAAAAAGGGAAAGCCTGTAGGGAAAAATATAGAAGAATTAGTTAAGTGAATAATATAAACCAAAATAAATTTTATTTTACTAGAGCAGTAATATTGAAACAATACTATTTGGAGCAATTGTAACACAATTTCCTAAAACTCAAATTAATTTTAATTTTGAGCTCCCATCTTTCCAGGCTTCTGAGAAACATAACTTTAGTCATTTGTAAATATCTCCTAGTCTCTTAACAGACTAGAGCCAATCAAAGCATTGGGATTTTAGTAGTCCATAATAAGCCACCTCATATGAACCAGGTGAATATCCATGTAAAAACTATATTTTAGGGCTTCCCTGGTGGCGCAGTGATTGAGAGTCCGCCTGCCGATGCAGGGGACACGGGTTCGTGCCCCGGTCTGGGAAGATCCTACATGCCGCGGAGCGGCTGGGCCCGTGGGCCCCTGGGCCATGGCCGCTGAGCCTGCGCGTCCGGAGCCTGTGCTCCGCAACGCGAGAGGCCACAATAGCGGGAGGCCACAACAGGGAGAGGCCCACGTACCGCAAAAAAAAACTATATTTTATAAAATTCAAAGTAATATCTATTTTGAACACTTACTCTACTGCATAACCTCAGTGTCTCAGGGTTCCACTGGCAGGCTGGTATCACAGTTCAGAGAGACATTTCAGAGAGCTGAGACATGGGCAAAGACCACTTGTTTACAGAAGATACCATTTAAACATCCCACAGTCAACATGAATGCTCAGATCCAGCACCTGTCTAAGGCCTCTGTTTCAAGTGACCACAGGGAAGACTCCACAAGACCACTTTTGGTTCTGTCTGGTGTTAAAAGATGCATCATTTCTCTTTGAACTCTTTCAATTCACTGGCATTGTGAAACTGCATCTCATCCAGGTGACTGTAGGGTATTGCTGATTTCACTTATCACTTCTGTGAAGCATGCTTCAGTTTCTCTCATTCTCTTTTCACCCAACTTCTCACCTCATACCCTGCTTGCTCCATAGCTTCCTTGCTTTCTCCAAATCCAGATTGAGGAATTGTCTTCTAATCCAGGATTGAACCTACACTTGCTATGCCTGCTCATGGTGATGGATAGATGATGGATAGATAGATAGATAGATAGATAGATAATGTTGATACAGATATAGATATTTTTACTACTCAAGTGCCTCTTCCCAGGCACAAGTTTTGGCTTTTAGGGAAAAAAAAGGCAGGAAGAATCACAAGCTACTTTTGCTTTCTACCTTGTCACCGAAATTCTTGAATTTGGAAAATAAAAATGCTAATATAATACACTATAATGTAATATGATATGATATAGATAGAAATAAATAATAGATTAATGTCTCAAAATAGTGTCCTCACTAGGCTAAGGTATGTGAATGAAAACATTTTAGACATGTATTAGGCTGTTCTCAATTTGTATAAATAATGAGCTTCCAAGAACATTTAAGAAAGTGAATGCATAAACAAGGAAATTACATGTTTAATGAAGGATTTCTGTTTCTAAAAAACAAAACCTATTCTAATATCCATAATCAGGTTTTAACATTCAGGGTTTTTGAATTTGTGTTGTACAAAATATGTGTGTAATGTCTTACAAAATATTAAAATATAAGTATTAAATAAAATACTTTAAAAAGCACTTAAAGTTTTCTTTCATTTAACTTGAAATTTAATATATTGAAAAAAGCCTAGTTCAATATTAGGTTAGGAAATATTAGGAAGCTTAATTTGGTGATTTTTGCAAAGGATTAATCAGAGAAGTAAAAAATATTCACATAGAGATTGTATTGATGACTTTGATGGGTTCTTAACATATTTCCTTAAATAAATTGTCAACACAAATTTAAAGACCAGATTTATTTTCTTTAAAAAGAGTCTGTTTGGTTTCAGCTCAGAGATGTAGAGAACTGAAAGAGAATTACCCTCATCCATACAACATTGATAAACCTGGAAAATGACACATTAGTTACCTTTCTTGAACCCATCACAGAACTAAATTTGCAGGGCAATTAAGTAATTTGAAACCTTGGGAAAGAGAGCCACCTGCAGCAAGAAACAAACCCTCTCATTTGCTTACTTGGAATGGATAAGAAATACCGGTTAAAAATTTTAAACAAATTACTAAGCCCACTGTGGCTGCAGACATGAGGGATTCACAACTTCTGCAGACCCTCCTTGAACTCAATCAGGAGATCACAGAAAAGAAATCTGAGAAAATCCAAGAAAGTTCTTTTCCTGGTACTGGTTGGGGAAATAGAACAGTGTTAACTGCTGAAACTTTGCCCAGATCCCACCTCCTCTATCTCCCAATCAAAGTAAAAGATTTCATCTGCAGAGAGAAAACAATAAAATCTGCTGCCTTAAGGCACTGGTGGAAACTCACTCCAGCGGATAGAAGACCAGACATTATACCAATTTTTATATCAATTTTAAACATACCTTCCAGAAATAGAAGGGGAGTAAACAATTCTCAACTCACTCTATAAAGCCATTATTTCCCTAATACCGAAACCAGACAGAACCATTAAAACAAAAGGAAACTACAAACCAATTTGCCTTATGAAAATAGATGCAAAAATCCTCACCAAAATATTAACATACTACATTCAGTAACATATACAAGGGATAATACATCACCACCAAGGAGGATTCATCCCAGGAATGCAAAATAGGTTCATCATTAAAAAAATTAATGTATGGGCTTCCCTGGTGGTGTAGTGGTTGAGAGTCCACCTGCTGATGCAGGGGACACGGGTTCGTGCCCTGGTCCGGGAAGATCCCACATGCCATGGAGCGGCTAGGCCTGTGAGCCATGGCCGCTGAGCCTGCGCGTCCGGAGCCTGTGCTCCGCAACGGGAGAGGCCACAACGAGAGGCCCTCGTATCGCAAAAATAATAATAATGTATTTATTTTTTGTTGAATAATAGTGGCAAGAGTGGACACCCTTGTCTTGTTCCTGATCTTAGAGGAAATGCTTTCAGTTTTTCAACATTGAGAATAATGTTTGCTGTGGGTTTTTCATATATGGCATTTACTATGTTGAGGTGGGTTCCCTCTATGCCCAATTTCTGGAGAGTTTTTATCATAAATGGGTGTTGAATGCTGGAGAGGGTGTAGAGAGAAGGGAGCCCTCTTGCACTGTTGGTGGGAATGTAAATTGATACAGCCACTGTGGAGAACAGTATGGAGGATCCTTAAAAAACTGAAAATAGAATTACCATAGGATCCAGCAGTCCCACTACTGGGCATATACCCTGAGAAAACAATAATTCAGTAAGAGACATATACCACAATGTTCATTGCAGCACTATTTACAATAGCCAGGACATGGAAGCAACCTCAGTGTCCATCGACAGATGAATGGGTAAAGAAGATGTGGCACATATATACAATGGAATATTACTCAGCCATAAAAAGAAACGAAATTGAGTTATTTGTAGTGAGGTGGATGGACCTACAGTCTGTCATACAGAGTGAAGTAAGTCAGAAAGAGAAAGACAAATATTATATATTAACTCATATATGTGGAATCTAAAAAAGTGGTATAGATGATCTTATTTGCAAAGCAGAAATAGAGAACAAACGTATGGAAACCAAAGGGGGAAAGGGAGGGTGGGATGAATTGGGAGATTGGAATTAACATATACACACTATTGATACTCTATATAAAATAGATAACTAATGAGAACCTACTGTATAGCTCAGGGAACTCTACTCAATGCTCTATGGTGGCCCAAATGGGAAGGAAATCCAAAAAAAGAGGGGATATATGTATATGTATAGCCGATTCACTTTGCTGTACAGTAGAAACTAACCCAACATTGTAAAGTAACTATACTCAAATAAAAATTAATTTTAAAAAATCAATGTAAGTCTCCATACTAATAAATTAAAGAAGAATGTCATATGATCAGCTCAATTAATGAGGAAAAAGCATTTGTAAAACTTCCACACTCATTCATGACAAATATTCTTAGCAAACAATGAAGAGAATAACTTTAACATAATAAAGAACATACTTTTTCCCTAAGTTCAGGAGGAAGGCAAGAATTTTCACCGTTATACCTCTGCTGTTCAACATCGAACTGGAAGTTCAAGCCAGCGCAATGAGGAAAAAAACAAAAGAAACAAAAGAATACAGATTGTAAAGAAAAAATTAAATCTATACACAAATCTGTTTTTAATATATAAAAATCCCAAAGTATCTAGAAAAGTTAGTGCATTTAAATGTGTTAATCTAGGATATGAGGCCAAGATACAAATCAGTAGTATAGCCATAGTCCTATACAGATAGTAATAGCATGTTTTGATGTCTAGACTGTCTAGTGCCTGCTATGGCTCTCTTTTTTGGGGAATTTATTAAGTTATTGAGTTTATTTTTCCATAGGAGCTTCATTACTAATATTTATTGTTATAGAAAAATCCAAAAATAAGTTGTTGACAATTGTATTGGGGTTAAATTACATACAAAAGTACATTAATCAGTGAAGCAAGAGATTTTTGCAGAGATTGTGTTGATAGATTCTTGTATTTTCTTAAGTAAATTATATTTTTGTATTCAAGTTGTTTCTGCGTTGAGATATATCTATATCAGAAATGATTAGATGCATCAGAACAGTAAATTAATCAGATACATCTCTACATCTTTAAGATGTTCAGTAAACTTATCTGTGAACAAAGGATGACTTTTCATTTGTTCAAGTATACTCATAAGCCTTTCAGTAATCTTTTTCTCTTACAGACATGGTATATTTTTAAAATACTAATTCCTTGGCATCACATATTTTTATTGCTCTTTAAAATGGGGTTTTCTCTTTTATTTATATCTTGGAAACTATTTGTGTGTATGAAGGAAGTAGGAATGAGTAGAAGAAGCAGCTGCACTGTGATGCAGACCTGACAAAGCCTCTACCTCGTGGGAAGCTCTGCAGGTCTGCGTAGGATATTACCTCAGGACAGTTGATTCTCTGCAGCTGAGGCAGATCCTCATGGTGAGGGGAGCTCAAGCATACCTCATGAGTGCACTCGCCACAGCTGGGCCACAAGTCCACCTCTGAAAAGGGATTTGAGTAGGGCATTTCTCTACCACAGCTGGGAATCATGATTTGACGTTCCACGTTCCACGTTCCACGTTCCACAAGAAAGCTAAGGGCAGGAACAGGACGGAGCTAATAAAAGAGACGTGAGGAAACACAAACCAGCAGAGGACGGAGAGTCTGAAACGTAGAGTGAGGAGACAAGAAGTTTTGGAGCTTTTTTGAGGTAAGTTTTCGAGTTTTGTCAAAAATTTAAAGGTACATGGCAATTTAAAGTAAAGGTACATGGTATTTTAATCAATATTGAAAAATATTGATTTCTTTGGCAAATGATTTATTTATTTTGCAAATTTTGACTGCATTTTAAAATGCAAAATGATGTTAGAGTGGAATACGGTTGGAATGAAAATAGTTTTTTTAAGTAAATTTTCAAGAAAACTGAGTATATTAAAATATTAGGAAAAAGATCCAGAGTAAAGGAATATGTTAAAGATACAGAGGAAAAGGAATTGATAATGAGGAAACGTCAAAGAGCCGCAAGCTAGATATGGAATAATTATTTTTGAGAATATTTAGGGACATTTTATCTAGTGTGACTGTAGAAAAAGATAAAAATGACTGTCAAGTAAGTTCATGGTGTTTGTGGCAATAGCTTAATGAAATATTTATTGTGTTAAAAAGTTGAAGTCATTTACTGAAAATGAGGAAGAAATTGAAGGTTAAATTTAAAGAACTTAGGGAAGCCACCTCTGAGTTAGAGCTGTGAAGATTGAGAGAGAAGGCTCAGAAAGGAAATAACAAGATTTCTGGGCTGTATTGAAAGCCCATTTAAGGTTGGAACCACAAATGTAAAACATCCATGTACAGCTGTGTTATCCAGTACGGTAGCTGGCAGCCATATATGTCTATTAGATTTAAATTTAAATAAAATAATAATTCAGTTCCTTAGGTGCACTAATCACATATCTACTGCTTAAGAGTGACTAGTGTGTACTCTACTGGACAGCACAGATACAGGACATTTCCAACACTGCAAAAAATTCTGGTGATCAGTCTAGACTAAAGAGAGAGTTGGGTAAATTGTCTGCAGTGCTGTTCAGCAGCCCAGGAGCAACAGCTGAGACTGAATACTTTTAAGTGGCTCCAGGCCTGCCATTATGCTTACCTGGGCAGAACAGGAGACTGATACTAAATCAAAAGAAAACAAAAATGTGTCTTATAAAGCCTAGACTGCATATAAAAAGATGAGAATTGGAAAGCATTGATGCATTAGCAACACTCAGAGATGCCAAGGACTTTGGCATTTGATGAGGCTGAATAACAGAGTAAAAAACCTAGGAAGATCGTGCTCAGAGTGAGGAAACGTTAAGATTTCACACGTGGAATTGTTCTTGGTGAGGACAAAGCTCAGGGTATGCTGGAAGTGGAATAGATTTGTAGGTTCATTGGGGTTCAGAGAGTCAAGAAAACATAGTAAAGGACAAAAACTAATTTGGATGCTGAGGTCACATAAGATTATTTGTTTGTAATATGTAGGAAAACAGTCTGATAAATATAGAAATGAAGAATAATAGGAGTAATACAGTCAAGTGACAAATGACCCTTAAAGAAATAGGCATGGAGAAACCTATGGGCTTGGAAACTAACGTTAGGTTAGGCTTATGAACCAACCACATTGGTTATATTTTAGTCTATCATTGTCATATTATTTTCCCTACATATGAATGAGAAGGCAGCAAAGTAAACCAGAAAATCATGAGCTATAGAGATAAATAAACCTGGCTTCAAATCTCAGCTCTATATCATTTGCCTGACATTTAATTTGTAGTAACATTATATAACTTCATTAAATGTACTTTCTTCCTCCTTGAAATGGAAATTGTAATACGTATCTTCAAGAGCATCATGTGGATTCAATAAAATGATGCGCTGACTGGCCCATCTCCTACTTAGCCCTCTTCTTTTTCACACTGTGCTCCAGCCACACACTTGATTTCAATTCCTTGAATGCACTATATTCATTTTTAACATCGCCTTTGCATTTCTGTATCAACTAGGGTTCCATCAGGGAAACAGAATCAGGAGGATAAATATATAAATATATATTTTATTGCAAAGAATTAGGTTACAGGACTGTGAGGGCTGGCTAAGCAAATCCAAAATCTGTAGGACAGGTCATCAGGGAGGTCGGGCTGGAAACTCTTGTGCATGTGCTGAAGCTATAGTTCACAGGTGGAGTTTCTTCCTAGCAGAAAGAATTTCAGTTCTACTCTGAAGTTCTTTCAACTACTTGGATCAGGCCCACCCAGAAAATTGAGGATATTCTCCTTAAAGTCAGCTGATAGTAGATGTTAATCACATGTACTAAATAACTTCACCGCAAGACTTAGATTAGTGATTGATGAAATAACTGGTGTTTGATTGAGTAGCCTAACTGACACAAAAACTGACCATCACAACTCTTTAACCCAATGCCTGGAACACTTTGCCTCCTTCTTCATGTACCTAAAGACTGCAGACCTAGGCAGATCTTTTCTGACTGCCCTATATAATATACTTGTCCACTTATTATAAATCTCAGCAACCATGTGTATTTCCTTTATATTTGTGACTGTTTTGTCTATTTGTTTTATTTATTTCCTGTCTCCTACACTTGCCTTAAGGATAGGGATTATGCCTCTCCAGTTCACTACTATATCCCACACATGTCACACTGAACTTGGCACATGGTACATAGTAGAAGCCCAATGAATATTGAATAACTTAAAATGTCTGGAAAATAATAAGCATTCAGATAAGTTTCCAACTTTCTTCATGGGTCAGACTTCATTGTATGATTAATGAATAAGTTAATGGATTATTTTTCTTTTTCTGCTCTGTCTTAAACTATTTATAGGTTTCCTTACTCTTTACGCACTATATAAACATGCATCCCTAACATCCCTTGCCTCCCAATATGTGTATGAAGGCAGTTTACTTGAAAAATTAAACTATTTCATGTCATGTTATAAAATGTGATGCATTATGTTTTAAAATTTTGATCATTTATAAATCGACAATCTATTCATTCCATAAATGTGAATAGGTTTTTGCAGTTTTTAATGTACAGTATATTTGTTCATTTTCCTTTCTTGCTTGCCTATCCCCATTAGCCGCTTCACTTTTTCTCTATAAATATCACTACTCTGTCTACTTCTTTTCACTCCTGGAATGTGTTTTTAATATATTTACCCATGTTTCTGTAATTGTAAGCAAACAATATAGGATTACATCATATTAAATGCTGTCTTGTTTTCTCAATAAAACCTTATAGAATCAATCTATAGTAGTTCTATAGTATAGAACTAGTATAGTTCTAATTTAACCTTTTTCATAGCCACATGAGAATATATGGTACGGATGTACCATCTTTTTGGGTTTTTTTTTAGCATTTTCTCTATTTATAAGCATGCACTCTATCTCCATATCTTAGCCCTACAATCCATTTTTCAAAACACATCCTGGAAACTTTCATTACTTCTTTTTCGATGGGATATAACCAGGAGAATGACTGAGAGTAGCTTTCCAAACAAGCTGTATAAATCACATTTCTACCAACAATGACGTGTAAATTCTTGCCACAAAGAGATCATATAGCTTTAAAAATTTTTTTAAGTCTGATTGATGTAAATTGATCATTTTATTTTACTTTGAATATTTGGATTTGTGTAGCAGTTCTCTTCCTACCATTTAATATTTAATTGTCCAGTTGTAAACATAGGTAAGTCTAAATGTTTTTCACTGAAAAGAAGCTTTTTTTTTTTGCCGTAAGCGGGCCTCTCACTGTTGTGGCCTCTCCCGTTGCGGAGCACAGGCTCCGGACGCGGAGACTCAGCGGCCATGCGGCATGTGGGATCTTCCCGGACTGGGGCACGAACCCGTGTCCCCTGCATGAGCAGGCGGACTCTCAACCACTGCGCCACCAGGAAAGCCCTGAAAAGATGCTTTTAAGACCATACTTCTTAATTTATCTTTAAGGATTATGCATGTCCTTTTGGTTATTGGTGTGTCTCATCTAAGACTGGTGATTGAATTTGTCACATCCCTTAAAGAGTACTCTGAGCCCACATTTGGCATGTGTGCTAGGAAAACTGGGTGATTACATAATTTTTTAAACGTTTTTTCTGAAGACATAAAAAGTAAAGTTTACTTGAAAATTAGACTGCTTTACATTATGTCATATTATGAAACATACTATGTTATGTTTAAAACTTGTGAGTCATTTTGAAGTCAGCAATGCTTCTAAGCAAAACAATAAATATCACATTTATTCATAAAATAGAAATATTTCAAAGATTGATAGAAGCCAAAACTTTTTTTTAAGTGACAGAATATAACTGAAGTTTTCTGCTTATTTCTACTTCTTTTGGCAGAAGTATATATGTACTAAAATTGATCTTTTTAGTATTAGTAAATATATAGTAGAAATAAGAAATTACAGGAGCACTTGTTTGCTTTAAAAATACATGTGTGCTGAAAAAATTTTAAAGATCTAAGCATATTTCTCAGTTCTGAATATAACAATGAATCAGTTTCATTAGGAGATATGAGACTTATACCTATGCTTGAGTATTCATTTCTAATACTAAATTCTTTTCTTTTTTTACTAAATTATCAGAAACTGTAACTAGGACACAGAGCTATGCTGTAAGGTTACATCTAAGGACACATTTTTGATGTTAAATAAGATAATTTTGTCTTCATTTAAAATATAAGGTATATGCAAAATGTAAATATAAATTCATATTGTATACTTTAAAAACAGTTATTACACTGAATTCTGGAAAACTTTCTCAATTTACAATGTCTCATTTCACTTATGAATTTCACAAATATTTCAGACACTTGTCTCTTGTTGACAATAGCTATAGTTGAATTTCTAATTTTGTATAGAAAATGGCCCAAAATAATCATACAACATGTCTGAGCTTCTATATTTTACCTACCTCCCATCCCAGGGCTTACTAATTGGTGTGCAAATTCACCATAGGTTTCTATCAGTTGGAATCAGCCAGTAGGGCACTGAAGATAACACAGTGGTGGTAGAAATGAATATGAGATTTGGGGATAAAAATAAGGGTAATAGAAAAATTAGTTTGGAGGTTTGACCCTCTCTGGGCTTGAGTTCCCACAGCTATAATATGACATGATGACTAAAGCCACACAAGAGTGCCACATAAAAATGCTAGGAAGTCTCCTGTTTCTGAAAGTCATACCTCATGTGTTATCTTTTGTGGCAAAAATCATTTGCTCATCACTATTATGGGGTAATAACTGTGGAATAATTTTGTTTGCTTCAGATATTTATTAAATGTAACTGGAAAAATTTTAACAAACTTACTGATATTAGGGTTTTTTGGTGTTTTTTTCCTTAAAAAAGATCAATAGACTATATATATACATATATATATATATGTATATATATACACAGAGAGAGATTGTCAAGTGAAGTAAATTTGGTATAATAATTATTTTGCTAGTTTTCATGAAATAAAATGATTAAGGTTTGACCCCTAGCCTCAATGAAGTAGAGTTTGGTAAAGACTCTACAAAAGATTAATAAAGGCCATACAAAAGGAAAGCAAGAAGTGAGGTTAAAAGAAAAAAGTCAATGCGGGACTTGTAGTATTTCACATCAGAAGACAAAATGTAAAACCAGTTTTCTTAATATATATTTTCTATAATTCAAAAGTCTACTTTTTTTTTATTTTCATGTAGCATATCCTCCTAGCAAATACCTATACTACATTTTATGCACGCAGCCTTACTTAAATGCTTATAGCAACAGCACACATTCTATCTTCTTTCTAGATTCTTTTTCTTTCTCATTAAATAATTCTTTTTATAAATTTCACTACCTTAATCTTTATGTTCTGTAACTTGTTAATATGAAAAATCAGTACCTCTCAATGTGTACCCATGAATAAATGCACCACATACACAGTCTTTTACGGAGAGAATTCAGGGTCTATGATAGAAGGAAAACTTTTAGATAGGTGTGTCTTTCAACCCATTTCATATCACATTTTCCTTTTCTGGCAAGTTTTAACCATAGAAAATTTCAAATATAACCATATAGGCACACATTATCTGCCACGTATATTGGTAAATTGTCAAAAAAAAATGTCTGTGTTTATTTGCTTCACAATTTCTGTGCTGGGTATGTAATGCACAAATTTGTATTGACTGTGTATTCTGTTTTCTGTGAAGGTGAGTAAAGCAAGACATGTAATAAAGCATTTTTGGTGCTAAAATGCTACATCAGGCACCTTAATTTGCTGCAAATAAGACTAAATTATAGTTTAAAATGAGAACATTGCCACCCTGTTCTCCTGGTAGCAGTGCAGCATCCTAACAGCATGTAAGCCATCACAAGATTTAGAGCTCAACTCAATCAGTGGCAACAAAATTAGAAATAAATAGGGGAGGATCAATACAAAGTGTTGTCTGGAATAATGAAACAGCCCTTGGCTGGAAAAAATCTATTTTATTCTTCCTTTAGCTAGGTGTTCTGGAAATACCTGACCTAGCTCAATAGAAAGTGAGTCTACTTTGTTTATGAAGACAAAGAAGAGTCAATAGTAAATACTATATATTATATGTAAATAGAAACATATATGCATGTATACATATATCTTTTTTTAAGATGAACTGACAGAACAATAGGGAATTTAGGGAACAGTTTTTATTATTAAAATTATATTATAGTTAATTCAAATTGATAAGGCTTTAAATATATCTATCATTTGATATGTTAACTGGTCTTATTTTTTCGTGAATGTATTTTTTCAAGTTTAAGAGTTTATGATATTTGCAAGGCTACTTACATGAGGAGCTTCTAATGAATGTTAATGTCATGATATGTAATCTATCATGAAAAAGGAAAAATAAGCAAGGTTGCTCATTATATTCTAAGATTTTTGAAGTGCTGGATCCAACTTGTGAACTAAGGAATTTTGTACTGACTGTTAAGAAGTACTGGTCCCTTCCCTCGTGTGATGGGGGCCAGGATACATTAGCAATGTAACTTGTCAGAATATTGGCTCTAGCTTCATCCCGAAAGGTCAGAATTAGTGCTTAGTGGAAGAACTGGCCATTTCTATGGCATTATCAAGGGGTTAGGGTCCAATCCTTTATGGTTGCATCTATATGATGGAGTCATCAAGTGACAGATGTCACCATATCAGCCTTCTTTCTTATTTGGTGAAAAACCAAATCTTCAAGCTGCATTGTACGGGGAGATCAGCTTGTTGCTTTGTGACCACCTAGAGGGATGGGATGGGGGGGTGGGAGGGAGACGCAAGAGGGAGGAGTTATGGGGATATATGTATACATATAGCTGATTCACTTTGTTATATAGCAGAAACTAACAGAACATTGTAAAGCAATTATACTCCAATAAAGATGTTAACAAAACAAACCCAAACCTTCCCTTTGATAACAGAGGTGGGAGTAAAGTCTTAGTGTCCAAGCCTTTCAGTTGACCAGACTGAGTTATCTATCATAAGCCATGAACCTAAGCCAGTTTCTATAATACTTTGAGGATGGAAACCACTTTTCTAGCAGGCCAGTCAGAAGATGATCAGTCGTAAGAAGTTATCATTCCTTTCAATATTTTTTTGTTTGAAAATGGCTTTAACACAACTGGCTCTTGGATATTAACTAAAATGGGTGCTTATCTGAATTTTTACCTATAAATTAGAGCTATGAAGAGATGAGACTATTCCCTTAAACATGCCCGATGAAATCTTGAATTTACAGTGTATCTACCATAACCAAATATAAATTTTAAATTCTATGAGAATAAAAAGGTTTTAAGTGAAGATTTTTAAAAGTCACATGAAAAAAATCTTTCTAAGTAAAGACAAAAGCATCACCAGTTGATATAAATGTCTCTCAGCTTTGTAAGGAACATAAATATCAAATTTCTATTTCAAGAGGTTATTTCTTTTCTCATGGGAATTGATACTTTAGATAAATATTAGTTGTTGAAATCTTGTACTTTTGTTTTAATTCAGTCATTATTTGCAGTTGTAAACTTTTTATTAATCATCCAACAACTGTGTTGTCTATTAAAGTATAATATACACAAAAACATGAATACAACCAAAACACCCCTAAAATTCATCCTCATTGCTTCAAGATATTTAACTGTAAAATATATTTAGAGGGAAATTTTAGAACTCTTTTTCAAACTTTTTTGAAAAGTTTGATTTTATACTCTCTTTATATATAAAAGTTACTGAGATAAAAGAAATATAATTCCTTAATTTTTAATAAAATATACTGATTATTCTGTAATACTTCATCTGTTTTTTCATTACTTTCTTACTGGATTTATATTTAAAAAATATAAAACCTCAGATACCTTCATTTAAATATCATTATAGTCAGAGTGACTTTACTGGAATGACAACTATTTCAATGCCAATTATTTTAAGTTGGCATTCATTTACAGTATGTGATTTTTTTAAAAAAGGGTTTTCATAGAAAAAAACTGTAAAATGATTTTAAGGCTACAGTCTCATCTATCACTATTTCTAATTTATGCATACAAATTCAAATGAGCTTATATTTAGTTAATCTACCAAAGCCAGATGTGTAATAAGTCATTTCAGAAAAGAAATGCTTTGCCATTTTAACAGCTGGAAGTAATATAATCAACAAGTCCGAATCAATCCTCTCTATAGCCTGTGGTGTTTATGACAAAAGGAGAAAGACCATACCATCTAATTATCACCTTAGGTCTTTGAATGGTGAAGAAATGTCACTGTTGTACCTCAGCTGTGGGTGATAATAGGAAACAGCTGCTTCATTTTCCATCCCTTCAGGATGTTACCTGGGACATCATCTCTTTCTCAGCTGTTCAGAGTTAGGTCACTGTTTGTTATCAAAGTTCTTAACCATTTGGAAGGAACTCATTTTAAGGAATAAAACAGCATTTATCCAAAGTCTTTTACGGACATTCTGAAAATATGTAAAATAAAATTGTAAACTAGATTTTTCCATAGCCAGAATATTATAATCCGATGTACCTTTAAAGTCTCACTTAATTTGGTCCTAGAAGTCAGGAGAGGTTAAGCACTAAACAAAACTAAAGTGAGGGGAAAGGGTATTTTCTTGCTGGTACCTTTTTTTTCCCCCCTTTTCTCTGTAGAATTCTTGTTTTTGTTTTTTTATTTTTTCATACAAGAAGGATTAGATATGTTTCTACCCTTGTTGCAGATTTCCTTAATTTTTGAATGTTTTAAAATTTCAATTAGTGTCAAGTCCCTGCCTCCAACTTTGAGCTAGACAAGTTGGTTAGAAAATTTACTCTGAAGAACAAATAAGTGGAATTATCCAGAAAACCCTAGGAAAAGAAGAACAAGGAGAATGGCACATAAACAGAGAGACTAATGAAAACAGTTCACTGTAAATACAGCATCTTAAACTAGCAGAGAGAGAATGACATTTTAATAACCAGTGTTGGGGGAAAAAAAACCCTTGAGTTCATTTCACCATTTTATAAGAGTTTAAACTCCCAGTCTTTCCTCCTTGGATCAAATATGTAAATGTATCAAATGTACGATAAAAATAAGAGAATAAAATATGAGTGAATTTCTCTCCAACCAAGGAATATGGGAACTTCCCCAGTCATGACTCGAAATTCAACATCAGTATAAAAAAATATGAATTTGATTTTATTTTAAAACTACTAGGCAAAAACAAGCATAATGAAAAGCTTAGGAAAGCTTTAATTTCCAGAATTCCAAGTAAGTTGGAAAGATTATTCGAAGTTATTTATTTATTTATTTTAACGTCTTTACTGGAGTATAATTGCTTTACAATGGTGTGTTAGTTTCTGCTTTATAATAAAGTGAATCAGCTGTACATATACATATATCCCCATACCTCCTTCCTCTTGAGCCTCCCTATCCCCACCCATCTAGGTTGTCACAAAGCACCGAGCTGATCTCCCTGTTTTATCTGACTGCTTCCCACTAGCTATCTAAAATTCTAAGTTTTTTAAAAAAATGATAACACTTGATCAAACATGCTTTTATGGGAGTGTGTTTGCGTAAAATCTAAGCTTAGTGACCTCCCAGTTTCTCTAGCCTCAATATTTAGCAGTAACCTTTGCTTTTCACAGCTAGGTCTTGATTTCATCATCTCACATTTAATTGTACTTAATTGTATAATTACTTTTCCTGATTAATAGCCTGTATCTTCAGCATTCACACCACTTACATTTAGTCATCATTTAATATTTATTCTGGTATTTTTGAAATATTTCATTAATCTTTCCCTTCCATTTCAAGAAAAAATGTTTTATAGAGAACACTTTTTCTTCTGCCCTGACTTTGAAATTTATACGATAACCTTCTCAGTTTCTCAAATAGATGATAATCAAGTAGGATATGTTGAGTAACTACAGGCAAGATGGTCAAGATCACAGGTCTTTAGGGCCAAACCCTATGCCATATTCAAGATACACATCAGTACAACTGTTCTTATTGAAATAACTATTTTTTCTTCCATTAAACTAACACTTTTTTTTTTTTTTTTTTTGCGGTACATGGGCCTCTCACTGTTGTGGCCTCTCCCATTGCGGAGCACAAGCTCTGGACACGCAGGCTCAGCGGCCATGGCTCACGGGCCCAGCCGCTCCGCGGCATGTGGGATCTTCCCGGACCGGGGCACGAACCCCTGTCCCCTTCATCGGGAGGTGGACTCGCAAGCACTGTGCCACCAGGGAAGCCCTAAACTAACACTTTTATATACTTAACTATGATCCAAATACTAAATTACACTCTCAGTATACAAAGAGCATCTTGGCCTTCATGTATATACTCTGTATCAGGAAGCAATAATATACTGTCATTTATAGAATGATATATTTAGCAATAAATTCGACATCAACACTTTATTTTTATAATAAACTTCTAACTGTAAAATACCATGCAGACTCCTGCTACAATGACTGTGTATGGCACCAGTGGCAAGTAGGAAACTATTTCCTGGTATATGTACCTTTGTACACACACCACACCACACAAAAAAATATACCCACACACTTTTTGGAGGGGAATGAAATAATAGTATACGTACTTGTTTTATTCCTTTTATAGCTAATTTTTTTCACCATTCTCAGTCATATTTTATTTGTTTTTAACATCTTTATTAGAGTATAATTACTTTACAATGGTATGTTAGTTTCTGCTGTATAACAGTGAATCAGTTATACATATACATATATCCACACATCTCCTCCCTCTTGCGTCTCCCTCCCAACCTCCTTATCCCACCCCTCTAGGTGGTCACAAACCACCAAGATGATCTCCCTGTGCTATGCACCTGCTTCCCACTAGATATCTATTTACATTTGGTAGTGTATATATGTCCATGCCACTCTCACTTTCTCCCAGCTTACCCTTCCCCCTCCCCATATCCTCAAGTCCATTCTCTAGTAGGTCTGCGCCTTTATTCCTATCTTGCCCCTAGGTTCTTCATGACCATTTTGTTTGTTTTTTTTTCAGATACCATATATATATGTTAGCATATGGTATTTGTTTTTCTTTTTCTGACTTACTTCACTCTCTATGACAGACTCTTGGTCCATCCACCTCACTGCAAATGGCTCAATTTCATTTCTTTTTATGGGTGAGTAATATTCCATTGTATATATGTGCCACATCCTCTTTAGACATTCATTTGTTGATGGGCACTTAGGTTGCTTCCAAGTCCTGGCTATTGTAAATTGAGCTGCAATGAACATTGTGGTACATGACTCTTTTTGAATTACAGTTTTCTCAGGGTATATGCCCAGTAGTGGGGTTGCTGGGTAGTATGATAGTTCTATTTTTACTTTTTTAAGGAACCTCCATAGTGGCTGTATCAGTTTACATTCCCACCAACAGTGCAAGAGAGTTCCCTTTTCTCCACACCCTCTCCAGCATTTATTGTCTGTAGATTTCTTGTTGATGGCCATTCTGACTGGTGTGAGATGATATCTCATTGTAGTTTTGATTTGCATTACTCTAATAATTAATGATGTTAAGCATTCTTTCATGTGTTTGTTGGCAATCTGTATATTTTCTTTGGAGAAATGTCTATTTATGTCTTCTTCCCATTTTTGGATTGGGTTGTTGTTTTTTGATACTGAGCTGCATGAGCTGGTTGTAAATTTTGGAGATTAATCCTTGTCGGTTGCTTCATTTGCAAATATTTTCTCCCATTATGAGGGTTGTCTTTTCATCATTTATGGTTTCCTTTGCTGTGCAAAAGCTTTGAAGTTTCATTAGGTCCCATTTGTTTATTTTTGGTTTTATTTCCATTTCTCTAGGAGGTGGGTCAAAAAGGATCTTGCTGTAATTTATGTCATAGAGTGTTTGGTCTATGTTTTCCTCTAAGAGTTTGACAGTGTCTGGCCTTCCATTTAGATCTCTAATCCATTTTGAGTTTATTTTTGTGTATGGTGTTAGAGAGTGTTCTAATTTCATTCTTTTATCTGTAGCTGTCCAGTTTTCTCAGCACCACTTATTGAAGAGGCTGTTTTTTCTCCATTGTATATTCTTGCCTCCTTTGTCATAAGTTAGTTGACCATTAAATGCATGAGTTTATCTCTGTGCTTTCTGTCCTGTTCATTGATCTATATTTCTTTTTTTTTGCCAGTACCATACTCTCTTGATTACTGTAGCTTTGTAGTATAATTTGAAGTCAGGGAGCCTGATTCCTCCAGCTTCGTTTTTCTTTCTCAAGATTGCTTGGCTATTTGGGGTCTCTTGTGTTTCCATACAAATTGTGAAATTTTTTTTCTATTTCTTTGAAAAATGCCAGTAGTCATTTGATAGGGATTGCATTGAATCTGTAGATTGCTTTGGGTAGTATAGTCATTTTTACAGTGTTGATTCTTCCAATTCAAGACCATGGTATATCTCCCATTGTTTGTATCATCTTTAATTTCTTTCATCAGTGTCTTATAGTTTTCTGCATACAGATCTTTTGTCTCCTTAGGTAGGTTTATTCCTAGATATTTTACTATTTTTGTTGCAATGGCAAGTAGGCAAGTGTTTGTGTTTTCTTAATTTCACTTTCAGATTTTTCATCATTAGTGTATAGGAATGCAAGAGATTTCTGTGCATTAATTTTGTATCCTGCTACTTTACCAAATTCATTGATTAGCTCTTGTAGTTTTCTGGTAGCATCTTTAGGATTCTCTAGGTATAGTATCTTGTCATCTGCAAACAGTGACAGATTTACTTCTTCTTTTCCAATTTGTATTCCTTTTACTTCTTTTTCTTCTCTGATTGCTGTGGCTAAAACTTCCAAAACTATGTTGAATAATAGTGGTGAGAATGGGCAACCTTGTCTTGTTCCTGATCTTAGGGGCAATGTTTTCAGTTTTTCACCATTGAGAATGATGTTGGCTGTGGGTTTGTCGTATATGGCCTTTATTATGTTGAAGAAAGTTCCCTCTATGCCTACTTTCTGCAGGGTTTTTATCATAAATGGGTGTTGAATTTTTTTGAAAGCTTTCTCTGCATATTGGGATGATCGTATGGTTTTTCTTCTTCAATTTGTTAATATGGTGTATCACATTGATTGATTTGCATATATTGAAGAATCCTTGAATTCCTGTGATAAACCACACTTGATCATGGTGTATGATCCTTTTAATGTGCTGTTGGATTCTGTTTGCTAGTATTTTGTTGAGGATTTTTGCAACTATGTTTATCAGTGATATTGGCCTGTAGTTTTCTTTGTTTGTGACGTTTGTCTGATTTTGGTGTCAGGGTGATGGTGGCCTCATAGAATGAGTTTGGGAGTGTTCCTTCCTCTGCTATATTTTGGAAGAGTTTGAGAAGGATAGGTGTTAGCTCTTCTCTAAATGTTTGATAGAATTCGCCTGTGAAGCCATCTGGTCCTGCACTTATGTTTGTTAGAAGATTTTTAATCACAGTTTCAATTTCAGTGCTTGTGATTTGTCTATTCATATTTTCTATTTCTTCCTGGTTCCGTCTCGGAAGGTTGTGCACTTCTAAGAATTTGTCCATTACTTCCAGGTTGTCCATTTTATTGGCATATAGTTGCTTGTAGTATTCTCTCATGATCCTTTGTATTTCTGCAGTGTCAGTTGTTACCTCTCCTTTTTCATTGCTAATTCTATTGATTTGAGTCTTCTCCCTTTTTTTCTTGATGAGTCTAGCTAATGGTTTATCAATTTTGTTTCTTCTTAAACAACCAGCTTTTAGGTTTATTGATCTTTGCTATCGTTTCCTTCATTTCTTTTTCATTTATTTTTGATCTGATCTTTATGATTTCTTATCTGCTAACTTTGGGTTTTGTTTGTTTTTCTTTCTGTAATTTCTTTAGGTGTAAGGTTAGGTTGTTTGAGATGTTTCTTAAGGTAGGATTGTATTGTTATAAACTTCCCTCTTAGAACTGCTTTTGCTGCATGCCATAGGTTTTGGGTTGTTGTGTTTTCATTGTCATTTGGTTTCAGGTATTTTTTGATTTCCTCTTTGATTTCTTCAGTGATCTCTTGCTTATTAAGTAGTGTAATGTTTAGCCTCCATTTGTTTATATTTTTTCCAGAGATTTTTATGTAATTTATATCTAGTCTCATAGTGTTGTGGTTGCAAAAGATACTTGATATGCTTTCAGTATTCTTAAATTTACCAGGCTTGATTTGTGACCCAAGATATGATCTATCGTGGAGAATGCTCCATGAGCATTTGAGAAGAAAGTGTATTCTGTTGTTTTTGAATAAAATGTCCTATAAATATCAATTAAGTCCATCTTGTTTAATGTATCATTTAAAGCTTGTGTTTCCTTATTTATTTCCATTTTGGATGATCTGTCCATTGGTGAAATTGCGGTGTTAAAGTCCCCTACTATGATTGTGTTACTGTTGATTTCCCCTTTTATGGCTGTTAGTATTTGCCTTATATATTGAGGTGCTCCTATGTTGGGTGCATAAATATTTGCAATTCTTTTATCTTCTTCTTGGATTGATCCCTTGATCATTATGTAGTTTCCTTCTTTGTCTCTTGTAATAGTCTGCATTTTAAAGTCTATTTTTTTCTGATATGAGAATTGCTACTTGAGCTCTTTTTTTATTTCCATTTGCATGGAATATCTTTTTCCATCCCCTCACTTTCAGTCTATATGTGTCCCTTGGTCTGAAGTGGGTCTCTTGTAGACAGCATATATATGGGTCTTGTTTTTGTATCCATTCAGCCAGTCTATGTGTTTTGGTTGGCGCATTTAATCCATTTATATTTAAGGTAATTATCGATATGTATGTTCCTATTACCATTTTCTTAATTGTTTTGTGTTTGTTATTGTAGGTCTTTTCCTTCTCTTGTGTTTCCTGCCTAGAGAATTTCCTTTACCGTTTGTTGTAGAGCTGGTTTGGTGGTGCTGAATTCTCTTAGCTTTTGCTTGTCTGTAAAGCTCTTAATTTCTCCAGTAAATCTGAATGAGATCCTTGCTGGGTAGAGTAATCTTGGTTGTAGGTTTTTCTCCTCCATCACTTTAAATATGTCCTGCCTCTCCCTTCTGGCTTGCAGAGTTTCTGCTGAAAGATCAGCTGTTAACCTTATGGGGATTTGCTTATGTGTTATTTGTTGTTTTTCCCTTGCTGCTTTTAATATTTGATCTTTGTATTTAACCTGCCTCTGCGTGTAGGTCGCCTGAGGGCATCTGTTCGTGCCCAGACAGGACGGGGTTAAAGGAGCAGCTGCTTCAGGGGCTCCGGCTCACTCAGGCCAGGGGGAGGGAGGGGTACGGAATGCGGGTTGAGCCTGTGGCGGCAGAGGCTAGCATGATGTTGCAACAGCCTGAGGCGCGCCGTGTGTTCTCCCAGGGAAGTTGTCCCTGGATCACGGGACCCTGGTAGTGGCGTTCTGCACAGGCTCCCGGGAGGGGAGGTGTGGATAGTGACCTGTGCTTGCACACAGGCTTCTTGGTGGTGGCGGCAGCAGCCTTAGCGTCTCATGCCCATCTCTTGGGTCCGCGCTGATAGCCGCGGCTGGTGCCCGTCTCTGGAGCTCCTTTAAGCAGCGCTCTTAATCCCCCCTCTTCGCACACCAGGAAACAGAGGCAAGAAAAAGTCTCTTGTCTCTTTGGCAGCTCCAGACTCTTTCCCGGACTCCCTCCCTGCTAGCTGTGGTGCACTAACCCCGTTCAGGCTGTGTTCACGCAGCCAACCCCAGTCCTCTCCCTGTGCTCCCACTGAAGCCCGAGCCTCAGCTCCCAGCCCCGCCCGCCCCGGCGGGTGAGCAGACAAGCTTCTTGGGCTGGTGAATGCTGGTCGGCACTGATCCTCTGTGCAGGAATCTCTCCGCTTTGCCCTCCCGACCCCTGTTCCTGTGCTCTCTCCACGCCTCTGAAGCTTCCCCCTCCGCCACCCGCAGTCTCCACCCGCGAAGGGGCTTCCTAGTGTGTGGAAACCTTTCCTCCTTCACAGCTCCCTCCCACTGGTGCAGGTCTGGTCCCTATTCTTTTGTCTCTGCTTTTTCTTTTCTCTTTTGCCCTACCCAGGTAGGTGGGGAGTTTCTTGCCTTTTGGGAGGTCTGAGATCTTCTGCCAGCATGCAGCAGGTGTTTTGTAGGAGTTGTTCCACATGTAGATGTATTTCTGATGTATTTGTGGGGAGGAAGGTGATCTCCACATCTTAGTCTTCCACCATCTTAAAGCTCCTTCTCTAAAGCTACTTTTAAATGTCATGGCCGTATCAGATTTTTCTTGAGTTCCGTTTTTCTTTGACTTTAGTGAAACATATCTTATGTGTTTTTCTTCTTGAGGTTTTTTTATTGTTGCTTTCCCATTTTTATGGTAACCAAGTTGTTTCACGGGATTCTTTCATTATTTTTTACTAGTTTACTTATTTTAAAATGGCAGTACCATAGATGCCTGCTATTATTTTCACCTTGAATGTGGCAAAAGCATTGTCAGAATAATTGTTTTTAGGTTAAGATAGAACTTCAGTCTTTTTTATTTTCAAATTGAACACGTATTAATCTTCTGAAATTTCTGGATTATAGTAGGAAATTAAAGAATGTAAAATATGCTATTTAATCAAGCAGGATTAAACTTTTCTGATAGT
This sequence comes from Leucopleurus acutus, assembly GCF_964270905.1. Lineage (NCBI taxonomy): Eukaryota > Metazoa > Chordata > Mammalia > Artiodactyla > Delphinidae > Leucopleurus > Leucopleurus acutus. Next base: position 71,253,676 of record NC_139152.1, read on the forward strand.
TTATTTGAAAAACAATTCTGTCATGAATTCTTTTTTCTGAAAGGAGTTTAATCTTTAGTACATTTCCATTTTGTTAATTCCTCTACTCTTTTTTTTAAAAGAATGCTTAAATACTTTCTCAGGAAAAAAAATGAAGTTTCTCTAGCATCAGAAATAAATGAGTTGTGCTTATCCATCATCAAGTCCACATTTATTGAGCATCTACCATATGTCAAACACTGTCAATGACTGAGGGTAAGGAAGGGCTTAAAAGTGCCTCTGACCAGTTTGATTTTAGATAGAAAAGTTTCCTTGGTTTTAAATAAAATAGCATCAAATTCAATATGCTTGGTGTTTGGGGTGTCAAAATACCCAGATATGGTGAGTCACTAGGAGATAGGGGCTACTTTGTTAAGTAGCCACTAAAGTTAAATAGATTTTACCTGGTGGCAATGGCATTCTCTCCCTTGCCTGTTGTTCTACACCTCTGCTCTCCTTACCCTTGTCCTTTGTCAGTTGTCTGAAATTCCTCAGGTTCTTCAGAGGGCCGTTGCGTCCTGTTGCCTCCTATACCCTTTTGCTCACTCATGTATCATGCTGTTTTAAATTCTCTGTCTTATGTTAATTTACAGTGTCTTTATATTCTTCCTGACAGTTTGTTGAGTAATAACACTTTCTTAACCTCTGACCTCCTTTATTTAAAACTTATCAGTTTATTTGAACATAGAATTGCAAAGCCGATTTTCTGGTGCCAGTTTATAACTATATCTCCACCTACTAATTGCTATACCAACTCTCTCCTACTGGTTTGACTCTGAAGTTCAGAGGAACTTGATAGCTGGGGATAAGATATCATTTAGACACCCCTTATCAGCTAATAAACGTAGTTTGTTCATTTGTTCACTATTTATATTTTCAGCAACTTTTTGTGATAGGCTCTGTATTTTTTGGTAGAAATACCCATTGAATCTGATAAAGTCACTATCTTCATAAGGTTAAGCTCTCCTTTGTGGGGGAGAATAAACACAATGAACTGTACTAAATAATATAGTGTATAATAGTGATAAGTGCAGTATTATAGTGTAAAGCAAGATAAAGGGACAGAGATTGATAGAAATGAGAAAAGCTAATCTTCTATATTCTAATATTCTATAAAGAATGGTCAGGTGATTTCTCTCCCAAGAAGAACTTGACCCAGATGGACAAAGGGCAAATGCTCACGCAAAGAGCTGTATTCAAGAGACTGAAGAACATTTCAGCTGAAGGAAGAAGAACAAAAGCCCTGGGGTAGAAATGAAGGCAGTTATTTGTAGTATAAAAAGGAGTCTCATGGGATTGAATATAGAGTTGTAAGAACAAACAGAAAAAGACTTGAAATCTAACAGATATAAATGCCATTTTTAATTCCCATTTTGGAGATGTGAGCTTGATGTCTTTTAAAACACCACATGAATGCTGTCTGTTCATTCATATTGATCATTGATTTTCCCTGGAGCACCATGTGATAATATAAGTATCGCAATTAACATATATTATTCTCTTATTTAGCCATCACAATATCTCTGAGACTATAAAAACAAATGTGCCAGTGAGTTTTAAAGGTGAGGAGGCAAAGGAGTTATGACTTATCTAACATTAAGAAATAAGCAGTACATTTGGAATTTGTTAGAGATACTTTGCACAAAAACTTAACTCTCTTGATCACTGGTTTCTATTGATAATATTTAGAAACAATGTTCAAAGAACCAAACTGGTATCATCACTTAACTTCATTAATGGTGACCCAATAACTCAAAATACCTTACTAATCATTAAATGTAAGATGCAGTACACAAATTTAAGCTGGGGTCAAATGAGGTTTTCCTACCAGAGGCCTCAAATCAAGACTTGAGAACTGTGTGGGGGGAAACTTGCTTCTGTATGCGGTTTCAGAGTTCATTTAACAAGACATCTTCATACAGCATCTCAGTTTTGCTTAAGTTACCTTCCAAAGAGAGTGTGTGAAAGAGAATGGCATGTTTGCATCCAAGAAGCTAAGCTGTGAGTCCTGAGACTGCCCCAAAAGTGCATACCACCAAGTAGCAGGAATTGGAAGAAGACTTAACTTCTCTTCTAACTCATCCATCCATATATCAGATAGCACAGTCCAGAGAGTCAGAGACAGATTCTCTGACTTGCTTCATCAAGCAGTTCGGACCCTCTACACTCCTAATGTAATCCAGTATTAGGCCTCCACTGATTAAATCGACCACTCTTCCACCTTAGAGGAAGTATAGAGGTAAAGAGAAAGTTGCAAAGAGAAAGCGACTCAGAATTATCCTTTTGATGATTCTTCCTTTCAAAGGTAAAGTGGCTTCAGGTTGGGAGGAATACTGATTCCTCTTGACAGTACCAAGAATATAATTTCTTAATAATACTCATTTTCTGTCTACTGATACTTGAATAATTATGTGCCATTATTTGTAATACAAAGTGGACATCAAAGAAAATAATAGTTGAAGAGTGCCATGTGAGCACCTAATGACACACAGAAATTAGAGCCACAGTGTAAAGATAATTTAAACTCAGATTCATAAGATCAGTTGTATTAGTCATGTATTTCTGCATATCAAATTACTCTAAAACTTAATGTCATAAAACAAATTTTTGTTATATCAGTTTCTGTTTTTCTAGGAATCTGAGCATGGTTTTTCTAGGTCCTATGGCTTAGAATCTCTCATAAGGCTTCAGTAGAAATGTCAGCTGGGCTACAGGCATCTTAACCCTTGGCTGAGGAAGGATCTGCATCCAGGCTCATTCACCTGGTTGTTGGCTGGGTTCAGTTCATCTGCTATCACAATAAGGGCCTCAATTCCTTGCTGCCTACTAGGCAGAGATTACCCTTCATTCCTTGCCAAATGGGCCTCTTCATAAGGTCCTCGCAACATGGTAGCTTGCTTTATCAGAGCAAGCAAGTGATGAGAGAGGGAGAGAGAGGGAAGATGTGCAACCACTTCTCAACTTGCAAACAAGACTGTTTTCTCATCTGTTAAGTGGGGTCATAATACTTTCCTTAACAAGATCATGTTGTAAGAAGCATGGCAGGGTATGTATGTGAAAGCATGTTAAAAGCATCAACTAGGGCTTCCCTGGTGGCACAGTTGTTGAGAGTCCACTTGCCGATGCAGGGGACACGGGTTCATGCCCTGGTCTGGGAAGATCCCACATGCCGTGGAGCGGCTGGGCCCATGAGCCATGGCCGCTGGGCCTGCACGTCCAGAGCCTGTGTCCCGCAACGAGAGAGGCCACAACAGTGAGAGGCCCGTGTACCACAAAAAAAAAAAAAAAAAAAAAAAGCATCAACTAAAATGTAAAGAGAAATTAGCATTGCTGTTATTGGTATATTAGCAGCATAATTAAAAACTAAAAATAGAACTACCATACAACCCAGCAATCCCACTACTGGGCATATACCCTGAGAAAACCATAATTCAAAAAGAGTCATGTACCACAATGTCCATTGCAGCTCTATTTACAATAGCCAGGACATGGAAGCGACCTAAGTGTCCATCGACAGATGAATGGATAAAGAAGATGTGGCACATATATACAATGGAATATTACTCAGCAATAAAAGGAAACAAAATGGAGTTATTTGTAGTGAGGTGGATGGACCTAGAGTCTGTCATACAGAGTGAAGTAAGTCAGAAAGAGAAAAACAAATACCGTATGCTAACACATATATATGGAATCTAAAAAAAAAAAAAAAATAGTGGTTCTAAAGAACCTAGGGACAGGACGGGAATAAAGACGCAGACAGAGAATGGACTTGAGGACAGAGAGGAGGAAGGGTAAGCTGGGACAAAGTGAGAGAGTGGCATAGACATATATACACTACCAAATGTAAAATAGATAGCTAGTGGGAAGCAGCCACATAGCTCAGGGAGATCAGCTCGGTGCTTTGTCACTACCTAGAGGGGTGGGATAGGGACGGAGGGAGGGAGACGCAAGAGGAAGGAGATATGAGGATATATGTATATGTGTAGCTGATTCACTTTGTTATACAGCAGAAACTAACACACCATTGTAAAGCAATTACACTCCAATAAAGATGTTTAAAAAAATAATTAATAGTGGTATTATTGAAGTAACATATATGGGATGAGGTTTGAATAAGGAGCTTGCAAAGCAATATTTTGGATTTTACCAGTAGAAGCTAAAGATGAAACCCTGATTTTTGGAAAATGTGTGGTTTTTAAAATATTCAGTAGAGTGAGAGAAACATTCATTTATTTCAGATTTTTTTTTTTTTTTAAATGGAGCGCTATTTATTTATTTATTTTTGGCTGTGTTGGGTCTTCGTTTCTGTGCAAGGGCTTTCTCTAGTTGCGGCGAGCGGGGGCCACTCTTCATCGCGGTGCGCGGGCCTCTCACTGTCGCGGCCTCTCTTGTTGCGGAGCACAAGCTCCAGACGTGCAGGCTCGGTAGTTGTGGCTCATGGGCCTAGTTGCTCCACGGCATGTGGGATCTTCCCAGACCAGGGCTCGAACTTGTGTCCCCTGCATTGGCAGGCAGATTCTCAACCACTGTGCCACCAGCGAAGCCCTATTTCAGGTATTTTTGAGCACCATTGCAGTGCCAATCAAATGAAATGTGGTTCAGCTATAGATCTAAAGTCAGTTTAATTTTCCTTGTGTGTTAGGAACAGAGCTGAGGGGTTAATAAATGCCTCTAAAGAATATTAGAATTAACCTAAAGCGAACCTCATGCTTTATACAAGTGGAGAGAGGCAGAGTTAAAAGTTTACCTAGATCTTACAGTAAGCAAGCTTCAGAGTCATTCCTAGAATCCTGGCCTCCGGTATCTAGGCCAATATTTTCTTTTAAGAAAGAGAGTTGTTTGTATTCCTAGAATTTTTCCCTGTTGAATGTTTTATTATTTCTAACAAAAAAAATGAACAGTTGTAAAGAACAATGGAAGAAATAGTGAGAATGAACATTTCATTTGAACAACATAGATTAAGATTTTTAAAAAATTATTTTTAGTGTAATTCTATCTTCTAAAAAATGTTTTTGGAGATTAAAAAAAATTCTATGCTAGTATTTTTCCCTATATGAATAAAAATTGAACTGAAAGTGTTGAAAACCTTTGGCATTAAAGTAAAGCACTATTTGTTATAGGTATCACAACGAAACTATAGATATTACTGTACTTTTCATCTTGCACAAGAGTCCTTCATGAGAGCCAAGAATGAAAATACTTATTTATACTTGCTATTTATAGAAGATTTTAGAACATGCATGAGTGTTTCCACGATAATAGGTATACATTAGCATGGGTATTTGAATTCTGGGTTAAAAATGGTTCTTATCACTGGCTTCCAGGTCAAATTAACCTGGGAAGGTTTAAATGACTCTGATACCTTGGTCCCATACCAGACCAAATAAATCAGAACCACTGGGGTTGCAGTCAATATATCAATAATGTAAAAGTTCTTTAGGTGATTGTAACACACAGCTAGAGTTGAGAATTCATGGGTTATAATAAAGAAGATACTAACGTAATCTCCAAAAAAAATGACATCTTCATTCTTTAGTATTCAAAGACATTTACAGTTACTTTCTCTTATAGAGAGCTCTTTTGGACTAATGGGTTTCGATGGCTTGTAAAGAGTTTCAACATCAAGTTATCTAATTAATGATGTATCGTCACCTGCTAACATGAAATAGGTGTTATGTTTCTAACAGCAAATGCTATATTAATGTCATTTTAGTCACAAGAAGTTCAAAATCAATTTCAATGCTAATCAGTGGTTGAAAGAATAGATTAGTAATGCAGCAAATGCCATTACCCTTTCAAGCAATTCTTTTTATACGATGCTCCCTGCTGAAGTGAATAAGGTTGTGAGGCTATGATACCATAAAGCAAGGTATCAGACTCAAAGAAAGAATAATAGAAAAAAAAAGACCCTAGAAAAGAAAAACTTAAGTTAAAAATTTCTTAATGAATTTATTTTTGCCTACAATAAACTATCGTTTCAGCAATAGAGTGAATACATTACTATTTAAAATAAAAATTTCTTCCATATTAACATTTAGAAGTCGACGTGTATGATTTTTGAAGATTTGTGTGTGAAATCATTTTAACTTTAATATAAAATACTTAAATTCAAAATTGGTTTTGTCTCTATGGCATAATGTTACTTTAGACTGATATTGCTGTATCTGCCTCAACTGTATTATTTAAGTAACCTAACCAATAGAGAGAAAGCAGCATCACAATAATATTCCTATGTGAAAATATGATCTTATCACTCTAGTTCAATAGTAATATATAAAGGATCTTTCATGACAGATCTCTCTTTCCAGAATGAAAGGTATTTTGTAATTATACTTAGTTTGTACATCCAAAAATATTATCTTGAAGAGAAATTCAGATCAGTACAAGGAGATTTTCAGTTGAAGAAACTTGAAGTATTTAAAAATTTGATTAAGAATTAAATCCCTTTGCATGGTATTTACTTAGGAAGCTTTAGCAGAAAAAGTAAAAATATTTTAACTTTCTCATTTTGTTTAGAATTCTAGTATAAAGCCATGAGGGTTTTTTGTGGGGTTTTTTTGTGTTTTGTTTTGTTTTGTTTTTTGCGGTACGTGGGCCTCTCACTGTTGTGGCTTCTCCTGTTGCAGAGCACAGGCTCCGGACGCGCAAGCTAAGCCGTCATGGCTCACGGGCCCAGCCGCTCCGCAGCATGTGGGATCTTCCCGGACTGGGGCACGAACCCATGTCCCCTGCATCGGCAGGCGGACTCTCAACCACTGCGCCACCAGGGAAGCCCTAAAGCCGTGAGTTTTATATAATAAATTCAAATATAGATTAGAAGTTGAACCAGAAAGGAAAATGATTTGTTTCTCAAAGTGAACAAAATATATTGAGGATATTATCTGTGTAGATGCATAGTAGATAAAATGCAGCGTATTTCTTCATATTGGCAGTATACCCTGACTTATTTTAAACCAGAGTATATATTGCTTGTATTGGGTTATTGGGCATTTCCTATAATGTGTACTCACTTTTGAGTAATGTCTTGTTAATATGATCATTGTACAGGGTTAAGAGCCAAATAAGAGTATAACTGAAGAAAATGTCAGGCACTGTCTTAACCCATCTCCAGTTTTAAACCATGGATCGCATTATGGCCATGCCCTTGTTTTATTTCTTGTAGCAATGCTATATTTTATTTCATGGCTTTCTTTACTAAAAAGAAGTTCTCATTTTTATCAACTAATTTTTGACCCAGTATCAGTTGTCTTTTCCATCCTAATGCCATATTGACTCTCTATTCCCTTTTATTCTTCATTGCAAAATGGGCAATTTTTCGCTTAGTTATAAGTTTCTTCTAATGCTTTGTCAAACACAGCTAATAACAAAAAGCACATGCTATCAACAAGCTGTTTTTAACCTCTCAAAACACACCACCCTATGGTAAACTAGCTGTATTATATGTCTTCCAATTTCTTACCAGTGTATTGTACTGATCATTTTCCACTACAAATATAGATACTGTCCCATACTTTAACTTTTCCCCCACACTGCCAAATGCCTAACCTCTAAAACAATGCCACAAATAATTAGATTTTAATTTCTGAGGCAGCAATCCACTCATAGGTACCAATTTCTCTTTGGGACAGAAAGGGCTAAATTATGCTGTTTTTAAAAACACCATGAAAATCTCTTTTTTAAAAAAAACAATAGACTGTTTTGAGAAGTTTTATATTTACAGAAAAATTGAACAGAAAATACAGAAAGTTCTCATGTTCCCTTCCCCACTCAGAATTTCCTCTATTATTAACATCTTCCATTAGCATTGTACCTTCCTTAACAATTGATGAACAAACATTTATATGTTACTATTAACTAAAATTTATACATTAGGATGCAGATTTTTGTTGCATATAGTTCCATGGGTTTTGACAAATATATACAACTGCTATTATAGTACCATACAGAATACTTTCACTGCTCTAAAAACCCTGTGTTCCACCTATTCATCTTCCTGCCCTCCATCCAAGCCCCTGGCAACCACTGATGTGTTTATAGTCTCTATAGTTTTGCCTTTCCCAGAAGGTCATATAGTTGGATTCATACAATATGTAGTCTTTTCAGATTGGCTTCTTGCATGTAGCAATATGCATTTAAAATTCCTCCATGTCTTTTCTTGGCTTGAGAGTTTATTTCATTTTATTGTTGAATAACATTCCATTGTACTGATGTGCTATAGTTTGTCAGTTGACCTTTTGAAGGACATATCAGTTGCTTCCAAGTTTTGGCAATTATGAATAAAGATACTTTATACAGTCCAGTGCAGGTTTTTGTGTGGACACAAGTTTTCAACTCATTTTGGTAAATACCTTGGAGTGTGGTTGTTAGATAACATGATAAGACTGTTTAGCTTTGTAAGAAACTGCCAGGCTGTATTCCAAAATTTCTGTACTTTTTTGCATTCCCACCAGCAACAGATGAGATTTCCTGTTGCTCCATATTTTGCAAGCAATTGATGTCAGTGTTTTGGATTAGCCATTCGAATAAGTGTTTAGTTGTACACATTATTGTTTTAATTTGTAATTCCCTAATGACATATGTTAAACATCTTTTAATATGCTTATTTAACATTGGTATATCGTCTTTGGCAAGGTATGTGTTCTCATCTTTTGCCATCTTGTATTCAGTTGTTTGCTTTCTTATTGTTGAGTTTTAGAGTTCTTTGCATATTTGGATGCAAGTGCTTTTTCAGATACATTTTGCAAACATTTTTTCCCAGTCAGTGGCTTGTCTATGAATTCTCTTAACAGTGTATTTGTAGGGAAGAAATTTTTACTTTTAATAAAGTCCAACATATCAATTTTTCTTTCATGTGTAGTGCTTTTGGTGTTGTATATAAAAGTCATCTTCAAACTCAAGATCACTTAGATTTTCTCCTACATTCTTGGAGTTTTATAGTTTTACATTTTAAATTTATGATCCATTTGAGTTAATTCTTGTGAAATTTGTAACATCTGTGTCTAGATTGTTTTTTCTTCATGTGTATGTCCAGTTTTTTCACCATTTTTCTGTTTAGACTCCTTTATCACCTTTCCTCTTTCATCGAAAATCAAATAAAGAATGTGGTCTATATTTGTGTGGATCTATTTTGGGGCTCTCTGTTCTGTTTCATTGATCTATTTGTCTATTCTTTCACCAATACCACAGATTCTTCATACTATAGCCTTATAGAAAGTCTCAAAGTCTGGTATTGTCATTCCTTTGATTTGATTCTTCTTCTTTAATATTGTGTTGGTTATGCTGAGTCTTTTGCATCTCTCTGTAAACTTTAGAATATGTTTGTTGATAGCCACAACAGCATAATACACGTACACATTATGGGTCATTATGAGAAGTTGACCGCTTTATCATTATTTAGTATCCCCTTCTATCTCTGACAATTTTCCTTGCTGTGAAGTTGGATTTGTCTAAAATAAATACATTTTCTCCAGTTTTGTTTTGTTTAGTCTTAGCATGGTATCTTTCTCTATTCCTTTACATTTTATCTATCTTTGTCCTTATATTTAAGGTGGACTTCTTGTAAACATGTAGTTGGGTCTAAGGTTTTAGTTTGTTTTTTAATCTACTGTGATAGTCTCTGTCTTTTAATTGGCAAACTTATACCATTCACATTTTAAATGATTATTGATATAATTGGTTTCTACAGTATTTTTAAACTAATTCTTGATCTTTTTCTCTTTTTTCTTCCACTCTTTCTCTACCTTCTCTGGTTTTATTATTTTCTATGACAACATTTTTTCCCCTCTCTTAACATATCAACTGTACATCTTTAAAAAAAAAATTTAGTGGTTGCCCTAGAGTGTGAAAGATGCATTTACAATTAATAATTTCACTTTCAGATAACATTATACTATTTCACTGGTAGTGCAATTACTTTATAAAAATATTCCCAGTTCCTCCTCCAATCCCTTTAAAATTCCTGTCATTCATTTCATTTATCTATAAAGTATAATCGCCTAATTCATTATTGCTATGAATTGCTATTATTAGCAAAAAATATTGCTTTTATTTTGAGCAATCAAGTGAAAAGAGTATTAGGTATATAAAACCCATTGAAGATTCACAGAAATTGAATAGTTTAACCTCTGGTCTAAGCAAGCAAATTGATAACACTTTTAAATCTCTTAGTCACGTCACCACTGTATCCAGCAACATCAAACATCTAAAAATAATCTTTATACTTAATGATGTGGACCGTGTATCAATATGATTCAAATTAAACTGCTGTCTTGGTATATCTGTAAGAGCACTCAAAGCATACAAGTTTTCTTTTATTACCTTAAATTATTACTTCAATGATTTCTTTTCAAAATGAAACATGACTTTTCATAAAATAACAATACTTCTGAGAAGATTATTAATAGTACTGATTTTAGTCATGTGTAATATGTGGTGAATTTGAAATTATCAGTTTCAAAATTCAGTAATAGAATGCATGAAATACACTTTCAATTAAAGTTAGGTGTGATTCTTGGGCATCTTTAAGATAACCAATTTTTATTTTTTTTTAAATTAGAGTGTGAACGTATCATTTAAGATAACCGAGAAAAAGAAATCCAGGATATGGTTACAAGTTAGGAGCTGTTCAAAGAGATAAAGAACTCCTTATTCTATGAAATAATCACTTTGTATCCATTTACATTTTTCTGAAATGTTTTGGTGACAGGCCATTCCTGGTTTGTTTCTAAACCTTAGAATCTCAAATGTAGACAGAGAATTTCCAAAGAAATTTTTTTTTAATGTATCATTTTTATATTCTGATTCAAGTGAAATGCAGTGCAATCTTAGTCAAAAAATGTCCAGAAATTTGCAGTTTTTGGTAACCATATATTGCCTATAGAAGAAAACTGTAACAACTGAATATTTTTAATTTTCATCTCATTTCAGTAGCTTGGAAGTCCATTTCAAAAATCTTTGTAGTCATTTTTGGCATTCTAGCTTCCATTTCTTTTATGGAAATGGTACTTCTACTTTAGTACAATGCTACTATAGAAACATTTATGATTCAGGTAAATATCTCATAAATGATTTTGTATAAATATCCCTAGAAGTAGTTATACTAGTGCATATAGCAAGTTTTAGTAAGTCTTCTGGTTTCCAGATTCTATAAAATTAAAGCAGTAAATAAAATAATGGAAAAAATATTTTCATACTCTTTGAATACTGTGGTGATTATTAAACAACCATGATGAAAGACCCAACTACTCTGAACAAAGAATATAACATGTCATCATGGACAATTATGGCAAATTAATTCCATAGTAACACAATTTTTCAATAAAGAATAATTACTGTTTTATTCTTGTAGTTCATGACTCAGTATAAGCTCATAAATTGGGCTCTATTAACTGTAAAATGATCTTTGGTTTCCTTTAATAATAAAAATCCATTTTAGTGTAATTTCACATGTATATTAAACAAGATGTATGAGTATATTGATACTTAACACAGTATCTGTAACTGTAATTGTTTAGTGACACTTTTTTAGGGCACATTAACTTTTTTTTTTAACATCTTTATTGGAGTATAATTGCTTGAAAATGGTGTGTCAGTTTCTGCTTTATAATAAAGTGAATCAGTGATACATATACATATGTCCCCATATCTCTTCCCTCATGCGTCTCCCTCCCTTCCACCCTCCCTATCCCAATCCCTCTAGGTGGTCACAAAGCACCAAGCTGATCTCCCTGTGCTACGTGGTTGCTTCCCACTAGCTATCTATTTTACATTTGGTAGCGTATATACGTCCATGCCCTTCTCTCACTTTGTCCCAGCTTACCCTTCCCCCTCCCTGTATCCTCAAGTCCATTCTCTAGTAGGTCTGCATCTTTATTCCCGTCTTGCCCCTAGGTTCTTCATGGCCTTTTTTTTTTTTTTTACATTCCATATATATGTGTTAGCATACAGTAATTGTTTTTCTCTTTCTGACTTACTTCACTCTGTATGACAGACTGTAGGTCCATCCATCTCACTACAAATAACTCAATTTCGTTTCTTTTTATGGCTGAGTAATATTCTATTGTATATATGTGCCACATCTTGTTTATCCATTCATCTGTTGATGGACACTTAGGTTGCTTCCAAGTCCTGGCTATTGTAAATTGAGCTGCAATGAATATTTTGGTAATGCCTCTCTTTGAATTATGGTTTTCTCAGGGTATATGCCCAGTAGTGGGATTGCTGGGTCATATGGTAGTTCTATTTGTAGTTTTTTAAGGAACCTCCATACTGTTCTCTGTAGAGGACAGATTAACTTCTGATTGAAATATGTTGTTTTTTTAACCAGATTTTTATCCACAGTAAAAGAAAATTACATATCCAACTTCAAAAGATAAATTTTCATTGAAGAAATACGAAACTAACTTAGTAAAAATGAAAACAAAATTCAAAAAGAATTACTTTGTAGTGATAATGAATATTTCACACCATTTTTAAAAGTAGAAGCTCTCACTCTTTAAGAAGCTAATTTTTATTTCCTGAACTAAGAAAAGTATAAGTGAATAGAGCTCTTGTGGTTTATCAATTGCACTATTCTTGTTGTTCTTGCCAAACATATTCTATATCTGCAACAGCACTGCTGACTTAGAAATCCTGTAAAAGTGTAATATACACTTTATGCACATGGTTTTTTGTTTTTTTGGTTTTCTTTATAGATTCTTCTCAAGCTCTTTTTTTTAACATCTTTATTGGAGTATAATTGCTTTACAATGGTGTGTTAGTTTCTGCTGTATAACAAAGTGAATCAGCTATATATATACATATATCCCCATATCTCCTCCCTCTTGCATCTCCCTCCCACCCTCCCATCTCACCCCTCTAGGTGGACACAAACACTGAGCTGATCTCCCTGTGCTATGCAGCTCCTTCCCACTAGCCATCTGTTTTACGTTTGGTAGTGGATACATGTCCATGCCACTCTCTAACGTCGTCCCAGCATACCCTTCCCTCTCCCCGTGTCCTCAAGTCCATTCTCTACGTCTGCATCTTTATTCCTGTCCTGCCCCTAGGTTCTTCAGAACGTTTTTCTTTTTTCTTTCTTATTTTTTTTTAGATTCCGTATATATGTGTTAGCTTACGGTATTTGTCTTTCTCTTTCTGACTTACTCTGTATGATAGTCTCTAGGTCCATCCACCTCACTACAAATAACTCCATTTAATTTTTTTTATGGCTCAGTAATATACCATTGTATATATGTGCCACATCTTCTTTACCCATTCATCTGTCAATGGACATGTAGGTTGCTTCCATGTCCTGGCTATTGTAAATAAAGCTGCAATGAACATTGTGGTACATGACTTCTTTTGAATTATGATTTTCTCAGGGTATATTTCCAGTAGTGGAATTGCTGGGTCATATGGTAGTTCTATTTTTAGTTTTGTAAGGAACCTCCATACTATTCTCCATAGTGACTGTATCATTTTACACTCCCACCAACAGTGCAAGAGTGTTCCCTTTTCTCCACACCCTCTCCAGCACTTATTGTTTGTAGATTTTTTGATGATGGCCATTCTGACTGGTGTGAGGTGACACCTCATTGTAGTTTTGACTTACATTTCTCTAATGATTAGTGATGTTGAGCATTCTTTCATGTGTTTGTTGGCAATCTGTATATCTTCTTTGGAGAAATGTCTATTTAGGTCTTCTGCCCATTTTTGGATTGGGTTATTTGTTTTTTTGTTATGGAGCTGCATGAGCTGCTTGTAAATTTTGGAGATTAATCCTTTGTCAGTTGCTTCAATTGCAAGTATTTTCTCCCATTCTGATGGTTGTCTTTTGGTCTTGTTTATGGTTTCCTTTGCTGTGCAAAAGCTTTGAAGTTTCATTAGGTCCCATTTGTTTATTTTTGTTTTTGTTTCCATTTCTCGAGGAGGTGGGTCAAAAAGGATCTTGCTGTGTTTTTTGTCATACAGTGTTCTGCCTAATGTTTTCCTCTAAGAGTTTTATAGTGTCTGGCCTTACATTTAGTTCTTTCATCCATTTTGAGTTTATTTTTGTGTATGGTGTTAGGAAGTGTTCTAATTTCATTCTTTTACATGTAGCTGTCCAGTTTTCCCAGCACCACTTATTGAAGAGGCTGTCTTTTCTCCATTGTATATTCTTGCCTCCTTTATCAAAGATAAGGTGACCATATGTGCATGGGTTTATCTCTGGGATTTCTATCCCGTTCCCTTGATCTATATTTCTGTTTTTATGCCAGTACCATACTGTCTTGATTACTGTAGCTTTGTAGTATAGTCTGAAGGCAGGTAGCCTGATTCCTCCAGCTCCGTTTTTCTTTCTCAAGATTGCTTTGGCTATTCGGGGTCTTTTGTGTTTCCATACAAATTGCGAAATGTTTTGTTCTAGTTCTGTTAAAAATGCCATTGGTAGTTTGATAGGGGTTGCACTGCATTGAATCTGTAGATTGCTTTGGGTAGTATAGTCATTTTCACAATGTTGTTTCTTCCAATCCAAGAACATAGTATATCCCTCCATCTCTTTGTATCATCTTTAATTTTTTTCATCAGGGTCTTATAGTTTTCTGCATACAGGTCTTTTGTCTCCTTAGGCAGGTTTATTCCTAGGTATTTTATTCTTTTTGTTGCAGTGGTAAATGGGAGTGTTCCCTTTATTTCTGTTTCACATTTTTCATCATTAGTGTATAGGAATGCAAGAGATTTCTGTGTATTAATTTTGTATCCTGCTACTTTACCAAATTCATTGATTAGCTCTAGTAGTTTCCTGGTAGCATCTTTACGATTCTCTATGTATAGTATCTTGTCATCTGCAAAGAGTGACAGTTTTACTTCTTCTTTCTGATTTGGATTCCTTTTATTTCTTTTTCTTCTGTGATTGCTGTGGCTAAAACTTCCAAAACTATGGTGAATAATAGTGGTGAGAGTGGTCAGCCTCGTCTTGTTCCTGATCTTAGTGGAAATGGTTTCAATTTTTCACCATTGAGAACGATGTTGGCTGTGGGTTTGTCATATATGGCCTTTATTATGTTGAGGTAAGCTCCATCTATGCCTACTTTCTGGAGGGTTTTTATCATAAATGGGTGTTGAATTATGCATATGGTTTTTAACTTCTTCTTTCTTTCTTATTTGACCAAAGAAATACCATGTTTTCTCCAAAGATATTTTGTTTTCCTTGTGGGCACACGGAAACTTATTTTCCAGTGTCCATCGTTCTTCTCATGAAGTTAGGTGTTAATATGTGACCAATTTCATTTACTAAAATGTAAGAAGGGATATTCACCACAGCCAAATTTGGATTGTAATTTCTCCCCTACACAATCCTCCCTTTTCTGTCTTGGTCCCTCTGCTGATACCTCCTGGGCCATGTGTTAAGGAGATCTACATCACAAAATGAACAAATGGACAGGGTATGTTTTCCTTATGGCAACCATATGGATATTGAATGAATACTTAAAGTTGAGTAATCAATTTTCACTGTTAATTCACTGAGAATTTGGATTTTCTTTTTAATACAACAGCTAGCTTTATGTACCTAAAGCCTATATAACCTCATTAAATTTACATAAGATTTTAGATACAGTGTAGTAGAATGTAATTTATTCAGTGTATTTAAGAGATGTAGTTGAAATTGAGCTTTAAATTTATATTTCAAGGAAAGTTTAGTGACTGTAAAAACATCTAGTTTTTTAATGTAATGCATTTGTATTTATTATTATAACAAAAAATACATATTATCCTATAATTATAGTATTACCCATAGCTGTTATATAGACTATAGTATTACCCATAGTTTTTATATAGACAAGCTATATAGACATTGTACTCTGATTAATAGCTCTCCATATGTATGATAACTCATAGATAACACAAATTGAGTTTGCTGGCCTGCTTATATTTTAGCTGAAAGAGAGGTCATTTTAAGGATTATATAAAATAGAGTAAATATAAAACTTTCTCTTACTCTCATAATTTTAATAAACTAATTAAATCATAATATGTAGCCTTGGAAACACTTTTGATCTATTTTCAGTTTAACGTCATTAATAATGAAGAATCAGAGTTACTTTGTATACTTGAATATTATCTTTAGCCTGCAAATTTACTTACAGTAGGTGAGTCTTCTACCAAATCAAATGTAATCTATACTGAGATACCACTGATAGAGCCTTAATTTAAGAAATTATTTATGGTTTAGGGAATTACATAATGTGGGTTTTTTGCCATGAGAAATAATAAGCTTAATGTATATTGTATGTGTAGAAATAAATTAGGAATAGATGAAAACAGTGGTTTTCACAGCAGTAAAGTGTTAGCCATTTCAGTAGGGTTTTTCTTTTCAGTAGTTTTTAAATGTGACTTTTAGTCAAAGTAATTCTGTATGTGTAATTGTCTCCAAGGAACAAAATATATTTTCTGTTTTATAATATTACTTTGTTCATAGAGAAAACCCCAATATAGTTATATATGTACTTCACACCATAATGTTATGAATGTTCAAGTGCAGTGTAATCTACTCAGCCACACATAGCATGTCCAATATATATAATGCTGCTCAATATAAATTATTATAAATATCATATATACATGTAGTCTTGTTTGTAAAGACTTATCAAAAGTAACTAATAGATATATTTCCACATCCAACTTTGTGATGAGTGGTTCACATCATACTTGTGTCTTAGTTAGATAGAAAAAGGGACAGAATGTGCTCTAATTTAAAAAGAGCACTCTCCATGGGAAAAAAAAATGATCTTGCATATCATATCATTAGGCATATTTCCATTGCTGGAACGACGCTAAAAATTTATCTCAGGGACTAGTAAAATGAAAATTCATCATAAACATCAGCTGAACAATGCTTTTTGTTATGGGTTATGCAGAGAATGAAAGCTATATCATGTCCATATTTATTTTCCCAAAAGTTCTGTAGTTTTTCTACAACTCAGAGAAATTGTGTAAAAAGCTTTTCACACTTTACTCTGAGTATGAAGCCTAATTATAATATTGTTTCTTTTTCTATTTGAATGTGTCAGTTTTCATATTATGACTTTCACACCTGTACTAGCTAAGATTAAACAACCATGTCATCTGAGACCACCCAGCAACTAAACTGTGAAAATTAATTTCAGTTTCACTTAAACTCATCCCCATGCTGCTTTTCCATTACTCCCATACCAGGATATATGTGACTTTCACCTACCAAATGGCTTATTTTTTATTGTAGACAGTATTCTAAAGGGTTGTTGTAACAGACTCTCATATTTCTGTATAACTTTAATAAACACATTTTATGTTTGAGGGAAGGGTATTATAAAATTTTCATGCTTCTCTTTGATATATATTTAACTGAATTTCTTTGATAAACATTAAACTCTAGAAAGTATTAAGGTTAGCAGTCAATATGTGTGGTAATATTACATAATAAACATTATTTTTAGGAAAATTTTAAAATTAATGAAGTAAAAACTGACAAAACTAAAAGAAGAAATTTTAAAAATCTACACAGTTGGAGATTTAATAATTCTATCTTCATTACTTGATAGACCAAAATCAGACTGATAGACATTACCAGGAAACTACAGCTCAATATGAACGTGTGTGTGTGTGTGTGTGCACACACATGCATACATATGGACATGTCTATAAAATATTTCATAAAACAGTATTTAGAATCCACCAGTACAGAAAAATTGTATCATGACCAAGCAGAATTTATTCCTGGAATTCAAGATTGTTTTAACTTTGAAAACCAATCAGTGCAATCCATCATATTAATAAATCAGAACAAAAGCAATCATTTCACTAAATGCAGATAAATCATCTGAAAAAATTCAACGATATATGTGATAAGAATTCTCAGAAAACTGAGATAAGAGGAACTCCCTCAACCTGATAAGGTATAGTTTAAAAAAAAAGAAAATAGAGCTAGCATTATGCTTAATGATAAATATAAAAAGCTTTCTGCTTAAGATCATGAACAAGTCAAGGATGAACATCTTCACTATTTCTAGTCAGTGTTGTACTATGATCCTAGACAAAGCAACAAACCAGAGAGGGAGAGAGAGGGAGATTGAGAGGAAGGGAGAGAGAGAAAGAGAATGGGAAATTGGAAAGGGAGACAGAGAGAGCATGCAGATTGGAACAAAAGAGTAAACCTCTTTTGTTTGCAGAGGATATGATCAAGTATGTGGAAAATCCTAAAGAATCTACAAAAAGTTACTGGATCTAATAAATTCTAATATGGTTTATCACGTCATAAAATGCTAAGTCAACATATGAAAAGCAATTATTTATACAATTAGAAATTGAATTTTAAAAAACTATCACTTAAGTAAATTTTAATAACATGAAGTATTTAGGAATAAATTTAACAATATATGTGCAAGCTCCATAAAGTGAAAACTACAAAATACTGTTGACAGAAAGTAACAAATACTGAAATAAGCCTTATTATTGGTTTGGAAGACTCAGTATGTTTATTATACAATTTACCCTCACATAGATAATCTATAGATTACTTGCAATGCCAACAAAAATCCCAGCAAAGTCTGTAGAAATCAACAAAGTTATTCCAAATGTTTATGGAAATTCTAAGAATATAGTTTAGTCAAAACAGTTTTGAAAACAAAGAACAGATTTAGAGAACAAACACTACCTAATTCACTGGCATACTGTAAAACTACATTAATCAATACAGTGCAGTATTGGTATAAGTATAGATATATGGATCAACGAAGCAAAATACAGTCCAGAAATAGACCCACACTGTACAGTCAATTGATTTTAAACAAATATGTGGAAGTAATTCAATGAAGGAAAGGCTACACTTTTCAATAAACTGTGCTGGAAAAACTGGACATTCATATAGGCAAAATAAATCTTGAACGACACATTATACCATATACCAAAATTATCTTGAAAACAGATCACAGAACTAAATTTAAAAGCTAAGATTATAACATTTCTAGGAGAAAATAGTGGCAAAAATCTTTTGAGATATTAGCTTAGGAAAAGATTATATTTAACCAGACCACAAAAAGCGTGAACTATTAAAAACATTAACAATTTTATCATCAAAATTTAAAGCACCTTCTCCTTAAATTCTCTTTGTACGTATGCATGTGTATATATATGTATCAATATATGTATATATATTTCAAACTTGTATCTAGAATATTTTTTTAATCTTACAATATACTAAAACACAACTAACCCAGTTATAAATAGGCAAATGTTTGGAACAGATACTTGACAAAAATAGGTATACTGATAGGTAATATGTTTATAGAAAGACATTCAATATCACTAGTCATGAGATAAATGCAAATTAAACCTATAATGAAGTACCACTATAAACCCATTAGTATGGCAAACATTAAAAAGGTGGAAAATATTAAGGATTGATGAGGATATAAAGTTAACAGGAATCTTTTGGAAAGAGTTTGGAAATTTCTTTTAAAGTTAAGTATACACTTACCATAAAACCTAGTACTCCTACAGAGATTTATTCAGAAGAAATGAAAACATATGCCCATAAAGATGAATACATACTAGTTGAGTCCATTGATATAAAATATAAAACTAGCAAAACTAATCAGTAGTAATAGAAATGAGATCGCTGCTTTCCTGGGCCAAGCAATTTGTGGGGAAACAAAGTGGTGGTGGTGGTGTGGGGGCATAGTCTTGAAATGGACCAGAAATAATTAAATATTTGGGTTAATGGAATTCTTTTGTTATTTTGGTGGTGGTTGCTTGGTTATGTAAATATGTCACTTCTAAATGTACATGTACTTAAAATGGGTTTATTTGACTCAGACAATGTGATATGCATAAAATGTCAAAGTGAGACCAGATTTCATTAAATGTTTTCAAAAGAACCAGTTTTACAACTCTTAAAAAGCAAAATTTTATCACTCCAAAAGAGAAAAAAATAGTAAAAAAAATGACGAGTGGATTTTTAATTGGAAAATTATTTAAAGAAAATTATTCCCATATTATAAACCCCCCTCCTACTACAATATCCATACACTAAGGAGAGAATGGGTGGAGAGGTCTTTAAATGTAAAGTGAAAGGGACCACATGGAGAGCTTGGTTAGATGTTATGGGTTAAACTGTGTCCTCCAAAAAGATGCATTGACATCTTAGCCCCAGGTAATTATGAATGTCACCTTACTTGAAATAGGGTCTTTGCAGATGTAGTCAAATTAAGATGAGGTTATTAAGGTGGTCTCTGAATCAATATAACTGGTGTCCTTACAAGAAGAGAGAAAAGGACACACAGGCACACAAGAAGGGAGTGCAATGGGATGACAGAGGCTGAGACTAAATGCAGCAACCACAAGCCTAGGAATGCCAAGGATTGCTGGCAAGCCACCAGAAGCTAGAAAAAGATGCAGAAACGTTTCTCCCTGTTTTCAGGGGGAGCATGACCTTGTCAACACCTTGATTTCAGAATTCTAGTCTTCAGAACAGTGAGACAATAAATTTTTATTGTTCTTAGTCACTCAGTTTATGGTTCTTTGCTACATCAAGCCTAGGAAACGAATAAAGATATTTTCATTAACTGAGATTATAAATTTCATAGAGGAAATCTAAGAGGATGAGATATTTTGACTAGCTATTCCAATGATTGGAGTATGGAGCAAGCTGCTTCTGTGTTGGGTTCAGCTTTTATTCATATATTTAATCAGGCCAAAGACTGTGTAAATGTTCCTTGTGGACCACATGTAGTCCATTTGGGAGATAACCAGGATGAGGTGAAGTCCTGTCCAAGTCAACAGGATTGTCTTCAGGGAAGACAAAGAAATTGTATGGTGTATTGCTGGAAAGCCAGACTCTGGAAAAGAATTACCAGGGAAAGATAATTATCAAGTCAGTAGTGTTTTAGTTGATGGGACCAGAATGAATAAAGGAGAGAAGGAGTAAGCCTTAAATATTGGTAAAGCACAAAACTTTCTAAACTCTTCGTGAAAGTAGACATCAAGTAGGAATTTTATATATCCTTTACCTTTCTTATTTTTGCTCTGATCCTAGAGGGCACAGAAATGGCAGCTAGTGAGTGGCAAATGAAGAGAGCAAGAAAGAATAAAGGCTCCAACTATTTGCTCTTCTTACAAGGCAGAGGACCTGCCTCTAACCTGCACTAGTTAGGGGAAGAATGGAAAAAAAATAAGATTAATGTTTAATTTAGATTGAAGTGTTGAGTGATGTAGTTATATTCTTTTTCAGATTCTTTTCCATCATAGGTTACTACAGGATGTTGAATATAGTTCCCTGTACTCTACAGTAGATCCTTGTTGTTTATCTATCTTTAATATATACTAGTGTGGATCTGTTAATCCCAAACTCATAATTTATCCCTCCCAGCCCTTTTTCCCTTTGGTAACCATAAATATGTTTTCCATGTCTGTGATTCTTTCTGTTTTATAAATAAGTTCACTTGTATCTTTCTTTAGATTCCACATATAAGTGATATCATATCACTTATCTTTCTCTGCCTGACTTACTTCACTTAGTAACTTGGTTTAATAATCTCTAGGTCCATCCATGTTGCATTAGTTCATTCTTTTTTATGACTTAGTAACATTCCGTTATACATAAGTGTGAGTGTGTGTGTGTGTGTGTGTGTATATATGTGTATATATATATATATATATATACACACACACACACACGTATATATTCACACACCACATCTTGTTAATCCATTCATCTGTCAATGGATATTTAGGTTGCTTCCATGTCTTGGCTATTGTAAACAGTGCTGCTATGAACATTGGGGTGCATGATTCTTTTCAAATTAGAGTTTTCATCTTTTCTGGGTATATGACTAGGAGTGGGATGGCTGGATCATATAACAACTCTATTTTTAGTTTTCTAAGAAGCCTCCATACTGTTCTCCACAGTGGCTGCACCAATTTACATTCCCACCAACAGTGTAGGAGGGTTCCCTTTTCTCCCCACCCTCTCCAGCATTTATCTGTAGACTTTTTAATGTTGGCCAGACTGCTGGTGTGAGATGACACCTCACTGTAGTTTTGATTTGCATTTCTCTAATAATTAGCGATGTTGAGCATCTTTTTATGTGCCTATTGGCTATCTGTATGTCTTCTTTGGAGAAATGTCTATTTAGATCTCCCCATTTTTAGTTTGGGTTGTTTGTTTTGTTATTGAGTTTTATGCTGTCTGTATACTTTGGCAATTAGGCCCTTGTTGGTCGCATCCTTTGCAAATATTTTCTCCCATTCCTTAGGCTATCTTTTCACTTTGTTTATGGTTTCCTTTGATATGCAAAAGCTTTTAAGTTTAATTAGGTCTCATTTGTTTATTTTGCTTTTGTTTCCATTATTCTAAGAGATGGATCCCAAAAATATCACTGTGATTTATGTTAGAGTGTTCTGCCTATGTTTTCCTCTAGTTTTATGGTATCTCTTCTTACATTTAGGTCTTTAATCCATTTTGAGTTTATTTTTGTATATGGGATTAGAGACTGTTCTAATTTCATTCTTTTACATGTAGCTGTCCAGTTTTTCCAGCACCACTTATTGAAAAGACTGTCTTTTCTCTATTGTATATTCTTGTCTCTTTGTCTAATTGACCATATGTGTGGGTTTATTCCTGAGCTTTCTATCCTGTTCCACTGATCTATGTGTCTGTTTTTATGCCATTGCCATACTGTTTTGATTACTGTAGCTTTGTACTATAGTCTGAAGTCAGGGAGCATAATTACTTCAGCTCCATTCTTCTTTCTCAAGATAGTTTTTGCTATTCAGGGTCTTTTGTGTTTCCATACAAATTTTAAACTTTTTGTCCTAGTTCTGTGAAAAATGCCATTGGTAATTTGATAGGGATTACATTGAATCTGTAGATTGCCTTGGGTAGTACTGTCATTTTAACAGTATTGATTCTTCCAATCTAAGAATACCTTTCCATCTGTTTGTCATCTTAAATCTCTTTCATCAGCATCTTATAGTTTTCAAGGTATAGGTCTTTTGCCTCCTTAGGTAGGTTTATTCCTAGGCATTTTATTCTTTTTGATTCAGTGGTAAATGGGGTTGTTTCCTTAATTTCTCTTTCTGCTATTTCATTGTTAGTGTATAGAAATGCAACAGATTTCTGTATATTTATTTTGTATCCTGCAACTTTACTGAATGCCTTGCTGAGCTCTAGTAGTTTTCTGGTGGCATCTTTAGGATTTTCTATGTACAGTATCATGTCATCTGCAGACAGTGACAGTTTTACTTCTTCTTTTCCAATTTAGATTCCTTTCATTTGTTTTTCTTCTTTGATTGCTGTCCTAGGACTTCCAAAATTATATTTAATAAAAGCGGCAAGAGTGGGTATTCCTGATCTCAGAGGGAATGCTTTCAGCTTTTCACCATTGAGTAGGATGTTAGCTGTGAGTTTTTCATATATGGCCTTTATTATGTTGAGGTAGTTTCCCTCTATGCCCACTTTCTGGAGAGTTTTTATCATAAATGGATGTTGAATTTTATCAAAAGCTTTTTCTGCATCCATTTAGATGATCATATGGTTTTTATTCAATTTGTTAATATGGTGTATCACATTAACTGTTTTGCAGATATTGAAAAATCCTTGAGATAAATCACAGTTGATCATGGTGTTTGATCCTTTCAAAGTATGGTTGGATTTGGTTTGCTAGTACTTTGTTGAGGGTTTTTGCATCTATGTTCATCAGTGATATTAACCTGTAACATTTTTTGTCACACCTTTGTCTAGTTTTGGTATCAAGGTGATGGTGGCCTCACAGAATGAGCTTGGAAGTGTTCTTTCCTCTGCAATTTTTTGGAATTGTTTCAGAAGGGTACGTGTTAACTCTTCTCTAAACCTTTGGTCAAATTCACCTGTGAAGCCATCTGGTCCTGGACGTTTGTTTGCTGGGAGTTTTTAAATTACTGATTCAATTTCAGTACTGGTAATTGGTGTGTTCATATTTTCTATTTCTTCCTGGTTCAGTCTTGGGAGATTGTACCTTTCAAGTATTTGTCCATTTCTTTCAGGTTGTCCATTTTATTGGCATATAGTTGCTCATAGTAGTCACTTATGATCCTTTGTATTCCTGTGGTGTTGATTGTAACTTCCCCTTTTTCTGTTCTGATTTTATTTATTTGGACACTCTCTCTTTTTTTCTTGATGAGTCTGGCTGAAGGCTTATCAATTTTGTTTATCTTTTCAAAGAACCAGCTTTTACTTTCATTCATTCTTTTCCATTGTTTTTTTATTCACTATTTTATTAATTTCAGCTCTGATCTTTATTATTTCTTTCTTTTTACTAACATTGAATCTTGATGGGTAGAGTCCTTAGTTGTAGGTTTCCTCCTTTCATTACTTTGAATATATCATGTCAGTTCCTTCTGTCCTGCAGAGTTTCTGCTAAAAAATCAGCTAATAACCTTATAGGAGTTTCTTGTATGTTATTTGTTGTTTTTCCTTTGCTGCTTTTAATAGTCTCTAACTTTTGTCATTTTAATTACAATGCATCTTGGTGTCTTACTCTTTGGATTTATCCTGTATGTTAGTCTTCGTGCTTCCTAGACTTGGGTGACTGTTTCCTTTCCCATGTTAGGGAAGTTTTCAACTATTATGTTTTCAAATATGTTCTCAGACCCTTTTTTCTCTCTCTTCTCCTTCTGGGACCCCTATATTGCTAATATTAGTGTGCTTAATGTTGTCCCAAACGTCTCTTGAAATGTCTTCATTTCTTTTCATTCTTTTTTCCATTCAGCAGCAGTGATTTCCACTACTGTCTTCCAGCTCATTGATCCATTCTTCTGTATCATTTAATCTACTATTGATTCCCTCTAGTGTATTTTTCATTTCAGTTATTGTATTTTTCATCTCTGGTTGTTCTTTATATTTTCTAACTCTCGGTTGAAAACTTCTAACTTCTCATTCTGTGCATTCATTCTTCTCCCAAGTTCTTTGATCATCTTTACTCTTTGACTCTGAACTCTTTCTTGGGTAGATTGCCTGTCTTCTCTTCACTTAGCTCTTCTGGGGTTTTAACTTGTTCCTTAGTCTGGAACATGTTCCCTTGCCACCTCATTTTGTCTAAGTTGCTACTGGTATTTTTTTTGTATATAGGAGCATCCTATGAGTCCATGTAGCACACTCCTCTCTTGTCACCCAAGTTATATGCTCTAGGGATTCCCCCTAAGAGGGCTGCATGGGTCCTTCTGTGTTGGTGGTTTATGTGGGCAGTTTGATAGGCTTGGTTGACCCTTAGCCTCATTGGTTGCCAGGCCCTGCCTTGCGCGGATGCTGCTGGCTGCTAGTTAGTGGGGTCTGGTCATGAGGCTGCTGACTGAAGAACCCCAGGCAGCTCTGAGTCTAGTGCTGGCTCACTGGTGGGTGGAGTCAGGGTTCAGAAGACTCAGGAGCTATTGTACCCCCCACCACCACCATTTGCAGCTGAAGCCAGATCCTGGGGTTAGGGACAGCCTACTTGAAGGCAGAGCCAGCTCCTAGAGTCTGGCTGCAGGGTCCTGGGATCCCAGAACTCATATTAGATCTTTGAGGAGGAGAGGGACTTTTCCTGACATAGTTGGGTATAGGGTCAGGGTTTTCACAAAGCTTGTGTTGGACTGCTAGTGGACAGGGCCAGTGCCCAACCAGGTTAGGGTCTAGCCTGCTGTAAGCAGTCTGGGTCCCAGGCTGTGGGATTGTGGTTTTCCTCCATCTGGTGTCTGCCCCCTCGTGGGTGAGGCTGGTCTAGAAGCTCGTGAAGGCTTCCTAGGGGACAGGGCGTTGCCTGCTCACTGGTGGGTGGAGTTGGGTCTTGGCCCTCTGGTGGGCAGGGCTGTGTAAAGAGGCATGTCTAGAGGGCTCAGAAAGTCTTTAGGTGCTTGCTGATGGGTACTGTGTCCCCACTCAGTTAGTTGTCTGACCTGAGTCATCCTAGCACTGGTGCTTATAGGCTGTTGGGTGGGGCCAGATCTTGGTGCTAATGAGCCAATAAGGCAGCTGCCAGCAGCATGTTCATGCTGTAGAACCAGCTCCTAAACATGGTTGCTGCCAGTGTCTATGTCCCCAGGATGAGCTGTAGCCACCTCTCACCTCTCTGGGGGACTCTCCAAGGCCAGTACATAAGTCTGGCCCAGCCTCCTCTCAAATTACTACTTTTGCCCTATGTCCCGGTGCACATGAGATTTTGTGTGTGCCTTTTATGAGTGAAGTTTCTATTTCCCACAATCTGTTGGGACTCCTGAAAGTAAGTCCTGCTGGCCTTCAAATGCTCTGGGGGCTCTTCTTCCCAGTACAGGATCCCCAGGCTGGGAAACTCAGTTTGGGGCTCAGAACTCTCACTCCTGTGGGAGAATCTCTGCACTATAATTATTCTCCATTTTGTGGGTAACCCACCTGAGGGCATGGGACTTGATTATATTGAGAGTCTACCCTTCTTACCCATCTCATTGTGGTCCCTTCTTTATGTCTAGTTGTAGAAGATCTTTTCTCATAGGTTTCAGTCTTTTGCTTAGATGGTTTTCCTGCAGGTAGTTGTGGTTTTGTTGTGCCTGTTGAGAGGAGGTGAGCTCAGGGTCTTTCTACCCCATCATCTTGGCTGGTCCTCTCCTTCCACAAGTTTTTATACAATGAATTTTAATTTTAATTTAATTCAAAATGTTTTAATTTGCCTGCATATTTCTTCTTTGTTCTATGTGTTACTTAATTTTCAAATATTTGTGTATTATTATATCTTTCTGTTACTGACTTCTAGTTTAATTCCATTATGTTCTGTGAACATACTTGGTATAATTTCTATTTGTTTAAATATCATAAAGTTTGTGTTTTAACCCTGAATATGGTATATCTTAGTGAATGTCCCATTTATACTTAAGAAGTGTATTAGTTATATATTGCTACATAACAATAAAAAAAATTTGTTTTCTCATAGTTTGTATGGGTCAGGTATCCAGGCCAAGCTTATCAGGGTCTTCCGTCTAACAGTCTGTCACAAGCTGCAATCAAAATGTCATTTCACTGCAGTTATCTGAAGTCTCAGCTGGGGAAGAATCCACATCCAAGCTCATGTGGTTATTGGCAGGATTCAATTCTAATCAGGCAGTTAGACTGAGGGCCTGTGTTCCTTACTGGGTTTTGGCCAGATGCTGTCATCAGTTCCTTGCCCTATGTGTCTCTCCAACATAGCAGATTGATTCATCAAACTGCGCAAGCCAGCAAGGCTATAAAGTGAGTTAGCTAGTGAATGAAGTCATTCTTTTTAACCTAATCTCAGAAATGACATCATCACATTTGCTGCTTAGTATCCCATAAAAGCAATTCAAGAGGGCTAGCCCACTTTTAAGCAGAGGGTCTTATACTAGAGCTTGTATATCAGAAGGTCAAATCACCACTCCCTTTTTCCCCACTCTCTGTTCCCCAGGAAGTGTCCCTGAAAAGAGACATAGTGATCAAAACGCTACCTTGGGCTTACCTTGTGTGTTTCCCTTTTTTCAAGGATAGAAGTTCTTCAATTCTTCCTGTTTAATGCCTGGAAACGGTTACCTCATATGTTTTCTCCAGTGTTACAGTTGCTTTCACCAATGGCAAGTTTTGCACCTGGTATTGATACTTTCTTCATTACTAGAAGGAGAGTTGCTTGCTGGTATTTTGATTGGGATTGCACTGAATGTGTAGTTCATCATGTATATCCATATCTAAACTCATGATGTCTTAACAATAGTGAGTTATCTAATTCCTAAATATGGTACTTTTATCCACTTCTTTAGGCATACTTTCATTTTTTCTCAGCAGTGTGTTGCAGTTGTCAATTTCAATAATTTTAAAGTTATTTTCTAATTATTTATTCCTACCAGACACATATAATATGTTTATATTGATCTTCATCCCAACTTGCTAATATCACTTATTTTTTGTATTAAGACTTCCTAAATTTATTCAGATTTTCAAAGTTTACATTATGTCCATTATACAATGCATGAATATAGTGTGTTTTACTTCTTTTCCAAACTTGATTTAGTTTCTTTTCCTTACCTATTGTACTGTCTAGAGATTATACGAAATAGTAGTGAGAGTGTATATTTTTATTTTTCATATGAACCTTATGTTATGATGATAGCAGTAGGTTTTTCATAGATACCTTATCACTTTGAGGAATTTTCGTTCTATTATTGGTTTGCTGACAGTTTTTAATAAGAAATCTGTTGAATTATATTAAATAAGTCATTATGCCTCTTTTGAAATGAACCTATGGTTTATTTTTCTTCTATCTATACCTAGGCATAAAAAAGGGAGGGGGGACTTTTTTTAGATTAAATGACATAAAAGCCAAATACAACATATAAAACACATTTGGATCTTGATTTGGGGAAAAAAGATAACTGTAACGTTATATTTTGAGGACAAGTGGGAAATATTAAAATAGACTTATTAATTTATACCGAAAATTACTAATCTTATACATTATTATAATGCACTATGATTATATAAGAAGCTGTTCTTGATTTCTAAATTTAGGTATGAATTATGTAGAGGTGAAATAACATGGTAATTGAAATTTGCTTTAAACTATTGCTATATAAAAAAGCTAAAACACTAAAAAAATTTTTTAAAAATAACTGACATGAATGCCTGAGAGATTTTACCTTTAAGTAATGGGTATCTGTGGATCCATTTCTTTGTAAAATGTGCAGTTTCTTTGGATATGTTTAAAACAGAATGGCTAGCAAGAGTATTACTTTCTTGCAGTTATATTTTCAGGATTTTGACATGTATTCATGTACATAAATACAATCTCCACTTTTTCCAAGTGTATCTTGAATCTATTCTAGGTTTCAGTCAAGAGACATTATGTCTACACAATAAAACAAAAATGAAAAAAAGTGTGAAGATGCCACAAAAAAGACAATTTTCTATGTATTTGTTGGAGAATTATTATTTAATTGCTAAGAATCCTCTATGTTTCTTCCATTTTTTTTAACATCTTTATTGGAGTATAACTGCTTTATAATGGTGTGTTAGTTTCTGCTTTATAACAAAGTGAATCAGCTATACATATACATATATCCCCAAAGCTCCTCCCTCTTGCGTTTCCCTCCCACCCTCCCTATCCCACCCCTCTAAGTGGTCACAAAGCACTGAGCTGATCTCCCTGTGCTATGCAGCTGCTTCCCACTAGCTACCTATTTTACATTTGGTAATGTATATATAAGTCCATGCCACTCTCTCACTTTGTCCCAGCTTACCCTTCTCCCTCCCCGTGTCCTCAAGTCCATTCTCTACGTCTGCGTCTTTATTCCTGTCTTGCCCCTAGGTTCTTCAGAACCTTTTTTTTTTTTTTTTAAGATTCCATATATATGTGCTAGCATATGGTATTTGTTTTTCTCTTTCTGACTTACTTCACTCTGTATGACAGACTCTAGGAGAATCCTCTAGAATCCTCTATTGTTTTTGATATACAATATTCAGTTGTGTGAATGCACACCTGTTTTTATTATTTTAAATTATTTTCTTATTTATGAATGCTTGACTTTTTTTCCCCAGGAGTTTGCTTTTGAGAGTACTGATCTAGAAACATCCTTGTACATGTCTCATGGAGCACATGGGAAATAGTTCCCTTGAACAGACACCTTTCAGTTACATTGCTAGAGAGAAGGGCATGTATGAGTTCATAATTATGAGATCGTATTAAAATGTAGCACCAAACTTGTTCACAGTGGATATATCATTTTTACTCCCACTAGGAATGGGTTCCAGTGGATCTGTATTCTCCTTGATGTTTATCATCAGATTTATTTTTCATTATAATCTTTTATTTTTTGCCAATAACATGAGTATAAAATATTACCCTATTGTGGCTATGATTTTTATTTCCTTGAACACTAATGAGATTGAACATCTCTTCATATATTCTTGGCCATGTGCATGTCTTTTCTTTTTCTGAGATACTTATGCCATTTTTTCTTGGACTGTTTATATTTTTATTAGTGATTTATATAATTTTTTATATATTTTTGATACTAATCTGTTTTGATTATGTGTCTTGCAAATATATTCTCCAGGATCACAATAAGTACTTATTGAATACATGAACAAATAAATATTAAAACACTTGTTCAAATACTGGATTTTGCATGCAGCAGCTGTGGAAATTTGGCAAAGTCATTTAATTCCTCTGAATTTCAATTTTCTGTGTTAAATGCTTATAATACCTACTTTATCATTTTTCATTTTATTATTTAACTTAACGATAAACTGAGATGGTGCAGAACTTGAAAAGCATTTTATACCAGTGAATTATTATTTATCTTATGCATATTAAGTAACATAAACACATGCATACATACTTACATACATACCTACATAGATAGATAAAATGATAGATATTTTAAGAATAAGAGAAATCTGGTATTATAGTATGCCTAACATTCTACCACTTGACCATATAGCAAATTATTTTTTCTGACATTGAAACCAAACATTTCTTAGAAAAGTATATATTTTAAAAATTTTAACCACAAAAATATTCTACATGTACACGTACTTTATACCTTTCTTGAAGTAGAATTTTAAGAATCAAACACAATATTTGAGATTTATCAGAGTTTAAATAAGGATAACAATTGATTTTATCTACTGTTTGTAATATGACCCTACACTCTGCAGCCTCTTCTTCCCAAGAAACATCTCTGTGTCCAGATGTAAAAGTGCCTACAGCCTAAGTCCCTTTGCTCAGTAGCAACTAATAACATATAACTAACCAAAGGAAAGTTCACCCTTGACGAAATTATATATAATTATATTTCCACAAGTCACCTTGATCTTTATTTCTTCATTTGATTTGGCCAAGTTGTCAAAGCATAAACAACCTCACACTTTTTATTTGTGAGGTTAGCACAGACCTAATAAAATATATATAAATCTATTTAGATATTTATATAATGTTTTAATATAACCATGAAAATATATAGAAAATAAAATGTAATATTTAGCATAAAATTTTGAGTTCAATTTTAACATGTTACTCTTTAATAAAAGTGACATATTGCTGCTGAATTACATTAATTTCATATTTGGTTTTGGAATTTTGTCAAAGCCATTCAATTGCACTATACAAAGCTAGCCAGAGGCAATTGATAAACTGATGGACCTAATCCAGAGAAAAATGCCAGTCATGCTTAATATATCATTTTGTTAAATACATGCTATTATTTTAGCTATGTTTACTTTAACAGTTGGACAAAACTGTCATCCTATTCAAGTTAGAATGATTTGGACAAAAGCGTTTTATGTATCAGTGCTTTTGCTCACAGTATTCAATATCTTAGAAAAGTTCTAGATTTGTGAGAAATACATGTGAAAAATTTAAATATGCTTGGTTGACACCTCTCCATACAATGGTCATAGAATGGAGCAAACAAAGTTTAGATGTAAGAAAAATATTGTTTACATCCAAACATCACCTTAAGTTAAAGAAGCTTTAATAGTAAGGTCTTTTTCCTCAGTGACCCAAAGGAGAGAACCAAATTGTAGTGGAGAATACAGTATTACGCTGTCACAAATATAAACATTCTCTCATCAATTTCTGAAGAGCCCTGTCCCAGTTATTAGAGCTGTATAACAAATTACTCAGTAACTTAGTGGCTTAAAACAACAACATTCATTTTGCTTATGACAGTTTATCTCTGCTGTACTCAGCATAACCTAAGGTGGCTTGGAGAACGGGGCTAGAATCCTCTGAAGGCACGCTGAGAACATGGAAGAACACCTGGGGGTTAGAACACCTGGATTTCCTCAAGCAGCCCTCTCTCTCTCTATGTGGCCTCTTCATGTGGTCTCTCCAGTATAGTGATTTCAGTGTAACCTTACTTTTTACATTCCAGCTCATGGCTCCTCAAAACTTGTTCAAGAGAGGCAGGCAGAAGCCTTAGAAGTCACATAGCATCACTTTCATCATAATATATTGGTTAAGGCAGTTACAAAGTCTACCTATTTCAAGAATAGAAAATATAGACCTCCATCTCTCAAAAGTGTTAACATGAAATGTTAAGTGTGTATATATATACATATATATATATATATATATGTGTGTGTGTGTGTGTATATATGTGTGTGTGTGTGTGTGTGTGTATATATATATATATATATATATATATATATATATATATGCAGGTTGGTCTGCACATCTTTAGAAAATATCATCTGCCTCAAGCTCTGAAGTGGAAAAGATAGATGCTGAAGGAAAAAAATAATGTGAATGCAACCTAGCCTAAAGGAGAAAATAAGAGGATCAGGATCAGCAATAGGACGCAGAAGGAAACAGTTGATTGAAAGTATGGTGGGTCCAGGAAGATTTTGATAGTTGCACCACGATGAGAAAAATTACCCAGAATCAGCTGAGAAACAGCACCAAATACCACTTCACTTGTATTGCAACCTAAGTGCCTTGAAGAGGAGCCAGCACTAAAGAACAAGGGCTCCACAGCACAGACCTAAAGCAATCTTCTACCTTAAATGTATTGAGTATTCCATATGAGAGAATTAATGGGGGAAGATAGTAGATGCTTCCCTTCTGTGAAGAGAAAAATAGTGTCTGCCTGAGACATCGTTGGGTGGGTGGGGCACTATTTAGTACTTATGACTTATACTTGGTGCTTTAGAGTGTTCTGGCTGATCCAATTGAGTACACTCGAGCATTCTCTTTCTATTCATGGACTGTAAAAAGCTTTTCCTCTCTGTCTCTCCAGACCTTTCATTGAACCTGTACATTTCACCTTGCCTGCCTTTTGCAGACTCATCTTTTCTGATCCTGTGCTTTCTTTCCACCTGCTTGTCCTGCACCTGTGGCTTCAGAATGATCTTGTCATCCTGTGTGGGCTTTTTGTCCCAAGAGCATGGGCCAGGCCCTACACTGTGATATCCAGCCCTAAATATTAGAATACCATTGCAGAAACTGGCTCCTGGGCTCCCATTTCAAGGGTGGACGACCAGAAGTTTATAAAACACATTATTTCTTTAAATTCTCCCAGTCTTATGGTTTAGGCTCATTATTATCATCTTTGTTTAGAGTAAAGAAGGGCTTATGATTTTTTGAAATCACATAGCATGTAAATAATAAGGTCATGAGAATTCAGCTTTTCTAACCCTAATCTAGACTTTTCTACACACCACAGGAATCATTCAGGTATTTTGATGCTGCTCAAGCCTTTAGTATTTCTGAATGCAAACTTTAATACCTGAATTAATCAAGTATATCCTAGTTGTACATATCTTTCTTGCCTAGAATGAGATTTAGCTTGCAATATATATAGTCTTTAATATGTACGGGGTAATTCTATAAGTGTCTTAGATGCATTGCTCATTTAATTATGACAGCAACACTATGAAGGATTTAAATATAAATATATTAGGGAAGAGTAAGGTGGCTTTTTATTTTTCTTAAGTGTACATTATACATTTTTTACCAACAACCTTCTTAACTCCAAAATTGGGTACACGGATTAAAAATAAAAATTCATTGTGCTACTTAGTAAAACATTACTAGTAACTTTCATAAAAAATGTACAAACTTTGTTAAAAATTTATCAAGCCTTCAAATGATTTGGTTACAAATATTTATAATACATACATAATATGTACCGATATGCATAATATGTATGTATAAAATGCAAACCTAGATATTCTGTGGACAGATTTAATGTACTTACCCATGATGCAATATTGTTTCTATCCAACCAAAGGTCTCCTTGCAACTTTAGGAAAGTGCTTTTTTATGTTAACAACAAAAAAAAAATCAAAGTTGAAGTGTTTAAACAAAACCAATTTTTAAATAGTTAGATTATTAAATTCTTAACTTGATTATTAATGTATTTCTTGCAAAACTATTAGTCATAAAATGATTTCCTTCACTTGAAACCATTCACTGAATTTAAGATTAAAACATATATAATAACATGCAGACAAACAAAACATATAATTTTTTACACTGATACCAGAAAAAATATACTTTTTCTAGTTCTTTTTTAAAAATTTATTTTATTTATTTATTTTTGGCTGCATTGGGTCTTCATTGCTACACGTGGGCTTTCTCTAGTTGCAGCGAGCGGGGACTCCTCTTCGTTGCAGTGCGCGGGCTTCTCATTGCGGTGGCTTCTCTTGTTGCAGAGCACAGGCTCTAGGCATGCGGACTTCAGTAGTTGTGGCTTGCGGGCTCTAGAGTGCAGGCTCAGTAGTTGTTGCACACGGACTTAGTTGCTCTGCAACATGTCGGATCTTCCCGGACCAGGGATCGAACACTTGTCCCCTGAATTGGCAGGTGGATTCTTAACCACTGCGCCACCAGGGAAGTCCCCTTTTTCTAGTTCTTAATGTAAAATGCCTAAAGCAGTAACTCATAAATCTCAATCATAGCAGAAAATGTATCTTAAACATTGTTTCTCTATATTAAATGGGAATATATTAATTTAAGAAGATTAAAAATGTGATTGCTCTATGGATTTAAATAATTAAAACAGTAATTAAATCAATGTAATAATATGAATTATTCAATATTCACACCACCATCCATAATTTCTAAAATTATCTATGTAGTTTAAGGCAAGTTAGTTCCATCCATTACTAATTAAAAACGTTCCTATTCCAATAATTATTTCAATTTACAAAAAACCTAGTAGACAAATGGACAAAATCCTTAATGTAAGTAACATTTTAGCTTTTTAAAAATATTTTTCACTGTCCTTGAAGCTGATAGTTTAAATTACTGCTGATACTGACTCTTCTTTAAGTATTTAGACCAAGTCATTTCTATCGTGTTCAAGCTTTTCCCATCTCAAATAATTTATCTAAGTCCTGCTCCTTTTCTTTGTTTTTTCCTTCCAGAAATGTGAAATACCTATATCATCTTATATGATGTATTTTATCAGTTGCTTCTTATATGCTTCCTTATATATTAGGTACATCATATCCCTTCTTTCAAGGAGCTTTGGGTGCTGAACAAACTCAAGACTGGAAAGTAAATAAGGTTCTTTGACTCTCCATAAAAGGGCTCAAATTAGGTGTAGTGTTTTCCTTTATACAGATCATTAAGACATTAATGGAATGCTCATCTATGTACCACTGGGGAAATTTTGGATAAGTTACCTGTCATGGTAACCTTGCCCCCCTTGCAACCATAGTTAAATCATTACTTATATTCTGTCACCTCAAGATCCTGGTATCTGTATTGATGTCAAGAAGCACATTTTATTTTGCATCCCTTACTCCCTAAAAATAATATACATTATATATTAAATGTGTGTATATATATATGTAATTAATGCTAGTGATCATCTCCCCATTGTATTTCTTAAGGTCTTAGAGAAAGTACTGTCTTCTGGGCCCTCTCAGGAGATATATTTATAAATAGATTAACAGGTTATACAGGATCAATTTACTTGAACAGTCTTGTTTACTTAAAGACAGTTTTAGTATCTAAACTACTTTCTGTCAACCTACCAGGTTAATAATTCAAACTATTTGCTGTTCTAGAAAAGACAATCCAGAATAAGTAGAAATTGTACACACATTGGTAATTTCAGTCCAAGTTAACATTACATACTTATGTCTTTGGAATCACCCTTAGGATCTGTTACCAAAATCTATTCCTCATATTTTTGTCAATGCTGCTACAATAAGAAAAAAATCCCCAAATTTCAATGGCTTACAACAAAAATATTTATCAACATTCATGTTCAAAAACATTATTCGTGTTCATCATGGACTGTGGGTCAGCTGTGTCTCTACTCCATGTACAGACCCATTCCAGGACCAAGACTGAAGCAGCAGTCAGTACCCAGCTTCTGTTCTTATGGCAGGGGACAAAGTGCAAAGTGCGAAGTTCAGTCATATACATTAAATGGTTCTACTATAGTACACTTTGGGTTTTCCCACTTTGTATTGACCAAACAAGTCATGTGTCCATGCCTAACAATAAGATGAGGAAGTATGGCTAGGATGTTGATGTGTAATCATATCAATGAGGAACAAACAATTTTTTAAAATAATATTCAAAGGTAAAATGCCAATCTTGCAAATGTTTCCAAGCACTTGCTGGAAACTGATTCTAGTTAGAAATTGCACTAAAACTGTGTGTGTTTAGGTAGGTACGTTAGGCACATTGGCTTCTTTATTTATATAAGACAACTTCGTTAGACAAGGACAGTCAGCATTTTAAGAAAGAAGGCACTGCCACAATAGAGATAGGACAACTTACACAGTTGGCAAGAAAAGCTTAATGGGTTTAGGAATTCAGATAAACCTGAGTCCTCTGACCCTTCCATATATTTGCATTCCTGTTCTTTGTGTCTCACACTTTCTCCATCAATACCCTAAATTTCATATAAGATACTTGATGAGATTAATTCCTTGTCAGTTGCTTTGTTTGCAAATATTTTCTCCCATTCTGAGGGTTGTCTGTCTTCTTTATGGTTTCCTTTGCTGTGCAAAAGCTTTGAAGTTTCATTAGGTCCCATTTGTTTATTTTTATTTTCATTACTCTAGGATGTGGGTCAAAAAACATCTTGCTGTGATTTATGTTAAAGGGTATTCTTCCTATGTTTTCCTCTAAGACTAAGTGAAGTAAGTCAGAAAGAGAAAGACAAATACCATATGATATCACTTACATGTGGAATCTAAAATATGGCACAAATGAACCTACCTACAAAACAGAAACAGACTCATAGACATAGGGATCAGACTTGTGGTTGCCAAGAGGAAAGGGGAGAGCGAGAGGGATGGACTGGGAGTTTGGGGTTGGTAGGTGCAAACTATTACATTTAGATGGATAAACAATAAGGTCCTACTGTAGAGCACAAGGAACTATATCCAATCTCCTGGGATAATAAACCATAATGGAAAAGAATATTAAAAAAAGAATGTATATATGTATATAACTGAGCCACAGCAGAGATTGGCACATTGTAAATCAACTATACTTCAATAAAAAACTTTTTTAAATATATCATGCTAAAAAAATAGATGTTCTAAAAAAAAAGATATGTGATGAGGTTGTAAATTTGATGAATATTATACTTTGGAAGCCTACAGAGTCAAACTTTTTGTTTTGCTATTGTGGTGCTCTAGGTTCATTTATAAGAGATTGCTTAAAATAATAAGAGGAAGTTTGTACTATTGGGTAACATTTTGAAATTAGAAACTTAAAGTTGTCATTCTCCTCTTCAGTCTATGTAATGGAAATTAGCAATAACTGCTCCACCACAATGATGCCAAGTTATTCTTATGTTCATTTTGTTCTATAACAGCAGCCACAAGTTCTTGATAAATTATATCTTTGCTTGTTAATTCATTTTAGGTCACAATAAGTAATGCTTTGACCATTTATAGTTTTTGAAAGCCCTAGGATTTCAGAGACCAGTTTCTTAGCTTATTAGTGTGATTTTTACTACCCTTGGTTCCAACTCACCAATCTAACATTCCTCTGCTCACCACGACCTCTCAGATTACAAATTTCTGTATCAATCAGAGTTATTGGTTTCAAACAACAAGATCTCCCATTGAATAATTACCTCAAAGTATTTCATTGAGGAGAAATTCAATAGTGAGCACACTTGCAAGGAAAATGACAGCATGAGATTTGGAAAACAAGGATTTAGCATAAATCAAATCTGATGTTTCCATGGCTTAACAGAGCACACCTCAAATTATACTGCTGAGTATGGTAGCCCTGGTCTTTGCAATCAACTGTTGTACTTCAATAACTTCTTACTTGGAAACTCAATGTTGTACCATTGAGTCTCTGCTACCACCCTCAGCTAAAATGGATTCTTCCTGAACCTTAATTCTTTATGTTGATAATTTTATATTCAATTTCACTGGCAGGTATACCTAAGTTTAAACACTAGAGTCTCAAGTGCAAGAGAGTCTGGGAAAGTGAGGATCTCACTTTTCTATAGTAGGATGTGAATCCAACCAATACTCATAAAGTGGAAAATAATCCAAATAGAAGAGAGTTCAGATGCAGAACAACAAAAATGAAATGACATTTATCCATTATATACCTATATACCTACTTACCACTCTCCACAGAAAAATTATTTGAAGGGGATACCCCAAATATTAATGAGGCAGGTTCTGATATCTGGGATAAGTAGTTTATTCTATAGTATAGATCAGACAAAAGTATGGTTTGTTTTTATAATTGTTTATTGTAACACAGCCACACCCATTACTTGTATATAGTCTATGGCTGCTTTCACACTGCTATAGCAGTGTTGAATAATTGAGACAGACCACATGGTTCATGAAGTCTAAAGTATTACTGACATTTACAGAAAAAGTTTGCCAACCTCTGCTATAGATTATTGATATTTCCTGAAATGTTAGTAGTAAAACAGGAACTATCGTGGTAGTCTTGCAGATCATTTTATTTTTATTATTATTGTTTTTTCAACTTTTATGCAATGAAAAATAAACATATATTTGTCTTGCAGAAAACTTCCATTCTAAAATTGACTAAAATAAAAAGGGAACAGATTTTTGAGAAAAAGTACACATAACATTGCTAATAAAATTTCTGTATGAACGTCAGCGAATAAACACATGTCACAGAGGTTAAAAAGAACACTAAAATGAGTGCTCAGAAATGAACTGTTCAGAAGATTGAAGTTGCTTTATAAAGACATTGATAGTTTTAGCTTTCAATAACTTAAGGTGATAGACATCTAGGTGAAAAGGTTTTGTAGGCAGCTTATTTGAGTAAAGTACTTCACAGACATAAAAATACATCCTTTGTCTTTAAATAGACATCTTAAGTTTGTAAAGGTTTACTTATTTACAAACCTGTTATTTCCCCCACGTTACCTTTCCTCTGTACCTTAATTTTGTATGTTTTTTCCTGTGTTTTTGAAGCTACCAGTTTGAGACAAATTTCATATTTCCTAGCATGCTAATTCTGCTCCACAAAGAAAATGCAACCCAAACAAAACTGTCTCTGTCATTAAGCAACACTGTTTTCTCTTGAGCTGCAAACTGCAAAGTGATATAGAAAACAGCAGAAGCTATAAATTTAAGGCATCTGCAATTTTCAAGCAGTTTCCATAATAACTAGCCAGAATGTTTCCTTTGTTTCCTGGCTAACCACCAGCCTTTGCATAAAGATTATATTTCTTTATTGATCTGTTTGCTGGAATGAATCATAGAAGTTTTTTTTTTTTTTTCTCTCGAGCGGTTTGTCAGTTAACAAATGATATATTAATCCAAATTTTGTTTTCTTGAGGAAAGCCTAATAAAATTTAAGAATGTTTTGATAAACCATCTGCAGATCCATAGCTCTTCATAATCCAACCTCTGCAGTGTCATTTTCAAAGTTTCCACTAAAATTGAACTGTAATCAAAGTGCCCTGATGGCTCATTTTAGGGAAGAAACAAAAGATACAAGTAACATAACCCATCATTCTGTCTAAAATAAAATCTTAAGGAGTAATGTGGGGTTTTTTGTTTTTTGTTTTTGCGGTACGCAGGCCTCTCACTGTTGTGGCCTCTCCCGTTGTGGAGCACAGGCTCCGGACGCGCAGGCTC
The DNA here is from genome assembly GCF_964270905.1 of Leucopleurus acutus. NCBI lineage: Eukaryota > Metazoa > Chordata > Mammalia > Artiodactyla > Delphinidae > Leucopleurus > Leucopleurus acutus. The sequence continues at coordinate 71,293,244 of NC_139152.1, forward strand.
AGCGGCCATGGCTCACGGGCTCAGCCGCTCCGCGGCATGTGGGATCTTCCCGGACCGGGGCACGAACCCTTGTCCCCTGCATCGGCAGGCAGACTCTCAACCACTGCGCCACCAGGGAAGCCCAAGGAGTCATGTGTTTGACAAGTATTATTTAATGACATTTTCTACTAATATTACAAGGAAATACTTTTGTAGTCAATTTTCTTTCCTTTAGTATATAAGTTTATTAATGCTAGTATAAATATTAACTTAAATGTATTACTATCTTTTTTAAAAGAGGAATAAAAATCAAACCTGTTATTTGGAGACAATCAAATTATAGTTACACTGAGATCTATGCTTGCTTTATGAGCAGTTTATCTGAAATTAAGAGGTCTGGGATAAAATTTTGTTATGTAAATTAAGTCTGATTATAGAACTAGATTATAGGGAATGGAACAATCTGTAATGTGACTTGATAACAATAACCATTTAACAAGTTTTTTTTCTAGGTTCCAGGCACTATGCTAAACACTTTATAAGCATTTATATAATTCTCTTAAGGACACTAAGTGGTATGCTCTTGTTTTAGATTAATAATCTTATTTTTAAAAAGGCTGAAAAATTTTCCCAGGGCCACACATAACTACTATGCATCAGAACAAAAATATAAACATAAAAACATTTCTAGCACTTAAAAGTATCACAAAGGCAACTCCCTTTTTGATTTTGCTTTTAGCAATACAGGAGATAAGATAAACTAATGACATCTTATAAAAAGAGAAGCTCAAATCCACCTTCTATTCATTACCCAGAACTTATCTTTCCCATTAGTCAACACTAGACATACATTTATTTGCTTTGCTTTCTTTAGCCTCTATAAACGGCCTATGTGGATTAGATCTTTGGGCTGTTTCTTCAATTTTCAAGCCACCTTTATCCTTTATTTTGCCTTCTTCATCCATTAACATGAGTGGACTTTACTTTGGAATCTCATCCATTAGGTCTCATATTGCTGGGGAAGATTCTAGCACCTAAAACAAAATTCTTGTGTATTTTAACACATTTCAAGATGGTAAAAGTGAAAAATGTACATAGTTTCAAGAACAATTAAAGAAAATTAGTGAAATATTTATCATGTGATAAGAAATTAACATTGTTCACAAACTTCCCTTGTCTTTTAGTAATACCACTGAGAATAAGCCATACATTTATTTGATATTGTCTGCATTGACAGAGAATACTAGATTGTTACCCATTGAATCTGTGACATTCAAGTTGAAAATTTGTCTGACTGTGCCTTTTATTTCTTTATTCAGTTCCCCCATATTCCTCCCCAGGAAACTCCACTCTCTACCCAGTCACCTGTCTAAGGAAAAGTGATCTTATAATTACTTAGCTATGTTACCACTGCCCGGTATACTTGCATTTTTAAAAAGAAAATCACCATGGTAACTCCAAAAGAAATTGTGTAGCTTACCATCTGGCAAATAATACGTTCTCAATGAACATTAGTTCACTTGAATTCTACTATAAAAATAGTGTAGTCCTGGACTGAAGTTGTGTCATTCTGATAGCCTAGTCTTCAACAAAGTCTCACATTATCTCAGATTTTCCCACCGGTTCCATATTGATATGTGAGAAACTTTGTGTTAAAATAAGATAGTTTCTCCTTTGGGGGAAGTTCTTTTTATAGTATGTTTATTTAAATTTTGTAAGAATCCACTTTTGCAGTGACTCTGCTGTTTGATTGTTTTGCTCATTTCTTACCTTTTCTAAGAATAGGTATTTTTTCCTGATACAGATTTTTTACACGTATTTCAACTTTAACTGTCATTCTTAAATTAAGTATAGATCATGTTATTAGCATTTAAACTTAAAATCCTATTCAGTGTTCCCACTGCAGGTACAGGTTTGTCAAAATTGAGCTTAGTATTGATTTTTTAAAAAATAGCAGTTAAAGAATCTTTAAATGAATTTTGATCTAGTAAAAGAACCAAATTAAGTCTAATTACAGGCAGAAAGCAAGTATTATCATTGAAGCGTCCAAAACATGCTTTCATTTAATTGACTTTAAATTATTTCTACTACTCTATTTCTGTTGGGGTTTGTGTTCCTATTTCTAAATTAAAAATTAATTAAAACTGTTATCTAGTATCAGTACATCATATTAAAGAATGCAAAATGTATTAAGTAAAATTTCAAGCTAGGACAACAAAGCCAAGAAATTAGATACGTCTTTAAGATTTATTAGCTGTACAAAGGGACTACGAGAGACTAATTTCAAGAAACCAAACTATTGCATGATGTACATGTTTTAATATCATATTCAGCTTCAGTTATTGCCTGAAATAGCTTCTATATTAACAATTCAGCCTCCACTGTACATGCTGATAGAGGTGTGATTAACTGAAGCGTATTCTAGGAAATAAGCAGATAGATGATATATGGATAAATGAATATAGATAAGCATATATGTATATATTTCCTGAGAAAAAATATATTCTATAATTTATATATATGCAGTTTTGTGATGACATAATATATACAATAAGTACTTTATATTTTTAATATATTTAAAATATATATATATATATATATATATATATATACACATACACACATATATACACACATATATTTCCTGTCATGGTGGGTAAAGAAAATTGCTGTTAAAATCCTCTATGAATTATTATTTTATTGTAACTTCAAAGTTAGATAGGAATGGAATTTTAACTATATAGTTTTTATTTAAAATTTGTTTAAATCTTTTTGCATTATTTTTCCCCATGTCCAAATAGTAACACTTTATATGGCAAGAAAATTCCTCTTTTCACTATTGACTACCCCACTGTTAACCCTATGTTCCATTACATTTGGCCATACTAGAAAAATATGAGGTGGTCCACAGTCATTAGCTAATATGTAGTTGTTTCCCAGTGTTCTAAGGCAAAGGCAGATATATTGACTGACAAATGCCCAAGGAATAGCTTGAAATTTTTATGGAGGCTGACCAATGAAGATATTTATACTCTGTAATTAAAATAGAATCAACTTTAATCCAGGGAATGTGATAATTTAGTTTTAATGGTGTTAGACAGGAGAGGTTGAGGTCATTCTGTGAAGTCTGATTCTGAAGCCCTCTGGGCTCTTTAAAACATTTCCACAAGATTTATTTCTCATAGGGAACGTAATTTGATATGCCTTAAGGTTACTGAAGATGAGGAGAAGAAATAGTTTTAGTGCATAGACAGTTTCCCAACATAGGTTGTTAATATCCTGGTCAGAAACCATGCCTAATTATGTGTTCTCTACTGCATTTAGACCTCAATAACCATTAACTGACAATAGGCATTTGTGATTCTCAGCCTCATTCTCAGATTGTGGCAACACTCCTCTACCACATGTTGTGCACAAGCCAGGACTTTTCCATGCTGTCAAAAGGGAAATAGTTCAAAAACAATTCAGTGACCTTTGACTTGAGGCTTCCATATGCTATGAGTATAGCAGGTAATTCATGAATGTTTTCTCCTTGAAAAATCAGGATAAGCATCGAGTGCTTTTGTTTGTTTTGTTACTGAGTCCAAGCTCATAGTGCTTGCTGCACAACAGGCCAATAAGTCAAGAGATGAGTTGTTGGGGCAGGGAATAGTGACTTTATTCAGAAAGCCAGCAGACCGAGAAGATGGGGGACTAGTGTCCCAAAGAACCATCTTAACTGGGTTTGTATGCTAGTTTCTTTCATGGAACAAAGAGGGGCAGGTGAGGAGGTAAAGTAAAAAAAAAGAAACAAAAGAAAGATGATAAGTTGTTGCATATATTTCCTGGTTCCCGCTAGACTCTGGAGGGAATGTGTTAATTTCTTCTTTCCTGCAGCCTTTCACAGGTGGGCCTGGTCAGGATGTTTCCTGTGAGCTTAAACAAAGGCAATTTAGCTTAACACTCAGGCACAGGAGGCAGGGTTCCTGGAGATGGGACACTATGTATACTTTAAGCTTATAGGCAACATCCCTTTAGTGATTAACTTATAGCAAAAGCAATAGAATACAAAGGTTAAAGTAAAAGAAACAGATCCAGTATGGAGTCAGATTTGTTCTTTATTATAGTTCATTTTTAATATTTGATCTCTCATGAAAAGCTCATTGTAGGTCTCACCAGAAACCATTGGAATGAAAGTTATCTAATTATCTTTGAACCTGTCTTTACTGCAGTGACAGAAATCATTCTAAACAGTGTAATTTTCCTACTACATATTCTAGTGATGTTAAAGATGGAATGTATTTTCTAATGTGACCTTGTGATATATCGTATAACCCAAGAAAGTCTATAGCTATATTTTCTAATGTGGCACAAAAAAGTGACCAGTTATGAAGTCTAGAATTATGTGAAAGATGCCATATTTGCTTTCTTTTTAGAAACCAGTAATCAATAAGACCTCACATATGTGTACATATGTACATGTATATATAATAATAAGAATGTTTAAAAATGAGGTTTTTTTCACATGCATTTACATTTATCTGTGAATCTAAAAAAAAATGCCTTTCAAAGCACCATAGATCTAATAAATATGTCAGCATTCTTAATAGTTTTAGTAAAATATAATCAAGCTGTAAAAGCAATAAAATAGAACAGAGAGCAAGTAATTTCCAGTGAAATAGGTATATTGAAAGGCTGAAAATTGTAAGTCACCAAATGTAGTCTTTTGGATACTGAGAGATTATGTCAGTGCAATTATGCCTCTGTAGAATATCACGACCTTATTAATAAGGATAATTGGAGATTTGCAAACTATACTAATTTATTAGTATAGTAATCTATTTTACCTAGGCAGATAAACTAATGGATGAAATAAGAAACACTTGTAAAACACCAGTTAATAAGTAAATCAGCCTAAAATTTGGTTTTCTGAAAATAGGATCTTACCTGAATGCTTTTATGCAGAACTTTGTTTGTGTTTGACTATCTGGGTCAATGCCATTTACATAATTTCCCTAGCACTCTTGGCAAAAGGCAGAGATAACAATTCCTAGTGGAAGTTAAATAATGCATTACTATATTTATTCATTTATCGACAGATATTGAATGCAACTATGTGCAAATTGTTCAAGGTGCTGAGCATGCAGCAGTAAATAGAATGGATAATCTTGCCTTCATGGAGCATGTAACTGTACATATTTTCTTCTCTGAAGTTAAAGGTCAAATATTTATATATTTTCATCATAACCCAGATAAGTATGTGGTAAATAAGATACCAGATATAAGGCACAAAATGAAAGAAGGAAACTGTCATTTTCCCCTTCTGATGTGCATCCTCAGGTTAGTGCCAATACATGAGGAGTCACTTTAAATACAGAACACAAATAAGATTTTAAAGTAGAAAACGAAAAGCTAGTTTCCCACCAATTCTGTATATTCATGATATCTCAGGGACAGTTTGGGGTAATTATAAAGAGGTAAACCAAGGTGCATATAACCTAACATGGTGATATTCATTAAACTGATGCATATGTAGATTTCCTTAGCCTTCCTCTGAGAAAGCTTTAAACTTTTCCCATATCCATTGTATATATTCTTTTTCTTTTTCTTTTTTTTGGTAATGCTGTATTTACATACTCCTGAAAGCATAAAGTACCTATATAATCCCACTATGTAAAAGAATTATAGAAAATATACAGTGTGAAATCCCCTCCTTTACCCCACTCCCAGTTTCATTCCACCCTTCCTCACCAAACAGAAAGCATTGTTGGTACTGTGGTTTATATCCTTCTCAATCCCCCCTGTCCCTGGGCCCTTGTAGGTATAATACCATATGTTAGTTGGTGCCACAACAAGGCACCACAAACTGAGTGGCTTAAAACAACAGAATTTAGTCTTTTACAGTTACGGAGGCTAGAAATCCAAAATCAAGGTGTCAGAAGGCCATGCTTCCTCTGAAGGCTCTAGGGAAGAACATTTCCTTGCCTTTCTCCTGGCCTCCGGTGGTTGTCAGCAGTCCTTGTGAGTTCCTTGGCTTGTAGATGAGTTACTCTAATTTCTGCCTCCATAATCACATGTTTTTCCCTGTGTGGTTTTGTCTCTGTCCTCTTCTTTTAAGAGGATTCCAGTCATAATAGATTTAAGGCCCACCCTAATCCAGTACGACCCCATTTTAATTAATTGCATCTGATAACAGAAACTCTCTCTTTGACCAAACTTTACAGGTTCCTCTGAGAATCTTTTCTGGGCTAGGCCTCCACCTTGGCCCCAAACCTGTCTTTGGCCTGCCCAGTCCAGGCTTAGCAAAGAATCTTGCTAAGTTATCCTTCCCACCCTTGGTATATGATCACCCTTGATATCTGATCACCCTGACCTGCCTTCAGCAAGAATCCTGTTAATCAGGTTTTTCAAGAATCCTATTACCTTTTATGTCTCCTCTTAGTAAATTTCCATCCACTGAACCCCTCTCCCTGCTCCTTGGCTATATATCCCCACTTATGCTCTTTGGCTATAATCAGAATTGAGTTCCGTTCTATACTGAAGTTTGTTTCCCCCTATTACAATAGTTACTAAATGAAATCTATTTTTTGCACTTTAACTAGTGTACAGCTCTGGTTCTCTTTGACACTGCAAAGCCCCCATTTCCACAAAAGGTCACATTCTGAGGTTCTGGATGGACATGGATTTTGAGGGAACACTGTTTAACACCATACACAGTAAATCTATTCATACACACATATTGTTGTTGCATAAATCAGTTTATTTCTATCTCCTTCCAAATAAACTGGTCCTTCAATATCATTTAAGATTTTGTGGGACTCCTAGATGAAGCAAATCACATATCAGACAAAACAATACACCCCCAAATTAAGGCTGAAAATAATTATGGAAAAGTTAGTGGTCAACTTCTATGCACCCTCATAGCACGTAGTATTTGTATTGTTGTGACTTTCATACTGTATTGAAATTACTTATGTGATTATATTTCCAGGTAGATTTTAAGCTACTTTAGGATAGGAGCTATGTCTCATATTTCTGAATTCTCAGGTCAGATGTGATGTCCAAGAAATAGTAGGCATTTAATGAAAGTCTCAGGTAGCCCAAACTAGAATTTAAACATGTTTGAGTATGTCTAGTGAACTGGTGGGTGACCTCACCAGAAGCTTATTTACCTTCAAGATCAAAGGGCCTCCTTGAAGGATTCTTCCTAAAGAAAGCGGAATCAGTGAGGTAAGCTGGACCCAGGAATAGAACACACCAGACAGTCAGGTGATTTTGAATATAAGACTGGGTCTTTCATACAGATGTGTCTTATGTAATGGTCCGTATTTGACACGTAATCTCTACAGAGTGTAGGGAGACTGTGAGTTAGATGTGAAAAAGCTGTTTCATTGAAAACACTATAAATTTATGAGGAAACAAACAGTGCAGTTTGGATAAGCTATAATGCACACCACAGAGAAGGGATGGTTCTCCTCACCCTGTCTGCTGCCTCAGATGTCTGTCACACTGGCAAATACTGATACTCAACAGTAATGAACTTATTCATGACTGCAAGAGAGATACCTTCAGCAAAGTACCAGATATTTGAAGAAGGCTGTTTTAAATGACACACAAAACTTCAGTCAAATATGGTTCCTTATAAACCAATTAGTGGTGATGGGCTGGTGAGCATTAGGGAAACATGGGCTACATAGATTAAAATGGAATGTGTTACACCTTAAATTTAAACAAAATAAACAGGACCACATTGTAAATTTTAGATAGGGTTCTAGGGCTTAAAAGGATGAGACAGTTAACCTTATGAGATCTTTCCAAATTTATATTTGTATTCGAAAAGAATGTACATACAAATTCATAAAAAGCTAAAAACATAATTTTGAACTTGTTAATGCAAAGCAATCATAGGGTGACTAAGATGCATAGGAAAGTGCAATCTTTTTTTTTAATGAAAAGATATAAGTACAGATTATTCCTAATGTTCTCCCAAATGGCAAGTCTAAATTCATGAGGATTATAAAGAAAATGGTATGCTTAGATGTTATTTGGTCTGATTATAAATCTGCATGATCTTTAGACCATATGAATCTAACATTTAGGGAGAAATATAAGTAGCTAGAGAATATAATAAAATTCATTTAAATTATCTTCTTAAATTTCTGGATTTGAAAATTTAATCAAAAGCCAGTTGAGAAAGTTGTAAGGCAAGATGTTTTCTCCTGAAGTTTCACTTTATTATAATCTTATGTCGGAGAAAATTGCTTTCATTTATTCTTTACAAAGATTGAGCCTTTATAGTGTAGTATAGTGTAGTGTTCTCTATTCCTACCTCTCTAGGAGTTCAGAGGCACAAAGTGAAACTAAAGCTTCTGAGGAAAGCATTTCAAAGTTTAATATTATTACCTGTGGATTTAAATTGCAGTCGTTTCCTAAGAGCTTCACAAGTTTGTTTTCCATATTCTTTTGAGTGAATCATCTATCCAAATGCTTGAATGAGGGAAAATAAGATACCAAAAAGACAAGGAGGGACAAATTTAGGGAAGATCTTAACTTACATAATAGAACAATCCCCCTTTTTCATGGATGGCCATCCCTAAAATGGTGATTTTTCCAGGAAGTAGTAAAATGGAGTCACCAAAATGTAGACACATGTGATCTGCTATTTGGTTAACTGCTATTTTCCTTCAGCTCAAATGTTACTTTTCCTAGGAAATCCTTTCCTACTCTCTTTGACTAAATAAACCCTCAATATTACTCTCCTAGAATCCTGTGTTCTTCTTTTTAGAAGCACTTATCATGGTAGTAAAATGGCACTGAGTGTGTGATCCTTTGGTGTCCATCTCCCCCATAAACTTTAGCTTTAGAAAGATAGACCTGCTTATACATCTGCTCCCCTTGTATTTGCATCTCTTAGTATAAGACTGGGCCCTATTAGTTGAATAAATGAAAGAATAAATGATTCAATGTTTCTCAAATTCTCCACGCAGTACACATATTACTCGCTTGATACAGACAAAATAGGCATCAGGCCATGCATAATTACTGGATGAAAACAGCTAGTGCGCGCGTGCACACACACACACACACCCTGCACATTTATCAATTCACCTGCAGAAACTCCCTGACCATGCTTATATTTATTGTGTGTTTGGCACATAGATTCTTTGCAATCAAAGGGGAATATAATGAGGACTTATGCTTGTGGAAGATATTCTTCACATAGCATTTAATCATGGACCTGATCAATGCTTTTTCTTTGAAGAAAAAAAAAGAATAGCACATTTTTGCTTTTAACATTATGCCTTTGGCACACAGTTCATTGAAACCCCATTAAAGTGATGTGGTTTTAGAATAAATTAGAGAATGGATCAAATTCTATTCCTGATATAATTAAACCACAAACTTCATGATCCCATATCCTTGTGGACATGCCAGCTGCATTTACACTCATACTGCTTGAGCAAGAATCCCCAATGTGAGCATTCACTGAAGAGAGCTCTCAAACCTGAAAGCACTGTAGATTGGTCTGTGATTCCATTGCTACATTGCAGGACCAAATAGAAGCCTGATATGGAGGAAAAATGCTAAGCAGAAGTGGGCCCTTTGAAGAGTTTTTGAATTGCTCAAACATAATTAAATATAGTTATTTACTTCAGCCTTGAAGGAAGATATTTTAACAGTATTTTAAAGTATAGATTGCTAAGAATCATTAAGACATATTCTACAACTCTTATGAACTGTGAGGTGAAGAGAAAGTCTTAACAATTTTTTTCTGTTGTAACTTTACATTTATTCCACTGTCATCAGAGTGTGAAGAAAACAATATCAGTGAATAATTATGATAGGATTCATTCACTAAATGTTCACTATATGCCAGGACTTCCATATTTCTCAATATACTCATTCTAATTTTGAAAAGATTTAAATTTAGGGACATTCATTTATGTGCACAATGTTACACAGTGGACCCTTGATTCAAATGCAAACCTGACTTTTTCAAAGTCTCTGCTCTTTTCGTTTTTACATTGGAAAGGAAAAAAATATTTCACCTCTACTACTCACGCAGAACACTTCTTTAACCAGATGTGTGGGAGGTTTTCTGACAACCATCAATTCTCTGCCATCTGCTAGGTGTCCTACAATTCAATTCTGACGTTAGCCAAAGTTAGCATAAAACCCACAGGTTAAGGTCTTAGTCCCACAAGATGGGCCTCTCCTTCAGATGCCAATAGCAAGGAATATGTCCCCAGGTTACCCACAACTTCAGCTCAAATTAGCTACAAATCAGAGGGTCCCAAGGTTCTCTCTTTGAGTTGAATAATTTACTAGAGTGGCTTACAAAACAGTTTACTTATTAATGCCAATTTATTACAAAGGATATGTTAAAGGATACAGATAAACAGCCAGATAAAGAGATACATAGTATCAGTACAAGGTCTGGAAGAGTCCTGAGCACAGGAGCTTTTGTCTTAGTGGAGTTGGAGTGTGCCCCTTCCTGCCATGTGGATATGGTCACCAGCCCAGAAGATCTCTAAACCCTGTACTTTTATGGAGGCTTCGTCACATAGGTATGACTGACTATTAACTTTCAGCCCCTCTTCAGAAAATGGGAGGTAGGGCTGAAATTTCCAAGCTTCTAATCATGGCTTGCTTTTTCTGGTGACCAGCCCCAACCCAGGAGCCCACAGAGTCACCTCACTATTATAAAAGAAATTCCTATTACCCAGGAAATTCCAAGGGGTTTAGGAGCTTTGTGTCAGACTCTCCTATCTCTCTACATTTTATTATGTAATTCCTTTCTTTTCTTCATTTAATTTTTATTTTATATTATAGTTAATTTACAATGTTGTGTTAGTTTCAGGTGTAGAGCAAAGTGGTTCAGTTATACATATATCCATTCTTTTTCAGATTATTTTCTGATACAGGTTATTACAGATTACTGAGTAGAATTCCCTGTGCTATGCAGTAGGTCCTTGTTGATTATCTATTTTATATATAGTAGTATGTATATGTTAATCCCACACTCCTAATTTATCCCTCACCCCCACCTTTCCCCTTTGGTAACCATATGTTTGTTTTCAAAGTCTGTTTTGTAAATAAGTTCACTTGTATCATTTTTTTTTAGATTCCACATATAAGTGATATCATACAATATTTGTCTTTCTCTGACTGACTTCACTTAGTATGATAGTCTCTAGGTCCATCCGTGTTGCTGCAAATGGCATTATTGCATCCTTTTTTATGGCTGAGTAATATTCCATCGTATATATGTACTACATCTTTATTCATTTCTGTCAATGGACATTTAGATTTCTTCCATGTCTTGACTATTGTAAATAGTTCTACAGTGAACATTGGGATCCATGTATCTTTTTGAATTATGGTTTTCTCTGGATATGTGCCCAGGAGTAGGATTGCTAGATTATATGGTAGCTCCATTTTTAGTTTCTCAAGGAGCCTCCATACTGTTCTCCATAGTGGCTGCACCAATTTACATTCCCACAAACAGTGTAGGAGTGTTCCCTTTTCTCTATACCCTCTACAGCATTTATTGTTTGTAGATTTTTGATGATGGCCATTCTGACCAGTGTGAGGTGGTACCTCATTGTAGTTTTGATTTGCATTTCTCTAATAATAAGTGATGTTGAGTGTGTTTTCATGTGCTTTTTGGCCATCTGTATGTTATCTTTGGAGAAATGTCTATTTAGATCTTGTGCCCTATTGAGGTGATCATATGGTTTTTGTTGTTCAGTTTGTTAAGTGGTGTATCACACTGATTTGCAGATATTGAAAAATCCTTACATCCCTGGGATAAATCCCACTTGATCACGATGTATGATCTTTTTAAGGTATTGTTGGATTTGGTTTGCTAGTATTTAGTTGAGTACATATGAATCTACATTCATCAGTGATATTGGCCTGTAATTTTCTTTTTTGTGTGGTATCTTTGTCTGGTTTTGGTATTAGGGTGATGGTGACCTCACAGAATGAGTTTGGGAGTGTTCCTTCCTCTGCAATTTTTTGGAAGACTTTCAGAAGGATAGGTGTTAACTCTTCTCTAAATGTTTGATAGAATTCACCTGTGAAGTGATCTAGTCCTGGACTTTTGTTGGAAGTTTTCCAATCACAGTTTCAATTTCAGTACTTGTGATTGGTCTGTTCATATTTTATATTCCTGGTTCAGTCTTAGAAGATTGTACCTTTCTAAGGATTTGTCCATTTCTTGCAGGTTGTCCATTTTATTGGCATATAGTTGCTTTTAGTAATCTCTCATGATCCTTTGTATTTCTGTGGTGTCCATTGTAACTTCTCTTTTTTCATTTCTAATTATATTGATTTGAGCCTTCTCCCTGCCCCCCTTTTTTTATTTTTGATGACTCTGGCTAAAGGTTTATCAATTTTGTTTATCTTTTCAAAGAACCAGCTTTTTGTTTCATCAAACTTTTCTATTGTTTTCTTCATCTCTAGTTCATTGATTTCTGCTCTGATCTTTATGATTTCTTTCCTTCTGCTAACTTTGGGTTTTATTTGTTCTTCTTTCTCTAGCTTCTTTAGGTTGTTTATTTGAGATTTTTCTTGTTTCCTGAGGTAAGATTGTATTGCTATAAACTTCCTTCTCATAACTGCTTTTGCTGTGTCCCATAGGTCTTAGATTGTGCTTTCATTTTCATTTGACTCTAGGTATTTTTTGATTTTCTCTTTAATTTCTTCAGTGATCCATTCCATTAGTAACATATTGTTTAGTCTCCACATGTTTGTGTTTTTTACAGTTTTTTCTTGTAGTTGATTTCTAATGTCATAGCATTGTGGTCAGAGAAGATGTTTGATATGATTTCAATTTTGCTAAATTTACTGAGGCTTGCTTTGTGGCACAGTATGTGATCTATCCTGGAGAATGTTCCATGGGTGCTTGAGAAGAATGTCTATTCTGCTGCTTTTGGATGGAATGCTCTATAAATATCAATTATGTCCACCTGCTCTAACATGTTAAGGCTTATGTTTCCTTATTGATTTTCTGTATGGATGTTCTGTCCTTTGATGAAACTAGGGTGTTAAATCCCCCCACTATTATTGTGTTACTGTCAATTTCTCCTCTTATGGCTGTTCATATTTGCCTTATATATTGAGGTGCTCCTATGTTGGGTACATATGTATTTACAATTGTTATATCTTCTTCTTGGATTGATCCCTTGATGATTATGTAGTGGCCTTCTTTGTCTCTTGTAACAGTCTTTAAGTCTGTTTTGTCTGATATGAGTATTGTTACTCCAGCTTTGTTTTGATTTCCATTTGCATGGAATGCCTTTTTCATCCTCTCACTTTCAGTCTGCATGTGTCCCTGATCTGAAGCGGGTCTCTTGTAGACAGAATATATACAGGTCTTGTTTTTATATCCATTCAGCATGTCTTTTGGTTGGAGAATTTAATCTATTTACATTTAAAGTAATTATCAGTATGTATGTTCTCATTGCCATTTTGTTAATTGTCTTGGATTTGTTTTTGTAGGTCATTTTTCTTCCCTTCCTCTCTGGTTCTCTTCTCTTGTGATTTGATGACTAACTTTAGTGTTGTGTTTGGATTCCCTTTTCTTTTTTTTGTGCATATCCTATTGTAGAATTTTGTTTTTCAGTTACAATGAGGTTTTGATATAGCAGTTTATATGTAAACAAGATTGTTTTAAGTTGCTGGTCTTTTAATTTCAAACGCATTTCCAGTGTCCTGTATCTGGACTCTCCTCATGATTGCTTGTTTTGATATCATATTTTTGTATAGATGATGTCCTACCTTCTCTGTATGTTTGCCTTTACTGGTGAGCTTTTCCATTCATAATTTTCTTGTTTCTAATTGTGGCCTTTTCTTTCCTGCCTAGAGACATTCCTTTAGCATTTGTTGCAAAGCCTGTCTGGTGGGACTGAATTCTCTTAGCTTTTGCTTATCTGTAAAGCTTTTGAATTCTCTGTCCCTTAACTCTTCTTTTTTTTTCAGTTGAACACTATCTTTTTTGAACATTTTGATATAAGCTTATGAAACATTTTTAATGTGGCCTTTATGCTAGTACATTGGTATAAGATTTAATTTTAAAAATTCCTAATTATTAAATATTTACTTTTGAATTACTATAAAAATAAAAGGACCATTTTTATAAATAAATTTTTACCTCCATTTCTGATCATTTCTTAGAACAAATTTCTAAAAATTATGAAGTTGCAGTAATGCATATGATATTTTTAAAAATTCTTGGAACATATTACTAAACTACAGCCCTCAAAAATTAGATCATATGACAGTGTAAACTTAACATATAATATATAGCAACTGAGTAATATTTTAAATATTGATAGGCAAGAAATTTCACTTATGAGATTTTTTTAATAAGAATTCTGCTTATTTTCATTTCTACATTTCTGAATCCTTCCTTTTCCTCATTTTGGAGTAAGACTTTAAAAAGATAACTTTATATGTAGCATATTGAATGTTTTGTGTCATTGTTTTAAAATGTTATCTGTTCATCATTAATTTTTACTTTTGTTTATAATATACAAGTTTAATTTTTACTTATTATTCTGTTTTCTTATAAAACCTAACAATATCCTGAAATAGTTACACATTCTTGTTTGCCTTATGTAGGTTGAAAAATCTTATACGAGTTGGAACGTGACTGGATTGTCTATAAGAAATCTTATCTTTTTAGTTTCATAGGTCTATAGTCGGAAAGGAATTGTGCTCCAAATTGCTGCACTTAGTGGATTATACCCAAGGGGTTCATCCATACCTCATCTAGAGGACAAAACTTTGAAATTTGGGGTTTTGTGTTAATGAGATTTAGATTTAAATGAAAAGACTTTGGACTTGGAGTTGATGTCATAAGGGGATGAGACTCTTGGGAGCCTTGCAAGAGTGAATGGATTTTGCATTTGTAAAGGATGTGAATACTTGAGTGCAAGAGGGTGGACTCTGGTTGGCAGAATTCTAAGATGGCCCCTGGATTGCCATCCTCTGTGTATATGCCCTGTATAATCCCACCCCTTAATATGGTGTATCAATCCTGTGATTATGTTATATTAAAAGGTGTAGGAATTTTGCAGACATAATTGAGGTCCCTAATTAGGTAGTGTTAAGTTAATTATAAGTGGTATTATCATGATCAGTCTGACCTGGGAAATTTTATTTTTTAAAGACAAGCAACAGAGAGATTTTTCTGCTGGCATTGAGTTTGGAGTTAGTTAAAATGAAAATGTTCTATTCTGCAAAATACATTCTTGAGAGAATGAAAGACAAGTCACAGATTGAGAGAAAATATTTGCAAAATGCATATCAGTTGAATGACTTTTACCCTACATAAAATAAAAAAACAGTTAAGCAATGGGCAAAAGACTTCAACAGATGCTACACCAAAGAAGATTTGTAGATGTAAAATAAGCATATTATAAGCCCTCAACACCATTTGTCAATGTGAAATGCAAATTAAAACAAAAATGAGATATAACTACACACTATTCAAATGTCCAAATCCAAAAAAAATGACAATACCAGTTTTGGAGAGAATGCAAAACAATAGTGACTCATTCATTTTTGGTGGGAATGCAAAATGTTACAGCCACTTTGCAAGACAGTTTTGCAGTTTCCTACAAAGCTAAGCATATTTGTACTATACAATCTAGCATTCATGTTCCTAGATATTACCCAACTGATTTGAAAATTTATCTCCCATATGAACTGTGAACAAATGTTTACGGCAGTATTATTCATAACCAGTATAAACTGGAAACAAATAGGAAGGCTTTAATAGGTCAATGGATGAATAAGCTGTGGTAGACTAATACAATGGAAAACTAATAAGTAATGTAAAGGAATGAGCTATCAAACCACACCAAGATATGGGTGAATTTTAAACGTATATTGCTAAATAAAAGAAGGCAATCTGAGGGCTTCCCTGGTGGTGCAGTGGTTGAGAGTCCGCCTGCCGATGCAGGGGACACGGGTTTGTGCCCTGGTCTGGGAAGATCCCACATGCCACGAAGCAGCTGGGCCCGTGAACCATGGCCGCTGAGCCTGTGCGTCCGGAGCTGTGCTCCGCAACGGGAGAGGCCACAACAGTGAGAGGCCCGTGTACCGCAAAAAAAAAAAAAAAAAAAAAAAAAAAAGGCAATCTGAATAGGCTACATTTCAACTGCACAACATTTTGCAAAAGGGCAAAACTATGGAGACAAAAAGAACTGGTTTCTAGCAGTTTGGGGAAGGGAGGGGAGGATGAACAGGTGGAACATCACAGGTGTTAAGATACTTGTCTTAGTCTACTCAGGCTGCTAAAACAAATTACCATGACTGGATGATTTAAACAACAAACATTTATTGCTCAGAGTTCTGGATAGTGGAAGTCTGAGATAAGGATACTATCATGGCTGGGTTTTGGTGAGGACCCTCTCACATTCTCACATGGCGATCCTTAGTGTGTGAAAGGAGAGAGAGAGATTGTGGGGGTGGAGAGAAACTTTCTTCCTCTTTTTATAAGGGCATTAATCCTATCATGAGGTCCCCACCCCTCATGACCTTATTTAACACTTCCAAAGGCCCCATTTTCAAATACCATCACATTGGGGGTTAGAATTTCAAACTATGAATTTTGAGGAGATATAGTCCATACCGATACTCTAATAGTGAATACATGGCATTATAAATCAAAACCATAAACTGTAAAATGAACTGTAATATAAACTATGGTCTTTAATAATAATGTGTCTATTATCAGTTTGTTAATTATAACAAATACACCACTCCAATGCAAGACAATAATAGGGGAAACTACGTATGTTGGGAGATTTGGTAGGGGACAGAGGGAGTATGGAAACTCTCTATACTGTCCACTCAATTTTTCTGTAAGCCTAAAACTAATTTTTAAAAATGGACTTTTGCCCTTATTTGGTGAATTATGAGAAACAATTTCAAATAAGTCTGTTGATTTTTGTAGGCTTTTTATATAAGAAAAACACAAGCATAGACTCTAAAAACAAACTGAAATATTGATTAAAGAATTCAGGAATTATGTTATTATTAAAATATTCAAAAGTTGTCTTTGGAGGAATTTCATTGACTGGCAGTTCTTGGGTAGGAAAAAAGCAATGTACATCTGTCAGTTGTGAAATACAGGTGGGAATGATAATTAGTACCTGAAAATTGTATATAATTTGAAGACCACCTTAAATCATCTACCTTATATATATATATATATATATATATATATAATTATTTTTTTTTTCCAGTACATGGGCCTCTCACTGTTGTGGTCTCTCCCGTTGCAGAGCACAGGCTCTGGACGCACAGGCTCAGCGACCATGGCTCAGGGGCCCAGCCGCTCCATGGCATGTGGGATCTTCCCGGACCGGGGCACGAACCCGTGTCCCCTGCATCGGAAGGCAGACTCTCAACCACTGCGCCACCAGGGAAACTGCATGTACCTTTTTACAATGACAATCTGCATATATGTGAAGGAGTGTGCTCCTGAGGTGGGTGTTAGAAAAGAATTTGTACTAAAGTGAAAAATGACAGATGGTTATTTTGATAATTGTGTGAAACTGAAATATATTTTTATTATAAAAGTTCATTTCTTAGAAACTAACATCCAAATTCCTCTAAAAATTATAAAATGCAGATATAGTGGCATTCTAGATGCCTTGGCTAAGCAAACTTCTTTCCTCAGTTGACCTTCATAAACTTCTTTTACTTGATTTCTTTGTTCCCTCGTGCTCTTTGGAAATGGCACCATGAGGTATTTATTTGTGCTGTTCCCCAAATATTCCCAGTTTTCTGTCTTCTAAGTGTATGGTAGGATTTCCCTTATCTATGATTTTTGAAGTTTGCAACAGCAATAGTTCTTCCTTTGGCAAATAGAACATGATTGGAAATGATACATGGTCCTTCCCAGAAGACACTTTAAAAGCCAGATTGTGGCTTGTTTATCCTGTCTCCTGCCTCAGCAGTCATGTAAACACTGAGATAGAGCCTCCCTTAGCCTCCATCCTTGATTCAGAATAAGGTAGAGCAGAGTAAGCCAGAGATAAATCTGTATAATTAGTAGTATTGCTGTCAATATAAACTATAATATCTGACAAATTTTTAACAATGTAACATAAATTACCTATTATGACTGATGCACACAATTATAGGACTGGAGCAGTCATTTGGACTGTTTTAACTCCATCTTTGTATTAATCAACTGAAAGAAAAACAGTTTCTCTTTTTGTCTTATCTAATCTAAATTTAGAGAGACCTTCAGTATAAAATATTGCTAAGAAATGAAAACATTCTATTTCATTCCCCCAAAGCTCTTTGGTTAATTTGATCTTTTGTAAAGCCTCAATTCTTCACTCAACTTTAACCCAGTAAATTATTAAATCCTTCTTTTCCAATCTTGAAAAAAATTCCCTCTAATTGATTACAGTCTTCTTTCTAAAGGGTAAAGTTTAAAAAGGTTAGCTAACAGAAGAGCTCTGGTCTATTAACCACCCAGGTTGAAGTATCTTCTATATTATCTGAAAATTTATTAGCAGCTGGAGAGAGTGATTATGATATAGATACAAATATAGATACAGATATAAATAAATATTAACAAAATCTCTAGGAATGCAAGTACTCTCCCAACTATAAATTTTAAGATCTTAGAATCTATATTTAACCTACCTATTTACCAATTCTAACATGATCACACATTGTATGAACTTAGTTCATTGCTTAACTCATTTTGTTCTCAATTTCTTCATCTGTAAATATTTCATAAAGGCATCTTGTGCAGAAATATTATCAATATATTTAAGTTATTCACCATGGGGTTTTGTATATAATGATCAACCCATATATTATTATTTTACTATTATTTTGTTTTATTTTGGAAATCATGAAGTCTCTCTGTGTGATATTTGTCAACAGTATTCAGTATCAGCTAAAAAATAATTATTGATTTTAGGAGGCAGAAGGATCAAGTTGATGGAGCAGGAAGACTTTGAGCTCACTTCCCACCATAAACACATGAAAACTACAACTACATACAGAGCATCTCTGAAAGCAACCTGAAGACTAGAACAATGGCTCTTCTACAACCAAGGCCATAAAGAATAACAAAGAGCCTGGTAGGAGTGGAGGAGAAACGATCTAGTCAAGACCTACACCCCTAGCAGATGACCCATAAGAGGAGGGGAATATCAGAGACTTGAGGATCCTCCCTAAGGAGTGAAGGGTTTGAGACCCATCTTAGGAACCTCAACTCTGGGGTCCAAAACTGAGGAAGATGAGCCCCCTTAGCTTGTTTGAAAACCAGTGGGGCATACCAGAAAGGGATGAAAGAAAGCAAGACTCAGCTCTTGAGCATGAGCAGATTTGCTTGCTCCAACCCCAGTACAGAAGCAGCCGACTGAAAACCTGGTGCTCAGGCCAGCCTGCCAGCACTACTCTTGTGTGCACCCTGGCCCACACTGAGCTCCTGCTCCAGCACTGCTTCTTGCTAAGGCAGAGGCCACCATTGCCAACTCATTCACACACTGGGGAAGGAGCAGCACCAGCTCGAGCTCCAGCCCTGCCTCTGGCCAGGTCAGAGACCCAGAGCCAACTCACTGGGAAGTGCATCTCCAACCTCTTGGGCCCCAACCCCACCTCTGACCAAGGTGCACACATCCAGGAAAAAGAACAAGTGCAAAGGAGCAGCCCCAAGACCCCAGGCCCTGGCCATGCTCCCAACCAAGGCAGAGACTGCCATCACACTGGGGAGGAGCCCAAATTAGAGCTCCTGCTCCAGCCCCTCAGGCCTCCAGTCCCATTCTCTGATACTACTGTGACCACCACTAGGTCTAGGAGAAATCCCACCTCACATCTGACTTCAGCTCTAGCCCCTCCAACTCCCAGTCTTAACTTCTACCAAGGCAGCAGCTGCCAGTGTACCCTGGGAGAAGATGCAGCCTGTGTACACTTCAGATACAACTCTCCCAACAAAGCCACTGGGTACACACAGACTGAATAGGGACATTCTCTCACAAAACCTTCAAAACCAGGACAGGTAATTGTATTACCTAAGTTCATAGAGATAAAGTAAAAGAAAAAAAAGAGGGATATGTTTCATATACTAGAGCAACATAAAAACCCAGAGAGAGAGGGCAGAGTCAAGATGGCAGAGTAGGAGGACATGGAGTTCGTGTCTCCTTACAACCAGGGCACCTACTAGGCCTGGTGGGGGACCTCAGACACCTAAGGGGATGGGAAGAATACTTGCATGACCAGGTCACAGGGAATATTAATCAGTGTGAGATCTCCCGGAGGTCCTCATCTCAGTACCAAGACCTAGCTCCACCCAAATGCCTGCAAAATCCACTGCTGGACACCTCAGGCCAAACAACCAGCAAGACAGGAACACAGCCCCACCCATCAACAAAAAAAAAAGTGACAAAAAAATATATTACAGACAAAAGAGCAAGGTAAAAACCTATAAGACAAAATAAACGAAGAGGAAATAGGCAACGTACCTGAAAAAGAATTCAGAGTAATGATAGGAAAGATGATCCAAAATCTCAGAATGGAGGCATGGATTGAGAAAATACAAGAAATGTTTAAAAAGGACCTAGAAGCACTACATAACAAAAAACAATGATGAACAACAGAATAACAAATGAAAAATACACTAAAAGGAATCAATAGCAGAATAACTGAGGCAGAAGGACGAATAGTGAGCTAGAATATAGAATGGTGAAAATAACTGCTGAGGAGCAGAATAAAGAAAAAACGTAAGGACATATGAATAAAGAAAATAAATAAGGACAGTCTCAGAGACCTCTGGGACAACATTAAACACACCAACATTTGAATTATAGGGGTCCAAGAAGAAGAAGTGAAAGAGAAAGGGTTTGAGAAAATATTTGAAGAGATTATAGTCAAAAACCCCCCTAACATGGGAAAGGAAAGAGCCACCCAAGTCCAGGAAGCACAGAGAGTCCCATACAGGATTAAACACACTAAGACACATATTAAACAATCAAAACATTAAATTCAAAGCAAAAAATATTAAAAGCAGCAAGGGTAAAAAAAAAAAATGACATACAAGGGAATCCCCATAAGATTATCAGCTCATTTTTCAGCAAAAACTGTGCAGTCCAGAAGAGAGTGGCAGGATATATTTAAAGTAATGAAAGGGAAAAAAACTACAAGATTACTCAGCAAGGATCTCATTCAGATTCAATAGAGAACGCAAAAGCTTTAAGATAGGCAAAAGCTAAGAGAATTCAGTACCACCAAACCAGCTTTACAACAAATGCTAAAGGAACTTCTCTAGGTGGGAAACACAAGAAAAGGACCAACAAAAACAAAACAATTAAGAAAATGGTAATAGGAACATACATATTGATAATTACCTTGAATGTAAATGGATTAAATGCTCCAACCAAAAGACACAGACTGACTGAATGAATGTAAAAACAAGACCCATTTATATGCTATCTACAAGAGACCTACTTCAGACCTAGAGACACATATGCTGAAAGTGAGGGGATGGAAAAAGATATTCCATGCAAAGGGAAATCCAAAGAAAGCTGGAGTAGCAATACTCATATCAGATAAACTAAACTTTAAAATACAGACTGTTACAAGAGACAAGGAAGAACACTACATAATGATAAAGGAATCAATCCAAGAAGACATAACAATTGTAAATATTTATGCACCCAAAATAGGAGCACCTCAATATATAAGGCAAGTGCTAATAACCATAAAAGGGGAAATTGACAGTAGCACAATAATACTGGGAAACCTTAATACCCCAGTTATACCAATGGACAGATCACCCAGAGAGAAAATAAGGAAACACAAGCTTTAAATGACACAATAGACAAGATAGATAGACTTAATTGATATTTATAGGACATCCATCTGAAAGCAGCAGAATATACTTTCTTCTCAAGTGCACATGGGACATTCTCTAGGCTAGATCACATCTTGGATCACAAATCAAGCCTTGGTAAATTTAAGAGAATTGAAATCATATCAAGCATCTTTTCCGAGAACAACACTATGAAATTAGAAATCAATTACAGGGAAAAAAACTGTAAAAAACGCAAACACATGGAGGTTAAACAATATGCTACTAAATAACCAAGAGATCACTGAAGAAAACAAAGAGGAAATCAAAAAATACCTAGAACCAAATGAAAACATAATGGCCCAAAACCTATAGGATGCAGCAAAAGCAATCCTAAGAGGGAAGTTTATAGCAATTCAATCCTACCTCAAGAAACAAGAAAAATCCCAAATAAACAACCTAACCTTACACCTAAAGTGACTAGAGAAAGAACAAACAAAACCCACAGTTAGTAGAAGGACAGAAATCATAAAAAATCAGAGCAGAAATAAATAGAAATGAAGAAAACAATAATACAAATCAATAAAACTAAAAGCTGGTTCTTTGAGAAGATAAACAAAATGGATAAACCTTTCACCAGACTCGTCAAGAAAAAAAAGGGAGAGGATTCAAATCAGTAAAATTAGAAATGAAAAAGGAGAAATTACAACTGACACCACAGCAAAAGAAAGGCTCATGGAGACTACTACAAGCAACGCTATGCCAATAAAATGGACAACCTAGAAGAAATGGACACTTAGAAAGGTACAACCTTCCAAGACTGAACCAGGAAGAAATAGAAAATATAAACAGACAAATCACAAGTAATGAAATTGAAACTGCAATTCAGAAACTTCCAACAAAGTCCAGAACCAGATGGCTTCACAGAAGAATTCTATCAAATATTTAGAGAAGAGCTAATACCCATCCTTCTCAAACTCTTCCAAAAAATTGCAGAGGAAGGAATACTCCCAAACTCGCTCTAAGAGGCCACCATCACTCTGATACCAAAACCAGATAAAGATATCTCAAAAAAATGAAACTACTGACCAATCACTGTTGAACATATATGCAAAAATTCTCAACAAAATACTAGCAAACAGAATCCAGCAACACATTAAAAGGGTCATATACCATTATCAAGTGGGATTTATCCCAGGAATTCAGAGATTATTTAATATATGCAAATCAATTGATGTGAGACACCATATTAAAAATTAAAGAATAAAAACCATATGATCATTTCAGTAGATGCAGAAAAAGCACACTTATTCAGTAGATGCAGAAAAATTGCACACTTATTTATGATAAAAACTCTCCAGAAAGTGGGCATAGCGGGAATCTACCTCAACATAATAAAGGACATATACGACAAACCCACAGCAAACATCATTCTCAATGGTGAAAATCTGAAAGCATTTCCTCTAAGATCAGGAGCAAGACAATGATGATCACTCACACTACTATTATTCAACATAGTTTTGGAAATCCTAGCCATGGCAATCAGAGAAGAAAAAGAAATAAAAGGAGTACAAAATTGGAAAAGAAGCAGCAAAACTGTCACTGTTTGCAGATGACATGATACATTACATAGAGAATCCTAAAGATGCCACCAGAAAACTACTAGAGCTAATCAATGAATTTTGTAAAGGCACAGGATACAAAATTAATGCACAGAAATCTCTTGCATTCCTATTAACAAAACACTCCCATTTACCACTGCAACAAAAAGAATAAAATACCCTGGAATAAACCTACCTAAGGAGACAAAAGACCTGTATGCAGAAAACTATAAGACACTGATGAAAGAAATTAAAGATGATACAAACAGATGAAGAGATATACCATGTTCTTGGATTGGAAGAATCCAATATTGTGAAAATGACTCTACTACCCAAAGCAGTCTACAGATTCAGTGCAATCCCTACCAAATTTCCAGTGGCATTTTGCACAGAACTAGAACCAAAAATTTTACAATTTATATGGAAACACAAAAGACTCCGAATAGCCAAAGCAATCTTGAGAAAGAAAAACAGAACTGGAAGAATCAGGCTCCTGGACTTCAGACTATAATACAAAGCGACAGTAATCAAGACAGTATGGTACTGGCACAAAAACAGAAATATCAATCAATGGAACAGGATAGAAAGCCCAGAGATTAACCTATGCACATATGTTCACTTTATCTTTGATAAAGGAGGCAAGAATATACAATGGAGAAAAGACAGCCTCTTCAGTAAGTGTTGCTGGGAAAACTGGACAGCTACATGTAAAAGAATGAAATTAGAACAACACTTCCTAACACCATACACAAACATAAACTCAAAATGGATTAAAGACCTAAATGTAAGGCCAGACACTATAAAACTCTTAGAGGAAAACATAGGAAGAACACTCTTTGACATAAAACACAGCAAGATCCTTTTTGACCCATCTCCTAGAGAAATGGAAATAAAAACAAAAATAAACTAATGGGACCTAATGAACCTTAAAACCTTTTGCACAGCAAAGAAAACCATAAACGGGATGAAAAGACCACTCTCAGAATGGGAGAAAATATTTGCAAATGAAGCAATTGACAGGGGATTAATCTCCAATATGTACAGTCAGCTCATGCAGCTCAATATCAAATATACAGGGCTTCCCTGGTGACACAGTGGTTGAGACTCCGCCTGTTGATGTAGGGGACACGGGTTTGTGTCCCGGTCCAGGAAGATCCCACATGCCACTGAGCCTGCGCGTCCGGAGCCTGTGCTCCACAACCGGAGAGGCCACAACAGTGAGAGGCCCATGTACCCACCCCCCCCAAAAAAAAACACAACCCAGTCAAAAAATGGCAGAAGACCTAAATAGACATTTCTCCAAAGAAAATATACAGATTGCCAACAAACACATGAATGGATGCTCAACATTGCTAATTATTAGAGAAATGCATATCAAAACTGCAATGAGATATCACCTGACACTGGTCAGAATGGCCATCATCGAAAAATCTACAAACAATAAATGCTGGAGAGGGTGTGGAGAAAAGGGAACCCTCTTGCACTGTTGGTGGGAATGTAAATTGATACAGCCACTATTGTGAACAGTATGAAGTTTCCTTAAAAAACTAAAAATAGAACTACTATATGACCCAGCAATCCCACTACTGGACATACACCCTGAGAAAACCATAATTCAAAAAGACAAATGCACCCCAATGTTCACTGCAGAATTATGGACAATAGCCAGGACATAGAAGCAATCTAAAATATCCACTGACAGAGAAATGGCTAAAGAAGTTTTGGTACATATACACAATGGAATGGCTTTTACTGAGCCATAAAAAGGAATGCAATTGGATCATTTGTAGTGACGTCGATGGACCTAGAGTCTGTCATACAGAGTGAAGTCAGAAAGAGAAAAACAAATATATCAATGCATATATGTGGAATCTAGGAAAATGGTACAGATGAACCTATTTGTAGGGCAGAAATAGAGACTCAGACATAGAGAAAAGACATGTGGACACGACGGGGGGAAAGGGGGCTGGAATGAATTGGGAGATCGGGATTTACATACATACACTACCATTTGTAAAACAGTGGGAACCTGCTATTTAGTGCAGGGAACTCAGCTTGGTGCTCTGTGGTGACCTACATGGCTGGGATGGTGGGGAGGGTGGTCCAAGAGGGAGGGGATATAGGTATACATATATCTGAATTGCTTTGTTGTACAGCCAAAACTAACAACATTTTAAAGCAACTATACCACAATTAAAAAAAAAAAACAAAACACTAATGAAATGGAGATAAATAACTTACCTGATAAAGAGTTCAAGGCAACGGTAATAAAAATGCTAACTGAACTCTGGTAAAGAATAAAGGAACACAGTGAGAACTTCAACAAAGAAGTACAAAGAAGTAGAAAATATAAAAAGAACCAATGAAAGGTGAAGAATACTATAACTGAAATGAAGAATACGCTAGAAGAATTAACAGCAGATTAGGTCATAGAAAAGAATGCATATGCAACCTGGAAGACAAAACAGTGAAAGTCACCCAATCAGAACAGCAAAAAGAAGAAAGAATTTTTTTAATAAATGAGAGTTTAAGGGACCTGTGGGACAACATCAAGCATACTAACATTTACATTGTAGGGGTCTCAGAGAAAGAAGAGGAAAGGGACAGAAAACTTATTTTGAAGAAATAATGGCTGAAAACTTCCCTAACATGGGGAAGGAAACAACTATCCAGGTACAGAAAGCACAGAGGGTCCTAAACAAAATGAACCCAAAGAGATCCAAAACAAGACTTACTATAATAAAAATGTCAGAATCTAAAGAGAAAGGGGAAATCTTAAAGGCAGCGAGAGAAAAACAAGAAAAACGAGTCATATACCATGGGAACCTCATAATGTTATGAACTGATTTTTCAGCAGAAACTTTGCATGGCATGATGTATTTAAAGTGCTGAAAGGAAACAACCCAGCAAGGTTTAATTTAGAATTGAAGGTGAGATAAAGTTTCCCAGAGAAGCAAAATCTACAATTTATCACCATATTTTTATCAGAAATATTAAAGTATCTTCTTTAATTGAAAAAGAAAAGACTATAACAAATAAGAAAATACTGACAGGGAAACAATCTCACTGGTAGAGGCAAATATATAGTAAAGACAGTGAATCAAAAAAAAGAAAAAAGTGAATCAACCACTTACAAAAGCTAGGATGAAGGCTAAAAGAAAAACATTATAAAATCAACTATAAGTACTTTAAACAGTTAAGGGATAGACATGAATATGTAAAATATGACATCAAAAACACAAAACATGGAGAGGGAGTAAAAAATGTAGATGTTTAGAATGTGTTCAGACTTAAACTGACAGTCATTTAAAACAACTAGATATAGTTCGTCATATATAAACTTCATGGTAACCACAAATCAAAAATCTACAATAGATATACAAATATTAAAGAGAAATGCACCCAAATATAACACTAAATAAAATCATCAAACTATAAGGAAGAGACTAATAGAAGAAAAAAAAGGACAGAGAAGAACTACAAAAACAACCAGAAAACAAGTAGAAAAATAGCAATAAGAACATACCAATCTCTTCCTTCTCATGCTTTCCACATAACTCCTTACAGCTTCAAGCCCAAGATAAGAACTGCAGCCCCAGCCTTATCTTGATTTTAAACCAGTTGGAGTACCCAGTTGCACCTACTAGACTTCTGATCTAGAGAAATCATGAAATAATAAATGGGTGTTGTTTAAGGCAAATATATATATATATATATATACCTATCAATAAACACTTTAAATGTCAATGGATTAAATACTCCAATCAAAGACATAAGGTGGCTCATTGGATAAAAATATAAAGATTCATCTATATGTTCCCTGCAAGAGACTGACTTCAGAGCTAATACACTCACAAAGTGGGGGAATGGAAAAGATATTTCATGCAAACGGAAGTAACAAGAAAGAGGGGGTAGCAATATTCATATCAGAAAGAGTAGACTTTAAAACAAAGTCTATAATAAAAGACAATGAAGGACGTTATAATGATTAAAGTGTCAATTCAAGAAGAGGACATAACAATTATAAACATATGCATCTATTATAGAAGCACCTAAATATATAAATATTAACAGACATAATGGAGAAATTGACGGTAATACAGTAATAGTAGGGTCTTTTGGGGCTTCTCTGGTGGCGCAGTGGTTGAGAATCTGCCTGCTAATGCAGGGGACACGGGTTCCAGCCCTGGTCTGCGAGGATCCCACATGTCACGGAGCAACTAGGCCCGTGTGCCACAACTACTGAGCCTGCGCGTCTGGAGCTTGTGCTCTGCAACAAGAGAGGCCACGATAGTGAGAGGCCCGTGCACCACAATGAAGAGTGGCCCCCGCTTTCCACAACTAGAGAAAGCCCTCACACAGAAATGAAGACCCAACACAGCAAAAATAAATAAATTAATTAATAGTAGGGTCTTTTAAAATCCTACATCAATGGATTGATCATCCAGACAGAAGATCAGTAAGGAAACAATGGCCTTAAATGACACGTTAAACCAGATATACTTAATAGATGTCTACAGGACATTCCATCCAAAAACAACAGAATATACATTCTTTGCAAGCACACATGGAACTTTCTCCAGGATAGATCACATGCTAGGCCACAAAACATGTCTCAATAAATTTAAGAAGTTTGAAATAATATCAAACATATTTTCTGACTACAGTGGTATGAAGCTAGAAATCAATTGCAGTAATAAAAATGGAAAAAACACAAACATGTGGATACTAAAATACAAATGAGTCAAAGAAGAAATCAAAGAGGAAGTCAGAAAATATCTTGAGACAAATGAAAATATAAACAACTTTCCAAAACCTATAGGATGCAGCAAAAGTAGTTCAAATATATAAGGTTATAGCAATACAGGCCTACCTTAAGAAACAAGAAAAATCTCAAAGAAGTAATCTAACTTTCCACCTAAAGGAATTATAAGAACAACAAAGTCCAATGTCAGCAGAAGGAAGGAAATAATAAAGATCATAGTGGAAATATACAATATAGAGACCAAAAAAAAAAAAAAAGAAAATATTAACAAAACTAACAGCTGGTTCTTTGAAAAGATAAACAAATTTGATAAACATTTAGCCAGAATCATTAAGAAAAAGAGAGAGGGTACAAATAAAATTAGAAATGAAAGAGATGATATTGAAACTGATATCACAGATATATAAATAATCATAAGAAAAAATTTGAAGTTATATGCCATCAAAATGGACAATCTAGAGGAAATGGATAACTTCCTAGAAATATACAGTCTTCCAAGACTGAATCAAGAAGAAACAGATAATCTGAACAGATCAGTTACTAGTATTGAAATGGAGTCAGTAATCAACTCCCAACAAATAAAATTCCAAAACTAGATGATTCCACAGGGGAATTCTGCCAAACCTTTAAAGAACAGTTGATACCTATTCTTTCAAACTATTCCAAAAACATGAAAGGACAAGAACACTCCCAAACTCGTTCCATGAGGTCAGCATTACCCTGATACCAAAGTGAGACAAAAACACTACACAAAAAAAGAAAATTGCAGGGCAGTATCCCTGGCAAGCAAAGACGCAAAAATCCTTAGCAAAATATTAGCAAAATGAATCCAACAATATAGTAAAAGGACCATGCATGATGATCAAGTAGAATTTATTCCAGTGATGCAAGGATGGCTTAACATCCTCAAATCAATCAGCATGATAGATCACATTAACAAAATGAGGAATAAAAATCATATGGTCATCTCAATAGATGCAAAAAAATCATTTGACCAAATTCAACATCCATTAATGATAAATATTCTCAACAAAGTGGACATAGAGGATGCATACCTCAACATAATAAAGGTCATATATGACAGACCCACAGCTAATATACTGAAGGGTGAAAAGCTGAAAGCTTTTTCTGTAAGATCAAAAACAAGACAATGCCTACTTTCACCATTTCTATTCAACACAGTATTGGAAGTTCTAACCACAGCAATCAGACAAGAAAAAGAAATAAAAAGTGTTCATATTGGAAGAAGTAAAACTCACTATATGCAGATGATGTGATCCTATATATATTATAGAAAACCCTAAAGACTTCCAAAAAACTCTTAGAACTAATAAAAGAATTCAGTATAGTTGCAGGATTCAAGATTAATATGGAAAAATCTGTTGCTTTTCCATACAGTATAACTATCAGAAAAATAAAGCAAAAAAAAAAAAAATCCTGTTTAAAATCTCATCAAAAACAATGAAATGCCTAGGAATGCATTTAGCCAAGGAGGTGAAAGATCTGTACTCTGAAAACTATAAAATATTGATGATGAAGGAAATTGAACTTGATACAAAAGAAATAGAAAGATATTCCATGCTCAGTTTGGAAGAATTTGTTCTTAAAATGTCCATACTACCCAAAGCAATCTACAAATTTAATGTAATCCCTATAAAAATATTCATGACTTTTTCACATCACTAGAACAAGTACTCCTAAAGTTTGTATGGAAACACAAAATACCCTGAATAGCCAAAGCAATATTGAGAAAAAAGAACAAAGCTAGAGGTATCATGCTCCCAGACTTCAGACTACACTACAAAGCTTCAGTAATCAAAACAGTACAGTACTGGCACAAAAAACAGACACATAGATCAAGGAAACAGAATATAGAGCCTAGAAATAAGCCCATGCACATATGTTCAATTAATCTAGATCAAAGGAGGCAAGAATATACAATGGGGAAAAGATAGTCTCTTTAATAAGTGGTGCTGGAAAAGCCAGAAAGGTACATGTAAAATAATGAAGTTAGAATATTTTCTCACACTATATACAAAAATAAACTCAAAATGGATTAAAGCACTAAATGTAAGACCTGAAACCATAAAACTCCCAGAAGAAAACATATGCAGTACACTTTTTTCATAAGTCTTAGCAATATTTTAGTTGTTCTGTTTTTTCAGGCAAGGGAAACAAGAGCAAAAATAAACAAATGGACCTAACCCAACTTAAAAGCTTTGGCATATTGAGGGAAACCATCAACAAAATGAAAAGGCAACCTACTGAATGGGAGAAGATTTTTGCAAATGTTATGTCTGATAAGGAGTAAATATCCAAAATATATACAAAGAACTCGTGCAACTCAATATAAAAAAAAATCTGACTAAAAGTGGGCATAAGACCTGAATAAGCATATAAAAGACATGCAGATGGCCAACAGGCACAGAAAAAATGTTCAATACCAATAATCATCAGGGAAATGCAAATCAAAGCCACAATGAGATATTACCTCACACCTGTCAGAATAGCTATTGTCAAAAAGACAAGAAATAACAAGTGTTGGCAAGGATGTGGAGAAAAGGGAACCCTAGTATACTCTTGGTGGGAGTGTAAATTGGTATAGCACTATGGAAAACAGTATGGAGTTTCCTCAAAAAATTAAAAATAGAATTATCACATGATTCAGCGAGTCCACTCCTGGGTATATATCCAAAGGAAACAAAAATAGTAATTCAAAAATATACGTGAACCCTAATGTTTATAGTGGCATGATTTACAATAGCCAAGATACGGAAGCAACCTAAATGTCCATCAGTAGATGAATTAATAAAGAAGAGGTGTTACATGTATGTATGTGTTACATGTATACACACACACACACACACACAAATAATGGAATATTACTCAGCCATAAAAAAGAATGCCATTTGCCATTTGCAACAACATAGATGGACCTGATATTATGCTTAGTAAAATGAATCAGAGAAAGACAAATACTGTTTATTTTCACATATATGTGGAATCTAAAATATAAAAAACAATATAACAAAACAGAAACAGACTCACACATACAGAGAATAAACTAGTGATTACCAGTGAGGAGAGGAATGGGGGTGGGGCAAAAGAGGTGAAGGGGATTAACAGGTACAACCAGGTATAAAATAAATAAGATACAAGAATGTAATGTATAGCATAGGAAATATAGCCAATATTTTATAACTTTCAATGGAATATAATCTGTAAAAATGTCAAATCAGTATGTTGTACACTTGAAACTAACATAATATTGTAAACTATACTTCAATAAAAAAAGAATAAAGAGCAGCTTGCCTATAATACCATCACTCATAGAAATCATATTTTGGATGTTGGGTTCAAAACTATTTCTATGCATTGAGTACATACTGGGCAGACAATGCAGAGTTCTATATTTTTTGCAAAAAATCTTCCAAAGTGAATAAAAATCCCTGATTAATATTTTAATTGGTTACATATGTATTATTATAATTTGTTTAAATAACCAGTGAACACTAGCCTCTGTTGAAGATTTAGGTATATTTCTATTTGAATTATCATAAATAATGTTTTGAATAAGTAAAGGAAACAAATATCCTGCTTTGGATATAGATAGGTAGGTAGGTAGATACATAAACACATACATACAAGGATGTAATGTACAGCACAGGGAACATAGCAACTATTTTGTAATAACTTTATATGGAATATAATCTATAAAAGTATTGAATCACTGTGTTGTGCACCTGAAACTAATATAATATTGTAAGTCAACTATACTTCAGTAAAAAATAAAATTTTTAATTCACCTTTTAAAACACTGGGAAAAAATAACCCTTAGAATTAATGGAATATAAGATTCTGATATCAATGGGCTATTTGCCACTTGATAAATGTCTTTTGAATAAATGGATGAGTGGTGAATTAATTATTTTATTCAAAAAATCTTCATTGAGTATATATACTCATGCCAGAAATAGAAGTAGAAGTCATGGACTGGAACCGGGGCAAGCAAAGTTAGCCAGGGGCCCACTGGAGAGACCTGGCTTGAGATTGCTGGAAAGCCCATAGAGCTGACAAATCACATTAATGAGTCTAAACTTTCTCTTGCTTGTAAGTAACTTAAGATGGTTTTACTCTGTAAAAACTTTTAATTTGTGAATTCAAAGACAGTTTTATACTACACTACTCGTCCAACATAGACTAAATCTAGGTACAGAGAAGTTATGTGATTAACCTGGGGCTACATGAAGACTCAGTAACTCTCTCAGAAATATAAAATCTCAGTTTTAAATCCAAGAGGCTTTTCAAGGATATTCTTGACTAAATACAGTTCTGCCCAGATAAAGCAAAACTTTCAGGGAAGAAATATTTTCAACCCCTATGTGTTAGATGAAAAAGATAGATTGTCAGAATATAGCCAACACATTGGTGTTTTAGATCTGAAGGGGGGTTACAATACTAATTTTGTAAGTGCTCTTCTAGGGACCTATGTAGTTAAAACACCTTAGAGAAGGACTTGCACTCAGAAAGTAACATGCTTTTGATAGCTTCCTTCAATATGTTTATTCCAATGGGTCTCTCACATCAGACTTTTTAACTAAAGTTTCATTCTAGTTTTTAAATCAATGAACTTAGAACCATAAAATACATGCACCTATACACTGAGTTATCTTCATTAACTTGGAGAAAGTGTCAGGCCTGATATTTCAGAATGCTTGTTAGGCAGCATAGAAGCGTGACTCACATAAGAAACAGCAAGGAGTACTAATTTTATATGCAGTCCAGGTCAAGTGGTTCACATAGACAACATCCACTAAAAGCTAGATAAGAACCACCACCCAGTAAAACATTCCCATGTGGAATGCTTAACAACCTTTCTAGGTCACAGCATGATCATTCATCCCAGCCTCAAATCAGAGATTGGTCTACTCTGTTGACTGATGTTGTGTCTACGCATTCATCAAATATGTATCAGGTAATCAAAATATGTTAGGCTATGTGATTTTAGCTGAGGATACAAAATATGTCAAAATTAGACCTTATCTTCAACAAATAGGAAGTCTTATGGAGAGGCAAATACCTAAGGAGATAATTAAAACACCATGTGAAATGTGTTATAATAGAGGTTAACTACAAGGTTTTATAGAAACAGAAGCAATTAATTCCAGGGAAGAAAATCACAAAAAAGACTAATAAAAATGCTAGTAATTGAGTGGACCTTGAAGGATAAGCTTACCTGGGAGAGAACACTGGGAAAAAAAGGATAATGAATGAGCACCAAGGCAGGAAAGTGTATAGCATATTTACAGACCCAAGTAGTTTGTTTTATGATCATCCCAAAACTGATATTTTGAAGTATCATTTGATATTGGATATCATTTAGTCATTTGGTGAATACATGTTTAATGTTGATATTTGACATAAATAATTTGGAAAGACCTTTGAAATTTAAAAGGGTGCAACCTGAATCCAAAGTAGTTTTTTATTTCTCATTGGTATAATCAGAATATTCCAGAAATATCAATACTAGCAGTCTGGTTTTCATTTTATGCTCTAGGCTTTAAGTTGCAAATTTAAATTTGGAAGGCAAATTTGAAAGATGTTGCTGCAACAAGATAAACACAAATTACTCTTAGCATTGTTTAAAATTTATCTCATTACCATAATAGTTATTACCAGTCATACATTTTATTCCATCAGAAGTAACTGCTTCAAGGAATGTCATGATTTTGAACTACACACACCGGAATATAATCTTAACTCTAAGGCATTGTATAGTTTTAATTTAATGTTCATCAAGCCATTCTATAAGCTTGACTCCAAAAAACCACAAAAATCTATTTTCCTGGCTATTAATGTTAAAGCTAATTAGAAAAAATAAATAACACCAATTTACTCAATAATTAATGATAAAGATTGGTCAATAGAAACGACATTAAGGCTTTAAATATGAAGCAACTATAGACAACTCTTGGTCTGACTAGAGAAAAATCAACAAAATGCTAGTTTATGAAACAGAATTAGATTGGATACCTTCTATTTGAAAAAAAAACCAGCAAATTCTCTATTTGAAATGATTTATAAGTATTAGCATTCTAAGCATGCATAGTAAAATGATGATTAGTAATATCTCTCTGTCCTTTATTTAACATTAAATTAAGCAGTTGTATGAATTTTTAAAGTGTTGGGTCTATCATTTTAATACTGAAGTTTATATCATTGTTACAATGTTGAAAAAAGTAGATCCAGACTTTCATTTTTATAATACAGCTTTTCCAAATCAATGAGAAAAAAATAACCTCTGAGTAAAATGTGTGGAACAGGAGAATAAAAAAATAGATATGTGTGCATATACATTAATTTTAAAAGCAAACCATGGTACTTAGGAAATAAAACAACAACAACAGCAACACATAGTCCAGGACCATGTTAAATTCTCAAACTTCTTGATATTACTGCATTTTACAAGGTATGCCATTTATTTAGATACTTAGATTATATTCTTCATCTAATAGGATATATTTTATCACATTATTTCATCGCCTTTAAGGGTGATTAACTTGAACATTCATTAATAGTGGGTCTTTGATCATCATTATCTTTATAATAATTATTACTACTCAACATTTATGAAGTGCTTATTATGCACTAAGTAGTCAATGTATTTACTCCTTAGCCCTTCATATCTATATCAGTTTAATCTTATGTTGAATCATGTCCTTTTTTTCTTTTTGACTATCACTTATTGTTTTTATTGAATTTTAAGTCTTATAAATCATCTGAGGTAACATCAAATAAAATAGAGTTATTGAAAATTTTTATGCTGTATATGATATCCAAAGAAAAAAGGTAAACTGTAGCACTCAATATTTTTAATAATGTCAATCAAGATAGTGACTAACTGTTATGGTCAAGATATCAATACTAATATATATGATATATTTTCTTCATTAAACATTTATTTAACTTCTTCTATGTCCTGGTATTACTATGAAAGTGTACATCTTAAAAGAAAAGATGTTAAATTGTAGAGACAATTTATCTGGCACTACTCTATAAATAATGATATGCTAGAGCTCAAAAAAGTTCAGTATATAAGAATTATGGTTCTTTTGGGGAAGTCTTTCTGACCTACAGTTTCAAATATTGTGTATTGCACCTCATATTAAGCATCATAATATGAAACTGTGAAGTTGAATAAGGGAAAATTGTTCTAAATTAAATTCTTTTCATATGCTTTGGAAAAATATTACTTACAAAACAACAAATTTTGCTATTTTATATTGCATTTTGGAAGAGAAATGAAAAAAAAGAGCAGGCAATATTTAAAGGTGGAGAAGGAAAGTAGGTAAATATAAAACATAGGTATATATAAAAATGAAAAAAACTGGTTGATGTAAAGAGAAAAGAGGCCCTCAATAGATTATTTTAGAAGGACAACAAATAAAAAGGAAGAAATTATTGAGGTGAGCAGGAAAAGAAAATAAACAGAAAAACAACAGCTACATAAATGTTGCAGTCACTCTGTGAAAGGAAAAAGGCAGATTTCCCTGGTGCTCTTGACCCCAGCTCTTTCATTTTGTCTATTTACCAAGTGTCTTCTTGTTAGCCTGTATGTGTTTTCTGTAGATAAAATGGTGTTTGAGAGCAGTCATTTGGTTCACCTTCATTTAGGATAGTTAATCAGAAAGTCCCTCTGCTCTCTTCCTTTCTGCTTCTAGTCTACTGCCCACCTCTCTTGTTCTAGATTTCTTTGGGCTCTATGTAGTCAAGTTAATGAGATTCCACCTTACTGGAAAGAATAATGCTTACATTTTATAGTATCATAACCCTAAAAAAATGCAATAGCATCTTTTTAAGTGGAATATTCTAGTCCTAAATTCCCTTTATAACCCATTATAAAATAACAATAGGTAAATAGCAAAATAAAACATGATATATGTATAAGTATCACAAATGTATGTAAACTAATATATGCATATATAATAAAGTATGTAAAATAATCCATGTATTTAAAATAACAACAGTGTGCACGAATCATATGTAGCACTATTCACTAATAGTCACACCATCTTTCCCTCATTTCTCTCCCTCATACTATGTACTCTTTTGCTTTCCTGTTTTAGTAAGAGGATAAAACTAATTCAGGGCACAGCAGTATTCCAACATTCACTGAACACCTACCAAGCATCATGGCTTCCTGCTGAGCAAGTTATAAATGGCGATAGGGTGTCTGTTTGCTATTGGCAGTCTACTCCGGGAATGCAGTAACTAAAAACAGGATTTCTGCTGATTCTTGTAACTCTTCTCCTGCTCAGTTTCATGGTGTCTCTGTCTCTTTGGTAACTACGTTTGCTTAAAACTAGTAGAAGAATCTTTCTTCCTACATGTTGACTCAAATGTTTGAACAATACATTCATGATATAAATTATGTGATAATGCACAGCCATTGGCTTTTTAAGTTTCATGGACATTAAATGATATGCAAACTAACAGAAATCATGGAGAGACAAGAATAATGAG
The DNA here is from genome assembly GCF_964270905.1 of Leucopleurus acutus. Taxonomy (NCBI): domain Eukaryota; kingdom Metazoa; phylum Chordata; class Mammalia; order Artiodactyla; family Delphinidae; genus Leucopleurus; species Leucopleurus acutus. The sequence continues at coordinate 71,329,923 of NC_139152.1, forward strand.
ATTTTAAAATTTTTAGTTTCTGAAAGTTCAAACTACCTAAAAGATTGCTTATACTATTACTTGTGAGATCATACATAGATATTTCTGTAACATATAGAGGCTGATTAAATGTGGAATGATTATTTGATTTCAGCATATTAAGTAATTATGTTTCACTTTTTAATAGTGAATTATATTCTACTGAAAGAGATCTGAACACTTCATTTTAAACAAATCAGTTGCAGAGGTCCTAATCTAGAAATTCTTGAAAATCTACAGTTTTTATAGTTTAATCAGTAACTGCTAACACAGAGTGAAATGAAATAGAGAGATATCTAATGAGAATTGGAAGTTTTCTGCATTGTGACGTGAAATGTGCTTTCCATGGAAAAGATTTGTCTTAGGGGTTCGAATAACTGATAAACAGAAATAATATGTAACCATACTCTTCTCCTCTGGTTTACTGTTAATAGGATGCAGTGGAAGCAAACAACAAGATCTTGGAAGGAAAGTTTCTCTTTTTATTTCTTCCTTTTAACCTGAGGTTGTTGTTTGTTTTGTTTTGCTTTTGCTAAGTCAGGGAGTAGCTAGCCAACCCAAGCTAAAGAAGATGAAAGGCTTTTAAGTGGAACCCAATCCCCAAGACCCAAAGTCAGAGGATTTTTAACACAAAAATTATAATCAGGTGAGAGAAGTTAACGTTATTTGTCCTTAAGTCTATGAAGGAATAAGAAACAAAGCAAGCTTGAGAGTAAACATTATTATAGAATAGTATTTTATGATTATATTCCTTTTCATCTTACTGTAATATTATGGGTCAACTTTAAATAAGCCAATTAACTCTTTCAATAAAGACATATTTTCATTTTACATAGGGTGAGAAACTAAAAATACTATAATTAAAACTGCAGCCTTAGGAACTCTATTCTTTCAAATTCAAAACTGTGAAAGTAACATACAATATATGCCAGGTTTTGTTATGTTGGTGTGTGTGTGGTTTATATGTATGTGTGGTTTGTATGTGTGTGTGTGCATGTGCCTGTATATATGTGAACATAGGAGCGCTTGAGGCCTTTTGAAGCTAAAGCCACTGTTCCTGAGTAAAGAATAATTGGGGAATTTATGTTCTCAAGAATTTTTAACCATTTATTCCTAGAGAAAATTTCCTAATATAAAGTTTCTGATGTTACTAATGATGCATTTATATAAAAGAAACTTTGAGGAAAATTCTAAGTCATACATGCTTTCAGAATTAAATTCACAAACTTTTTTTTAATGGAAAATACATATTTAATGTGAATTTTTTAATAGTACATTCAGTTCTAATCATTCTCTCCCTACAGTGGCTTCCTTGAACCAGAAATGTTTGCAGAGTAAATTAATTTCACGTTTCCATAAATAACTGTAATATTCATCATTCACCATTCAAGCTGAAGACACTTAGACAATATACCAAAGTGCATCTCAAATGTATATCAAGTCACTAAATTGAAAGAAATGTCAATTTAACTCAAAATCATAAGGAGAAATGTGACCGTTTTCAAAATAAGTTACTCAAAATATTTAGATTATTGAGAAAAAAATTGCCTTGATAAGTTGGAATTACTTGCATAATTAATTTCTAATTCCATTTCACCTTAATTCCATTTCTCTTAATATAAATGTGCCTTGAGTGAATATAGCTGGATACCTTTCTATTAATTAGATTAATATCTTTCATTTGAAAATAATATTTAGTGATTTTCCCTATGATTAAAATGTAAATTTATTAGAACATATGCTACCTTTTTATTAGTTTTAAACTATTTATGAAGAGTAAATTACTCTGAAAATAACTTTAGAGAGTATATTCTTCACTTTGGGGATAAGGCTGTGTATGAAGAAAATTAATTTCTACCATAAAAAACAAGTCCTTTCTTCACTACCCGTTTAGATCTGTTACAAACTTTAATGCGCAAGTAACTGCATTTATGAACTACATTTCTGGCCAGGTCCATCTGCTTTCATTTTCCAAACAGCCTGGTGAAGCAAACAGAGATAAGCAGGTAATATAATATTTGACTGAATCACTACCTCTAGGGTACCACCAAAATAAAAGGCATCATGGTGATATTTAACACTAGAGATTAAAATCTAGAATTATCTATTTTCAGGAGTTGAAATTTCAGCATTCTCTAGCAAAATAAGATAATTAACTAACATACTTGATACGAGAAGGGTTTCAGATATCATAATGTACATAATAAAACAGAAATCCTAACAATCATTAGCTGAAATGACAAATTGAAAGTCACAGTACAGGTCCAGATGGTTCTGCTCAGTCAAATAACAGTCAGAATAGGGCAAGTATGATTAAATCAGTACAGAGATAACTACAGGTATTGGCAAAGATAAATATTCATCAGATTCAAGCAATGCTCTAAGCTAGGACAATGGTAACTGTTTTAAGTAGAAAAAGATCTTGGGTTCATATTTATTTACTTGACACTGACAGAACATTTCTAATAATGAACCATTTCATAGGAATAGTTTGTTTGGCTTAAAATATGAAATTCATGTAATGGTAGATTGCTTGCAAAAAGGATGTCATTTTTCACTTCTGTGTATCCATACCTCTTTGCTGTTTTACTCTGCTGCTCCTCCAACAAGAATAAAAATTTAATAGGCTAGTCATTAAATTTGGGATGGCCTTGTGACTTTCTTTGGTCAAATGTGGTCTCAAGAGACCTTCCTTGCTCCCACTCTCTTCCCTGGATCACTGCCAATCCTCCGCATGAACATTTCCAGCCTAGCCTTTCGGAAGATGGAAGATACTTGGTCCAGTTACTCATATTGCCTTAGCTCACAGCCAAACACCAGACACATGAGTGAGGCCAGATTAGACAGTCAGCTCAGGTAACTTGCCAATGGATCTCAGACACATAAAAAACTGATATCAGCCAAGCCTGGCCTAGATGGGCAGAGCCAACCACCTGACCCACAGACTCATGAGCGATATTAATGATTGTTGTTTTAAGGCTTGGAAAACTAGGGCCCACATGTTGACCCCTGTTTTTGTAAATGAAATTTTATTAGAACACAGCCACATCCATTTGTTTATACATTGTCTACAACTGCATTCTCACTATAACAGTAGAGTCAACTAGTTGCAGTAAAGACCTTATGATCTGAAAAGCCTAAAATAATTGCCATCTGGTCATTTACAGAAAAAATTTGCTGACCCCTAGTTTAAGCCACTACATTTTGAGGTGATTTGTTGCCCAGGAACAAGTAAATATACACATTTAGCTAAATGTTTCCAGAAATGTTTGCTTCCATTAAATATAGTATTACACTGTATTGTTATTTCTAACTTATAATAATTTCTAGACCTTTGGATTTTACAACTATTTGTTAAATATTTAATTATTGAGTATCTAATATAAACCATCACTGCACCAGGTGTTGGTGATAACAAATTGCACAGGCAAAAATACTTGCCTTCATGCAGCTTAAATTCTAGGACTTAGTGACAAACTGAACACACACACACACATTATACATACACATACATAAATACACATATATATAGGAAAATTATTCAGTTAATAATTTCACATGGTGAAAAGCAGACTTATTCCAGATGCAATTGAGATGCTATAGGGGGAATTAGGGAGGTAGCAGTATCACTGTAATTCAAGCAGACACTTGAAGAAGATAAAGTAGTGAGCTTTGTAGTTAGCGAGAAGACAGGCTTAAGAAGATGAAATGGCAAATTCAGTAGTCTTGGAAGTGAGACACGGTAAGGTTGAAAATGTTGAGTAAAAATTTGGATGAATTAGCTGTATTAAGAGCTCCAATGTGCTCTTAACCTTAAGTGGTCAAAGAAATGAAGAAGCACCAGTGAATGGGACTAAGAAGATCACTCTAGTGAGGAAGGAAGAAAAACAGAAGTTTGTGGGAGGCAAGTAAGGAAAACATTTCAAGGAATCAGGAATGCTGCTCTGTGTCAAATATTTCCGATGAGATCTGAAAATTGATCAATGTATTTTTCAGTATATAATTAATAAAGATTTTGAAAAGAGTTGGTTAAGTGTTAGAATGAAATGGGTTAAAGGGAAAAACAGAAGAAGAATGGAGATAATGAATATTGATAACTCTCTCTAGGAGTTTTGCTAATAGGAAAAACAGGGGTAGAGGAGGTGGGGCCAAGATGATAGTAGAGAGGCCCTGAGCTCATCTCTGCAGAAAAACAAACAATGAAAAAAAAATGGAACCTACCAGGTTCTACAACTAAAGACATAAAGAAGGACTCATGGGGGAGGGGGCTCATGATATAATCAAATCTCATACCCTGCAGAGTGGGTGACCAACAAACTTGAGAATAATTATATTTCAGAGGTTCTCCCATAGGAGTAAGAATTCTGAGCCCCATGTCAGGCTCCCCAGCTCAGGGGTCTAGCATTGGGAAGAGAAACCCTCAGAGCATTTGGCTTTGAAGGCTGGGGGCTTAACTGCAAGAGCCCCAAAGAATGGGGAAATAGAGACTTCACTCATAACGGGTACACACAAAATCTCACAGGCACCAGGACCCAGGTCAAGAGCAGTAATTTGATAGGAGTTTGGGCCAGACTACCTGCTGGTCTTGGAGAGTCACCTGGAGAGGCGGGGGGTTGCTGTGGCTCACCCTAGGGACATACATACTGGTGGCAGACATAGTGGGGAACACTCAAATGCATGAACACTCCTAGCAGCTGCTATATTGGCTCATTAGCACCAAGACCTGGCCCCACAAAGGAGCATGTAGGCAGCAGTGCTAGGATACCTCAGGCCAACCAACTAACTGGGTGGGGACACAGCCCCACCCATCAGCAGACAGGCTGCCTAAAGTCTTCCTGAGCCCACAGCTGCCTCAAGACATGCCCCTTCACACAGCCCTGCCCACCAGAAGGCCAAGAAACAGTTCCACCCACCAAGGGACAGGCACTGGCCACTCCCTAAAGGAAGCCTGCACAAGCCCCTAGACCAGCCTCACCCACCAGGGGACAGACATCAGATATAAAAAAAACACAGTCTCACAGCCTGGGGTCCAGAATGCCTACAGCAGGCCAGACCTAACCTGGGACCAGCAGGGTCCTGACACTGCCCACTAGCAGGCCAATACAAGCTTTAGAACAACACTGACCCCATACCTAACTGTGTCAGGAACAGGCCCTCCCCTGCAACAGTGACCTAAAATGAGCTCTGGGATCCCTTGGACCTGAAGCCAGACTCCAGGAAACACTATTGCCTGCCAGTAGTCTGGCACTAACCCCAGCATCAGACTTCACACACCAGTGGGAGGGCAACAGCACCAGAGTCTTCAGGACCCTGATTTCAACCACCAGTGAGCCAGCCCTGGGGCCCCCTGGGAGTCTGAAACCAGCTGTCTTGTGAGCAGGTTCTGCTAAACAGCAGCATCTGCACAAGGTAGGGCCTGGCAACCAACCAGACTAGGGGCCAACCAAATCTACCAGACTGCCCATATAGTCAGCCTGCCCAAACAGAAGGAGGACTCACACAGCCCTGTTGCAGGGAATCCCAAGAGCATATAGCTTAGGTAACCAAGGGGAGTGCACTGCTGGAATGCATAAGACACCTCCTACAGAGAACCACTTCTCCAAGGTCAAAAAACATAGTTAACCTAACACATACATAAAAATAAAAATAGCAACTTAGACAAAATGAGGTGGCAGAGGAATTATGTTCCAGATGAAGGAACAAGATAAAACCCTGGAAAAAAGAACTGAATGACATGGAAATAGGCAATCTACCCGAGAAAGAGTTCAGTCATGATTGTAAAGATGATCAAAGAACTCAGGAAAAGAATGGGGGCACAGAGCAAGAAGTTAGAAGTTTTTAGCAAAGAGTTAGAAAAGGCTATTAGGGAAGTTAAAAGACAAAAGTAGAAAAGCATCTATATCCACAATAAGCAGATGTGATACACAAAACAATTAGATGTAAAATATGATACAAAAAATAGTAATTATGAGGGGAGGGGAATATAAATGCATGGTATTAAGACACATTTGAAATTAAGAGATCAGCAACTTAAAATAATCATATATATTAAGATTGCTATACAAAATTCTCATGGTAACTGCAAAACAAAAATCTATAATAGATATACACACAAAAAAGAAAAAGGAATACAAACATTACCAAAAATAGTCATCAAATCACAAGAGAACAAAAGAAACAAAGGGAAAAAAGGCCTAAAAAGACAAATCCAAAACAATTAACAAAATGGTAATAAGAACATACATGTCGACAATTACCTTAAATGTAAATGGACTAAATGCTCCACCCAAAAGACATATACTGGCTGAATGGATACAAAAACAAGACCTTTTATATGCTGCCTACAAGAGATTCACTTCAGTTCTAGAGACACATACAAACTGAAAGTGAGGGGATGGAAAAAGATATTCCATGCAAATGGAAATCAAAAGAAAGCCAGAGTAGCAATATTTATATCGGACAAAATAGACTTTATTTTAAAATAAAGACTGTTACAAGAGACAAAGAAGGACACTACATAATGATCAAGGATCAATCCAAGAAGAAGATATAATGATTGTAAATATATATGCACCCAACATAGGGGTGCAACAATATATAAGGCAAATATTAACAGACATAAAAAGAGAAACTGACAATAACACAAATAATACTGGGGAACTTTAACACCATAAGTACATCAATGGACATATCACCATGTCAGAAAATCAACTAGGAAACACAGGCCTTTAATAACACATTAGACCAGATGCACTTAATTGATTTATATAGAGTGTTCCATATGAAAGCAGCAGATACACATTCTTTTAAGTTTACATGGAACATTCTCCAGGATAGGTCACATGCTAGTCTACAAAACAAGCCTCGGTAAATTTAAAAAATTGAAATCATATCAATCATCTTTTCTGACTGCAATGCCATAAGTATTGAAATCAACAACAACAAAAAAAACCTGCAAAAAACACGAACATGTGGACACTAAACAATATGCTACTAAACAACCAATGCATCACTGAAGAAATCAAAGAGGAAATCAAAAAATACCTAGAGACAAATGAAAACAAAACCACGACACTCCAAAACCTATAGGATGCAGCAAAATCAATTATAAGAGGGAAGTTTATAGCAATACAAGTTTACCTCAGGAAACAAGAAAAATCTCAAAAAACCAGCCTAACCTTATATCTAAAGCAACTAGAGAAAGAAGAACAAACAAAACCCAAAGTTAGTAGAAGAAAAAATCATAAAGCTCAGAATAGAAATAAATGAATTAGAGACTAAAAAAAAAAAAAAGTAGGAAAATGGATGAAACCAAAAGCTGTTTTTTTGAGATAAAGAAAATTGATAAACTTTTAGCCAGATTCATCAAGGAAAAAAGGGAGATGGCCCAAATCAATAAAATCAGAAATGAAAAAGAAGTTACAACTGACTGCACAGAAATACAAAGAATCATAAGTGACCGTTATGAGCAACTATATGCCAATAAAATGGACAACCTAGAAGAAACTGACAAATTCTTTAAAGGTACAATCTCACAAGACTGAATCAGGAAGAAACAGAAAATATGAAAAGATGAATTACCAATACTGAAATTGAATCAGTAATTTAAAAACTCCCAAAAAACAAAAGTCCAGGACCAGAAGACTTCACAGGTGAATTCTACCAAACATTTAATGAAGAGATAACAGCTATCCTTCTGAAACTATTCCAAAAAATTTCAGGGAAAGGAACACTTCTGAACTCCTTCTATGCAGCTGCCATCAACTAGATACCTAAACTAGGCAAAGATATTACAAAAAAAGAAAATTACAGGTCAATACTGATCAACATAGATGCAAAAATCCTCAACAAAATACTAGCAAACCAAATCCAAAATATATTAAAAGAATCATATACCATGATCAAGTAAGATTTATCCCAGGGCTGTAAGGATTATTCAGTATTGGCAAATCAATCAGTGTGATACACCACATCAACAAATTGAAGAATGAGAAACATATGATCATCTCAATTGATGCAGAAGAACTTTCAATAAAATTCAACATCCATTTATGATTTAAAAAAACTCTCCAGAAAGTGGGCATGAAGGGAACAAATCTCAAAATAATAAAGGCTGTATATGACAAACGCACAGCTAATAGTGAAAGGCTAAAATCGTTCCCACTAAGATCAGGAACAAGACAAGGATGCCCACTCTCACCACTTCTATTAAATATAATTTTGGAAGTCCTAGCCACAGCAATCAGAGGAGAAAAATAAATAAAAGGAATAAAAATTGGAGAGGCAGAAATAAAACTGTCACTGTTTGTAGATGACATGATACTATACATAGAAAATCCTAATTATGCCACCAGAAAACTAATAGAACTCATAATTAATTTGGTAAAGGTGCAGGATACAAAATGAATATACAGAAATCTGTTGCATTTCTATACACTAACAATGAAATATCAGAAAGAGAAATTAAGGAAACAATCCCATTTACCATCACATGAAACTGAACAAAATAGTTAGGAATAAACCTACCTAAGGGGGCAAAAGACCTGTACTCTAGAAACTGTAAGATGTTTATAAAAGAAATGGAAGATGAAACAAACAGATGAAAAGATATACCATATTCTTGAATTGGAAAAATCAATATTGTTAAAATGACCATACTACCCAAGGAGATCTACAAAGTCAATGCAATCCCTATAAAATTATCAATGGCATTTTCCACAGAACTAGAACAAAAAATTTTTTAATTTGTATGGAAACACAAAAGACCCTGAATAGCCAAAACTATCTTGAGAAAGAAGAATAGAGCTGGAGGAATCAGGCTCCCTGACTTTGGACTATACTACAAAGCTACAGTAATCAAAAAAGCATAGTACTGGCACAAAAACAGACACATAGATCAATGGAACAGGGTAGAAAGCCCAGAAGTGAACCCATGCACATTAATCTATAACAAGGGAGGCAAGACTGTACAGTGGAGAAAAGACAGTCTCTTCAATAAATGGTGCTCGGAAAACTGGACAGATACATGTTAAAGAATAAAATTAGAAATTTTATCACACCATACACAATAAATTCAAAATGGATTAAAGAGGTAAATGTAACACCAGATACTATATAACTCCTGGAGGAAAACATAGGCAGCACACTCTTTGACATAAATCACAGCAATATCCTTTTGGATCAGCCTCCTAGAGTAATGTAAACAAAAGTGAAAATAAACCAATGGGGGGACTTCCCTGGAGGTCCAGTGTTAGGACGCCACACTTCCACTGCAGGGGGCACAGGTTCAATCCCTGGATGGGGAACTGAGATCCCACATGCCGCACTGCAAAGCCAAAAGAAAAAAAAAAAAAAAACCCAATGGGACCTAATTACACTTAAAATCTTTGCACAGCAAAGGAAACCATAAACAAAATGAAAAGACAACATACAGAATAAGAGAACATATTTGCAAATGATGCGACTGACAAGGATTTAATTTCCAAAATATAGAAATAGTTCCTAACAGCTCAATAACAGAAAAACAAACAGCAGAAAAAAAAAAAATGGGTAGAAAACCCAAATAGACATTTTTACAAAGAAGATATAGAGATGCCCAACAGTCACATGAAAAGATATTCAACATCACTAATTACTAGAGAAATGCAAATCAAAACTTCAATGAGGTATCATCTTCCACTTGTCAGAATGGCTATCACCAAAAAGTCTACAAATAATAACTGCTGGAGAGGGTGTGGAGAAAAGGGAACCCTCCTACACTGTTGGTGAGAATGTTAATTGGTGCAGCCACTATGGAGAACAATATGGAGGTTCCTTAAAAACTAAAAGTAAAGTTACCACATGATCCATCAATCCCACTCCTGGGCATATATCTGGAAAAGACAAAAACTCTAATTCAAAAAGATGCACCCCAATGTTCACTGCAGCACTGTTTACAATAGCCAAAGGCATGGAAGCAAACAAAATGCCTGTTGATAGATGAATGAATAAAGAAGAAGTAGTATGTGTATGTATGTATGTATGTGTGTGTGTGTGTGTGTGTGTGTGTATATATATATATATATATATATAAAATAATGGAATATTACTCAGCCATTAAAAAGAATGAAATAATGACATTTGCAGCAACATAGATGGACCTAGAGATTATCATACTAAGTGAAGTCAGACAGAGAAAGACAAATATCATATAATATCGTTTATACGTGGAATCTAAGAAAAAAGATACAAATGAACTTATTTATAAAACAGAAATAGACTCACGACATAGAAAACAAATTTATGGTTACCAAAAGGGAAGGGATGGGGGAGGGATAAATTAGGAATTGGGATTAACAGATACACACTACTATATATAAAATAGATAAACTATAAGGACCTACTCTATAGCCCAGGGAACTGTATTCAATATCTTATAGTAACCTATAATGGAAAATAATCTGAAAAAGAATACATAAATATATATATTTAAACTTAGTAACATAAAACAAAACAAATTTGTTAGCTTACAATTGTGTAGGTTGAAAGTCCAACTGGGGCTTCCCTGGTGGTGCAGTGGCTGAGAGTCCGCCTGCTAATGCAGGCGACACAGGTTCATGCCCGGGTCCGGGAAGATCATGACCGGAGCCTGTCCTCCGCAACAGGAGAGGCCACAACAGTGAGAGCCCCGCGTATCTAAAAAAAAAAAAAAAAAAAGTCCAACTGAATCACTTTGCTGTATACCTGAAATATTGTAAATCAACTATATTTCAATTTAAAAAATAGAAAAACAGGGGCAATCAAAGGTTGTTGAAACATGATGTGGAATATCAAGAAAAACTTTACAATATGTCTAAATCACTGAATTTATAATCTAACTCTAACCTAAAATGATGTTTCCCCTAATTTTTCTTATAGAATTTATTTTAGAACAGTCTTAGGTTTACAGAAAAATTAAGCAGAAATCACACAAAATTTCCATATATCCTCCTACCACCAACCCCACACACATTTTCCCATATTATTAGCAACATCTTGCATTAGTTAGACATTTGTTACAATTGATAAACCAGTTATTATTAATTAAAGTCCATAGTCTATATTAGGGTTCACTCTTGGTGGTGTACATTCTATGGGTTTTGATAAATGTGTAATGATATGTATACACAATTATAGTATCACATAGAGTAGTTTCAGTGCCCCCAAATCCCCCATGCTCCACCTATTCATCCCTCTATCCCTTCCACTGTGTTCCTATCAACCACTGATCTTTAAACTGTCTCCATACTTTTGCCTTTCCCAGAATATCATACAGCTGGAAACATATAGTATGTAGCCTTTTCAGACTGGCTTCTTTCACTTAGCATTTAAAGTTCTTCCATGTCTTTTTGTAGCTTCATAGCTTATTTATTTTTATCACTAAATACTATTCCATTGTATGGATGTACCTCAGTTTATGTATCCACTCACCTATTAAAGGACATCCTAATTGCTGTCAAGTTTTGACAATTATAAGTAAACATACTGTAAACATTCATGTGCAGGTTTTTGTGTGGACATAAGTGTTCGGTTCCTTTTTGTAAATACCAAGGAGCACAATTTTTGGTTCTTATGATAAGAGCATACTTAGTTTTGTAGAAACTGGCAGTCTTCCAGAGTGGCTGTACCATTTTGCATTACCACCAGAAATGAATGAAAATTTCTATTGCCCCACATCACCAACATCTGGTGATGTCAATTTTAGCCATTCTAATAAGTGTGCAGTCATATCTCTTTGATGTTTTTTTTTTGTTTTGTTTTGTTTTGTTTTTTCTGTACGCGGGCCTCTCACTGTTGTGGCCTCTCCCGTTGCGGAGCACAGGCTCTGGACGCGCAGGCTCAGCGGCCACGGCTCACGGGACCAGCCGCTCCGCGGCATGTGGGATCTTCCCGGACCGGGGCATGAACCCGTGTCCCCTGCATCGGCAGGCGGACTCTCAACCCCTGCGCCACCAGGGAAGCCCTCTTTGATGTTTTAATTTGCTAGTACAGGTATCCTCCACTTTTTGAAGGTTCACTTTACATAACCACTATGCTTTTCACAAAAGATCTACATTAGTACCTGTTTTCGCTAACTGCAAAAATTCCAAGAGGATTTTCACTTTTATAATAAAAGTTATTGTTTCTTTGTTTTACACTATTTTGGCTTATATAAGTTTTCACAGGAATGCCCTACTTTTGGAAAGCAGGGGAAACCTGTACTTGATGAGTATGATGTTGAACATCTTATGTCTGTCAGTATCCACAGAATCCCTTGCTGGGAATTTCTCTTAATTATTTTTAATTTAAAAATGTCTTATTCCTTCCTTTAGCTTCATGAAAATAAAACCTTTGAGAATAAATTTATAAAGATATTTTAATTTTGATAATTACCACTTATAAAATATAATTCTCTAATTCTATTTTCTAAATACATATTTTAAAATAAAATGTATACATTGTTCATACAAAAGGGAATCTTATCTATTATACAAATAATTGTTCCAATTATTCACTTTGTAATTATATGAAAATAGTATCAATGAAATAAGTAAATGGAAAAACTATTAAAAGGGACAGATATTCCAGACAATATTAGCTTCTGTGTGAGAATGAAAACTTACTTTGAAATATTTCTTGAAAATAATATTAAAATGTTAATGAGGAGGGAAAAATCAAACTTTAGCTTCAAGATATATTGAAACAGAGGCATCAGGTATTATCAAGTTTTTATATAATTTCCAATATCCAATAGAAGACATTTAAATTCAGCACTTAAGCAGACTAAATTTTTTGTGGCAAACTGATCAATTTGAGTTTTCATCATTTTCATTTTGAAAAATGGCTCATTAAAGCAACTTATGCTGACTGTTCATTGGCTAAGACAGAAAAATATTACAAGCCATTATAATAACCTAGCTTCAGGAAAATTAGTAGAATCACTTCAGTGGAATAGAAAGTAATCAAATCTGGATTGTACCTACAAAACTGAAAGAAGCTCATTATCTTCAGTCATTCCAACCAACGGTACAATTTCCAGACACAAAATTAGAGACATTTAATTGTTTTTTTAATGGACTCCCTAAAGCATTTAACCAGTTAGCTCATTTTGCTGATATATTTTTCAAAATTCACATAGTTTACTCATTTCTTTTACACAAAGGTGTAGAGAAAGCACATAGTATTTGGATTTGGAAAAACCAACATCATGTTCTGACTTCATTATTTATGGGCTACATCAACTTGAATAATTTCTTTATCTTTTCAGAAAAGAGGTTTCTCAAATTAAAAGTGAAAAATTTGATGCGTACGTCAGAGAGTTCCTATCAAAATCAGATGAGATGAATATGAAAATTTTCTTAGTAAATGATAAACACAAGTGTTGACTTTTTAGTCATTTAGTCATTTATTTTCAGACTCTCATAACTCTGGTTGCAACCATTATTATATTATGTATAAATTGCTACATTTTCACAACCAATTTCTCTCACCTTCCAACTTATCTTACAAATAAAAATAGAGATAATATTCCTAAACAAACAGTGTCATTATATGTCATACATATTAAGAAATAGGCAAAGAAAACAAAAGGAACTGTATCAGTAAATTAACACTCATCTTTGTGTGATTGAAATATGTTTGACTTGTATTTTCTTTTTTGTACTTTTGATTTAAAAAAACTATTCTGCATTACATATAATTAATCTCATAATCAGAAAAGAGATACTCTACTTATAATTTATTTGAAAGAAATACCCTTTTGAAATGCCTATCATTTTCTCAAAATGACATCCATGGTGAATCATAATGCATAACTATTAAAAATCAAGTCAACTATTGATATTATATGTCCACCCTTAGCTTGCATGAGTCTACAATATAACAATGTTTTTGCCTTCAAACTATGTCAGATAAATGTATATTATAGATTTAAATGAGAAAATGAGATTTAATAGAAGTTAATAATTACTACAACATAGAGTTAATCTCCATATTTTGAAGGCAGCCTCTCTTTCGATATAAATATCCTTAAAAGTCATTCTGCTTAGTAAGCCGCCTCAAGAGTAAAAAGTGGCTCCTGTCCCAGGTGTTATGTTACGTGTAAAAAGGACACCTTTGTTTAATAATATGGACTTAGAAACACAGAGATGTAAAACAGATTGTTGAGCACTCTACTGGTGCCAGTCTAGCTTGGTTGTGATGGTCCTAATAGTGTCATTTGTCAGCAGTTTTCCCCTTCTCCTCTACCACTGAGTAAGCAGCTTACACAGTCAAGCCAAAAACTGAGATGCAACATTAGATACCATCTGTGTTGCTCATCTGATTTCAATCCAAATTGCTCTCAAGCCAATCACGGAACTGAATGAAGAATTTGATTGTGATTGGGGTGAGGAATGAAAAAGACATGAAGCTAGAAGATCAGCATCAAGCTTCCAGGCACGAAGAGGTGGTTTGCATGTTTTGAAAATTCCAATGTGAAGAGATTTTAGATGTAGAAAATTACAACATGCACAGAGATGGACAAAAATATTAAAAAATGCATATGTTTGTGCAGGTGGACACTCTGTAGAAGTGTTATTTTTAAATCTCTACTTATTTCAACAAAGTGTTCTTTCTAATTGTTTTAGCAAAATATCTGGCAATGTTGAAATACAGGATAATGAAAACTAGCGTGTATCTGTGTGCATGTAAAAGTTTAATTCTAAGATACTTATTTCCTTAAATACTTGAGGACTGCAGGCAATTAAGAATCAGTGTATAGACCTGTGTCCTAGTGATATACACCTGCTCTGTATGTGAGCCACTACTGAACCATCTGCAAGGCACATAAAGTAGCCAGTTGTTTGTTTTATTAAGAATAATTGAAAAGAAGATAAGTCACAACATTCTTATTTATTTTGGTCACTGCTGGCTTTTTGGGGGGGGAGGGAGGGAGTTATTAGCTATTTTTGTCCATTATCTTCATATTTTCCATCTTTTTTTCTTCCAACATGTTTTGAGCAGTACTTTTGATTAATGTTGGATGGGTGGTGATTAGGGACAATAACATGGCACAGAACAAGATAAAAGTTTATAGATTTAAAACACTGTTACATTTAAGTGTTGATTATTTTTATATTAAACACATTTTATTTATATGAAAGGAGTAAAAGACAAAGAAACATTTGCTTTTGGACACCAATGAACTATATCATTTTAGGCCTCAGAAAATTATTTCCACAGGCATATATTACCCAATGAAGTATATTGAGCTTTTTATATTACTGCAAATTATTGGGATCATTTATGTAAGCTCCATAATGTATGTAAATATTAATGCATAAAGAAAGCAAGTATAGAAATAGTTCTATGAATTCTCTTCCCCCAAGATTGCTAACTTTTATGAACACAGATATTTTTATCAACAGAATGCATGTGATCTGAGTTAAATATATGATTTGCAGTTTGACACTGAAAAAAAATCACTTTCATTAGGAAATCACCATGGTATATTATCAAAGCTTACAATATTTGCAAATATTGTTAAGCAGCATTTAACAAAACGTGGTCAGAAGCAAGTGTTCTAGGAGATATTTGTTTTTGTTGTTTGTTTGTTTGTTTTTTCCATAGTGGTAAGTATTTTCCAGTTACATTCTACTTTACGGAGAGGTGTATTAGGTTTGAGGGCAAAGACTGATTCTGATTTATCGTCTAAGTGACACATTAATCTTGCTAGGCAAATATTTTTAATAAGAACATAGTATGATAAATGCATTGCCATGAGCTAGTTACCAAGGTTTTAATGTTGAACAATCTACTTTAAATGAAATGACTTGGAACAAGTTTGACACTTTCAGAAAAACTATGTGTAACTCTCTCTACAAGATGGTTGCTCCCTTATTAATGAAATTAAAATTTGATTTTATGATTTCTTATTACAATACTGCAAAATTGTATTAAAAGTAAGTTTGTTCACTTTAACCTCAAACAAGAGAACTTTCAGAGCAGGTGTATCACTATTTCTATTAATAGGAAACCCCAGGGAAAGCACTTACCACAGTGCCTGGCTTAAAATAGTGCTCACTAAATAATGGCTGCTGTCATTATTACTTAATGGCTGTTATAACTAACATACACTGTAGCCAAATTCCCTTTTCCTAAGTTATACATATTAACATCTCAAGAAGAAATTAAACTTCCATTTTTTGTTTGCACATGTAAGGAGCCTGAAAGCTGCCACTCTCTCCTAACAAGTAAAAAGCTGAACAAACTGAAAAATCAACAACTAGAAAGGGTTGGGTCCACTAGAAAGATGTGAACACAGGGCAACTGCTGCCCCCAAGATTGGTGAGACGGGCAGACAGACAAATACGGAAAATCATGACTTACCTGAGAGGAAACCACCACGGGAACCCATGCCGGGTTAGGAAAACCCGAACTGTAATTGCTGGAGATTCAGCGTAGGTACCTCTGAGATTAAAAACTCTGGGATACCCAATTAACAGGGGGAACCCCTATAATATTGTGAGATTCACCTCTTACAGCTTCAACTGACTCCACAGTAAATGTCAGAGAAAAATTCCCTCAGGCTTTCAATAGTGGAGGGGAAAGGAACCATTTTGAAAAACGCCAGAGCACAGCTGTTCTTAACAAGGACTGCTCTCAGGGGAAACTAGTTAACCAAAGCCTAACCCAATAGGCTAACTGAGCTGGGGAAAGGAAATACCCAACTCCGGACTATTCTAGCCATCCTATCCCACCTACGGAGGAAGGGGAAAAAAATTTGAAAACATTTGTTATGTTCACAGTCCAGAGGTTTAGGCTTAAGTAAAAACTGAGATTTAATTATAGGACTATAGAATGTTTCCCCTCCCGCCACATCTTACTACCACATTATGAAAGGCCTGTCTGCAGCAGCTCCTTTTACCCAGCCCATCATGTCAGGCCATCAAGAAAGAATTATAAGGCATACCAAAACGGTAAAAAAAAAAAAAAAAAAAAAAAAAAAAAAACACCCACAATTTGAAGAGACACAACAAGCATCAGATAAGATTTATACTGAAGTATGCATTTTGGGGGGTGTCAATATAAACGGTATTGTGGTTTTTTTTTTCCTCTTTTTTTTTTTTTTTTGCGGTACGCAGGCCTCTCACTGTTGTGGCCTCTCCTGTTGCGGAGCACAGGCTTCGGGCGCGCAGGCTCAGCGGCCCTGGCTCACGAGCCCAGCTGCTCCGCGGCATGTGGGATCCTCCCGGCCCGGGGCACGAACCCGCATCCCCTGCATCGGCAGGCAGACTCTCAACCACTGCGCCACCAGGGAAACCCGGTATTGTGTTCTTAATTTCAAATTCCACTTGTTCATTACTGGTATATAGAAAAACAATTGACTTTTGCTTGTTAACCTTGTATCGTACAACCTGGCTGTAATTGCTTGTTAGTTCCAGGAGTTTTTGATCAATTCTTCTGGATTTTCTACATAGATGATCTTGTCATCTTCAAACAAAGACAGTTTTATTTCTTTCTTTCCAATGTGTATACCTTTTATTTCCTTTTCTTGTTTCCTACTGCATTAGCTAGAATTTCAAGCACAACGTTGAAAAGAAGTGGTAAGAAAATATGTTCTCACCTGATCTTAGTGAGAAAACTTCAAAGTTCTCACCATTACATGCGATGTTAGCTGTAGCATTTTTGGTACATATTTCTTATCAAGTTGAGGAAGTTCCCTTTTATTCCTAGTTTAGTGAGAGTTTTTATCATGCATCGATGTTGGATTATGTCCAATACTTTTTCTGCATCTATTGATGTGACTGTGTGACTTTCTTTTTTATCTTATTGATGTGATGTATTACATTAATTGATTTTGGACTGTTGAAGTAGCCTTGCATACCTGGGATAAATCCCATTTGGTCATGGTGTATAATTCTTTTTATACATTGTTGGATTCAATTTGCTAATTTTTTTTGAGGATTTTTGCAGGTATGTTCAGGAGAAATCTAAGTCTTTAGTTTTCTCGTAATATCTTTGGTTTTGATATTTGGCTAACACTGGCCTCATAGAATGAGTTAGAAAGTATTCCCTCTGAGGGAACATCTGAGAGCAGACATTGTACGGTTTCTATTTTTTTTTTTTTTTTTTTTTAGTTTGTTGAGATGTGTCTTATGTCCAAAAATACAATATATCTTCCTGCATGCTCTATGTGAACTTGAAAAGAATGTGTATTGTGCTGTTGTTGAAGTAGTCTATAGATGTCAATTATGTCCTGTTGATTAATGATGTTGTTGAGTTCAACTATGACCTTACCAACTTTCTGCCTGCTGAATCTTCTACCATATTTGTAAAGTGAAAACATGAAATCACATTTCCCTCAGTACAGGCTATGGAAAAACACCAAAGTGCAATTCAAGGAAATGGATTGTTTTGAGCATTAAAGTGACATAGTTCCCTAATATTCTAGCATAATCCAAAGACAGGTCTGTTTTTGTTTGTTTGTTTCTACATTCTCTAGATTTAGATAGATATATATTTCAGAAAGAAAAAAAAATATATTTTAGGCCAAATGGTAAGACATTATTATAAATTAGTTTTCACAATTAGACCAGGGCTGGGATACCAATGGTAACAGAGTATTCTTATCTCTTTTCATCTTTACCATCTAAAAGAAAATATCTCACCTTATTCTCCAAGGAAAATAAGGGATAACAAAGGAGATAAGAACAGAGAATTTGACAAAATGAATTCCAGAAAAAAAAAATCAAGTAAATTATAAGCTTCTAAAACAATAAGGAAATGGTATTTTTCCTTTATTTTTTCCATAATAAGCATCATTTTATTCCATGTTCCTAATACATAATAAGTCTGTACTATTTTAATGATACATAATTTCTTGTAGCCAAGTAATTACTTTCTTCCCATTTGTTCATGGAATTCCTAAATAGTCATCAGGTAAAGTTACCTGAATAAAATTATTTTAAATTATTTAAAAAATGAATGCAGCCACCTATATACATAATAAACATATTCAATAATAATACTACTTATAATTAAATAGTTATTATTAATATTGTCACCTATAATTAACAGACTAAATAAGTGTTCATGGCAAAAGCTTTTTTTTTTTTTTTTTTGCGGTACACGGGCCTCTCACTGTTGTGGCCTCTCCCGTTGCGGAGCAGAGGCTCCGGACGCGCAGGCTCAGCGGCCATGGCTCACGGGACCAGCCGCTCCGCGGCATGTGGGATCTTCCCGGACCGGGGCACGAACCCGTGTCCCCTGCATCGGCAGGTGGACTCTCAACCACTGCGCCACCAGGGAAGCCCATGGCAAAAGTTTTAACACAAGTTTCTCAGCTGGTAAAAAAAGAAAATTTGGGAGTACTGAATTAGAATAAGAAGCTAAGAAATTTCTTTTATTTGTTTTTTGGGGTTTGTGCTGTTTCTTATTCTTCAAACAAAATTCAAGAGGTACATTATCTTTTCAAA
Organism: Leucopleurus acutus; assembly: GCF_964270905.1. Classification (NCBI taxonomy): domain Eukaryota; kingdom Metazoa; phylum Chordata; class Mammalia; order Artiodactyla; family Delphinidae; genus Leucopleurus; species Leucopleurus acutus. Next base: position 71,349,395 of record NC_139152.1, read on the forward strand.
TATGTAGCAACTTCTATTGCTATAAAATTAAAGATTCAATACTGCAAATTACAGAGGTATAATTGCCACCATAACATCCACTTGCAATCTTTTCACAGATTGATTCCATTTATCTCCAGAAATTTTCCCAAGTGCCTATTTATAGTCTGAGCACTGCATTGGCTCTGGTGAAGATCATTTGCTCATAGCACATTATCTAGCCTCAGAAGGCAAAAAGAGAGAAAGAGAGAGAGAGAATGGTCTTAATATGACAACTAGTATGTTTGCAGTATGAATGAAGTGTTGGAGGAACAAGGAGAAAGCTGCTAGTTCTGCCTGTGAAGGTTGATAAAGGACCAATAAATGAAATGACACGTGTTGGGGCTTGAAATTTGAAAAGGAAGTGGAAAAGGAAAGGACATGGAATGAAAAGGAAGAACATTTAGGATTTATGGCAGATTTATTCATTTTGTAGGTAAAGAAAAATAAATATTAAAGAGCTAAAAAGGAAAATGGTAAGAAAATACAGACACTTGTAAAGATTCAGCAGAGAATAGACAGGGTGATAGGAGACAGGAGCTGTCTACAGCAGTGTAGGTGATGAGAAGGTGCAGTGTGTAGAGAACTTAAATAATTGCTACATAATTGCTAAAGTTACTCTTGAGTTTCAAAATATATATAACCTTAAAACTAACACATTTTTATTACTTATACTTTAAAAAAACTTTGTATTCTACCTAGAAGAATAGCACACTCATTCAAGAACAAATTCATAGCAGTTCAAAATCATTCAGTCTTGCTTTGGGCACAGTGTGTCTCCAGCTCCTGTGGTATTCCAGTGTTTAAATAATAGATTAGAAGTAAACAATGATCACACAGTGATTGTAAAGACAAAAAAACAAAATTTGTGTTATTTAATTTTTATTCTGAGTCCACATGGTGGTTTTATATGTATTTAAAATTTAAAGCAGTGAGTGGAAACTGTGGGTCCAATATTTTCCTTTGCTAAAGATTATTTTAGTAATTTCTTTAACATTTAAATTTCTACTTCTTTTTACCCTCTGTGTTTGGTGAAACTAAGAAAACATGCATCAGTGGTACAATTTGCTATTTGCCTAAAATATATCTTTCAGAGATATTCCAGTTTTGTTAAAATTCACTTATGAATTATTGTGAAGCTGTTTTTGATGGCTGTGATGGACTGATTGTAGGTAGATATTTTCCCACTTTAAAATAAATTAATTGAATGGAAAAGTAAAGTAGTACTCTTTCCTTTTTTGTGTGTTATGATATATTATTTCATTGTTTACTTTAAAAATTTTTTACTTAATTATTTTTCTACTGGCATGAATATAAAAATAAAGTAAAACAAAACAAAGACTTCACTGCCTGCATTTACTTTCTAGCCATTATTTTCAGTTCATTTCACAGTTATTACTGAATATACATGTGTCATAATAGGAAGAAATAAAAATTGATCTGCTTCAGCTGTTCAATACTCTAGATATACCCCACAGAGATTGGAAAACTTTTCTATAAAGAGCCAGATGGTAAATATTTTAGGGTTTGTTGGCCATACTGTCTCTGTGACAACTACTCAGTTCTGGAGTTGTATCATGGAACTAGCCATAAACATACATACACAAATGGTTGTGTCTGCTATCCAATAAAACCTGACTTACAGAAAAAAAAAACAGGCAGCATGCTGGATTTAGCCCCCTGGTCACCATTTGCTGAACCTTAGAATATGAGTGACAGGCATGCACTAACAAGAAACACTTTATAGCTCATTTTCTTAAAGTAGTTTAATTACCAAAAAAAAGGGTGAAATCACTAACTACTTCAGTACATTTCATAGAAAGGTAATTAGCTACTTCTTTTCCCAGAATGAAGCAAATAGGCTGACCAGATTTTCTTCTTAATATCTATTTCTTAATTTAAATTTTAATCTTAATGATAAAATATATATTAGAGGATTAATTTATATGTGAGGATGCAAAAACGCTGCATATTATATATAATCTAGTCTCTTAAAATATTTGGTTGGCCAAAATCAATTCACTACACTATGACAAAAGCGGGACCTATCTTTCTAAATTTATTTATTTAAATGTACTCTATTTGCACATACAAATGAATAATGAAGATTGAAATTAATATAGAATATTGTATAATAATCAATACTTTTAAAACATCTACATTATGGCTATGAAAATTACATTATATGTTGGAAAGGCAAAAGAAAATACTGGGCAAAAAACGTAAAATTTAACACCGACATATGTTCTATTAGGTTTTCCTTCTCTCTTTGGAAAAATTATGTTCACCATGAAATTTGCATTCATTTGGAAGGCCACTAGATTTCAAGTCCAAAATATTGCTTTTATCTTTATCGGTTTTACTTCTTAGTAATGTAAGCTTGATAACTCCTTTTCTTGCTTGTTGATTACTCTATGTATTACTCTCAGAATGACCAAAAAATAACTTTTTGTTAGTCTTCTCAGCACTAGTTCTAAAACTTAAAGACTACTAGCATCACTAAACAGCGCTATTTAAATGCATTCTTAGGCTCCGTACCTGTAAGTTCTGTTATAATATGTTTCGGGCAGGGATCAGAAGTCTGATTTTATTTCTTTTTAAGTAAGTGCAGTGGTTCATGGATCAAATCTAAGAAATACTTAGCATGTGAAAGACACCCTAAAAGGTGCAATATGCAAGGCTATTGAACTAAAAATATTTAGTTCAGTGAATGAATAATTTTCAAAATGTTATTCATCCACTAAATACAAGGTAACTAAATACCTTTTGCTTGTTTGCTTAGAGAAAAATGAGAAACAGTTGCATAAAAATTAAGATTTTTGTTTGTTTTTTATTATTCTAGTTAATTCAGAAACAGTAGAAGACATATCATCTGGATTTTATATATTTCAAATCATGCACTAGTTTTTACTTTATTTGGTTACAAAATTTCTGAATTTCCCATGTTGGCATTTGAAATAACTATTTCAAAACTTAGGCTTTATTAAGCAACATATGGTAATTTGTCTCATTTTGTCCCTTACCTTATTCTTTAAAGAAACGTACATATTTAGGAGAAGTAGACTTATTGTGATGAAGACTGACCTTACTATGGGATGTCAGAAGTGAATTCTGTATTATATTCTTGAATCCTAGGAATCATAAAAGAGAACAGATTGTCCTTGTCCAGGAACTTTTGTCTTTAACACTTTATCAGAAGTTCACAGAGAAGATTAGGGGAAAAAAAAAAAATCTTACACCTTTTATTATTTACTTCACTTATAAATATCAGAGAGGAAGAATAAAAGAAACTTAATGAATAGAAAGCATATTCAATCATTTCTCATCTCACACCAAATAAAGTTTATTGCTCTGATTTCACACCACAGACTAATAGAATTGTATCATCTCAATGGTCTTCTTGATTGAGAAAAAATGCTTCATTAAATTTAAATATAGCAACCTAATAACAATAGTAAAACCAGAGAAAATAATGACTGACATTAAAAGGAGTACACATATCACTCTTTGGAACATATTCAACTTCTAGATAAAATGCAAAGTTTAATGTTCACAATTGCATAATAAATGCAAATAATTATGGTATGACAGAAGGATATAAAAATCAAACTTAATTTGACAGCAATTTTCAGTGTAGAGAGATCTTGTTGATTGTTTTTGAAATGGAACTGTAGAAGAAAGAACAAACAATTATAATCCCTAGGTTACTAGGTTTGGCAACTAAGTGAATAGTAATAAATTTCACTTTGATGAGCAACAATGAAAGAGGAACAGAGTGTGCTTTTTGAGGGGTGGCAAACACAGTTCATTTTTTTTAACAAATAGTGTTTGAGGTGCATTGTAGGCCTCCAATTAGAGATGCCAAATAAGAAGTTGGCTACACGCATCTGGGACTCAGAAAAGTGTAGGCTGGAGATGACCCCCAAAACTATTTCCCAGGCCTCAGGTACAAATTGTTAATGCCTTCTGGACTTCTTTTATGTCTCCAAATCACTAATAATTTAGTAAATTCAATGCCTAACCCAAAATATGCTTTTACCTAAATCTAATTATCATCCATTATTCCCTGTTTCATTACAAATGGCATTTCTAAACATCCAGTTCTATAAGCTGGAGACTTTTAATGCACTCTTTCCTGAAAGCCATCTCTGACATTTAGGGGTTTCCTCCTACATACTCACCTCTCCTTTCTGCTACCATGAGAGACTGATCTGACAGCTTTATTATCTAAATACTTATGAAATCCATCTGCTTTCTCCGTCTCAACTTTTATTTTATTATAATGTGATAGTTTCCTAAATGGTCTTATCTTTACTCTTTCTCTTCACATTGTATTTTCCTAACTGAATCTAGAGCTATGTTTTTAAAATATGAATCTGATCATGTAGCTCTTCTGCTTATACATTTTATAATAATGGCAACCCTGTGATCTTAGGATAAAGACTTAATCCTTAAACCGGTCTAAAACTGGGTATTACCTATACTTGCCTATGCCCTAATTTTATCTTGTTTCACTCCTTCTTTCTTTCATTTCACCCACAATGACCAATTTTTCATTCAAAAATTCCATGCTCCTCTATATATATATATCACTAGGGATTTTTCAATGTAAAGAACTGAAACTGAATTGAGCTACCTTCAGCAGAAAAATAAATTATCACAAACTATATGGGAGAGCTCACAGAACTGACAAGAAGGCCAGGGAAACAGGTGCAAAATAAAACAGAAAAAAGTGATTCTCTGGAATCTACACAGTATAATCAATTCAACAGTTTAATATCAGTGTCCATACAAGAATGAATGAGCTCCAATTTTATTTTCATATTTTAAAAAAATCTGTTCAAAATTCATGTTTCCAGAAGAGAACATGTGACTGGCCTAACTTGGAGTACATATACATTCCCTAGCAAGGGGAAGAAGGAAAACTTGTTCAACAACACTGCTAACACCTTACAGAGGAGGGGAGATAATCCTCCATAAGTAAATTAAAGGGCTATTACAAAACAGTCTGCAATTTATGATAGATGGCCAAAATTTTAAGAGCCCTATATACTGCCTCAGGACTTTTATTCTGCTGCCATCACTGCCTACAATATTCTATCTTCCTTTTAATAAGTTAATTCCTGCTGATGCTTGTGAGCTTATCTCAAATATATGTCCCCCCAAAAAACCCTTCCCATATCAATTCTAACTTTGATATATTCACTGAGTCTAGTGCACTTTTCCTACATAACAATGATCACAGATTGTATTTGGCAATTTACTCATATACTTATTTGATTGGGATTAATGAACACATCACTTTTTTTTCAAATTGTATTCCCAGTACCAAACACAGTACTTCTCACAAAGTAGGTGTTCAATGTACACTAGCTGAATAAATAAATAAGCATATGGGTGTTTTTGATATCATAAGGGTGAATGCTGTGTTAAGTAGTTTGTGCAGAGTAAGCTACAGTAATCAAGACAGTGTGGTACTGGTGAAAAAATAGATAGATCAGTGGGACAAAATACAGAGCCCAGAAATATACCAACACAAATATGGTCAGCTGATCTTTGACAAAGGAGTAAAAACAATACAAGGGAGCAAAGATAGTTTTTTCAACAAATGGTACTGGAACAATTGGGCACACATACATACACACACACACACACACACACACACACACACACAGAAAGAAGCTAGACACAAACCTTATACTCTTCAAAAAACAAATCCCCAAAGTATCACTGACCTGAATGTAAAATGCAAAACTATAAAACTTCTAGAAGATAACATAGGAGAAAACCTATATGACTTTGAGTTTGGCAATTACTTTTTAGATACAACACAAAAGCCACCTTCCATGAAAGAAAGATTAGTAAGTTGGACTTCTCTAAAATTAAAAACTTATGTCCTGCAAAAGATGGTATCAAGAGAATGAGAAGACAAGCCACAAAGAGGAGAAAATATTTGCAAAAGACATATCTGATAAGGTACTGTTTTCTAAACTATACAAAAATGCTTAAAACTCAACAGTAGGAGCACAAACAACTGCATTAAAAAATGGACCAAAGACCTTAACACACTCTATCAAAGAAGATGGCAAATAAAAAGATCCACATCATATGTCATCAGAGAAATACATATTAAAACACTGAGATATAACTATTAGATATTAAAACTATTAGATATTAGATATCTATTAGATATATCTATCTAATAGATATATCTATTAGATATTAAAACTATTAGATATAACTATTAGATATAACTATAACACACCTATTAGAATGGCTAAAATCCAGAACACCGGCAACACCAAATGCTGACAAGGATGAGGAGCAACAGGAACTCTCATTCATTTACTGGTAAGAATGCAAAATGCTATAGCAACATTGAAAGAGAGTTTGGTAGTTTCTCACAAAATTAAACATACTCTTACCATATGATCCAGCAATCATGCTCCTTGGTATTTACTCAAAGGATTTGAAAACATGTCCACACAGAAACCTGCACACAAATATTTATAGCAACTTTGCTCATAATTTCCAAAACTTGAAAGCAACTAAGGTGTTCTTCAGCAGATGAATGGATAAATTGTGATATATCTAGACAACAGAATATTTTGCAACACTAAAAAGAAATGAGTTGTCAAACCATAAAAAGACATGGAGAATCCCTAAATCCACATTGCTAAATGAAAGAAACTGATCTGAAAATGCTACATACTGTATGATTCCAACTATATGAGATTCTGCAAAAGACAAAACTATGAAGACAGTAAAAAGATCAGTGATTGTTAGAGGTAAGGGAGGAGAGAGGGGTGAGCAGGCAGAGCACAGAGAATTTTTAGATCAGTGAAAACATTAGGTATAATTCTATGATGGTGGATACACGTCATTACAAATATGGCCAAACTCATAGAATATACAAGACCAAGAGTGATTTCTACTGTAATCTATGGACATTGTATAATAATAATGTGACCATGTAGGTTCATTGGTTGTAACAAACGTGGCATTCTGGTGAAGGATATTGATGATAGGAGAGGCTATGGCCATGTAGGGAGAGAAAGTATATGAAAAAATCTCCTTATTTTCCTTTCAGTATTGCTGTAAACCTAAAACTGCTCTAAAAATAAAGTCTGTTAGAAAAATATGCATGGCATGGGAACATTTCAGTGATGCAAAATGAAATAGGAACCCAAAGGAACACTCAGGCTGTAAGAGGAAACCAGGATTCTGTTGAGTCACAGAAGCCACGGGAAGAGTGTTTGAGGGAGAAATCAGTCATGACACATGACACAGGGCAAATGTAAACTAGGATTGATGAAAAGCCATTGCATTTAGCATAAAGATTATTAATAGTCTAGGGAGTGAATTTCAAAGAATTAATGGGAGACGTGAGAACTGAGAAATATAAATTTCTTGGAAATTTATATTTCCAAGAAATTTCCAAGCTTCCAAAAAGCTTGGAAAGGTCTGTAACATGAACAGTAGCTGGGTTCTTCTTGAAGGAAGGACAGGAATTCCAAGGACTTTTTGTTTGTCCTTCATAGTTGTGTTGCTGCTACAGTGTTTGAGAAGAAACAAACTAGAATAAGTTGAAATACGCATATAAAAATTTAAAATGGAAGGAAAATTTGAGCACATGGATGATAAATGAGTAAATTGATTGAGGGAGAGAAGAAAGTGCAAAGATCCAAGTCATTACCTTTAGGGAGGAAGGGGCTTCTCCAATTTTAAGGAAGGGGAATACGGGTTTAGAACTAGAAAATGTGAGGGAGGTTTGGCCTATTTGGCACAGGAAGACAAAATAATTTGGCTATTAATATAATCCAGGAAAAAGGAAAATGAGGGGTTGGAAGGGTACCACTAGCAATACAGAGAAATAAAAAGATGGGAGAAAGAGCCTAGACATTAAAATGACAGAAAACATTGACTCCTGGCTTCATGAGACTTGAAGTATAATCATATTTTGCCCTCTATAAGAAAAGAACAGAAAATTAAAAACATAAAAATAAGCATGAGGCCTTGGGAGAAATCCGTGCATTTCAGGCACCCTGAAGCTTAAACTTCCTTAGCTTCATGGCAAATGTGCTTCTTGCCACAAGACTTGCTGATAAATTTGGCACAGAGTAGGAGTGGAAGAGTTTGCATTTTAAAAAAAAGACTGCTCTAGATGTGCTGTGGAGAATGGATTGGAATGTAGGTATAGAAGTTGGGAAGTAAAGAAGGGGAAAAAAAGCTAGAGAAATGAGACTAAAACACATGAAAGAAAATGTCTATCTTTCTCCCCCCAAAACAAGCCCAATTAGCAATACAATATATTCCTTCAATACTAAAGGCAAATGAACATTTTTACTTTTCTTCCAAAATATAATAAATAATAGTCGTGTCATATTTTAAATAATCAGATATTGAATATAAATATTTTATGATATTAATTTGCCTAGAGTGTCACGGCAAACTAAATAAATTTAAAATCTCTTGAGATGAACTTCAAAATGACACAAAATAAATATGTACGTGATGTCAAAAAGTTTTCTTAGTTATATTCAACAGGAACAAAGTTGTTTAAGAGTAACACAAAGTTTTTTTTTTTAATTAAAAATTTTGTTGGAATAATTTTAGATTTTCATGAAGTTTCAAGAAATAGTACAAGGAGATTCGTTATACATTTTGCTCAGTTTCCCCGAATGGTAACATTTTGCAATCCTTTACTGTAATATCACAACCAAGATATTGATATTGATACAATACTCTGATCTATTCAGATGTACTCTGTGTTACTTGTAATCATTTTGCTGTGTGTCTCTGTGTGTTTTTATGTTCTATGAAATTTTATCACATGTGTAGTTTCTTGTATCCACCACCACAGTCAAGATACTGGGCACTTTCAACACCATATACATGAGTTATTTTTAAAGTAAAATGATATGAAATACTTCATTTCTCTATGTAGAAAATAGGTAAGAAAAGAGGTGTTTTTCCCTATCGACTTTATTATACAACCTAGTCATAAATTGGTGAATTAAAGTTTTGTGAACTCAAATAGTAGGAACATCTAAAAGCAGCATCACACTCGAGATCATTATTTTATTTCTTGCAATGAAATGTAGCTACCAATTAACGGCATACACATTGGGAGTGAGAAGACTAGTTTCTAAGATATTCCAACAAGTCAGACATTAGAATCAAATTAATAGACTGAGACACTAAGCACAATAGACATAATACATGAACTGACTTCTGACTATAACCAGTTCCACAGGTACTCTCTCCCTACCTTAAAAACAACTAAAAACTCATGTATAACTGTATGAGAAAGGGCATTACACTCATTTTTATATAGGTATGGTGTTTTACCAGTGGAAAACATTTATGTAAAGTACATGCTTAATGTATAATTATTCAAGCTACACAGTGTTTAGAATATATCCTGTATATATAAATATGTGAATAGTTACATCATGTTTAAATAGAGAAAGATATATTCTGCTATTGAAGAATACATTTATATAAGATGCATGTTTAAAGTATAATTATTCATGTTACAGATTATTGAGAATATATGCTGTACAGATTTATAAATAGTTATATTTTGTATTTGCATTTTTAAAGGAGCTTTCTTTAAGAGACCATTACTGTTTGCATTTGCAATATTTTCTTTTGGTTTTATTATGAAAATAATTCTCAGGGTTGGGAGGGTGTGGAATGATAGAGAGAACAAAAATAGCATATCTTTACCATACTCTCTTCCACAAAAAACTTTTTCCTATGGCAGCAGTTGGACTTTCACTGAGTAAATCACCTTCCTTATTTCCCTTTTTTAGGCTCAAGGGCACAGGGTTTAGCATAGTTCCTCTTCAAGGACACTATTGTGGGAAAAGTGTTCCTCCCTAAGGCAGGTGAAACCCACAGAGGCTGAAGCATCATTTCTGGTCAGATGACTATGGGTTCCATTTCACAGTCTTCGATGGAGAGCTCAGAGTCTCTACTTGTCAGGGTAGATTTTTTTCTGTGGAATGTGTTAGGAGTGGTCATGGTCCTATTTAGGGCCAGGAATCATTCATTGGAAGTTAGGTAGAAGTTTATACATAGAAATCCAAACTTATGAAATAATAAATAAATGGGTAAGCACAGAAAAGATGAGGAAAAACAGAACTTATCCTGAGAATGACTATTGAGTGGCTGAAGACTAGATTGGAAACATTGAAACAAATGAGAAAATTTGATAATTGTATGGTGGTTAGGTAGGATACTGTCCTAGTTTGTTTGTTTTTTAAATTTTTATTGAAGTATAGTTGATTTACAATGTTGTGTTAGTTTCTGGTGTACAGCCAATTGAATCGGTTATACATATCCATATATCCATATATATATATATATATATATATATATATTTTTTTTTTTTTGGCTGCGTTGGGTCTTTGTTGCTGCATACGGGCTTTTCTCTGGTTGTGGTGAGCAGGGGCTACTCTTCGTTGCTGTGGGCGGGCTTCTCATTGCGGTGGCTTCTCTTGTTGTGGAGCACAGGATCTGGGTGCACGGGCTTCAGTAGTTGTGGCTCACGGGCTTAGTTACTCCGTGGCATGTGGGAATCTTCCCGGACTAGGGCTCAAACCCATGTCTCCTGCATTGGCAGACAGATTCTTAACACTGAGCCACCAGGGAAGCCTAGTGGCTTCCTTTTCTAGATTATTTTCCCATATAGACCATTACAGAATATTGAGTAGAGTTCCCTGTGCTGATACTGTCCTAGTTTTAAGGAAACACACAGAGAAGTATTTACGGGGAAAGAGACAACATATCTACAATTCATTCTCAAAAAGTTCTCAAAAAAAAAAGTTTGTGTGTCTGTACGTATGTATATGTGTGTATGTAAGGAATAAAATGATAAAATAAATGTGACAAAGTAAATTTGGAAAGTATTTGGAAAATATGAGTTCTCTATACTATTATTGTAATTTTAATGTAAGTCTGGAATTATCAAAATTAAAAATTAAAGGTAAAACAACTGGAAATCAGCCAATTTCTTTTTCCTTCATGTCTAAAGGTTATTTTTTGGTAATATAGGGGGAAATGCTAGAATACATGTTCCCCTCAGGGAACAGACAAACAAGAAACAAACAAGGCTTAACTAAACATTCATGAGATGGATTAAAATGTAAAATGACCCTTATATGTAAAATGACCATTATGTAAAATGACCCTTAATATGATCCTTCTTTTTCCATTGCACTACCACAACTATAGTTTGAATCCTGATATCTTATCTTAGCTGGTATAGCAGTCTACTTATTAGTGTGCCTGCTGACAAATTTACTACACTCGTCATTAATATTCCTAAATCATTGCATCACAAAAATATGTCTAAATCTCCTCAATTGCACTAGATTTAAGTCCCTTAAAGTCAGAGACTGAGTCTTACTAATTGTTAAGTTCACCAAACCTCAGGACCTAACTAACTGGCAGGGTGAATTTTTTTAAATGGTTACTGGAAGCCAAAGTAAGTAGTCATTTATTTATAAGCATTTCTTACATGCTTATTATAAATATAGTCACAACACAAAGAAACAGAGAAAAGATACATTCATACTATGCTAATTTCATAGAAAAGTTGAAGTTAAAGATCTTTGAACATTTTCATAAAAACACCATACTCTTCAGTTGCTTCTTGGTATTACTGTCAAACTCAGAATCCTGGACTGGACTGAATATCAGTCTGAGCCTATTTTTAAATTTTTCCCTTTTTTTTTAAAGAAGTAAATTAGTAAATTTCTTGTGAGTTTTGTATTGATCAAAATTTCAAAATAACTGAAAAATATCAAGAAGAGTGGATGACGCATAGAGTAAACAAGTGACATATAAAGAGAAGGTGAGCAATTTTCTCAAGCTTTGAGGTATTTCATGAATATTATTACACAATATAAGAATAGTATGGAACTAAAAACATTTGGACTGTAATTGTGGGTTTGCCCCTAATTTACTGTTTCTTTGGAAAAGTCATTTAGCTCCTTTGAGCTATAATTATCTTAAAAATGAAGCTGTACCTCTCAGAGAAATCTAATCTCTAAAATGGGGTAGAATTTCTCAAATAAATCATCTTGGAACACAGGTAATAATTCTATGGAAAATAAAATGAGATAACGTGAAATTTCACTTGAAACAATGAAATTCTGTGTTAGCATACACTAATTTAATTTAAAATAGGAAACACATTAACATATTTAATATATATGTATACTTACATGTATACAATTTATATATCAATATATAAAAAAAGATACACTGGACGGCAAATTCTCCTTTAGACTCCACAGATAAAATACTGGTGCTAATGTAGAACTGAATCCCTAATTTCCTGATTTCAATGAATTTATTCCAAAGTTATAAAAAGATAAGCTATTTATCAACTCTGTTAGATCCCATAGGTTTGGCCTTCAGTGGATATTGGTCAAATTGTGTTTGATATAGCAACACAAGTCTTAGAAGGAGAGCATATTAACACAGATAGGAAATATAAATTAAAACACATCCGACCATTGAAATTTTCCATATATTGGAAACATAGCTCAATATGTCCAATGCAAGTCTACTGAAAAGTGGCCTGTTTTCTTAGTACCCTGGGAAGAAAGAAAGGTTTTTCCTAATCCAAATCCAGTTAATGTATATTTAAATTTTTCTAATTCTTTTTAATTCTTATTGAACACCACCACCAAACACATACCAAAATACATCAATCATAGAAGGAATTTTTATAAAATTCCAAGAAAACATTATTTTTCTAATCTGTGTTTACTATTAGAATACATATTACACTTACACATAATTTTACCTCTCACATCCCTCCAAAGGCAATGATGATAATAATAATACTTAGCATCATCTATAGACTATTTACCATGTTCTAGGCTGAGAGTTAAATATTTAATGTGAATTGTCTTATTTAGTTTTCACATAAGCCATATAGAGTTAAGTCCCTCGAGGACAGTGAAGTTAAATTGGATTACGGAATCTGAGCAATTTCACAAGGATAACAAATGGTAGGAACAGAATTTGAACCAGGGATTTTAATTCCAGAAAGTTTTCTTTTAACTTCCTTACTCTGCTCTTTCTTCCGGGCAGACAATTACATTGTATGGCAGACTTGAGGTCATTTAATACTACTACTAAATCAGCAGTGATTCAGATATTAGGCTAACATTCAGTGTCAGATTTGCAACAACTCTGCATATGTAAATGTTATTTCAGATCTGAGTTCAAGCTTAAATTTTAAATAATTTCATCTCAACTCTCAAAAAAATTTTTTTCATGTTTATTAAAAAATATTGTTTTGGGCTCTGGAAAAGACATTACATTTCAACATGTAGCAATTTTTGAAATAAGTATGTTTTCCATGTATAACATGAACATTTTTATCAATTAATAAATATAAGATGCTATAAAAATACTGATGTAAATATCATTTACAATTCTGGTGGTATATTAAAAACTTGCATACTCTAATTGGATATAAATGTTCCTTTGTATAGAATATCATTACCTATTCATGAATATAATCCTAGTTCTTTCCTAACACATCCTACCAAAGACAATGTGCATGTTCTTTCCCTCCAGCTTTCAATGTTTTATTCAAGATGACTGAGTTAGACTCAATGTTCCCATCTCTTAACTTTGCCCCTGGAGAATCTGTCTACTGCCACTGGAGTTCCGTTTGTGTCACCACATTATAGAGAGTTCAATGAATCATATAAAAATGCTACATACTAGTTTTTATTTTTTGTACCTACTAGTTCTGGAGCTCAGTTAAAACTTGAAATCACTCTTATAATGCCACAGTGCATTTCATTACTGTCTTGCTGATATAGGGTTTTTTTTTTTATACTAGAGTTAATCATGGTTTTATTGTTTATAAAAAGTTCATTATGAAAGGGTGTTTAATGGTTAGCTGCTAGCATTTTTAAATGGCATGGTGGTAATCAGCCCTCAAAGGACTGTGTCTACCTAAGGTTAGCTGAAAAACACAGCAGCCTAATTAGCATCCCATATCACCATCTAGCCATCTGTTATCTCTAGGCAAAGCAGAAGAAAATGTGAATGTCTAGGAAATAAGGGCTTTGTGTGAGAAGTCCAGAGTTTTTATTTTTTTAACTTTTCTTTCCCATAGCATTTACAGAGGTACTGATGCTGCTTACAATGAATAGAAATTTTTTTTTTCTGATATCCTTCTTATTGAGAAGTGCGTATGAGGAAAGGTGTCAGAGATAGCAGAGCCACAGGATCATACCACGCACATGTCACTTCAGTCTGTTTTTAAAGATCAAAAATAGGATGCAAAGTAGGTGGACAAACAGTATTTCACTCCTTAGACTTACCCACTTTTGGCACTTTTTGTTGACTAAGTGGCACTTAGCCACTTCTGGCACTTTTTGTTGACATAAACTCATTATAGAAATGACACATTTTTCAAAAAGGTGACATAGTTTGTTACTACATTTGAAAATTACACATCTCTTTTCATAGCAGTAGACACTATATATATTTTTCACACACAATTCACTTTATATCAAAACAATCTTTATTTCAATACAAAACAAGTAAATGGTGGTGTAATGTTGTGGCCTTTTGAAAAAAAAGTTTGTGTTTTAAACCCAGTATTACTCTACTTTGTCCTGCAGGGTTTCCTAGACATCAAAAAAAAAACCTAAATCTCTTTTGTGGGGCTAATGGCGGACTCTGGGAGGGCTCACGCCACATCCCAGAACTTCTGCTGCCAGTGTCCTTGTCCTCATGGTGAGCCACAGCCACCCCCCGCCTCTGCAGGAGAGCCTCCAACACTAGCAGATCCCTAAGGATTAAAGCAGCTTCCTGCAATGACTACTAACAGCAGTACTTGTACTGAGGAACAACACTGCCTACATGCATAACATATTAAGAATATACTGAGAGGGCAGACAGCAAAAGCAAAAGAACTACAATCCTGCAGCCTGTGGAACAAAAACCACATTCACAGAGCGATAGACAAGATGAAAAGGCAGAGGGCTATGTACCAGATGAAGGAACAAGATAAAACTCCAGAAAAACAACTAAATGAAGTGAAGATAGGCAACCTTCCAGAAAAAGAATTCAGAATACTGATAGTGAATATGATCTAGGACCTCAGAAAAAGAATGGAGGTAAAGATTGAAAAGGTGCAAGAAATGTTTAAAAAAGACCTAGAAGAATTAAAGAACAAAAAAACGGAGATGAACAATAAAATAACTGAAATAAAAAATACACTAGAAGGAATCAATATCAGAATAACTGAGGCAGAAGAACGGATAAGTGACCTGAAACACAAAATGGTGGAATTCACTACTGTGGAACAGAATAAAGAAAAAAGAATGAAAAGAAATGAAGACAGCCTAAGAGACCTCTGGAACAACATTAAACGGAACAACATTTGCAATATAGGGGTACCAGAAGGAAAAGAGAGAGAGAAGGGACCTGAGAAAATATTTGAAGAGAATATAGTCGAAAATTTCCCAACATGGGAAAGCAAATACTACCCAAGTGCAGGAAGCGCAGAGAGCCCCAGGCAGGATGAACACAAGGAGAAACACACTGAGACACATAGTAATCAAATTGGCAAAATTAAAGACAAAGAAAAATTATGGAAAGCAACAATGGAAAAATGACAAATAACATACAAGGGAACTCCCATAAGGTTAACAGCTGCTTTCTCAGCAGAAGCTCTACAAGCCAGAAGGGAGTGGCATGGCATATTTAAAGTGATGAAATGGAAGAACCTACAATCAAGATTACTCTACGCAGCAAGGATATCATTCAGATTCAATGGAAAAATCAAGAGCTTTACAGACAAGCAATAGCTAAGAGAATTCAGCACCACCAAACCAGCTCTACAACAAATGCTAAAGGCACTTCTCTAAGTGGGAAACACAAGAAAAGGACCTACAAAAACAAACCCATAACAATTAAGAAAATGGTCATAGGAATATACATATTGATAATTACCTTAAAAGTGAATGGAGTAAATGCTCCAACCAAAAGACACAGGCTTGCTGAATGGATACAAAAATAAGACCCATCTATATGCTGTCTACAAGAGAACCACTTTAGATCTAGGGACACATATACACTGAAAGTGAGGGGATGGAAAAAGATATTCCATGCAAATGGAAATCAGAAAAAAGCTGGAGTAGCAATACTCATATCAGATAAAATAGACTTCAACCTAAAGAATGTTACAAGAGACAAGGAAGGACACTACGTAATGATCAAGGGATCACTCCAAGAAGAAGATATAACAATTATAAATATATATGCACCCAACATAGGAGGACCTCAATACATAAGGCAACTGCTAACAGCTATAAAAGAGGAAATCAACAGTAACACAATAATAGTGGGGCACTTTAACACCTCACTTACACCAATGGACAGATCATCCAAGCAGAAAATTAATAAGGAAACACAAGCTTTAAATGACACAACAGACCAGATAGATTTAATTGATATTTATAGGATATTCCATCCAAAAACAGCAGATTACACTTTCTTCTCATGGGTGCATGGAACATTCTCCAGGATAGATCATATCTTGGGTAACAAATCAAGCCTCAGTAAATTTAGGAACATTGAAATCATATCAAGCATCTTTTCTGACCACAACGCTATGAGATTAGAAATCAATTACAGGGGAAAAAACATAAAAAACACAAACACATCAAGGCTAAACAATACATTACTAAATAACCAAGAGATCACTGAAGAAATCAAAGAGGAAACCAAAACATACGTAGAGACAAATGACAATGAAAACATGATGATCCAAAACCTATAGTATGCAGCAAAAGCAGTTCTAAGAGGGAAGTTTATAGCAATAAAAGCCTATCTCAAGAAACAAGAAAATCTCAAGTAAACAATCTAACCTTACACCTAAAGAAACTAGAGAAAGAAGAACAAACACAACCCAAAGTTAGTAGACGGAAAGAAATCATAAAGATCAGAGCAGAAATAAATGAAATAGAAACAAAGAAAACAATAGCAAAGACAATAAAACTAAAAGCTGTTTCTTTAAGAAGAAAAACAAAATTGATAAACCAGTGGCAAGACTCATCAAGAAAAAGAGGGAGAGGACCCAAGTCAATAAAATTAGAAATGAAAAAGGACAAGGTGCAACAGACACCGCAGAAATACAAAGCATCCTAAGAGACAATTACAAGCAACTGTATGCCAATAAAATGGAAAACCTGGAAGAAATGGACAAATTCTTAGAACGGTATAACCTTCCAAGACTGAACCAGAAAGAAATAGAAAATATGAACAGACCAATCACAAGCACTGAAATTGAAACTGTGATTAAAAATCTTCCAACAACTAAAGCCCAGGACCAGATGGCTTCACAGGTGAATTCTATCAAACATTTAGAGAAGAGCTAACACCCATCCTTCTCAAACTCTTCTCAAAAACTGCAGAGGAACAAACACTCCCAAACTAACTCTATGAGGTCACCATCACCCTCATACCAAAACCAGACAAAGATACTACAAAAAAAGAATATTATAGACCAATATAACTGATGAATATAGATGCAAAAAACCTCAACAAAATACTAGCAAACAGAATCCAACAAGACATTAAAGGAATCATACACCATGATCAAGTGGGATTTATCCCAGGGATGCAAGGATTCTTCAATATACACAAATCAATCAATGTGATACACCATATTAAAAAACTGAAGAATAAAAACCATATGATCATTTCAATAGATGCAGAAAAACCTTTTGAGAAAATTCAACACCCATTTATGATAAAAACTCTCCAGAAAGTGGGCATAGAGGGAAACTACTTCAACATAATAAAGGCCATATATGGCAAACCCACAACAAACATCATTCTCAATGGTGAAAAACTGAAAGCATTTCCTCTAAGATCAGGAACAAGACAAGGATGTCCATTCTCATCACTATTATTCAACATAGTTTTGGAAGTCCTAGCCATGGCAATCAGAAAAGAAAAAGAAATAAAAGGAGTACAAAATTGGAAAAGAAGTAAAACTGTCACTGTCTGCAGATGACATGATACGTTACATAGAGAATCCTAAAGATGTCACCAGAAAACTACTAGAGCTAATCAATGAATCTGGTAAATTTGCAGGATACAAAATTAATGCACAGAAATCTTGCATTCCTATACACTAATGATAAAAATTCTGAAAGAGAAATTAAGGAAACAGTCCCATTTACCACTGCAACAAAAAGACTACAATACCTAGGAATAAACCTACCTAAGGAGACAAAAGACCTGTATGCAGAAAACTATAAGACACTGTTGAAAGAAATTAAAGTGATAGAAATAGATTGAGAGATATACGATGTTCTTGGATTGGAAGAATCAATATTGTGAAAATGATTATACTACCCAAAGCAATCTACAGATTCACTGCAATCTGTATCAAATTACCAATGGCATTTTTTACAGAACCAGAACAAAAATCATAGAATTTGTATGGAGACACCAAAGACCCTGAATAGCCAAAGCAGTCTTGAGGAAAAAAAACGGAGCAGGAGGAATCAGGCTCCCTGACTTCAGACTATACTACAAAGCCACAGTGATCAAGACAGTATGGTACTGGCACAAGAACAGAAATATAGATCAATGTAACAGGATAGACAGCTCAGAGACAAACCCACAAACCTATGGTAAACTAATCTATGACAAAGGAGGCAAGCATATACAATGGAGAAAAGACAGTCTCTTCAATAAGTGGTGCTGGGTAAACTGGACAGCTACATGCAAAAGAATGAAATTAGAACACTCCCTAACACCATACACAAAAATAAACTCAAAATGGATTGGAGACCTAAATGTAAGACTGGACACTATAAAAGTCTTAGAGGAAAACATAGGAAGGACACACTTTGACATAAATCACAGCAAGATCTTTTCTGACCCACCTCCTAGAGTAAAGGGAATAAAAACAAAAATAAAGAAATGGGACCTAATGAAACTTAAAACCTTTTCCAAAGCAAAGGAAACTACAAACAAGATGAAAAGACAACCCTCAGAATGGGAGAAAATATTTGCAAATGAATCAACGAACAAAGGATTAGTCTTCAAAATATATAAACAGCTCATGCAACTCAATATTAAAAAAACAAACAACCCAATCCAGAAATGGGCAGAAGACCTAAATAGACATTTCTCCAAAGAAACATACAGATGGCCAAGAAGCACATGGAAAGCTGCTCAATATCACTAATTATTAGAGAAATGCAAAACAAAACTACAATGAGGTATCACCTCACACTGGTCAGAATGGCCATCATCAAAAAATCTACAAACAATAAATGCTGGAGAGGATGTGAAGAAAAGGGAACCCTCCTACACTGTTTGTGGGAATGCAAATTGAAACAGACACAATGGAGAACAGTATGGAGGTTCCTTAAAAAAGTAAAAATAGAACTACTGTATGACCTAGCAATCCCACTCCTGGGCATATACCCAGAGAAAACCATAATTCAAAAAGATACATGTACCCTGATGTTCATTGCAGCACTATTTACAATAGCCAGGACATGGAAGCAACCTAAGTGTCCATTAACAGAGGAATGGATAAAGAAGATGTTGTACATGTATACAATGGCATATTACTCAGCCATAAAAAGGAATGACATTGGGTCATTTTTAGAGATGTGGATGGATCTAGAGACAGTCCTACAGAGTGAAATAAGTCAGAAAGAGAAAAACAAATATCGTATATTAACGCATATATGTGGGACCTACAAAAATGGTACAGATGAACCGGTTAGCAGAGCAGAAATTGAGACACAGATGTAGAGAACAAACGTATGGACACCAAGGGGGGAAAGTGGCGGGTGTGGGGTGGTGTGATGAATTGGGAGATTGGGATTGACATGTATACACTAATATGTATAAAATGGATAACTAGTAAGAACCTGCTGTATAAAATAATAAATAAAATTCAAAAACAAATCTAAAGCTTCATTATGTCTATGCTAATGAGGCATTGGAAATATAAGTAAGGGAGTGGCATGCAGAATAGTTTATAATGACAAAAAGCGTAGTACAACTTAAACTCCTCTCAACCTTTCTATTTTTCTATCCCACCAAGGTAGCTACTTTGGGCAACAAAACCATTTATGAACAGTCTATGGTGTATCTCATGAATGTACTACGATTTTATCTAGAAAATAAGGTAATTTCAATTGCATTTCTTTTCAAGTACATCACAAATATAAAACAATCAGCTAATAGTTAAAAATGCTTCAGGTACTATAAAGATTCTGTTGTCCAAAAATTGTATTTGAATGCTCCTGGAAATCATGCTATTACATGAACATTGTTATGTAATTTGGAAGGGATCTTGTTTTTATAGATTGTATAGCAGTGATATATGATAACAGATTAAAATAAGACTGTGAAATAATGAAAATGTGATATTTTATTCCTAAATTTAATACGGAATTGATGAAATATTTTATTTTTTAAATTCCCACTTACTCTCATTTTTATTATTCTGAGGCAGTATTCTACAACAGGCAGAGCATAATAATAAGCACTGAAATATACTTTCTTTTACTGGCTCTGTTATTAATTCAATAATAGATTATTGAGTATCTATTATATATTAAACAGCATCCTATAGACTGTATATAATTAGTAAACATCCCTCTTCCCATAGTTTACTATCTAGCATGTGAGAGAGGTATTAATCAAATAACAGCATAATGAAAGGAAATACATCTATGTAGATATCTAATGGAATCTAAACTTGCCTGGGGAGTGGTTCAGATAAGATGCCTTTGAAAGCAGCCCTAGACATAAAGTCTGAAGGATGAGAAAGAAATAAAGTGAGCAAAGAAAGAGGGAGAAAAAGTCTGTTGAGACTATGAACCTCACATGTAAATACTTTGTTATGAGAATATGACATATTTAAAAGAAGAATGGGGAATGGGAAAAGTAAGTTATACAATGTGAAGTTTAGAAGGCAAAATGCAGTCCATGCAGGGTGTTGGTCTCAGTCCTAAAATATTGGTAAGCCACTAAATGTTTATGCCACAAAGTTACATAGATGCATGTTTTGAAAATGTGCAGGGGATACACCATTATGGTAATGAATGTGGTTTAGAGGTTACCTGCTAGTCTGTAAAGAGATTATAATTATTTGGAGTGAGTTGGGAGCAGCAGATAATGAGCCGAGTGGAGTTGAGAAGTTACTTGACAGTACTTAATAAATTGCCACTGCTTTGTGATCTTTTCAATTATATAATCTTGTAGAGACTTTATTTATATGTAAGATTATGAATATTAATCATTCATTTAAATATGATGGATTGAGTTGATCAATGAAATATGATAGATGATCTCACGAGATCTCATCTCCTTTCCTTCCAAACCCATTTACTGCGTCATTAGTGACTTTCTCCAATATTTACATTTCTCCATTTTCCAGGCATAGGGCCTGCTTGCCCCTCCCTGTCTTATGGACATTAGGCATGAACGTGCTATTTGTATTCATTAACAAGAAGACTAGAGACACAGGTGACAAATCTTTGAATATATAAAACTTAAGGAAGAAAGGGGTCCCATGAAAGTCCCAAACCTAGCAAGTTAAATTCTATTTGATTTTTTTTTCTTGAATAAAATCCTTTGTTCCATGAAAACAGTCTGTTCAGTTTTCTTAGCAATCCGGGAACTGAGTATATTGCACAGTCAGAAAAGAACATTTCCCTTCAAATCTATATGCCCTTCTTATAGCAGAGGGAATCTTCACCTATATAGTTAATCAGATTTCCATCCTTCAATGGATCATTTACTGCTTTTAGGATTAAGGTCCATTAAGATTTATTTAAGATCCATTTGATTTTTATCATCTTTATTGGAGTACATTTGCTTTAAAATGTTGTGTTAGTTCTGCTGTATAACAAAGTGAATCAGCTATACATGTACATATATCCCCATATCCGCTCCCTCTTGCATCTCCCGCCCACACTTCCTATCCCACCGCTCTAGGTGGTCACAAAGCACCGAGCTGTGCTATGTGGCTGCTTCCCACTAGCTATCTGTTTTACATTTGGCAGTGTATATGTGGCAATGCCACTCTCTCACTTCGTGCCATCTTACCCTTCCCCCTCCCCGTGTCCTCAAGTCCATTCTCTACATCTGCATCTTTATTTGTGTCCGGCCCCTAGGTTCTTCAGAACCTATTTTTTGGTTTAATTCCATGTTTATGTGTTAGCATATGGTATTTTTTTTTCTCTTTCTGACTTACATCACTCTGTATGACAGACTCAAGGTCCATCCACCTCACTACAAATGACTAAATTTCATTTCTTTTAATGGCTGAGCAATATTCCCTTGTATATACGTGCCATATATTCTTTATCCATTCATCTGTCGCTGGACACTTAGGTTGTTTCCATGTCCTGGCTCTTGTAAATAACGCTGCAGTGAACATTGTGGTACATGACTCTTTATGAATTATGGTTTTCTCAGGGTATATGCACAGTAGTGGGATTGCTGGGTCATATGATAGTTCTCTTTTTTACTTTTTAAGGAATGTCCATCCTGTTCCCAATAATGTCTATATCAATTTACATTCCCACCAACAGTGCAAGATGGTTCCGTTTTCCCCACACCCTCTCCAGCACTGATTGTTGGTTTATTTTATTTTATTTTATTTTTTGGCGGTACGCAGGCCTCTCACTGTTGTGGCCTCTCCTGTTGCAGAGCACAGGCTCTGGACATGCAGGCTCAGCAGCCATGGCTCACGGGCCCAGCCACGCCATGGCATATGGGATCTTCCTGGACCGGGCACGAACCCCTGCATCGGCAGGCGGACTCTCAACTGCTGCGCTACCAGGGAAGCCCTGTAGATTTTTTGATGATGGCCATTCTGATGGGTGTGAGGTGATACCTCATTGTAGTTTTGATTTGCATTTCTCTAAGGATTAGTGATGTTGAGCATCCTTTCATGCGTTTGTTGACGATCTGTATATCTTTGGAGAAATGTCTATTTAGGTCTTCTGCCCATTTTTGGATTGGGTTGTTTATTTTTTTGATATTGAGCTGCTTATATATTCTGGAGATTAATCCTTTGTCAGCTGCTTCATTTTCAAATATTTTCTCCCAATCTGAGGGTTGTCTTTTCGTCTTGTTTATGGTTTCCTTTGCTGTGCAAATCTTTTAAGTTTCATTAGGTCCCATTTGTTTATTTTTGTTTTTGTTTCCATTTCTCAAGGAGGTGGGTCAAAAAGGATCTTGCTGTGTTTTTTTTGTCTTACAGTGTTCTGCCTATGTTTTCCTCTAAGAATTTTATAGTGTCTGGCCTTACCTTTAGGTCTTTAATCCATTTTGCATTTATTTTTGTGTATGGTGTTAGGAAGTGTTCTAATTTCATTCTTTTACATGTAGCTATCCAGTTATCCCAGCAACACTTATGGAAGAGGATGTCTTTTCTCCATTGTATATTCTTGCCTCCTTTATCAAAGATAATGTGACCATATGTGCATGGGTTTATCTCTGGGATTTCTATCCTGTTCCATTGAGCTATATTTCTGTTTTTGTGCCAGTACAATACTACCTTGATTACTGTAGCTTTGTAGTATAGTCTGAAGGCAGGGAGCCTGATTCCTCCAGCTCCGTTTTTCGTTCTCAAGATTGCTTTGGCTATTCGGGGTCTTTTGTGTTTCCATACAAATTCTGAAATTTTTTGTTCTAGTTCTGTGAAAAATGCCATTGGTAGTTTGATAGGGATTGCATTTAATGTGTAGATTGCTTTGGGTAGTATAGTCATTTTCACAATGTTGATTCTTCCAATCCAAGAACATGGTATATCTCTCCATCTGTTTGTATCATCTTTAATTTCTTTCATCAGTATCTTATATTTTTCTGTATACAGGTCATTTGTCTCCTTAGGTAGGTTTATTCCTAGGTATTTTATTCATTTTGTTGCAATGGTAAATGGGAATGTTTCCTTAATTTCTCTTTCACATTTTTCATCATTAGTGTATAGGAATGCAATGCAAGAGATTTCTGTACATTAACTTTGTATCCTGCTACTTTACCAAATTCATTGATTAGCTCTAGTATTTTGCTGGGAGCATCTGTAGGATTCTCTATGTATAGGATCATGTCATCTGCAAACAGTGACAGTTTTACTTTTTCTTTTCAGATTTGGATTCCTTTTCTTTCTTTTTTCTTCTCTGACCACTGTGGCTAACACTTCCAAAACTACGGTGAATAATACTGGTGAGAGTGGGCAACCTTGTCTTTTTCCTGATCTTAGTGGAAATGGCTTCATTTTTTCACCATTGAGAATGATGTTGGCTGTGGGTTTGTCATATATGGCTCTTATTATGTTGAGGTAAGTTCCCTCTATGCCTACTTTCTGGAGGACTTTTATCATAAATGGGTGTTGAATTTTGTCAAAAGCTTTTTCTGCATCTATTGAGATTATCATATGGTTTTTATCCTTCAGTTTGTTAATATTGTGTATCACATTGATTGATTTGCGTATATTGAAGAATCCTTGCATTCCTGGGATAAACCCCACTTGATCATGGTGTATGAGCCTTTTAATGTGCTGTTGGACTCTGTTTGCTAGTATTTTTGCATCTATATTCATCAGTGATATTGGCCTGTAGTTTTCTTTCTTTGTGACATCTTTGTCTGGTTTTGGTATCAGGGTGATGGTGGCCTCATAGAATGAGTTTGGGTGTGTTCCTCCCTCTGCTATATTTTGGAAGAGTTTGAGAAGGACAGGTGTTAGCTCTTCTCTAAATGTTTGATAGAATTCGCCTGTGAAGCCATCTGGTCCTGGACTTATGTTTGTTAGAAGATTTTTAATCACAGTTTCAATTTCAGTGCTTGTGATTTGTCTATTCATATTTTCTATTTCTTCCTGATTCAGTCTCAGAAGGTTGTGCATTTCTAAGAATTTGCCCATTTCTTCAAGGTTGTCCATTTTATTGGCATAGAGTTGCTTGTAGTAGTCTCTCATGATCCTTTGTATTTCTGCAGTGTCAGTTGTTACTTCTCCTTTTTCATTTCTAATTCTGTTGATTTCAGTCTTTTCCCTTTTGATCTTGATGGGTCTGGCTAATGGTTTAATTATTTAATCTTCTCAAAGAACCAGCTTTTAGTTTTATTGATCTTGCTATTGTTTCCTTCATGTCTCTTACTTTATTTCTGATCTGATTTTTATGATTCTTTCCTTCTGCTAACTTCAGGGTTTTTTTGTTCTTCTCTCTCTAATTGCTTTAGGTGTAAGGTTAGATTGCTTTTTTGAGATGTTTCTTGTTTCTTAAGGTAGGATTGTATTGCTATAAACTTCCCTTTAGAACTGCTTTTGCTGCATCCCATACGTTTTGGGTCATTGTGTTTTCATTGTCATTTTTTTCTAGGTATTTAGATTTCCTCTTTGATTTTTTCCAGTGATCTCTTGGTTATTTAGTAGTGTATTGTTTAGCCTCCAAGTGTCTGTATTTTTTACAGTTTTTTTTTCCTGTAATTGATATCTAGTCTCATAGCCTTGTGGTCGGAAAAGATATTTGATACAATTTCAATTTTCTAAAATTTACCAAGGCTTGATTTGTGACCCCAGCTATGATCTATTCTGAAGACTCTTCCATGAGCACTTGAGAAGAAAGTGTATTCTGTTGATTTTGGATGGAATGTCCTATAAATATCAGTTAAGTCCATCTTGTTTAATGTATCATTTAAAGGTTGTGTTTCCTTATTTATTTCATTTTGGTTGATTGGGCCATTGAGGAAAGTGGGGTGTTAAAAGTCCCTGACTATTATTGTGTTGCTGTGGATTTCTCCTTTTATGGCTGTTAGCATCTGCCTTATGTATTGAGGTGCTCCTCTGTTCAGAGCATAAATATTTACAATTTTTATGTCTTCTTCTTGGATTGATCCCTTGATCATTATGTAGTATCCTTCTTTGTCTCTTGCAATAGTCTTTATTTTAAAGTCCATTTTGTCTGACATGAGAATTGCTACTCTAGTTTTTTTTTTTTTTTTTTTGATTTCCATTTGCATGGAATATCTTTTTTCATCCCCTCACTTTCAGTCCGTATGTGTCTCTAGGTCTGGAGTGGGTCTCTTGTAGACAGCATATATATGGTCTTGTTTTTTTATCCATTCAGCCAATCTATGTCTTTTGGTTGGAGCATTTAATCTATTTAAGGTAATTATCAATATGTATGTTTCTATTGCCATTCTCTTAATTGTTTGGGGTTTGTTATTGTAGGTCTTCTCCTTCTCTTGTGTTTCCTGCCTAGAGAAGTTCCATTAGCATTTGTTGTGAAGCTGGTTTGGTGGTGCTGAATTCTCTTAGCTTTTGCTTGTCTGTAAAGGTTTTAATTTCTCTGTGGAATCTGAATAAGATCATTGATGGTAGAGTAATCTTGGGTGTAGGTTTTTTCCTTTCATCACTTTAAATATGTCCTGCCACTCCCTTCTGGCTTGCAGAGTTTCTGCTGAAAGATCAGCTGTTAACCTTATGGGGATTCCCATGTATACTATTTTTTGGTTTTCCCTTGCTGCTTTTAAATTTTTTTCTTTGTATTTAATTTTTGATAGTTTGAGTAATATGTGTCTTGGTGTGTTTCTCCTTGGATTTATCCTATATGGGACTCTCTGTGTCTCTTGGACTTGACTGGCTATTTCCTTTCACATATGAGGGAAGTTTCCAACTATAATCTCTTCAAATATTTTCTCAGTCCCTTTCTTTTTTTCATCTTCTTCTGGGACCCCTATAATTCGAATGTTGGTGCATTTAATGAGACTGTCCTCAATTCTTTTCATTCTTTTTTCTTTATTCTTCTCTGTGGTAGTTATTTCCAATATTTTATCTTCCAGATCACTTATCTCTTCTTCTGCCTGTTATTCTGTTATTGATTCCTTCTAGAGAATTTTATGTTTCATTTATTGTGTTGTTCATCATTGTTTGTTTGCTCTTTAGTTCTTCTAGGTCCTTGTTTAACGTTTCTTATATTTTCTCCATTCTATTTCCAAGATTTTGGATCATGTTTACCATCATTACTCTGAATTCTTTTTCAGGTAGACTGCCTATTTCCTCTTCATTTGTTTGGTCTGGTGACTTTTTACTTTGCTCCTTCATCAGCTACATATTTCTCTGTCTTTTCATTTTGCTTAACTTACTGCATTTGAGGTGTCCTTTTTGCAGGCTGCAGGCTCACAGTTCCCGTTGTTTTTGGGTTCTTCCCCCAATGGGTGAGGTTGTTCAGTGTGTTGTGTAGGCTTCCTGGTGCAGGGGACTGGTGACTGTTTTCTGGTAGATGAGGCTGGGTCTTGTCTTTCTGGTGTGCAGGACTGCATCTGGTGGTGTGTTTTGGGGTGTCTGTGAACTTATTATGATTTTAGTCAACCTTTCTGCTAATGGGTCTGGTTGTGTTCCTGTTTTGCTAGTTGTTTGGCATGGGGTGTCCAGCGCTGGAGTTTGCTGGTCGTTGAGTGGAGCTGGGTCTTAGCATTGAGATGGAGATCTCTGGGAGAGCTCTCACCAATTGATATTATATAGGGCCAGGATGTCTCTGGTGGTCCAATGTCCTGAACTCGGCTCTCCCACCTCAGAGGCTCCGGCCTGACACCTGGCTGGAGCACCAAGACCCCAGGTACATGGAGAGTTTCTTGCCTTTAGGGAAGTCTGAGGTCTTCTGTCAGTGTTCAGTAGGTGTTCTGTAGGAGTTGTTCCACATGTAGACGTATTCTTGATGTAGTTGTGGTGAGGAAGGTGATCACGTCTTACTCCTCTGCCATCTTGAGGTCCTCCAATCCATTAGATCTTAAGGCTGGAGAATAGTCTTTTGGTTCCATGCTCTGCCCTCAGGCCCACAGGGGCAGCAGCAGTATCTCTCAGTGCTCTCCAGGGTGGCCCCTCTTTTTAAACTGTCTTCAAGGGCCCTGGTCTTTGAAACTGAGACTGAAGCAACCTTGATTCCTGGGCCTGTAGTGGCAGTGATGGCCCTAAAAGTCTCTGAATCACCTTTGGGGTCATTCTTTCCTTTTTCTGAAGGATAAAGTATGTTAGTTTAGGATAAAGTATGTTAGTTTAGGATAAAGTATGTTATGTTTCATTCTGTCCCATTCTCTCTGTTCTTTTATTCCCAGCTAACAGTTTTTCTGCTGGTATAATCCCATCTCTATTCCTGGCTTCTGCTGACACAGCTGATTAAACTTCCAGTTCACACTCGTACAAATCTCCTTATCAAATGGTTGCTCAGCCACACCCCTAATGTTCTCTTCGTAACACACCTTCTCATTTTTTATAACTTGGATAAGTTAAGAAATTATCAAATCTTATATTCTGGTTCTTTATGACCAATAATTCCTTCAATTTATTTTTCTCTTCTCACTCTTTTCTATAAACTTTAAGGAGAAACCTAGTTGCTCCTATAATACATTGCTTAGAAATAGTTTTAGCTAAATATCCAATCTCCTTTTTTGTAGGTTTTAATACCTTCTATACAATATTAGAACACAATTCAGCCAAGTTCACTGCCACTTTATATCAAGGATCAGCTCTCCTCCAGTTTTCAGTAACCTATTCCTCATTTCCATCTGAAACCTCATCAAAATGGCCTTTAATTTTCATATTTCTACCAGTATTCTCTTCAGGATGATATATGTATTCTCTAAAATTATAGGGGCTTTCTCTATGGCTCTCCTCTTTTTTTTCCTAAGCCCTCAACAGAATTGCCTTTAGTGTCCATATTTCTATGAACAGTCCCTTCAAGGTAAACTAGGCTTTTTCTAGCAGGTATCTCAAAACTATTCTGTTCTCAACCCATCAGCCTGTTCAAAGCCACCTCCACTTTTTAAGGTATTTGTTAAAGCATCACTCTACTTCCTGGACCCAAAATCTGTACTAGTCTCTTTGGGTTGCCATAAATAAATAGCTTAGACTAGGTGGCTTAAACAACAGAAATTTATTTTTTCACAGTTCTAGAAGATAGAAGTCTGAGATCAAGGTGCTGGCTCTTTCGGTTTCTGAGGAGAGCTCTCTTCCTGGCTTACAGATGGCTACCTTCTTGCTATACATCACATGGCCTTTCCTCAAGTCATGCATAGGGAAACAGGAAGAGAGACAGAGAAAGACAGAAAGAGAGAGAGAGATGGAGAGAGACAGAGAGAGAAGCTCTCTGGTATCTATATATCTATATCTATATATTTATACTAATCCTATTGAATTAGGGTCCCACACTTACTGCCTCTATTAACCTTAATTATCTTCCTTAGAATACTCAACTCCAAACACAGCCACACAGGGGGTTAAGACTTCAACTTATGACATTTGGGGAGGAGCTAAGCTTTCAGTCCATAAAACCTGGGTTGCTTCCACCTTTTGACTATTGTGAATAATGCTGCTATTATCATGTTTGAAACCTTGCTTTCATTTCCTTTGCATATGTATAGAATTGCTGAATCCTGTGGCAACATTCATTAATTTTTTTCAACAAATATTTAAGTACTTTCTATTCCACAGGCATTGTGCTGTGACCTGAGAATAAATGAATTCCTTTAAAGCTCACAAGGTCAAGGCCATCCCCTAAAGAAAAGTAATCATTATTTCAGTTTCCTGTATAGAAAGTGCCAAGGTTCAAAGTAACAACACATTTCACTCTCAATAGTGTCCCTCTTTGAGTGACAGTCTTCATGGTCACATTACCTAAAGCCAATTCCTAAAGCTCAGGTCCTTAAAAACAAAGCCACTAATACACTTGCTCATAACTTTTTTATTCAAGTAAATATTCCTCTACCAGAGTGGTGTTTCATTCTCTTAGGTGATTTTTCTATTTGATACTCTTTATAATTTCAAGGATTTTTTCTACTAATTAAAGATCCTTACTGCTAAAATTTAAGTGAACATTAATTTACAAATTATGAATCTAAGGAGGCAGAGAAAGTCAAAAGCAAGAAAAGGGACAATGACTCCCTTGTGATTAGGAAACTGCAGCTGTAGCATTTCCCCTTATCTGTCACTTACTTCACCTTTTGTTTAACTTTACTGTGATAAGGGGAATGGGTCAGAAACATGATTTTGGAAGTGTAACACCATCCTCTCATACTATCAGTCATGAAAAAGAATGAGAACGTCACTTTACTCCTACAGCAAAGCAAATTACAAATGGAATAACAAACTTAAATAGCATACCCCAAAATGAAAGAAATAAAATTAATGTTACAAATTTGGTGGGGAAATACCCCCCTAAATTTAGAAACAATTGAAGAAATACTACTAAAAGATCAATATATATGGCAACATAAAATTAACTAAGAAGGAACAAAAGAATATTCATCAACGGTATGAGCAATTATTGGATGGACTCTGTTCTGCACTAACAATGATAAAAGTCACAGCATGTCTCAGAGCATAAACTAAAGGGTAACAGACATGAAAACAATCATGTCCAATATCATAGAATGAGAGAGAAAGAGAGATTTACCTATATCTGTATTGTTAGTCCCAAAGCAATAAATTGTTGAAAATCATGTTTCACACACAAACTTCATGGCTCACATTCAAACTGCTGTTTTTCAAGCAGAATGGATATTTCTAATCATTTAAAATACATCAACTCTTCCTGTCCACCATTTATGGATTAGGTTCATGGTTCACGCACACTCATCTCTCTATACATAAAGTCTTAGATTTCTACTAGCAAAGATCTCTTTATTACAAAGCTCTTCTTGTGACTTTAGTAATTTAATAAAACATTTTCTTTCTTTTCACTATTTATGTTTATCTTTTAAATTTAAGCCATCTCAACACCTTACACTGTGTCTTTTTTTTTTTTTCTTTTAATAACTATTCTTAAATATTTTATGGAAGATAGGGCTGATTCACTTTTTAAGGTAAACCCCAAGTAAAGTATAAGTTAGATCTTTTATTATTGAACTACATTCTTTTATTATTGAACTACATATTATTGAACTACATTTTTATTATAAAACTACATTTTATTATTGAACTACATTCTACATTCATTCTTGATATTACATGATATACTAATAAATGGTGGTTCTGTGATTTTGTTGTTGCTATTAACACTCTTTTGGTTTTCATTTTGCTTTCTCATTGGAAGCAATATAATATAGTGAAGACAACTTTGTCAGCACACAAAAAGACATTTGAATTTTCACTGTATGATTCAGTTTCCTACGTATCAATGAAGTCGATCACTTTTTTCTTATAATAAAGATAAATAAAACAATATGAATGACTATGTTGCTATATAATTTCCTTAGAGGAATGATGCTATATAAATTAAAATAAGTGATATTTCAATCATTATTATTTACCACTACTTGCCCATTTTATAAAACAATCCATTTCTTTGCTCTTCATGATGTGCTCACCATGATTTCTCTTGCCATTCCTCCAACTAATGGCTATAATTGGCACAGTATCATAATGTGTTTGTGTGTATTACATGTCATCCTTGAGGGAAAAAAAATTTTGGCATCACTGTTTTCCAAACAATTCCCTCTCATGTAATCTGTTTCATACTATAATGCCCTAGACATATTAACCTGTATTGGTACAAGTTAATCTTATTTTCTCCAGTTTTTTTATAATTTTAGATTCCCAGATTTCTTAGAAAGAATTCCCAATGAAATAGCATTGGCAGCATTTTAAACAACTGATAAAAAATAATTTAAAAATTAATAAGCATCAAACTCAAAGACTTAACCTAGAATATTTCCAAATGTAGTACAGATATATCTATCAATTCATTTAGCTTGTCTCCTTTGATACTTTTATATAACTTGATATATTCAAAACAATATTAAGTATTTGTAATATTGAGATACCTTCTTTTCTGTGGGCCTGCTATTAAATTTATTTAATCTGGTCAATTTATATGAGTAAATATTATTTTGTTCCTTTAATTAATTTTATGTTGCTATATATATTCATCTTTTAATAGTATTTCTTCAATTGTTTCTAAACTTAGAGATATTTTCTCCTCTGTGGGCCTGCTATTAAATCCATTCTGTCTTGAAATGTTCTTTATATAAAGATATATTTATATTTTATATAAAGATTTTCTTGTTGTTCTTTGGTTTTGACAGGACTTTTTTTACTTGAAAGCAACACAAATCCACTTCAATAAAACTTCCAGAAAAAATAAGATTTTATTGGAAGATATTACGTATAACTCAAAAAAAAATTCAAGAAAAAGTTAAACAACAAGACTGCATAAATTGTCAGCTACCATAACATTAGCAACAGGATGTCATTATCCTTAACTTTGAAGTTAGGACTTGCTTCACCATTAATGTCATGCAAGTCCTAACTTCTCTCTCATTGCAAATTCTCAGTAAAGAAACTGTTTAGCCCGGGCTGATTAGATCTCCTTATCTAATCAGGCAGGATCAAGAAGGAAGTGTCATTTGGAAGACAAATATATAGCCAAGAGAATTTATTCTCTTAGTGTATGAGGCTATGGATGGACCAAGGGATTATCATATTAAGTGAGGTAAGTCAGACAGAAAAAGACAAATATCATGTGGTATCACTTATATGTGAAATCTAAAGAAAAGTGATACAAATGAATTTATTTACAAAACAGAAATAGACTCACAGACATAGAAAATTAATTTATGGTTACCAAAGGGGAAAGGGTGGGGGGAGGGATAAATTAGGAGTTTGGGATTAGCAGATACAAACTACTACATATGAAAAAATAATAAGGATCTACTGTAAAGCACAGGGAACTATATTCAATATCTTGTAATAACCTATAATGGAATAGAATCTGAAAAAGAATATATATATATTTATAATTAATATATTTATATATTTTATATATATTTAATATATTTTAAATATATTTTTATATATATTTATATATTTATAATATATTTATATATATATATATATAAAAAACTGAATCAGTTTCCTGTATACCTGAAACACAACATTGTAACTTAACTATACTTCCATTAAAAAAATGGTTAAAAAAAGAAATAGCTCAATACTGAAAGCAACACAGTGTTCTTCAAGTTTAGAATGAGTAAATAAATTCTGGTGTATTCATACAGTGGAATAGTATATAGCAAAGAACATAAATAAGCTACAGTTGCATGTATCACTGTGGTTGAAACTCGAAAACATAATGTTAAAGGAAAGGAGCAAGTTTTCATAAAATATTATAGCACTATATGAAATTCATAGAGATTAATATTATTTACAATATCACTATATATTTAAAATATAATACAGAAAACTAAATAAATATTCAACACAGAACTCAGACAGTGATTTATACTGGGTAGTGAAAGAAGAAGGGAACATAGAATATTTCTAAGATATGGGCAAGGTTCTGCTTCACAATCTGAGTGGTGCACAACTATGTTTGCTTTCTTTTGATTAAATCAGTAACACTATTGCTATTAATATTATTAAATTAGTAATACTATCATTATAATTAAAATATGCATATGGAGATCAATGGAATATTTTAGGATCCCCACTGACTTTTTGATTTAGTACCAGCAAACTTTAAGCCTCATTTCCTCTCTATGTCCAGGCCCATCATCTCTCCAACTTTCTGATAAAGCCCCCCTGAATACACACAAACACACACAAGCATTTATGTTCTGTTGCTGTTTCTTTTACATTTGGTTGCAGACAGAAAGTCAGTTCTTCCACCAACAAGATTTTCCTTCAGAAATGATGGTGTACTTTTGCTTGCCTCTTTCCTGACTTCCTCCCAGGAAGCACATCCTCTGCCCCTGGTTGTGGGACATCCCACCCATGTGAATCAATATAACATGTTCTTTGATGGTCCCAAAGGCTAATTGTCATCAGTTTTGACAAAGGAATCTCACTTTAGCAGGAACCTTTTCCACATCACAGTGATATTGCTATAATAATACATATATGATTTTTGCACTCTGTGATGCAGTTTTGATGTCAAATATAGCTTAAGGTTAAATTTTTCAGTGCTGTTGCCCACTCTCACCACTCTTCTTCAACATAGTTTTGGAAATTTTAGCCACAGCAATCAGAGAAGAAAAAGAAATAAAAGGAATCCAAATTGGAAAAGAAGTAAAGCTGTCACTGTTTGCAGATGAAATGATACTATACATAGAGAATCCTACAGATGCTACCAGAAAACTACTAGAGCTAATCAATGAATTTGGTAAAGTAGCAGGATACAAAATTAATGCACAGAAATCTCTGGCATTCTTATACACTAATGATGAAAAATCTGAAACTGAAATTAAGAAAACACTCCCACTTACCATTGCAACAAAAATAATAAAATATCTAGGAATAAACCTACCTAAGCAGAAAAAAGACCTGTCTGCAGAAAATTATAAAACACTGATGAAAGAAATTAAAGACAATACAGATAGATGGAGAGATATACCATGTTCTTGGATTGGAAGAATCAACATTGTGAAAATAACTCTACTACCCAAAGCAATCTACAGATTCAATGCAATCCCTATCAAACTACCACTGGCATTTTTCACAGAACTAGAACAAAAAATTTCAGAATTTGTATGGAAACACAAAAGACCCCGAATAGCCAAAGCAATCTTGAGAACGAAAAACGGAGCTGGAGGAATCAGGCTCCCTGACTTCAGACTAGATGCAGTTATCTTGGGGAGGAAGGGAGGGAAGGGAATCAAGGAGAGCTGCCAAGGGGGCTTCAACCGCTATTTTAAAATTCCATTTCTCTAAAACAAAAGATGTGAGGCAATCCTAGCAAATTTGTTAAGTTTAAATTCACTTTTGGTGCATTTAAAAAATATGTCAGTATTTAAGAAATGAGGCAGATAAATATCAGTGAAGCCTTCCTCCAAACACTCTGCAAAACCGTTACACTGTAATGTTCTCATTTACTATTATAAACAAAAGGATAAGGGAAGACCTAGATTGATTCTCATTCATCTTTGTTCCATATCGAACTTAATTCTAGTATTCAATTAGGCTGATCAAATGATTAAATGAGGTATTTGCATACTTTAATACACTAGTGATAAAGCATTTTAACATTTAAGTGAGTTAGAACTACAAAATCTATCAATAATGTATTGTCTTCCACAAACATACATATACACATCAGACAATAACTACACACATAAATCTGTGTATGGTTTTATATATATGATTTCTATGTGATATATGGGTATATATCACAAACACAGACACATATACACACACAAGAATTTGTGATTAAATGTCTAAATAATCCAAAGAAAGAAGAGATCCTCATTTCTATTCTAGGAAAGCATGTTGAAAAAGAAAGTACACCATCAATTAAAATATCTCCTTAATTCTGTTTGTTTCGTAAGCTGGGAAAAATTTGTTACATATAGTTTTTCCCAGGCTTTTGAAGTTAAAGGAACCTAGAGCATATTTTGACTGTATCATATCATATATTTCTTTATCCATTCAAACTAGCTCAAAATTGTTTTGGCCAAGGACATTTCAAATAGTGTACTTCTATAGGTATCCATCTTCCCCCAAATAAAAAAAATTTGGAAAAATGGCAAAAGTAGGAAACTACTAAGTAACTAAGCATTACCTGTTTTGTATTTTTTTTAGGTGGACCGAGACCAGTTAATAATAATTCCTTGGCATGTTCTAAGGTAAGTACTTCAAATCTTGTGGAAAAAAATCAAATCAAATAAAGAAGCTTAATGTCAATAAAAATATGCTGAGGATAAATACCACTGATAGAAACAATACTTATTTCTGCATTGAAGTCATAAGCATTCCTACAGAGAACTCTTAATCAGAACTCGTTTTTATTCAACAGATATATACTGGTGGATCACTTTAGTATTTAAATAATGAAACAGTAGATTGAGATACCATTGATGATTAATTGCCCTACTTAAACATCCCATAATTCCCATGCTTAATTTTATATATTTCATGCTACCTTATTAAACTAATTATCTCCCAACTAGGCTGAAAGCTCCTTGAGAGTAGTATCATATCTTTGTATATGTCCAGCACAGTGCCTGGTATGTGACAGAAATTTAATGAAGAGTTGTTACATGAGTGTACCACTGTACAATGGATTGGGAACCAGTGTAGCTCAACACAGACAACACACGATAATTCATGAATATTTACGAAATTTTTATTCTCAGAAGATTTAGCTTTGCATTTAGTAGGGTAAAACTAATTTTGTTAGATTATCCCAAAGTAAGACTTTAGGATTAGTTTCCAATTTAAAGTTGTAAAGAATTAATTAAGAAAAATTATGAGATTATACAAAATGAACGAAAACATTTCATTTAAATTTATTGGTAATGTTTCTTTTATATTTTCCATAATATTAAAAATCAATATATAGTTTCTTTATGTATATATTCAGATATATGCAAATGTTTGAAACTCTATTTGAAATCAACCCTTATGTTATTATATCAGTGCCCCTAGCACAGGACATAACAAAAAGTAAACAAGGATCATTTGTTGATTAAGTGGTTAAAAATCATTAAATTCATTAGTAAATGGGAAATCTATACCCCAGAGTAACTGTTTCCTTAAATAAAACTACATGGCTAAGTTATTATTCTCCCATTTACATGGTAGCTCTCAGTTTAGATATTGTATTATTGGTCCAATTTGGAAAATTATTTTTAAATTATATAACTTGCAATGATGGGCCTAGTTTCTATGAGGTGAAACATCATTTTATAATCATTATTTACTCCATTGATTCTTTTAGGCTTATTTTACTATATTCACTCTTAAGTTGATTGATTCTTATATATTTCTCTATTGTAGAATCAAATGAATTAAGGGCCTGAGTTATTTCACATAATATAGTTATCACTTTCCAAACATAATCAATATAAAAGATAATTAAGTTGCCTGTATAATGTTACATTTTAAATTTTATAGTATATTAGAAAATATTTGGAATCTTTACCTGTAAACAAAATGTTTTTCTTGAAAAAAAGAGAAAATATATCCACAAACATCACCATTCTAACCAACCTCATTTTGAAAAGCTTTGGCAGTGTTAGGGCATTTTAACTTGTGATAATAAAAGTAGTATAAATAAAAAACTCAAATAGCATTTCACATCTTTCAAAGTAATCTGATTTAAATATCTTACTAAATCATCAAACTAATCTATGGGGATAGATGAATAGGAAATTTAGAAAGGAAAAATGGAATGCTCTGTCTGAATGGCTTTTCTAGAGGCTTCTTCAGAGATGGAGCTAACTTTAAGTAAATGCATTGGCAGGTTCCCTGCCTTCCAAATGGCCTTCTAGAGACCATGACGGATTTTGTAATGGAGATGGCTGAAGGGTTGCAATTTCTCTTCAGGATTCTGTGCCTCACTGTGATGATTGCTGAATAATTTTTGCTCCTCAGTGGGCCCACAGTAGTAAGTGTTGGTCTATATCCAAGTCCTTATGCTTAAGATACTAGAAGAGACATGAATTTTTTCATACTTGGCATTTCACCATCTGCTCTCATGCTTCTTGGCTTGGTCTGTCCATAACGACAAACTTTTTGGTAGGAAATTGCAGGTGTTGCCAATGATTTCCTTGATCTGCTTCTTAATCCCAGAATAATTTCTAGGGACTAGTTCCTGAACATATTTCATGCTATTTATACTGCAAAAGAACAGTACTGTTTTCATTTCCCCATTACCTATAATATTCTTACTAAGTATTTCTTAAATGAGTCTTTTGCTTACTGGTTGTATAAAGAGCAACAGTTTCATAGCAATCATTCTGAAGTTCTCCTGCTGGAAATGATCCAGATGAACCCTCAATATCAATCTAATACCAAAATGTTTTCAAATTGTCTGCTCTGTCTGCAGAAAATGTGACCAAATTAAAAATTTAACAATTTGTTGATCTACTCTTTCAAATGCATTTATTCATTTATTCCACAAATATATCTTGACTGTTGCTATATATTAGGCACTATACTAAGACTGAAAAAAAAAACAATTCTACATCAGTATATTGAATACAATTTACTAACTGTGTTATAAAAATAGTAATATCCAGATAGTCTGCAGTGGTTATTGAAGAATATAGTGCGTGTCAGTATCTTGAACTTCTTTTTATAACTCTAAAATTCTTTGACTTCCTTTTTTAAATAACATAAAAAATGAAGAATTCTTGAAGGAATTTTATTTTTTTCATTCAAATGGAACAACATCTTGCATCTTGGGCTCAGAAGTCACACTCCTAGTTCACATTAGCATATGCAAGCAAGATTTTACCTTTCATTAAAGTTGCATTGATGGGTCTTTGTTCTATATAAATTTAATCTTAAGTTTTCAGCTCTTCTCATTGACATTATGTGATAAACAGGATGGATTTGGAAAATACCAGGCAAAGTTTGAAAAGTGGCATAGAACAGATTGCATCTTAAAAGTAGAATTTACCTTTTATAGCATCTTAAAAATAGAATTTACCTTTTATAGCATATAAATCAGATGCCTTGCAGCCCTCCTCTTTCCACATATGAGAAAACATAAACTCAGAAAGGTAAAGCAATTTACCAAAGCCAGTGGCAAAACATGGTATATAACTCAAGTCTCCTAAAATTAGTCTATACTTAATTAGACTAATTTGCCTTCTATGGCATTTATCTGTCATATTTTTGGCTGGCTATAACCCATCCTCTCACCCCATTCCAAACTTCCTCTCAATTCCCACATCTTCATTTGAAGGTGATTCCTTATTGTATGATCTTTTCAGCAGAGTAATTCCAACCACCCCTTTTCCACTGCCTCCCATAAGAAAAGCTCAGGAAATCCTATTGTTCCTCTAACTATTCACGGGTACATTCAGAGAACAGGAATATAATCAAAACTCTGTAAATGAGATGCATACTGCAAGTATTTGTAGCTTAAGTTACCAATACAAAAATAGAGGCAACTTTTGGTTGTCAGATTTAGTGCAACACAATTGTTTCAGATTCCACACAGTACTAACAGCTAGCATTGGGCCAGATGCTTCCTTTCAAAGGACCCACACAAGTGAAGGACTGTAATTTGTGCTGCCAAACCTCAGAACCTCTCTTGGTCTTTATTCATTTTCCAAGCATGGAAAACTAGCCTCCCATGGAAACATTACATCCCACCTCATAATTTCCTTCTCTCTTGTTCTCTCTCTCTGATGGTGCCTGAGTCAAATATGCTTTAAAATACCTGTTTTTTTTTTTTTTAATGGTAAAATAAATACAAACAAAAAAAGATAGTGTGTGCTTGGTTCAAACGCCCTCAGCAGGAAGTCTTTGCACATTAGAAAAACGGGAGTACTGCTGATTCCAAGTAGTACAACTATTTCCTTGCATTAAAATTTTCCTTTTTTTTTCTGACTTATTATAATAAATAACCTGGCAGCATAAACATTATATTAAAATAAAGACAAAATTAATTCATTATTCATGTTCAGTTTTTTTCTCTTAGTTTGTTTACAATACCACCCATGAACACTGGGAACTTGTTTAAGTTCCCAGTGTATATTGACATTGTTCTAGCTTCTAGTTATTGTTGCTTTTTTTTTTTTGGTCCACAGAAAATGTTTATTTGATGTAACAAATCAATACATTTATTGTTAGATCCAACTGCAAAGGGAAAAAGGAATGAAAAATTTGTACAATGCATAGAGAAAAACAAGATGTTTACTGTGACAACCAGTCATCTGTATATTTCTAAGATAATGCTTCTAAAATTACTCAATTATTGAAATCGATGTGAAAATAGAAAGATGTTAATAGCGACAGAGTGCATAAAACCAAACATCAAATTTTGAGCAAATTAACATACTAGGCATTTTTACTAACAAGCACAGGTAAATAAGATCAGCAGTTCCTAATGAAATTCCAAGTTCTCTTTCTGCCACTAATAAGAGCAATAATAATTTAAAAAAATGATGTTAATGACCCACAGGGATATTGTAGTAAGGGTCATTGTATTATATGACCCTTCCCAAGACCAGAATTATCTGGAATGCCTAGGACCATGTCAGACCCAACTGGGTGTCTAGCATTACTGACTACCAGTCAAACCAAAAAATGATATGGTTAGGGATAGATCAATTGTATGATATTCACAGAAGATAAAACTGCTCCTTATGCCTTACTGTGTGAGGCCCCTGTCCAAATATACATTTTGATTTTAAAATATATTACAATTTATGGGCCCATATACAGTACAGTAATTTATTAATGAGTATTTAGAATAATGGGACAATATGGGTAGAGAAGAGGTAATTACCTATTTGCTTTTCTGTTTTATTAGTACAGATGGAGATTCTTCATATCACCTAGGCACCATCTCTTTACATTAAGGTCCACTATGAGAAAAAGGCAGCAATGCTCTTATTATGACATGAGTCTTTGGAACCAGGTTGTATTATAACAATATAGATCTCCAAGCCTCAGCAGTTCCCAAATACCATTTAATGCTAGAGACACAATTTCTTATGATTGCTTCCTCCATTGTGCTTCCAGAAATAATGGATT
This sequence comes from Leucopleurus acutus, assembly GCF_964270905.1. Taxonomy (NCBI): domain Eukaryota; kingdom Metazoa; phylum Chordata; class Mammalia; order Artiodactyla; family Delphinidae; genus Leucopleurus; species Leucopleurus acutus. Next base: position 71,389,935 of record NC_139152.1, read on the forward strand.
CCAAGGACTCTCAAAGACAGTACCTGTGCTCCATTGATGATAACGATAAATGCAAGGCTTAAATTATGGAGGAAAATATGAATGATAATTTATTTCCTACTATGTTAAATTTATCATTGGTAATCTTGTAAACAAAGAACAATACATCTTCCAACCATATATTCTTCTCTTGAACATTTTAAGCTGTAATCACTTCATTCCTAGAATGTGATATCCAGTGATGACTACATCTCTGCCTTCCACACATTGCCACTAGCAGGACGGACAGAAAAAGGGCCCATGGATGGAAACAGAAGAGTTGCCACATTGCTAAAAGATTGTTCTACCCTTGTCTGACATGCTTAAGACCCACCCAGGAGAGCACGATGTTACCACATAACAAGAGAGAAAATCTGTGGGAAAGCCATTTGGTATTGTGAAGTAAGTATCTTGTAAGCCATAGGAAAAGGCACAGACACAGGAAGACTGCTTGGCACAGTGTGGAGCCTGTGGAGAAGATCACGAGACAACCTTTGGTGCCAGTGGCTGGCACACGGGGTAAAAGAATTCTGCCATCACCTTCACTGCCCTGAGGTGGTGTAGATTTGAGGCAGCACACGGTCAAACCACTGACAGGCAAAAGTCCAGGTTTCTTGGTTGTTAGCAGTGAAACATGGGTAACCAGAGCCCTGACTCATTCTGAGTCCAGTGAGAATGAGAGACCCTAAATCAAGTCATCAGCACCATCTGGCAGTGAAATAATATGCTCCAACTAGCAGGAATGATCCTTACCAGGCTTGCTCCTGGAATGAGGGCTCAGCTGCAGGGCCTGTGATGACCCTTAGACATTAGACCTGGAGCTCCTTGGTGTTATCAGGTCAACGAAAGGAATGTGTGAAGAGGGGGCAGGGAGAAGTGTTGTAGGGGAGCATAGGGTGCCCTGATGAGACAAATGGGCACAGATTTCACACAGGCTCCACCCGGGTTTAAAGTGAGTTTAAAGCACCACAACCAGATGACACAGTTGACTGCAGGCTTCCCAGCCACTGGATGGGAACTGAGATAATTTTGAGGTAGGCATTTCCATCAACCATAACTCAGTAATGACCAGGTGTGAACTTTGGGCACCCTTTCTTAATGGCACTGAGGACCTGATAATTCAAATGGCAAAAAAAATTAAGATACTTGAAGAGGGCGATGTTGGTATAAACTTCGGACCTAAGGGTGTAATATGTTATAGATACTTATTTTGGTAATTCAGAATACACATCTACAACTTTTCTTTTCTTCTTTCTTTCTTCCTTCCTCCCTCCCCCTCCCTCCGTCTATCCCTCCCTCTCCATCCTTCCTTTCTTCCTTCTTACTATCTAGAAGGATGTAAACATCAAGTAATCTAACTCCTATCAAGGTATAGATTAGAAGAATGAATAATGGTGTTCACCAAAACAAAACTTAATGCAAGTAGTGACAAAGAAACTTAATGCAAGGTGTTCTGAGAAAATAGAAGTTGTATGAAAAGTCAAATGCAGTTTATAACTCCAAATTGAATAGGCAAAGGAAATGACCAAGAGGCACTGACCCAGGCAGGATGGAAGGAGATAGATACTAATTTCTACCTGTAGTAGGGAATTGGCTTTGAAAGGATGCCGCAAAATGAAATATTTCGTACAGCTTTAATACATAGTATTTCACAGATGATTGCACGCTTCATTTAAAATTAGCACAGAAGTGAAAACAATGAATTGACAACCCAAAAGGGAGAAAGAATAGAAAGACAAAGTAAGGCTGCCTTTCAGAAATCAAAGTTGAATTGAATCATCAGTCATTTGCAATTCATTATAGGTTTTAGGTTGTTTTAAAAATTAACTGTATTTTCCTTTTTCAGAGAAAGATATGAAGATGATTACATGACAGTCTGTGACAATCTGTGAAACTAAATAAGAAAGTGTTTCTTAGAGGCTATCTTCCAGAAGAATGAGTTTAAGAATATATATGAATATATATAGCCTCCAAAAACAAACTGTGAAACAATTATTTTAGCATCAAGTTTTAGCCCTCCAATTTCTATAAAAGGAAAAGAAAACAAAATTCTATCAATATTTCTGACATTTACTTATGTGTTGAAAGGTTTCCACAAGTAGATAAGTAGGCTTTCAGCCAGTATGTTTTTCCAAGTAATTCTCATTAGTCAACACTCTAAAAGAAAAGTCACCTCACTTAAGGCCATTTTAAGTGGGCTTTAATCCACAAGTAGTTTTAAATTTCATGACATCTTAAAATTTGCAGGCCCGAATATAGAAATCATCATGTAAACACTTAAATCCCTTTGTGTGCATACATGTATCTGAGTATTTAGTAAAGAATGAATCAGGGTCATAATTAGAATGCTCTTCATTAATTGTGCCCATTTACAATTTCCTGTACAACTATGAAAAGTGAAGTAATAACTCTTCATGTATAGGTAGGCTCCATTGGCAGAAGAACTTGGAAAACGCTTTTATATCAGTGACATTAATTACTTCAGCTAGAAAATCAGTGAAGTTGATTCAATATAGATTTGTTTTTCCTCAATCAATTTATACAAATAGAGAAAGCTTTCAAAGTTCAATTTTTCAATGGTAAAATATTTGACATTATGTGAATGCTCCAAATTCAATTTAAAACATCAGCACTGAAGATACACTTACGTGTTTTTTGTGTAATGTTATGAATACATATTTTGGTAGACCTTATTTTCGTGGAAATTTTTTTTTTTTACTAATTTACTACTAAATTAAAATAAAGTGGGCCAGCAATGCACTTGGAATTGGCCATAGTTTATACACAATCTATGACTGCTACCAGCTAATGTGGGATATTTAATCAATCTTAAACTCAAACTTTGAAAATTTATAATTTTTAAATATAACACATAATTAAAATAGAAAATTGTGGTGACCCTGCTGTTAAAATAAAAACATTTAAAAAAGACTTGACATGGCAAGTGATTTCTTTGCTGCCCCATCATTAAACAGACTTTATAACTGTTTCAGCCTTTGAAGAACTATTCTCTAAATCAATAGTGTTAGTCCACTAAATGTTGGTTGTATCTTATTTATAACCAGTTGGAAATCCTTAATTAAAGTAATCAATGAAATAAGGCCAGGCAACTTTAGATTTTGAAGTTTTAAGTGAATTGTGATTACTGAAAACAAAGTCTACAAAAAAGATAATGAAATTTATTCTTTAAAAGCAAGGACCAAACTGAATGAATTACTGATGAGAACTTGTTTATAAGATTTAATTTTGAGATTCTATGATTAAGCTTTAATATCTCAACCTACAGTAAGATGGAATTCCTGTTTTTAATTGGATAAATGTGTAACTGGAAACTGAAGGACATTGAAAAAAACCTATGATTTTGCGGCATCTTTTTTGTAACATTTAAAAGACTCATTAACACAGACAAGGTATTTGAGGAATTTTGCTTCTGGTAGATATATGTGAAAATAAATGGGCTGAAATATTTATAAAATTTAATTCTAAATATGGAATTATATTTACCATTTAGGAACATTTGCTCAGTAGCTGTAGAGAGAATATTATCTCAGTTAAGATATGGTATTTTAGGAAGGGTCAGTTGAAGATCTCAACAATTTCAAATTAATCAACTATAAAATAAAACTTAGAAGAATGTTGCAAGAAATATTTTCTGAAAACAATTAAAATTATGTCCATATTGAAAATAATACATTCTTCAGAAAAATACTAGTGACATAGTACTAGAGACAGATATGGATAAGAAACTGATTAAAGACATGCATATGTCCTCTAAGAATAAGGACATATTCTGCCTATGTTCAGAAAAATCAATGTACAGTTTTATTTTTTACTTTGCTTTAATGTATACAAATATGTTATTTTTATTTCTTTAGAAATAATTTCATATTTGAATGTGTTTCTGAATTAAATCATTTTAAAAATCAATCAACATATACCTATGATTAACTATCTAATATTTTACACTTTAACTTTGTTAAGAGAGCAGACTCATGTTAAGTGTTCTTACAATAAGAATAATAAATATAATGAAATCATTATGGGACTTTCACTCTCTCTTTCTTAACCATCCAGCATTTCAGTATTTCTACCAAATTGAATTCACATTCTGAACAAAATACTTCACTCCAGTCACAATTAACTTTTTAGAGACTCAAAATTTTCACTTCCAATATTTATTTTCAACCACTATTAAAAAATACCAAACTGTTAAGACCTCTTGCCTAACAACAAAAACAACAAATACTTCAAGATTACGAACATGGTCCACAGTCCTGAGTGCTTTAGAGCTTGATGAGATAAGCACCCTTATTACATACTTTTTATAGATGAGGACAATGAGGCACAGAGAAGCTAAGCAAATCAGTCCAAGGTCACTTAGCCAGTAAACGGATGAGCCAGAAGGAAAACTGATGCAGTCTGCAGGATAGTGTCCTTTACATAAACTAGTCTTAGAGTTCTGTGCTAAATTGTTTCATAATTACTGTATAACTTTACACTTCACTCACTTGATTTTAAGTTTATAAATATATGAATCAGGATTTATAACTTTTATCACTTTCCATTTCCCTCTCATTGTGTAGTACTTGGTTATGTTTGTTTCCAGTTGAAACCGGGCACTCCTCAAGCAACTGAATAGCACCTATTTGTGGAATAATTGATTGGCCTTAAAAGCTGAAATGTAAGCGGACTCAAAAATTAAAATGGAGTGTTTTTTTTCAATTTAATTGTTCATAATTATTTTTCTGGTCCACTCTCAAAGACCAGTGGGGAATGGGGAAGGAAAAATAAAAACAACAATATTTTAACAATCCACAATTTGAAGTATTTGGCTACCATTTCAACTATCTAAACTGTGCCGTATCATAAAAAAATACTAGCCTTAGTTGAAACACTAGAGGTCCTTTAGCCTAATCTTCTCACAGATGCAGTATCACTTATCTTAAAAATTTGCTTTATTCATATGCATATCTGTTCCTGGTATGATTGTTTTTAAAAAATCTTTAAAATTACAGAGGTAAAAATCCTTCCTTTTCATTACTCGTAACTTTTCCTTCTTAAAAAATATTTGCTTCAATGTCATATTCTTCTTTATAAATGAGAATTCTAAAGGAAGCTTATTACAGAATAGTGTTTTTTTTTTCTTTTGATCAGTCTTGCAGCATCAATATTTCTCCTCCTAAGGTTTTTTCGAAAAAAATCCCTCTCCAGTTTCAGAATAGTAAGTGTGATAAGGCATGGTCAAGCCTCTATTTCATAATTTGTACCAACATTTTTAATATCTTTCAACCTATAATATAATTCTGAGATATTTCTAGGGTAGGATGGCTGTACATTTATACAATTCAAGTTATTTGCAATATTTTTTTAAATGAATACATTTGTGGACTTCTGTATAATACACAATAAGAGCAAGAACTCTTTTCCAACACAATTGTTTTAGATCACTAACTTTCATCAACTTTGGTAAACTAAGGACTGATTATATCTGTTTGTTAAGTGCCTGAAACATATTATAGATACATCCACTTAGCTAAGTAAATAAGAGACAATCTCAAATACTCAGTTCCTGGGTGGACCAGGCCCAAAGGCCATAAAAACCTCAGAAAATGAGGTCTTAGTGAAATTTAGTTTGGTTCAACATATATCTGTTTTATCTCCTGGAGATAATAATCAAGCTATATGAATTACAGGTATTGCATTCACACTTCTTTTTTATGGATTAGAGGTCATTATACTGATATTCAGGTACATGTTTGCTATGAGAAATGTATTCAGGGTTTGGGGATGCTACAGCAGAAAACTTATTCATTAAATTACTTACAACATTAATTTGGATGAGTTGGTTGCCACCTTGGAGAATAGGATAACATTTTAAAACTTGACAAGTTGGCGTGTAGGAAGACAACAACAAGTTAGGTTTTAGTATTTAAATTGAAGGAAGCTAATTCACCCAAGAGGAAAAACAAACTGGACAAAACAAGAAGAGAAGATAATATTTGCAGAGATGTGATACATATGTGGTATAATAAAATATGTTTTTAAAAATCTTTTACAAGTAAACAAAAACAATTTCTATAATTAGTATTTACAGTTCATGATTAAAAATAAATTTTAGTTGATTTATTTCTATTTAACTTTGAGCCTAAATGGCTCCATCATCCATCTTTTTATTCATTCATTCACAGTTTCATGCTTATATGCTTACATTTAGTTAGTAAATATTTAATGACAATAAACATTCTTCTTTTTGCAAGAGAGAGGCAATAAAGGAATAGGTTGTCTGTTATTTATCTTTCTACCAGATTCCCTATGTGGCTTTCATTGTAAGAAGAGATCAAACTGAAAATTTGGAAGATCCTTATTTACGCTCTGACACACTGAAAATCCCTTTTGTTATGGACTGAATGTGTCTCCCCCCTAAATTCAATGTGATGGCATTTGGAGTTAGAACTTTTAGGGGTTAGTTAGGTTTACGTGAGGTCATGAGGGTGGGATCTTTTTTTGTTTGTTTGTTTTTTTTTTTTTGCGGTACGCGGGCCTCTCACCGTTGTGGCCTCTCCCGTTGCGGAGCAACAGGCTCCGGACACGCAGGCTCAGCGGCCATGGCCCACGGGCACAGCTGCTCCGCGGCATGTAGGATCTTCCCGGACCGGGGCACGAACCCGTGTCCCCTGCATCGGCAGGCGGACTCTCAACCACTGCGCCACCAGGGAAGCCCATGAGGGTGGGATCTTCATGATGGGATTATTCTCCTTATAAGAAGAGGATGAGAGACCAGTCCTCTCTGTCTCTCTTTCTCCACCCTTTAAGGACATAGTGAGAAGGCACCAGTCCAAGCCATGAGTGTTCCACCAGAAACCAAATCAGCAAGCACATTGATCTTGTGCTGCCTAGGCTCTATAACTGTGAGGAATAAATGTCTTGTTGTTTAAGCCACCCAGTCTTTGGTATTTTGTTACAGTAGCCTGAGCTAAGACATGGTGATAATAAGAAATATATATATATATATAATTCTTTGGCTGTGTTGTTGGGTCTTCGTTGCTGCGCGTGGGCTTTCTCTAGTTGTGGCGAGCGGGGGCTACTCTTCATTGTGGTGTGTGGGCTTCTCATTGAGGTGGCTTCTCTTGTGGAGCACGGGCTCTAGGTGTGCAGGCTTCAGTAGTTGTGGCTCGTGGGATTCAGTAGTTGTGGCAAGCAGGCTCAGCAGTTGTGGCTCACGGGCCCTAGAGCACAGGCTCAGTTGTTGTGGCACACGGGCTCTAGAGTGCAGGCTCAGCTGTTGTGGCGCATGGGCTTAGTTGCTCCGCGGCATGTGGGATCTTCCCCGACCAGGGCTCGAACCTGTGTCCCCTGCATTGGCAGGCAGATTCTTAACCACTGCGCCACAAGGGAAGTCCCTAAGAAATATATATTTGATCTTTGTCCCCAGTTCCTGACACAGAGTTTCTAAAATTTTTGGTGATAGGAACATCCTTTTGTTGTTCATAACAAGCCTCTTTCCACCATATTTGAATTTATACTAATAAAGTGACTTTTGATTGGCTCCTAGATAGCTTAAGGATGGGGGACGGTTGCTAGAGGAACCAACTGATGATTAGAAGTTTGGAACTTTCAGCCCCACCTGCAGAGGGGAACAGGGTTGGAGGTTGAGTTCAGTAATCAATGGCCAATGATTTAATCAATCATGCCTACATAATGGAACCAACATGAAAAACCCTGTATGATGGAGTTGAGAGAGCTTCTTGGTAGTGAACACATAGAGGTGCTGGGAGGGTGACATGCCTGGAAAGAGTGCATGCAGCACCCCTTCCCTCATGCCTTACCCTATGCATCTCTTCCATTTGGCTGTTCCTGAGTTGTATCTTTTATAATAAACAATAGTAGTAAAGTACCTTCCTGAGTTCTGCAAGCAGTTCTAATAAATTATCAAACCTGAGGAGGGGGTTGTGGGAACCACTCAACTTTACAGTCAGTTGGTCAGAATTATGAGTGACCCAGATTTGTAATTAGCATCTGAAGTAGGGGCAATCTATGGGACTGAGCCCTTCACCTGTGGGATTTGTGCTAACTTCGCATAGTTAGTGTCAGAACTGAACTGAAGGTAGGGCACCTAGTTGGTGTTAGGAGAATGGAAAAACTGGTTGTTGGGTGAAGAAAAAAGCACACATCTGGTATCAGAAGTGTTGTGAGTAAAAACAGTTCAGAAGACACCTGCTCCTACTCTTTCTTTGAATTAATTGAATTCATTCTTTAGAATTCAACAGCTCAATTCCTAACCTGACCAACAAGAAGTTGAAATTTCCACTCAAGAATAGTACAAGTCGGGAAGCTGAAGATAAATTAATTAATAACATATAAAAGACTATATCTTTATAATTTTATTTTATTTTTGGCATAGATGAATATATCAAAAACATCTGTCATTAAGAAAAAAACACTACTTTAAGCTTTCAAAATATGAAATACTTCTTGTAAGTGATAAATCTTAAACAAAAGAAAAAGTATAATGAATGTTATTTGAAATAAGATGCATGTATCTTTTTGAATTAGTGTTTTTATTTTTTTCAAGTATATACCCAGGAGTGGAACTGCTGGATCATATGGTAGTTCTATTTTAGATTTTTGAGAAATCTCCGTACTCTTTTCCATAGTGGTTGTACCACTTTACAGTCCTACCAACAGTGTAGAGGGTTCCCTTTTCTCCACATCTTCACCAACAAAAAAATACACACACCCCAATATTTATAGCAGTGTTATTTACAATTGCCAAGTTATGGAAGCAACCTAAGTGTCCATCAACAGGTGAATGTGTATATATATATATACACACACACACACACACAAACACACACACAGAATGGAATACTACTCAGCCATAAAGAAGAACAAAATAATGCCACTTGCAGCAACATGGATGGACTTAGAAAACAGCATACTAAGTGAAATAAGTCAGAGAGAGAAAGACAAATACTGTATGATATCACTTATATGTGGAATCTAAAAAAATACGACAAACTAGTGAGCAAAACAAAGAAGAAACAGACTAACAGATGTAGAGAACAAACCAGTGGTTACCAGTGGGGAGAGGGAAAGGGGGAGGGGCAATATAGGTGTAGGGGATTTTAAAAAAAGGGTTATTATGGGATTATATGAAATCATGTGTGTGAAAGTTTTGAAAATTGTAAAGCACTGTAGAAGCTAAAGAATTTTTCATTCAATTAAAAAGCTTTTTTTTAAAATGCCACTTGCAAAAAATAAAATTAAGATGCGGAGCTTCCCTGGTGGCACAGTGGTTGAGAGTCTGCCTGCCGATGCAGGGGACACAGGTTCATGCCCCGGTCCGGGAAGATCCCGCATGCCGCGGAGCAGCTGGGCCCGTGAGCCATGGCCGCTGAGCCTGTGCGTCCGGAGCCTGTGCTCCGCAACGGGAGAGGCCACAACAGTGAGGGGCCCGCGTACCGCAAAAAAAAAAAAAAAAAAAAAAAAGATGCACATTTTATAATATACTACTTCATTAAACAATGATCCTCAGATCTTGAATTTATTAGGTGAATTTTGTCTCAACAATATGAACTTTTACATGTTGAGATCATAGCCCCACCATTAAAATAAGATGTGCAGATGAATTAAGGGACTGAAGAGGGAGTCATAGACCTGCTGGAATGGATATACAATTTTTTTGGGGGGGTGGTTGCAAACAGCCTATGAAAATGGTCATGAGAGCAGTAATCACTTTAAACACTTCCCAGGCATAGAGATGACCAGAGATATATCCACAAAATAGATACATAACATTTCAGTAACCACCAAATAAGACCTTTCACATTCCTCTTTTCTCTTCCCTTCTAGACTTTCCCACATCCTGTCCCTACGTCCCATTGCACATACCTTAGTTTTATCATGGTGTGCAAGCTGGGAGAAAAGGATTAGAAAAAATAGATGATGAGAAAAGAATTTCATCGTACCTAGCTTCTACCTAAGGTAGGACTAAGCTGGAGAAGGGGAAAGGTCTCAACTTTAATTCAAGAGCTATATCAAGACTATTAAGTGAAAAATGATACTTAATTGTTGGCTGGAGAAACACTGCCATGATTTGATCACACAGTGATGGGATTTGCCTAAATTTCATCAGAAGTAAGGCGAAGGGCTAGCCCCAGAGAATATACAGATAGAGGGGAAGAAAAATAAAGTTCCTTTAGGATGATATACCAAGAACAGAGCTTGATTAAGTAAGAATTATAAGAACTCCCTTGTACCCGGTATTGTACAAATATTTTTACATAATGTGTGAGTGTGTGTGTTCTCATAACTTTTGTCCCATTTGTTACAATTATTGCTACTTCATTGTAGATGAGATAAATGAGACGTAGAGATATCATGTAACTCACCTAGGTATAGGGTTGCAAGATTTATCAAATATAGAATGCCAAGTGAAATCTGAATTTCAGATATACAATGAATGTATATTTTTTAGTACAAGTATATTCTGTGCAATATTTGGGACCTTCTTATACTAGGCAATTATCTATTGGTGAACTGAAATTCAAATTTAGCTGAGTGTCCTACATATTATCAAGCAAACATACCTAGATCACACAGCTAGTAAATCATGGCCCCAAAATTTGAAATCAGATCTATAGGGTCTGGGTACACTTTATCCTCATAACTCTGTGATCTCTTTTCAGAGGAGAGAAAATGTCAGCGTGATTGCTTCTTTGCACTGTTAAATCTCAGGATCTTTCCCTACAGCTTTTGGCTTGATGTATTCCCACTATCAAATGCTGAAATCTACTGATGCTGGTTCTTTATCGTTCTTATACACCCAATAGAATAACTCATCCCCAAAACATGAGGTATATAGTCAGCTTTGTTTCTGTGGTTATCTTTATTATCCCCCTATGTTAAGAGCTTCCTAATACTTTTGGCATTTCTCCTAACTCAACACTTCTTCCTACTGCTTACTCAATTTGCATTTTACAAGCCTCTCAGCTTCCCCTACCAATAACATATTCTGGGTCAGTGGTTTTTCAAGCTGCTTTTACAGAATGTGAGTTCCTTGAAAGAGAAAACATTTCATTTGTAAAAAATATGAAAATCTACTAAGGGTAAGACAAGACTAAATGAAATACATTTGATATTCTACTTTCACCATATGTTTTGGAATAAAAAAATAACATGTAATACTACTTTGTGGTTTCATTGGTGTTAATCATGTTTCTGGGAATAAATTGTCAAATAATTATAATTTTGGTGCCCCCCCTTAGTGTGAATTATAAAGATAAAATTCACAATGAACAGGAAAACAGAAGAAGTTCAAAATTTTAGGAAGCTAATAAAATGATGGAAGTCAAAAGTTTTCTTTGGACATTTTATTAATTTTTCTGGGGAATTTAAATAAAGGTTAAAATAGAGAACTAAAAAATCGTAAATGTTTAGGAAGTGCATTCATGGACAGCACAGTTTTTTAGCCTGGTAAAGACAACATTAAAGATATACTTAGAGAAAGTCAGATAATTATTAAGAATTTGCCTGTGTACACAGCATCGGACTATATGCTCAGAAGTACTCTAGCTGAGGAATACTTGCTGTAAGAAGTGTTCAACAAAGAAAGAAAAATAAAACAGATTAAAATTATACCTTCACACCATACACAAAAATAAAACTCAAAATGGCTTAAAGACTTAAATATAAGACAGGACACCATAAAACTCCTAGAAGAGAACATAGGCAAACCATTCTCTGACATAAATTGTAACAATGTTTTCCTAGCTCAGTCTCCCAAGGCAATAGAAATAAGAGCAAAAATAAGCAAATGGAACCTAATCAAACTTATAAGCTTTTGCACAGCAAAGGAAATCATAAACAAAATGAAAAGACAACCTATGGACTGGGACAAAATATTTGCAAACCATAAGACCACAAGGACTTAATTTCCAAAATATACAAACAGCTCATACCATTCAGTATTAAAAACAAAACAAAACAAACAACCCAATGAAAAACTTGGCAGAAGACCTAAATAGATGTTTTCTCCAAAGAAGACATACAGATGACCAACAGGCACATGACAAGATGCTCATCATCATTAATTATTAGAGAAATTCAAATCAAAACTATCAGGAGGTATCACCTCCCACCATTCAGAATGGCCATCACCAAAATGTCTACAAATAATAAGTGCTGGAGAGGGTATGGAGAAAAAGGAACCCTACTACACTGTTGTTGGGAATGTAAATTGGTGCAGCCACTATGGAAAACAGTGCGGAGGTTCCTTTAAAAACTAAAAATAGAGTTGCCATATGATCCAGCAATTCCACTCCTGCACATATATCTAGAAAAGATAAAAACTCTAATTACAAAAGACCCATGCACCCCAATGTTCATAACAGAACTATTTACAATAGTCAAGACAAGGAAGCAACCTAATTTTCCATCAACAGATAAATGGATAAAGAAGATGTGGTATATATACACAATAGAATATTACTCAGACATAAAAAAGAATGAAATAATGCCATTTGCAGCAACATGGATGGACTTAGAGATTATCATACTAAGCTAAGTAAGTCATACAGAGAAAGATAAATACCATATGATGTCATTTATATGTGGAATCTAAAATATGACACAAATCAACTCATTTACAAGACAGAAACAGACTCACAGACATAGAAAACAATCATATGGTTACCGAAGGGGAAGGTGGGGGGAGGAATAAATTAGTAGTTTGGAATCAACAGATACACCCTACTATATATAAAATAGATACTCAACAAGGACCTACTATTAAAGCACAGGGAACTACACTCAATATCTTGTAATAATGAAAAGTATCTTAGAATATGTATACATATACCTATATATATATATATACATCTGAATCACTGCTGTGCACTTGAAACTAACACAACATTGTAAATTAACTATACCTCAATAAAAAAATTTTATTGGAAAAAATTAAAAATTTTTTAAACCTTAAAAAAATAATACACACAAAGGTATAAGCATATATCATATTTCTACAAACAAATGTCTCAAATTCTATTTTTTGTTTTTGTTTTTGTTTTTGTTTTTGCAGTACGTGGGCCTCTCACTGCTGTAGCCTCTCCCGTTGCGGAGCACAGGCTCCAGACGTGCAGGCTCAGCGGCCATGGCTCACGGGCCCAGCCGCTCCGCGGCATGTGGGATCTTCCCGGACCGGAGCACGAACCCGTGTCCCCTGCATCGGCAGGCGGACTCTCAACCACTGCGCCACCAGGGAAGCCCTCAAATTCTATTTTTATTATACATAAATATAACCACATAATAAAGTTATAAAAATAAACTAGCGGTACTGAGATATAAAAGTGCTAAAGGAATAAGGAAAATATAAAGCATGGAATTCCTGAAGTGACTTTGTAAGTAGAATAAATATAGCTATCTGTAATGTTTTTAGGGAAGTATCAGGCTTAAAAATGAACTTTGAAAACAGGAGAAGCTATGGATTAGGGAGGAAGAATGGCAATCCAATATATGAGAGGTAAAAAAAAGCAAAGTGAGAATGGCAAATATGTTGACTTTATCTAATGCAAAAGTGTATGACAGTGTGTCATGTGAATTCTGGAAGGAAAAATTAGTTATTTGGTAAAGAGAAAATGCTGAGGACATCTGGGGTAGTGAGGAAATAATTCTTTTGTCTTAAAGAAATTAATTTACATGTACATAATAAATTTTAGGTTAGATTGTAGGAAGCAGTGGTATGCTGAGCTGGGTTTTCACTACAAAAGAGCTGATTATTTAAATGCTGTTGTCTTTAAATTGACAATAGTGGAAAAATTTACATTATGGAAATCTACCAATGCTACAAGCCAGGATTTTGTTTGCTTTTCTACGGAGCTGGTTTGCCAGCACTCCACAGAAGTTATTGTTATAACTTGAAATTAGTTTCCAAATAAGGTAATAGAAAAAAATTTTTTGGTATATTTTAAGAAAGAAGGTCATAAATATATTCTTAAATTATTTCTTACATTATGTAGTAGGTCAAAAGTCCAAACATAGTTCCTTCAGTAAAATTGTACCTGTACCCTCAGGGAATTTGTTCCAAATTTGTTTGATTTCTGATGTATCTATTTTTTTAATACTAAAATTAGATTTCTTAGTTAAAGGTGGAGAAATAAAGCTGATATCTATTTAATGAAGAGAAAGCTGTCAAATGAAGAAAATGTGACAATGGAAAAAAGGAATAAATCTATATGAAAAAAAGATACTTTCTAATTTTAAAAGATACACTATTTTTCATTTGTTATATAGTTAAGTGTTAATTTATGTGAAAACATTTTAGGCTCAAATTTATGTTTTTTGCCCTGGTGGCTTTAAATCTTAATTACGTAAATATGTTTTATTAGATTAGAAATAATCAGGTGACAAAGTACACAGTGTCAGCACCATAAGTTGTATTTGAAATTGTATCCCTCAAAGTTTGAGAGAAATAAAAACATAGGGCATAAAATGGCTTGTCACAGATAAAGCATTTACACAGTGCTGCTTCCTCAGTATTCACTTGCTTGAATAAATATCCTAAATGAATATACCATATAAAGCAAAATCCTGTATTTGCTAAAATAAATACAAGTTCAAATGTGCACAGCTAGAGATGGCTACGGCTCTTAGAGAAATAAATAGGGCTCAGTCTAAAATGAATGTGAGACATTGAAAGAAGCATAAAACAGTTTTACAGAACATGATAAAATGAATACTGTGCCATTTAAAACTGATTGACAGGTAATGAACTATAAAATCTATATTAAAATGAAAATGGCACAGAGAGAGAATAGTACATGGCCTTATCCCTGCAGTCTTAGGGTTGAAAAATGGGAAATTTTCTACACCGCCAGCTCACAAAAATTAAGCAAATTAAAAACTGCTGAAAAATGTATGTGCTATGATTGAATTAGCCAGTTGCTGAGAAAGAGAAGTGCAATGCAATTTAACTTCGTGGTATTAGGATGATATTCCTACTCATAGATGGAATTGGCAGTTGAAAATGAGATGTTTCCGGTATATATGTGTGTTTATTTATGCATCCTTATGTTTCTATACAATTCTTCATCTACCAGAGGATTTAAACATATGTTAGAGGTCTGTATACTGCATCTTAGCCTATCAGCATACCCGTGTAGACATTCCATTGCTAGTTTATAATTTAATAGTCTGAATTGTGTAGCCATAACAAGTAAATGATGGGTTTTATTGCTAGCTTGATATAACTGTTCTGAATAAAATTTGAACTGCCTCACTCAAAGGGAAGATATCTCTGTACCTTACTCTAACTCTTTGTCTTTTTTCCTTGCCTCAGGATCTAATAGAAAGAAAAAAAAATTGCCTGGTTCTCATGGGTAGCAAAATAGAAGTCCTATTCTTATTTCTTACATTAAAAAATAAAGAGACTAAAACTGGTTGTATAACTGAAATGAAACGCAACAATTGTGAAGTTACAGGATTATATTACAAGCTTATTTCAGTACATTCAAATACACACAGACACACACACACATAGACACAGACACACACACACACACACAGAGTTTAGGTATCATTTATTGATAACCCATTATTTGCCAGGGTTTACTGGAGAAATTTTATGAAATTGCTTAATTTCATACTGGGCTTCAATAAGATATACAGTGCTTTTGTTCTCAATTCACTAATGACAAAATTAGGGTACAGAGACTTTAAGAAAATTTTCCAAATTTGCATCAATAGTAAGTGGCCATAGCCTAGTTTCAAACCCAGTAGCCTCACTCCCACACATTTTATTAACCATTATATAACCAAAGGGGTTGTTTTTTGACAACTATATATTCTCATTTTACCTAAACACTTTAGATGTCAACTTATTATTTGAATTCTACTAAATATCAATGTTTTGGCCCAAGGCCTAGATCATCAGATACATAATTAACCCTGGATGCTAATCTGTTACTATAAAGAAGGAATTAGAGCCAGGAGCATTATCAAAGTGCATCCCTCAAGTAAACAATGTAGAAAAAGGAGAATGTTATCCACAGTGATTATGCAGATAGGGAAACTGTCTAATGTATCTTGATAAAACTAAATTGATTTTCATCTTATCTCTGCTTTGCCTACAGTAATTCATCAATTTCTTAATTTCTGGTCATTATAGTGTAAATTTCCTTCTTTTGCCTTCACATTAGATATGTAGAGGTCCACTTATAATAGTGTAAAGAAGAGATTGTGAGTTTCCTGAAAACCTTCAATTAAATATTTTGGCTTCAAGCAGGTCTGCAATCCTCTGAAAAATGTGCACATGTTTTGTATGTATGTGTATTTGTTAGCAGAGAGAAACTGTGGCTTTTTTTAGACCACTAAACCAACTATTAGAGCAAATAACTCAATTCCTTTCTTAAACTTTTACAATTCTAGAGCTGTCAAGATAACATGGATTAGTGGAAAAAGGAAGAGGTCAAAAAGCCTGATTGTATGGTGGTTAAGAAAACATATTTGACAGGGAGACTGCCAGGTTTGAATCTGGACTATGGCCACTTACAACCTGTGCAAATTTGGACAATTTGCCTTAATGTCTCTGTGCCCCATGTTTGTCATCAGTGTAATGGGGACAATAGCAGTATGCATCTTACTGGAGTCCTATATGAAGTTTAAAATGTCAATATACATAAAGCTTGCAGAATTTAAAATTTCACTTGGAATCCTATGTCTTTACTCAGTTACCATGTGAATTTTGGAAAAGCCAATTCACTTATTATTCTAAAACTCACACCATTTTTGTTTACATTGATGAAAATAATTATTCTAGTCATTTGTGGCAGGGTAACAAAGCACCTCAAAGATAATGGCTTAAAATAATAAAGATTTACTTTGCTATTTTGACAGGGGTTCAATGAGAACAGCTCCACAGGACATTACCTGCTGGGGAGTGAAACAATGGATTGGGCTGAAAGCATCTGAAGACTCCCTCCCTCTGCCTGGTGGTTGATATTGTCACCAGGAATCTCAATTGGTTTCTCAACTGAAACGCCTAACATGTAGACCCTCCTTGTGGCTCCAGGACTTTCTCACTATGGCCGAGGTCCAATAATGAGCACCCGAATCAACCAGGCAGATACTATACCACTTTTACGACCTAAGCTCAGAAATCACAGTGCCATATCTGTCATAATCACAAACACACCCAAATTCAAAAGGAGGGGTCAAAGTCACAGTATATAAGACAAGCATGTAGTGGGAGGTATTACTGCAACAAATTTTGAAAAATACACTCTACCACAGTTATCTAGCACATAGGACTGTTGCCAGAATAAAATGGAACAAGGTATCTAAAAAGTGTTGCAACATTTTAATTTCACTAATCAAATTAAATCACTTATGGATATGAACGCACAAAGGAAAAGCACTATTATATAGTTATATGTTATCATTCTTATCTAGAGTACAAAAATTTGATGAATTTTCAGCAATGTTGATGTGTTTGAAAATTTCACTATAACCTTGAATTTCTCTATAGCTCAGATTAAAAATATTGAAAAATTTTAAAAGGAGGGCAAGGTATGCTGGAGTTGAGAATATTAAATTATTTATGGACTAAGAATTAGTTTATTATTAAAATTAGCTATGGCATACCCTCTAGATTGGTAATTATTATTTTGAAGGTTAGAAACCCTTTGGGTATCTGAAAATAGAGCACTAATAGCAGAATTTTCAACAGCCACAGGGGAAGCCCAGAGACACAGGAAAATACTTCCCTATGCTGAATGAAAATAACTTTCAAAGTATACCAGCAAAATTATCCATTAGGAATAAAGGCAAAATAAAGATTAGCAAAAGCTGAAGCCATCCTAAAAACTTTCTAAATGATATATTTAAGGAAGAAGGAAAAGGGTCAAAAAAGGAAGGTCTGAGGCTTTAGAAGGAATGGTAGCAGAGATACTACTGGAAAATATTTGGTTATGTCTGAATTTTTAAAAATGTATAAATCAATAATAAAAGAGTATGCCTAATCTGTGGATTAAAAACAACTACAGAATTAAAATACTTGAATTATGTAGCATAAAAATACTGCTTTGTAGAAAGTAATATTTTTATGTTCCTTAGACAGGTATTAGCAAACTTATTCAGTAAAGAACCAGACACTAAATATTTTAGGCTTTGCAGGCCAAGAGGCAAAGTAGAGGATACTTTGTATATAATTATATAACAAGAGAGAAATATAACGAGAGAATTTCCACAATTGTTTTAATTGATGAAGTTCAAATTAAATAATAGTGATTGACAATACTTGTATGAATGTGGGGTGTGTGTGTCTGTGATACAGAAAAATAAAAATTTGGGGGGATATTTTGCTTAATTAGAGTTCAAAGTTAGTGTTTTCTATCAACCAAATTGACTGCAAAATGTGCATCTGTTAATGCTCATCTGTAATAAGATTTTACATATTTCATGTTTGAAAATGTCTTTTCACACAGATAAGTAGTCCCTTATACTGATATCAACAAATGAACCACTTGGAAACTTACTTTGGTTACAGCCTCATTTTCATTCTGCTGTAGTAAAATATTTCATTTTAAATTTTGTAATATTTACGATGTTGCTTTCCTGGATTGCAGATACTGTTGTGGGTGCTTAGAGTTATAATGTTTATGCATATTTTATTTGTTTAGCCCAGCTATAATGTCATTAAATAATAAACACAATGCTTTGCTATCTAATTTGATAACAACACTCTACTGTGTCTAAATATCAATCAATACATTTGAAGCTCACTTTTCTCTTCTGTTCTGACATGATGAGCATTCACTGGTATCAAAAAATGAAAATGAAAGTTCCAGTATGGCAATACATGTGGCACTCAAAATGCTTTGGACTTATAATTTCATCAATGAAATTTGAATTTCATATTTTCTCCTTGTCACAAAACTTTACCCTTTGTTTTATTCATTCATTTAACATGTAAAAATTATTTTTAAAGTGACAGGCTCTGCAAGAAAAATGTGGCCAAAAAAAAAAGGAAATCAGAATGAACACACAACAAAAGTAAGTCAAGATGAATAAAACTATGTTAGTAATTAAAATTAATGAAAGCTTATGAACCCCCCCAGTTAAAAAAAAAACATGATTAAAATATTTAGATTGTATTAAATTTATCCAACAAAATTTTATTTGTAAGAAAACATCTAAAATAATTAAAACCTTTTGCAAACTGTTCAAGAGAATAAAAAGGTAGAAATGTTCTCCAAATTGTTTTGTAATGTTTTTATAGTTTTTACTTCAAAGCAAGATGAGAAACTATACAATAAAAAAAAAAAAAGCCAATAGTCTAAATGGAAACTAAAACAAAGTGGAGATGTCAGTACACATCTATTAGAATGGCTAAAATCCAAAACACTGACAATACCAAATGTTGGTGAGTATGTGGAGCAAGAGGAACTCTCATTCATTGCCCATGAGAATTCAAAATGGTACAGCCACTTGGGAAGAAAGATTCTTACAAAACTAAACACTCTTACATACTATCCAAGAGTTGCGTTTCTTGGTATATTATTCAAATAAGTTGAAAATTTATGTCAAAGAACCCTTACTTGCATGTGTATGGTATAGCAGCTGTATTAATATTTGCCAAAACTGAGAAGCAATCAAAATGTTTTTCAGGGCTTCCCTGGTGGCGCAGTGGTTGAGAGTCCGCCTGCCGATGCAGGGGACATGGGTTCGTGCCCCGGTCTGGGAAGATCCCACATGCCGCGGAGCGGCTGGGCCCGTGAGCCATGGCCGCTGAGCCTGCGCGTCCGAAGCCTGTGCTCCGCAATGGGAGAGGCCACAACAGTGTGAGGCCCGCGTACCGCAAAAAAGAAAAAAAAAAGTTTTTCAGTAGGTGAAAGAATAAATAAACTGCGCTATATTGGATAACAGAATATTATTCATGCTAAAAGGAAATGAGCTATCAAGCCATGAAAAGACAGAGAAGAAATTTCAAGTCATATTACTAAGTAAATATTGGGCTGGCCAAAAAGTTCGTTTGGGTATTTCCATAAGATGTATATAATTCCAACTAAATGACGTTCTGGAAAGGCAGAATTATGGAGATAGTAAAAAGATCACTGGTTGCCAAAGGTTTGAAGGGAGAGAGGAATAAATAGGTAACAGAGGATTTTTAGGGGAATGAAACTACCCTGTATGCTACTGTAATGGTGGATACATGCTATTTTACATTTGTCCAAAGTAAAATAGTTACAGCAATATAAAGAAAAAAATGTCCTGATCAATGCGGATTTATCCCAGTAACTTAACTGTGTCTTAACACTAGAATCAATAAATGTAATTTACCACATAATGAATGAAAAGAGAAAAACCAATTAAATAATTATAGAAAATATGCTCATAAAATTTATTTATGATAAATATTACTATTATTATAAAAATAGTAAAAAGTATAATAGATTATTTAAATCAAAACCACAATTAATAATTATTTTACCTTTCCAAATAAGCAAAATTTATAAACTCTCATATGAATTGTTGGCCAAACAATGGGACATTTTATAAACTGCTAGTGTGAGAATACATTCGTTCAACCACTCATTTTTTTTTTTCCTTCTGGGCAGAAGAATAAATGTTGTTGTAGGCTACTGAGTTTGAGGATAGGTTGTTATATATTATTATTATTATCATTGTTTGTTAAGCTAACTTTAAAATCTGATAGTTGCGTGATGAGGAGACAAAAGTAAATGATACCAAGAGCCTATGTATTCTATGACAGAAGTATGCAAAGAGTATTACGGGAACACAAAGAAGGTAAATTAAACAAAAATGGCAGAAAGAATATGTAAGGGTCAAAGGTGTTCTAGAAAAGGTAAGTCTTTAAGTCAGAATGGCTACTGAATGTATACAGGATGATGTATGGGGGTTGCTTGCTACAGAGCAAGGTTGCAGATTGAGTGAGACATGAAACAATAAATAAGCAATAAGGAATATGGCACATTTGAGGATCTCTAAGCAGTTCAGTATGGCAGGAGTAAGAGGGTGTCTGTAGAAGACTGAGTAGAAATCAGGTTACAGAATAAGACAGATGCTAGATTTTAAAGGGCCTTACTTGTCACAATTGGATTTCATACTAAGACAATTTTAACAATACTGTATACCCTTTTGTTGGTTCCTTATGAGACAGCCAGGTCTATAATCTAAAAGTCTAATAATCCAGGTATCATATTATCGTATTGACAGA
This sequence comes from Leucopleurus acutus, assembly GCF_964270905.1. Lineage (NCBI taxonomy): Eukaryota > Metazoa > Chordata > Mammalia > Artiodactyla > Delphinidae > Leucopleurus > Leucopleurus acutus. Next base: position 71,411,188 of record NC_139152.1, read on the forward strand.
TGGTGAATCACTCTTGATAAATAACTTATTAGGGTTTACAAGTTACTAGTATTTCAATAGTAACATCCTTCAAAATGATGGAGCCAATTTTATATATATGACTCTTGAGCAACAAAAGGTTAGGGATGCCCACATTTACACAGTTGAAAATCTGTGTATACCTTTTGAAACCCCCAAAACTTAACAACTAACAGCCTATTAGCCTACTGTTGACCAAAAACCTTACTGGTAACGTAAAACAGTCAATTAACACATATTTTGTATGTTATATGTATTATACACTGAATTCTTACAATAAAGTAAGCTAGAGAAAAGAAACCGTTACTAAGAAAATCATAAGAAAAATACATTTACAGTACTATATTGTATTTATCAATACTGTAAGCTTACATCATCTGTTTACAAGATGAATCGTCTGTCAGTACCTACATGGATATTGTCCCATATAATACAACACTGTAGATATTTTATATGTATTACTAACACTGGCATCAAAAATGAAGATACTGTTAAAAAGAAATTTATATTTATTATAGGTATAACAATTCTTGAATTGAAAATGAAGAGGCAGCAATATGATAGCTTTTTGGTAGCCTGAGGTAATCGATACAATTGCTTATATCAATAGTAGCCTAGTCTATATACTAATGAATGAATCATTATAAGATGTTTATGGCATACAGTATTATGGTAGAATTCATAATACAGCATTGGAAACATTGTTATATTAAAAAAAAACAACCCTGTGATGAAAGGCTGATATGAAGTTTCTCCAATTACAGCGGGAGGGTCATACTGTATGGTAATGTAATTCTTTGAAAGCATAGTTACAAAACAGTAAGAAAACTAACATATTATTATTAAATATCACTCGCCTCATGCCTGTGTAAGGATAGGCTATCCACTTCAATGCGAGTCTTGCACACAATCTTCTACATGATGAATACTTTGGCGGTGATGACATAAAAGCATCTCATACAGTTCTTGCTGTACAATTATTAGATTTTCACATGATGACACTTACATGACTACACAACAGATAACGTTTATTAACTGTATGGCATGATGGTTATTTGCTATTTATCAAGTGGAAGTGGATCATAAAGGGCTTCCTCCTTGTTGTTCTCTTAGTGAGTAGTCTGAGAAGGAAGAAGAAGAGGAGGGGTCGGTCTTGCCGTCTCAGGGGTGGCAGAGGGCCAAGAGCGGAGGAGGTGGAAGGGGAGGTAGGAGAGGCAGACACACTTGATTACATTTATGGAAATATCTTGTATTTTCTACATTACTTCTTTGCTTTTTCATTTCTCTAAAAATGTTTCTATACTGTACCAATCCTTCTTCCCCCACTACTTTAGCTTCAGTGCCCTTAGCATAGAAGGGTCCATATCGTAAAAAATGTCAAAAGCACTCTCAAGTAATTGGAACCCTCTGCCAGACAGGCACTGCTTCTTCTATGTCTTCTTCCTGATAGTCTGGCACTGGTTTGGAAGCACTCGTCTTCATCAAGTCATCTTCTGTTCATTCCTCTGGTATGTTGTCTATTAGCTCTTGAATTTCTCCAAGACACATACCTTGAAACCCTTACAACCCCCCACCTTTTTTGCCGTATCCATAATCTCTTTGATGATTTTCTTGATTGGCTCTGCTATAAATCCTGTGAAGTCATGCACAACATCTTGATATAGTTTTTTCCAGCAGGAATTTACTGTTTCAGGCTTCATGACTTTTACGGCTTTTTGCATAACAATGGCATCTTTAAAAGGTATAATCCTTCCAGATTTTCATGATGTCCTGTCTTTCAGGGTTCCCTTTCATAGCATTGTCAACACTTTCCATAGAGAAATGTGTGTAATGAGTCTTAGAAAATGTGTATAATGAGTCCTCACGACTCTCTGATCTAGAGGCTGAATTAGAGACGTTGTGTTTGGGGGCAAGTAGACCACGTTGATGCCTTCAATTTGATCTCATAGCATTCTGGGTGACCAGAGACATTGTCCAATATCAAAAGAACTTTAAAAGGCAGTCTCTTACTGGCAAGGCACTTCCTGACTTTAGGGACAAATCATCCATGGAACCAACCCAGAAAAAGGATTCTCATTGTCCAGGCCTCTCGTACAACCAAAAGGCCTGCAACTGGTGTTAGTATTTTCCCCTCAAGGGTTGGGGTTTAGGAGGTTTATAGATAAGGGCAGTCCTGACCATAAACCTGACTGCATTTGCACAAAGCAGGAGAGTTAATCTGTCCCTTCCTGCCTTAAAAGCTGGTGTTGCTTCTCTTCCTTACTAACTTGTGGCATTTTTTTTTTTTTAGTTCCCCAGAACAGGGCACTTTCATCTGCTTTAAAAACCTGTCCCTAGGGCTTTCCTGGTGGCGCAGTGGTTGGGAGTCCGCCTGCAGATGCAGGGGACACAGGTTCGTGCCCCAGTCTGGGAAGATCCCACATGCCGCGGAGCGGCTGGGCCCGTGAGCCATGGCCGCTGAGCCTGCGCGTCCGAAGCCTGTGCTCCGGCAACGGGAGAGGCCACAACAGTGAGAGGCCCGCGTACCGCAAACAAACAAACAAACAAACACCTGTCCAGGCAGATATCCTTTCTTCTCAATGATTTTCTAAATGGCATCTGGGAACTTTGCTGGGTTTTGGTTGGCAGATGCTACTTCTCCTTTATCTTGACATTTTTAAAGCCAAATCTTTTTCTAAAATTACCACACCACCCTTTGCTGGCATTAAATTCTCCAGTTTTAGATCCTTCACCTTTCTTTTGCTTTAATTTGTCATATAATGACTTCACTTTTTCTCGACTCAGAGTCTTATAGGTACACTTTTCTTATAGCAATCCTGCACCCCACATAAAAGCTGCATTTTCAGTCTGAGATAAAGGGTATTTGAAAAGAGTGCAAGATTTTCACATCTGCTAGAGTAGCTGCAGCAATGGCTTCATGGATTTCCTTTTCTCTTTTTACAGTGGTCCTTATACTGGATTCATTTACCTTGAAATGGTGGGCAACTGCAGCAGCAGGCCTCAATCTGTGGTACATATCAAGCAATTCAACTTTTTCTTATATTTTCATGACTTTTCTCTGCTTCTTGGGAGCAGTTCCAGTATCACTAGTGGCACTTTGTATGAGTTCCATGGTCTTATTCAAGGTTTACGTTTTTGCACGAAACATGATGAAAAATACACGAGAACCACGAGAGGTCGCCTTTTACTGAGATTCGCAATTTACTGGACAAAGTGCTCAGGCAGAGATAATCAGCATCACAGGGCATCTTAAGCAGATACTCACAACACATGAGCTCACCGCAGTAGCAAGGGAGGTGGCTAAAAAATTATTATAGTAGTTCAGTACGAACTACAGTTAATTTTATGCAATTATGACTTAATGCATTTTTACATTTGTTTACATCTCTCTACTGTGAATGCCATCACATACAATCTGTTTTTGTGAACAGATTTTAATAAATTTTAACTTTTTATAATAGATTTGTATATATTTTATGGTAGTAAATGATAAAATAGACTAAGTATCTACATATATTTATGCATTCATGACATACATTTCTCTTTTCCTTTTTTTCTTTCTTAACATCTTTATTGGAGTATAATTGCTTTATAATGCTGTGTTAGTTTCTGCTTTATAACAAAGTGAATCAACTATACATATACATATGTTTCCATATCTCCTCCCTCTTGCGTCTCCCTCCCTCCCACCCTCCCTATCCCACCCCTCTAGGTGGTCACAAAGCACGGAGCTGATCTCCCTGTGCTATGCAGCTGCTTCCCACTAGCTATCTATTTTGTGTTTGGTAGTGTATATATGTCCATGTCACTCTCTCACTTTGGCCCAGCTTACCCTTCCCTCTCCCCATATCCTCAAGTCCGTTCTCTAGTAGGTCTGTGTCTATATTCCCGCATAACCCCTAGGTACTTTTTTTTCCCTTAGATTCCATATGTATGTGTTAGCATATGGTATTTGTTTTTCTCTTTCTGACTTACTTCACTCTGTATGACAGACTCTAGGTCCATCCACCTCACTACAAATAACTCAATTTTGTTTCTTTTTATGGCTGAGTAATATTCCATTGTATATATGTGCCACATCTTCTTTATTCATTCATCTGTTGATGGACACTTAGGTAGCTTCCATGTCCTGACTACTGTAAATAGAGCTGCAATGAATATTTTGGTACATGACTCTTTTTGAATTACGGTTTTCTCAGGGTATATGCCCAGTAGTGGGATTGCTGGGTCGTATGATAGTTCTATTTGTAGTTTTTTAAGGAACCTCCATACTGTTCTCCAAAGTGGCTGTATCAATTTACATTCCCACCAACAGTGCAAGAGGGTTCCCTTTTCTCCACACCCTCTCCAGCATTTATTGTTTGTAGATTTTTTGATGATGCCCATTCTGAACGGTGTGAGATGATATCTCCTTGTAGTTTTTTTTTTTTTTTTTTTGCGGTACGCGGGCCTCTCACTGTTGTGGCCTCTCCCATTGCAAAGCACAGGCTCCGGACGCGCAGGCTCAGTGGCCACGGCTCACGGGCCCAGCCGCTCTGTGGCATGTGGGATCCTCCTGGACCAGGGCACGAACCCGTGTCCCCTGCATTGGCAGGCGAACTCTCAACCACTGCGCCACCAGGGAAGCCCTCCAGCTTTCTTTTGATTTCCATTTGCATGGAATATCTTTTTCCATCCCCTCACTTTCAGTCTGTATGTGTCCCTAGGTCTGAAGTGGGTCTCTTGTAGACAGCATATATACGGGTCTTGTCTTTGTATCCATTCAGCCAGTCTGTATGTTTTGGTGAGAGCATTTAATCCATTTACATTTAAGGTAATTATCTATATGTATGTTCCCATTCCAATTTTCTTACTTGTTTTGGGTTTGTTATTATAGGTCTTTTCCTTCTCTTGTGTTTCTTGCCTAGACAAGTTCCTTTAGCACTTGTTGTAAAGCTGGTTTGGTGGTGCTGAACTCTCTCAGCTTTTGCTTGTCTGTAAAGGTTTTAATTTCTCTGTGGAATCTCAATGAGATCCTTGCTGGGTAGATTAATATTGGTTGAAGGTTCTTCTCCTTCATCACTTTAAATATGTCCTGCCACTCCCTTCTGGCTTGCAGAGTTCCTGCTGAAAGATCAGCTGTTAACCTTATGGGGATTCCCTTGTGTGTTATTTGTTGTTTTTCCCTTGCTTTTAATATGTTATCTTTGTATTTAATTTTTGATAGTTTGATTAATATGTGTCTTGTCGTGTTTCTCCTTGAATTTATCCTGTATTGGACTCTCTGTGCTTCCTGGACTTGATTAACTATTTCCTTTCCCATATTAAGGAAGTTTTCAACTATAATCTCTTCAAATATTTTCTCAGTCCCCTTCTTTTTCTCTTCTTCTTCTGGGACCCCTATACTTCGAATGTTGGTGTGTTTAATGTTGTCCTAGAGGTCTCTGAGACTGTCCTCAGTTCTTTTCATTCTTTTTTCTTTATTCTGCTCTGCAGTAGTTATTTCCACTATTTTATCTTCCAGGTCACTTATCCGTTCTTCTGCCTCAGTTATTCTGCTATTGATCTCTTCTAGAGTACTTTTAATTTCATTTATTGTGTTGTTCATCATTGCTTGTTTCCTCTTTAGTTCTTCTAGGTCCTTGTTAATTGTTTCTTGCATTTTCTCTATTCTATTTCCAATGTTTTTGATCATCTTTACTATCATTATTCTGAATTCTTTTTCAGGTAGACTGCCTATTTCCTCTTCATTTGTTAGGTCTGGTGGGTTTTTACCCTGTCCTTCCTCTGCTGTGTGTTTTTCTGTCTTCTCATTTTGCTTATCTTACTGTGTTTGGGATATCCTTTTCATAGGCTGCAGGTTCGTAGTTTTCTTTGTTTTTGGTGTCTGTCCCCAGTGGCTAAGGTTGGTTCAGTGGGTTTTGTAGGCTTCCTGGTGGAGGGGACTAGTGCCTGCGTTTTGGTGGATGAGGCTGGATCTTGTCTTTCTGGTGGGCAGGTCCATGTCTGGTGGTATGTTTTGGGGTGTCTGTGGCCTTATTATGATTTTAAGCAGCCTCTCTGCTAATGGATGGGGCTGTGTTCCTGTCTTGCTAGTTGTTTGGCATAGGGTGTCCAGCACAGTAGCTTGCTGGTTGTTGAGTGAAGCTGGGTCTTGGTGTTGAGATGGAGATCTCTGGGAGATTTTCGCCATTTGATACATGGAGCTGGGAGGTCTCTTGTGGACCAGTGTCCTGAAGTTGGCTCTCCCACCTCAGAGGCACAGCATTGACTCCTGGCTGGAAAACCAAGAGCCTTTCATCCACATGGCTCAGAATAAAAGGGAGAAACAATAGAAATAAAAGAAACGAAAAGAAAAGAAAAGAAAAGAAAGAAAGAAAGAAAGAAAGGAAGGAAGGAAGGAAGAAAGAGGAAAAAATAAAATAAAGTAAGATAAAATAAAGTTATTAAAATAAAAAAATATTATTAAGAAAAAATTTTAAAAAGTAAAAAAAAAAAAAAACAAAAAACGAACGGACAGAACCCTAGGACAAATGGTGAAAGCAAAGCTATACAGACAAAATCTCACACAGAAGCGTACACATACACACTCACAAAAAGAGGAAAAGGAGAAAAAATAATATATCTTGCACCCAAAGTCCACCTCCTCAACTTGGGATGATTCGTTGTCTATTCATGTATTCCATAGATGCAGGGTGCATCAAGCTGATTGTGGAGCTTTAATCCGCTGCTCCTGAGGCTGCTGGGAGGGATTTCCCTTTCTCTTCTTTGTTCGCACAGCTCCTGGGGTTCAGGTTTGGATTTTGCCCCACCTCTGCATGTAGGTCGCCTGAGGGCGTCTGTTCTTCACTCAGACAGGACTTTGTTAAAGGAGCAGCTGATTAGGGGGCTCTGGCTCACTCAGGCCGGGGGGAGGGAAGGGTACGGATGTGGGGTGAGCCTGTGGCGGCAGAGGCCAGCGTGACGTTGCACCAGCCTGAGGCGCGCGTGTGTTCTCCTGGGGAAGTTGTCCCTGGATCACAGGACCCTGGCAGTGGCGGGCTGCACAGGCTCCCGGGAGGGGAGGTGTGGAGAGTGACCTGTGCTCGCACACAGGCTTTCTGGTGTCTGCAGCAGCTGCCTTAGCGTCTCCTGCCCGTCTCTGGGGTCCGTGCTTTTAGCCACGGCTTGCGCCCGTCTCTGGAGCTCCTTTAAGCAGCGCTCTTAATCCCCTCTCCTCGCGCACCAGGAAACAAAGAGGGAAGAAAAAGTCTCTTGCCACTTCGGCAGCTCCAGACCTTTTCCCGGACTCCCTCCCGGCTAGCTGTGGTGCACTAACCCCCTTCAGGCTGTGTTCACACCGCCAACCCCAGTCCTCTCCCGGCGCTCTGACCGAAGCCGAGCCTCAACTCCCAGCCCCGTCTGCCCGGCGGGTGAGCAGACAAGCCTCTCGGGCTGGTCAGTGCTGGTTGGCACCGATCCTCTGTGCGGCAATCCCTCTGCTTTGCCCTCCACACTCCTGTGGCTGCGCTCTCCTCCATGGCTCTGAAGCCTCCCCCTCTGCCACCTGCAGTCCCCGCCCATGAAGGGGCTTCCTAGTGTGTGGAAACCTTTCTTCCTTCACAGCTCCCTCCCACTGGTGCAGGTCCTGTCCCTATTCTTTTGTCTCTGTTTTTTCTTTTGCCCTACCCAGGTACATGGGGAGTTTGTTGTGTTTTGGGAGGTCTGAGGTCTTCTGCCAGCGTTCAGTGGGTGTTAGGAGCAGTTCCATGTGTAGATGTATTTCTACATCTACATGTATCTGTGGGGAGGAAGGTGATCTCCGCGTCTTACTCTTCCACCATCTTCTCAAATCTCCCTTTTCCTTTTTTTTTTTTTTTATATTTCTAGACTATGTGGTTCTTCTGTGAGTTTTTTCAAATTGTCATAAGTCCAAAAATTTCTCCAATACAGTTACTGAAAAAAAACTCCTTATAAGTGGACTGGCACAAACTCACACTGTTAAAAGGTCAACTATATAATTTAATTTTTCAGACACAAAGAATTCCTCAGGTTCCTCATAATTTGGGGAGGACTAGACACTTTCTCCTTAAAATATAACTTTCCCAGTTTTGGAGAAATAAGCTTTGCTCTAGAGTCGCTTTTGTAGAGCAAGGTCTTTAAAATTATTCAGAATTGTACAATTGGAACCTCAATTATAGTTTGTGCTCAATAAATGTTCACTGACTGTATTAATCTCTTAATTGGAAAGCACTTCAGATACACTTGGGTTCAAATCTTAGCATTTCTACCTAAGTGTACCTTAGAGCAAGTAACTTCTCTTTTCGTCTTTTAAAAAAAACTTTAAAATAAAGTATTATAATTCTTACTCCCTAGAGGTGATGAAAATACTTACTGTAATGATGCCATAAAACGCCTGGTACAGTACCTGGCATCTAGGAGGCATTTAACTGAAGGTAGCTATTGTAATCATTGCTCTATTACTCTTGCTGATGTCCAAGTTTGGGAGGTTGAAGTCTATACAACCACAAATATAGGCAGATTTGTCACATCTTGTCAGAAAGGTTTAATGAAATTCTAGCCGAAGACATAAGATAGGTTTGCTTCTGACTGGATTTTTAATATGCTTCAGTTGGACCACCTCTAAGAGCTCATTGGCAATACTGCCTCATCAGTTGCTATAGGCATCTCACTAGGAGAGATTATTTTTCATTCTCCTTCCTAGTTCATCCTTCCTTTTGTTCTTTCCCAACCTGCATAGCAAATGGCATTTCCTCTGCTCTTAAAGAATTTTATAGCAGCTCATTCACTCTTTGTGCTCACAGAAAAGTGAACTGGCCTTATCATAGAGCAATACAGGGCTACAGTTGAAAAGCTTAAGCTTAATTCACTCATTAGTGAGAAATGCCCTACCTGGAGGAAGATAATAGAGATCTAATGCATATGCTACATAGCTTCCCTACAGAATATTCCTTTTAAAAAGAAATAATTAGATGAATAAATTAGATTTTAAGCACTGATCTACCCATATACACCAAAGAATACGTAATTAGAAATTTAAGCAGTCAGCCAGATATCATTAAGTCATTGGAGACATTTCTATCAGAAACCAATAGTATTCCAAGATGTAAATTGTCTGAAACCATTTTAAAATCCTTAAACATTGCAAAGTGTCCATAAGGTTGATTGAGCAAGCCAATTTAGATAAATGCATCCGATAAATAGCGCTATACTTGTGGAAAATACGCGCTGTACTCCACTTATTATGTTAACTTGGTATTTTAAACCCATGGCAAAAGGATGATGGAAATGTGGTGAAGAGTCATTCACATTCAAGAAAATATCCTTCTCTTAAAACATAATTGAGAGGCACCTAATGATGATATTCTGCTATGTGATACAGGAATATAGGCTATATCCTTTCTCCATAAATGCTCTAGCTCCAAATAGTCACATTGGGGTGAGGACTTCAACATATGAATTTGGGGGCAACACAATTCAGTCCATAGCACATGGATATTCAAAATGACCAAATAAACATAAATAGTTCTAACTTTTATGCTTCTAAGAAATAAGAAAAGATGACTGGAGTATGTGTGTTAGAGCTAAATATGTAGAAAAATAAAATTTGGCCACATTTGGAAACAGGTGTTTTACTTATGGATGATTAGAAATTGCTTGCAAGCTGCTCTCTTTATTTTTACTTTTACTTCTAAAATGATACAGTCTTTTTTTTTTTCTTTTGGCCCTAAGATGGTTATATATTCTAGATTAATTCTAAACTGTGTGACCCTCTGGGATATCGACCAGTCTGTACATATTCATACTTTGGTTAGACGAATCTATAGGAATCCTGTTTGCTTAAGGAATTAAGGCATCTCTTGAGGTGGCGGGGTGGGGAGGGCACATTCTAGAAGGAGTCATAGGCCGCAAGCTTAATCAGTTAAAATAAAAAGCTTATCTTTGCAGGTAAAAGCATATGATATGCCAATCAGAATTACCTATTAGCCTAGCCATCCATGAACTTATATCAGCAGTATATGGTATATGATGAAAAAAATCTGAAGGTTATAAGACACAAGCAGCAACTATTTTATACACATATACTCTATCCAAATGTTGGAAATAATAGGAATGGAAACATTTCTTCCCATTTTTTAACACGACTCTAAATATTTGGCTTCATGAGGACTCTATATAACTGTAATGGCAGTGGCATTGCACAGTATATGGTAGGAATCAGCAGTTACCCAGAGGAAATAAAGGAAATCATGATAATGTTTAGAAACAGTGAGTGCCTAGTGGATTCTGTAATGGCATCCAGAGAAAAATAGAAATTTTTCTCAGCTCTCAGCACACAGGCCAGAATAGTTTAGGAAACTCTGATATCAGCACGAGTGATCTCAGAGGAAGAGGAATAAAATCACAGATGCCAACGGTAAATGACTTGAGGTATCTGTAGTTGGCATAATCAAATGTCAGAGTATGCCCAAAACAGTTCTGATTCATACCCAATTGGCAGAGTACTAATTAATGTGCCCTGTTGTACTCTCTAAAACTTCTCATTTCGGTGATCATGTTGATATATGGTAACCAACCCCAAGAGTGGGGAAATTTTGAGGAAACTGGAAAGTGCCTTAGCAAGATAAGGACAAGAGTAAAAATGTAAATTATGCTTTATGAAGTTATTGCATCATATTTTACTGTACTATATTTAGAGTACTAAAAGATTTAAGGTACTCTCAGCCATGTTACTGGTTGATTACCAAATTCTGCTAACAATGACAGAGGTGAAAATTGAACAGAAAGTTCTATAGTTGAAATGATTACTTTGTGTATATTTCTGGGCTAATATTCTTTCCTATAAAAACTTCAGTTATAGTGCACTTCTCTTCTTGGAGGTTTTAAGGAAAGCACTGGATTTCTTTGGGCAGGGAGAGTGACAATAATTGGAGTCAATCTCCTTCACTGGAAAGAAGAGATCCTCCTAGTACTTGTATGGGTTAACTTTGGGAACATCAGTTAGAAACCTACCTTGACTCCAGAAAAAGGTAGGGAGGGTTTCAGATACTCCAGATAAAATGGGAATCAGAAAAGAGTTCCTTTATTACTTTAGATACTTGGCAGGAATCTAGGGTCCAAACTGATTTTATTTTTGACATGAATTAAGGATACAAGTTATACCATGCCTGGAAATTCTCCCTATTACAAATGATATTTCAGTAAAATCAGAATTACATTTGGCACCTGCCATGATTATTTGGTGTTAGACTTTTTCAGTAAATCACAAAGAAATTGAGTTTCTATGCAGTATTATGGCTTATCATGGTTTCTGATCTCAGCACTAAAATTTTGGGTTGGATAATTCTTTTTGTAGGGGGCTATTCTGTGCATTGCAGGATTTTAGCAGCATCCTTGGCCTCTATCCACAAGATAACAGCACACTCCTCCCCAACCCAGCAATATCTCTGGACATTGCCCAATTTCTCCAGGGTTGGGTGGATGGAGAGAAGGGAAACATTGCCCCAGGTTGAGAACCACTGGCTTAAGTAGAATAATGTGAATTTCTTGAAATGGGACTCTATGTACATGCAAAATTTAGAAATCTCACATACAACCTCACTTGTGTAGACACAGCCTCACTGTCTGGGCTTAAAGCCAGAATTAAAATTAAGTATCTCCCAACTCCCTACGACAATCAGGAAACACATTTTTCTACCTCCCTTTCCTCTACCCTGACACCATGTCTTTTGGACAATTAAACTATAGTACTTTAGATTCCTTAGAGGAAAGCTGCTTTGTAAATGCAAAGTAATAATGGATATTGGCCAAATAAAATGAAAGAAACTATACTAAAAAGCTAACTGTCTAAATTGAGAAGTTGATGCTCATGAATGAATATTCATGGACATATTTTCATATTAATACACTGAAGTAATACCAGACTCCTGCTAGCAGATTAATTTGAAGCCGAAAGAGACATATATTTTTGAAGCTCATGACATTGATCTTGTGATGATCTATAACAATAACTGCACTTCTATCATAGAAAGTAAATGATATTATAACTTTGAAATGATGAATGCCAATGGTGTGGCTAGATACACGTTTATCAATTTGATTTGCTTGAATGGAATTTTTCCCCTAAGGGTCCTGGTAGTAAGCAGCAAACTTATAATACATAAGAAATAGTTGTTCTTACTCTATGACATAAATCACAGCAAGATCCTTTTTGACCCACCTCCTAGAGAAATGGAAATAAAAATAAACAACTGGGACCTAATGAAACTTAAAAGCTTTTGCACAGCAAAGGAAAACATAAACAAGACAAAAAGACAATGCTCAGAATGGGAGACAATATTTGCAAATGAAGCAACTGACAAAGGATTAATCTCCAAAATTTACAAGCAGTTCATGCAGCTCAATATCAAAGAAACAACCCAATCCAAAAATGGGCAGAAGTCCTAAATAGACATTTCTCCAAAGAAGATATACAGATGGCCAACAAACACATGAACGAATGCTCAACATCACTAATCATTAGAGAAATGCAAATCAAAACTACAATGAGGTGTCGCCTCACACGGGTCAGAATGGCCATCATCAAAAAATCTACAAACAATAAATGCTGGAGAGGGTATGGAGAAGAGGGAACCCTCTTGCACTGTTGGTGGGAATGTAAATTGATACAGCCACTATGGAGAACAGTATGGAGGTTCCTTAGAAAACTAAAAATAGGACTACCATATGACCCAGGAATCCCTTTACTGGGCATATACCCTGAGAAAACCATAATTCAAAAAGAGTCATGCACCACAATGTTCATTGCAGCTCTGTTTACAATAGCCAGGACATGGAAGCCACCTAAGTGTCCACAAACAGGTGAATACATAAAGGAGATGTGGCACATATATACAATGGAATATTACTCAGCCATAAAAAGAAATGAAATTGAGTTATTTGTAGTGAGGTGGATGGACCTAGAGTCTGTCATACAGAGTGAAGTAAGTCAGAAAGAGAAAAACAAATACTGTATGCTAACACAAAGATATGGAATCTCAAAAAAAAAAAAGTTCTGAAGAACTTAGGGACAGGACAGGAATAAAGACGCAGACATAGAGAATGGACTTGAGGACACGGGGAGGGTGAAGGGTAAGCTGGGACAAAGTAAGAGAGTGGTATGGACATATATACACTACCAAATGTAAAATAGCTAGTGGGAAGCAGCCGCATAGCACAGGAAGATCAGCTCGGTGCTTTGTGACCACCTAGAGGGGTGGGATAGGGAGGGTGGGAGGGAGACGCAAGAGGGAGGAGATATGGGGATATATGTATATGGTTCACTTTGTTATAAATCAGAAACTAACACAACAAAAAAAGAAATGGTTGTTCTTACTGTTACTTTTATCACAGAAAACACAGTCACTGACTATACTTCAACATCATCATAAATATTCAAATATTAATAGCTTGCTGACCAGTGGGAATTTGAGTTTGGTGATGAAATACATATTGTTGAATGGGAAGTTTCATTAATTCCAAGGAGAAAGAAAAATGTGGTTATGTCTCCCCTGAAAAGACTAATCCTATTTAATTGGTTGCTGAATTGTAGACTTGATTTCACTGTGAAAGGTAATGGGATAAATAATTATACTATAAATTTATTTAGCTAATTTATTTGATAATCTAACTGAGCTGAATAGCTGATTTAAGGCTAATGCCTTAATCCTTGTAAAATGTAATAATAATAATAACACTAACTTGGAATATACGGCTACATGAGATCATGAATATTTCTCTTGTGTCCACTAGCCCTCTGTCTCCCCACCACTCATCTGTTCTTTGTCCCAGCCACTAAACCAGTCTCACCAGATCACATGCCAAAATCTTCTTCACTTATCCATGTATTCATGCTAACCTTTCAGCTATTAAAGGCTGCACCACATCTTTTATAGGCTTTTACTCTTTTTACTTTAAAAATTCAGCTCCCTATATTCACCTCCTCTATGGAATCCTGCCTCTACTGCCCTAAGTATATTGAGTCTCCTCTTCTAGTGGCTTACTCCCGTCTCTGTTCTATCACCTATTACATTGTAAAGCAGCTTATTAGTTCATTTATTTGTCCCCCTGACAATGTGAGCTCTTTAAGATCAGTACACTCTCTCTTACTGATGTTTCCTACTGAACACAGTAAACTCAGAAAGCAGATGCCATACAGACATTTGTTGAACTAATAAATAAATTAATGAACAAATGTAAACTACTGTATAGTTTAAAATCAATTTTCCAGCAGATATTATAATGTGCAATTAGCATATATTTATTTACTTGCTTTCTTATCTGTATTTCTTCTCCTGTACCTGAACTTCCAACACCTCTAAGTTTTTTGAGGGCCACTGACCTTGTCTGTTTTTCACCTCATCCATATTTCCCATTTCACACCTAGTAGTCACCCGATAAATATTTACTAAAGGAAGAATCATGTTGTTGGATGTTGATAACCCTGTGGAGTGAGTAGCTGATTACAAATAAGCTGAAGCTTTAATCACAGATGACCCTTCGGAAATACATTCAATGCCTGATACAATACTTAGTACTCAGCAAATGGTTTGTAAAAACACTAATACAGTGAAGAAAAACAATTCTACAGTCTAGTTATGCCTGGGGGTATTTGGAAGGGAAAGTTGGTTACAGGTAAGCAGGATTTGAAGATAAAAATGAAAGAGGAGATGATTGATCTTAAAGATAGGAGGGAATTAGTATAAAAATACAGGTAACATTTTGAATCTGGAAAAAAAAAAGATGGTGATGTTTCATCTAAAACAATGTAAACTCCCTTCCATGGTGTTCTCTCTCTTAGGTGAAAGGTCATAGTCCTTTAAGATGGCCTGCATGGACTTCCATTGCCTAGCGCCAGCCTAGCACTCCACTTCATCACCCTATCAGGTCCTACACTTCAGCTGTGTGACCTGCCTTCACTTCTTCAGTGTCCTCAGGATGTTCATTCATGTTGTTCTCTTGGCCTGTAACCATCTTTTTCATCTTCCTCTCCTCTTTGATATTCAGGTCTTGCTTTAGATGATACTTCATTAAGGAAAATGTTCCTAACTCCCTATATTAGGTCAGAGGATAGCAAATTGCAGATACTTTATGAATTATTATATTACATTAATTCATCTTGCTTCCTAGACTATAACCCTATGCTGTCAGGCAAAGAATCTGTATTCTTTGCCATTATAACTTCAACTCCCAATACCATGACTGACTCAAATTTTTAGTTGAATAAATGAATAAATACTATGGTCATATGAGAAAGAATGAAACATTAATATATAGACATTTATAGGGAGAGAAAAGCAGATGTATTTCATATTAGATACCCTTTTTTACTTCATAGTGAAACAGCTGGGTAGAGTTGAAAATATTTGGGAAAATAAGATAATTTAGCATCAGTCAAAATGGAGAGTTCAATATGGAATAAACAAAGACTCAAAACCCACAGATTAGCCAACAAAGCACAAAGAAATCTGAGATCACCAGTGCAGCTCCCTATGTTCTTTCTTGCCATACTGGGACACATCTTGGTCCAGAGTTGACAGATGAAATCACCAAGCAATATAAGCAGGGAATCATTTCCACAAAGAAAGCTATTTAAGTTATAAAGTATATCCATTATATACTCTGATAATTATAAAGTTGACACCAACATCTCTCAGTGAATCATGCCCCATAAATGCTTAAAGTTTAAGTTTGTTTACCATTTACAACCTTGACTAACCAGAGATACCCTATTTAAATCATTCCATAGATCATGAATTTCCGATGTCTTCCTACTGGTCAATGTCATCTGGGTTTGACTGGTACGTCAACAGGGAAGTTGACCTTTTCCTAACCATTTCTTTCTTCTTTTATTCCTGGTGTCCCTAGGGTAGGCAGGAAGCATTACAAAACAGCCGCTAATGTTTTTCTTACCACTTATTATCCCAAATTCATTTAAATCAATTGACAGATAATCAAAAGAAATCATGCACACAATTTTAATGTGGTAAGCTGCTAATATCCAATTTATAGAAGATATGAGAAGCAAAATAAATTATCTACAATCACACTACCTAACATTTTAGGACCTGAAATAATTCAAGCTTTAACTAAACCTAAATTGTATGGAGAAAAAAACACATATAAAACAAAATATTCACATCCTGTTGTGATCCTTAAATGTACTTACTTTATCCCCACCTGATAATAAAGGATTAAAAATGTTAAAGTTGTACTTATATTAGGATATATATATATATATATATATATACTTATATCTGATTGCATACTACCTCTACAAGACTTCTAGAAGTAAGCATTTGTATAATTTTATCCAAGTTAAAAAAAAATTAGTTGTTGCTAACTGTAAGATTATGATAACAAAGACCATTTTTATTCATCTTACTGGGGGCACATTGATTTTCCAATAGATTCTAGAGCTAATGACTTTAACAATAGCTATATTTCTCCTTTACACAACCCTGTATTTCACCCTAAGTGATTTGCAAGACAGGGTTATAATCTAGGCATGCCAGAATCCTAGGTGCTAATTTTTATAAAATAGAATCAAATAATTAGAACAGAGGTTTGCATCTTTTTAATCAACATGAACATTTTATTCCTAAGATATATTTTCTTTCAGAAATATGCTGTAAAATGAGTCAGTATATTTCTGAAAAAAAAATACATGGATATGTTTTTAAATCTCATCCAGAAGTGAAATCACTTGAAGGACAGGCATTTAAAACTGGTCTTCAATGATTTTTTTGCACACCAGATTTGGACGATCACTAAGAAAAGATACAACATTCTTTTGGATAAAAGCATTTCTAAATGAAAATGTGTTTGTGAGATGAAAAATATTAACTTTTTGCCTTCCATGTGGTAAACATATGATATCACGGACAAAATAAAAAAATAAAAAACCTTTCAAGGTAGTACGTCAATAACAATTTTATGAGCTAGGTAATTCAAATATTTTTATTCCCATTGTTCAGATAAGCTAACAGTGTATTAAGAGTTTAAGTATATCCCCTTTTTCTAACTCAATGTCCTTTCACATCATGTGAAATAGATCTTATTATCACTTTTTTTTGCTTCTGCAAGTTTCTGTAGCATGAGTGGAGAGTTGAGTAGGAAGCAGAGTGTTTTGTTTTGTTTTGTTTTGTTTTCTTACTTAACATAGATACCTTCCTGTATCCTCCTTGCTTTGCAAATAGAATGAGGCTTCTACTTCCACAAAGTAATCACAGAACTGCAATCAAGGAGTGATAATAAGCATTACTGCATTTAAAGACTTTCAGGATTACAAAACAGGAGGATAAAAGAGGAGAAATTAAGGCCTAAAGGAAACTAGAAATCTTTTTCTTAAATTATAGATTCAGGAAAAATGTTGCTCTGTTCCTAAAACTACAAATTATTTTCCAGCTGCTTTTCATTTTAAACTTATCCAAGCCATTTAAAGCATAAAAACACATCCAATTATAAAAGAAATCATCTTTTCTTGTTTGTTTGGTTTTCTTTTCTTTTGCCCTTAAGAATTTCTTTTATTATCTCACAAGCACAGCTTATATATTCAAAACTATGCTTGTTGCATTTTATCCAAAATTTCTAGGTATTTTATCATAGAAGCGTATGTGAAAATATACAAGACATTGATTTCAAAAAAGTAGGTGATATAATAGTTTCTTCATCTATATAATTAAACACATACTAAATCGGTTGCTTCAAAACCTATTACATTATGGTGTTTTAATGTTGCATTAATCTTCACGTGATCTTCACTTATGGCCAATTCTTGAGCAGAATGGTGAAGAGGCAGCATAATCAATTATTTCAGAAACCCAGAAATTGAAAGGGCTCCCAGTCAGTAACTGTGACTCTGAGGTCAGCATGAAATTATACATTGTAGGCATTTGCTAGGGAGTGGAGCCTAATATTTAGCTTAAATGTCAGTGAACATTGGCTATCTTAGTGCCTAAAGAAATCACCCTTTGCTTATTTCTCTGGGTGAGGTGCTGACAATTACCTTGGTTTGTATATTTTGGGGGATAAGAGCAGGGAAGAGTCTGCTTTTGCTGCTGGTAGCAACATGAAGTGATAGCACCCTCAGGCAATAGTGTAATGCTGGTGTAATGGATGGCATCTCTAGAAAAAAAATAAGGAAGATCATAGAAGGTATTTGGTAAAGAGTTATTAGTTTCTACTATATACTGAGAAAGCAAGGTGCTAACTTTATGTAAACAGGAGATGAATATCTAGGGGTAAATTGACTGTCAAACTAATGGGGTGTGTCACAGCCCCTCATTTTCTGTACAGTCCTTCTTAGATAGGCTCTACCAATACTGGATATGATCCTATATTTTTGTAAAATTTTCAAAAGTATTTTGTATTCTTCTTTTTAATAGCAACTTCCCTTCC
Organism: Leucopleurus acutus; assembly: GCF_964270905.1. NCBI lineage: Eukaryota > Metazoa > Chordata > Mammalia > Artiodactyla > Delphinidae > Leucopleurus > Leucopleurus acutus. The sequence goes on from NC_139152.1 coordinate 71,429,623, forward strand.
CCCTTTTGTATAAACTTTAGTCATCCTCAACTTGTATCTTCCTGTGGACACAGTCCATGAATTTGTAAATTAAGATAATCACTTCCAATTATTCCAGGAGAAGGTAGATAGACTTCATATCCTTATAAGATTTGAACTCTTCTCTCTTTGCAGTTTGCAGGGCTTCCTCAGCAACTATGGACTTTTTGGGAAAGCAAAAATAACTGAAATGAGTGGGTGCTGTACCTGTCATTCAGAACATACCTTGGACATGGACTGTCAAAAGTTTTTGCCATTTGTCCATCACTGTCTGCGGTGGGCCTTTCTCTCTAAGCAGCGGTCAGGTGCAGCAGCATCTGTAGGGCAGCCCTGGAATATTCTGTGACTAAAGTGATGGCATGTAAACATAATCCTCAGGGCCAGCACAGACTCATGACTGTCCCAAGTTATGCAAGTGAAGAAATTTATAAGAATCTGTTAAGAGATATCTGGATTTCTGTGTGAGACTAGTAATCAGGGGACCAGAGATACAGGGCCAAATACACACTATGAGAGATTAGGCAGGGAAAGATACTGAATCAGGGGCACACCGAATAAACCAGTGATCACACGGACACTGAGGGTCCTCTTGTCTCCTCTGGAGTTCTTTGGGCCACAACTGAATAGACTCATAACTATGCCTTCATATTTATATTGTGACATTTATGTGCAGATTTACTGTTTGGCGACAGTGTCTGTCTCTTCCTGCCACTTTAGCCATCATGACCCTCAAAATGTAAGAAGCCAAAACCAGACACAATTAATAGTACAAGGCTGTCTAGGTTACCGGCCACTGAAAGAGGTTAGGAGTCAAAATACAGTTAATAAGATAAGGTGAGGCAGGCAGACTCTGAAACAGACAGACTCTGAAATTAGTTTTGCAAAACCTGAGTCTAGAAACTGATTGGTCACTATCACCAAGTTTTTAAGTTACTTTGTTAGACAGAATAATGAACTTTCAAACATGTGTGTGGCTAATCCCCAGAACCTGTGAATATATTACCTTACGTGGTAAAGGGGGCTTTGTAGATGTGATTGAATGAAAGGATGTAGAGATGGAGAAATTATACTGGATTATCCAGGTGGGTCCAATGTAATCATAAGGGTTCTTATAAGAAGAAGGCAGGAGGGTTAGAGTCAGAGAAGGAGAAGTCACAACAGAAGTAGAGGTTGAGATGGAAGAGGGCCAAAAGCCAAGCACGGGTAACCTCTAAAAACTGGAAAAGGCAAAGAAAGGAATTTTCCTCTACAGTCTCCAGAAGGAACGAGGTCTGCCAACACCTTGATGTTGCCCCCATTTCACTCATTAGGACCTCTGACTACCAGAACTTTAAGATAACTGTGCTGTTTTAAGCCACTAAATTAATGGTAATTTGTTATAGCAGCAATCAGACATTAATACAGTGGTTGCACAACCTGGGATTATCATTGGCTTAAATAGCAGGTGTTCAGTCTCATAAGTTATAGTTGTTTTTTTCTCATTCATTTTAAGTATTTTACTTTTATTTTTTAAGAATTATAGCCAATAGTTGAAAGCAATTGCATATGATTAATAAACAAAAGTTAAGTGACTAATACGAGATGCTTAGAAACACTAAAAGGCATTTAAAAAAAGTTTTTTAAACAGTAGCATTAAACATATATATGTATATATAATTCATGTTGTATGAAATTTAATGTTAAACAAAAATAAAGCACAATGTGATCCCACAATATAGTAATATTTATACTAAAATAGAATAATACATAATTTTACAATTGACCCATTGTTCTGCCAAATCAAAATTAAAAATTATTTCATTCTAAAAATTAAATGAAGGAAACTAAGTGAAATGAAAAAGAAAGATTCACTAAAGAAATGCTTTTAAATATCAGAATCATTTTATACATATATATATATACACATATATAAATATATACATATACATAACATAAAATTGGAAAGAGTATGAAAACCAAAAGCAGAAGAAGCAAAAATAAAACTAAGAAATCTCCAGATTCAGGGAAATCTCTCTCTCTATTAAAACAATAATGTATTACAGTGGAATTTCAGGGTAAGTTCTCAGTTTGTTGTGTTTTAATTTCTATTGCCTTTAGACTTTTAATAAGGAAGAAAATGTATTTGAGAAGGTCAGGAAAAAAGGAATGTTTTCTCTTCAGATTAAAATAAAACACAGTGAAATACCTCAAATTGATCTACTATGGGCACAGAGATATGATACTTTTCTGAAGAAGTAGCAATATCAGTGAGCATAGTAAATAAACTTCCAGAACAGAGAAGGGGAATTGACTGAGAATCCACTCTCACAAAAGCTTCATAAATGTGCTGTTTAAAACAGTACACATTTTCATAGGCAGCTGGCTTTAAAGCCAAGCATGATGTAATAATTAACTCCCTTAATCTGAAATGACTGTAGTCAGTTTATAAGATCAGTTTAATTGGCCCCTTTTTTACTGGCATTTCTAGGATTTGCCCTGGTTTCTAAATCCTCAGAACCAAATACCCAGACTAAATTTAGCTAATCTCACTCTTTGGCATTTTAATGATGTCTTCCCCTCCAAAATTATACTCTTCTGCTATTAATTCAAATTATTGAGCCCCAAACCATCAACTTTCTTAGGTGTTTTAATTATTTAACTTGTTTACTCATGTCAACCTTGCTTTCAATGCTCAATGGTCCATGGGAGTCGTTCCCATTCTTATAATTCATTTCAAGCTGCACTGATGGCCCATAAAGAATAATAGCAATTTAAAAACATCTCAGACTTGACTGCCCACTACATTAGTTCTCATTAAGCATATTTTCTTTCAGCTTGATTTGTTTTACATTTCTTTCTTTTTTTTTTTTTTTTTTGCGGTATGCGGGCCTCTCACCGCTGTGGTCTCTCCCGTTGCGGAGCACAGGCTCCGGACGTGCAGGCTCAGCGGCCATGGCTCACGGGCCCAGCTGCTCCACAGCATGTGGGATCCTCCCAGACCGGGTCACGAACCCATGCCCCCTGCATTAGCAGGCGGACTCTCAACCACTGTGCCACCAGGGAAGCCCTGTTTTACATTTCTTAACATCATGGGAAAGCATCATAAAATTCTCAACATGTAACCTGATAATCCTGATCACTATGTGTAATGGATTATTTTCTCACGGACAACAGATGGAATAAGGAGATTGTGACCGTTACGTATTGTTCTTAAGCAAAGTATGCCAAGGTATCTGCCAGTTCTAGAGACTTGCACACATCTACAAGTAATATCTACAAATCCTCTGTTTTAAACATTTTGCCTAGAAACCATGATGGCTCTTTTCTTCTTTCCATTTTACTTCTACAAATATAAAAGGACTTGTTCATCAACATGCCAAATAACATACGAACTGTAACAGAAGATCACAATGGGGTCACTATTTCTACCATGATAAACATTATTAAAAAAGGTCTGAATAGCATTTCTTTTATGTCTTCAACTGTCCCCCCAGCCCCTGTCCCCATCTTCCACACACACTCACACAAACATATTCCAGATGAGTTCCAGACCATATTTTCAGAGGTTCTGCTAAAGATAGCATATATGTTCTTTTAGTACTTCTCAAAATACATAATATCGAACCTTAAACCTACTAGGCACTCAGTAAATATTTGCTGTGTAATGCCATTTAGGAGCAAATATTAAGACAATGAAGTAATAAAGAATGCTTTTTAGACTTTTAAAATCTGTATTTGAATTACAAAAGTAATTCATGCCTAGTATAAAAAAATAAAAAACACACAGAAAAGCAAAATGGGTAAAATAAAAATACCTTAGTTTCTAGGGCAACAAAATATTATACAAGATAATTCCGAAGAGAAAATCCCCAGATGATTTTTCAAAATCATCATGGCAAATTTTAAAAAGTATAAATCATTTATAGGAATATAACAAGAAAACATAATTACAAACTTTAACATAATGGCTACTATGGGCTCTTCTTTTTGATGGTGAAACAAAGAGGAAGGAGAGCCTGTCTATAACTGAGAAACTCACAGTGTGGGAGAAAAGTCAGACACTGTGCGAAATGGCGTTACAGGCAGATACACAAAGTGCTATGGTAAGCACAGCTAAATAAGCCAATACACACAGCTGTGTTACTGTTTTGTTTAGTGTGAGAATTTGTATTACTAGTGTCTCTCCTTCAGAAATAAACTCACATCTACTTTAAATTTCTCTATATATGTATCTGAAATTGGAAATACAGCCAAAGGATGACATTCTCCTAGTTTCACTGCCTCTTTCTCCAACCCCATCCTCCACCAGCTCATGAAGAAATAAATACTCAAACATGAAACAGACCAGTTTTCCTAAGACCTTTTTGGACACTGTAAGAAAAATACCATGACTAACAAGTAAGACTGAGCAGTTAGGAGGACATCTTATCATGCTAATACTTATTACACCTTAGTAACAGACCTTAAAAGGAATGAAAAATATATGCTAAAAAGAGCATCAGTCACTAACATTTATGGAAATTACTACAGACTGTAGATGTAAAGAAATATGTCTTGCAATAGCACCACTAACCACTCAGGTTATTAGGTATCACTTAGTACAAACTCTTTTGTAATATTTACGTTAAAATAATGGAATACCTGCAAGGGTTTGTTTTGCTTTAAACGGATACATGATAATGGACACATTTGTATTAGCCAGAGTTGACCAAACTGACTTATTAAAGTCTCACAAGAATAAGACTATTCCACATAAAAACTAATCAAAATGACCAGAAAGTAATAACCACTTATTGATCATTAAAATTGGTTCAGTTATTCACTCAACAAATAGTTACTGAAGACCAGCTATGTGCCAGGCACTATTAGCTAGATGAAATTTGTGAACAAAATAGTTCCTACTATCATGGGGCTTACATCTTAGTGGCAAGAGAAAAATAGATGGGTAATAAGCTATAGAGAAAAAGAAAGCAGGAAAAGGGGATAGAGAGCAACTGGCAAGGTTCTGAGTTGGTGCTAGGAGATCTTAGTAGGAGATAATGGTTTGGATGATTTGGGGAGCTGTGAAAATGAGCAACAGTGGCCCAAATCTAGAAAAATGTATAAGGAAAAACTAATAGGATATTATAACCATACGATAATAAAAATTGAGAAAGGAGAAGTCAAGGATGCCTCCCACTTGGCAGCATCAAAGTTACTGAAGAATCAAAAGTTGATACTGCGAGGAGGATCAGAGGATCTATCCTAGGGACAGAGGGTTTAATTGGATTTTTGGAGAGCTTTATATGTGCCCCCTGTACTGACGTAGTAAACTAGTGTTTTATTCCTATCGGGGAGGTCTAAGCAAAAGACAGGTGTGTTAGCTGTTTTTATCATGGAACAAAAGAGCAGTAACTATTTTTTTGGGGGGTGGCTTGAAAATATTCTCCCAATAGGGACTATAAATGCTTCTCATGGACCTGATGTGAGCCATACACATAAAAGAAAAGCTATGTTTGTCAAGTCCTGTCAAACAGGGGATTTCATGGGGAGGCATAAAACCTTAGTAGAAAGAAAATGAAGGTATCACCAGGATACAAGAAATAACAGAAGGAGTAACAAACAAAATAGAAACTCTTGGCCCTTGCTTAGTGAACAGCAGATGAGAGATTCCCTTTGCTGGGGGCATGGGAGTCTTCTGACCTATATATGATAGATACTCATTGGAGAATGAGTCAATGGCAAACAGTGCAGGACAATGCAGGATCACTCTGAGTGTACTTACCAAGTCAGAAGGATTCTTCTTTTTTCTCTCCTTCTTCTCTTTCCTTTCAAAATTTGCAAACCTGAAAGGACCAGAAACAGAAGTTAGGAAGGTGTTCAATGGGAGCAGAGGAAGAGCCTAAATAAGGAAAGAAAGAAGTGATTACACTCTCCTTATTCAACTGCTGGCTTCTTACCTGGTGCAGGCTGAAACCAGGGAAGGCAAAAGGCTTAGCTTTGAATCAAGTTTGGAATTCTAATTTTGATCCAATATTGGGCATTTTAATTAATAAAGTGAGGGACTATAGACACATCCTCTAAGAGAAAGATGACAAAATTTGTAACACTTGCTCAAGGTTTTACCTGAGGCACTGGAAGAACTAGCCCCACTGTGCAGAATTAAAAAGAGAGTGCAAGACAAACATATTCAAGTAGAGATGTGTGTGTGTGTGTGTGTGTGTGTGTATGCACACACACGTATATATATATATTCAGTGAAGAAACTTTAAAATTTTGATTCCTCTTCCAAATATGTCTATTATTTCTTATCAGTGTTAAGAAAATTTAATAAGCTATTACTTGTCTTTAACATGGTTCTTAATAAACTTATTGAATAGGATAGGATCAATGATAAGAAACTTATGCAATGTCTCAATTGATAATAATTCCACAGGCTAATTATAAGCCCTTTCCATTTTACTGTAAATTTTCTATATCTTGTCCACTGGGATAGACTAAGAAACTCTAAGAAAATGTTTTATTAAAGACAGACAGGAGAGCAGCCAAGATGGCAGAAAAGGACCCTAAGCTGACCTCTGCTCACAAGCACACCAAAATCATAACAATCTGAAGAGCAACCATTGTTAAAAAAAGCCTGAAAACTATCAGAAAAGATCTTCCACAACTAAAGACATAAAGAAAGAAACACAAGACCAGTAGGAGGGGCAGACTTGTGAAATAATCAGATCTCATACTCCCTGGGTGAGCAACCCACAAACTGGAGAATAATTATATTACAGAGTTTCTCCCACAGGAGTGAGAGTTCTGAGCCTCAGGTCAGACATTCCCAGCCTGGGGGCCCAGCAACAGGAAGAGGAGACCCCAGAGCATTTGGCTTTGAAGGCCAGTGGGAGTTGGATGCAAGAGCTCCAGAGGATTGGGGGAAATAGAAACTTCACTCTCAAAGGGCACACACAAAATCTCATGCTCAGCAGGACCAAGGACAAAAGCAGTAATTTCATAGGAGCCTGTGCCAGACCTACCTGCTTGTCTTAGAGGATCTCCTGGGGAGGCAGGGAGTGGCTGTAGCTCATTCTGGGGACATAGACACTGGTGGAAGACATATCAGGGAATATTAATCTACAGGAACTTTCCTGGAAGCTGACATCTTGCTTGCATCATTAGCATCAAGACCTGGCCCACCCAACAGCCTGTAGCCTCAAGTGCTGGGATACTTCAGGGCAAACAACTAACTGGGTAGGGAAACATTCCCGCCCATTAGCAGACAGGCTGTCTAAAGACTTCCTGAGCCCACAGATTCCTCTTTACATGCCCCAAAACATGGCCCCGCATATTAGAGGGCCGAGACACAATTCCAACCACCATTCAGTAAGCACCAGCCTCACCCACCAGGAAATCTGCACAAGCCTCTAGACCAGTCTCACCCATCAGGGGGCAGACACCAAAAGCAAGAAAACTATGGTCCTACAGCCTGCAGGCCAAATCTGCAAACACATGCCAGACACTACCCTAGGACCAGCTGGCCCCTGGCCCTTGGGTGATGAGAAGGGAGTGAACTCCTGGGATGCATGGGACATATTCTATAGAGGGCCACTTCTCCAAGGTCAAGAAATGTAACTAACCTACTACATACATAAAAATACAAATAGAAATTTAGATACAATGAGGTGACAGAGGAATATATTTCAGATGATGGAACAAAATAAAACTCCAGAAGAACTAACTGACACAGAGATAGGCAATCTACCTGAGAAAGAGTTCAGAGCAATGATTGTAAAGATGATCAAAGAATTCAGGAGGAGAATGTATGCACAGAGTGAGAAATTAGAAATTTTTAACAAAGAATTAGAAAATATAAAGAACAACTGAACAGAATTGAAGACTAAAATAACTAAACTGAAAAATACACTAGAATGAATAAATAGTAGCCTAAATAAGTTAGAGGAATGGATCAGTGAGCTTCAAGACAGAATAGTGGAAATCACTGATGATGAACAGAAAAAAAGGAAAAAGAATGAAAAGAAATGAGGACAGTTTAAGAGACCTCTGGGAAAAAAAATCAAGCATATTAATATTCACATATAAGGGTCCCAGAAGGAGAAGAGAGAGAGAAAGGGCCTGAGAAAATATTTGAAGAGATAATAGCTGAAAACTGCCCTAAACTTGGAAAGGAAACAGTCACTCAAGTCCAGAAAGCACAGAGAATCCCATACTGGATTAACACACAGATGAACACATTGAGACACATTGTAATCAAAATGACAAAAATTAAAGATGAAGAGACAATATTAAGGGAAAAGCAACAAACAACATACAAGGGAACTCTCATAAGGCTGTCAGCTCATTTTTCAGCAGAAACTCTGCAGGCCAGAAGGGAGTGGCACAATATACGTAAATGATGAAAGAGAAAAACCTACAACCAAGAATACTGTACCCAGCAAGCCTCTCATTCAGATATTGGGAAACCAAAAGCTTTACAGACAAGCAAAAGCTAAAAGAATTCAGTACCACCAAATCAGTTTTGCAGCAAATGCTAAAAGAACTTTTCCAGGGAGAAAAGAAAAGGCCACAACTAGAAACAAGAAAATTACAAAATGGAAAAGCTCACTGGTAAAAGCAAACATACAATAAAGGTAGGAAATCATCCACACAAAAGCTAGTAGGAAGGGTGAAAGACAAAAGTAATAAGATCATTTGTATCCACAATAAGCAGTTAAGGGATATACAAAACAATCAGATGTAAAACATATATCAAAACAGTAATCAGGAGGGGAGAAGGGTACAAATACAGGGTATCTAAAATGTATATGAAATTAAGAGATCAGCAACTTAAGTATATATATACACTTCTGTACAAAAACCCCATGGTCACTGCAAAATGAAAATCTATAATAGATATACACAGAAAAAAGAAAAGGAATCCAAACACAACACTAAAGATAGTCATCAAATCACAAGAGATGAGAACAAAAGAAGAAAGGGGTAAAAGACCTACAAAAACAAATCCAAAACAATTAATAAAATGATAAGAACATACATATCAATAATTTCCTTAAATGTAAGTGGACTAAATACTCCACCCAAAAGACACAGACTGGATGAATGGATATAAAATCAGGACATGTATATATGCTGCCTACAAGAGACTCACTTTGGATTTAGAGACATGTACAGACAAAGTGAGGGGGTGGAAAATGTATTCCATGCAAATGGAAATTGAAAGAAAGCTGGAGTAGCAATACTTATATCAGACAAAATTAGACTTTAAAATAGAGACTGTCACAAGAGACAGACATAAGGACACTACATAATGATCAAGGGATCAATCCAAGAAGATATAGCAATTATAAATATATATTCACCCAACATGGGAGCACCTCAATATATAAGGCAAATGTTAACAGACATAAAAGGAGAAATCAATAATAACACAATAACAGCAGGGAACTTTAACACCCCACTTAGATCAGTGGACAGATCACCCTGACAGAAAATCAACTAGGAAACACAGGCTTTAAATAACACATTAGACCAAATGAACTTAATTGATATATATAGAGAGTGTTTCATCTGAAAACATCAGAATGCACATCGTTTTCAAGTGCACATGGAACCTCTCCAGGATAGATCACATGGTAGGCTGCAAAACAAGCCTTGGTAATTTTAAGAAAATTGAAGTCATGTCAAGCATCTTTCCAAACCACAGTGCCATGAGGCTAGAAATTAATTACAAGGAAAAACTGCAAAAAACACAAACACAGAGAGGTTAATCAATATGGTCCTAAACAACCAATGGATCACTGAAAAAATCAAAGAGGCAATCAAAAAATACCTAGAGAAAAAAGAAAATAAAAACATGATGATCCAAAACCTATGAGATGCAGCAAAAGCAGTTCTAAGAGGGAATTTTATAGCAATACAAGCTTACCTCAAGAAACAAGAAAAATCTCAAAAAAATCACTTAACTTTACACCTAAAACAACTAGAAAAAGAAGAGCCAACAAAACCCAAAGCTAATAGAAGGAAAGAAATCATAAAGATCAGAGCAGAGATAAATGAAGTAGAGACTTAAAAAACATAGAAAAGATCAATGAAACTAAAAGAAGTTTGTTCTTTGAAAAGATAAACAAAATAGATAAACCTTTATCCTGACTTATCATGAAAAAAGGGGGAAGGGCCCAAATCAATAAAATCAGAAATGAAAAAGAAAACGTTACAACAAACACACCGAAATACAAAGGATCATAAGAGAATACTATAAGCAACTATGCACCAATAAAATGGACAACCTAGAAGAAAGTGACAAATTCTTAGAAAGGCACAATCTCCCAAGACTGAACCAGGAAGAAATAAAAAATGTGAACAGACCAATTACCAGTACTGAAATTGAATCAGTAATTTAAAAACTCCCAAAAAACAAAGGTCCAGGACCTGAGGGCTTCACAGGTAAAACATTTAGAGAAGAGTTAATACCTATCTTTCTGAAATTATTCCAAAAAAATGCAGAGGAAGAAATACTTCCTTATTCATTGTATGAAGCCACTTTCACCCTGATACCAAAACCGGTCAAAGATAGCACACAGGGCTTCCCTGGTGGTGCAGTGGTTGAGAGTCTGCCTGCCAATGCAGGGGACACGGGTTCGTGTCCCAGTCCAGGAAAATCCCACATGCCGCGGAGCAGCTGGGCCTGTGAGCCATGGCCGCTGAGCCTGCACATCTGGAGCCTGTGGTCCATAACGGGAGAGGCCACAACAGTGAGAGGCCCACGTACCGCAAAAAAAAAAAAAAAAAAAAAAAAAAGCACACAAAAAAGAAAATTACAGGCCAATATCAACTGATGAACATAGATGCAAAAATCCTTAACAAAATACTAGTAAACTGAATGCAACAATACATTAAAAGGATCATACACCATGTGCAAGTGGGATTTATCCCAGGGATACAAAGATTTTCCAATATCTGCAAATCAATCAATGTGACACAACATTAACAAATTGAAGAATAAAAACCATATGATCATCTCAATAGATGCAGAAAAAGCTTTTGATAAAATTCAACATCAATTTATAATAAAAACTCTTCAAAGAGGGAACCTACCTCAACATAATAAAGGCCTTATAGACAAACCCACTGTTAACATCACATTCAATGGTGAAAAACCATTTTCTCTAAGATCAGGAACAAAACAAGGATGCCCACTCTTGCCACATTTATTCAACACAGTTTTGGAAGTCCTAGCCACAGCAATCAGAGAAGAAGAAGAAATAAAAGGAATACAAACTGAAAAAGAAGAAGTAAAATTGTCTCTGTTTGCATATGATATGAGGCTATACATAGAAAATCCTAAAGATGCTACCAGAAAACAACTAGAGCTCATCAATGAATAAGGTAAAGATCCAGGGTGCAAAATTAATATACAGAAATCTGTTGCATTTCTATACGCTAACAACAAGATATCAGAAACAAAAACTAAGGAAACAATCCCATTTTCCAACACATCAAAAAGAATAAAATACCTAGGAATAAGCCTACCTAAGGAGGCAAAATACCTGTACTCTCAAAACTATAAGACACTGATGAAAGACACTGAAGACAACACAAACAGATGGAAAGGTATACCATATTCTCAGATTGGAAGAATCAATACTGTTGAAATGGCCATACTACCCAAGGCAATCTACAGAGTCAATGCAATTCCTATCAAATTACCAATGGTATTTTTCACAGAACTAGAACAAAAAATTTTAAAATTTGTATGGAAACACAAAATACCCTGAATAGCCAAAACAATCTTGAGAAAGAAGAAGGGAGTTGGAAGAATCATGCTCCCAAACTTTAAACTATACTACAAAGCTATAGCAATAAAAGTGTATGGCACTGGCAAAAAAAACCAAACACATAGTTCAATAGAACAGGATAGAAAGCCCAAAAATAAACCCATAAATTAATTGTTAATTAATCTATGACAAAGAAAGCAAGAATGCACAATGGATAAAGACAGTCTCTTAAATAAATAGGCTTGGGTCAGCTATACAGCTACATGTGAAAGAATAAAATTAGAACATTTTCTAACACCATATACAAAAATAAACTCAAAATTGATTAAAGACCAAAATGTAAAAACAGATACTATAAAACTCCTAGTGGAAAACATAGTCAGAATATTCTTTGACATAAATTGCAGCACTATTTTTTTGGATCTGTCTCCTAGCATAATGGAAATAAAAACAAAAATTTAAAAATGGGACCTAATTAAACTTAAAAGCTTTTGCATGGCAAAGGAAACCATAAACAAAACAAAAAGACAACCTATGGACTGGGAGAAAATATTTGCAAAAAATGCTACAGTCAAGGGATTAATTTCCAAAATACACAAACAGCTCATACAGCTTAATATCCAGAAAACAAACAACCCAATCAAAAAATAGGCAGAAGACCTAAATAGACATTTCTCCAAAGAAGACATACAGATGGCCAACAGTCACATGAAAAGTTGTTCAATATTGCTAATTATTAGAGAAATGCAAATCAAAACTATAATGAGGTGTCACCTTACACCAGTCAGAATGTCCATCATCAAAAAGTCTATAAATAATAAATACTGGAGAGGGTGTAGAAAAAAAGGAACCCTACTACACCAGTGGTCCCCAAAGTTTTGGAAACAGGGACCAGTTTTGTGGAAGACAATTTTTCCAAGGACCAGCAGGGGTGGGGGATGGTTTCGGATGATTCAAGCTCATTACATTTATTGTGCACTTTATTTCTATTATTTTTACATTGTAATATATAATGAAATAATTATACAACTCAACACAATGCAAATTCAATGGGAGCCCTGAGCTTGTTTCTCCTGCAACTACATGGTCCCATCTGGGGATGATGGGAGACAGTGATACCTGAAGTGAGTTTCTTATGTCCAGTCTACTCTGTAATCTCGTTTTGGTGCTGTCACTGCAGAAAATCTTGCTTCACAAAGATAGGATGTTGGAAATGGAAGTAGGCTTCTCAGTGCTTTTGTGGCAATCTCAGGATATTCCGCCTTGACTTTAATCCAGAATATACGGAGATATTAAGTTGTCTCAAACATACTTTTAGGGTCACCGTCATTTGCAATCTCAAGCAGTTGATCCTCTTCTAGCATGGACGAATCGATCACCAGATTTATTCACAAATGGGTCACGGATCCATTCCTTCCCAGTTTTGGGGTCTTTTATGGTTAGGAAGTAATGCTCAAACTCTTTTGAAAGCTGATATAGGTGATCATGCACTAGCTGGGAGAAAGAAGGCCCTAGCTCAGTCTCTTTCAAAAATCTCTGCTAATGTTTGAAACATGTCAAAAATCCCAATGTTCACTCATCGCCCCCATAATTCCAATTTGGATTTGAATGCAGCCACTTTAACTGCCAACTTGAACACAACTGTCATTCTCCACTGAAGTGACAGATTGAGTTCGTTGATCAGGTTGAATATGTCACACAAGTAAGCAAGTTTTTTTAACATCTTTATTAGAGTATAATTGCTTTACAATGGTGTGTTAGTTTCTGCTTTATAACAAAGTGAATAAGTTATACATATACATATGTCCCCATATCTCTTCCCTCTTGCAACTCCCTCCCTCCCACCCTCCCTATTCCACCCCTCTAGGTGGTCACAAAGCACCGAGCTGACCTCCCTGTGCTATGCGGCTGCTTCCCACTAGCTATCTACTTTACGTTTGGTAGTGTATATATGTCCATGTCACTCTCTCACTTTGGCCCAGCTTACCCTTCCCTCTCCCCATATCCTCAAGTCCACTCTAAAAAGTCTGCATCTTTATTCCCGACTTGCCCCTAGGTTATTCTGACCTTTTTTTTTTTTCGCTTTTTTTAGATTCCATATATATATATATATATATATATATATATATATATATATATTAGCATACAGTATTTGTTTTTCTCTTTCTGACTTATGTCACTCTGTATGACAGATTCTAGGTCCATCCACCTCACTACAAATAAACCAGTTTCATTCCGTTTAATGGCTGAGCAATATTCCATTGAATATATGTGCCACATCTTCTTTATCCATTCACCTGTTGATGGACACTTAGGTGGCTTCCATGTTCTGGCAATTGTAAACAGAGCTGCAATGAACATTTTGGTATATGACTCTTTTTGAATTATGGTTTTCTCAGGGTTTATGCCCAGTAGTGGGATTGCTGGGTCGTATGGTGGTTCTATTTTTAGTTTTTTAAGGAACCTCCATACTGTTCTCCATAGTGGCTGTATCAATTTACATTCCCACCAACAGTGCAGGAGGGTTCCCTTTTCTCCATACCTTCTCCAGCATTTATTGTTTCTAGATTTTTTGATGATGGCCATACGACCGGTGTGAGATGATATCTCATTGTAGTTTTGATTTGCATTTCTCTAACGATTAATGATGTTGAGCATTCTTTCATGTGTTTGTTGGTGATCTGTATATCTTCTTTGGAGAAATGTCTATTTAGGTCTTCTGCCCATTTCTGGTTTGGGTTGTTTGTTTTTTTGATATTGAGCTGCACGAATTGCTTGTATTTTTTGGAGATTAATCCTTTGTCAGTTGCCTCATTTGCAAGTATTTTCTCCCATTCTCAGGGTTGTCTTTTCGTCTTGTTTATGGTTTCCTTTGCTGTGCAAAAGCTTTGAAGTTTCATTAGGTCCCATTTGTTTATTTTTGTTTTTATTTCCATTTCTCTAGGAGGTGGGTCAAAAAGGACTTACTGTGATTTATGTCATAGAGTGTTCTGCCTATGTTTTCCTCTAAGAGTTTGATGGTGTCTGGCCTTACATTAAGGTCTTTAATCCATTTTGAGTTTATTCTTGTGTATGGAGTTAGGCAGTGTTCTAATTTCATACTTTAACATGTAGCTGTCCAATTTCCCAGCACCACATTTGAAGAGGCTGTCTTTTCTCCACTGTATATTCTGGCCTCCTTTATCAAAGATAAGGTGACCATATGTGCGTGGATTTATCTCTGGGCTTTCTAACCTGTTCCATTGATCTATATTTCTGTTTTTGTGCCAGTACCATACTGTCTTGATTATTGTAGGTTTGTACTATAGTCTGAAGTCATGGAGCCTGATTCCTCCAGCTCCATTTTTTGTTCTCAAGTTGCTTTGGCTATTCAGGGTCTTTTGTGTTTCCATACAAATTGTGAAATTTTTTGTTCTAGTTCTGTCAAAAATGCCAGTGGCAGTTTGACAGGGATTGCATTGAATCTATAGATTGCTTTGGGTAATAGAATTATTTTCACAATGTTGATGCTTCCAATCCAAGAACATGGTAAATCTCTCCATCTGTTTGTATCATCCTTAATTTCTTTCATCAGTGTCATAATTTTCTGCATACAGATCTTTTGTCTCCATAGGTAGGTTTATTCCAAGATATTTTATTCTTTTTGTTGCAATGGTAAATGGGAAGGTTTTCTTAATTTCAATTTCAGATTTTTCATGTTTCTAGGAATGCAAGAGATTTCTGTGCATTAATTTTGTATCCTGCTACCTTACCAAATTTATTGATTAGGTCGAGTAGTTTTCTGGTAGCGTCTTTAGGATTCTCTATGTATAGTATCATGTCATCTGCAAACAGTGACAGCTTTACTTCTTCTTTTCCGATTTGGATTCCTTTTATTTCCTTTTCTTCTCTGATTGCTGTGGCTAAAACTTCCAAAACTATGTTGAATAAGAGTGGTGAGAGTGGGTAACCTTGTCTTATTCCTGATCTTAGTGGAAATGGTTTCAGTTTTTCACCATTGAGGATGATGTTGGCTGTGGGTTTGTCATATATGGCTCTTCTTATGTTGAGGAAAGTTCCCTCTATGCCTACTTTTTGAAGGGTTTTTATCTAAATGGGTGTTGAATTTTGTCGAAAGCTTTCTCTGCATCTATTGAGATGATCATATGGTGTTTCTCCATCAATTTGTTAACATGGTGTATCCCGTTGATTGATTTGCGTATATTGAAGAATCCTTGCACTTCTGGGATAAACCCCACTTGATCATAGTGCATGATCCTTTTAATGTGCTGTTGGATTCTGTTTGCTAGTATTTTGTTGAGGATTTTTGCATCTATGTTCATCAGTGATATTGGTCTGCAGTTTTCTTTTTTTGTGACATCTTTGTCTGGTTTTGGTATCAGAGTGATGGTGGCCTCGTAGAAGGAGTTTGGGAGTGTTTCTCCATCTGCTATATTTTGGAAGAGTTTGAGAAAGGTAGGTGTTAGCTCTTCTCTAAATGTTTGATAGAATTGGCCCGTGAAGACATCTGGTCCTGGGCTTTTGATTGTTGGAAGATTTTAATCAGTTTTAATTTCAGTGCTTGTGATTGGTCTGTTCATATTTTCTATTTCTTCCTGGTTCAGTCCCGGAAGGTTGTGCATTTCTAAGAATTTGTCCATTTCTTCCAGGTTGTCCATTTTATTGGCATAGAGTTGCTTGCACATGCACTCCTGAAAAATACATTGCACAAAAAAAAGCATTGTTGCCTTGTTGTCAACATCAGTAGACTTGTCAACCTGGATTGCATACCATGGTGACTCATTAATGCTTTCTAACAATTGTGCCTCAACATCCCCTGCTATTTCAACAATTCTAGTTATGGTGCTCGCCATGAGAGGAACACGTGCTACCTTTTAAACTGCAGCCTCCCCTAAAAGTTAATGACAAATGTCCTTAGGAGCAGGCAGGATCAACTCTTCACCAATAGCAAAGGGCTTCTTAGCTTTAGCAATGCAGTTAACCACTAAGAATGATGCTCTCAGTGCAGACACATTTGATGAAGTGGTGGCCTTCAATAATTGCTTCTGTTCTTCATGCTCATGTTTTTTTCTTTTGAAAAACTCCAAAGGCTTGTCTTTTAATGCAGGATGCTTGGTCTCCATGTGGCAAAGCCATTTTGAAGGTTTCATGGCTTCGCTGAATAGCTGGTTGCCACGTATTATACAAAGCGGGCTTGGAGAATGTGCATCACCTGTTGCAATGAACCTGTAATTTAAGTAGGTCTCTTGGTATATTCTTTTAAATGCAGCTTTCTTTTTGTTGGTAGTCTTAGAGGCTTCTGCTGTCTCATCATTGGGTCTTTCCCCCTTTTCAAAGAAGCTCTCTGGTGACATTTGTTTTTCACTCATTTTGGCTAGGGTTAGCTTGCGGCCTTACCAAAACTGTGCCTGAGACAAGTGCAAAGTGTGGGAAAGAGGCGCTGACGGAAGTGGTAAATAAACTAATGGGTGGGCCACACACAGACCAAAATAGGTGTCAGATTCTGACTTAAAGCCTGCCACCAGATGCAGCTGTACTATTGAAGTACATCAACTCACTTGCCACTATGAAGCCTGACACCAGATGCAGCTTAATTGTCACTTGCCACTTACTGATAGGGTTTTGATATGAGTCTGCAAGCAATTGATTTATTATGGTCTCTGTGCAGCAAACCTCTCTGCTAATGATAATCTGTATTTGCAGCCACTCCCCAGTGTTAGCATCACAATCTCAGCTCCACCTCAGATCATCAGGCATTAGATTCTCATAAGAAGCACACACCCTAGATCCCTCACATGTGCAGTTCACAGTAGGGTTTGCGCTACTATGAGAATCTAATGCTGCCACTGATCTGACAGGAGGTGGAGCTCAGGTGGTAATGCGGGCAATGGGGAGCGGCTGTACATACAGATGAATCTTTGCTTGCTCTCCCACTGCTCACCTCCTGCTGTGAGGCTTGGTTCCTAACAGGCCACAGACCAGTACTGGTTCAAGGCCCAGTGGTTGGGGACCCCTGTACTACACTGTTGGGAATGTAAATTGGTGCAGCCACTATGGAGAACAGTATGAAGGTTCCCTAAAAAACTAAAAATAGAGTTACTATATGATCCATCAATTCCACTCCTGGGCATATATCCAGAGAGAGCCCTAATTTGAAAAAATACATGCACCCCAGTGTTCATAGGAGCACTATTTATGATAGCCAGGACATGAAAGCAACCTAAGTGTCCATCAACAGTGAATGAATAAAGAAGATGTGGTATATAAACATAACGGAATACTATTCAGTCATAAAAAATGAAATGATGCCATTTGCAGAAAAATAGATTGACCTGGAGATTATCATATTAAGTGAAGTAAGTCAGATAGAGGAAGACAAATATCATATGATATCACTTATCTGTGGAATCTAAAAAAAATGATATAAATGAACTTATTTATAAAACAGAAATGGACTCACAGACACAGAAAAAAAACTTATGGTTACCAAAAGGGATATGGGGCGAGGGGAATAAATTAGGAGTTTGGGATTATCATATACACACTACTATATATAAAATAGATAAACAACAAGGACCTACTGTATAGTACAGGAAACTATTTTCAATGTATTGTAATAACCTATAATGGGAAAAAATCTGAAAAAGAATGTGTGTGTGTGTCTGTATAACTGAATCACTTTGTTGAATACCTTAAACTAACACAACATTGTAAATTAACTATATTTCAATTTTAAAAGTTAAAAAATAAATGAAAACAAAGATAAGAAAAACACACACACAAAAAACAAACAAACAAAAAAATCTTAGGAAAATATAACCGAGGATTGAATTGGTAATAAATGAATGACATTCAACCTCCTCTCACCCCAAAAAAAGAAACACAAACTACCTGTTCAAAATCTCCTAATAATTTAACAAAATATTACCATATCCAATAATTTAATAAAAGCATTACCTGCTAATTTAACTATTTGAAACATCAAATAAGCAACTTAGTTCATTTTGATCGTTTGTTCTTTTATTTTTTTAAAGGACTGTGCTACGAATTTTTTCCCTATCTATCTATCTATTTTGGGCCATGCCGCATGTGGGATCTTAGCTCCCTAACCAGGGATCAAACCCATGCCCCCCTGCATTGGAACCTCGGAATCTTAACCACTGGAACATCAGGGAAGTCCCTCAAGTTTGTTCTTAGTCAACTCACTAAATCCTTTTCTAAAATTGCTTACATACCAGTGCCAACTCTATTTTTTAATTCAAAAATCTATATTTAATATAAAGCCTTTTGTTCAGAAATAAGTCCCAAAGCCATTTATTTTATATTAAGCTCTGTATTTCCTAGTATTGAAAACTTGTTCAAATATTTTTATTTAGCATTTCTATGGATAAATATCTCAATTTTATAAGGCTATTCATCTCAACATTTACTTCACATTAGAATAATTTAAAGAGCTTTAAAAATGCTTGTGCCAAACTGAATTCAAATATTTTGGGGGAGGGGGGCTAGCAATTATCTAGTGTTGTAGGACAAACCACCTTAAAATGTGGGGCATTAAAACAACAAGTATTTATTTGCTTATTTTACATAATTTGGCCTGAACTCAGCTGGGTGGCTGTTCTGCTAGAACTGGAAGTCACAGAATTGCTGAGAAAAATATTCTTCCAATAGATACTGAGGCAGATTTATAATTCAAGGCCAGGGGAAAGAGTGTAGGGACATGTACACTGTTAAATATCTTTATTCTTTCTGTTTCCCATTGGTACAGTTGTCTGAACCATGCTTTCAAGTATTTTAACAGATAGCCTTATTTTCCACAACTTTCTATTATGAAAATGTTCAAATATACAGAAAAGTTAAAGAAAAATGAAACAAATTATATATCCACCACCTAGATTTAAAAATTAACATTTTGTCATATTTTTTACTGAACAATTGGAAAGTAACTTACAGACATGATGTTTCACCCCTAAACACTTAGGCATGCATCTCATAAAAATAACCACAATACCATTACATACCTCAAGAAAATGAACAGTAATTCCCTAATATTAAAACAGACAAACAAACAAAACCACAGAGAGAATCAAGATATTTAAAGTAACTGCCAAATTAGCTACCAGAGTTAAAACTTAGAGTGTAACAAAAAATTTAAATTCATTATAGGACAACATAGCAATATGAAAACTTGTGTTTGCAATTATTTCAAATGATCTAAGAGGCTGTTCATTCCCACACAAAAGGAGAAACACACACACACACACACACACACACACAAAATAATGGAAAGAGAATAAGAGAACAAATGATTTAATATTACCATGGATGGCTTTTCTAACACCTAAGAGAATGATTATGATTATTTTCATGAAATATTAATTCCAAAAATCTTGGGCCATGCCAATCATTCTAGAAAAGTTCATGTAATAGCAAATATTTGTAAATCACTCTATTTTGATTTTATAGATACTTTGCTACTTAGAGCTTTATGTTTTTTCTCACTTGAATATCACAACCAAATAGCTTGTTTCTGGAATCAATTACACTAACAAAATATTTTGTAGTTTCAATAATTAGGTTTGTAAGAGGTGAAAAGTAATTGCATAACTAGAATGTCATAAGTATAAAATTTCAACAATGTTGAGTAGGTATCTCTTTTGCCCTTGAGAGGAAAATTACACTTGTTACTAAATATCATATCATATTTCTGGGAAATATCAAATTCCTTATAAGAATGTCATATTGTTACTTGGCAACTGTGATCTTCCATCAGATACATTTTTGTAACATGGATTGGATGACTAGCGTATTAGCAACAAGTTATTCATTTTAACCCAGTTTTTTGTTTTTGTTACAAATGGCTTCATTATAGAAGAATACACAAACAATATAGACATTCCCTTGTATGCACCTCTTACACATGAAAAAACAAACGAACCAAGTATATGTTTGTTCCATTCCTCCATTTACTATACTGAAGGGTTACTGGCACATACAAAATAGCTATTTCCACCTGGGTGTGCATGTATGTAAGTGTTTTTATGGGTTTTCCACAACTATATGATAGCTTAGTGGATCATTTACTCTAAAAAAAATCAAAATGTAAAGAAATAATTATTAATATTCAAAATCGAAGAAAATAATTATACTCTGTTTTACTGTGACATTGTTACAGCTGAAAGGAAATAAAGGGAAGCCTCATTTTTTTTTCTTCCATATTTACTTTGGGAAAGTTTACAAAATTACATTTCATGAAGAAAATTAAAAATTACCATCTCTATTTATTCAAGGTACTTTTTGACATGGAGACTGTTGGTTCATGAGGATCCCTTAATGACAAAATACACTGCAAAGATACGAAGCAACAATTCTTCCATTGAGCAAGGAGGGAGAAGGGTTCTGGCTTCAGCTGATAATTTATGTGATCCTGTGCTCAGTTCCAATTTTCTGAATAATTATTTAAAATTTTATTTTAGGATTATCTTTCCATATACGTAGGAGACTTTGTGTTTCTGAGGCTCCAGTGGCATCAATGTAATAAGCAAAAAATGAGAAATCTATTTTTAAAGGAGCAGAATACTTTGGAAAAAAGTTTGTCTGTGTAGAAAAATTTCCCAATAAAGTGATATTGCAACTCTAGAAGACTGTATTATAAATATGTATTGTACTGAATCATTTTATTTAGTAGACAGTTTTAATATTGAATATATTTCAAGATCCTTAAGCACTATTTTTTTTTTTTTTTTTTTTTTTTCGGTACGCGGGCCTCTCACTGTTGTGGCCTCTCCCGTTGCGGAGCACAGGCTCCGGACGCGCAGGCTCAGCGGCCATGGCTCACAGGCCCAGCCGCTCCGCGGCATGTGGGATCTTCCCGGACCGGGGCACGAACCCGTGTCCCCTGCATCGGCAGGTGGACCCTCAACTACTGTGCCACCAGGGAAGCCCCTTAAGCACTATTTTAACAGGTGGTATTATATAGTATAAAATTATAGAGAACAATGCTGTTGAAGAACAGTGATGAGAACAGAAACTAGGTAATAAAAGAAAACACTATATCTGTTATTGAAGGGATGCAAATCAATATATGGCCTTCCTGAATAGTCTTACTATTCTTTGCAATCAAGGGCAAATAGTAGTTTTCAAAGAAATGCTTATTGGGTTATAATCATCATTCAAATCTTAAAATACAAACTACCTCTCTGGCAAGTTTTGTCAGATGATTGTGTCTGATATCTTCCCAGAAGACTTGCTTATAAAGGAAGGAAGAACACATTTTAAGAAGGAACAGACAGAAATCTAATTCCATCTTTATCAAAATAAAAAACAATTTAGGGGAATTTGTAAGTTTTCATGGAAATATATCTTGGAGACAAATGTAAAGGAAATGAATATTACAAGTAGTGTGTCAAGTGCATCTCTGTGAGTCTATCGTAGAGACCGCAGAACATAAAGTGTCATGAAATACATAAAATTCTAAATAATTATTTAAAAATGTGTTTTTGAAAAGGCATGTGTAGTTGACTAGAGAAAAATGAGGAAACTTAAGGAAGAGGCAAATATCAAATATTTTATATATATACATATATATGTATATATATACACGCACATACACACCCACATACGTACAACTGATTGATTGCATCGATGCACCCAAATAATGACTAGACCATATCTAACAACCTTTGCCATGTAACTTAGCTGTTCTCTCCTTCATTGACTCTCAGCTGGCCTTGTGGTTTTGTTTAGCTAACAGAATATGCTAGTATACTAGTGTGAAAGTGATGGCATGCTAGATTTGAGCTTGTACACTTCTATTTATCCTCTTGAAACTGAATCTAACATGAGAACAAGCTTAGGGATGTATTTCTGGAGGAGAAAAGATCAAGTGAAACAGACAAGTCATCTCAGCTGAGCTCATGCTAGACCAGCCAGGTATCAGCCAAGCTGCTAGCTGACCACTGAAGCATAAGCAAGTCCAGCCAAGAGCATCCAGACTGGCTCAAACAGCAGATCCACTCAACTAATCTTGTATTCATGAAAAGTAATAAATTGTTGTTATTTTAAGCCACTAAGTTTGGGGGTGGTTTGTAACATGACAATATTGTTGTAATAGATAATATACAGCAAGTATGTAATTTATCATACAAACGAGGAGTTTTGAGAATGAAAGGGGCTACTATGAATAATTATACTGCGAAAGCAGGTATAAGTTGGCTCTGCCCAAGTATAATCAGGCATATAGTCATCTTATTTATAGAGCATTCAATATAAGTCATTATCCAAAATTTTGTTTTTTTTTTAATTTACAAGGTTTACATTTTGTTTATTGGGGTATAGGGTTATGAAAAATCTAGAAAAATGAAATGTAAACTTATCTCCACCTTTAATAATATATGCATTCATCTTTCAGCTGTAAAGAAGTACAACTCAAAATGACTTACAAAATACAGACATTTATAATCTCACATAAAGAGTTAAGGTTGGTTGGTTTACTGACAACAATATCACTAAAAAAAAGAAAAAGAAAAAAATCCCATAAAACATAAACAAAAAAACCTCTCAACCTGTTTTTATTATAATCTTCCTTATCTCAATAATGGCATTATCATCTGTCCATGTCTCATAATATTTTTTCCCTTTCTCTCATTTTATTCATCAGCAAATCCTGATGTCTTAACCTATGAAATACACACAGAATCTGGCTATATTTTACTAGATCCATTACCATCTTGATCTAAAGCACCAACCTCTCCTGTTGAATTATTGCAATAGCCTCCTAATCAGTCTCTCTACTTCAAACCTTATATCTATATAGTCTGTTCTTTATACTGTAAATCAGATCATGCCACATCTCTACTGACAGCCCTCCACTCTCTGTCCATTTAATTAAAAGTTACAATGTTCTAATGTTGTGTTGTCCATTTCAGTAGCCACTAGCCATATACAACTATTGATGACTTGGTGTGTGCCTGATTCAAATGATGGTATGCTTTAAGAATAAAATATACTTTGGATTTGAGAGACTTAGTATGACAAAAAAGAATGCAAAATATCTCATTAATAGCTTATATGTTGATTACATTAAGATGATTTAAGGTATTTTATAGGAAAATATTTCACATGTGTTGGGTTAAATAAAATATATTGCTAAATTAATTTGCTTTTTATTTTTTTGTGTGGCTACTAGAAACTTTAAAACTATATGTCTCTTGCAGTATATTTCTATTGGACTGTCCTATATGACTGGGCCTGTAAAACCACTCTGAGTTAATCTCTTACTATGCCCCTCCTTTTTGTTCATTGTGCACCAAAAACTCTTGTAATACACTTTTGTGACCCTCCTGCTTTCACACAAACACCAGACATGCACCTTCTTGGTAACTTTTAGGGGCAATTTTAAGCTTTGTGCAAACAAATAAAATTTGGAATCTTCTTAAGGAAAACAATTTAATATTATTACCATAAAATAAAGTAAAAGTAAATATTTCTTAGAATAAAAAAGAATTTACAACAAATTATAATTCTTAAAAAAAGCTGAAAAATACCACAAACATGAAAAACTCTAGGCGCTAGAGTAATAACATGATACTATGGGTACCATAATTCATAACATTATATTGTCTCTGGCCCTTCACCTTTAGGTCACAACATGTGAAGTATCATTCCTTGAGCAATAGAATTATTTACTGGAAGTTATTCCTATGAAGGGATGGCTAGCCATAACATAATAATAAATGGAAGTGACTGAGAATTATATATGTGTATCCCACCAAAATTATATCATATGTAATCATTTTAAATTATCTTCTGTTCAACTTCTATTTAGCTCATTTTCCAAAAATGACTATGGCACTTGGATACATCCCTACAAGAATAGGAGTATAATGGAGGGGAATTTGAAGTTGACAGTGAGTGACCTTACCCAACTGAAGCTAACAAAAATCTAATTTCTGAAATTTTTACAAAAACTTGTGACCATATGATCATACTGCTAGCTAGCTTCATAGTAAATACTCCCCTGAGGCCTTTGGATGGATAATGTCCTCACCTCCTTCAAGTCTCCTCAAAAATCACCTTCCCAATAAGGCTTACCTTGGTCAACCTATTTAAAATAAATACCATCCACAGCTTTCGTGATGTGCCTTACTCTGCTTTTATTTTTTCCAGAGATCTCTGTATACTGTAAAATTTGCTTTACCAAGTTTTTCTTTGTTGGTTGATCTTCCCGAAGGTTACTGGAATACAAACACCATGAGAACAAAACTTATTACAGCTTTTTTTCCAATGCATTTCCAAGGCTTTGAATCATGCCTAGAGCAGAGGAACTACTCAATAAATGTGGATTCGATGAATGAAGAAACCAGAGCCTTTTATCTTTCTGCTCTGCCAACCTCATTGGTCTTCAGATTTTTCTCTTATGTTTGCAAGATAAGGCAGCAGACATCTCTTCAAACTGGGTACTGAATAAGCACAAGGAGTATTCCCTCTTGCTTCTCCTTTGCATTTGTCCAACTCATTAATTCTTGCTTTAGCATTGGCCATTTTCCTCATTATGCTTTCCTGTCATTATCTTTACTTTTCCTTTCCTATCATTGTGTCTTAAATGCCTGAGTTATTTTTCCTTCTTTTCTTTTTCACGTGTGTATGTATTAAGTTTATGTTTCCTCTGAGACCTATTTAGCTGCCCCATGCATTTTTTATGTCAGGCTTCAACTGCCATAATTTTAAAGAGTTTGCATTTTGTGACTGAACATTCTCTATAACTACTGAGTTGCTTAAGAGACAGTTTTGTGATTTGTTTTGATGTAGATGAAGGGGAAAAGTTTTTTTCTGTATTTTTCAGATGTATAGTTTTACAACATTGTGATCAGAGAACATGGTTAACTATTACTATTTTTAGAATATATTGGGGGTTGGGAGGATTTTTGTGGCCTAATAAATGGAAGTTTATCATGAATGCTCCATCTACAGTCATATTTTTAAAATATTGCTTCATTTCTTAACAAAACACATAATTATTCCAGTTGGATCTATTAGTTCCACTAAATTACACATTCAAATAATCCTAACTAAAACTAGGTTATCACTAAACCAGGTGAAACTTAAAATTGGCAACACTAGAAAATTAGAATGTTTTAATAGCACTATAAAATAATTCATTTAGCATCTTATTATAAATAAAAGTTAACTTAGACTTATTCTGTGGTTATGAAGAACCTAGGGGCAGGACAGGAATAAAGACGCAGACATAGAGAATGGACTTGAGGATACGGGGAGGGGGAAGGGTAAGCTGGGACGAAGCGAGAGAGTGGCATGGACTTATATATACCACTGAATGTAAAATAGCTAGTGGGAAGCAGCCACATAGCACAGGGAGGTCAGCTCGGTGCTTTGTGACCACCTAGAGGGGTGGGATAGGGAGGGTGGGAGGGAGACGCAAGAGGGAGGAGATATGGGGATATATGTATATATATAGCTGATTCACTTTGTTATAAAGCAGAAACTAACATACTACTGTAAAGCAATTATACTCCAATAAAAATGTTAAAAAAAAAAAGACATTCTGTTTGTCACCTAGGAATACAAGAAAGAAGAAAAATAAATAAAATTTATTTACTTAATATTTCCCCATAAGTTCATTCACAGAATGAGAAATGTTTCTACCTATATCACATCTGCTAAAGAATACTGTGAAAATGATCACTAAACGCATTCAACATGTAGATTTAAACATTAAGTAAGAGCGTGTAATGACTTGGGTGTAAAAGATTTGGTAAAAGATTGGTCCAAAGAATAAATTGGGAAAAGGGCCATTGGAGTGTTTCTTTTCCTTTTCCCAAAAAATGTAAATTATTTATCATGAAAATGTAAAAGAATACCACAGGTATAATTAAGAGTATCGTAAGTATAATTCAATAATACAAATTTTAACATTCAAATAGAAAACTAGAAAAATCCATTTTTCTCTATTTCTCTAACCATGAATTTGATCTAATGTCTCAGTCTCTGTGATGCAGCTCTTTGTAAATACCGTATTATGTCTTATCTATTTCTGAAAAGGCAAAGCCAACACAAAGACTCTTTCTGTAGGCTTTTTTGTTTGTTTGTTTGTTTTAGCAGGACAGATTAATTTTCTCTGAATTCCTACTGCATTAAAATGTGATGTCAAGATCTACTAGGTGGACGTGGCACAGATTTGAAGGATTCTGAACTTGAATGCATTCTGATTAATTTTCTTTCCTTAACAAAATTGCAAGGAAACTCTTCTCCTTATAAAACACTGCTGTAGAAACAGAGCTAACTGGCTACAGCTTTATATACAGCTTGGCTTTCCCTGTGGGAGATGAATAATAATTGTGTTGTTTCCAGAGCATCACAGAGTAATTTGAAATTTGCAGAGAATAATACAAAGAACCTAGGCTTAGCTCCTGCCTCTGAATCATCAGCCAGATCAAATAAGTATTGGATGCTGTACAAAGTGAATATAATGTTAACTCTCTGCAGTTGAAATAAAAGTATTTCACCGGCTAACATATTTCAAAATGACTTTTGAAAGAGATGCCTTGCTTTGGTTGATGATACTTCAGTCACTATGCACTACAGAAATTGTTATTTATCGACAGGATTTTTTGTTGATATTTTCTTCCAAGGTTTAACCTTTGGCTAAAAGAGCATGCTTGAATTTACATTTTTAATAAGTTTCTCTTAAAGTATATGTAGTTCATGGAATCTTAAAAATACATTTTATTATTGACAGAAGAGTATTTCAAAATCCCTAGTGCATGATATGGGTATGTGTGATTGGGAGGTTGATGAATCTATTAAATTTCTACGGTTGCATTTCAGTGAAGATTCCTGATTCTGAAATATGTAGGGTTTAAGCCCGGGATTAAGCTTTTACTCTCTTTGTGGCCTTGTAAAATTAATTAATGCCTATTAGATATAATATAAGAAAATAACTGACCTTGTCTGATAGAGATATTATGGAAAATTAAATGAGATAGACCAAGCAACCTCCTTACACAGTGCCAGACACATATTGAAAGTTTAAGAATGATGGATGTTATCAATGAAAAGTTAATTTATAATATAGTGAAAATAACATTGGACAGGAAATGCTGAGCTCTAGTCAAAACACTATTACTTAATAGCTCTGTAACCTTAGGAAAAACACATAAACTCTCTGAATCCATTTTAATAGCCATAAAATAAAGGTTTTCATAATTCCTTGTGTATCAAATAAAACTGACATAATGATAAAATAAGGTAACATATATGATTATGCCATACAGTCAGATGAACTTTTATTTAAGAGTTTATTCATTTTATTATCTTCCTTCACACACAAATTTCCTCTAAAATCATGAAATCAGTTGATGTTTTCTATATAAATCCATATTTGGAAAAAAAAAGAAAACTCAAACTGCTGGCAATTATATGCAGACTTTGCATGTATATCAATATTTTTCATGGTTTGGCTTTTTTAGAAATGTGTTTTCCATTGCAATTTTACCTCATTCCTAACAGTTAACTATCAACCATGTATTCAAAAAAACCAAAAAATCCAAAATGGTTTATTTCTGCAACCATTCACAACAAGTGCCGTATTTCTTTCATCCCTTTGGAATACCCTCGTTATAAAATTTAGCACAGAAAAAGAGTGAAATTGGATGTACATCTCAAACCTCAAGTAAGCTATTTTGGTCACCATATCTCCCAGGAACAACTTGATATAGATTTATCATCCATCTTTAAAATGGATGAACCTTAGGGACTGGAATGGAAATGAAATATTTAGGCACTGAAACTTTAACATGATTTAAATATCCAAATTGAATATAGAAGGCTAGCTTAGAGGAAATAAAGAAAAAGAAGGAAGGAATTGGTATTCTGTCTGATTTGTACTGCTTCAAAGAAACAAACTTTTGTATACTGGACCAAAATATATATTACTGGCATATGAACTTCTATTCCCATTCAGTGTTGTTGGAAATATACAAGTCAATTCAGCTAAATGAATCTTTTTGTACACTCCCAAATGCTCCAATTTCTTTCACACAATCCACTGATTTTTGTGTGTGTGTGTGTGTGTGTGTGTGGACTTAAGAGGTGATCGGCAGCTCAGCTATCTCCATGGAGATTAATAGTACGTGATTTGCAATATGCTTTTAAAGTAGGATAACAAGCTAGATTCAATGGTACTTAAATTATAAAGTATGAGCCAATTTTTGTCCCAAGCTGTAAATATTTGGGGATGAAATCTATAAAAGACAAAAATCGTACTATAAGAAAACCTAGCTACATTTTAAATATAAAGGATATTCAAAATGTCATTTCACTGAGTTTAAGAAATAGCTACTATTTTCCAGTAGATGATTCTGTTTGGGGAGGGTGGGGTGGTGATTCTGCATAGTGTTTCCACACATTACGACAATTTTTGTCTAGGCTATTTTTCAAGAATGTTTGTATAGTAAGCAACCTGAGAGGATAGAAATAGGCTGCCTGTGAGTCAGTGGACACATTTGTGTTTTGACCAGGAAAATACAGATAGTATCTTCCTCCCTCCGTAATAAGATTGGGGAAAACCTAAGCTCAGGATTCCAAATCTATGATACAGACTCATTGTGCAGCATCCACCTGGTCCCCATAGGACTTTGGAGGCAAGGGTACCTGATGAAAACATGAAGCTCCTGTTGTCTGCTGTATAGTGAGGCATAAAGGCCTTTGTTTCTCTCCCGTGGGTCTCTTGCCTTCTGCCAGAACCTATGAAACTGTGGCAGGGTAACTCATTAGCTTAGAAGTCAGGTAAAATCTCAGACCCTTCACCGTTTTTGACAGGGTCATTTTGATCCAACAGTTATTTATTGAGAACTTAATGGGCAAGTGACTGTGTTCAATGTTGCATGGAAAGAAATACAAAGAGATTATGTGAGCCATACTCCAAAGGTATTTACCATTAGAGGTAGAGTGGGGAAGTAAGCAACACCTAGAATAATGTAATTCAAAGGAAGAAATTCTTTACGCTGACAAAATATCAAAAAACAAACAACAAAAAATAAACCAACACCAAAAAACAAATGAAAAAACAAACAAAAAACAACCAGCACCATCACCAAAAATTATATTTTCATAGGTACCAAATGGGAAGTATGGGGTTAAAGAAGCACCCAGGCTAATAAAGTTCCAGGAGATATTGGTCTGTTTCTGTAATAAGTAGATGATCATGGTTTAATTTTATATTATGTGGAGAACTGTACATGGGTATGAGACTTAAAAGGCAATTTAGGATAGATCAGGAAATGCTTGATGACCAAGAAAAGAGGTTTGGGACTCCCTGTCGGAAGTCAACCACTAGGAAACACAGACACACACGCTAAAGGATTATTGCAGGG
The DNA here is from genome assembly GCF_964270905.1 of Leucopleurus acutus. Lineage (NCBI taxonomy): Eukaryota > Metazoa > Chordata > Mammalia > Artiodactyla > Delphinidae > Leucopleurus > Leucopleurus acutus. The sequence continues at coordinate 71,459,771 of NC_139152.1, forward strand.
AATTGGCCTATACATTCCATAGCAGAGGGACCTGCTTCAACAGTCCCTGCAAGGCTTTCTCCACTTTTCTTTTTTCTTTCTCTCTCTTTTTTTAACTTATTATTTTATATTGGAGTATAGTTGATTAACAGTGTTGTGATAGTTTCAGGTATACAGAAAAGTGATTCAGTTATACACATACATGTATCGATTCTTTTTCAAATTCTCTTCCAATTTAGGTTGTTACGTAATATTGAGCAGAGTTCCCTGTGCTACACAGTAGGCTCTTGTTGGTTATCCATTTTAAATATACCAGTGTGTACATGTCAACCCCAAACTCCCTAACTATCCCTTCCCCCCCACACATCCCCTCTGGTAACCATAAGTTCGTTCTCTAAGTCTGTGAGCTGGAGCCTTAAGCCCACAGGACAGCAGTCAGGAAGGGAAGCTCAGCAACAGACTGGACTCTCATGAGCATGAGCTGCAATCCCCCAAAGGCTGTCCGAGTCCTGTGTCCATTTTGGCTGCCTCTTATCTCGGTGATGAGGGCATCCTGTAGATGCCTCAGAGCTAAATACACATATCTGGTCCAAATGCTCCTTCACAACAAGGTGAGTCAGCAGATGAGCAACAATGGTACAAAATGATTGCTACCTCCTTTCCACCCTCCAAAATCTTCTAAGAATCTCCCTTGTGGCCCACTTTAACAGGATGCATAGAAGGAAGGGAACTCTGGGAAGTAGTTCAGTCTAGCCAAGCTGACATAGTATATAGTCACCATAGACCTTAATAGATAGATATTGGAATGCCTTTAAAGATTTGTTTTTTTTTTAAATGATACCAGAGAAACTGTTAACAAATATTATGTAAAACTGCAGAAATTAATTTGAAAACAGAAAAAACTGAATCCTAAATATCAACTATTTTAAATACATTTACTATTCTATCATTAACTGCTTACAAAGTATGTGCTTTCTTACCCTCAACCAATTATCATCTTTTTTCCCATACTGACTACCAGAAATAAAAAGTAGGTTATTCTTTAACATATATTAAATACATACTCAAATAACCAATCTACCAAAAAATACAGTAGATTACCTTTACAGCATATGTGTGTGTATATAAGTATATATATGCAAGAAAACCCAAAGAAGGTGGTCTTGGTCTGGGCCATGCAGAACCAAAATTGTATAAGACCATTTCACTGTTCTAAAGAAGTGCCTTGGCTTAGCACTTAATTATAAGGGCAATTCTTTAGAAGATGAAAAAGCACCAAAATGTCAGCCTTCAGAAGTTGATCTCTATTTTAGTCTATTTGAGATGATAGAGACTTCTTTTTGTGCCTCAAAAAAATGAACGTGAAGACAGTGCCACAAGTTTTACTGCATTTAATTCAGCTTTCCCTAAGCCTAAAACGTAGAAAGCATTAATAAATACTGAAATCCCTGTTTCAGATCTGCCTGGAAGAAACTTTAATAAATTACATTTTATGCTGCAGTCCAAGCATTGAGCTGCCACACTTATGATTAATAGAGCAGCATTCTTATAAAAGAACAACCGTTCTAAAAGAAAAGAATTTTGTTATACAGTGCCATCACATCAATACTAAGAAGAGGTACAATATTGTTGCAGTCAAATAACTGAAAGGAAAAAAATAAATTTTTATTATTAAATAATAAGTTATTAAGCTGTCGATTCCATTCTGTATCAGATTTTAAAGTATAATAGTACTGACATCAAAATTTGAAAAATGATTTTTAAAAAATTGGAGTGGAATCACTGTTGTTTTGGTTTAAGACTTTGAGAGGATATTCATAAAAATTCATTTGAATAGCAATAAAATCTCTAGATTGAAATTATACTCTTTGTTTGAAGTCCCAAATAATGGACATGAAAATTCATCAAAGCTGTCAGTAATTTTAATATTCTTAAAGAGTGTCTTTGGCAACATTTAAGCACAGTTTTAAATTTTAATTTCAATTTTTCTAAATAATCTAAGAGTTACTGAAATTATTCTTAAGATATTTTCAAATCTTTGCAAGTCAAAATTGACTTCTCCAGTCAGTGGGGGTGAAAAAAAAAATTTTCTCAATAGGTGATCCGGAATTCTTCATTGAACAAGAATTGTGTTTGTTTAGAAAATTATATTAAAGGAAAAATAATTAGTTAGGCTTTAGCTGTTAGCTCATAGATTGGATCAGCCAAAGAGGAGGAAAACTGTTAAACATTACAGATAAATGGAAACTGGAAATAAAGACAGCAGAGAAGAGAAAAAAAAAAAAGAGAAGGGCGGAAAAAAATAAGAGAGAGTACTCAAGTAGTGTAGCAGTCCACCAAAGCTTGAGTTGCAGAAATGGCTGAGGAACTTTTAGCTAGATACCCAACACTGATTCTGAAGTTTTTTAACTGCAAAGAGAAAATGTTCTCATCTTCCTTACTCTTCTGGAGTGAGTAAAGTCTGTTACTCACTCTCTTCTCTAAAAATAAACAAGCAAAATTAGAAGTTAATCATCTTGATTCTTTCCTTTGGCTTAGTTGTCACTTTGTGTCTTGTCACCTCTTCTTCTAACTAGTGGTTTTCAAATTTTAGCATTCATCAGAATGGGAAGTTTTTTTTTTTGTTTGTTTGTTTTGTGGTACGTGGGCCTCTCACTGTTGTGGCCTCTCCCGTTGCGGAGCACAGGCTCTGGACGTGCAGGCTCAGCGGCCATGGCTCACGGGCTCAGCCGCTCCGCGGCATGTGAGATCTTCCCGACTGGGGCACGAACCCCTGTCCCCTGCATCGGCAGGCGGACTCAACCACTGTGCCACCAGGGAAGCCCGAGAATGGGAACTTTTTAAGACAGAATTCTGGCATTCATTCCCAGAGTTTTTGATTCAGCAAATTTAGAGTGTGGCCTGACACTGCTGGTTAGTGGAACACATTTTGAGAATACCTGCTCTAAAGGATAATCTAAATAGGTGGGCCTCACATTTCCTCTGCTACCACTCTCATTCAGGCCAACATCATCTCTCACCTGGACAACAGCATCCTAACTGATCTTTTTACTACACCTCTACTCAGTAGTCTGAATAATCTTTCAAAAAATATAAATCTGATTGGGTAAATAAATATTCCACAAAAAAAGCCTTCTCTGTCCACTTTATGTAAAATACAATGGACTCCTTTTCTCCTACATCCTGTCCCCCAAATACACACTGCTTTAAGAATATGTACCACTATCTCATGTTTTCTTATTTAATACATATTGTTTATAAATCATTAGAGTTACAACATAAGATAGCTTGTCTTCCTGCTTATATCCCTGCTCCTACATTGTGCATGGCTCATGTTGTAGATTTCATTAATATTTGTTGAAAGAATAATTAAAATGCCATATTGCTATTATAAATATTTTGTTTAAGGTACCTTGTTATTTTTACATTTTCCATGGAAATTCAGATCACAAGATATCTGTTTTATTTACATTCTTACTCAGAGTCAAGCTTTGTCATTTCTCAGCTTTGCTACTTTGGGCCAGATACTCATTTTCCCTGTGTTTCGGTTTCCTCACCCATAAAATGGGGATAATAATACTACCCATGTCAAAAGGTTGCTTTGAGAAACCAATTAGTCATTACATATAGAGTACCTGACTCATGGTAGATAATAAATGTTAATTTCATTATTATTTTAAATTATTATTATTACTAACTAGGATGCTTCCCTAGATTAGATTGTTCATCACCAACCAGAGGTCATGTTGGCAAAGGGATTAGGAAGCTGAAAAGTAGTCAAAAGAAGTGCTATGATGAATGAAAATGATGGTGTCACAAAGTTAAAGTGTCCAACCAGTAGGTAGAAGTTTGTCTGGCTGGAACGTAGGGATCATTGATGTGGACCAGCTGGCTCAGACAGCAAATGGTTCTGGAAAATGGAATTGTCTGGCATTTAATCCCTGATTGTGGAAATTGGGAAATGGAACAAAATACAACTTATTGAGCACCTGCTACATGCCAGATAATTGTATTCATGTTGTCTTATTTCAGCGTTGTCAGTATTTTTACAGATTGTAAGGGAAGAGACAGAGACATCAGGTAACTTATAAAACATTACACAACTTAAAATCATATCTGAACTCAGTCTTAGCTTTGTCTAAATCCAAAACTAATCACCTCTTCTCTCTCATGCTTTCTTTTGGCTGTAAATAAGCAATAAATTTGTAAGAGTTTCTGATATACGAATTAAATCTATTTACAGTGCGGAGACTGCCTTCAATTTACATCAAAAGCAAGAACCCTTCTTTTGGGAATGTGGTTTCTTGGAGCCAAGGGTAACAAGATGGAGGACATAGGTGGCTAGGACCTCTGGGAAATGGAGTAAAGTATATTGAGGGCAAAAGCAAGCAACCCTTGGTTTTAAAATTAACACTTTAGACCTGACACCATTCCCAGAGAGGAATGATCTTGGCCCCTCTCTAACTAGAAATCCTCACGCTCACCTAAGCCAAGTTCATAGTGGGACTCTGAAAAACCAGAGATGAAAAGTGTGTCTGCAACAACTTAAAGCCTCAAGAAGCAGTACATATCAGATCTAAAATGTCACTCAGAGATAATCTAGTCCACCTGGCAGACCTGTCAATTAAAACACACATTGCTGCCCAATCCTTAACCCCAGAATTTCTGATAGATTAAGTCTCAGATGAAGCCAGAAAAACTGCATCTATAACCACTTCTTAGGTAATGCTGCTGCTGCTGATCTAAGGCCATACTTTGAGAACCACTGCTGCAGTCTAAATCACTCATTTTATACGGGAATAAACTGAGATGAGAGTGTGTCCAAAGTTGCACAGTAAATGATCTTGGAAGGGTAAGAAGAATACAGGACCATTGAGATGTGTCCAAAGAATGTATGTGGAGTCAATCTTGTGATAATATGGTTGTGGCCTTGCCCAAATTCATTGTTAGAGCTACAAGGGTATTCAGCCACTTTGGGACTAAGCAAACCACCAGGAAAAAAGAATCAACATAATATATTTGATGCCATTTTCTCATAAACACTAACTCTTGCTTTGAAAATATTATAATAAATTCTATTAGTTCACTGTAAAGTTGTAATGAAAATGCGTGAAACAGGTTTTGTCTAGTTAGTCTTCAATTGCTGAAATGCACTAGAAAAAGTTGGGCTATTTAAATGATGGAGTAAATGTTATGTTCTCAAGGGAAAATAGATTTTATTTCCCAGGCCAAGTAAGATGAATTGGATATAGTTGCCTAGGGTACTGTCTTGAAAATTATTTGGATGCTAAGCTGGGGCTGAGAGGAAAAGATAATTATCTGTCAGGGGTAATGAAGAGAAAAGGAACACCAAGTATTATACATTGTCAAATTCTGGGTTGTTACTTTCATTTGTGCTGGTTTTTCACATTATTCATATGAAAAATATTTACATGGCTCTAAATTTGATGAAAGTTTATGCTAATTATGACCATGGAAACATTCTTTATCACATATTGTTTAATCAAATATTGATTGATCCACCCAATAAAATTCTCCAACTGTGATAGTTGGACAACCTGTTAATTTCAAGACTCTTTTGTTCTACATAATCTTCTATGACTGTCCATGTAGCACAAACTTAAATCTTGTGACTCACTTGATGACTCATTTGACAAACGAGGTTAAATTAGGAATTTGAGAGGTTATAAGAATGAATGTGCACAATAATGCTAATCAACTGTGTCTATGATGGTGGCGTGATTTTTGAGTGATATACTATTGCTTGCAACAAATATCTAGAAAGCCTAGAAAAAGAAAAAATGAAAGGGTATTGGCTCTAAAGAGCTATGTATTATTTTTCTATTGCTGCATAACAAATTACCACAAATTTAGCATCTTAAAATAAAATACATTTATTATTTCACAGTTTCTGTGAGCCAGGAGTCTGGGTATAGGTTAACTGACTCAAAGCCAGGCTGCAGTCTCCTCTGAGGCTTCAGGTTTTCTTCCAACCTCATTAGTTGTTTGTGGAATTCAGTGTTTTAGTGCTGTGGGACTAAGGTCCCTATTTCTTTTTTAGAGTAATGGAGTATCTTTTCTAGCTCCTAGTGGATGCCCTCAATTCCTAGCTACATGGGTGTCTTACAATATGGCATCTTACTTTTATGAAACTAGCAAGAGAATCTTACTTATGCTTTAAATCCCTTCTTTTCAGGAAGGGCCCAGTCCCTTTTAATGGCTCATCTGATGTGCTCAAATCCACCCAGAATACTCTCACTTTTAATTAACTCAGAATTAACTGATTTGAGACCTTAATCACATATTTGAAATCCTTCAATTTTTATTATATAACATAATCTAATCATGGAGTTGACATTTATAATAAACAGTCCCTCAACACTGAAGGAGAAGAGATTATATTGAGAGTGTTTTTAGCAGGGGGAGAGAATTCTGGATGCCATCTTAGAATTTGGATGCCTAGCACAGGCAACTATTTATAGAATGTATATTTTATATGTTTTTCTGATTATAAAATATTATATATAGATTATGAAAAATTGGGGAAATAAAGAAAGAATAAAAACTAAACATTTTCTGTACTCACCATTTATGGCTAATTAGTATTAACATTTTGGTGATTCTTCTCTATTTTTTTCTATTTGTATATATATGTATAAATGTTTTTAACTGTTAGACTTACTGCATATACAATTTTGTACCTTACTTTTTCACTTAAAATATTAGAAATACTTCCCTACATTATTCATACTATTCTAACACAGTTTTTCCAATAACTGCATAATATTAATCAAATGAATGTATCATCATTTATTTTACGAGTCCCTTAGGTTTATTCCACATTTTAATGTTCCTTGCAGTGGCTAATTTTTTAATGTTATTTTTGTTACCATCTCTGTTTTATTCAGATAAAACCTGTGGTAGAAGAAAATTATGGACATAATGTTTCACGCCTACCCATATCTATGCCTTTGTTAGTACCCACTACCTCCTCTACTGATTCTGGGCCTGGACATTTGAATACTTCGGCTAGTGGGACACTAACAAACTTGATTCAAGCAGAGTATAAAATTAATCCTTATACAATCCAACTTCCTTTCATAGACCCCTGCCACTACCATGAAAATGTTTCCAGGGTGGCCTGTGGAATGATGTGATTATCATGTGAAGGTGAACTGAGTGTACCTAGCAAAGGTCATCCAAGACCAGGTAGCCCCCGGCCTACCATGAGGTAACTGCACACACCGGGGTGAGCCTAGTCAAGGTCAGCTGAGCCTGATCCAAATCAGTAAATCTATAGACTCATGAGAAATAATAATCGGTTGTTTTTTTGAACAACTAAATATTTGAGGTGGTTTGTTAACCAACTAAAAACTAACTTACACAAGGTTCTAGAAATGAACTATAAAGGATACATTTAGAAATATCAGAAAATTACCGAAGAGTAATTACTTAACCAAAGTAACATTTACAGAGCTGCTAAGAAAAGTGAGGTGAAAATTGCTTTTACAGAAGGAAAGGAGCAGGCTTTTTTGTAAAGATAAAAAGAATATCATTGAGAAGAAAGACAATCCAGAACATTGGCTTGAGACATTTAAACAGCACAAAGACAAGAAATGCTCTTTCCATTGTGAGTTTCAGAAGTTTTTTCTTTGACATAAGACCTAGACCACGTTTCTACAAGATATCACTGGAATAGCCTCCAAGGCATATAACATTTTGTTAACACCTTCTGGGGAAATACAGCCTTCACTGCTTACTGGCATTAAGTAACACCCCAGTCAAACTGAAGCCACACACAGAAATGAGCTTGCCCTCCCCCTTCAACCCATTTAACTTATTGAGGCAAGAACTTGGCTGTATCTAGACGTACTTAGCAAAGATCATTAACCACAAGCACTTTCTTTTTCCTTTCTTTACATTTTTCATGCTCCTCAGAAACAAAGGTCTACAGAGTTTCTCAGGGGAACAGAGCCCATGGAATTAAAATGTGTACAAATTTTGCGTCAAGTGATGGAGTCTCTTTTGGTAGAACTGTGTATTCTCTCCACCATGCTGCACAGAAAATGAAACATTTTTATTTCAGGGATAATAGCATATGGGACCAATCAACCAGGTACAGAAAGGAGACTCATTCCCTAAAGCAAATTGTTTATCATCAGTATCTATTGAGTCTGTATACTAAAAATCTACTGAAATTTAAGTCTGATATGAAATACAGTAAACTAATCAAATCTTCATACCATCCTAGGTTTTACTACTGGAAATATTTGACCGGAATGGAATTAAAAGCAAACTAGGAGAGGAAATTACATATTTCATCATCATTAAGAGACTGCATTCAGTTAAACGAGTACTATATTTTCCCTTGAAGGTTAGTTTTTTGTTTTTGTTTTTTATCATATTCTTTTCAGAGTCAGAGGCAATATTAAGCTTGCCAAAGAGGAGACAAACAGAAACAGGTTATTTACCATCTTTTCTTTTTCATGCATTCTGCCAAGGAAATAAAAAAATAAAGGTGCTTAAGCATTTGACTTGGAACTGACAACAATCAGCATTAGATTATAATGAGTATTAATTAAAATCATATAAATAACTTCCTTGATGTTTTATCTGATGTCACTTTGTTTGCATTTTCTACCTCATCCCCACATGCTTTTTGTTCCCTTAGAAATATCAACAGATATTTAATCTAAAATAATGATTCAAGATACATTAAAATTATCAAAAAGGCTGAGGTATTTTGTCAACATGGTATTTCATAGTATTTAAAATCTACATGTTAGAATCCTAGTTGACAAGAGAGTAAAATGTGCAAGAAAAGACTTCGATAGATTAAAAATGCCACAGATTATTTGTCACTCATTTCATTAAAGAAAAATAGATCATTGAAACAAATGCTTTCACAGTGCTTAGGTATAATTTTGGTTTAAGGCAGTTGGTCCTCTGGACTTCATAATTTCAAATTATGATTATGTGAACAGAATGTTAATAAGAAAAAAGTGAATGTAGATTAAATTACAGAAATGGAGAGTCATTACAGAAAATGGAGTGCTTTTCTTCACATGTCAGCAGAAGGGAGGAGCAGTGGAGTCAGGGAAATTATTTTATCAGGAAAATCCCAGCATTAAACATGGATTCTCAAAAGACTTTTTAAAATACTTTCTTTCTTATATTCTTCTGTATATTTAAAAGGTTTGTTCTCTCCCATTTTATGAATTATTAAATTTTGATATTTTAATATCCACATAGTTAATATACATCATATCAGTCTTTAGAAATATCTTAATTGTGATCATTCAGTCCATTTTTTCCCAGAGTGACTTCCAGAGAACCTTTAAGATATGCACACATACAAACACAAAGAATTGGGGAGGGAGTACAGTTAAATATGAGAAACTCTTTAAAGTATGATCTCTTTCTTGGGAAATCAAAGTACATGTTAATATATTGGAGAATCCAAGAATTCCATTATTAACTAAAACAAATGTAACTGACTGTGGAACCTATTATCACTGCAGAACTTGTGATCTGGGCATACTAAAATAAAGGCTGCATGTAAACATAGCTCTAGAAACTACAAATGAATCCAAAATTAAAAAAAAAAAAAAAGAAACGTGAGCATCCAATAGGGCCAAAAACATGTGTACGTAAGTGGCTCTTTCTAAAGCTTCCTGTGTCTGTAAAATGTGGAAACAGGAATAAGCTATTCCCTTGATCCAGATAAAAGGGCCCTGCTGACTATTCTTCTAGAATTTCTTGTGGCTTTAGAAGCTGGGAAATTTAAAGGAAATCCAAATATTATCATTTTACCAGTTGCTTCTTTATGTGTGACCTTGAGCAAATTAATCCCTCAGTTTCCTCCTCTGTAAAATGGGAACAGTACAAAATCCATAGGATTGTGAGGATTAAAGGACTTAATATGTAATGGGCTTAGAGCAATGTTCTTAAGTTAGCAATCCTTTGTTACATGCCATTATTTTTATTATTTATGGTTTCCTTGACAATTCATTGGCATACTTTGAAAACTGGTTGACCTTGAAGTTTCACTCCAGTACAAATGTCTTAAGCCAGGGATTTTTAATTGTACTGGAATAACAAAAAGAAACATGTTAAATTTAAACTTTCATGCACAGACCAAGGACCTCTACAAATATAGCAACAATATTTTCATCACTATATTCTCCAAATTGGCAAAAATCTCACAAATAAGAACAAAAAAACTTGTTGAACAAATTGATTCATAAAGTTAGAAAAATAATAGATATATAGAGCAATCCACATGTTTACTAAGTAATAACTATATTACGGTGGGACATTTCTGAACAATTTTCTTATAATAAAACAACATATTTAAATGACTTACAACAATAAAATGCATGCAAAGTTCTCAATTCAACTGAGAAATCTATGATCCTAAACTTTACCAGTCTTTAAATTGTTGCTCTCACTTGCAGTCAAATGGTGCCACACCCAACTAACCCAATTAAATGGAACATTTCACATTATCTCTTAAAATAGTCTGCCTATGTGTCATGATCTCATAAATTGGGAGTTTGACCTAAAAGATCTTCCACAAAATGCCTAAAATTTTCAGTTAAAACCTCACCATTCCAAACATACCCAATGAATGTAAATGGATTTACTTGAGAGGAAGAATTAGACATTGATAAATATATCAGCGTTATAAATATACCTATAGGGTCTATAAGCCACTAGCTATTACTTTGGAAAGAAGAGAATGAGGTCAATGGAACTACTAGGCAGGTGAACGTTGGAGGCTGTATTGTACGTCAAGCCTAGAAGTGCTCTGCTTGGTCTTTTGATGCCAGGGATGGGATAGGCTGGGGTAGGCAATGAAAATGGATATAAGGAGAAAGAGAAATATATCAAAAATAAGTATCCTGTTCCCAATAGGATGGTTTTATCATTGTATGTGAATGTGGGTGAGTGTGGATAAATGGGGATATTTTTATACACTATTCTATTTTGCACAAGAAAGTACAGATTACTCATGATTAATAAAGTTTAAGTTTGTCAAGTTGGAATTCATGGAATGAACATATGATTGTACAAATTCATGCCAAGTTCTGACCTTGCTGATCAAAAATATTGTTATACTTAGATATTATGCTCAATTATCTCCTACAAGGCTTTGTCAACATATAGCTCACATCCCTTCCACCATGTGATGTGATATCAAAGCAGTTGATTTGCATATAGGAGAGATAAGTTTCCTAGATTGAATGTTTTGATAAGCCTTTAGGATGAGGGGAAGAACAGGAGGTCCAGAGAGACCACTAAGGAACACGTTTGAAAATACCAGGTAATGGTGGCTGAAATATGTTCCTAGAGAGGAAGGGTCAGTGGACCGCTGGACGTTCAATGACCTAAGTGGAAAGAGAAACTAATCACTAGGAGTGAAATCTGAGGAATAATAAAGGGGACCTAAGAGGTTATGCAGGACAAGAGACAGGAGGTGGCAGTTGCCAAGAAAAGAATCTTTCAGAAAAGAAAAAAAAAGTGGATGTATAAAAGGGACTGTGTTAATTTGGTATGTGATACGTGATATAAACCGTTTTCCTTCTCACACCACAAAATCTCTAAACATCCAGGTAAAGTTAATTTGGGAGAGACAAACCCTATATTTCTATGAGAAGGAGCAATCTTTCAAGATTGTTTGCTGTTATAATAAGTGACTTTTTAAAACATCTTTATTGGAGTATAAGTGCTTTACAATGGTGTGTTAGTTTCTGCTTTATAACAATGTGAATCAGCTATACATATACATATATCCCCATATCTCCTCCTTCTTGCATCTCCCTCCCATCCTCCCTACCCCACCCCTCTAGCTGGACAAAAGGACTGAAATGTTCTCCATGTACTAAACTGCTGCTTCCCGCTAGCTATCTATTTTACATTTGGTAGGGTATATATGTCCATGCCAATCTCTAACTTTGTCCCAGCTTCCCCTTCCCCTTCGCCGTGTCCTCAAGTCCTTACTCTACGTCTGCATTGTTAACCTGTCCTGCCCCGAGGTTCTTCAGAAGCATTTTTTTTTGTTTAGATTCCATACATCATGTGTTAGCAAGCATACGGTATTTGTTTTCCTCTTTCTGACTTCACTCTGTATGACAAACTCTAGGTCCATCCACCTCACTACAAATAACTCAATTTTGTTTCTTTATATGGCTGAGTAATATCTCATTGTATATATATGCCACATCTTCTTTATCCATTCATCTGTTGATGGACACTTAGGTTGCCTCCATGTCCTGGCTATTGTAAATACTGCTGCAATGAACATTGTGGCACAAGATTCTTTTTGAATTATGGTTTTCTCAGGGTATATGCCCAGTAGTGGGATTGCTGGGTCGTATGGTAGTTCTATTTTTAGTTTTTTAAGGAACCTCCATACTGTTCTCCATAGTGGCTGTATCAATTTACATTCCCACCAACAGTGCAAAAGGGTTCCCTTTTCTCCACACCCTCTCCAGCATTTATTGTTTGTAGACCTTTTGATGATGGCCATTCTGACCAGTGTGAGGTGATAGCTCATTGCAGTTTTGATTTGCATTTCTCTAATGATTAGTGATATTGAGCATCCTTTCATGTGTTTGTTGGCAGTCTGTATATCTTCTTTGGAGAAATGTCTATTTAGGTCTTCTGGCCATTTTTGGATTGGGTTTTTTGTTTTTAGATATTGAGCTGCACGAGCTGCTTGTATATTTTGGAGATTAATCCTTTGTCAGTTGCTTGATTTGCAAATATTTTTCCCATTCTGAGGGTTGTCTTTTTGTCTTGTTTATGGTTTCCTTTGCTGTGCAAAAGCTTTTAAGTTTCATTAGGTCCCATTTGTTTATTGTTGTTTTTATTTCCATTATTCTAAGAGGTGGGTCAAAAAAGATCTTGCTGTGATTTATGTCAAAGAGTGTTCTGCCTATGTTTTCCTCTAAGGGTTTTACAGTGTCTGGTGTTAAATTTAGGTCTTTAATCCATTCTGAGTTTATTTTTGTGTATGGTGTTAGGGAGTGTTCTAATTTCAGTCTTTTACATGTAGCTGTCCAGTTTTCGCAGCACCACTTATTGAAGAGGCTGTCTTTTCTCCATTGTATATCCTTGCCTCCTCTGTCATAGATTAGTTGACCACAGGTGTGTGGCTTTATCTCTGGGCTTTCTATCCCGTCCCATTGATCTATATTTCTGTTTTTGTGCCAGTACCATACTGCCTTGATTACTGTAGCTTTGTAGTATAGTCTGAGGACTGGGAACCTGATTCCTCCATCTCCGCTTTTCGTTCTCAAGATTGCTTTGGCTATTCGGGGTCTTTTGTGTTTCCATAGAAATTGTGCAATTATTTGTTCTAGTCCTGTAAAAAAAGCCATTGGTAGCTTGATAGGGATTGCACTGAATCTGTAGATTGCTTTGGGTAGTAGAGTCATTTACACAATGTTGATTCTTCCAATCCAAGAACATGGTATATCTCTCCATCTGTTTGTGTCATCTTTAATTTCTGTCATCAGTGTCTTATAGTTTTCTGCATACAGGTGTTTTGTCTCCTTAGGTAGGTTAATACCTAGGTATTTTGTTCTTTTTGTTTCAGTGGTAAAGGGGAGTGTTTCCTTAATTTCTCTTTCAGGTATTTCATCATTAGTGTAGAGGAGTGCAAGAGATTTCTGTGCATTCATTTTGTATCCTGCTACTTTACCAAATTCATTGATTAGCTCTAGTAGTTTTCTGGTAGCATCTTTAGGATTCTCTATGTATAGTATCATGTCATCTGCAAACAGTGACAGTTTTACTTCTTTTTTTCCGATATGCATTCCTTTTATTTCTTTTTCTTCTCACTGCTGTGGCTAAAACTTCCTAAACTAAGTTGAAAAAGAGTGGTGAGAGTGAGCAACCTTGTTTTCATCCTGATCGTAGTGGAAATGGCTTCAGTTTTTCACCATTGAGAATGATGTTGGCTGTGGGTTTGTCATATATAACCTTTATTATGTTGAGGTAAGTTCCCTCTATGCCTGCTTTCTGAAGGGGTTTTTTTTTTTTTATCATAAATCGGTGTTGAATTTTGTCAAAAGCTTCTTCTGCATCTACTGAAATTATAATATGGTTTTTAACCTTAAATTTGTTAATATGGTGTATCACATTGATTGATTTGTGTATATTGAAGAATCCTTGCATTCCTGGGTTACACCCCACTTGATCATGGTGTATGATCCTTTTAATGTGTTGTTGGATTCTGTTTGCTAGGATTTTGTTGAGGATTTTTGCATCTTTGTTCATCAATAATATTGGCCTGTAGTTTGCTTTTTTTGTAACATCTATATCTGTTCTTGGCACCAGGGTGATGGTGGCCTCGTAGAATGAGTATGGGGTGTTCCTCCTTCTGCTATATTTCGGAAAATTTTGAGAAACATAGGTGTTAGCTCTTCTCTAAATGTTTGATAGAATTCGCCTGTGACGCCATCTGGCCCTGTGATTTTGTTTGTTGGAATACTTTTAACCACAGTTTCATTTCAGTGCTTGTGATTGGTCTTTTTCTATATTCTATTTCTTCCTAGTTCAGTCTCAGAAGGTTGTGCTTTCCTAAGAATTTGTCCATTTCTTCCAGGTTGACCACTTTGTTGGTGTATAGTTGCATGTCATCATCTCTCATGATCCAACTGACACATGCAGTGTCAGTTGTTACTTCTCCTTTTTCATTTCTAATTCTTTTGATTTGAGTCTTCTCCCTTTTTTTTTTTTTGATGAATCTGGCTAGTAGTTTATCAATTTTGTTTATCTTCTCAAAGAACCAGCTTTTACTTTTATTGATCTTTGGTATTATTCCCTTCATTTCTTTTTCATTTACTTCTGATCTGATCTTTATGATTTCTTTCCTTCTGCTAACTTTGGGGTTTTTTTTTGTTATTCTTTCTCTAATAGCTTTAGGTGTAAGGTTAGGTTGTTTATTTGAGATGTTTCTTGTTTCTTGAGGTAGAATTGTATTGCTATAAACTTCCATCTTAGAACTGCTTTTGCTGCATCCCATAGGTTTTGGGTCATTGTGTTTTCAGTGTCATTTGTTTCTAGGTATTTTTAAAATTCCTCTTTGAGTCCTTCAGTGATCTCTTGGTTATTTAGTAGTGTATTGCTTACCCTCCATGTGTTTGTAGTTTTTATAGTTTTTTTTTCCCCCGTAATTGATATCTAGTCTCATAGCGATGTGGTCAGAAAAGATTCTTGATATGATTTCAATTTTCTTAAATTTACCAAGGCTTGATTTGTGACCCAAGATATGATCTATCCCGTAGAATGTTCCATGAGCACTTGAGAAGAACGTGTATTCTGTTGTTTTTGGATGGAATGTCCTTTAAATATCAATTAAGTCCATCTTGTTTAATGTGTCATAAAGCTTGTGTTTCCTTATTTATTTTCATTTTGGTTGATCTAGCCATTGGGGAAAGTGGGGAGTTAAAGTCCCCTACTGTTATTGTGTTACTGTCAATTTCCCCTTTTATGGGTGTCAGCATTTGCCTTATGTATTGCCATGTGCCTATGTTGGATGCATAAATATTTACACTTGTTATAACTTCTTCTTGGATTGGTCCCTTGATCGTTATGTAGTGTCCTTCTTTGTCTCTTGTAATAGTCTTTATTTTAAAGTCTATTTTGTCTGATTTGAGAATTGCTACTCCAGTTTTCTTCTGATTTCCATTTGTATGGAATATCTTTTTCCATCCCCTCACTTTCAGTTTGTATGTGTCCCTAGGTCTGAAGTGGGTCTCTTGTAGACAGCATATATATGGTCTTCTTTTTGTATCCATTCAGCCATTCTATGTCTTTTGGTTGGAGCATTTAACCCATTTACATTTAAGGTAATTATCAATATGTATGTTCCTATTACCATTTTCTTAATTGCTTGGGGTTTGTTTTTGTAGGTCTTTTCCTTCTCTTGTGTTTCCTGCCTAGAGAAGTTCCTTCAGCATTTGTTAGAAAGTTGGTTTGGTGGTGCTGAATTCTCTTAGCTTTTGCTTGTCTGTAAAGATTTTAATTTCTCTGTTGAATCTGAATGAGGTCCTTGCTGGGTAGAGTAACCTTGGTTGTAGGTTATTCCCTTTCATCACTTATAATATGTCCTACCACTCCCTTCTGGCCTGCAGAGTTTCTGCTGAAAGATCAGTTGTTAACCTAATGGGGATTCCCTTGTATGTTTTTGTTGCTTTTCCCTTGCTGCTTTCAATATTTTTCTGTGTATTTAATTTTTGATAGTTTGATTAATATGTGTCTTGGTGTGTTTCCTTGGTTTTACCCTGTATGGGACTCTCTGCACTTCCTGGACTTGATTGACTATTTCCTTTTCCATATTAGGGAAGTTTTCAACCAAAATCTCTTCAAATATTTTCTCAGTCCCTTTCTTTTTCTCTTTTTCTTCTGGGACCCCTATAATTCGAATGTTGGTGCATCTAATGTTGTCCCAGAGGTCTCTATGACTGTCCTCCATTCTTTTCATGCTTTTTTCTTTATTCTGTTCTGTGGTAGTTATTTCCACTATTTTATCTTCCAGTTCACTTATCCGTTCTTCTGCCTCAGTTATTCTGCTACTGATTCCCTCTAGAGAATTTTTAATTTCAGTTATTTTGTTGTTTATCATTGTTTGTTTGCTCTTTGGTTCTTCTCGGTCCTTATTAAACATTTCTTGTATTTTCTCCATTCTATTTCCAAGACTTTGGATCATCTTTACTATCATTATTCTGAATTCTTTTTCAGGTAGACTGCCTATTTCCCGTTCATTTGTTTGGTCTGGTGGGTTTTTATCTTGCTCCTTCATCTGTTGTGTGTTTCTCTGTCTTCTCATTTTGCTTAACTTACTGCGTTTGGGGTCTCCTTTTCATAGGCTATAGGCTCATAGTTCCTATTGTTTTTGGTGTCTGCCTCCAGTGGGTAAGCTTGATTCAGTGTGTTGTGCAGGCTTCCTGGTGGAGGGGACTGGTGCCTGTGTTCTGGTGGATGAGGCTGGATCTTGTCTTTCTGGTGGGCAGGACTGTGTCTGGTGGTGTGTTTTGGGGTGTCTGTGGCCTTATGATTTTAGGCAACCTCTCTGCTCATGGGTGGGGTTGTGTTCCTGTCTTGCTAGTTGTTTGGCATGGGATGTCTGGCACTGGAGCTTGCTGGTCATTGAGTGGAGGTGGGTCTTAGCATTGATATGGAGATCTCTGGGAGAGCTCTCGCCGTTTGACATTACGTGGGGCCAGGAGGTCTTTGGTGGTCTAATGTTCTGAACTTGGCTCTCCCATCTCAGAGGCTCAGGCCTGACAGCCATCCAGAGCACGAAGACCCTGTCAGCCACATGGCTTACAGAGTTTCCAAGATGGTTAAAGTAGATAATGCACCTAGTATAGGCTCAGCATGAAGAGGCACTTGATAACACCCAGCTTCAAGCTCATTGGCTGCTTTCAGTTGGCAGGATAGGAGCACACAGGGCTGTTTGCAGATTAGATGAGTCAAGTAGCTGCCTGACATCACACATCCTGTAAGTAACGTCCAGCTGTGATATCAAGCCAGCCATGTGGTTCCGGCATCCATCAGTGGTTCTGAACCACTATGCTGTGCTACCACTTTTTTTTTTCCTTTATGCTTAGTCTAGTTTCATTTGCTCAGAGCGTGCTGCAATAAGTTACTTTTATAAAACATTTAACACAACTACCCTAAAGGTAGGTATTATTGTGCTTGTAATTCTCAAATTTAAGAAAACAGAAACTCGGCAAAGTGAAATGACTTGATTAAATATAGAAACAAAATTAGAAATTTGAATTCAGTTCGAATTCCACATCTGATGCTTTTTTGACCACAAAGCCACATCGTATTACTGTTATTATTGTAAAAAGAAGCATTTGGATATATATTGTTGTATATCCTCCTTATTTTGGGGTGAAAAGTAGGGACAGCTGGTAAATTTGACATTTTTTTGGCATAAATATTCTAGTTGGAAAGGAAAAAGAAAAATTATTTTGAGAAGAATTCATGTTTTAATTCTATATCAGGATGTATCAGCTGAAAAGCACTGAATATTTGGGAAAATTATCAGGCTGACTATTGACATTTGAGGGAGACAAAAGGATTCAGCCAGAGGTAATACCGATACAGTGCATGACCTGTATAAAATATCCATAACAGCAAGAGACAGGCTCAAAGAGACAACAAAAGAATGGAGGAGTCAGGGAAGCCAGACTAACAGTGGGAGTGAAAATAAATCTTTCTTTAAACCCAGCAAGAGAGAAGAATCCTAATGGAAAAAGGATATTGCTTATGAAATGAATGTGGCCATAGCCACAAAACACTTGAGAGAACAAAATCACAGGTTAACAAGTAAGAGGCACACATTTTGAGATTTTAGATATTAGCTGTGACTATAAGCATATTCCAATTACTGAGAAAAGGTAGTACGTCGTACAGAATTTTATATAAACAGATCCCAGGAAATATTTTCCAAAGGCACTGCCATGATATTTGTTGAAAGGACACTGCAGCCTAGATGTGATAAAAGGGTCATTCCGGCTTTTGTGTTGGGCCAAGGCTTGAGGACAAGGCAAGAAGGGGTCAGATCTAAGGACAGCAAAAATTTCAAATTGGGGTCACAATGACTAAAAGCCAGAGACATGCCTTGGGCAACAAAGAACGGTAAACTAGATCCACTGAAAATTTCAGTCATTTCCAAGATGAAAATGGTGGGAGGCAGGGGAGAGAAAAAAGGATTGCTTAATTCATGAAATATAGTTGAATACCCTAAGAAGTTCAACATACATCGTCAAGACTGACTAGAAAAAGTCCTATGGAGATATGATAATGATAATGACTGAACAAAATAAACGAATATGTACGTAAGGGTCTGGAGAATTTTCATTTATTTTTTGGAATGCCAAATGGCATACACCTTGTCAGCTGGCTGAACTGCTTTATGCCTGCCACTTTCAGTCAGAGAAGAGAACGAAGCTAATTGCTCCCCGTTGGCAGTAAACTTGGAGTCAGTTTAAAATCTTCACTCTTCATAAGGCCTTCCTTGAAATTTCCTGAACACCGTATCTCAATCTTCTTTTGGCACTTAACTCTGTAGAATTTTTAGCATAGTATAAAAAGAGACAAGGCAATTACTGCCTAACAAGATGCAATTATATCTACCAGAGATCAGCAAAATGTGGCTTGTGGGCCCTATCTGGCCCACTATCTATTTTTATACAGCCTGCAAGCTAAGAATAGTTTTTACATTATTAAATGGTTGGGAAAAACTATATCAAAGGAAGAATCATATTTTGTGATATAAAAAATTATATAAAATTCAAACTTTATATCCATAAATAAAGTTTTATTAGACCATTAGCCATACATATTTGTTTATGTATTGTCTACGGCTGCTTTCATGCTACAATGACAGAATGAAATAGGTGCAACAGAAACTGTATGGCCTATAAAGCCTAAAACATATACTAAATAAATATGTGTATTTTAAATGTCAAGAATTTACTGGGCTGTATTCATTTCATAGGTAATGTCCTTTTCTATTAGAATTCCTCTTTGCTACTATGATTTATCTTTATTAAACTGTGAATTTCCTGGAAAGAAGACTTTTTCTTTCTATCACTGTTTTTTTTCATGTAGAAGGAATTTAATAAATACTTATTAAATTAATAACGATTCCAAATAATTTGATGTCATTATTTAGGAATGATGTTATTATTTAGCAATGTTATATGCCTAATTCTGAATGAAGTACCACTTTGAATAGGATGGGCTGACATGAAAGAAACTGATGACATTATTACAAACTTTGAGATTCATAATTTTATTAGGGATCCAGTACAAATTTAAGAGTATCATCTACATAATGATAGAGAGCAGTATATTATTTAAGTAGCAAATACTTGTTAGAGGCATAGATTCCAATACAACAATTGTAGACATTAATCATCATCATAATAGCTTAAGTTCTTAAATGTTCACTATGTGCTTGGTTAAATCCTAGGTATGTGTTAATCTTCAACAAACCCACATGTAAATACTATTGCCATTTTCACTTTAAAGATGATAAAGCAGTAACATTTAGAGGTCCTATGGATTTAGCTGGGAATTAAATTCAAGTAACACACTCGTACTTTTTAAAATATTTCAGAAAGAAACTGAACTTGGCCCACAGTCTTAGCCAATTTGGAGTTTGAAAATGTGTTCAGGGAATTAAAGGGTAGTATTAAATATAAAATTGAGAGATCAGGAAGCGTTTCCTGCAGAAGAATGGGAATAATATATGTAAGTGAAAAGAAGAGAGAAGTCAGAATGAGAGGAGGAAACTGAAAGAACAAAGACTTGTAAGGGGTGTGATTGGACTCTGTAATGACTCACATCATAATAGGATTCTACTTTAATTAACTGAGGAATCAAAAGAGTAAATCTGTATATGTAATTTAAGGACAGAATGTTGCTCTCTTGAGTTAGCAAAGTTTCATTTGCTAAATTTTTGTTTCAAAAAAAATTTTTTTTCAGAGGGAGGAGTACCTTACATTTTTTTCCTCCAGAAATTATACAGTACTTGAAAATAACAAAAGAGAAATTACTTTCCCTTTTCCTCTATATATTTAAAATAAAGAATATAAAAGTAGATAAGTGGCAAATTGACATCATTAAAATCAGCAGCAGGAGCTGCAAAATTAATTTGTGCAATCACGAGGCTGCTCAAGGTGTTGCAGAGTGAGAGCAGATTTAAAACAACCACTCCTCGGGCTTCCCTGGTGGCACAGTGGTTGGGAGTCCGCCTGCCTATGCAGGGGACACGGGTTTGTGTCCCAGTCCGGGAAGATCCCACATGCCGCGGAGCCGCCGGGCCCGTAAGCCATGGCCGCTGAGCCTGCGCGTCCGGAGCCTGTGCTCCGCAACGGGAGAGGCCACAACAGTGAGAGGCCCGCGTACCGCAAAAAAAAAAAACAACCACTCCTCAACTGAGAATGAAGCCAGTGTGCTCAACCTAACTCAGCCTCTCTTCATATGAAAAACAAAACCCACAGAGCTACTTTCTACTTCAAGTCTTCATCTCATTATAATTTACATTTTAAGGGACAAGGTGAAGAGAAAGAAATTTATGATAATTATATCTTCTCACCTATGGTGTATTACTATCTTTATATTTCAGTGGGCAATCTAATTCTACGATGTAAAAAAAAAAAAATTATTCCTGAGTTAAGTGAGAAACAAGATGATTTTCACAATTGTGTGATGCCACTGAAAACAGAGGCAGTGAAAGTGACAACTTGGTATGATTTCAAATACTCAAAAGCACTGAAACCATGTGTGCCAGTAAGACATATGCCCATAAAATACCGGAAGAATCATTGCTACTCATCGCATGCCGTTGTAATTAATGTGTTACACCTCTACATTGATTCTGGCTGCTTCATAGCTGTAAGTTTATATTTATCTCTGTGTCTCCAGATAGACTGTGGTATATTTAGTAGGGAGTAGAATACAATGTGCTTCCTATAACTTATTTTATTTAATCCTCATACCATCATAAGAGCTTAGGATCAGTAACTCAATTTTCTAAGACATAAGAAAGCTAAAGCTCCGAGAAATTAGGAGATTTTCCCATTCTGACATCCCCAAGATGGTGACATGGGTTGTTCCTAACTTTGCTCTCCCTCACAAGAAGAATGACCGCTATTCAAGAACAAGACACCACTGAGAGAATCCTAGATCATGGGGATGAGGCTGAAGCACCCCCACTGCCATACCACTGGACCAAAACTCACCCCATTAGAAGGGTAAGAGAAGCAGCCACATGTTGACCACACTGTCCCTCCCCCAGGCCAGTGCAGTGGAGAGATCTCCCCGAGCCTCCAGTTCCTCTCAGCATTGTGGGCTGCTTTGTGGGAGCCTCTACTCTGATCTTGTACCACGAGGACTGAAGTGAAGTCTGTGGGGCTCAACAACTGGGAATCTGTGATGGAGAGGTGGGGAGGGGCTTGCAACAACCATTACAGGGATCTTGGCAGACTGAGTGTATACCTGCAGTTCCCAGGCAGTAATCCCAACTGGTGGCTTTGCTCTACTGCAGAAACCACTTGGGGGTGTACTCTGAACAGGGAGCTCAGAGGGGTGCTGCCTGATTTGGATCCTCAAAGGAGAAGTTTGCCTGGCCCTAGAGCCCATTTTGCCCACCCCAGGCAGAGAGCTAAATTACAGCCCCACCTGATGTGGAGAGTTTCTTCCGGCCCCACCTGACCAGAAGGGCTGGAGACAACTCCTGCAAGCTGTGCAGCCTGGCAGCACTCGAGCCAAGATGTGGGTGGGCAGAGCTGATAGTTTGCCAAGTAAAGCCAGTGGCCCTGGTCAATCAAGGAACCTGAATTGTGGGTGGGCTTGAGTTCAGACAACGAACAAAGAGCTTAACTGGCTTTAGAGCTGCTTCTCCCACTGCACCTGAGCAGAAAATCTAATGCATAGTCCCACTCATGGTTGAATACAGGCTTCAGCCTGTTCTACCGGAGAACCTAACCAGAGCACATGGGAGGCTGCATAGCCCATTTAATAGCCCCATGTACAGTGCATTCAAACAGAGATCACAGCCTACGGCTTCCTCCACCTGCAGAGCAAAGCCTGTGGCCTCACTGATCAGGGAGTTCAGTGGACACTCGGGCCTGATCCAGATTCCCCAAAGAGCGGTACAGGTCCCAGGTTCCACCCCGCTGCCCGGCCAGAACAGATAAGTTAATTCACAGCCTCATCCACTACCAGATATCGGGTCCAGTCCCAACCATCTAGTAACCCTCACCAGAAAAAACAGGCAACTACAGAGGCTATCCTACAGACTTACTTAGATAGGGAACCAAGCCAGCAGTTGTATCCAACAGTTCTATCAGCCAGTGGCACACCCCTCCATCCCCAACCTCAATATATGTAAATCAAACCATCATGTTGTGATATATGTCAATTATTTCTCAATAAAACTGGAAAAAAAGATTTTTCCATTGTGATGCAGATAATAAAAGGCTGAGCCACAGTTGATACTGACTCCAAAGACTTCAAGTACTTAAATTTTGTTGATATATCTCACGCACAGAAATCTACTCAAGGCCATCATAGTGCTTTGCACAGAGTGCTTTTTTAAATTAAATACTTAAACAATCCAGTAGTGACTGATTTCCATCACTCATACTTTAGTATGAATAAATACTCAAAACTCCATTTCTACATAGACTAAGATCTTGAGGAAACTAGGAGGAGAATAATTCTACAAACAAGCTTTAATTACTGTATATTTTTTTCCAAAGGCCACAGCAATATGCTACTATTTTGCAAGTATTACCCCGACTGATATCATGTGTAGTATTATTAAAATCTTACCTTATGCTAGACTCTGGGGGTTTGTGATATTTCCAAAGATAAGGATTATTTAAAATTTTAGTTTTAGGCAACATTCTATTCACTTTAAGTCACATAGTTAAATTTGAGTGTCTATATAAGGAAATATATATGTGGTTTAAGGTTATTTGATGGCATAGCAACTTTCTGGCAATAGGACATTACAACTATTGTTTTAATCTTTTTCCCTGGATACTGATTTTAGTTAGTTCATTTTATTAACATTTTTCTTTTGTTTACTAAAATCCTTATCTTTTCCTACAGAGAAAAATACACTGGGGGTTATGTGTAAGAAATATTATTCCTTGTCATGACTTCATATCAGGAATACACATTTCAGTAATAGCATATGTTCTTTACGATGCCCCACCCATGTCATTTACCTTGCTTTTGCACAACAATATAAGCCAATTTGACCATTCCCAATTTCCCTGAAGTTTTAGTGGATATATTTGGCCTGCAACTTGAGAGATAAGTGAATGGCTATAGGTTTCTCCCACACAAACTCAACCAACAGGTGTTATATTCTGACGAAGGCTAGTTTCAGACCAAGTTCTACCACATCAAACGTTAATTTGCAAGCAGGCATAAGTTAGTAAAGTCCTTGCACTTTGTCCTTTTAGGCAGTCTGACAAATTCCTTATAACAAGAGTCCATTTTGAGGCTGTTGAATACCCCCAAATATTGCTAGACAACCTATAAATCTAGGTGATTAGCAATCACTTCAGGAAGCAAAAACACCACCTTGATAGAGTCTTAGAAAGGTCTCCAAAGGAAGAAGTCAGAAGTGACAGGTTACAGGGTTTTACAGTCTGGGTTCAAGTTTTTTTGAGGCAGATCTTTCAAGGTAAGGTATAGAATTGACTGGTATTGGGCAAAGTGGTTGACATAATGGTTGAGGATTGGTAGACACAGAGAAGTGAAGATCTTCAAGCAAGTCTTGACAAGTAAACTGCTGTTTGATAAGCAAGATGTTTGCCTAGGTGTGCAGATTGTTGTCACTCATGAATTAATTTGTCAGAGTTTTCTGAAGCAAACACAAAAGTATGTTACTGGTGTATGGTCCTATATAACCAGGCAAAATTTTTTGCTGCAAAAACAGATGTGATTTTGTCATAGGTATTGGCAAAGATGGTCTCAGTTCTCAATGTAAAGACAATACCATTCTTCTGGCCGAATCAACTAATATTCCTATCAGAGCAATCTACACAAACTTCCCTTAAATGAAAGGACAGAAAACTGATAGAGTTCTAGATTCAAGGCTCCACTTGGAAGGTTGCAGACTGCATATTCTCCATTCATGGTTCATACAGGGGTAGTAGTGCTTGGTCCATATTTCTAATCAACTACGTAACTTGAATACCACTCACTGCAACAAAGAAAAATTCTATTATCTCCTAAGCTAATTTCTATTTATGTAGTAATATCCTAAAGAACTTACTGTGGCCACCTTTGGAATGTATACTCCTGTTAAGTATTTAAGTTCTTTGAAGAGTTGAGTAAATTCCTAATGTGAATGACTCACTTGAACGATTACCCCAAGGTTATACTTAAAGTTCATTTACACACATATCTATTGATATCACTGAGTATTTAAAATTATTTACAGTAAGTATGACACTTGCAAGTATATACAAGTGGAGATGCAGGAAGGTATATAACATTAAAAAAATAAATATTGCAAACACAGATCCTGTTGATAATTAGTAAACAGAATAGTCCTTAGCTATTTTACTATGCTATTTTTGCAAGAGAACATAAGAAAATATTTACCCTCAAACTCTAAAAATTTACACTGTATACATGATAACTGTGCAATGTAGTTTTTTCTTCTGATTTATAATTGTTTTACTTTTTCAACATTTTTATTAATATTTTCAAATATACAAAAAGTTAAAGGAAGGTTTTACTACACTATACTCACAGCCTAGGTTCAACAATTATCAATATGTTGCCATATTTGCTACATTTATCTATTTCCTATCTATCATCTACCTAAATTTACTGAATACTTTCAAAGTATTTGAGATATCATAACACTTAAGTCTTACATAGTTAACCATGTGTCTACAAAGATTTAGAACATTCTCTAGCATAACCTTAGATTATTATCCCATCTAAGAAAATTATTACTAATTCTGTAAAATCCAATACCCAAGCTATTATCAAATTTTACTATAGATGTTCTAATCATATTTTATGCTAATTAAAATATAGAACTTAAACAAATTCCAACTTAATTGTTCTACAACACTCCAAATCAATACATACTCATCGTACTATTATAATAACTTCTTCTGTATGTGAGTTGTAAAGGAAGAATTTTTACAACATTTAATCTTAAAGAAATGTATTTGAAAAATTAAATCAATAGCACTACTGCATGGTAATAAATTATAATTTTCATTGTAATTTGAATTACATTTCACAGAAAATTGAATTTTGCAAAGTGTCGATGTGTACACCATTAGAATGTATTCTAGATACCCATTTCAGAATATTTTGTATGACCTTATATTGTAGTTAATCAATGTATTTTCTCTTGTTTGAGGTAATTAGAAGGATAATATCTCATTTTACTTTATGTAATTAGCTTAATTTATATTTGCACTAATGACCAAATGCCTTAGTTGAAAAAGGCTTATTCTTCATGTCCTCCTCTACTCTTTGCAATGTCACACCAGGTCTCAAAATCCCTAGGGAGAGTGTCAATACTACTGCCTTAAAATCTCCAAATTGATTTCTTTAATGGGCCTTCTATGTTGAAGACAAAGATAAGAGATTCTCTCAAGTAAATTCACTCCTGGGGTTTATCTTCACAAGTATCTTACGGTAAATGAAGGAAAAAAAAATCACCCTATCAATATGTACTTGTTAACTTTAAAGGCAAATAACTTTAACCTCACACTTCATTCATCTATAAGCACCCTGCACACTCCTAGAAAACTTGTATGTAAACCCAGCTACTGATTCCAATTAGCTCTCTTGCTATCAAAAAATGTATGATTATTTTCAAAGAATATATTTAAATAATGTGGATTGACTTGAGTTTCTGAGTTTTATTTATCCAATATGTTAAGCTGAAAAACAATTGTTGACTTGAAGGAAAAATGAAAGGAATATTATCAATTATGATGACTTAGTAATAGAATTTTATCAAACTGAGATTGGCATTATCCTATTCTGTATATCCAGACATGAAGAGGCAATTTTAAGAAAATGCAATTCCTTTTGCAAAGTGAACTCACATCTTTCCAACTCTGGAAGAAAAAGCCAAACATACACCAGCAGAGGAGTTGGAGCATGCCGTGCAATTATGAACCATGATGCGATGCTCTTTTGAAGCTTATTGAAAAGTGAAAGCAACATCTGAAAATATCCATTAAGCAGAAGTCTGGCCTGGGAGAGCTGAGCCAAAGGAACAATGCAGTTTTGTTGACAGATGTGACAAAGGAGCAGGTAGCAGAGCACTTCAGCCAACAATTGCTTGAGTGATCACATAACAACAAACAATAATTTGCCATCAGGTATGCATCATCACTTCCTCTATT
Source organism: Leucopleurus acutus (assembly GCF_964270905.1). Classification (NCBI taxonomy): domain Eukaryota; kingdom Metazoa; phylum Chordata; class Mammalia; order Artiodactyla; family Delphinidae; genus Leucopleurus; species Leucopleurus acutus. The sequence continues at coordinate 71,486,689 of NC_139152.1, forward strand.
TCACACCCTGGCCCTTAGCACTTTCTTGAAAGATCTCCTTGGAAGCTCTGGTTTCCTGCTAAAGAAACTAATGTAGTTGCATGCAGCTACTTCACACTTTAAAGTATGCTTTGAAATTACACACACGTGGGAACAGCAGGAAGCTGAGAAAGTATCTAGTTCTATGCTTTTCTTCTTTAAGCTACTATAATAAAAACACACAAGGCTTCTTGTTTTAAATATATGTTGCCAACAGGATATAAACTATTCTGATTTTATTAGCTGAAATATTTTAAAAGATTAGATGAGGCAAAAATACTTGAATTATTTTAGGATGCTAAGCTATAAAGGGGATTACCTATAGTGTAGAGCATGACGTTGGAGTTGAAATATTTGAGTTCAAATCTGTGTCCACCATGTTGCTGTATAATTTTAAACAAATAATTTATGTAAATCAGTTTCTTTGACTGAACACTGAAGTCATTAGAAGCTATCTCATGAGTTACTGAGAGGATTAATTTTTTTAAAATTCATAAAGGTATTAGAAAATGGTCTGGCTTCTCTCATTAGTTTTAATCTCATTATTATAATTATTATTTTAGTTTTATTGGTGTAACTAGAAACACTGTTACCAGTATCATTTCTATGAACTTTCAATAAACTTCACTCTTTATTATTACTTTAATGCAGGAACCAATCTAAGTTTCTATGCATAACTTTTTTCAAGCTATCATTGCCTCCTAAGTTTCTGGATTTAGAATATTTTTGATTCCAGGAAAATGATATTACACTTTGTGGCAGTCTCCTTTCTCATTTTCAATCTCATTTCTCTTTTCTGTACACATGGCTCTACTGCATTTTTTACCATCCTTAGTAGGCGGGTTTGACAACATAGCTTGCTTATAGTTTATGGGGCAGAAATAATACATACCACATTCAGGCCAGGCCCCTACAACCCTCTCACCATAACCCTCTAGGTTCTTCCCACTCTGCTGTCTTTATGCAGAAGAGAAAGGTGACAATGGAATCCACATTTTAAATACTGGAAGAGCATAAGGTGGAAAAAGCTAGGGTCTTTACATCACATCTTACAAGAGGCCTGTCCACCTACCAGATCCACCTGCTTGGACTTATGTGATTGAAAAATAAACTTCAATTGTGTTTAGCTTCTGATAATTTGGGGTGTAGCTATTATAGCAGGTTTTATTACCCTAACTAAAACATCTCTCATGGTGGGAAAATATTATATACATGTTCAAATTTTAAAAGCTAGAATAAATACTCAAATTATCTCTAGTCTAACAAAGTTTGTTATATCAGGCATTTAGAAACTAATTGCTATCAATTTAAGGATCAAAATTTCTTGCCTCTTTTTCTAGACATTAAAACTTTATTTTTTATGTGGGGCGTATCTAGTTCATGACTGGATCTTTTACACTATTATTTCTTAAGAATAATCAGAAGCTGATCTATAAGTGATATCTGAAGCACAAATCATATTCTGCAAAGCATGAATCTTTCATTAAGTTTGATCTGTGTGGACAAAATGGATTTATGAAAAGTATATGGGGCTTATAATCAGCCAGATCTGGGTTTAAATCCCAGGTCTAACTTTTTTTTGCTCTTTAAGCTATTGGGCAAGTTAACTTACTGAAATTCAGGTATCTGGTCTATAAAATGGGACTAATAACTGTAAAAACATTAAAGAATAATTATAGAATTTAATGTATACTTACATAATATATAGTTATATGATATATAGCTATATACGTCTATACTCATGAAATACAGTATAGAAAGAGGAAAAGAATAATTTACTGAGCACATCCTTTGTGTCAGGCACTGTGCTAAGTATCTTTTTAAGATGGGTGTTAATTTATTTAATAACATCTATGACCCCCTACTAGTTTATCATTTTGAGTTCCTGCAGGAAAGAACATCCTCTTCACATATTACAGTTAAGTAGGGGTTAATATGATGACTAAGGCGTAATGAAGGGAAGGCTTAACAATGATTGTGAGGAAAGCTACGGCTAGGAAACAGGACAGTAACTAACTTCTTCACCCTCAAGCACGAGCACAGATGGAGAATCCAAGCCTCAGAAGTAGGATCAACAAGTGAAATTTCAAGGAAACATCTGCAAAGCTGCCTTTTCTGTTCTAACCACCCCATCGAATAAAGCCACCGTGTCTGACCTATACCTACTTCTTTTTTTTTTTTTTTTTTGCGGTACGCGGGCCTCTCACTGTTGTGGCCTCTCCCGTTGCGGAGCACAGGCTCCGGACACGCAGGCTCAGTGGCCATGGCTCACGGGCCCAGCCGCTCCACGGCATGTGGGATCTTCCCTGACCAGGGCACGAACCCACGTCCCCTGCACTGGCAGGCAGTCTCTCAACCACTGCGCCACCAGGGAAGCCCTATACCTACTTCTTAATCTTAAATGAGTTCTCCTTGGCAAACTCTAAATTGGAACCACATCCCAAAGAGAATTCTGAGGAAAGCAATTCCCAGCTTTAGTCAGGATGAACAAGTGCTGATGCTGACCTAGCAACAGACAATCCAGCCTGCTTAGATAGTGTTGTCCCCATAATTCAGGAAAAGAAGAAAAGAAATCATAGTAAAAACAACAATGTGTGTCTGGCATTAACTGTGCCCCAGGTACACTTCATAAAGTGTTTACATCTACATGCACTCAACAGTCACAAGCTCTCTTTCTGTTTTACACATTAGGATATAAGAGTGAGCAAGTTAAAGCAACTTGAACAAGAACTAGAGCTGCTAAGTAGTAAAGCCAAGATTCAAACCCTATTCTTTCTGATATTAGAGCTTGTGCTTTTAAAAGGTGATACCAGAAATAAAATTTTGATCTGTTTAATTGCAAAGCCCTATGCCATTGACACCTTTATCACTTCTATGGTACAAAACTTGGAGCTAATTGCTAAGATAAAGACAGATATACAGCAATATATATAGTAATAATAGTCCTGTAAAGTTATCTTATATAAATATGTTTAAAATTGTTGGAATATATGAGAGTCAGCTAAATTTCAATAAAAAATAACTATTCAGACACATAACTAGAAATTAATAATATGATTATTATGAACTCAATTGCATCCCCCTCTCCCCAAATTTATGTTGAAAGCCTGCTCCCCCAATGTGACTGTATTTGGAGACAAGGCCTTTAAAGAGGTAATAAAGATTGAATTAGGTTATAAAGGTGGGACCCTAATCCGATATTATTGGTGTTCTTATAAGATGAGGCAGAGATAGCAGAGATGTGCACATACAGAGAAAAGGTCATGAGGACAGGGCAAGAAGAGAGCCATCTTCAGGACAAGGAAGATGCATCAAGACAAGCTAAACTTGTTCACACCTTGATCTTGGACTTCAAGCCTCTAGAAATGTGAGAGGTAAATTTCTGTTAAGTTATCCAGTCTTACAGTATCTTGTTATGGTAATCCTAGCCCTAGCACTACTATAAGGATCTTATATAAGAGAGTGGGAGAGAGGATGGATTTCCGTGTGCATTGGTGTGATGAAAAGCACTTTTAATTTCACACAAAATGTACCTGTTTTCTTTATACAATATCTGTATCAGTCAGGATTCCACTACAGGTAACAGAAATCAATCTATCTAGTTAAAACAGAAAAGGGTATCCATGAAAAAACTACTGCTAAAATCATACTAAATGGTGAAAGATCGAATGATTTACCCTAAGATCAGCAACAAGACAAGTTCTGTTCTCAGAACTTCTATCGAACATATTACTGGATGTTATACCCAGGGCAAACATGTAAGAAAGAAAAATAAAAAGCATCCAAATTGGATAGGAAGAAGTGAAATTGTCCTTACTCACAAATGAAATGATCTTCCTTGTAGAAATCTGATGGAATCAACAAAAAAGATACTAAAACTACCAGGTTTAGCAAGTTTTCATGATACAAGATCAATATAAAAAATTGCTTTGTTTTGGTTTTATATATGAGTAACAAATAATTGGAAGTTGAAATTAAGATATAATATGATAAACAATAGTACCAAAATATGAAATATTTGGGGATAAATCAGACCAAAGATCTGTAAAACCTGTAAACAAAAACTACAAAGTATGGCTAAGAGAAATTTAAGAATTAGATAAGCTGAGAGATTGACCATGTTCATGGTGGGAAGACAATACCTTTAAAATGACAGTTCTCCTGAAATTGATCTATAGGTTAAATGCAATCCTTATCAAAACCCAGCAGACTTTGTGTGGGTGTGTGTATGAAGTGTACAGAAAACAATAAACTGAATCTTAAACACATGTGAAGATGCAAAGGACCTAGAATAGCCAAAATAACTTTGAAAAAGAGCAATAATTTAGAGAATAAACACTCCCCAATTCCAAAGCTTATTATAAATCTACAATAATCAAGATAGTGTGGCACTGGCACAAAGAGACAAATAGATAAAAGAAACAGAATAGAGAGTTTGGAAACAGACTCACACATACACGTACAACTTATTTTCAAGAAAGGTAAAAAGACAATTCAGTGGAGAAAAGATAGTTTTTTTTTTTTTTAACAAATGATGCTGAAACACTTTGATATCCACATTCATACCTAACCCATGTACAAAAATTAACTCAAAATAAATTACAGAATTTTATATCTTGTGTGCTAGATATATTTGTATTTTTTGTTTTGTTTTGTTTTTTTTCGGTACGCAGGCCTCTCATTGTTGTGGCCTCTCCCATTGAGGAGCACAGGCTCCGGACGCGCAGGCCCAGCGGCCATGGCTCACGGGCCTAGCCTCTCCGCAGCATGTGGGATATTCCCGGACCGGGGCACGAACCCGTGTCCCCTGCATCGGCAGGCGGACTCTCAACCACTGCGCCACCAGGGAAGCCCTATTTGTATTTTTATTAACTGTTATTGTGCCTTAGTCTGGATAGTGCTTAAATTAATTGTAAACAGTTTAATCCTTTCAGTTCCTGATATTAAGCTATCTTAGGAGAAACCAGGCCAGATTTAGTCGAGGGCTAATCCTCCATCTCTCACACTCCTACTGAGGCAGAACCCTTCTCAGAACTCTATCTAATATCCTATGCATTATAAGGTTTTCCATTCCGGCTGGTGGTAAAAGGAGTTACTTTCGGTCATGTGTAAGCTTTCGAGATTGTTTCTTCTAATCTTTGTTGTTGGTTCTTCCCCAGTCTAGCATAGCTTCGTCATATGTTTACATACTCTGTTGGAGACTGGCGAGAACCCTCTGAAGATCTCCAGTGTGCCGTACAAACTCTAGTCACCTTGGCTCTCCAGACACCTGGTTCCATCTCCTGAATTCAGAGATACTGCCAAGCTATTGCTCTCCTTGGGCAGCACTGTGGAATTTCTCTCAAGACAGAGAATTGAAAGGCTCATATTATCTATTTCCCATCTCTCAAGGTTCACTGTCCTTTGCAGCCTGATAGCTTGAAAATTATTATTACTATCTATTTGGCCAAATTTTTTTTACTGTTTCAAGCAGGAGGTTATATCTGGTTTCATTTATACTATCTTAGCTAGAAATGAAAATATCAAAGGCTTTTTGATTCTGATATAAAAATTAAATGCATTCAACAGTATATGTATAGTAAAGAGGGACAGAGCAAGAAAAAAGGAATCTGAAGATGTGGTCTTACTCTAGTTTTATAAATTAGAGGCTGTGGCCAAGGGCAAGTCAGTTAGTCTTTCTGGGCTTCAGTGTTATCATCTGTGGAATTAAGGTATTATTATCTGCTCTTTCTGCTCTATACTGTTATTGTGAGGCTTCAGTGCCATGGTTTATGTACTTTAAATGGAATATTGCGAGCAGTTCACCAGTGAGAGACAGTTCTATGGTAAGAAAACTGATCACAGAAATGTTAAAATGCATATTGAGAAGAAAATGAGTTTTGGCTTCAGAGTCATGGACTTAAAAGCTGTTTCTGCTATTTATTAGGTGTTTGGCAAGTTAATTAAACTCTCTGAATCTCAACTGCCTCTTCTTTAAAGTGAAAGTAACAATACCTACATTAAAGGGTTGTTTTAGAGAATTTTAAAAGAAAAAGTATACAAGATTCCTAGGAAAGTGCATGGGGGTGGAATGCCAATAAATGTGTTAATTCTTGAATTGTGTGATAAGTTAAAAAAAAAAAGAGAAGCAGGCTGTGAAAAAAAAAACAGACAATTCTGCACATAAGTGCTACATATTTGTGTTGTCTTGACTTTATTTCTAAAAAGTGAGTATCAGGGCTACCACCAGTTGACATAGCGTCATCATATGAGTTATAAACAGAATGTGTGAACAAATTAGGAAAAGACACCTCTTGCTTCAGGGATAAACAGCTCTTTAACGAGCAAATTGTAAAGTAGATTTCAGCCTCTCACTCCCAGGGACAGGCGTCTCTGTGAAATGCACAACCTGTGCACCTTGATATGGAGGTCCTGATGGCAACAGCCCCCAGTGTACATTCTCATTACCCTTTCACCTTCATGGCTTCTTGCTCAGAATCTATGGCATCAGACAAAAGGGAATAATTTGACAATAGGAAGAAGATGACATTTGGTCTTGAGATATTTAGAAATATCTTTTCCTGAGCTCTGTAAAGAAGTTGAGTTGGAGAATGTTCTACTTGGGGGAGGTTTGTAATAATAATAAAAAAATACATGCTTATGTGACCTCCTCTATGAGCTAAACGATGTGGGAGTTCTTGTTAAGAACTGGCCATTTAAAATAGTCATCTCTTTTGTCTAAAAAGGATATAAAAGCATATACAACTACTTTTAGATTATGTTTTCCTTCTAATGTGGAGAGCCATAGAGATGGTAGCGATTCCTCTGAACTAAATTTCCTGCATTCAGGTAGTGAAATATAATGCTAGACATTTTGTTTAGATTTTTAAAAGTAATCAGAACTCATTATTGAAGCCTATCTGTGTGGGAACTGTTTATTTAAAAGGAAGAGGTAACATAAGTGAGAAGAAGGAAGTGGCACGCTGCCAAGACAGGTTTCTGAAGGCTGACAGCATTCCAATCAAGAAAATCTCATTATTTATGAAAAAGTAACAACAACCGAAAAAGCCATGTATCTATCTTTCAGTGGGTTAAAGATGAAACATTATGAATAAATGTGCTATTCTACCTGACATTCGTACGCAAATAGCAATTTCAAAGAATTTCAGAAATATTTACATTATGTTTATACCTTCCTTTATTCATTTACTCACACAGCCATACACTTAATGAAAATAACCATGCCATCCTTCAAATTACTGCATCATTTCTAAACTCACCATCACAGCAAAGCTTTTCAAAAGTGTTGTTTACAGACAATCGGCCAAAAAAAAGTTTCTTTTCCCTTCAGCAGAACCACACTATTATTTCCCAAATGCCTATAAGAATTACTTTTGTTAAAGTTAAAAATGACTTAGAGCTTTATAATTTCAATAGTTACTACCCCCTTCTCATTTTATCCAATTTCTCAGCAGCATTCAAAACAGTTGGCCACATTTGCCTTCTTTTTTTCTTTTACGATAATTTTTTAGAGCAGCTTTAGGCAAAACTGAGAAAAAGAAAAAAATTGAGAAGTTACAAAGATTTCTTGTATACCCCCGCCCCACACATGCATAGCCTCCCCCATTATAAACATCCTGCACCAGAGTGGTACATCTGTTACAACTGATGAACCTATATTGACACATCATAATCACTCAAAGTTCATAATTTACATTAAGAGTTCACTCTTGGTGGTGTACTGGCTCAGGGTTTGAACAAATGTATAATGACATATACCTATCATCATAGTACCATACAGAGTATTTCCACTGCCCTAAAAATCCTCTGTGCTCCACAGATTCATCCCTATCCCCACCCTCCATGCTCTCATTCCTGCCAAGCACTGATCCATTTACTGTCTCTGTAATTTTGACTGTTCCAGAATGTCATACAGCTGGAATCATCAGATTGGTTTCTTTCACTTTGTAAATGAATTTAAAATTCTTCCATGTCTTTTTATAATTTAATAGCTTATTTCTTTTTGGCATTAAAAATATTCCATTGTTAGGAGGTACCATAGTTTATTTATTCACCTACTAAAGAAAATTTTGGTTGCTTCCAAATTTTGGTAATTACGAATAAAGCTGCTATAAATATTTTCATGCAGGTTTTTGTGTAACATAAGCTTTCAACTCATTTGGATAAATACCAAGGAGCACTATTGCTGGATTGTATGGGAAGAGTATGTTTAGTTTTATAAAAAACAAAACAAAACAAAAAACCCCAAAAAAGCAAAAAACGTGAAACTGTTTCAAAGTGGTGGTACCATTTTGCATTCCCACCAGCAATGAATGACATTCTGGTTGCTCCACATGCTTGCCAGCATTTGGTTTGTCAGTGTTGCAGATTTTGGACATTCAAATAGCTGTCTAGTAGTATCTCATTATTGTTTTAATTTGCATTTCACTGATGGAATATTTTGTGGAGCATCTTTCCATATGCTTATTTGTTTTCTATGTATCTTCTTTGATGAGGTGTCTGTTAAGGTTTTGCCCCATTTTTTAAGTGAGTTGTTCATATTCTTATTGCTGAGTTTTATGAGTTCTTTGTGTATTTTAGATAACAATCCTCGATCAGATATGTCTATTGCAAACATTGTAGCGTACGGCTTGTCTTCTCATTCTCTTGACATTATCTTTCCCAGAGCAGAACTTTTTAATTTAATGAAGCCCAACATCAATTATTTCTTTAATGAAGCACGTAACATTCCTGATATTGTATCTAAAAAGTCATCATGAAACCCAAGGTTATCTAGATTTTCTTCTGTGTTATCTTCTAGTAGTTTTATAGCTTGCATTTTACATTTGTGTACATTAGTTCAGAACTTTTTAAAGTTTCTCTTGACATGTCTTTTTTGATCCATGTGTTATTTAGAAGTGTTTTTTAATCTTCATGGATTTTGGGATTTTCTCATTATCTTTCTGTTATTGAATGCTAGTTTAATTCCATTTTAGCCTGAGAGCAGACATTGTATGATTTCTATTCTTTTAAATTTGTTTACATGTTTTTTATGGCCCCAAATGTGGTCTATCTCAGTGAATGTTCTATGTGATCTTGAGAAGAATGTATATTCTGCTGTTGTTGAATAAAGGAGTCTGTAGATGTTGATTATATCCAGTTGGTTGATAGTGTTGTTGAGTTCCACTATGTCCTTACTGATTTTCTTCCTGTTGAATATGTCCATTTCTTTTTTTAAAATTTCAGTTTTATTGCGATGTAATTGACATATAAAATTGTAAGATATTTAAAGTGTACATCATGGTGATTTGATATATGTATACATTGTGAGAGTGGATCTGTCCATTTCTGATAGATGAGTGTTGAAGTCTCCAGCTGTAAATTCAACTGTTTTCTTTTTGAATTTCTTTCAGTTTTTGCCTCATGTAATTTGATACTCTGTTTTTAGCATATACACATTAAAGATGTTTACATCTTCTTGGAGAATTGACCCCTTTATGATCATGTAATGCCCTTCTTATTACTGATAAGTTTCCTTGCTTTGAAGTCTACTCTGTCTGAAATTAATATAGCCACTACTATTTTCTTTTGATTAGTATTAGCATGGTATATTTTTCTCCATCCATTTATTTTAACCTCTATGTACTTTATATTTAAAGTGGTTTCTTGTAGACAACATACAACTGGGTCTTATGTTTGCTTTTATTTTTAATTATTGTATTGAGGTATAATTGACACATAATATTAGTTTCAGTGTACAACATAATGATTCAATATGGATGTCTGTCTTTTAATTGGTACATTTTTCTTTTTGAAACTTTTGTTCTCCATGTTTTAAAGGAAAAAACTTAAAAGATTTTTAAAAAATTAGACTATCTACTCATCTGATCTCTTTTTTTGGGTCCTTATGGAGAAGATACTTAATTGTACACCATATTTTCTGATCATCCTTTTAAAACAGAGTTTTTCTTATAAGTAGTTGCCTGTTATTAGAGACTATATTGTCCACTTCACTTCCTGGTACGGCTGTGTAATTAGTTCTCACCCACGCAATGTGAGAAAAGGTGATGTGTGTCCCTTTAAGTAATGGATATGCATACCATGCTCCATGTTCTCTTTTCCCTTCTGATGACAAGGCCCCAGGGCATCTGAATTAATAAAACAAAAGAAACCTTAGTCTCTGAATCATTAAATGGAGGAAAGCCATTTGTAGATCAGGCTCTGTGGTCTTGAATTATTATGTGAGGAACTTATTTACTGTGTGGTCATCTTACATATTTTGGCTTTTTTTTTTTTAGTAGCTTGAATTACTGTAAATGAAATAGGGCCAATGGAAGATTATTTGAGTGGCAAGAGCTATAGCACAAGTGGAGGGATTGGGCTTGTTTAGAACAAGAACACTTCTGTGTATATGAGAAGAATGGAGTGTAATGCATACAAAAGTGAAATAAAATTACTGGCTTTGGTGATCAGCTGACTGCCTCTATTTTTTTCTAGGAATTATGGAGCAAACACCCAACAGAGAATGGGATGACAGGAGAGTTGAATAATATAGGTGAAAAATGTGAGACAGTCATCTCAACAAAATGAGAAAGTATAGTAGAATTGTCTGACAGTGTTAAAAGTCAATTTAAAATTCATAGATCCTAGAAAATTTCCCTAGCACTATTCAGTTGCTCAGTTGGGTTTACCCAGAGAAAGAGGTTAATCAGATGATTCTGACTAAAAGACAGAGGGGCAAAGAATTAAAGACTATGTGTAAGGGGAAAACTGTCATATCTAAACTAACCTGAGAGGAGTGAAGGGAATGTGAACATGGGGTGGATTCTGAAACATGGCTAAAACAATATAGGGCCAAAGGAAACTGAGTTCATCATTCAGGCCAAAAAAATTATGGGATTAGAAGTATTTGCATAAGTAAATGGAATGATACAAGGTAGTATTGGGAATCTCAGAGGGAAATAGGTAGTACAACCTAGTAGCATAAACTTCAATTAAGTTGGGAATTTTTAGAGAAGAAGAAGAAATCATTTGAACAGCTCTTAGCAAACGAGCACTACAATACTCTGTTCTTTCATGACCCCTGTGACCTACTGACCTTTGACTTGCCTCTAAAGAACCTTTCCCACAGCACAATAGACCTGCACAAGGTAGCATTGTGTAATTCTTAACAAAGTGATCTTTGAACTGAGTTATACTCTTTACTTGGATTAGTCATTTACTAGTTGGGTGAAGGTTGGTTAAACCTTTTAGGTTACAATTTCCTCAGTTCTAAATGGGGATAATGACAACTACCTCAAAGAATAAGTATACAGATTAAAGCATGTTTAAAGAGCGCTCAGAAAGAAATGGCTAAAATATATGGTCTCAAAAATAAAATGTTAGCAAATTATAAGTAATTATAAAATTGGCTATTTTTATTCTGTTAGTTATTATTATGTTGTGGCTTCCAGCAGCAGAATTAAGAACAAGGATTAAAAGTTATACTAAGGTCAGTATCCAATCAATCTATGGAAGAGCTCATGAATAGCAAGAACTATCCTGACTGAAAAATCAATGCAATCTTCTTTCTCCAGGCTTGAGGATCATCAGAAAAGAAGGAGCAAAGAATGGTGTTTTATCTTACTTTCTCAAGAGGGCAACAAGGACTCTGTTTCAAAGACCTCTGAGCTTCTGCTATAGTCTGAATGTTTGTGTCCCTTCAAAATTCATATGTTGACATCTTAATCCCCAAGGTGATATTAGAAGCTAGGCCTTTATAAAAGAGGTTCCAGAGAGCTTTCTTGTTCCTTCCATCATCTGATGACACAGCAAGAATGTGCCCTCTATGAGGAAGCCAGCTTTCACCAGACACCAAATGTGCCAGCACCTTGATCTTGGACTTGCCAGCCTCTAAAACTGTGAGAAATAAATTTCTATTATTTATAAGCCACCCAGTTTATGGTATTTTTGCTATAACAGCCCCTAAGACAGTTACCTTTTTCTTAGACTATGTTAAAAGATCTTTTCCTTTTCATTCTGTAATGATGAAAATTTGAGCATCTTTGAGATGCTGAATTTCTGAAGAGGACATCTATGTGAAAGCCAGAGGACTAAATAATCAGTAAAAAAAAAAAAAAAAAAAAGGAAGAAAGAAAGAAAAAAAAAACTGTAAGCAAAGGCAAGAGCATGAGATTTGGCAATGAAATGAATTAGGAATTATGTCTTCTTCTGTCCGAAGAAGTAGACATTCTTATACACTACATACAAACTAACATTGCAACAGGGTCTTACATGCCTAACTGAAATCTGGCCCAAGGACTAAATTAAAATTATACTATTACAGTAAGGCAGATTGATCATTATGTCTGACAGTAGAAGGTATCCCCTACTAGGAAACTATTCCTAATAACACAGCAGGATACACTTCTCACACCTGGATGACATACCTGTCTAAAAAACCATCTTTATGTAACCTGACAGAAATTCTCCTCACTTGAATATAGTCTGAATTGAGAATGACAGCTTGCTTTTCACAGTCCCCTCTTTTCCACCTCTCTACAATTTCCAAAAAACTCATTTCTTTATTATTTCATTTATTTTGAAGGCTATAGGCTTCCATACTTGCATTCATTGGCTTTGATGCCAGTTCCAATTCCACATTAATTCCACCTAGTGCATTAAGTGATTAAGTGTTGATGCTAATGTACTTGAAAAAAACTCCTTCAGTTTGTACCGATGGTACTAAAGCAGAGTGCTTAATCCCAAACTAGATTCTTTTCTATTTTGTACTGTCCTCATTTTCCTAGAGTCAGTTATTTTTCTTTGTCTGAGTCACTTTTATTTTCTTGATAACTTTCCAGAAGATGACAGAAAAAGACAGGGCTGTAAACTGTAAATTTGTAAATTACAAATCAACTCTCTGGAAAGTGAACATTCCTGTTAATCAGCCAGGTCCCTCCTGAAACATCCCAAATGTTTGAAACAACTAGCTTGTCTGAATTTGTTGACTGTAACATTAGGTAACAGCAAAAGAGAGACAGGGCAAATAGACATGAAACACATATTAGAGTATATTCTACTCAGCAAAATGGTTAAATTTAAATTTCTATATATTTTATACTTTCTATTTCCATGACCACATCTTTTATGAATTCTTCCCTCATTACAGGAGATTTTTCTCCTTTCAGTGCATCCTGTAATCCCCAGCCAGATCAAACATTCTAGAATACTATTTCAATAGTGTCATCTGCAGAATAAAAGTAAGACACCTTACTCACCTCCCTGCAGGATAAATTCCAAGCTCCTTAAGCTACAATTCAAGGGTCAGGTTAATCCAACTGCCTTGCCTTTTCAGAGCTAAGCCTGTTTTTCCCCTATTCCAAATCCCTGTTCAAGCCAAATAAATGTATTCACTGTCTCACTTTGCCACCTTTGTGCCTTCACTAAGATAATTATTCCTCCTTCCATCTGCCTGCCAAAAATAATATTCTCCATCAAGGCCCTTACCAAGTCTCACCCTGCTTCCTATATTACAGTAATGTTGCTGGTATAAACATCTGTAAGTCACAATCATAAACAGTTCTACGTTATGAAATAACATAAAAGTTTGACAGTTACCCACTTTCTTAAGAGGCTTAAATATCATAAATGAAAGCAAGCTGGTTACCACAATAAGTGGTTTTATTATGACAATCTTTTTTTTTTTCACATTTTCACTAACTCTTTGTCTAACCTCCTTGTTTCTTTTTTACAGGCTTCTTGTATTTCTATTCAGGGAAGAGACTCTAGGTTCACTGCATTGTTTTTTACCCTAAACAGAAGATGAAGACTAATGGTCCCCTAAGGATAGGAAAAGTATGTTTTATTTTCTTCTACTCTAGAGTTTATTCCAGTACCTGACACACAGTACACAGTCAATACATATCTGATGAATCAATAATTGTTCACTTTAATAAAAGTTTATAAAAATTATACTATAATGATCACACTTATAATATATGATCATATTCATATAATATGTGGTTAAACTTCATAATAATTTTAGGAAAATGATCTTATGTTTTGTTAGAAACACAACACAAAGTATGCTATGAATTCTTACACAGAAAGAAGTTTTAAAAAATACAAGAGACTAGCACTCTTCTGATGGCCTAAGTATAGCTATTTGGTGGGATTTGATAGATTCAAATAGATAATGTATGTTATCTCTAGATTCTACATTCAGAAAACATTTACTGACCACGGTCACGCTGTAAGATTCTAGAAATACAAAAATTAGAAAAAAAATGTCCTCCCATCAAGAGCTGTAAATTGAAGAAATTGACAGATGAACACACAATTGTAATGCAATGTGATATGGATTGTGATATAGTAAGCACAGGTACTGTGAGATGATTTATCATACTGGATTACACAGAAAAACTTTCTCAGAGACAATCATATGTGAGTTGAATTTTAAAGGACTAGTAAAATATTAACTTCATTTAAAACAAATAAATAAATAAACAATAGCGGGGTTGATGAGAGGTTTGAAAGAAGTAAGTGTGTGTTTGACAGAGAATATCTTGTGTAAAAGCACAGAAGCATAAACACTCAAGAAATTACATATATTTTAGTATGACTGAAGTGTGATTCTATCAGGTTCTGAGGGGGGAGAGTGGGAGGATGTGTAGTGGATAGATCATCTATAACTTTTTAGATTTGAGGATGCTGTTCAATGCTTTTAAGCATCAAAGTGAAATAGATTGAATTTATGCTTAAGAAAGACTATTGACAGCAAAGGGTTGGATGGATTGCAGAAAACAAGAGGAAAGTAAAGCAAAGAGTTTTGAGATTGTGCAGCAATCCAGGTGAGAAATCATAAAAGTCTGAGCTAAGGTAGTGACAGTAAAGATGAAAAAAGAGGATATGTTTTAAAGACATTAAAAAAAGTCAATAAGGTTCAGTGACAGATATTGCATTGGGTTAAGAGATAGGAAAGAATTAAAGATGACACGAGTTTTTGGCTTGACAGATTTTTAGATTGTGGAAATATCTATCTGCAAAGGAATAAAGGAGAGAGAAACAGATCTGGGTGGGGGTCATGATTTCTTGTGTTTCAAATGGCCAGAATACTTACTGTTTAGTGATCATGAAAAAAAATAGAATCATGTTTTTTCATTTGGTAATGGTTAAAATAGAACACAGTCCCCTACAAGGATACACTAGATGCTATTAAACAATAAACTAGTGTTGATTAACAGCATGTAAGAATAAAACCTTTGAGAATTTTTAAATAGAAGGTACAAACTGCCCTTAATCGCACTAAACTTCAACTGTTATAAATCTTTGTTGTCTTTCTTCTTTATCCTTCATAGTTTCATTGATAGAAATATTTAATATCACAGTGTGTTTCAATAACAACTCAATGAAGTCTTTTTCAAAGAAATTACTGTTCATTCACTCAGTGCCTGCCTATTCAAGTAGAAAGATGGCATCAGGGCAGAAGGGAAGGCATTGAGAAGAAAGTGAATCTCTTCCTTTAGCACGTCCACTTAAGACTTTCCCTGCTTTAGGATTTATTCACATTATTGTCCTTCTTTATATGGACTACTGGATTAGTGACTCGGGCGTCTTCGGCTCCATTGCCTTTAAAGATCTTCCTTTCTTCCTATCTGACTTAAGGTAACCTGGAGAAAAAACAATCTGTCTCGTGAATACTTGACTTTACAATGACCATTTTTGTCCCATTCACAAAACAGAGCATTACTTTCAGTTCACATCTCTACATCACTTTAAATGTTTGCTTGAAATTTATTTTTTAAATTACATTAATTAACCTGTATTAACATTATGGTAACTTCTTTGTAACTACTACAGAACTGATGTTTATACAGAGTGTTTTAAAACAGAAAAATAACTTTATTGTATAAGCCATTATAAAAATAATATATGCTTACTCTAAATAATTCAACAATAAAAAGTAAATAAGGTAAAAACCACTCAAAATCTCATCTCTCTTAGACAATCTATGTTACTATTTTGATGAATGACTTTTCAGATGTGTGTGTGTGTGTGTGTGTGTGTGAGAGAGAGAGAGAGAGAGAGAGAGAGAGAGAGAAATGCAAATTGATAACATAATTTTATACTCATGGAGTTACACTGTACTTCCAATTTTATAACATTTATTATTGAACAAAGCATTTTATCTATCTTTCCATGGGTATGTAATCTCTCCTTGTTTGGATAAACCATAATTTTATTTTACCACTATCATTTAATAAATTTGAGGTTATTTCCCTTTTATGTCAATATAAAAAGTGCTTCAGCATGAATCTTTGCCATTGTTTGATTACCTCCTTAATGAAAAGAATTTTATACATATTGCCAAAATGCACAACAGAAAAGTTGTTATCAATCTACATGTTCACCAATAGCACATAAAACAAACTCTTTCCCTATATCCTTATGCTAATCTTGTCTCTTTTCTTCATCTTTGCTAATCTTTTATACAAAAGTATTGCATTAGTTTGCACAAATGCTACTTGGAAGGACAACTTCCCTGGTTACCTTCTATAAAATAGCACAACCCTATTCAGCAATCACACTCTGCCTCCCTTATTCTTTTTTCATGGCATTTTCACTACCTGATATGCCATATATTGATTTAGTATTTATTGTTTGTCTTCCCCCATCAGGATTTACACTCTGTAAGGGTTTGGACATTGTCTCTTTTCTATAGTTTTCTATCTCTAGCAACTGGAACAGGTTCTGGCATGTAGTAGATATTCAAGACTAAAATGTTGAATGCATTTTTAAAAAAACATGTATTTTTCCTTTATAAATCACTTACTTATGTTTAGTGGCCTCTTCTCCAACTTTATCATATACTAAATTCTCATATTTATTCATATCTGTTTTTTGATTCTTTGCTGTGGTCCATAGGTTAATATGCCTATTTTTTAAATCAGTATTACACACTTATTTTTTACTATATTTCCCTAATACATTTAAATTTGAAAGGGCATAATCCAGCCCTATTTTGTTCATTAGATGTTTCTAATAATCTCTTCCCTTTATATTCTTGCAGATGATCTTTTGAACCATTTAATCAAGTTTCACATAATCCCATTAGAATTGTAATTGGAATTGCACTGAATCTGGAAAAATAGTTAGAGAAGTCTGACATCTTTACTGTGTAATCCCAAGACAATCCATGTCTATATTTACAAAACTTCATTTCAAAACATATAAACTTCATTTATGTGTGCCAATAGAGGATGTTATAGTTTTCTTCACATATAGCCTGAATATTTCTTAAAAGTCTACATCTAGGTATGCAACACTTTTGTTGTCATTGTGTGTGTCATTGTGAGTGTATGGTGATAATACTTTAACTAGTGTTTAAATTGCTCTTTGAAAGATCTTGCATTAGAACTTCTCAGAAACCCTATATTATAATGCCATAAAGCATACTGAAACTGAATTAGAACTTTACATATAAAATTGTTTCAATAAAATATGAATTAATAGCCTAAAAATGGACAAAATCAACTTATATTTACATTGAGTTTAAAAAATCAATCTTATTTTTCTTAAAAAATGTACCAATGACAATATATTCATAATTTTCTAAATGAAACCCATTGACCTTTATATTTAAAAAAATTTTAGACGTGTGGTTGAGTCATTTTTCCAAACTTTTAAGATGGTGATTCTCTCTGTGTAAAAGAAATGTTCTTTTTTTCTCAACATATTTAAATAACCTAGAATTAAAATCCCAGGGGTAGATGAGAAATAAATGCACACACTCAACATGCTCACTTTCTCGAATGCAATTTGAAAGAACTCAGATATGCTTCGACCTGAGAAAAATCAAGAAGTCTCACAGATGTAGCTGTAAGCTTTTTGTTTGTTTTACATAAATGCCATGCTAGTCTTTACATAGTCATGAAAAGTTGCATAACTTAGCCATTAAGGAGAGAACTAGAAAACTTAAAATGAGTAAAGTTTCCCAAAGGTGTTTTTAAGCCAAACTATTGTTGCTGAGAGAATATGATTTCTAATAAATGTGTTCACAGTCAGCTGAGTGGAGAGCCTGAGAAAGAAGAATGCTAAATTGCAGCTTTCTGAGTATTTCTAAAATGACCATATATTTCATATGTTATTGGACTTCTGGGTACTGATCGCTGAATTGACCACATCTTTTTTTGATAAGCCAATCTTTTTTTGTCCTATTTCAGCTTGGAAATATAAACCATAACTCCTACACAGTTACATTTGCCATGATCTGAATGAGTCTTCCTGTGTAATTTCCACTAATCATTTTTATTCCTCCATCTGTGCAAAAGACTACTTGATATTACCAACTAACCATCTGCACGTTTTTGGAAAGACTGCATAGTGCCTGTTTATGTGAAACCAGACATATCCTCTCTCATCACAAGCTGAATTCACCAAAAGAAGAGACTGTATAAATATTTTAAAATATTCCTTCTCTTATTAAATAAAGACATATGAGATGACTAATGTAACATAATCAAGCTGCATAATATAAGCATCAACCACAATATTTCAATGATACAGTTTTATTCTTTGTGGGAGAAAAAGAGTTTTAAAAATTAATGGACAAAATAAGGAAATGGTTTTAAGCCAAAACTATGCTAAATTGGCAGTTTTGCTTCACAACATTTTGTTGGAAGAAGGCAATTTCTGCCAGTTTCACAAAAAGACCTCCCTTTCTCTGCCTTAGTTACTATCCCCTGGGCGCTTTATATATCTTCCAGTAGACTAAAATGCTGCTCCCCCAGGGAATGAAGGAAGAACTAATCTCACCATTTGCTATTCACCATTCCATGCTCTAGTTTTTTTTCTGAGATTTTCAAAAGCAGAGCTGTGATACAGGGGACCACATCCTTCACACCTGCTTTTACTCCCTGCTCTCATCACACTAGAACTCACTCCCATAGACCGAGCGCAGGCTTTCTTCACTAGCAGAGTTCAAATGTTTTCTATTTTTCCTCACAACAAGTTCTTGTATCTTTTGAAATATTTGAATATACTTGACAACTGAAATCACATATTTTACTAATTTTTCAAACATATTTTAGTCTCTAAAATTGTCTTTAATGGGATTGACTGAACAGGCTGCATATTTTAACAATCAGCTGGTATGCTTCCTTGATTGTGCTGCATATTTGAATACTTAAGGTTTTATATATTTTTTTGATTGAGACTCATACTTTAATGAGCCATACGAATTGCATCTTTGCAGAGAAGGTCTGTCAGAAACTTAGTGTTGAAGTGTTTGGGAGACTTTCTACTTGCATCCTTGTATGTGTACTCATGTACATGCGTGTTGGGAGAGAGGTTTTTCTGGTATCTGGGGAACTGCAGTTAGAGATAAGCCTAAAGAACATGTATCTGTTTTAAAACAAAGATGAGCACCAATTTCTAACTCTAAGTTCAGGTTACAACTGAATGGAATTGTGCTTTCATGTTAAAAAAAAAAACAACAAAAAACTTGAAATCCCATCTCTTTGATATAACATTAATGTTTTAGTGACCAATCTTCTGTACATCTCTGTGTGTTATGTATGTGAAGCACAATGGATAAACTCCTAAATGCCCTGGTTTTATAAAGGCATGCCAAACTTACATCTTTAGGGAGAAATCAAGAAACAGTTTTATTTTTCACTTTTAAAAAGCTCTGATGGTTCTTACTTCCCTGCCCCTTGTCAGAAATGTGGTCAGAACTCAAAATTTAATAGTAAATTTCAGGCAATGAAAAAGTCTAGTCTAAGCTAAATAAGTACTTTTATCTTACATTCAATGTAAAGTTTCTTTTCTCTCCCTAGACCAGAGAACAGCAGTAAAAAGGGAAAGTACGTAAGTGTGGTCTTTTCCTTCAGTCTCCTTTCTCCTCCCTCAACTATGATTAGAATTAACACAAGGCAAGACAAATAAACAAACAAATAAAAGATATAATAATTGGAAAAAAAGGAGAATTATCTTTATTCACAAATGACACAGTTTATGTTATGAAAAATTCTCAGAAGAAAACTACTTTATCAGATTAGCTAGTCAAGACTGGAAGCTCGACTTGGAGAAATATGAAAGAGAACATTTTTCAGAAGGTCTTGGTACTGAGCTCTCATAAGGTACTGCAGTAAGTAGCAATATATATATATATATATTTTATATATATATATATATTTATTTATTTATTTATTTTTAGGTATTTGTCTCTTCCAGAAAATAAAATTGTATTGATTTATATTTCTTAACTACTTAAATAGTGGCTTGAATTGGTGGATCAGAGATGAGAGTTTATTTGGATGGTGAGTCTAGGTTAGCAACCACATAACATTCATCTAAGTTACATCATCATAAAAATGATCTCTAACTCTCATGAACTATCCAGTAACAGTGAAACACATATGCAGGTGCAATCCTTCATTTGTGTGTTACTTAGAACTCTTAGGAAGGGAATCTAACTGTAAATATTATTTAAAACATTTTTTCTCACTCTACTATAGGGTAAGAATAGGGATATTTACTGTTTGTATTACTATTCATTCATTTGTTAAAGAAAACTATAGCAAGTATCTTCTAAAGCCAGATGCTGCTTGATATCAGATAAATGATGTGGAAAAAACATAGTTCCTGATATCAATACTTTATTCCATCTGTAATGGAAAATTTTGGGTTTTAACTCCCCAGAATTCAGGCTTCTTCTGATTTTTTATGAGTTTTTAAGTCTGGAATTATGAAGAGATTGAGATTTTATTCTACTTGAAAGATAAGTTATCTTGCTACATTTGCATATATGGTAGCAGAAAAACATAAAACCTCTGGGCCAGAGAGACAATGTTTATTACTCACAAAAATGACAGTAGACAGAACATTATCTTTGTGCTGGTTAACAAGCCCCAGTTCCCACAAAGCAACATGATTAGAGTTGGGTGTTGAATCTTACACTGTGAGAATGTATTACAAGAGGAGGAAGCCAGAGATTAGGAAGCCCTTGGTCTTACATAGGGGCTGCTGGCAACCTGAATATCTTCTTTTTCCAAAGAGAGAGACACATTATTATTATTACCCTGGAATGTAAGTGAATCTTCTCTAGAGATGGGAGTGAGACATCTCTATCTTTACTCTACTGGGGTATAAATAAATCTGACCAAATTGTCTGGTAATGCCTAGACATGAAGTAACATGAGAGATTCATGGAAAATTCACTTCTAACAAAGGGAAGGCCTAGTTATACTTCTGCAAAAGTTGAGCATATGAATGAATGGACAACCTCTTGCCCCCATTCTGTATACAGTATTTTATTTAGAAAGTATATACAACCTAAGCTAATTCAAAAATTCATACTGAAACTATGGAGAATCCTCTCTCTTTCTCTTTTTCCCCCATTGAAGATGTACAAAGTGTAATTTGACAAGATTAGTACATTCAACATGCATTCTTCAAGAGTATAACTTAATCAATAACAATTTAGTGAACACTGAATACATGCTGACACGTATGATATGAAGATGAATTGGGCATGGTCCCTTCTAACAAGCAGCTTAACAATCAGCTGGTGAGGGTCCAGGGTGAGGATTGTAGGGACATAAATTACTACAGTACCAAGTAGAAAGAGGCAGCAGAACACGGTTATTAAGAGTATAAACTCTGGAAGAAGACTCTTCTTAGCTTCCCTAGTTATGGTTTAGACAATTTATTTAAGCTTTCTCTAGCTCTGTTACTTCATCTGTAATAATGACCTGGTAGTATAATTAAATCCATGAAAAAGTGTCTGGAATAATGCATGTACTAATAGTAAACACACAATACATTTTAGCTATTATTGTTATGCTAAGTTATAAATATGGCTATGTTTAAATTGCTTTCAACTTGTTGAAAAAGCACTAACTTACTATATTCTTTTCATTTTATTCATAGCACTTATTACTATCTAAAATTATTACATATATAAATATTCACATTTACTGTGGACTCCTTTCCATATACATGTTTAATCACTTGTTTAGATCTCTCTCTTTATAGTATAATTTGGAAAACAACAAAGACATTGTCTATTTTATTTTTCCTATAGTTCAACTCTTAGAAAATTATCTTGTATAAAATATAATCCAAGTAAACATCATCAAATAAAATCTACTTAGGCCAGTCAGGGAAAGTAAAAAGTACTTGAAATTCTCAAGCACACATGTATTGATAAAGTATAATGTATTTTTGGTAATCATTAGCTAGAAATTAAGCTGCAAAACTATGATAAAAACTATTTTCAAGAAGTCCCAACATACTATGGTAAGAACCTTAGATTTTAATTTTGAAACAGACTATCACCAGTTTCTTCATCATGAGAACTATTTGCAAAAATTTTCTTTGTAAAAAACTATGTCAGCAATATTGAGAATGAACTGAATGGTGATAGAAGAAAATGGATACATGTATATTATGTAGAAAGTTAAAACTTCAGGTAAGAGATGACAAGTGCCTGCAATAGGTCTCACAGGATGGATTCAAGTAATATTTTACAGACATAATGGACAAGATTGGAGCAATTCCATATGGTGATCAAGCTAGGTATACAGTCAATAGAGTTGATGTTTCGGATTGCAATTTGAATATATTGTGTGACTCACTTAAGCTTCAACTAACTGTCAACAGAGTTCCTAATGGTTCTCTAAGGGAGTTTAAAAGAGGGGCCAAAGTAAATACATCTAAATTGAGTCAGTGCATTAATTTATATAAGACAAAGGCAGCTGCCTCCACAAAGAACTAAAGAAGCAGAAACAAACTGGTATTTTGTTTAAAAAGGTTTAAATGAACTTATTACACATACCCATCTGGCTGCACTTATCACTCCTATAATTAAAGACAATGTTGTTTCAAGTCTTAAAGATTAATAAAGGATCAAACCAAAGTCTACAGAAATTATGTTAAGAAAAAAATAAAAGATCTGTTTAAGCAAAATCTTCCAATAAAAGATTAAGAACTTCTTTCTTTATAAATACACTTCACAATAAAAATATGTTTGGCAATGCAATTCACTATAACAAAGTACTAAAATAATTCTTCCTCAGAAAGAAACCACAATGTTTCAGACCAAAGAATCACAGAGATAATTTAAACTTTGGCCTCAGCTGGTAGAGAAAATAATGCAGAGAGCCACAGAAATTTTTTATCTGGAGCCATGTTTTATCAGGATCTATGTTTCATCTGGATCTATGTGGAAAGCAGCTTTAAAAGAGCAAAATAGAAAAGATTTTGAAAATAAAATCTAAAGGCTAAAGTTATTTGATGTTAGACATTCAGCTACAGGTCCTGAAGAGTCAACTGAGTTGCATGTAAAGAAAGTCATGGCTTGCTCAGAGCTTCAGGGACTGCTGAAGAATAAACACTAGACTCTCTTCCCAGACAAAGGAAATATCACATTTGGGTACTGGCTTTGTGTTTAAAACATTTTGCCAGCTAAATGAGAAGTGTTCTGTATGTTAGTGGGTGCTGGGGGCAAAAACAACTCTGGCTTATTGTTTTCTTTACTGTTTCATTTTCTAGTCCCAGTTAGGTACTAGTTAGTCCCAGTTAGTCCCAGTTAGAGACATATGTATCATATGCTACAAGAAATAGGGTGCAATAACAGTGACATATTTTTTCTTCCTTTTGGTAAAGGAGCACTTTACTGAAAACTCTGAAATATCTTTCTATAATCACTACCCAAAACTACCCAAAAGACTTGAATAGCTGGTCGAGAATGAAGGCATGATGAGAGCCTGTAGTAAAGTAGAGAATGGGGTGCAGAATATGTGTACAAGGACAATCTTGTGGGAATCTTCTGCTTAAGTTCTCTGCTATTGTTTGCAAACTACCTCTTTTAGTGTGCTAAACAGAAATGGACAGAGTTCTCTTTGTGTTATGAAGAGGCCTAAGTAATGCTTTCATGCCATGGAGCATAAAAGCATGACTAAATGATTTTCCTTCAGCATGTAGTTTTTTCTGATATGTAATTAGATGGTGACACCTCCCACACATTTACCTGAATTCAGTCTCAGATATGAATTATTAAAGTCCATATCAACATAAGGGTCTTAGAATGGAAGAATGAAGGAAGGAAAGGTAAATGAATAAACACTCAAGGCTATTCCCAGGAATGATGGCCATTTACCCTATTTTTCAATTCTTAAAACAGTCATTTTGATCTATCACCAGGATATCAGAATGTGACAGCAAAGGATTTTGGGTATCACATAATAATATTTGTTCTGTCTGTATATGCTGGAGAAGAAATAGCCTACCAAAGAGAACAGAATGGAAGGAGGAAGTGTTGTGATTCATTATAAGATTGAATAGAAATGTGTTCAAATAATGTTGTGAGCCTGTCTCTCCCTCTCTGTTGTTGTTGTTGTTATTATTATATTATTGGCTATGCTTTTATTCTGTTGATCGTGTTTTCAGGCAAGACCCCTACTGTGCTCAGGGTTATGTAGTGTTTATAATTTACAATTTCAGAAGAGAAATAATATCATAAGTTGGTTAAGAGAAAGCAGCTTGAGCCAGTATTGTTTAGAAGTCTAGTCTTGCAACTTACTAGCTAATGTGAACTTGGGTAAGCAACTTAACACCTCTGAGCTTCTGTTTTTCTATAAAATGAGTATAATAATAGTATTAAAGCTCATAAAGTTATTGTGAAAATTAATTTCTTCTGCATAAATCACTTGGAATAGTGTTTGGCACATTAGAAACATTCTATTAAAGTTATCTAAAAAATAAATAAAGTGGAACCAATCTCTCTCACAGTGTCAATATTGTAAGGGTCCTGACTGGCTCTGCTTCAGAAGTGCACTCACCTATGAACCAGCCTCTGTGCCCTGAGTGATGACACAGCCAGAACACAGGGTGGGAAGTGCAGGCCTTCCTCTCTGACAATGTCACAGGAATCACATGAAATGGAGGAGGGATAATTCCCAGAATCAGATTAGGAAAAAAGAAAAAAAAACAAGATATACTCTAGCTATGAACTGTTTTCATTAAGATTGTCCCATAAACAAGGGTATATTTCAGGATTAAGATGGAAGCTGTCAGGGACTAGGGAAGGCAGAAGGAGGAGAAGCAAAACATGTATTGACATCTTTCCAGCCAGGTCCTTCTACTCACCTGCTTCTACTACTTCCCCCTTTTGTGTCACCGTACTCTTTGCCCTCCCCCCAGCCCCCCCAATAATTCTCTCTACTTCCCAGCATCCTAGGATCATACTGTGGCTTTCGTATGTGAGTATTACAACATATGTCCTAGACCTTTCACTGTCAAGTGTCTTTTTAGGATATGTCTGTGTGCTTTTACAACATTAAAGATATCAACCACTTCAACTAGAAAATTTGTGAATATAGTAAAAACAAAGCACACTAAAGGCTTTCTGATTTTCAGATAAAATGCTGGTTGCATAAATGAATTATTTAATTTTAAACTGGGAACCAAGTTAAACCACAAGAATTATAGAAAAAAAGAGTGTCCTTATGTCTCTCATTTTTTGTGGATTTATTTTTTGTGGATTTATTCATTTCTGGGTAGTAAGTCAATCCAATAAAGTATGTCATTACTTTATTCCAATTCCAATTCTTCTGTCCATTTTGTCCTGACCATAATACTTTTAAGGATACATTGGCAGATTAGACAATAGTACAGTAAAACTGGGAAATCTCCACTGAAAAAGAAATGGCACACACTGAGCTAAACAGACATAAGAGTATTTTTGCCCTTTAGGGAAGTGTTCAGCTCATCTTCCTTGTTTCTAATGCACTCAAAGCCTCAGCCTGACTAATTCATACTCAGAACAAATTACATAACATTCCAAGAATGACACATCCAAAGTTCATTCATTCTGTAGTAGCCTGACATTAGAAAAGGGCAACTTTTGAAAAATGAATAAAATAGATTTTCTCACTCTGCTCGTCATGTCTCAAAAACAGCTGAACAGGTTTTTTGAAACTTAACTTTCAAATAATGCATCATTCAACATTCACCATTTTAACATTGATACTGTTAAGATTTGCAACAGTCATTTTTTTCTGAAAACCTAAATAACTCAGGATTTTAAATAGTATTAAAAGTATAAGTTCCACGAGGATAATGACTTTGTCTCTTTCAGTCATAGCTTAGCTCAGTATCTTTCACTTAATAAATGTTCTTTTTCTAATAAGTGATCAATTTAATGAATGATTAAAAAAGGGTTTTATTATGGAACATAAGTATTACATGATAGTGAAATGCACAGGTAGATAATCCTCAAGTTATTAATTCATAATAATCATTTCTGGCACTGAGTCAGTTACACAAAAATTATTAATGTATGATACCAACAACAGGCAAGAAACATTCAAGTGAATTTATACCAGTCCATATATTTGCAGATGTATCACTTAAGTGTATATGTGATATATTAATCAGAGCTGCTTCATTTAAAAGCAGGAGCTAACCTAATTCAAATTGGCTTTGTTAAGAAAAAGAATTTATTTAGGAATGTAAAAATATGACTTCTAGGAATCTAGATTGATTCTAACCTCAGGACATTTGGATCTAGGGGCTAAAATAATGTACCAGGGATCTATTTCTCCCTTTACCTCTTGTACCTCATTTTGTCAACCTCCCTTTATTCTGCAAGTATATCATCAGCTTCTGTTCTAAAAAGCAGAGACTCTTTTGGTCATGTGCCCAGCCCTGATTAATTATTGTATCAGAGGCTTTGGATACACTGATTGCCCCAGATCTTGAAACATGTGCATAGTCAAGAGGCAAAAGGAAGATCACTATAAATAACAGAAATACTAGAGGTGGGGATTAGGTAGTTCCATATTGAAAGGGTTGGTACACTGATTACACAAATGACCTCCATTATTCGCATTTCCCTGTTTGCACACCCTTTGCAGTACAATGTGACTTTACAGCTTTTGCTATCAAAGGTGGAGTCTAGTTTTCTACCCTTTGAATCTGGCATGGCTTTGTGACTTGCTTTGGCCAATAGAATGCTTCTACTCTCTTTCTTTACTGCTGCCAACTACCATGGGAATAAGCACCAGTGAGACTGATGGAGAATGAGAGACTACATGTAGTGATCTGTCTCAGGCAAGACACTGATCTGTCCCAGGTAAGACTGCCACAACCATAACCCAGACCACCCTCCAGTTAACTGCATATGCATGAACGAGCCCAGCTGAGATCTATCGACCTAGCTCACCAAACCAATTTTGGAAAAAGAAATAGATATTGAACGAAAAAAAAGGTTGGGTTACTTTAAAATGATGAATGGATTTCCATTGTTGATTAAAACTATCTCTAAAAGAAAAGAAAATATTTCCTTACAATGATTAGGTAAATGACAACATCCAGTGGAATAATTTTATAATTTCCCATAATAGATATTATGAAAAACAATATTCATTAAAGTGCATGTTCTATTGTGTCTATTAAATAGAATGGTCATATTGCCTAAGAGATGCAATTCTTGAAAATGGTTGGTAAAAGATTAAGGGATTCGGCATTATAGGAAAAGGGCAGATCTTGCGGCCAAAATAAAATGATAAATAATGTTAAAATAAACATAAACAACATTGTTTGCTTTTGTGATAGACTGCCAATCAATCCACTGTTTTTAATATTTTTTTTTGCGTTTCAAAGCAAGACAAAGTAAGAAATTAATGGATTAATAATACAAAGTTAACTGAAGGAGTGACCTCACCTCACCAACCATGATGCAAAATGAAGCCAGTATCAATGGATGGAAAGTCAAAAAAATAGCAGTTTTTTTTTTTTTTTTTTCCCTACTAGAGCAGCAGAGTGAATAATAAATTGAAATATAATGCTTAGGCTGGCTACAGGGAAATTTGCAATGAGTAAGAAGAAGCCAGAGAGTCATTTCTTGATATAATTTTCTCACAATGATATCATGTTACTCGAAGTCTCACTTAATAGCTTCTCAAATATAACTCTTGAGATCCCCCAGAGAGTTATCAATCCTCCTAAAGCTGTACCTGTACTTTCTGAACTGCTGCAATAAAGATTAGGCAAGAATATAAAGAAGATAACTTTTTACACTAACTAGATCATGTTTAAAGAACAACTTTATGAAGCTATAATTCCCTGTTTAATCAAATTATATTCCTATTAGCAATATTTGTATGGAACGAGTCTATCATTTATAGTTGAATAAATGTTGTGTTTTTAATTTTAAAATGGGCTTTGAGCCCCTCATTAAAAATAAAACACTCAAAAAGATTACTAGTATTAACACTGTAGCAACTTAATTCTGAATCTTACCATTTCTCCTCCAGAAACAAAGTAAAAGCGGGGGGAAATCCATAAGTGAATTTTCATACAAACTATGTGACATAAAACCTGAAAACTGCAATATGCTTTTAAGCATAACCAAAATTAGTTGAGACCAATAGGGCAATGTAAGAATTTCTGTAAGAAGTTACACAGAGAGCTGAGCCACAGAAAACCAGCAATGGTAATCTCAGACACCTCCAGTTAAGAATCATTCCCAAAAGGTGAGCTCCCCATCGTTAGTAAGAAATGCTATGAGCAGGACAGATTTCTCCAAAGAAGCAGGAGTAGTAGTAAAGAAATAGAGGAAAGGTGGGGAAAATGCAGAGTGAAAAGCTCTGAAAGCACCAGCAAAAAACATCTTCCAAAAGTAGGAAAATCATATTGGATGCATTCATGAGAGGCATCAGCTGATGAAGAGACTGGGAGTGCACGGCAGGAAGCGAAAAGCCTCTAGCACCTGCTTAAATTTGAAGGGGCAGCAAAGTCATGGCTGGACAGAAGACTACATTTGAAGGAAACAGAAAATCATCTTATCAAGTGAAGAAGTCCTTTGCAAAGGCTAGAGATCTACCCCATCACTCTTATGACTTCTAGGAATCTAGATTGATTCTAACCTCAGGACATTTGGATCTAGGGGCTAAAATAATGTACCAGGGATCTATTTCTCCCTTTACCTTATGCCCCTCCCTTCCCAGGAAGAAAACTCTTGCAAAGAACTAGTCCATAAATTGCCAATTGCCTAAATATAGGTAATCAAAAATGAAGAAGGAAAATACTCAAATAAGGATTAGATAAATGACAGAGAGCTACATAACTTTTCTACAAAATAATTCCTCAAGTAAATGTTGCCATGGAACAGATAAACACTGTAAACATTCTACCATGAATTAAAAACAATTATAGTAATGATGAACCAAGTGGAGAATGAAGGAAAAGTTCAAAACAGGAATACAAGAACTCAGGCAAGACATGGCCAGACAACCCATAAAAGTGAAAGAACTGACAGAACTCAAAAAAGAAAGAATCAAAAAATAAAACCTTAAGAGAAATGAGAAAAAGTTAAAGGTCCAACAAGGTACAACAGTCTATCTTTAATTGCTGTGATTAAAAAGGCTCCTTAAATTTCCATATGCATTTGAGCTTTTTCTTTTTTTTGTCTCCTTGTCTACTCACAAACCAGTAACACATGTTTCTTCATTACTGGTCTAATAAATCTTATAGGGCTATTGTTTCCTCATTGCTCTTCTTTTCAGTGGTTTCCTCTTTTCCCCCCCTTATTGTCATTATTATTTTATTAGTATAACTGTCATATAGAAGGTGTCTCTGTGCATGTGTATGTGTGTGTTTGTGTCTAAAACACTTTTATTCAGATATACAAGCCATTCACCTATGGTTTTTTCTAGTATTTCTGGCTTTATTATTATTTTTTTGCATTTGAATCATTGATTCACTTGAAGTTTATACTAGTAGATGGTATGTATTATGGGCCAATTTTATCATTTCCAGATGAATACCCAGTTTGAGCATCATTAAATAAAGCTCTCTGAAAACAAGAAATCTTATACACTGTTGGAGAGAGTACAAAATGATATAGCCCTTATGGAAGGTAATTTGGCAATATCTACAAAAATTTTCAACTACATTTTCCCTTTTATTCAATAATGCTATTTCTGAAGTTTATCCTGAAGTTATTCCTCTACAGATGTAAAGCAATGTGTATACCATAAATCTTTGCATTACTGAAATATTGAAAGACAAAATACTTCATCTATTCAATGATAAAGTCTTTTGTAATTGGAACTAAAGTATATCAACATAATGAAATATTAAGAAGCTCTCTCTCTATATATAGAAACATGGAGGAAAGGATTCAATATGTATCAAGTAAAAATATTACCGGAACTGCTTAAGAAACTTGGAAAACAAGAATTTGTCCACATTTGCTTATATTTGCATAAAGAAAAGCTGAAAGGATATCTAAGAAACTGAAAAAGTGGTTAACATTAGATGGCAGGAAAATAAGAGGGGAAAGGAACCGGGTTGGGGAGTGACTTCATAGTTGTGTTAATATTTGAACAATTACCCATTTCAAAAATTTATAATGTGTCTTTTTAAGGGAACGTTTTGTTTATGTGTTTCAGATCACATTAGTCCTATGTTAAATTATGTAGATTATAAAACTAGATAATCCACCTGAGGTTGTTCAGATCAATGACTCTGTTTAACATTGGGTTACCACTTGTTGGAAGACACTTCATAGATCTCTAACATGTCTGTAGTCTTGCAAGCAGAAGCACTGACAGTCACTTGTTCCAGATTATCCTTTCAAGGATATTTGTACAGCAAACAGACTTAGAAAATATAGTGTCTCCATCTGGAGCAAAGAGAGGTTTGTTTCTTTTCCAGTATAATAAAGATAATGTCTCCCTACAAAACAAAGGGACAGGTTTGTTTGCAGCCCATTATAAAAGATTGGAGTTTCCTGAGATTATGGTTTCTTCCCTGTAAAACTTACTGCATGTGCAGGTAACATCTTGCCTGTTTGCATCATCCTGTGGGAATTTAGGCTCGGGGAACCACCACAAGAAAATGATCACACACTGGTTACTATTGCAATTGGAAGTAAACTATCTTTTGTCTCTAAGACCAGAATCTCATGCTTTCTGACAATATCCATAAAATGTCAGTAAACTAGCATATTGACTTGCAAGTAGCATAAAGTCTCAGACCCACTGTGGTCTAGACCATGTTGTGGTCTAGACAACATTTGGCTTATATATGCAGATTTGTGATATATATGGCCTTAAGTCCATATAAAGCAAGTTTCCTTATCTTATAAATAATTCTTAAATATTAATTCAATCTTGTGATCAATTAATGTAATAATATGCTTTTGTGTGTACATGCATGTGCATTTTATAGGAAAGGATGTAGGAAAATTGAGTCAGGACTAGTCAAAATATTTTGTATTACTCAGAAAATGTACTTATGATGGAAACTGGATTCCAGACTACATTTGAAGTATCTTAGAGGCGTTTTCTAGATGACGTTCTCATAAATGGAAAATGATTCTTACAAAAATTAAAATAGTAAGGCTAAAAAAAGAAAAAATAAACAGTATCAGATAGCTCATTATACTCAGATATACTTTAAAAAGCAGCAATTAGCCTGTTGACCAAACTTGTTATTAAATGACTGTTTGTACTGAACTTCAAATTATCTTCAAACTAACAGAAAAAAAATTATAAAACGGTAGCACAGAAAGACTCCAGTTATATATGAGCATACACATGAACCTGGAAGAATGAAAATTTTGATAGTGATGTCCTGTGTATGGTGAGATGTCATGTAATCTTTACTTGCTTATTTGTGTATTTCAGCATTTACTGTTTTTTTATTTTGTTTTTTTTTTCGTTGTTGTAGTTTCTTTTCTTTTTTTTCTGCGGTACGCGGGCTGCGCACTGTTGTGGCCTCTCCCGTTGCAAAGCACAGGCTCCGGACGCGCAGGCTCAGCGGCCATGGCTCACAGGCCCAGCCGCTCCGCGGCATGTGGGATCTTCCCGGACTGGGGCATGAACCCGTGTCCCCTGCATCGGCAGGCGGACTCTCAACCACTGCGCCACCAGGGAAGCCCCTAGCATTTACTGCTTTAAAAACAATAAAACAAAATCAAAATAGAATCTAGTTTTATTTCCAAAGTTTTAATTATTAAAAAATAAAATTGTTTATCTAATTCAATTCTTTTTCTCTCCAAACTAGTTTGTGAGTATAGGCAAAATACATGTAAAGCAATCATGTCACATGTCCACACTATTTTTCTAATGGCTTTTCTATGAAGGTAACTTAAAAAATAGCACGAAAAAATTCATACTTTCTCAGTAATTCAGTAGTTGGAATTTAAAAAATACATGGACGCTGAGAGGAATAAATCACTATAATGACCGAATGTTTGACGTATCCCTCCTTTATTTAAATACATGTTTTGACAATATTTTATAGTTGCTTCAAATGCATTCAATTTACTAATTTAAGCCAGAGCATGCTACTTTAAAACTTTTTCTTAGTCAACACTTTTTAATCTCTTTTTCCCTATCATTGAGTAGGCCTAAGCAGGACTTGTCTTCCTCTCCTTCTCTTTAATGTAGCCCTTTCAGAATCATACAGCAATTTTTGATAACTAACAATAATGTGAAGTTGTTTGAAGGGTAACATGGTTTAATGTCTTATTTCTGATATAGAGGGTCAAGAGACCAAGACATATATTTTGGAATTTGTTGAAGATATACTTGTGAGATTCTTACTGAAAAACTGGTCTGAGTTCAGAGAGCTGAAGTGAAGGCTTCTTTTACTCCATATGAAAATTGATTCACTAACCCACAGTCCTAGTGACTGTCCTCATCATTTATTTAGACTTGTTTTATTGAAACATATAAGTAGCCAGTTCTTTTCACAGTAAAGAGGAGAAAAATGAAAGACCTAAGAATTCTCCATTTTTTCCTTTATATGAAGTGTGGTTTCCCAAGCTCAGCACCAATGACAAATGTTCTACATAATTCTTTGTTGTTAAGGCAGTGGGTCAGGAGAGGGACAGGTTGGACAGTGGTAAGGAGAGGGATATCCTGTACACTGCAGGATGTTTAGCAGTATCCCTGGCCTCTATCCACTAAATGCCAGCAACCTCTCCATTCATGACAACCAAAAATATTTCTTGCCATTGCCAAAATTTCCCCGAAGGCAAAATCACCCACAGTTAAATACCTCTGATAAAATTATGATCAGAATTTGCCTTATATAATAGGTTATGCTAACTGGCAGAACTAGGGATTGCATATAATAGTTAACCAAGTGACATGTTTTATTATAGCCTTAGCCTTGTTCACGCCCTTAGATATTGGTAACTTCATCTTGGAACCATTAGTTCCTCAACTGTTCTCACTCTAGTAAAATAAGGAGGTTTTTGGTAGGTGTGTGAGAAGAGGTTTTTGTCCAATGAGAATGAAGCAATGGTATTTGGCCCATAAATAAAGTTTACACTCATAAAGAGTCAAAGATAGACAGGAAGTTATCACCTCTCTGAAAATTCCCTTGGAGAGCCTTCTCAACAAGCCAACCCTGGTACACTCCAGAAAAATAAGGTAACCAAATCTCCCAATTTGCCTGGAACACTGACTTGCTTATGCTTGTTGCTCCTGCATGGTTATTAAGAATAAATTCCTCTCACTCTCAAAAGTGTCTTAGTTCAGGACGAGAAGTTAAAAAATATAACCCTTTATCAGTGGTAGTCTACTACTTTTGAACTAGCCATAGTTCTTGGCCTCCTAATTATCCCAGAAAGACCTACTACAACTCATTGCAGGTAACAATTGGACGGGCAGTTTTGTCTGGAATTTAAGAGCATAGACTCTGGAGTCAGAAAGTCTAAGCTCAAATTCTAACCCCATCACTTACTAGCCATGATACTTTGGCTCTTAGTTTCCTCATCTTTAAAATGGGGTTTATAATAACAGTTGCTTCCTCATAAGATCACATATATAAAATACTTAAATTACATATATAATAACATGCATAAAATACTTAGAACATTCCACAACATAATGCTATTACATTTTTGGCTCATGATATCTTGACCCTTGTCTCTTCTACTGAGCTCACTGGAAAAAAAAAAAAAAGGTGTGGGAGACTATACACATGTTTTTCCTTGTAATCTGAAATTGTGCCATCAACTTACTCATTAAATAGTTCTGATGTTTTCCAGTTGCTTGTTTCAATAAAATTTGAATCACATTGCACTTGGTCATTTATAAGTGGTTTTTCTGCACTTAATAATAATTTCATTTGTGTTTATATACTTTTCAATATCACATTTAGATTATTATTATTAATGCTATTACATTATACACTTTTTTTCCTGGAGAATAAATTTCAATATTTATCTGGTCTGGAGTTGGGAAATGAATGTAGACTTCTAAAATAGCCCCCATTGATCCTTACCTCCTGATATTCATACTTCTGTGTAATCTTTCACCTTGATACGGGTTTACTGGCTTGCTTCTAAGTGGTAACATATTGCAAAGGTGAAGAGATGTCACTTCTGTGATTAAGTAACTAAAGATTGTGATTTCCATCCTATTAGCAGATGCTCTGTGCTAGTTCCTCAGCTTATAGGTTTCGACGGAGAGAACTTCCACGTGGACAGGGCTATGTGTCGGAGAACTGAGGCTTTCAGTCCAACAACCCATGAAGAAATGAATACTACCAAGAACCACATGAGCTTGGAAGTGGATCCTTTCCCAGGCAGGTTTCGAGATGACTAAAGACAGAGGATTCCTTGATTACAGTCTGTGAGAGTCTCTGAAGCTGCAGGCCCACATTCCCATTCAGTACAAACTGTGAGATAACAATTATATGCTCTTTTAAGCCTAGCTTTTTGACAATATAATATGCAGCAAAAGCTAATTCATTTAAAAAAAGAAGAGAGAGAGAATGTGGTACATATGCTCATAAGCTATTCTTACCTAAAAGTACATTCAACTAAAAATAAACTCGTTGCCCGTGCTCCATATTTCCTTTATGTCATTGACATCACCATAACCTTGATTTTTCATGTAAACCTCTGTTTAAAACTTTTAAAGAAATTTTGGTATGAAAGTGAACAGAAAGTGGAGTAGTGGGAATAAGGGAGGCCTTGTTTAGTTTTTGTTTGTTTTGCTTTGAGAGAGGAGGTCCTAGGCTTAAGTGAATAATCCAGGAAGAGGGTGAAATAGATGACAATGGAGGTGGAAGAGGGACAAGCAGAAGAGAAATTCTTAAGAAAGCAAGCTGGGATGGCATCCAGAGGAGCCTAGAAGGAGGAATCCATCTTTGACTGGAGGGGCAATACTTTAGCCCTCACTTCACAGAAGGTGAGAAAGAGGGGTAAATATTTAGGTATGCTGGCAATTTTGCTGACGATCATAAAAGGGAATTCATGAATCAGAGTATGTAATCTGTATATTACCAATATGAAATGACTTGAATGTAATAAAATATAACTGATGAACTATATAGACATAATTAAACCTATTTCTAATGAAATAGGAAATATTGTGAACCTGTCTGTTTTACTTGGGGAAAATACAGATGGTTCCTGACTTTTGATTTTTTGACTTTACAACGGTGCAAAAGCAATAAGCATTCAGTAGAAACCATGCCTCAGACTTTGAATTTTGATCGTTTTCCAGGCTAGTGATATTCAGTAGGACACTCTCTCATGATGCTGGGCAGTGGCAGCATCTGCAATTCCCAGTCAGCCATGCAATCACGAGGGGAAATAACTGATACACTTACAACCATTCTGTTTTTCACTTTCAATAAACTACTTTATTCAATAAACTGCTTTATTATAAAATATGCTTTGTGTTAGATGAGTTTGCCCAACTGTAGGCTAATGTAAGTGTTCTGAACATTTAACATAGGCTAGGCCAAGCTACGATGTTTGGCAGACTAGGTATATTATATTAAATGCATTTTCAATTTACAATATTTTCAACCTATGACGGGTTTATTGGGACATAACCCCATCTTAAGTCGACAAAGATCTGTATACTACTCATGGGTGCCATCTTCTATGTTCCACCTTGTAAACATTTTCAGCATGTGAGGAAATACAAGGAAAATGTATGCTTTGATCTGCCATCAGAAATAATTAAATACTGAAACTGAATCAGTACTGAATCTGCAGCCAAAGAGCAAGCTAAAATTGAACATGTACCTATGAAGAGCTACTGATGTTTTAACTTAGCCTCAAACACTGCTATTTATTCATGCTACTGTCAATTTGTGTTATCCAGTTACAAAGAATCAGCTTTATCCTCACCTTTGATCCCTGAGGGCACTGAAAAATACCTTCTTGCATATGATCTCAAGAGGATTTCATCCTAGTCTAATTCTCTAAAGCAGCTGGCTTCATGCCTGGATACCCCGAAATGCAGGTCAGTTGGTGAAATGGTCATGTTCTCATTTCCACAAAGAGCAAATGATGCCCTTTTGCTGTGTATGGACTTCCCGGGCATGTAAAAATCTATCCTGGGTAGAAAGAGACAAATGGAAATAGAAAGGTTCATGGCAAAAGTGCATAATATACTGAAGAGTTTCCCCAATGTCAGTGTATTTGCCATTGCCCTCTACGATGGCATTGTAATCAAGAGGCAGTGAGTGAAAGGAGGAGAGCACACTGACTGGTTCATAATTTTTTTAATGTCAATATTAAAGAACTGTCCTTTATTATGATTATTATAATTTCTATGTTTTTGTGCTAAAATATATTTTATATATTTCATTGTACAAAGTTTGGGCAATAGTAATTTTGTTCATACCATTCCTGACAAAATTAAATTTGTCAACACTATCATGAAATCCAAATATTTGGGAAATACTAATCTTGGCTAAGATGGATGTTCAGTTTTACTTTATAGCAGAGTGGTGAAGAAAGTGTGCTTTGTAGTCAGATTGTGTTCATATTACAGCCCCAGGAATGGCACTGGGACATTGGACAGTTTACTTAGTCTATTCCTTAATCTCCTCAGATATAAAATAGCCTAATGAAAGGAACTAAGCTCATGAGTGAGCAATTAATTCATTCATAAATATATACAATATCTGGCAAGGAGGAAGCATGCTCCATCAGGGTAGTCTGTTATCATCTTAAAGCACTGAAACTCTCTTAGCACAATTATAATTAATGTTTATTAATTAATGTTAATTAATTAATGTAACAGCAATGAAGCTCTGGAAAATCGTTTTTTCTTTTTAATTAAACATACATTTGTTGAGCAATTACTATTTTCTCGAAGCTATCCTATAATTTAGAAATACAAAATTAAACCAGACAGGATCCTCAGAGAGTCTGCAAGCTAAGATAATTCCTTAATTTTCAATGAAAGTTTTCTTTATATGTTTAAACAGATATTTTAAACTGGTGACCTTTGCTTGGTATTAAGCAGACCTCTGAGATAGAAGCTGGGAAAGCTGAAAAGTTAAAGACAGGAAGACACCAAGAAGATTGCCAGTGACAAAGTGGGCTGAGAAGATTAATTCCAAGGAAGGAGAAAAAGAAAGAAATTCAAAGTAACTGATAAATAGGAGTTTGTTAGTTTCTGTGTTTGCAACCATTTAGCACAGAAATGCATTCTTTAAAAAGTAATCTTTCTGCAATTTTCCTTGTAACCTAAAGTAAACAGTATCATTTTCCTTAGTACTCACATGGTGCCTCAACTTCAAGAATTTTTTAGAGAGCAACTGGTGGAGTTAGTAAATTTTATTAGGATTTGATAGAAATATAATTGTGAACTATTATTTTGATCTGCATAATCACAGTAATCAAAAGTTTCAACCAGTTAATACAAGTATTTTCTATTTATAAAACGTGAATTGAGTAATATCGTATGATTCAATTTTCACTTGAAATGTCTCCATCATCCACGTCCTGCCCCATGCAATCCATCTTCAACTCCAGTTGATATTGAAGTTCCCATACAAAGGTCCACATCTCTCTAACTTGATGTTCATTGCTCTTTGAATGGTATCCTATCACTTCCTGGGCTCAGTTTGGTAGATTGGTGTACTAATAAACTGAAAATCAGTATAATACAATCTATAAAATTCAGGAAAAATGAAAGATTTTCTTTTTTTTCAATCAATTTCCATAGAAACCAAGTTGTTTAGTGCCTACAGCAGGCATGAAAAATTGTTGGGTAAACAAGTAGGCCATGCCTTATAAGGCAAGAAATTTACCAATGTCCACCTGTGCCAAGGAGGGCAGAGAGCCTTATGACATTTTACCCTATGCTGAACATGCTGACACTAAATGAATGAGATGTAAGTTCTTTCACTTGTTGATTTATGAATAAGTTTGAACATATAACTGAAGCATGGAATTTTTAATGCCTACTGAATGAAGACACAGCTCAAGGCCTGATTAACAATTTTAATATATACCTATGAAGTTTCACTAGGTAGACAGTTAGTACACATCTTAGGGGTACAAGTGATTTTTGATAGTAAAAATGATGGAGGCAAGTGTCTTAGTCAAAATTAACTTCCTACAACATTCCATGCCTACCACGTGAAACTAAGTTATAGTTGGGGGTCATACTATGTAATAATTGTCTTTCTCAGAAGGAAAAAGAAAGAAACAGATATACTCTCAAGAAGTCCTCCATGATTGAAGTGAGGTGGTGGTCAACATCTGTCTAATCCTGAAATATTGATATAATCAAAGGTTCTCTCTCTGGTCCTTATGTCTAATGAACAAGAGATTGTTGGCCTGCTGGGAAAGATCCCTGGTTCTGATTGAAGCATTAGTTATCAGGGAGTGAGAACTATCCTGGCCTGCATGGATGTGTTAAAATTTTAAAATGGGCAAATATCTGTCTATATTTCTCTTAATACTGAAAGTATTTAAGTTCTTCCTGTTTAACATTTTTTTGATAGTTTGAGAAAATTATTTTAAAATTAATGATTACTAGTATCAGAAACATTTTTAATATATGATGCTTGTTTGCATGTAATAGTTGTTTGGGTTGGCTTTATTTCAACTTTGTTAAAATTGTAAGCAAAATGTAAGCTGTGGGAGGTTTTTGGTTTGTTTGTTTGTTTTTCTATTTTCTTGTATGCAGTATCTATCTTATATCATACAAATTTAGAAACAAATTAGTTCATTGTGGGTGTTAAAGTTGGCAGACACTAGGGAAAACCTAACCAACAAGCATTCTGATGCAATCCCACCCCTTCCCAAGAGGATTAAAACAAACTGCTCATCAATCTGTTTTTGCACTCAGAAAGAATAGGTGTTAATAAGTCCAACTTGAAATCACAACCCATGGACCCTTTAATCTTTGGGATTGATTTGGGCAAAGAAGATAAAAAATTTTCAGAGACACAGAGGGATACTCCAGCCTAGTCCTAAGAATTACCTTTAGATACAACCCAATTACTCATCAGCAGAAAAAGATGCAATCCTAGGGCTGGGCTACTATTTCAGATCCAATTTCTAGTTATCTCTTGAATATCTTTGCTGTCACAGAAAAATATGTTGGCAAATTCACAACACTGATCCAATGCTAGAAGAGGTTTTTCAGAATCTCCACTAACAAAAAGAATATAAAAACTCTGTGAATCTGCATAACACTATTCCCTACCTGATATAGTTTTAGATGTTGTAAACGTTATTGTTCACAGACAAGTTTCATTGTGATTTAATGCTACAATGCACAACTGCCTCTTTTTCATAAAAACATGTTTAAACTTTTGATAGCAATACAAAAATCTATCTTTTAAAATGCTTATGGTTAGGGAAGAAAGTTCTCAAACTCAACCTCTTTTTTTCTAACCTCCTGTTTGATTTTTCTGCCACTCATTTCTCACCATCACCATGCAAATTCACTCTTCAATACAACTAAGAGCTTTTTTGTTTAAAAACAGATCTCTTCCTAAACAACACAGGGTGTGTTCCATCACCAAAGGTATTTATTGAATGCGTGCCATGTATCAAGCACTGTGATAGGCACATGTAGATAAATATCAGTAAAGTATTAAAGCCTACAGTTTTGAGAGTTTTCTGTTGCTTTTTTATTCTTTAGTTTGACGTATGTAACTCCAATATCAAACCCACATCTGCACCTTGATTTCTCTTAATTCACGCACTCAATCTTTCATTCACACTGAACTTCTTCCCTTACCTGAATATTCAAATGCCTTTTATTCCTGTGTAGTTTTGTCTATGATATACTCCTCTCTCATAACCTGAAATACCCCATTCTCAACCTGTCAAACACCCACCTACTTTAAGACCATGGTCAACTTATCTCCTAGTAATATTTCCTAAATCCCCTAGCAAGAGCCATTCACTTCCTCCTCTGAATTCAGAATAGCATTAAAATTATACCATGAAGTATACTTTCACAGAAAATGAGGGAATGAAAATTAAAAAGAGCATTTAAAAATTTAATGTTATAAAAGAATAATGTGAAAGAAATCTATTGCTGTTCATTAAATAAACAATATGTTAGCAGAAAGATATGACTGTTTTCTCAACAAAGAAGACTGGGAAGGTGGGGAAGGATAACAGTTTACTTTATGATAATATTGAAAAATGTATGTACTAAATGTAAAAGTGAGAAATAAAACTGCTTTGTACATCCAAAATATATAAATATGTATTATTTTCAAATATTTTTCCAGGACATTGAAATTCCTAGTACTCAGAGAACTATTAGCATATCAAAGGGGGATACAGACTTGTTTTTTCAAATTACACTAGAGCATTTTAGAAAATGAAGTCACTCTCACAAGAAAGGAATCCATTAAAATGAATGAGGAAAAAGTTAGAAAGCAGGTAAATTCAAAGACACACATGTTGAAACAAATACCTAGTGAGGGTTAATGCAAATGGACCATGAATGTATTTGATTATATTAAAACCTTTTCCTAATGTGCATAAAAGAAAACTAAAACTTATTAAAATTAAAGAATTCATAAAAGTTGCAGTATAAGAGAGAGTTGGGTGTGATACTCAGCTTGTGTGTCAGCTTGACTAAGCTCCAGCCTCTAGTTATTCAATC
Organism: Leucopleurus acutus; assembly: GCF_964270905.1. Taxonomy (NCBI): domain Eukaryota; kingdom Metazoa; phylum Chordata; class Mammalia; order Artiodactyla; family Delphinidae; genus Leucopleurus; species Leucopleurus acutus. The sequence continues at coordinate 71,527,584 of NC_139152.1, forward strand.
AAATACTAATCTAAGTATACCTGTGAAAGCCTTTTGTAGATGTGACTAAAGTCCAGGAACAGGCGATTTTAAGTAAAGGGATTATTTTAGTTAATCTGGGTAGGCCTGATTCAGTCAGTTGAAAGACTCTAAGAGCAGAACTGAGGCTTCCCCAAAGAGGAAAATTTCTGCCTGAGGATAAGAGCTTTGACTCATGCCCCAGAATTCCAGCCTACCCTTCCTGAAGGTTTGCCTTAGGGATTTCAGATTTTCATCCCTGCCTCCTAAAATCATGTAAGTCAATTCCTTCCAGTAAATCTCTTAATATGTCTCCTCCAGGTATGTTTCTCTGGTTGAACCTTGACTGACACGTGGAGTTTAACGTCTTCATATGTCATATTTGCAATTCCTTTCAGTCAGTAGTCATTTAGCAAGCAGTTATTTCAAAGTTATAGGCAAGTAATTGAATTCAGCTAGTCTCTACTTAATATTTGACTGATTAGTCTATTCAGCCAAAATAGTTTTGCCTCCTGGATGAGTCACTGACCATGATCAAATTTAAACTTTTGATCTTGCCTCCAAGCATGTTCCTCTTCTAGTATTCCTAATCTCTGATATGGCACATCTAGGTTCATCCCAGAAATCTGAGAGTCATCTCTAACACAAGTTCTCTTTCTCAGTCTTCCACATCAAGTCTACTCCTGTCTATCACAGCAGTTCCAGAAACCCAAATATAAAGGACTTAGGGGAGGGTGTGAGCACAATCAGCTGGAAAGTAAGAAACTAGGGTGAATAGCATTTAACATAGAATTGAGAGTTTCCAAATTCAGCATGTTAACCCCCTTCTCTCTTTCTGCACTGCACTATCTTAATCAATGGATAGTAGCTTTCTAAGTGTATCTCCTGCTTCTCTCTCCCTCTGTCACTTGACAAGCATTTTTGGGCACCTACTATGAGACAGACATCTCCAGGTACTACAGTTTAATAAAAGAAAGGAAAAAAAAAAATCCTGCCATCATAGAACTTGCACTCTCCTGGCAGGAAAGAGAGAAACAATAAAAATAATTTAGGTAATTTACATGTTAGAAACTGAGGAGTGCTATGAAAAAATAAGTCATGTAAGAGGAATAAGAGTGCCGGGAACAGGTAAAAAAAACTATTTTTAGAAGTGTGGTCAAGGTAGTCTTTAAAGATCAAAAGCTTTAACGTAGAGCAAAGGCTCTGGGTCATGTGTCAACAAAAATTTGTTGTTGTAGGTGTGACTGAGGAAGAGCAAGACTCCAGGTAGCTGCGAGGGTGTAAATGAAGGTAAGAGAGAAGGAGATCAGAGAGCTCAGGACACTAAGAAGCGGATTGTGCAAGCGCTTGAAGGCCACTGAATTGTACTCTGTATGAGAAGGAAGGGCATTAAAGAGTTTTGAACAAAGGTGACATCATCTGACTTACATTTTAAAGGATTCTTATTACTGCTGTGTTGAAAATGAACAGTAGAGGAGTAAATGTGGATGCAGGAAGTCAGTTAAGAAGCTACTAAAATAATCTGAGAGACAATGGCTGGATCAAGATGAAAGCAGTGGGAATGAGAAATGGTCAGATTCTAGATATATTTTCAAAGCAGACCCAACAGGATTTTCTAACCGAATAGATCCACTGTCCATATAGTAATCAATGAAATCTTTTTTCTTTAAATTCATTTAGCAATAACTATTTTGTTCGGTCCCATTATCTGCCAGGCACTGCTCTAGGATCTGGTGCTCACAGTGAACAATATGATCCCTAAAGTCTGATCATTTCAAGTCTTTATTTTAAATCATTCAGAGTCTTCCCATCTATTTAGAACAGAACTCCAGTTCTTTGAAGATGGGCAATCAGAACTGTTACGATCTGGTCCTTGCTTACTTTTTCTCCAATGTGTCCCTTCTACCCTGTCTCCTATCTCCAGCCTTACTCTATTTTCTATCCACACTCAACTGTTCGTTTTGCTTCTGAGGTTTGTACATGTTCCTCCAATACTACTAGACAGGTTTTAAAAAGTGATTGTTGGAATTTGCACTCTCACTAAAGAGTTTCAGTTGCTCCAAATACTTAAGATTTCCTTGCAAACAGTGGAGATTTTCAGTCATTTTCATTGTACCTATTTTGGTGGGTATGCAGTAGCTGCCTTAATTTGAATTTCCTGCTAATTAACATGTTCAAAGACCTTTTTATATGTTTATAGCCATTTACATACTCTTTTAAATAAATACTGATTTGCATGTTTTACATATTTTTATCTGGTTTATATGTCCTTTTTAATTGATTGTAGAAATTCTTGTCATCTATACATATTGTGACTATTTTCTTCAGCCTTGTGGGATCCCTTTGTACTATGTTAATGGAGTTTTTTGCTGTCCACTTGTTCTCAATCTTAATATAGTTCAATATGTCTCTCTATGTATATAGTGAGTGTTTATGAGTGTGTATGTCTTTTCTAAGAAACCTTTGTCTACTCTGAGGTCACAAAGATGTCCTTCTACTTTTTCTTGAAAAAGCTTTATTCATTTGTCTTCAATATGTAGACCGAAATCCATTTGGAATTGATTTTCATGTATTTTTTAAGATAGGCATTGCCTTTTTAAATCACAGGTATATTCTCAGCACCCAGCAATAGAACTGAATAAATAGTTCTTGAATGTCTGACAAAATAAATGAATGAGTGAAAACATAGATTTGGGTGAGCTCTAAAAGAGTAAGGTATGTAGGATAATGTGTATAAGCAGGTATTTTAGGTTAGCTGTTCAAAATTCCATTTCCAACTTCATTATCCCTTCTCTGATATAAATGTTAAATCTTGACATCTCAGCTTCTATTGCAGCCAGAGATAGCCATGTGGCCCTTTTCAGGCCAATAAGATATAAGCAGAGGTCACTATTGATGTTAATTTATTTTTCTCCTGCTGATGGCCTCTAATAGGCTTATAGTATGATGCCTGAAGGTAGAGTACCTATACTGTGGCCCTGAGGTTAAGAATGAGCACAAGAAACAAACAACATTTTTAAGAAAAATACTTTTAAGAAAAAACATATAACAAGAGCCCTGGTCCCCAATAGTATTATTGAATATCTATACCAGTCATATTCCTGAACTTTGTAGTATGCATTACAAATGGCCTCCACTTGTGTTGTTTGGTGATACATATGTGGCATTGATTTTCTATTATTTGCAACCAAATGCATTCCTAAATGGAGAAATCTAAGGGATCAGTCTACATTTCCTGTTTGAGAATGCCATATGTTTTAAAGGATAACTTTCTCACACACCATAAATGAAAAACTAAGAAATGTCCTTCCTTTCAGCTTGTGCTGTGCTCATGGAAGTCAGAAAGTACTAGCCTGAACCCCTGAATACTGGCTCTGCAGTTTACTAGGTATTTCTCTCCTGAGAAATTTACTTAATAACAATTACAGGTCTTTAGTTTGCTCTCTATTAAAAAATAAAATAGGAATAAAAAATCTTATTTGGGGAGTTATTTTGGAGAAAGGCTTATAGCAATGTGTGAAAGGTACCTGACACAAGGTAGGTATTTAATATATTTTATGTATAACCCTTCACTTTTAATTATAATACACTTATAGAACATACCTGAGAAAAGCATCAAGTAAACAATAAACCAGCAAACTAAAGACAATTTGTTTTCAATAAAGATATGCACTAGAAATGCCATTGTCCAAATGGAGCTCTCTTAGAAGCCATACTTGGCACACATATGTCACATGTGAAGTTCAGTTAAAACATCATTTATCTTGTAGAAAAAAGGGCAGGGATATTTTCAGACATTTACAATATTAAGTGTTATTTGTGATCAAAAATTTGAATTATAATTCTGTAGTGGCATTTTAATAAATTATCATGGCCTAAGGAACTTTATGATGCTTCCAAAATATGCAAATTATTATCAGACAGTTCCATGAGTGCCAGGAAAACAATGCTAATTATCTGATGTGAAGACAATTTATTTGCCCAAATATTTAGAATTTTATGACAATTTTTTTAGAATACTTTTATATTGTTTCTCAAGAGGGTAACAAGCATAATTTTGAGATTTATAATCTCATATCTGTGATTTGTGCATGTGCTAATGCATTAATAAAAGCAAATTTATCTTTCTTTAAAATAGCAAATTAAACCATAGCTTAAATTGGCTTCATCCAAATAGGATAGTACATTGATTCAAATATTTGATTTGTTTCGCAGGCAAGACAGACAAGTAACAAGGAAAAATAAGAGTGATTTTTTTTTAAAAGACTGAAATGCACTTGAAATTGATAAAGCACCAATTTTAGATGGCATACACAACATTAAGAAGATTAAGGGAAAAGAGCAAAGAAATCAGTAAACCATTAACTGACCTTTTAAAAATTGCTTAGGCTTAGAAAGGTTCCTAAGGAGAGAAAAATAACAGGTATTTTTGCTGTATGTTCTTGTTGTTCAGAAATAAATCAAGAAATTATATCCTAATCAATTGAAGACGTGCATTTCAGAAAATCATTCAGCTGTATGGGAGCAAATACTGGCAAAGCTTATTACTACACAATCCAGTTACTTCAACACTGAGAACAGAAAGCCATGCCAAATTTTAGTAGCTCTTAGAAAATATTACAGCAATCATACACCAGGCATTTCAGAAGCTGTTAAAAACTATCATTAATTTATACATAAAATTCTGTCACAAACTTTGAAAACTGAAAATAAAATATAACCAAAACCGCAGAATAGTCTAACAAATGGCACAATAAATTTATTTAATTCTGTTTCAAAAAAGCAATCTGGGATATCTATAGGAAGAAGAAGGAAATTATAATAATACCTTATATTTAGTACTCACTACTGTTAAGGCACATTCACATTAGTCATCTCATTTGAGTCATTCAATAACTTTGTGATGTATAGCTTTTATTATGTTGAGGTAAGTTCCCTCTATGCCCACTTTCTGGAGGGTTTTTATCGTAAATGGGTGTTGACTTTTCTCGAAAGCTTTTTCTGCATCTATTGCGATGATCACCTGGTTTCTCTACTTCAATTTGTTAATATGGTTTATCACATTGATTTGCATATACTGAAGAATCCGTGCATTCCTAGGATAAACCCAACTTGATCATGGTGTATGATCCTTTTAATGTGTTGTTGGATTCTGTTTGCTAGTATCTTGTTGAGGATTTTGCATCTGTGTTCATCAGTGATACTGGCCTGTAGTTTTCATTATTTGTGACATCTTTGTCTGGTTTTGGTATCAGGGTGATGGTAGCTGCATAGAATGAGTTTGGGAGTGTTCTCCCTTTGCTACATTTTGGAGGAGTTTGAGAAGGATAAGTGTTAGATCTTCTCTAAATGTTTGATAGAATTCGCCTGTGAAGCCATCTGGTCCTGGGCTTGTGTTTGTTAGATTTTTAATCACAGTCTCCAAATTCAGTGCTTGTGATTGGTCTGTTTATATTTTCTATTTCTTCCTCGTTCAGTCTAGGAAGGTTGTGCTTTTCTAAGAATTTGTCCATTTCTTCCAGGTTGTCCATTTTATTGGCATATAGTTGCTTGTAGTAATCTTTCACAACCCTCTGTATTTCTACAGTGTCAGTTGCTACTTCTCCTTTTTCATTTCTAATTCTATTGATTTGAGTCTTTTCCCTTTTTTTCTTGATGAGTCTGACTAGTGTTTATCAATTTTGTTTATCTTCTCAAATAACAAGCTTTTTTTTTTTTTTTTTTTTTTTTTTGCGGTACGTGGGCTTCTCACTGTTGTGGCCTCTCCCGTTGCGGAGCACAGGCTCCGGACACGCAGGCTCAGTGGCCATGGCTCACAGGCCCAGCCACTCCATGGTATGTGGGATCTTCCTGGACTGGGGCACGAACCCATGTCCCCTGCATCGGCAGGCGGACTCTCAACCACTGCGTCACCAGGGAAGCCCAAGAACAAGCTTTTAATTTCATTGATCTTTGCTATTGTTTCCTTCATTTATTTTCATTTATTTCTGATCTGATCCTTATGATTTCTTTCCTTCTGCTAACTTTGGGTATTTTTGTTCTTCTTTCTCTAATTTCTTTAAGTGTAAGGTTAGGTTGTTTATTTGAGATGTCTCTTGTTACGTACGGTAGGATTATATTGCTATAAACTTCCCTCTTAACGGTAAAAACCTGAAACCATTTCCACTAAGATCAGGAACAAGACAAGGTTGCCCACTCTCACGACTATTATTCAACATACTTTTGGAAGTCTTAGCCACAGCAATCAGAGAAGAAAAAGAAATAAAAGGAATCCAAATCGGAAAAGAAGTAAAACTGTCACTGTTTGCAGATGACATGATACTATACATAGAGAATCCTACAGATGCTACCAGAAAAATACTGGAGCTAATCAATGTTGGTAAAGTTGCAGGATACAAAATTAATGCACAGAAATCTCTTGCATTCCTATACACTAATGATTAAAATCAGAAAAAGAAATTAAGGAAACACTGCCATTCACCACTGCAAAAAAAGAATAAAATACCTAAGAATAAACTTACCTAAGGACGTAAAAGACCTCTACTCAGAAAACTATAAGATACTGATGAAAGAAATCAAATATGACACAAACAGATGGAGAGATATACAATGTTTTGGATTGGAAGAATCAATATTTCTATCAAATCCTAATAAAAAAATTTACTAACTCCACCAGTTGCCCTCTAAAAAATTCTTCTTGAAGTTGAGGCACCATGTGAGTACTAAGGAAAATGATACTGTTTACTTTAGGTTACAAGGAAAACTGCAGAAAGATTACTTTTAAAGAATGCATTTCTGTGCTAAATGGTTGCAAACACAGAAACTAACAAACTCCCATTTATCAGTTACTTTGAATTTCTTTCTTTTTCTCCTTCCTTGGAATTAATTCTTCCAAGCCCACTTTGTCACTGGCAATCTTTTTGGTGTCTTCCTGTCTTTAACTTTTCAGCTTTCCCAGCTTAATACCAAGCAAAGGTCACCAGTTTAAAATATCTGTTTAAACATATAAATAAAACTTTCATTGAAACTTAAGGAATTATCTTAGCTTGCAGACTCTCTGAGGATCCTGTCTGGTTTAATTTTGTATTTCTAAATTATAGGATAGCTTTGAGAAAATAGTAATTGCTCAACAAATGTATGTTTAATTAAAAAGAAAAAATGATTTTCCAGAGCTTCATTGCTGTTACATTAAATTAATTAATTAACATTAATTAATAAACATTAATTATAATTGTGCTAAGAGAGTTTCAGTGCTTTAAGATGATAATAGACTACCCTGACGGAGCATGCTTCCTCCTTGCCAGATATTGTACATATTTATGAATGAATTAATTGCTCACTCATGAGCTTAGTTCCTTTCAGTAGCTCTTCAAAGGTACACGTTCAATTTTAGCTTGCTCTTTGGCTGCAGATTCAGTACTGATTCAGTTTCAGTACTTAATTATTTCTGATGGCAGATCAAAGCATACATTTTCCTTGTATTTCCTCACATGCTGAAAATGTTTACAAGGTGGAACATAGAAGATGGCACCCATGAGTAGTATACAGATCTTTGTCGACTTAAGATGGGGTTATGTCCCAATAAACCCGTCATAGGTTGAAAATATTGTAAGTCGAAAATGCATTTAATATGATATACCTAGTCTACCAAACATCGTAGCTTGGCCTAGCCTATGTTAAATGTTCAGAACACTTACATTAGCCTACAGTTGGGCAAACTCATCTAACACAAAGCATATTTTATAATAAAGCAGTTTATTGAAAGTGAAAAACAGAATGGTTGTAAGTGTATCAGTTATTTCCCCTCGTGATTGCATGGCTGACTGGGAATTGCAGATGCTGCCACTGCCCAGCATCGTGAGAGAGTGTCCTACTGAATATCACTAGCCTGGAAAACGATGAACATTCAAAGTCTGAGGCATGGTTTCTACTGAATGCTTATTGCTTTTGCACCATTGTAAAGTCGAAAAATCAAAAGTCAGGGACCATCTGTATTTGTATTCTCCCCAAGTAAAACAGACAGGTTCACAATATTTCCTATTTCATTAGAAATAGGTTTAATTATGTCTATATAGTTCATCAGTTATATTTTATTACATTCAAGTCATTTCATATTGGTAATATACAGATTACATACTCTGATTCATGAATACCCTTTTATGATCGTCAGCAAAATTGCCAGCATACCTAAATATTTACCCCTCTTTCTCACCTTCTGTGAAGTGAGGGCTAAAGTATTGCCCCTCCAGTCAAAGATGGATTCCTCCTTCTAGGCTCCTCTGGATGCCATCCCAGCTTGCTTTCTTAAGAATTTCTCTTCTGCTTGTCCCTCTTCCACCTCCATTGTCATCTATTTCACCCTCTTCCTGGATTATTCACTTAAGCCTAGGATCTCCTCTCTCAAAGCAAAACAAACAAAAACTAAACAAGGCCTCCCTTATTCCCACTGCTCCACTTTCTGTTCACTTTCATACCAAAATTTCTTTAAAAGTTTTAAACAGAGGTTTACATGAAAAATCAAGGTTATGATGATGTCAATGACATAAAGGAAATATGGAGCACGGGCAACGAGTTTATTTTTAGTTGAATGTACTTTTAGGTAAGAATAGCTTATGAGCATATGTACCACATTCTCTCTCTCTTCTTTTTTTAAATGAATTAGCTTTTGCTGCATATTATATTGTCAAAAAGCTAGGCTTAAAAGAGCATATAATTGTTATCTCACAGTTTGTACTGAATGGGAATGTGGGCCTGCAGCGTCAGAGACTCTCACAGACTGTAATCAAGGAATCCTCTGTCTTTAGTCATCTCGAAACCTGCCTGGGAAAGGATCCACTTCCAAGCTCATGTGGTTCTTGGTAGTATTCATTTCTTCATGGGTTGTTGGACTGAAAGCCTCAGTTCTCTGACACGTAGCCCTCTCCATGTGGAATTTCTCTCCGTCAAAACCTATAAGCTGAGGAACTAGCACAGAGCATCTGCTAATAGGATGGAAATCACAATCTTTAGTTACTTAATCACAGAAGTGACATCTCTTTACTTTGCAATATTTTACCAGTTAGAAGCAAGCCAGTAAACCTGTATCAAGGTGAAAGATTACACAGAAATATGAATATCAGGAGGTAAGGATCAATGGGGGCTATTTTAGAAGTCTACATTCATTTCCCAACTCCTGACCAGATAAATATTGAAATTTATTCTCCAGGAAAAATGTATATAATGTAATAGCATTAATAATAATAATCTAAATGTGATATTGAAAAGTATATAAACACAAATGAAATTATTAAGTGCAGAAAAACCACTTATAAATGACCAAGTGCAATGTGATTCAAATTTTATTGAAACAAGCAACTGGAAAACATCAGAACTATTTAATGAGTAAGTTGATGGCACAATTTCAGATTACAAGGAAAAACATGTGTATAGTCTCCCACACCTTTTTTTTTTTTTTTTCCCAGTGTGCACAGTAGAAGAGACAAGGGTCAAGATATCATGAGCCAAAAATGTAATAGTATTGCGTCGGGGAAAGTTCTAAGTATTTTATGCATATTATTATATATGTAATTTAAGTATTTTATATATGTGATCTTATGAGGAAGCAACTGTTATTATAAACCCCATTTTAAAGATGAGGAAACTAAGAGCCAAAGTATCATGGCTAGTAAGTGATGGGGTTAGAATTTGAGCTTAGACTTTCTGACTCCAGAGTCTATGCTCTTAAATTCCAGACAAAACTGCCCGTCCAATTGTTACCTGCAATGAGTTGTAGTAGGTCTTTCTGGGATAATTAGGAGGCCAAGAACTATGGCTAGTTCAAAAGTAGTAGACTACCACTGATAAAGGGTTATATTTTTTAACTTCTCGTCCTGAACTAAGACACTTTTGAGAGTGAGAGGAATTTATTCTTAATAACCATGCAGGAGCAACAAGCATAAGCAAGTCAGTGTTCCAGGCAAATTGGGAGATTTGGTTACCTTATTTTTCTGGAGTGTACCAGGGTTGGCTTGTTGAGAAGGCTCTCCAAGGGAATTTTCAGAGAGGTGATAACTTCCTGTCTATCTTTGACTCTTTATGAGTGTAAACTTTATTTATGGGCCAAATACCATTGCTTCATTCTCATTGGACAAAAACCTCTTCTCACACACCTACCAAAAACCTCCTTATTTTACTAGAGTGAGAACAGTTGAGGAACTAATGGTTCCAAGATGAAGTTACCAATATCTAAGGGCGTGAACAAGGCTAAGGCTATAATAAAACATGTCACTTGGTTAACTATTATATGCAATCCCTAGTTCTGCCAGTTAGCATAACCTATTATATAAGGCAAATTCTGATCATAATTTTATCAGAGGTATTTAACTGTGGGTGATTTTGCCTTCGGGGAAATTTTGGCAATGGCAAGAAATATTTTTGGTTGTCATGAATGGAGAGGTTGCTGGCATTTAGTGGATAGAGGCCAGGGATACTGCTAAACATCCTGCAGTGTACAGGATATCCCTCTCCTTACCACTGTTCAACCTGTCCCTCTCCCGACCCACTGCCTTAACAACAAATAATTATGTAGAACAGTTGTCATTGGTGCTGAGCTTGGGAAACCACACTTCATATAAAGGAAAAAATGAAGAATTCTTCGGTTCTTTCACTTTTCTCCTCTTTACTGTGAAGAGAACTAGCTACTTATATGTTCCAATAAAACAAGTTTAAATAAATGATGAGGACAGTCACTAGGACTGTGGGTTAGTGAATCAATTTTAATATGGAGTAAAAGAAGCCTTCACTTGAGCTCTCTAAACCCAGACCAGTTTTTCATTAAGAATCTCACAAGCATATCTTCAACAAATTCCAAAATATATGTCTTGGTCTCTTGACCCTCTATATCAGAAATAAGACATTAAATCATCTTCTCCTTCAAACAACTTGACATCATAATTGGTTATCAAAGACTGCTCAATGGAGGCTAAAAAATACACTTCTAAATAACTAACAGAGCACTGAAGAAATCAAAGAGGAAATTAAAAAATACCTAGAAAAATGACAATGAAATAACAATGACCCAAAACCTAAAGGATGCAGCAACAGCAGTTCTAAAAGAAAGTTTATAGCAATATAATCCTACCTCAAGAAAGAAGAAACATCACAAATAAAAAACCTAACCTTACACCTAAAGCAATTAGAGACAGAAGAAAAAAAAAAACCCAAAGTAAGCAGAAGGAAAGAAATCATAAAGATCAGATCAGAAATAAATGAAAAAGAAATGAAGGAAACAATAGCAAAGATCAATAAAAGTAAACGCTGGAACTATGAGAAGATAAACAAAATTGATAAACCATTAGCCAGAATCATCAAGAAAAAATGGGAGAAGACTCAAATCAATAGAATTAGAAATGAAAAAGGAGAAGTAAAAACTGACACTGCAGAAATACTGAAGGATCATGAGAGATGACTAGAAGCAACTATATGCCAATAAAATGGACAACCTGGAAGAAATGGACAAATTCTTAGAAAAGCACAACATTCCTAGAGTGAACCAGGAAGAAATAGAAAATATAAACAGACCAATCACAAGCACTTAAATTGAAACTGTGATTAAAAAATCTTCCAACAGGGGCTTCCATGGTGGCACAGAGGTAGAGTCCGCCTGCCGATGCAGGGGACATGGGTTCATGCCCCAGGTCTGGGAAGCTCCCACTTGCCGTGGAGCAGCTGGGCCCGTGAGCCATGGCCGCTGAGCCTGTGCGTCCAGAGCCTGTGCTCCGCAACAGGAGAGACCACAACAGTGAGAGGCCTGAGTACCGCAAAAAAAAAAAAAAAAAATCTTCCAACGAACAAAAAAAAAAAAAAAAAAAAAAAATCTTCCAAAAAAAACGAACGAACTTCCAGAAAAAACGAATGAACTTCCAGAAAAAACGAAAAAACGAAAAAAACGAAAAAACGAAAAAAATCTTCCAAAAAAAACGAACTTCCAGAAAAAATGAAAAAAAAAAAAAATCTTCCAACGAACAAAAAAAAAAAAAAAATCTTCCAACGAACAAAAGCCCAGTCTTCACAGGGGAATTCTATCAAATCATTTTGAGGAAAGCTAACAGCTATCATTCTCAAACTCTTCCAAAATAAGCAGAGGGAGGAACACTCCCAAACTCATGCTATGAGGCCACCATCACCCTGATACCAAAACAAGACAAAGATGTCACAAAGAAAGAAAACTATAGGCCAATATCACTGATGAACACAGATGCAAAAATCCACAACAAAATGCTAGCAAACAGAATCCCACAGCACATTAAAAGGATCATACACCATGATCAAGTGGGGTTTATCCCAGGAATGCAAGAATTCTTCAATATATGCAAATCAATCAATGTGAAAAACCATATTAACAAATTCAAGGAGAAAAACCATATGATCATCTCAATAGATGCAGAAAAAGCTTTTGTCAAAATTCAACACCCATTTATGACAAAACCCTCCAGATAGTAGAGATAGAGTGAACTTTCCTCAACATAATAAAGGCCATATATGACAAAACCACAGCCAATGTCGTTCTCAATGGTGAAAAACTAAAACCATTTCCACTAAGATCAGGAAGAAGAAAAGGTTGCCTACTCTCACTACTATTATTCAACATAGTTTTGGAAGTTTTAGCCACAGGAAACAGAGAAGAAAAATAAATAAAAGGAATCCAAATTGGAAAAGAATAAGTAAAACTGTCACTGTTTGGAGATGACATGATACTATACATAGGGAATCCTAAAGATGCTACCAGAAAACTACTAGAGCTAATCAATGAATTTGGTAAAGCAGCAGGATAAAAAATTAATACACAGAAATCTTTTGCATTCTTATACACCAATGATGAAAAACCTGAAAGAGAAATTAAGGAAACATTCCTATTTACCATTCCAACAAAAAGAATAAAATACCTAGGAATAAACCTACCTAAGGAGACAAAAGACCTCTATGCAGAAAACTATGACACTGATGAAAAAAATAAAGATGATAGAAACAGATGGAGATATATAACACGTTCTTGGATTGGAAGAATCAACATTGTTAAAATAACTATACTACCCAAACAATCTACAGATTCAATGCAATCCCTATCAAACTACCACTGGGATTTTTCAAAGAAGTAGAACAAAAAATTTCACAATTTGTATGGAAACAGAAAAGTCCCTAAAGAGCCAAAGCAATCTTGAGAAAGAAAAATGGAGCTGGAAGAATCAGGCTCTTGGACTTCAGACTATACTACAAAGCTATAGTAATCAAGACAGTATGGTACTGGCACAAAAACAGAAATATAGATCAATGGAACAGGATAGAAAGCCCAGAGATAAACCCACGCACATATGGTCACCTTATTTTTTTTTTTGCGGTATGCGGGCCTCTCACTTTTGTGGCCTCTCCCGTTGCGGAGCACAGGCTCCAGACGCGCAGGCTCATTGGCCATGGCTCATGGGCCTAGCCGCTCCGTGGCATGTGGGATCTTCCCAGACCGGGGCATGAACCCGTGTCCCCTGTATCGGCAGGCAGACTCTCAACCACTGCACCATCAGGGAAGCCCTGGTAACCTTATTTTTGACAACGTAGGCAAGAATACACAATGGAGAAAAGACAGCCTCTTCAATAAGTGGTGCCTGGAAAACTGGACAGCTATGTGTAAAAGAATGAAATTAGAACACTCCCTAACACCATATACGACAATAAACTCAAAATGGATTAAAGACCTAAATGGAAGGCCAGACACTATAAAACTCTTAGAGGAAAACATAGGAAGAACTCTCTATGTCATTAATCACAGCAAGATCCTTTTTGACCCACCTCCTACAGAAATGGAAATAAACACACAAAAAAACAAATGGGACCTAATGAAACTCAAAAGCTTTTACACAGCAATGGAAAACATAAAGAAGATGAAAAGACAACCCTCAGAATGGGAGAAAATATTTGCAAATGAAGCCACTGACAAAGGACTAATCCCCCAAATTTAGAAGCAGCTCATGCAGCTCAATATCAAAAAAGCAAACAACCCAATCCAAAAATGGGCAGAGACCTAAATAGACATTTCTCCAAAGAAGATATACAGATTGCCAACAAACACATGAAAGGATGCTCAACATAACTAATCATTAGAGAAATGCAAATCAAAACTACAATGAGGTATCACCTCACACCAGTCAAAATGGCCATCATCAAAATATCTACTAACATAAACGCTGGAGAGGGTGTGGAGAAAAGGGAACACTCTTGCACTGTTGGTGGGAATGTAAATTGATACAGCCACTATTGAGAACAGTATGTTATTTCCTTAAAAAACTAAAAATAGAACTATCATACAACCCAGCAATCCCACTACTGGGCATATACCCTGAGAAAACCATAATTTAAAAAGAGTCATGTACCACAATGTTCATTGCAGCTCTATTTACAATAGCCAGGACATGGAAGCAACATAAGTGTCCATCGACAGATGAATGCATGGATAAAGAAGTGTGGTACATATATACAATGGAATATTAGTCAGCCATAAAAAGAACAAAATTGAGTTATTTGTAGTGAGGTGGATGGACCTAGAGTCTGTCATTCAGACTGAAGTAAGTCAGAAAGAGAAAAACAAATACTGTATGCTAACACATATGTATGGAATCTCCAAAAAAAAAAAAAAAATGGTTCTGAAGAACCTAGGGTGAGGACAGGAATAAAGACAGATGTAGAGAATGGATTTGAGGACACAGGCAGGGGAAAGGATAAGCTGGGATGAAATGAGAGAGTGGCATAGACATATATACACTACCAAATGTAAAACAGTTAGCTACTAGGAAGCAGCCACATAGCACAGGGAGATCAGCGTGGTGCTTTGTGACAACCTAGAGGGGTGGGATAGGGAGGATGGGAGGGAGACACAAGAGGGAAGAGATATGGGGATATATGTATATGTATATGTATAACTGATTCACTTTGTTATAAAGCAGAAACGAACACACCATTGTAAAGCAATTATACTTTAATAAAGATATTTAAAAATAAATAAATAAATAACTTTTTGAAATAAATAGGGGATTACCATGCCTCGCTTTACAAATGAAAAGACCTACTATATATCCAGGGAATTATGATTTTGAACTAGAATTCATTTCTCCTCACTATTTGTACAAAATCACCAGTGCTGTCTTAAATTATGGAAATAAATTACAATAGACTAGTCAGTTTTAAAAATCTATCTGTTTAGTGTATTTCAGGTAAGCAGAAAATTTCAGAGGTAATAGATGGAGAGAAAGAAAACAATTCATGGCCTGAAGCTATAATGATTGCTGTAAACTGCTCTTTGCCAATGCACTGTATACTTCTGAATTTTACAGCTGTGTCGCCAAATTCTAATCAATTTGTAAATAAAATTTACATATATTCTAACAGTTGTACTGCTGTAACTAGTCAATGGAAGGTTAAGGTAGGTAACTACTGTAAAACATGGAGCATAATACAATCTCTATAAAAATCTGGATATGAGGTCAGCATACAGAATTATCCCATATGTATATGTCTTGGGACATATAAGAACTTTGCTTCCTGAAGATGTAAGAGCACATGAATGAGACAATAAACAGTTCTCTTCAAGGAGGATCACCGTACTAAGGAGTGAGCATGTGAAAACAACTGCAGGTATGAATGAGATGTGCAGAATTAAATAACATTTGTCATATTACATAAATTATTTAAAATCCAAATCTATCTAGCCTTTTCACTTTCCCGACACTCTTCCCCAGCTTCTCTGGCTAATGATAAAAGAAATATCAGTTATATGGGGTCTTCCAATCCTAGGTTCTCATGCATAAAAATCCAAGACACTTCTTTATGCCACTGCATCCCATTTGTGTTTAGGAATACTCAACAAGTCTGTAAGTCTCATTGCAAAGGAAACACGATTGTTAGGTGAACCTTTTGGCCCCTGAGATGCTTCCAAGGGATAGAGGTGCAATCTCCTGAGGAAGTTAACTACACTGGTTTTCGGCTTAGTCTGGGGACACACTGCTCTCACTAGTTGCCTCAGGAGCACTGACTTCTTTATCTTTTCCTGCAAGAACAGTGAGCAGAGACTTTAAGAAGGTATAACTTTCAAAAAGTCAGAGGGAGAAGAAAGGCAGTCTTCAATCTGTTTCTGATTTTGACCTAGAAAACTCTCTGAGAATAGAAACACAAATGTCCCAGTCATATCCTTAGATCGGCAGATTAAAGATAAGAGACAATAAAAATTCAAGAGTTAAGCTTGTAGTGTTTGCCTGGTAGCTTCAGACTATGCATGCTGACCTAGAGACTGTAGATTAATTGGTCTTGTGCAGGAGATAGAGGACAAAGCCAAATAACTCAAGTGAAAGTGGAAAACAATGAAAACCCTGTGTAAATTAGAACCCCTGGAAGCCATTACCCTCAGTGGGTGAATTAGAAAAATATATCCCCGCCTGTAGAGGGAGATGAAGGGGATACCTCAGCTGTCTTATTTTGGCTAACCATGGAGAGAAACAGTGAGAGAAGAAAGGGAAATAAAGAGGAAAGAAATGTCTCCTCTAAGAATATCTAACTACAAACTATACTCCCAGCATGGGCCCAAGGAATCCACACACAAAATTTAGTTTTAAATAGTTTTAGTTTGAAAGTATATGATGGCACTTTAGCAGAAATAAGGAATATCCCTTTGGAGAAAAAAGTATATTAAACCCAGAATTCAAATTATTCCTATATATACAGTTCAAAGGAACATAAAATTACAATGACAAACTACAAACATTTTTAAGTTAACAAATGATACAGAATAATAATAAATAGATTCCTTTGCTGCGAAAAGCTTTGAAGTTTCATTAGGTCCCATTGGTTTATTTTTGTTTTTATTTCCATTACTCTAGGAGATGGGTCAAAAAGCTCTTGCAGGGCTTCGCTGGTGGCGCAGTGGTTGAGAGTCCGCCTGCCGATGCAGGGGACACGGGTTTGTGCCCCGGTCCGGGAGGATCCCACATGCCGCGGAGCGGCTAGGCCCGTGAGCCATGGCCGCTGAGCCTGCGCGTCCGGAGCCTGTGCTCCACAACGGGAGAGGCCCACGTACCGCAAAAAAAAAAAAAAAAAAAAAAAGATCTTGCTGTGATTTATGTCAAAGAGTGTTCTTCCTATGTTTTCCTCTAAGAGTTGAGTTTTATAGTGTCTGGTCTTACATTTAGGTCTTTAATCCATTTTTAGTTTATTTTTGTGTATGGTGTTAGGAAGTGTTCTAATTTCATTCTTTTACATGTAGCTGTCCAGTTTTCCCAGCACAACCTAGGGAAGAGACTGTCTTTTCTCCATTGCATATCCTTGCTTCCTTTGTCATAGATTAGTTGACCATAGGTATGTGGGTTTATCTCTGCGCTTTCTGTCCTGTTCCATTGATCTATATTTCTGTTTTATGGTATGTCAGTACCATATTGCCTTGATTACTGTAGCTATGTAGTATGGTCTGAAGTCAGGGATTCTGATTCCTCAAGCTCCGTTTTTTTCCCTCAAGATTGCTTTGGCTATTCGGAGTGTTTTGTGTCTCCATACAAATTTTAAGATTATTTGTTCTAGTTCTGTAAAAAATGCCATTGGTAAATGGATAGGGATTGCACTGAATCTGTAGATTACTTTGGGCACCATCGTCATTTTCATATTATTGATTCTTCCAATCCAAGAACATGGTATATCTCTTCATCTGTTTGTATCACCTTTGATTTCTTTCATCAGTGTCTTACAGTTTTCTGAGTACAGGTCTTTTACCTCCTTAGGTAGGTTTATTCCTAGGTATTTTATTCTTTTTGTTGCAATGGTGAATGGGATTGTTTCCTTCATTTCTCTTTCTGATCTTTCACTATTAGTGTACAGGAATGCAAGAGATTTCTGTGCATTAATTTTGTATTCTGTAACTTTACCAAATACATTGATTAGCTCTAGTAGTTTTCTGGTGGCATCTTTAAGATTATCTATGTATAGTATCATTTTATACTAATGAAACAAAAACTTTTGCACAGCAAAGGAAACTATAAAAAATACAAACAGACAACATTAAGAATGGGAGAAAATATCTGCAAATGAATCAATGGACAAAGGAGTAATCTCCAAAATATATAAACAGCTCATGCAGCTCAATATTAAGAAAACAACCTAATCAAAAAATGGGGAGAAGACCTAAATAGACATTTCTATCAAATCAACAAATCAAAACTACAATGAGGTATCACCTCACACCGGTCAGAATGGCCATCATCAAAAAATCTACAAACAACAAATGCTGGAGAGGGTGTGGAGAAAAGGGAAACCTCTTGCACTGTTGGTGGGAATGTAAATTGATACAGCCACTATGGAGAACAGTATGCAGGTTCCTTAAAAACTAAAAAAAGAACTACCATATGACCCAGCAATCCCACTACTGGGCATATACCCTGAGAAAACCATAATTCAAAGAGAGTCATGTACCACAAAGTTCACTGCAGCTCTATTTACAATAGCTAGGACATGGAAGCAACCTAAGTGTCCATCAACAGATGAATGGATAAAGAAGTGTGGCACATATATACAATGGAATATTACTCAGCCTAAAAAAGAAATGAAACTGAGTTATTTGTAGTGAGGTGGATGGACCTAGAGTCTGTCATACAGAGTGAAGTAAGTCATAAAGAGAAAATAAAATGTCATACACTAACACATATATATATATATAATCTAAAAAGAAAAACGGTTCTGAAGAACCTAGGGGCAGGACAGGAATAAAGACGCAGACGTAGAGAATGGACTTGAGGACATGGGACGGGGGAAGGGTAAGCTGGGATGAAGTGAGAGAGTGGCATGGACATATATACACTACCAAATGTAAAATAGATAGCTAGTGGGAAGCAGCTGCAAAGCACAGGGAGATCAGCTCGGTGCTTTGTGACCACTTGGATGGGTGCAGGATAGGGAGGGTGGAAGGGAGATGCAAGAGGGAGGTGATATGGGGATATATATATCCATATAGGTGATTCACTTTGTTATATAGCAGAAACTAACACACCATTGTAAAGCAATTTTACTCCAATAAAGATGTTAAAAAAATATAGTAATGAACGTTAACTAAAAAAAAAAAAAGATAATTAATAAGAACCTGCTGTATAAAATAAATAAATAAATAAATAACAAAATAGTAAATAGAAAACAAGTTTGGAATCAGACTCAAAGGTAATACAGATAGTAACATCTGTATATTTACATCAGTATAAATGATATAAAAATAAGAATGCTAAAAGTGTTTAAAATATAAAAAAGAGTATAGAATATATGATGTATAGGCAACATACTTGTCAAAATTGATTAGGAAGCTTGAGAAAGAGCTAAATAATTTTTACATAATTTTAAAAAATACATAGCAGTTTAAATTAGAACCCGAAATGATTTGAATAGACACAGATGGAGAGAGAAAATTAGAAACTCTTATAGGTCTGTGTGAAAATTATCTATAATGAAGCACAGAAAGAAAAAGACATGGAAAAGTACAAAAAAGAGTTAGAACACATACAGGAAAGCAAAATGATCTTATGTATGTCAAAACTGAGTCGATATGAGATAATAGGGAGAAAAGGGGTATGGTAAAGAAGATAATGCTTGAGCATGTCCCAAATTCAGAAAATTTTCTCCACGTTATGCAAATACAAACATAATACACATATCCTTCTGTACTAATGCATTTATATCTTTCTCATATGTATCAAAATAATTTAAAGGTAATGTTCATTTTTTCTCTTGGCATAGGTATTGTCAGATTATCTTTCAGGTGTACTGTAGTAATTCACATCTTTGCTAGCACTGGGTTTTAACATGTTGTGTTTGGGCCAACATGATAAACAAAAATATGTCACTGTTGCTTTAATTTTTATTTTCCTGATGTTGTTGTATGGTTGTTTATTTAAATTTTGCTCTTTTATAAATTTCCTCTTTTTATCTTTTGACCATTTTCATGTTGGAGCGATTTTTTCCCCATCAATTTGCAAAAGCTGTCTGTATATTTTCGTCATTAATTCTTAGATGATCACATGTATTGCAAATATTTCCCTCTGTTTATTACTTTCTTATGATGTCTTTTGCCATAAATATATGTTTAATCTTTGTTCAGTTATATTTGTATCTTCTCTTTTATAGATACACATGTCATTTAAAAATGTTACTGTGTTAGCTGTTATAAGAATAGTTAATTATTGTAAAATACATACAACTACAGAGAAATATCACGACAAAATAATAATTACAAATAATCATGCCATCCCGCCCAAATTTTAATGTATCACGTCCCATATAAATATATGAAGATAAATATATGCATTTTACATGTATATCTATATTTTTCAATAAAAGTGGAATTAGCTTAATGTTTTGTAAGTGTACATTTTAGTCTTTTAATGTGTTATGAACCTTTATCTATGTCACTAAATATTTACCAAAGCAATCCATCAACATGCTTTTTGACCTTATGAGTATTACATAATCAATTTAAAAGCACAAAACTAATGTGAAAGAAGAAGGTTTCTAATATTCTATCATTTTTAAAATGTGCAAATATTGTTCCTTTAGCAAAAAGTTTTGTTCATGTTTATGTTTATCTTTCAGGATGAAACCCTTTAAGATAACGGTTGTATTGAAGGTCAGGAGAGGTTTTTTTTTTTAATATATATACTATATTTTTAGAGAAGTTTTAGGTTTAGAACAAATATGAGAGGGATGTACAGAGATTTCCCATAAACCTCATACCTCCACACATGCATTGCCTTTCCTGTTGCTAACATCACTCACCAGAATGGTGAGTTTTTATTTTTTCAGCAAGGATGAATCCACTTTAGCAAATCATAATCATCTAACGTCCATCCTTTACCTTAGAGTTCACGCTTAGTGTTGTACATTCTATGTGTTTAGGCAAATTCATAATAACATATATCCATCATTATAACATCATACAGAGTATTTTCACCAGACTAAAAACAATCTGTGCTCTGCCTAGGTCAAGAAACATTTTAAGAGTTTGATGCTTAAATTTTAAGCTGATTAAAAATATTTTAATTCTTGAGGAAGGAGGGGTGAAGAGAACAGGAAGGTGAAGGAAGGGAAGGCAGAGCCAGAAAGAGGAGAAAAGTGCATTCCATCTGCTCCTTCCCCCGCAAAAGAAAGAAATAGGGCAATAGACTTCCAGCTGCCCAGTGCCTGAGATTTAAAGGCAATGCACATAAAGTGGAGAGGCGATGGAGTCGTTTCCTAATGTATTTGATGACCTGAGGACTGCTCATTTTTTTTTTCCTGGAAAGCACATGTGAGAGACCCATATCTCTCTGGGTCTCTTCCTAACACTCTTTTGGGTTGGTACAACTTCCTTCAAAGTCTGAGTTCCAAGAGACCTTGGTAAATCATGTTTTATAGGTCTGTAATTTCTTAACACTCATTCTCATTTTTTTTTTTTTATCTTTCTTAGGAGGCGGGGGAAAAGGATGGATGTAACGAATTGTGCCTATTACCTATTTTTCTCAAGAAAGCTATGCCAAGATATGTGTATACTTTTCTCACAAAGATAAATTTCATATAATTACCATAAATGAAGCATGCAGTACTTGCAAAGTTCCAGTGGGAAACCTTGCTTCAAAAATCCTATCAGCTTGCTTTTACTGCTCAAACTGAAGCACAGGTAAGAACCTGACCATTAAACCTGTTTTAATTAGGTAATGGAGTTATAATTCGATGCTCCCTGGGATAGGTTATAACACATCTAAAACATTTCTTCCCTTTGAGAAAGTAATCCACTTGTAGGCAAAACCTTCTGTCTGCTACCCCATAAAATGTGGAGGGCCCAGTTAGCAAACTGGACTTTTTTGAAAGAGTCCACTGCATAAGAAGAGCACTAAAACCAATGTTGTAAAATATGAAAATCATGGAATAGTGTTTTTAGAAGGAAATAAAGTGATAAGAATGAAATATTTTGTCTTACATTTAGGTGTATTTTATCCTAAAATTTCTGCCTCTGAAATTAGACCTGACCTAGAAAGAGAATCTACTTCTGACTTTGACATGTAACTAAAACATCAGATGAGGATATGGAATAAGGAGTTTTATAGATTGGGGACCTCATCAGACTTTATGGACTTGAGTTGCTCAGCTCATGTTCCTAAGATATGTGAAAGCTACATGGCAATACATTCAAAATGAAGAGAGAAAAAATTGAAGTGAAGAGACTCTAGGGCTTCCCTGGTGGCGCAGTGGTTGAGAGTCCGCCTGCCGATGCAGGGGACACGGGTTCGTGCCCTGGTCCGGGAAGATCCCACATGCCACGGAGCGGCTGGGCCCGTGAGCCATGGCCGCTGAGCCTGCGCGTCCGGAGCCTGTGCTCCGCAACGGGAGAGGCCACAACAGTGAGAGGCCCGTGTACAGCAAAAAAAAAAAAAAAAAAGACTCTAGCAACTTCTTCCTCTATCACTTCCTTTATTAGCCCATTCTCCTCTTGTCTTGGGAAACAAAGGGATTGCCCATGGAGGGCTAATGGGACCCTAGATATATTTACATGACTGGACAATTAAAGATCCCTGGTATTTTGGTATCTCTCCATTCTTTTGGTCTCACATCTCCTTTGATGCAAGAGATAGCACAATGGTGGGAAGATTAGCTTAGAATTTGTACCCTTTCCCCTCAGTTTTGTTACACAGACTTCACAAGAAATGAAAAGCCTCTAGAGCTTGCTTCTAGCATTTAGGGATCATCTAGGTGGCATGCAGAAGCAAATGAAAAAAGTCTGAGAGTAAGAGACAGCTTTTCTGCATTTGTAATAGAAAACAGAACTGGCATTGGGAAGGTAATGAGACATATACAATTAATAATTGTCAGTTGACTTGGTCATGAAGCATCAGTTAACAAGAGACACATCTACATATCCACTTTAAAATGATACAGAGTCCTGATTCAGGGGAAAAAAAGGATAAATTCCAATATTTTAGATGTAGGTTACATGGGAGGTGGGAGTACAAAAAGCTTAAAAAAAAAAAGAAGAGAGAAAAAGGAAAAAAAGTCCTGGCTATCCAGAATCCTCCTCTCCCTAAAGGAATAGCTAAAGTCTAAACACGATAAAAATTAAAATTCTAGGCTCACGCACATCTTATGTTATCACTTTCAACCATGAGTAACTCTGCTTAATATGTGTGAGTTAATCTTTCTCTTTTTACAGATAAGGATGTGTAATTTCTGAAATAGGGCAGGGGCCTTGAAACCGTGAGCTGAACAAATGTATAAACTAATTAAGTTACAATTAGTGCTCTGAGGTTCAGAGTCTCAAAAATTATTGTCTATGTGGAAAAGTCACCTTCTATATAGTCAATTAAAAATAATTAGTTCCAACATGAAACTTTCATTGATAAATGAGTGGGAGAAGTCTTTTTGAAACTTTATGTTGAAGGTTGAATGTGTGACTTGCCAGGAATAATTATATGTCTGTAAAAGAAAAAGATTTTTATATTAACTGATTCCAAGATGGGTCCCAACCTAGTA
The DNA here is from genome assembly GCF_964270905.1 of Leucopleurus acutus. Lineage (NCBI taxonomy): Eukaryota > Metazoa > Chordata > Mammalia > Artiodactyla > Delphinidae > Leucopleurus > Leucopleurus acutus. Next base: position 71,551,128 of record NC_139152.1, read on the forward strand.
AAACTGTAAAAATGCTGTTGAGAATTAGACTGAACGTTAATACAAAATTTGGTTTTGTTTTGTTTACCAAAAGAAATCTTAAAGTTTTTGAGCCTCCATCCAGAAATTGGTAGCACGCCAAAATTAGATGTTATAATTTCTGTCCAAAGCTCCCATTCTATGAATTGGAAAAACTACAACCTCCTCAACTGAGAATAAATTTAGTCAATTCGGATTTGTTCCATACTTTCCTCTTATCCTCAAATTCCTAAGTCTCAATTTCTAGAAGTCTTGGAGTTAAATGACATAATATTAATAATTGGGGTGGAAAGCAAGATGAGATTGGTTCTTGTTCTGTATCTTTGTCTACACTGGTTATTATTATTCCATCCTGCCATCTGCTGTGAAACTGTCATTACCCCTCATGTCTAGTCTGAGGTCCAAGACTCCTCATAATTGTCTGCTCAGCCTGTCCAACCCCATGGCTCTAGTGCCATATATTTAGCCCTCTTGGTTACAACAATTATTATAGATTGCTTCACTTACCTATAAAAGATGTGCTATTAGAGTAACTTAAAAATTCTAATTTTATTATATAGACCAAGGAATCACTGAGTGATAAGAATTTGTAAATTCTTTGTAAAATAACTTCTAAATTTAAACTGTCTGATATAATTTCACAGATAACATTTTTTTTGCAATTTTTAAAAATATATTCAAAAACTTTCTTGGATAATTAGAAGGCTGTAATAGATACGTGAAATGGTAAATTTACAGTAATGAGAGGTACAATGACTCAGAAAATGAAACTACTAATTAAATCAGTGTGTTATTGATGGAAAAATTGATAGAGATCAATGAAGAAATTGCCAACCATGAATAAAAACAGTATATAGTTAATATTCTAACATAAAATAAAGTATTAAAATTAGCGAGGAAAGTAAAAATATTTAATAATATGTTAAAATATTTCATTGGCTTTTGAAAAAGAAATCTCATTTTACCTAAATCCCATATCAAGCACAACATACATTGCAAAATGAGTAAATTATTTAGATATAAAATGTCAAAATATGAATAAAATATCTGAATGAGTATATTCTAATGCTAAAAATACAACAACATATACCATAAAACATTAATGGGCTTAGCTTATACATTCAATTTATTGGGGAGGGTTGCATGTGAGGATGAGACTTGTGATGTAGGAATGCAACGGCTTCCAGCGTACGAGCAGGTGTTAATGGAAGAGATGCACCAATTTGGCTCAAAAGATAAGGATTCCGGATGAGTGACAATTTAGTGAGGCATCTTGCTTTCTTACTGAGCTCCCCAAAACTCTGTTAGTCTGCAGTTAATTAGTCCTGAGTTAGATTAGTAAGGGACATACAGGCTGAACATGTAGACAATTTCATGCCTCTTTCAAGAATAGATATATGGGTGCGAGGGAGACGCAAGAGGGAGGCGATATGGGGATATATGTATACGTATAGCTGATTCACTTTGTTGTACAGCAGAAACTAACACACCACTGTAAAGCAATTATACTCCAATAAAGACGTTAAAAAAGAAAGAAGAATAGATATGTGAAAGGTTAGAATGCTGAAAGCACTTACTAAGCTCTCATAACTAGTCATGGCAGAACCGTTGAAGTTTTTAAACCAGGTGCTGTAATTTGACAGCACTTTTTTTTCCCCATTTGTGAGATGCTACATACAAACAATGATGAAGACATTTCAGCACAACTAGAGACCTGGGAACTAATTAAAATATATATATATATTTTAACATCTTTATTGGAGTATAATTGCTTTACAATGGTGTGTTAGTTTCTACTTTATAACAAAGTGAATCAGTTATACATATACATATGTTCCCATATCTCTTCCCTCTTGCATCTCGCTCCCTCCCACTCTCCCTATCCCACCCCTCTAGGTGGTCACAAAGCACCGAGCTGATCTCCCTGTGCTATGCGGCTGCTTCCCACTAGCTATCTATTTCACATTTGGTAGTGTATATATGTCCCCATGCCATTCTCTCACTTTGTCACAGCTCACCCTTCCCCCTCCCCATATCCTCAAGTCCATGCTCTAGTAGGTCTGTGTCTTTATTCCCGTCTTGCCCCTAAGTTCTTCATGACTTTTTTTTTTTCCTTAGATTCCATATATATGTGTTAGCATACGGTATTTGTTTTTCTCTTTCTGACTTACTTCACTCTATGACAGACTCTAGGTCCATCCACCTCACTACAAATAACTCATTTATTCTCTACTCAAAGCAATTCTATACTACATTTAGATATCATACATTGCTGTTTGTTTGTTTGGGGTTTTTTAACCACATTGTTTTTAACTCTTTGTGTGAGTTCTCTCTCTTCTTTTGGGGGGAAACTGTTGAAAATTTTGGTCTGCCTAAACATATTTTTGTGGAGAGATGCACACAAAGGATTTTGTTACAATGAACTAGTGGTCTTAATATTATACTAACTTCTGCAACACTTTAAAAAAGGATGTTTGGTAAGCATCTTTGAACAAGCTTTGAGATATAGATTTTTAAATCCATTGCATGTTTAAGCTAGGGAGAAAAATATCACCAAATGAAAGGACATGAGACAGGAGAATAATACGATTTATGTGGTATTTATCCAAATGTGGTCCGTGAAACGTCCACGTTAAAATAATCTTGGTGCTTGTAAAAATGCTGCTCCTGGTGTGGGGGGCAATCTACTAAATCAGAATCTGTTAGGTCCAGGACACTACATTTTTAAACATTCTTCATTTGTTCTTCGTACACTAAAATATGAGAAGCACTCAGTTATAGGACTGATAAAGGAGGAAGAAAGAGCCTGAGATGAGGGACTTAAAAGAAGTGGTCAGAAGACTGGGAGAAAGACTAGAAGTAATTTAGAAGAGAATCACTTCGTTTGCTGAATCAAGAAATCAAAGATACTAGAAATAAAGAAAATAATACAATAATGGTCTTGTTTTGATATACTGAAATTTATAAAAAGTTAAACACTGTTGAAAGAATAGGAAATTGGGTTGAAAGCATATAATATCTATTCAGAGATAGAATGTCCAACTTCCAGTCATGTTCTAATGTGGAAAATTATGCATATATAGTGGGAATAAAAGGAAAATAAGCAATTCAGGGAAACTTAGTTAATAGTGGTGTTAAAACTGATGAAAGAAGACAATTTAAGAGCTAGTAACAAACTTTAACCCTTCATAATGGAAACAGTCTCCATTCAGAGAAGTGTAAAAGGAGGGCAGGAGGCTTTTATAGGACAAAGAATAAAGAACAAGGAAGAGAAAAATAGAAAATATATGATTGGGTGGGGCCATATAGTCAACCTGGACTGGAGTAAGAAAGCCCAGAGTTGGCCTGGCATTTGAGGATTAGCTGACTGGATATACCAAGTTTCTGGTCAAGTGGAACATTTACAAGAAAGTTATCCAAGTCTCAGTTTGTTGACATGACACCCCAGGCAAAAGTGGCTCCATCTTGGGCCTAGAAAGTTATTTCAATAGTGCTCAACCTGTCTTGAATAATCATAGCACATTCTAGTAAACTATGAAACAACTGACCACAAACAAAGAGGTATAGATAAATTCAGTGGTGAACTGGAACCTTCTTCCATAGCCTCTCAAAAGCCAAATGTGTATCTCTTAGCTTGAAATAAACTTAGTATGGCTATATACACCATAGAAATAGGAAAATGCTAAAAGTCAGCTATCCCCTACCATCATCACACCTGAGATGTCAAACATCAGTACCAAAAGATGAAGAGAAATGAAAAGAAATTCAGAGGACAATCCTTGGAGCTCTGAACAAGCCAGAGAGATTTTCCTTGGGAGAGGAAACAAATATTAAAGAAATAAATATATATAAGTTTAGCCAAGTGAAGCTTAAGGGGAAATATAATAATCATCTGGAAGTATATGGAAAAGTTAAACATCATTGAATAAGAAGATCATAGCATGGTTCCAGGAGTAAAAAAAGGACTAAAGTAATTAATTATAGTGTAATTCCCCAAAACTTACTAAAAGGGTAGTATTTTTGTAATGTAAAAAATTATTAAAAGCCTATGGTTGCAATAATTTCTATGGGTATTTAAAAAATTCAGAAATGTTTGCATGTTAAAAAATAATTTTTTTAATCCAACAAAGAAACTAGAATTGACAAAACGTGTGTAGAAAAACTATTTTTTGATTCTTTTGTATTGTGGCCATCATTATTGTTACTAATTGACAAAATCTAAGTTATTTTTCTGTAAGAAGATAGATATTTACACTCATGTTAATTAATACATATTTGAGATGATAATAAATTGAAACCTAAAATAACCTGAAATAAATCGATAATAGAGGGATGTAGACACTGTATATTCTGTTTAAATGTAGAATTTTCAACTATTTTTAACGCATGAGCTTTTCAGTATGAAAGTTGTAGTAAGATATTCAAAAATTACAAAGGAAAAAGAAAAAAGAAAGTACATTTCCACAGCTATAACTACAAAAGAAAGACTAATTACTGGAATACTTTCACCTTAAAAGTTTCATGTGTCTAGTAGCTTTAATTGAATGATCCCCAAACATTCTCACTTCTTAGAAGGGGCATATAATTTTAAAACACAGAAAAAATCCCATTTCAGGTTTAGTAAGGCCTATTTTGTATTCATTCTCATGCTTGAATTGCTATGACTATGTCAAAGGAATAGATATATTCACAGCTGAACGAAATTTCTTTATAAGTTTTCCACGGACTGAGCTATTTCTTAGAACAATTGAGAGTCATTATGCAGCTATACACAGAGGTTTTATAGGTCTTTTGTTGAAACTTTTAAAATGTAATGTTATATAGGGGAGTATAATATGCCAATTTTTTTCTGATAAAATTTCTTTGCATTTTAATATTGTATAAGTATTATGCCTAACTTGGCTACCTCACACTCAAGGCCGTCATTTCTAAATAACTCAGACTTTAAATAAAAGGTCACAGAACCATGAATTTAAGAGTTTCTAATCAGTTCAGTCTGAGGAGTATATCTATTTTAGCACAAGTTCTAGTATTATTATATTTCATAAGACTGCCTTTATTTAAGACTTTGTTGTCCTTTCATTCTTTTCAGTAATAACTGGTTTCAGTGAAGAATGTATTATGGTGTATTATTAACCCATTTACTCTTGGACTTCCCTCCCACATCTCTTTCATTCTGCCTTTTTAAGCTGTCAGTTCATTGTATTCAATGGAGCATCAGAAAATACCAGGTTCTTTCAGCAGCACAGCAGGTGTGTATTTATGAAGCATATCAGATATATTCAGCAATGGTCAACAGATTAATGTCACTGCTCAAAATCCTTGTTAGAATAGGGGAAACAGTGATATAAAAGTAAAAGTACTACTTCTTTCATGCATTTAAAGAAAATTTTAGACAACATGATGAAATAGTCTCTCCAGACTCCTTAATGACAGCAGATACTGGCTTTTTCATCCTAATTCCTAGATCCCTTTCGACTTTAAACAAATTAATCACTTGTTCATTTTCCTTAAATCAACTGGACTATGGATAATGGCAAAAATGAAGAGAAATAAAAGATTCAAAAGTTCATTGTGTCAGTCTATTTATATGACCTTTAGTTATTCTGAAATAAATTACAAAATTGACTATTTCCTTTTCCTTGCTTAATTCATTAAAATAATAATAATAATGTTCTGAAGAAGTAATATCTAGGTAATGTGTAGGATAAACTCTTAGCTATTTTCCAATTTTTCTTCCCTTATTTTCCCATCTTTCATAGTAATAATTTTTTGTTTTATTTTGTTTTAAATTTTTTATTTCTCTGGTGTTTTTGGATTTTGGTTTTTTAAGCTTGGCATTCTGCTTCCCAGGATAAAGATTACATTTCCAAAACTCCCTTTCAGCTTTGTGTGGCCTTGTGACTAATTTTTTTCTAATGGAATTTCAGCAGAAGTTGCAGATTAGCTTCTAGAAACCCTTTCTCAAAGGAAGTTTCATATGTGCTCTTTACCTATAATTTTCTGTCTCTACCTCCAATAAACTACCTGCAATGTGCAGGCTCTTACCTTACACAATAAGATCAAAAAGGCATAGTGTGTACAGGTAAATAAATGGGTAGAAGATAGTGTAAGCCAATTTCTTACTCTCATAGAGGGAAGTTACAGAAAAGCAAGAAAGGAAGGTTAGAATAAACCATGTGGTACTGGATTGGAGTCAGAGACATGAGAATAAACTCATGTTTAGCTAATATATAAATGTGTGTGTGTGTATACACACACAGATAGAACAGATAAAGAAATAATTATAAATATCTGTGTATACATGGGCTAGTATATATTCAAATTACCTAGTTCTATCTATTGAGAGAGCCTAGAAACAGAAACACCTCAGAAGCAACAAGCACACCTAGCATTCAGATTTTGGTTTCTAATTATCATTTCCATTAAAGGAACTAGGACTTATTGGAAAAATGACTTACTCTAGAATGGGGACAGGGAAAATATAAGGTGATTCTGGAGTGCCTTTAAGTACCATAATGCAAGGGTGTCCTCAGAAAAAACAGAAGGATGGTGACATGTCATAGAAAAATTGAAGTCAAACTTAAATAGCTCCCAGAGGTCAAAACTGGAATAATTTGAGCCACAAAATTAATAATATAGTATTGGATTATAATCCAAAGTATAAAATAAATATCAATAAGAGCCATAGTAATATAAATAAGCAATTAAATAAGTGATTAAATGGAAGAGATAAATCTTCCTTGCTTCTTACAAACTTCCATTTAATACATGTAGTGTCTCCCCATTCCAGGAGGTGGAGTTTAATCCCTTCCCTCTTAAAGGTACACTGGACCTAGTAATGTGATAACAAGGAATAGAGTATAGAAAGAAAAGCAAAGTAAATTTAGAGTAGAGAAACCTGGCAAACACTACTTTGACCAAGTGATGGTTAATACCACCAATAATGTCATCTGCCTACTCATATGATGTGATGAGAAAAGCACTCTGCCTCTAATATTCTTGCCAAAAAAACAACCCCAGTCTAACCATGAAAAAAATCAAATAAACACAGACTGGGAGACAGTCTACAGGATACCTGGCCAGTATGCCTCAAGACTATCAAGGTCATGGAAAAGTAGGAAAGATTGATAAAGTGTCACAGACCAGAGGAGACTTCATAGGCATGAGACATAAATGCCATTTGGTACCCTGAATTGGATCCTGGAACAGAAAAATATATCAATAGAAAAACAAGTAAATTCAAATGAAGTCAGGGTTTTAGTTAATAGTAATGCACCACTGTTGGTTTCTTACATTGTATTGTAATATGTTAACAGGGGGGGAAGTTGATGAGGGATATACATTAGCTTTTTGTATTATGTTTGTAACTTTTACCTAACATCTAAACTTATTCCAAAATTGAGTTTATTTTAAAAGTATGGTGGAACAAAAAGAAGCCTAGATATAACACCATGGAATGCCTTATAGCTGTGACCCCTGACATTGAATTCTACATAAGAGAAATGAACTTATAATTTGTATAAACGGCTGCTACTGTGGGTTTTCTATTATTCAAGGCCAAACTCAAACGCATATAGTAAACAAGCATGAAAATTACAAAAGTAATTAAATGATTTATGCAAATAAATGTGTTCTAGTTTTTAACCACTTATTTTTAGTGTCCCATTGAACCCTACTTTCATTCTCTAACAGTCAAGAGCTTTCTGTAATTAACTTTGTTAATTCTCATTCACATGTTCAAATAACAAATAAGCTATGACTACATATCAAATGCCTCTATATTTACAAAGGAAACTTGAAACATGAGAGCTTGGAAAGCTGAAGCTCTTATTCTCTTAGAATAATATTTACAAAATTAAATCTTAAATGATGCAGAATATTGTAGTAGACTGATTTAATTTATGGTCCCAGTTACTGGCCTTCCTGTCTCCATACCCTGTGCTTTATGACTTCATAAGCTCCTCTTTTCAAGAGGTGGAGTTTTGGTTATTTTTTTTCCTACCACCCCTTGAAACTGAGCTGGGTTTACTACTTACTTCAGCTAACAGAAATCAGCAGAAGTGAAGGTGTGCCACTTCTGAGCACAGGCTTCAAAGACTTTGTGTCTCCACTGGATTTCTGTCTCATCCATGAAACTAAGTCTGTACTAGCCCACAGGAGGATGAGAGAATACAGGGAGGAAAGATGAAGTCCCAACAGACAAACCCCAGAAGGAGAGCTTATACTAGCTGATACAGAAGTGAGCCCAGCCAAGATCAGCAGAGCCTGGCCTACATCAGGAGAACTGCCTAGTCAACTAATAGGGTAGTGAGAAAAAATAAATTGTTTTAAGTCATTATGTTATGCAGTGGTTTATATAACCCAATGATAACTTACTGATGTAAGGGTCTATTTTTGAATGTTTCCTGCATGTAAATTTCTTCTCCAAATGGTCTACCCCCAAAGCAGCCTAAGTCTAAAAACCACATACAGAAATTAAAAGCAGCAATAACATCAAAGTAACTATAGTAATGTGAAGAGATCTACAGATCAGAACATTTAAAAAGTTCTACCTTGGGCTTTCCTGGTGGCGCAGTGGTTGAGAGTCCACCTGCCGATGCAGGGGACACGGGTTCGTGCCCCGGTCTGGGAAGATCCCACACGCTGCGGAGCGGCTGGGCCCGTGAGCTATGGCTGCTGAGCCTACGCGTCCGGAGCCTGTGCTCCGCGACGAGAGAGGCCACAGCAGTGAGAGGCCCACATGTTGGGAAAAAAAAAAAAAAAAAAAGTTCTACCTTTGCCCCCTCTCCACCACACTCATGTACCACAAGGGACCACTCACTTCAAACTCCAACCCAGCTCCAGTCTATAAACTTATCCTCATCTTTTACTCCTACAAATTTTGCTTTACAAATTCCATAAAAAGTCTGTCAAACTAGGACTCTCCTCTGAGTTCAGGAAGGGGAAATTAAAAGAAAGAAAATAATTCTAACAGTTCTTTTGCAAACAAAGAAAACAGAAAAGTTAGGGGCATTTATGTATTAAAAGTTTTCTTATTACAACCTAAATGCAGTTGAATGCAAAAATTATATTCCTTATTAAATGGCAAAATGAATTTCTACTGTAAAAGACAAATGTTTGCCTATCCATATCTCCAATACAGACACTTTGCCTTCTTGGGTCAATTTTGACTAAACTAAGCAACTAACTCATGTTTATTCCCCAAATTAACTAAGTATCATTTAGAATTAACAATCTGTAAATTTGCCTTAATTAAGGTGACTATTTTAGGTACTAAAAAAAGGGAACATAGTACATTCAGGAAAAATAAAAATGCTAGGTTCTCTTCTTGGTAGATCTTATATTCTCTTTCTCTATTCCTTCCTTACAAAGACTTTCTGCTTAGTGTACTAAAATCTTGTAGGTATATTTGTTATTACCCCAATACTCCAAGACTCCCAAGTTTATTTTTTTCTTTTTTTTTTAGACATGCTATCCACAGTATTCTCATATTTAATTGTAGTTTGGAATGTTTAAAAATTATTATTATTAAAATCTCAGGGAACTTTCTTTTAGAGCTGGTGTAACAATGGCACGCTGTTTCTGTTTTTGACCATCCTTTTTAAAACTTCTTACTTCATTACTGTACAGTGAAAAGAAAATAATTTTTTTTTTAAAAATTTGTAAAACAGTGAAACAGAAAAACACAAAACAGGGGCTTCCCTGGTGGTGCAGTGGTTGGGAGTCTGCCTGCTGATGCAGGGGACACGGGTTCGTGCCCCGGTCCGGGAGGATCCCACATGCCGCAGAGCAGCTGGGCCCAGTGAGCCATGGCTGCTGGGCCTGCGATCCGGAGCCTGTGCTCCGCAACGGGAGAGGCCACAGCGGTGAGAGGCCCGCGTACCACACACACACAAAAAAAACCCCACAAAACAAATGTATAGTTTAATGAGATATTATGAGGCAAATGCACTTGTAATCATCACCCAAGTTAAGATATACAACTTGGCCATCTACCCCAGGAACTCTTCTACATGCCTTGTTTCCATCTCAACTCTACCTCTCCACAAAATAAACACTACTCTTGACTTCTGTAGGAATCAGTTTCTTGTGCTTCTTATGTTTTACAATACATGTGTGCATCCCTAGACACTGTGATTTAGTCTGGTCCACTTTTTAAAAATGTCTTTTAAGTAGCTTTTAGTTTATAAATTTCCCCTTTATCCCATTTTATTACTTATAAGTTAGCCTTTAAAGATCTTGTAGATTTTCCCACATTATAGGTTTTGCTGATCTCATAGTTGTGATACAATTCAACATGTATCTTTCTCCTCTATATTTTCTGCAAATTGGCTGCTGGACTCAGAATTTTGGTAAGAATCACATTCTGTCCAATAGGCTAGCCTACAGGTGGTGGTGTGTTTTTATATTAGGAAGCACAAAATGTCTGGTTGTTTTGTGTGTGTGTGTGTGTGCGTGTGTGTATGTGATGTTAATAACTATTGATGTTAAGACCCAGAGCCATTAATTAATTACATACGGAAAATGGTGATAATTCTAATTCTATACAGAATACTGAATATATAATCATTCTACACAGAAGCTCCCATATTTCCAACTAAAGTCCAGGACTATATAATTTCTGTGTAATGTTTTCTGCATTATATCTTTATTTCTTTTGTTCCACACCAAGAATCTTAGTTATCAAGGACCCAGAGGATAAGCATATTAGATTTTATCATAATTGACCATTTACTTTATCTCAAATTATACATAGAATAACAATAATAATACTACTACCACCAAAATATTTACTGAGAACAGTTAAAATTTTGCTTTTGTTGTTCCTAAACTCCCTCTACTTTATACTTGTACTGTGTCTACATTGTTTGAATATACAGCAGTTGTACACTATGTATCTTTTTCTGTCTTTTTAGTCCCCATTTAATCTTAGTTGTACAAGTAATAATATGTTTTATGCTCACACAATCCCTTATGCTGTCTCTAGTCATTTGGTGTTTAAAACTCATTCAGTAATGGAGTCTTAGAAAGGTCTCATGGTAACAATATTTCCTAAATTAAGATAAGAGTTTGTCTGTGACCTTTATACTTGAAAGTAATTTCTATTATATATTAACTCTTTGGTGAACATTTTTTTTCACTGAATATCTTAAATAAGGTACTCCATTTTGATCTGTAATGAAGCACTGCTGTCAGTGTAATGATAACCTAATTTTCTTTTGTTTATAATTCACTTGCTACTCTTGCCTAAATAACCAAAGAAATTTTTTTTATTCTGTAAAGGCCAGGAATTTTATTAAAATAGGTATTGAAATAGATTTTTCTAGGTCAATATTCTTATATTAAGCATGTGGTATGCCCTTTTATTATGTAGCATGAAAAGTTTTTTTTTTTTTTTGTAATGTTTATTTCAGAAATGTTTCCTCCAGTTATATTTTAGTATTTGTTCTGTTTCCTTACTCTGGTTTTCTTCTTCAGGGAGTTTTTAGATCTGTAAAGTGGATCTTCTTTGTTTATTCAATATTTATTATTTCATTTCTGGTAGTTTTATAAATGTTCCTCCTTTTACAGTACTTCTTTTAAAGCAGTATCTGTTTTCTTAATTTGTTACTGTATTTTTTCTAGTTTATTCTTAATTTCTGAAAATGAATTTTTTCATTTATATCATTCTTTAATAAGTTTTATCATCTCAATTTTGTTTTTTTCTAATTCTGATGTGTATTGTTCTTTCACATCTTGTATCATTTTCTTTATAGATTTAAGTTCATTTTAAAATAGAAGTCCTGCTCCATGAGCATCTTATTCTAAGGCATCTAAGGCATCTGCTCCTCGAGCATCTTATTCCATTCACTGTCTGTAGGAAACTTATTCTACTCATTCCCCTTTTTCTTATACTAACTTTGAATGGGTTTTAAACTTGATAATTTTCTGGTGATAATGTTTAATATAAATTGGTTTTCCTGAACTTTTAGAAAAAGGCAAGGATCAGTGGCCTTGTCTGATTTCACAGAACTCCTTCTTTGTGTAGGGTACCTAAATAAGGCAAATGACTCTCTGAAATTTTTTTTTTTTTTGCTCAGAACACCTCCCCCACTCTTATGTGGATCTTCTCTTTTCTTTTCTCAGTTATCCCAATACTGCTCTATTTTTAATCCATTCAAGATACAAATAATTGTTAAAAGAAATTAAAGACCTAAATAACTGGAGAAACATTGTGTTCACATATCAGAAGACTTAACATTCTTAATATGGTGATGCTCCCCATCGTGTTCTACAGACTCAATGCAATCCCTATCAGAAGCTCAGCTGACTTTGTAGAAATTGACATGTTGATTCTAAAATTCATAGGGAATTGCAAGGGGCTGAGAATAGCAGAAACAATCTTGAAAAAGAAGAACAAAGTAGGAGGACTCACATATCCTGATTTCAAAAGCTAAGACAAAGCAACAAAATCAAGACAGTGGTGGTGCTGGCACAAGGATAGACATGTAGATCAATGGAATAGAACTGATAGTCAAAAAATAAACTCATACATAAATGGTCAATTGATTTTTAACAAGGGTAGCAAGTGTTGAGACAACATGCAAAAGAATGAAGTTGGACTCTGAACTCACACCATATACAAAAATTAACTCAAAATGGTCATGACCTAAACATAAGAACTAAAACTATAAAACTATTAGAAGAGGGCTTCCCTGGTGGCGCAGTGGTTGAGAGTCTGCCTGCCGATGCAGGGGACACGGGTTCGTGCCTTGGCCCGGGAAGATCCCACATGCCGCGGAGCGGCTGGGCTCGTGAGCCATGGCCACTGAGCCTGCGCGTCCGGAGGCTGTGCTCCGCAGCGGGAGAGGCCACAACAGTGAGAGGCCCGCGTACCGCAAAAACAAACAAACAAACAAAAAAAACTATTAGAAGAAAACATAGAGGTAAACCATCATGATCTGGGATTTGGAAAAGGATTCTTAGATAATGACACTAAAGGCATGAGTGATAAAGGCAAAAAAAAAAAAAAAAGGACTTCACCAAAGTAAAAACCTTTTTGCTCTAAAGGACACCATTAAAAAAAGTGAAAATATGACCCATAGAATTAGAGAAAATATTTGCAATTTATACATCTGATAAGGGGCATGTATTCACAATATATATAGGACTCATATAACTCAATAATAAAAAGACAAGTGAACTAATTTAAAATGGGCAAACAATTCAAATACACATTTCTCCAAAATATACAAATAACCAGTAAGCACATGAAAAGATGTTCAACATAATTAGTTATAAAAGAAATGTCAATCAAAACCACAATGAAATACACTTCACAGACATTAGATTGACTGGTATCAAAGTCAGATAATAACAAGCATTGGCTAGTAGAATGCAGCCATCTTGGAAAATAGCCTGGCAATTCCTCACACAACTAAACATAGAGATACCTTATGACCCAGCCATCCCACTCCTCAGTATATACCTAAAAGAAATGAAAATATATGTCTACACAAAAATGTGTGCACAAATATATATAGCAGCATGATTTATAATACCCTAAAAATGAAAACAACCCAAATGGCAATCAACTGATGAATGGATAAACAAAATGTGGAATATCCATACAACGGAATATAATCTGAGCATAAAAATGGAATGAAGTAGTGATACATACCACAACATGAATGGAAACATTACACTAAGTAAAAAAAGACCAGTCACAAAAGATTGCATATTATAAAACTCCATTCATATGAAATGTCCAGAATAGGGAAATCTATAGATAGAAATAAAATCAGTGTTTTCCTTGGGCTTGGTAGAAACTGATAGCTAAAGGGTATGTGTTTGCATTTTTAGATGGTGAAAATGTTCTAAAACTGACTGTGGTAATGATTGCACATATCTTGAATATACTAAAATCCATTTAACTGTACACTTTAAATGGTCAAATAATAGTGTATATGAACTATATCTCAATGGAACTACTAAAAAGTAAGTATTGATAAGTTTTTTTAAGTACACGCCTAAGAGAAGTGTTTGAAAGTTTTAGTTGATTCTACTTGGTATTTTTTGTACTTTTTTCTTTCTCATACGTGCCTGGTGACTGTGCAGTATTATTATATTGTGGTCTTAATTTGCTTTTCTCTCATGGCAAATTAAACGATCAGCTTTTATATGTTAAATGTAATTTTGATATCCTCCTTTGTGAAGTGCCTGTTTAAAATATTTTACCCATTATTTTATTATTTTGCTCTGCTTTTTTCTTATAGATTCATATAACTTCTTTATATATTCTGGAATCAAGTCCTTTGTTTGAAATATGTACTACCAATATCTGTTCCCATTCTGTTGCTTCTTTTTATATTGCTTTAGTAATATATTTTAATAAACAAAAATTATTAATTTTAATACAGTCCACTTTAACACTTAGTCTTTTATGGTTAATACAGTTAGTATCTTATTTAAGAAAACTTTGCCAAGGGCCAAAATTGTGAAAATATTCTCTTATGTTTTCTCATTGAAACATTAATATTTTTGCCTTTCATATTTACATGCCAAGTATGTATGGTTTAAAATAATTTTCAACATTTTTTCTTTTTCCATATGGATAGCCAGTTAATCCAGCATTATTTATGGAAAAAAGTCTATTTTTCCTCATTACATTGCTTTGTCACCTTTATCACAAATCATATATGCACAAATCAATCTTCTGGCTTATGTATTTTGGACTTGCAAGAAATGTGTGTTTTCCACTTGTTGGATGTAATACCATGCTACAAATATTAATTAGGACAAGGTTGATAGTATTGTTCAGATTATCTATGTCTATGGATTTTTAAAAAACTCTATGTTCTACCAATTTCTGAGAAAATAATGTTAAAACCTTTAGCTGTGAACTTTGGAATTGTCTATTTTTTCCATTTATTTTTGACAATTTTTGCTTTGTGTAATTTGATGCTATTTATTTCTCAAATGTATGTGTAAAACAATGAATGAATTAATTGAGCCTGTTATTTTCTTCATAGGAAAATAATTTCAATATAATTTTTAAATGAATATAAGATTATTTCCATTTTCTATTTATTTCTTTTCTTCCTGAGTCATTTTTTGTAAGTTGTGTATTTGAAGATGACTGTCTGCTTTATATAAATTGGTAAATTAATTGGCATGAATTATTTTTAATTTCCTCTTATGGTCTTTTTATTATCTTTAAGATGTGTAGTGATATTCCTTTTTCCTTTATGACATTGGAAATTTCTTATTGATTGTCAGCCTGTTTCCTTTACTTAAATATATATTAAAGCCTCAAAATTCTCTAGAGAATCCTTTGGCTTTGGCTGAATCTTACAAGTTTTAACAGTACACATTTAATTGTAGTTCATATTTTAACTACTTCCCAATTTTTATTTTGGTTTTTCTTTGATTTTTAGTTGTTTAGGAGTATATTGCATAACTTGGTAGCTCTGGGGACTGCCTAGCTTATTTTGATGTGATAATATGCTTTGAATTACTTCAATCCATTGAAATTGGTTGAGGCTTATTTTATGAATCACCATATGGTCAATCTTGATGACTTTCCAAGTGCATTCTCAGAAAGAATGAATTTTCTGTCATTGTTTTGTTCAATGTTCTATATACTCCAATCAGAACAAGTTCATTGAATTACATCATCCCTTTGTCCTTTTGTATCCTTACTGATGTTTGTTTTAGTTGTTGTTCTGTTTCTTCTATCAGCTACTGAGAGGTACATTAAAATCTCAGACTGTGAATGCTGGTAACTAATCCATTTAGTTCTATAAAATTTTGATTTATGTATGTTGAAGCTCTGCTATACGGTACATGCAGAATCAATTTATTAAATCAATTTATCTTCCTCATGGTTTGATCCCTTCATCTTTCTGAAATGTTCCTCCCTAGGTCTAGTGATGTTTTTTGTCTAAAAGTTTGGAGGTGAGCAATAACATTTGGGTTGGATTTTTAATGATGTAAAGGCAATTAAAAGGGTGCTCTCAAGAAGGGAGTGGGTTGCAAAACTAGGATCACTGTATGAAGCCAGGGACTGGTTTAAGATTCTACCATTTTGGAAGGAGGCCTGAAGCTATGACCTATAAACAAATGTGAGCTTGGACAAGTAAGAAGTAACAGAGTCTCAGGACCAAGAAATGTGCCAAGCCATCTCCCATGCTCTGATGTGATTTGCTTAAAAACTGTGACTCTTGAACTAACAACTGTCACTATAACTTGGTTCTTGAATAGGAAGCTAGTCCAGTTATGTCAACTGCAAAACTGCTTAATAGAAAAACTGCACAGAAGTAGAAAGAGAAAGAGAGAGGAGAGAGAGAGAGAGGCAGAGAGTCAGAAACAGAGAAAGAGAATGAGAAGAGAGAAAGAGAAGAATCACTTAAAAGAAGTATGAAATATAAAATTCAATAGCACATGAAGAGATACAATATCTCAAAAAACAGCTAACAACAGGGACTTCCCTGGTGGTCCAGTGGCTAAGACTCCACCCTCCCAATGCAGGGGGCCCACATTCAATCCCTGGTCAGGGAATTAGATCCCACATGCCACAACTAAAGACCCCACATGCTGCAACTAAAGATCCTGCATGCCACAACTAAAGATCCCACATGCTGCAAGGAAGATCCCGTGTGCCATAACTAAAATAAATAAATAAATACTAAAAAAATATAGCTAACAAAATCAGAAACAAATTCTCTCCAGATCCACTTAATTTATAAAGCAGTTGAACAAATATTAATTTTAAATTAGTATGTTTTTTCTATGTTCAAAAATTTAAATGAAGGTATAACTTACATTAACAATATGAACTAAAAATAGAAGTAAAATGGGCTTCCCTGGTGGCGCAGTGGTTGAGAGTCCGCCTGCTGATGCAGGGGACACGGGTTCGTGCCCCGGTCCAGGAAGATCCCACATGCCGCGGAGCAGCTGGGCCCGTGAGCCATGGCCACTGAGCCTGCGCGTCCGGAGCCTGTGCTCCGCAATGTGAGAGGCCACAACAGCGAGAGGCCCGTGTACCGCAAAAAAAAAAAAAAGTAAAACAAGCAAAACTTTGAGTGTGGTAAAGCCAATTAAAATGTTAAATATAGAGACTAATTATTTTTTAAGATGCAATATATGATATACACCCATAAGTAGACGTAGGCAGGGAGAGAATTAATGAATTGGAAGTTAATATTGAGATAGCATGTAAAATGTTGCAGAGAGGTACAAAAACAACAAATAAACAATACTAAACATGAAAGGCAGTTAAGGCATGTGGAGGTTGAGGGGATATTTTATGATAAAATTACTTTTTATATGTTTTTCCCAATTCTCTATTTTTGTGTGTGTTTCTTGTCACTTAGTTACCTTAGCTTCTAGGAAACTAAGATATCACGTGGATGAAAAGTCATCTTTCTGTGTTTCTGTAAGAATCAAATATCACCCAAATTCATGTTATTTGTGCTACAGAAACATCTCTGAAAAAAACTACAAATGTGGCCAAAATTGTTGAAAAGTAAGTAAAGCTTACTTACGTGCCTTTGACCACACCATTTCAGACTCTATCTTTCCACTACTAAACTATCTCAATTCTTAGGAATTTTAGTCAGACCTGTGTTCCACCAACGTGGAACCACAACAAAGCCATCATTTTCTTCGCAAAACTGTGAACATTTCCAAGCTGTATTCCTTCCCCATATGAAATGTACTCCATAACCTCAGTAGTGTGATTTGTATTAGATCATGATTAGTTTGACAACCTAGACTATTTTAAGGAGTTAGCAAAGAATAGTTGATAAGGTTTTACCTTTCCCTGTAGTTATTAGGTATCACTAATAAGCTCCTAAGTGGCTACATTTTTGTTTGTCTACATGCCATATAAATAAGTCCTTTGAAAGTATGGTTCCTTCTTTATCTAGCATACTGCTTTTTTCTTTTAAATTATATACACACACACACACATAAAATCAAGTACTTACCTTGCTCTGCTTCTTCCAAGGTTTTAATAAGTAAAGAATCTTGTCATACATTTCAAAACTTAGTTCTTTAATCACTTAGTAGCATTAAGGGTCTCAGTTTAAAGCAATATTCCTGAGATAAGAGACTTAGTGAAATCTTACTACTTATTGAAGAGAGTGAAGAAGGCAATTTCAGGCAAAGTCAAATATCTGATAGTAAATCTCATTAGTCCCATATCAACTCATCTCTGAAAACCGAAGTGCCATGCTGTTAGCAATAAACTGAGATTCTAATGCTTTTACAGACTCCAAATTACGATATGTAAATCTAAGTATAGATAATTAAATGTACATATATTTAACATGAATTACTCCACAGACATGCTGTTCTACCTCCTGCCTCCCACCAAACCTTGTCAGTTGTTGGTAAAATACTAACATGGCCCTAGAGAAGAAGGAGAAACAAAGGCAGTTAGAACATTACAGCCCCTGCAGTGCTTAATAAAGCAGGAAACACAAACTGGTGAATTGAATCGATGACATGGTTACACTAAACTACAGAAAAAGGCCCCTCAGGGGACCAGCAGGAAGTAAACTGGGTTCTGTTTTGAGATGATGGTTCATTTACTTTATTGTAATTATTTAAATAATTAATTTCACAATGGAAGAAGCTTATAGAAGCCAAAGCCCCACTGAGCTGCAAATCCAAAATTCTCTCATGGTAAATCAAAGCTGTTTATTCCCCCCACCAGTATATCAGTAAATCTATTTAAGAAAAAAAAAAAAATTTAGGGGACAAGACTTAAATCACATATGACTTAGTTGCTACTTTATTATTAAAATGTTTTAGTCTTACAGTATTGTAGGGGCTGCGTTTGTAGAATTTTCTTCTAACCCAAAGCAAGTATATGAATTTCTTTTAGCCAGAAAAACATGGAATGTTCTTTCACATCATGCTTAGGCAACCAAGGGCCCTATGGGAAATGTCAGGAAGATATGCAAGGTCAGGACGCAGGAGACTAAAGAAGCAGGAAGTTGCTGGAATGCAGTGAATTGGGTCAGTAAGGCAGCTGATAGTCTACAATGACAGGGTAAAGATTAGGCTTGAGTCAGAGCATATTAAATAAAGCCTGTGGGTTAAACACCTCAAGGTCAGTTTAGACAGATAACTCTAGAGTCTCATAAGGTTCTCAAAAGCAGAAGGTCAACAAAGGCTGAGAATGTTGGAGAAGAATACTATATAATCAAACGCACAGAAGGAGGATCAATATGACTTCTTTGGCAGTGCTCCATTTATTTTTTCTTGCACTGTCAGAATTAAAAAATCAGTAATACTGGGCTTGAGCAGTTAAATGAGAGTTATAAGGGAAAAGTCTGAAAATTAAATTAACACATCACATAATTATTTTCCTCATCTCTGTTATATCTACACTTCACGGATATATCCTTCCCTCCAATTCTTTGAAGACGTTAACACTGATATCAATATCTCTCTCCAAGAAACTCACCATCTGCCCTGCCCTCAGTTCTGTGCATGTGGTCTTTGTAACATAGACTCACAGTTCTTTTTCATTCTCTAGTCTATGGATCTTCATGTCTATTCCACTTCAGCCACTCACCCCCAATACCACACCCTGAATTTTCTCATTTCCTTAACAGCTCTATCTCTTAAGTCTTAAACATAAGGTATTATGCTTTCAAGCCAGAACTGCCTACCCTTCACCTAACTTCAAAGCCCCACCACTGTTCTTTAATCTCTTTAAGATTTGCAGATACTTATTTCTGTTTGCTCTAAATCTTTGCAGGTCCTGCTCTTCCTCACTCCCATCTGTGGTTATTCTTTGGATGCAGGATACCTAGTGGTTAACAAGACAGCACATAGGTCAAGAATTCTTGAATTTAAACTCCAACTTCTTTACTTTTTAGATATGTGAAATTTGGGGAAGAGTCTTAATATTATTAAGACTCTACTTCCTTTCTAATAGATGGTTATAAAACATTACTGCATAAAGCTGAAATAATATTAAAGAGGTTTTACATACTAAGGACTCAGCATATGCCTTTAACACTGTAAACACATAGTATATTTCACCTGGTATTAGTATTTGTCTTTACCCATGTTTTTTCACTTCAGTTATCCTAATATATTATACAAGTTGGATGTTTAATTTTTATTAACATTTTGCCTTTTCATCTCTATTCACTAAACATGGACAAGTTTATTCAAATATATAATTTCATTATCACATGCTAATGACACCCCTGTCTATCTTTAGTCCAAATTGTCTTCTTTGGGATCCAGAACATGTATCACACATTGTACTGGTATGATATGCATGTTACACCAAATTCCAGCCTCAACATATCTAAATATGAATGCATCATCACCTCCTCTTCATCCTGGTGTTCTCCAGTGGTTTCCCCAACCACGGTGAATGTGAAAAACAATGATCCAACCACCAAGAAAAAAATTGGGACCAAGTTTGAATATTCATTCTTCTTAAATATCTACCTGTAATTACTTATTTAGTTCTATGTATCTTCATTGTATATAACCTTTAAAATATTTCTTCTCTCAGTCATCATTGTCTTAGTGTAATCTCTTCTTTTTCTCATGTGGATTGCTGCAATTAGCCTTTTAATGGTTCTTCTTGACTTCAGAATTTCTTCCCTCAAAACAAAACTAAATAAAACAAAAGCCATCTTTACTGCTTCCAGAATACTCTTCATAAAAGTGAAATCTGGAAACAGTACTCCTCTTCTAAAATTCTTTCAGTGGTTCACTGTAGTCTTCAAGAAAAGAAAATGTTCCCTAGCATATATATGCAGGTTTTCTTCTCTGTTTAGCATTGTGGAGTCAAACTGCCAGCACTTAAATTCATGCTCAAATCCACTTCTTAACTCTGTGGTCTCAGATGAGCTACTTTACCTATCTAATATGTAATAATCTAGTAATGTAACTCTTACTTTTCTATGTAACTCTATCTTTAATTGGGCTTTAAATTCTTGAATTCTAACACATATTTTCATATATATTTAATGCAGTATCTAGTACTTTGGTGGCACACAAATGTTGAATGGGATGACTAATATGTGCTAATTGCTTTACAATTATCACTCATTAGATTCTCTCCCCAAGTCTTTTTGGTAGACACTGCAATTTCCTCTTAAACATGAGGGATACTCAAGATAGAAAGGTTAACATCTTTCTCAATGTCACATGTCCAGTTAGTAGAATAATCATGATTCAAATTCAGATCTATCAGTCTCCGTTTTTCTACCGTTTTTTCTACTTCTACTTTGGTATCTATTAGAGGAAAAGCAGCTGGCACCGTTATGGATGCCTCCATTCCTATTATTAATTAAAATCCTTACCTGTCATGTTGGATAAAAGAGTACAGCTGAATTTAATTTTCAACTGGGTAAGCACATGAGAATTTCATGCCACTAGATCAGTGTTCCTCTAAGTACCACTTATGAACAACTTTGATTAGACCCCCCCAAGGGTGATTTAAAATACAAATCCCCAAACCACAACCTAGATCTCTACATTAAGGATTAGTAGGAATATTACTCAAGAGGATGCTAATGAACACAAAGAGAGCCACTGGCCAAAAATGATGACTAACTATGCAAGATGCAATCACTAATTGTCCAGTTACTAAATGTGATGGTCATAAGAGTAGAGAATATGGTCTTGCCATATACTTTTACTCAAACTTATGCCTAGAAAAAAGATCAAGAAAATAACTTCAATAGTCACTCTGTGGAATCCACCTAAACTGGGAAAGAGAAAGAAAGGAATCAAATTTCTATTTATTATTGCTGGGACTATGTAACATATATGGCCAAAACTCACTGGTATCACATTTCTACTTCCAGGCAAATGACAGAATTGTACCTTCCCACCTGTGAAGAAAGACATGGCTACATGACTTGCTCTCAGCAATTAAATATGAGTAGAATTTATGTTTGACATGTTTGTGTGGAATAATTTGTTCAATTTCCATTTCCTCTTCCCTGATTCCATGTGTAGATATATATATATACAATGAGCCATCACATGGATAACCACCCTTCTGCAGAGATGGTTAGGCTTATACTGAATATCAGAGAAGTAAGAATCAACCTCTGAGATTTGTTTTATGTTTTTGTTTTGTTGTTCCTATAATATAAACTGTGTCAGTATGCTACTGATATAGAATGTTTGTATTATGTTTATTAAGGGAATTTTCTAAAATAATAATAACAATTAAAAATATTCAAATTAATTATAACTAAAGGAGACATAGTTTGTCAGCTGATTCACTTCAAGGAGGAGGTCCAGTTGCCTTGAGGGGAAAAATAAAGACATTTTTAACTTTATTTCAGATAGTAGAGTCCCCAAAGAGGCAAAGTGAAAACAATTAAGTGAAATAATCTTCAATACTGGAACTGTCATGCTTTAGGATGCATGCCACCATACTAGGTATTATGGGATTTTCGAATCTTGAAGTTAATCTCCTGTGAATTTCATTTGACTCAAATCAACCTTAATTACAATAGCATTTCATAAGAATAAACCTCCTAATGCTATTCCAGACAGAGCTTAGTATGAAAAGATTTCTAAGATGTTTATTGATATGCACATCGGATGATCTTTAAAAATCGATTATGTTAAAGAATAAATGCAAAAAAGTAATATAATGCAAACTGCTAGGATGCATTCAATTGATTCTTCCTCTTCTTTTTGGGGGGTTAATGCTCTTGCTTTACGTTTGGAATATCTTTCATGTGCAGTACAGTATATGACTTCCATTTAAAATTTACAGTGCCCAGAAATACTGAGTGCCTGCCTTAAAATCACTTTTTGCATCATTTTGCTCTGGAATGAAATCTGGATTAATCTACGTGTTAATTATAAAAGTCAACAGAAAAGTCAATCTTCTAATACTTGCTCTAAGAATTGATGACAGTAACTCTATGTGTGGGGGCAAGGGGGTGCATTTTATTTTTCTTTCTCAAGAAGCAATTAATGTCAGTTCGTTCTGGAAAAGAATGGACAGCAAAGTCTAAAGAAATACTCTTCCTTTTCTCACCTGTTTCATGTTTGTTTCAGCTTGATGAGGCAAGCTGACTTTTCATTCATATCACGACAATTGCTTATCTTGTATTTATTATGTGCCTTGCAGTGATGAGACACTAGGGGTATGTGATGTACAAAACAAGATAGAGTTACTACCTCAAAGATGTTTTCATAGTAGTGTGGGAGATGGACATTTAATCAATCACACAAAGCAACTGAAATGTAAAATTGTTAAATGATCCACAAAGGCAAGATACAGAGTACTATGAAAGTATATAATAGAAAAATGACTTAGAGACATGAGAAAAATCATTTTTGAGGATGTGACACACAGACTGATTAGAATTAAGCAAAAGTATGTGCATGTGCATATGTGCTGTTGTGTGTTCACACATATGTGTGTTCACTTAGCATTCCAGGAAGAGGAGATTGTAAGTGGGAAGGCCTTATTTTAAGAGGGAGTTCAGCAATTATGGGGTCCTGGAGTACAGCAATATGGCTTGCTGGAGTGGAGCACTGTAGAGAAGAATAAGTAGAGGCCAGACACCACAAAGTTTATTAAGATCTTGAGATGCTTTCACTCCTTCCTTGAGCTTTTCAAACTATAATCTCCATGCTTAAACTCAACTGCATCTGTTCAGTTTCTCAAGAAAAAAAAAATCTCCTGTTAACACTATAAGTTTCAAATATTGTCCTAAACTTTATGTAATACTTTATGGAGGCATGCTCATCATATGACCAGGTAGATAGCACTATCGGTACCAATTTATCAATTTGCAAACTGAGGCACAGAGAGGGTACCTAAAGTCACAGAGTTAAATAATAAGAGCCAGGATTTAAATTCTGCTCTCTTAGAGTTCAAAATCCATGCGGACTCCCATTGTACAGAGTTAGCCTGTGTGTTGAAAGTGTCATTACTATGAGAGAGAATAAGAGCAAGGGGTCTCTGAAAGAAATATCAAGTGTTTTCATACGTACTTTCAATTTCTAAAATTTTACTCACATAAATATATCAAGAAGCTCCAAGACTAAATAGTAAAAAATAGCTTTCTACTTTACTGAATTCTTCCAAATAAGGAAGGCAAATTGCCCTCCAATTTCCAGAAGTGTTTATTCAACATCTTAATGATTATATATGCTAACAGTATGAATGAATACAATACAATTTCCTAAAATAGAGACAATATATTCCCCCAAAAGTGTTTATAATGGTAGCTGGATTACTTTGATATTATTTTATTTAGATCCATTTACAGCATTACCAGTGTTTGGAGTGGTATTAATAATATTAATGTGGGAAGCTTACTATTCAGTATAATGGTAAAAGCACAATTATGTATCACATACAATTCTTATCCCAGATTGAAAAGGGTTTTTCATTATTACTACACAAATTTGTCTGAACTACTGCTTATAATGAAATTATTTCAATAACAACTAAAATAGTTAAATGTCTTCCTAAAGTGACTTCCATTAGCAAAGTTCCCAAATTTCTGGAGCTGCAGCCTGCTTAGATGTTAAACACAATAGTGTCATTTATATCTTTTACAAAGATGAAGTAAGACATTATCCATCATAGGAAAACGTTTATAAGTAAGTTAGAAACCTTAAGTATTTGTATAAACTCTATCAGTACATTGAAATACAAATTAAGGATATTAAAATGGAAATTCTTAATATCATCCAACCTATCTTTATTAATATACTTTGTTTTTTAGAAAACTTTTAGATTTTCAGAAAAATTGACTATATAGTACAGAGAGCCCCCAAATTACACCCACAACCACACAAAGTTTCCCCTAGTAGTAGGATATACTTGTTAGAATTAATGAACTAATATTGATACCACTTTATGAACTAAAGTCATAGTTTATTCAAATGTCCTTATTTTTTAACTAAAGTCTTTCTTCTGTTCCAGAATCCCATGCAAGCTATTGTGATACATTTGATTGTCATGCGTTCTTAGGCTCCTCTTGGCTGTGACATTTGCTGAGACTTTCCTTATTTTTGTGACTTGATGGTTTCAAGGAGGCACTAGTCAGGTATACTGACTGTATGAGATGCCTCTCTATTGGAATTTGTTTGATTTTTTCATGATTAGAGGAAGGTTTTGAGAGGAAGATAACAGAGATAAAATGCCATTTTCATCACATCATATCAAAGGGGCATGCTATCAACATTATTTATGACTTTTAACGTTGACCTTGATCACCTGACTAAAGTGGAGTTTGTCAGGTTCCTCCACTGTAAAGTTATGTATTTTCCTCCTTTGTCACACTCTATTCTTTGCAAGGAAATCACTATGCATAGCCTGCACCTAAGGAGTAGGAGTTATACCTTCTCTTTTTAGGATGGGGTATCTACAGCATTTATTTAAAATTCTTCTGTACAAAAGATTTTTCTCTTTTTCTACATGTATTTATTTATTTAGTAATTTATATCAGTATAAACACATGGATATTTATTTAATCTTCAGGTTTTAATACAATATTATTTATGTGTTTTTTTGCTCAAATTGCTTCATCTTTGACCACTGGGAGTTCTTTCATTTGGCTCCAGTTCTCCTTTAACATATCCCATCAATGGGTTTTTTGTTTTGTTTGCTTATATGGTTGGGTTTTTTAAACACTTTCGTACTTTCTGGCACTACAAGATGCTTTATGCTTATATGTTATATTCTGCCCTACTCCTATGATTACAATTTCTATAAAAATACCTGATTTATTTTAATGGAGAATGGTACTAGAAAGCAAGTTCTGGGCACTAGGTGCACTCATTGATACTGGGGTGTCATTTCTTTTAGGCCATCTCAGCTGACAGACTAAAGTATATAGGTGTACTTACCGACATATATACACATATCTATAGATATTTCTATATGTAACCATCTTTATATTAAATGAAATATAAGTACTTATTGATATCTCCAACTCTAATCCATTATCGCACTGACCACTCTAACCTCCTTCCCTGATTATCTATACATTTCCACTATAAGAGTAAGAAACCTGGATCCCAGATGGGAGACAGGTGGGATGAGTCTGCCATCCATTTATGAAGTTTTTCAGTTCAAACATACATGTATAGCAGTATCAGAATAGTTAACCCATACCCTCATCAAAAACAACTTAATCAAAGAAAATACAGTGCTTACATACAATTTCTTGTTCCTTTAGTCAGTTCCAGAGTTGCACAGATTAGCATTTTTCCCCCTTCCCCTTCAGGTTTTTTAATACATTTATAATCAGTAAGATTAGTTCGTCACAGTCTGTATTCTTTCCTGGGATCCTCCAACCTCCAAAAGAATTTCTTTTTAATTTATGTACATTAAGGTTCACTCTCTGTGTTGTAAAAAGGTTTGTATTGTAAAAACGTTTGAAAAATGCATAAAGTCATGAATCCACCCTACCATTATAGAATCATACAGAACAGTTTCACCACAAAGTTATTTTTACTCAATGATAATATTCTTACCAGAAAAAGAAAATTTTTCTTAATGTTTGTCAGGGCCCTTGAAAATTACCATCATCTGACTGAATTTTTTTTTCTTTATTTGATTATAATGGTTGGAAAACAATGCTACATTATTATTAATATAATTTTTATTAAATTTATTATCATCATTATTAAGGCAAATTCTGTCTGAGCGAATTAAAGCACTAGGACTTTGCAGTGAACTTTTGGACAATGATATCACGAAACATACTGATTTTTGAATGTTCCAATGAAGTGGTGTAAATCAAATTTATCACAACACCAAGGAACAGCTTGTATGTGTCTTGTCCTGGAAATGTTCTCTCACATATTGCTTGAAATTACTGCACAATCAGTTTGTAGCTTGGGGATATTTTGAATACAATGTTTGTTTGAATAATATTTTTATTACTTTTCAGTAAGTCTTTGTGCCAACCATGAGTTCATAAGACTTGCGAACAGCATTATGCTTTGCAAGCAACTGAAGCAAAAAAACACTTCTTTTATGGATCAATATAGTAAGTAATGAAATAACTGATTTGTAAACTAGTTTGGAGGAAAAGCAATCAAAAAGGTACCTCTAGGGCTTCCCTGGTGGCGCAGTGGTTGAGAGTCCGCTTGCCGATGCAGGGGACACGGGTTTGTGCCCCGGTCCGGGAAGATCCCACATGCTGCGGAGCGGCTAGGCCCGTGAGCTATGGCCGCTGAGCCTGCATGTCCGGAGCCTGTGCTCCGCAATGGGAGAGGCCACAACAGTGAGAGGCCCGCGTACTGCAAAAAAAAAAAAAAGTACCTCTAAATTTTAACAGACTATTAAATAAGCACTATTAGTTCTATAACTCAAAATTCAGGGTGTCATAGTCTTGGGAATTCATGTTTGAAAAACAAACAAACCAACCTATCTCCCTTTTAAAAATTTATTGTCACTCAGAGAAAGCCTATTCCACAACACCAAGATATTTCTGCATAAATCAGTGTCTGCTTTCATTTTGTTGTACCCTAAACTTTTACCTTAAAAAGTATCTAAAGGCCTATGTCTCAAAGAAATGACATAACAATTTATTATTATTTATTAAATTATAAATAAAATGTAGGGGGCAGAGGGGAAGATGACGGAAGAGTAAGACGCGGAGATCACCTTCCTCCCCACAGATACACCAGAAATACATCTACACGTGGAACATCGCCTACAGAACATGTACTGAATGCTGGCAGAAGACCTCAGACCTCCCAAAAGGCAAGAAACTCCCCACGTACCTGGGTAGGGCAAAAGAAAAAAAGAAAAAACAAAGACAAAAGAATAGGGACGGGACCTGCACCAGTGGGAGGGAGCTGTGAAGGAGGAAAGGTTTCCACACACTACGAAGCCCCTTTGCAGGTGGAGACTGCAGGAGGCGGAGGGGAGAGCTTCCGTGCCTTGGAGGAGAGCGCAGCCACAGGGGTGTGGAGGGCAAAGCGGAGAGATTCCTGCACAGAGGATCGGTGCCGACCAGCACTCACTAGCCCGAGAGGCTTGTCTGCTCACTGGCCGGGGCAGGCGGGGCTGCGAGCTGAGGCTCGGGCTTCAGTCGGAGCGCAGGGAGAGGACTGGGGTTGCCTGCGTGAACACAGCCTGAAGGGGTTAGTGCACCACGGCTAGCCGGGAGGGAGTCCGGGAAAAGGTCTGGAGCTGCCAAAGAGGCAAGAGACTTTTTCTTCCCTCTTGGTTTCCTGGTGCACGAGGAGAGGGGTTTAAGAGCACTGCTTAAAGGAACTCCAGGGATGGGCGCGAGTGGCGGCTAAAAGCGCGGACCCAAGAGAGGGGCAGGAGACGCTAAGGCTGCTGCTGCCGCCACCAAGGGGCCTGTGTGCGAGCACAGGTCACTCACTATCCACACCCCTCTTCCGGGGAGCCTGTGTAGCCCGCCACTGCCAGGTTCCCGGGATCCAGGGACAACTTCCCTGGAAGAACGCATGGCAGGCCTCAGGCTGGTGCAACATCACAGCGGCCTCTGCCGCCGCAGGCTCACCCCGCACTCCGCACCCCTCCCTCCCCCCGCACTCCGCACCCCTCCCTCCCCCCGCCCTGAGTGAGCCAGAGCCCCCGAATCAGCTGCTCCTTTAACCCTGTCCTGTCTGAGCAAGAAACAGACGCCCTCCAGCGGCATACATGCAGAAGCGGGGCCAAATCCAAAGCTGAGCCCTTGGGAGCTGTGAGAACAAAGAAGAGAAAGGGAAATCTCTCCTAGCAGCCTCAGGAGCAGCGGATTAAAGGTCCGCAATTAACTTGATGTACCCTGCATCTGTGGAATACATGAATAGACAATGAATCATCCCAAATTGAGGAGGTGGACTTTGAGAGCAAGATTTATGATTTTTTCCCCTTTTCCTCTTTTTGTGTGTGTATGCTTCTGCGTGAGATTTTGCCTGTATAGCTTTGCTTCCACCATTTGTCCTAGGGTTCTATCCATCCGTTTTATTTTTTTTTTGTTTTCTTTTTTAATTTTTTTCTTAATAATTTTAATTTTAATAACTTTATTTTACTTTACCTTCACCCTTTCTTTCTTTCCTTCCTTCCTTCCTTCCCTCCCTCCCTCTCTCCCTCGTTCCTTCCTTCCTT
This sequence comes from Leucopleurus acutus, assembly GCF_964270905.1. Taxonomy (NCBI): domain Eukaryota; kingdom Metazoa; phylum Chordata; class Mammalia; order Artiodactyla; family Delphinidae; genus Leucopleurus; species Leucopleurus acutus. Next base: position 71,580,235 of record NC_139152.1, read on the forward strand.
CCTTCCTTCCTTCCCTCCCTCCTTTAGACAACGAATCATCCCAAATTGAGGAGGTGGACTTTGAGAGCAAGATCTATGATTTTTTTCCCCTTTTCCTCTTTTTGTGAGGGGGTATGTGTATGCTTCTGTGTGAGATTTTTTGCTGTATAGCTTTGCTTCCACCATTTGTCCTAAGGCTCTATCCGTCCCTTTTTTTTCTTTTTTTTTTCCTAAATAATTATTTGTTAATTTAATAACTTTATTATATTTTACTTTATTTTATTTTACTGTATCTTCTTTCTTTCTCTTTTCCTTCCTTCCCTCCTTCCTTCCTTCCTCCCTCCCTCCTTTCTTTCCTTCTTTTCTTCTTTCCTTCCTTCCCTCCCTCCTTCCTTCCTTCCTCCCTCCTTCTCTCCCTCCCTTTCTTTCCTTCCTTCCTTCTTTCCTTCTTTTCTTTCTTCCTCCCTATGCTCCTTTCTATCTCTCTTTCTTTCTTTCTTCCTACTTCTACTAATTCTTTCACTCTACCTTTTCTCCCTTTTATTCTGAGCTGTGTGGATGAAAGGTTCTTGGTGCTGCAGCCAGGAGTCAGTACTGCGCCTCTGAGGTGGGAGAGCCAACTTCAGGACACTGGTCCACAAGAGACCTCCCAGATCCACATAATATCAAATGGCGAAAATCTCCCAGAGATCTCCATCTCAACACCAGCACCCAGCTTCACTCAACGACCAGCAAGCCACAGTGCTGGACAACTATGCCAAACAACTAGCAAAACAGGAACACAACCCACCCATTAGCAGAGAGGCTGCCTAAAATCATAATAAGTCCACAGACACCCGAAAACACACCACCAGACATGGACCTGCCCACCAGAAAGACAAGTTCCAGGCTCATCCACCAGAACACAAGCACTAGTCCCCTCCACCAGGAAGCCTACACAACCCACTGAACCAACCTTAGCCACTGGGGACAGACACCAAAAAAAACGGTAACTATGAACATGCAGCCTGCAAAAAGGAGACCCCAAACACAGTAAGATAAGCAAAATGAGAAGACAGAAAAGCACACAGCAGATGAACGAGCAAGATAAAAACCCACCAGACCTAACAAATGAAGAGGAAATAGGCAGTCTACCTGAAAAAGAATTCAGAATAATGATAGTAAAGATGATCCAAAATCTTGGAAATAGAATAGACAAAATGCAAGAAACATTTAACAAGGACCTAGAAGAACTAAAAATGAAACAAACGATGAACAACACAATAAATGAAATGAAAAAGACTCTAGATGGGATCAATAGCAGAATAACTGAGGCAGAAGAACGGATAAGTGACCTGGAAGATAAAATAGTGGAAATAACTACTGCAGAGCAGAATAAAGAAAGAAGAATGAAAAGAACTGAGGACAGTCTCAGAGACCTCTGGGACAACATTAAATGCACCAACATTCGAATTATAGGGGTTCCAGAAGAAGAAGAGAAAAACAAAGGGACTGAGAAAATATTCGAAGAGATTACAGTTCAAAACTTCCCTAATATGGGAAAGGAAATAGTTAATCAAGTCCAGGAAGCACAGAGAGACCCATACAGGATAAATCCAAGGAGAAATACACCAAGACACATATTAATAAAACTGTCAAAAATTAAATACAAAGAAAACATATTAAAAGCAGCAAGGGAAAAACAACAAATAACACACAAGGGAATCCCCATAAGGTTAACAGCTGATCTCTCAGCAGAAACTCTGCAAGCCAGAAGGGAGTGGCAGTACATACTGAAAGTGATGAAGGAAAAAAACCTGCAACCAAGATTACTCTACCCAGCAAGGATTTCATTCAGATTTGATGGAGAAATTAAAACCTTTACAAACAAGCAAAAGCTGAGAGAGTTCAGCACCACCAAACCAGCTTTACAACAAATGCTAAAGGAACTTCTCTAAGTGGGAAACATAAAAGGGGAAATCAACAGTAACACATTCACAGTAGGGGACTTTAACACCCCACTTTAACCAATGGACAGATTATCCAAAATGAAAATAAACAATGAAACACAAGATTTAAACGATACATTAAACAAGATGGACTTAATTGATATTTATAGGACACTCCATCCAAAAACAACAGAATACACATTTTTCTCAAGTGCTTATGGAACATTCTCCAGGATAGATCATATCTTGGGTCACAAATCAAGCCTTGGTAAATATAAGAAAATTGAAATTGTATCAAGTATCTTTTTCAACCACAAAGCCATGACACTAGATATCAATTAAGGGAAAAGATCTGTAAAAAATAAAACACATGGAGGCTAAACAACACACTACTTAATAACGAAGTGATCACTGAAGATATCAAAGAGGAAATAAAAAAATACCTAGGAACAAATGACAATGGAGACACGATGACCCAAAACCTACGTGATGCAGCAAAAGCAGTTCTAAGAGGGAAGTTTACAGCAATACAAGCCCACCTTAAGAAACAGGAAACATCTCGAATAAACAACCTAAACTTGCACCTAAAGCAATTAGAGAAAGAAGAACAAAAAAACCCCAAAGTTAGCAGAAGGAAAGAAATCATAAAAATCAGATCAGAAATAAATCAAAAAGAAATGAAGGAAACAATAGCAAAGATCAATAAAACTAAAAGCTGGTTCTTTGAGAAGATAAACAAAATAGATAAACCATTAGCCAGACTCATCAAGAAAAAAAGGGAGAAGACTCAAATCAACAGAATTAGAAATGAAAAAGGAGAAGTAACAACTGACACTGCAGAAATAAAAAAGATCATGAGAGATTACTACAGGCAGCTCTATGCCAATAAAATGGACAACCTGGAAGAAATGGACAAATTCTCAGAAATGCACAATCTGCCAAGACTGAATCAGGAAGAAATAGAAAATATGAACAGACCAATCACAAGCACTGAAATTGAAACTGTGATTAAAAATCTTCCAACAAAGAAAAGCCCAGGACCAGATGGCTTCACAGGTGAATTCTATCAAACATTTAGAGAAGAGCTAACACCTATCCTTCTCAAACTCTTCCAAAATATAGCAGAGGGAGGAACACTCCCAAATTCATTCTACGAGGCCACCATCACCTTGATACCAAAACCAGACAAGGATGTCACAAAGAAAGAAAACTACAGGCCAATATCACTGATGAACATAGATGCAAAAATCCTCAACAAAATCCTAGCAAACAGAATCCCACAGCACATTAAAAGGATCATACACCATGATCAAGTGGCGTTTATTCCAGGAATGCAAGGATTCTTCAATATATGCAAATCTATCAATGTGATAAACCATATTAACAAATTGAAGGAGAAAAACCATATGCTCATCTGAATAGATGCAGAGAAAGCTTTCAACAAAATTCAACACCCATTTATGATAAAAACCCTGCAGAAAGTAGGCATAGAGGGAACTTTCCTCAACATAATAAAGGCCATATATGATAAATCCACAGCCAACATCATCCTCAATGGTGAAAAACTGAAAGCATTTCCAATAAGATCAGGAACAAGACAAGGTTGCCCACTCTCACCACTCTTATTCAATATAGTTTTGGAAGTTTCAGCCACAGCAATCAGAGAAGAAGAGGAAATAAAAGGAATCCAAATTGGAAAAGAAGAAATAAAGCTGTCAGTGCTTGCAGATGACATGATACTATACATAGAGAATCCTAAAGATGCTACCAGAAAACTACTAGAGCTAATCAATGAATTTGGTAAAGTTGCAGGATACAAAGTTAATGCACAGAAATCTCTGGCATTCTATACACTAAAGATGAAAAATCTGAACGTGAAATCAAGAAAACACTCCCATTTACCATTGCAACAAAAAAAATAAAATATCTAGGAATAAACCTACCTAAGGAGACAAAACACCTGTATGCAGAAAAGTATAAGACACTGATGAAAGAAATTAAAGATGATACAAATAGATGGAGAGATATACGTGTTCTTAGACTGGAAGAATCAACATTGTGAAAATGACTCTACTACCCAAAACAATCTACAGATTCAATGCAATCCCTATGAAACTACCACTGGCATTTTTCACAGAAGTAGAACAAAAAATTTCACAATTTGTATGGAAACACAAAAGACCCCGAATAGCCAAAGCAATCTTGAGAATGAAAAACGGAGCTGGAGGAATCAGGCTCCCTGACTTCAGACTATACTACAAAGCTACACTAATCACGACAGTATGGTACTGGCACAGAAACAGAAAGATAGATCAATGGAACAGGATAGAAAGCCCAGAGATAAACCCACACACATATGGTCACCTTATCTTTGATAAAGGAGGCAGGAATGCACAGTGAAGAAATGACAGCCTCTTCAATAAGTGGTGCTGGGAAAACTGGACAGGTACATGTAAAAGTATGAGATTAGATCACTCCCTAACACCATACACAAAAATAAGCTCAAAATGGATTAAAGATCTAAATGTAAGGCCAGAAACTATCAAACGCTCAGAGGAAAACATAGACAGAACACTCTATGACATAAATCACAGCAAGATCCTTTGTGACCCACCTCCTAGAGAAATGGAAATAAAAACAAAAATAAAGAAATGGGACCTAATGAAACTTGAAAGCTTTTGCACAGCAAAGGAAACCATAAACAGGACCAAAAGACAACCCTCAGAATGGGAGAAAATATTTGCAAATGAAGCAACTGACAAAGGATTAATTTCCAAAATTTACAAACAGCTCATGTAGCTCAATAACAAAAAAACAAACAACCCAATCCAAAAATGGGCAGAAGACCTAAATAGACATTTCTCCAAAGAAGATATACAGACTGCCAACAAACACATGTAAGAATGCTCTACATCATTAATCATTACAGAAATGCAAGTCAAAACTACAATGAGATATCATCTCACACCAGTCAGAATGGCCATCATCAAAAAATCTAGAAACAATAAATGCTGGAGAGGGTGTGGAGAAAAGGGAACACTTTTGCACTGCTGGTGGGAATGTGAATTGGTTCAGCCACTATGGAGAACAGTATGGAGCTTCCTTAAAAAACTCCAAATAGAACTACCATATGACCCAGCAATCCCACTACTGGGCATATACCCTGTGAAAACCAAAATTCCAAAAAAGTCATGTACGAAAATGTTCATTGCAACTCTATTTACAATATCCCGGAGATGGAAATAATCTATGTGCCCATCATTGGATGAATGGATAAAGAAGATGTGGCACATATATACAATGGAATATTACTCAGCCATAAAAAAAAAATGAAATTGAGCTATACGTAACGAAGTGGATAGACCTAGAGTCTGTCATACAGAGTGCAGTAAGTCAGAAAGAGAAAGACAAATACTGTATGCTAACACATATATATGGAATTTAAGAAAAAAAAATGTCATGAAGAACCTATGGGTAAGACAGGAATAAAGACACAGACCTACTGGAGAACAGAATTGAGGATATGGGGAGGGGGAAGGGTGAGCTGTGACAAAGCGAGAGAGGCATGGAGATATATACACTACCAAACGTAAGGTAGATAGCTAGTGGGAAGCAGCCGCATAGCACAGGGAGATCAGCTCGGTGCTATGTGATCGCCTGGAGGGGTGGGATAGGGAGGGTGGGAGGGAGGGGGACGCAAGAGGGAAGAGATATGGGAACATATGTATACGTATAACTGATTCACTTTGTTATAAAGCAGAAACTAACACACCATTGTAAAGCAATTATACCCCAATAACGATGTTAAAAAATAAAAAAAAAATAAAGAACAACAACAACAACAAAAAACGGTTCAGTGAGTTTTGTGCATTTCCACTATTCTTGTAAGAATAAAATATATATGTTGTGCATACAAAAAATAAATAAATAAATAAAATAAAATGTAAATAAAGTAAAATAGGCACATTTTCTCTCTATCACCTTATCCTGCTTTGTTCCTCTCTGCAGCACATCTTACTACCATATACATGTTAATTATTTTCCTATTATCTATCTTCCCTGATTAGACTTAATTCTACAGGAGATCAGTCATTGGTTCATTGCTATGTATGTACCTAGAATAGCACCTAAGAAGGAGTGGATATTCATTATATGCTTGTTGACTAAATGGACATAGTCCGTCCTACACTGAAAATAAAATGAAAGTAGAAAAATCTTCAGAGAACATTTTTATATAATTTATCATTGATAATTACATTCAGACTTGATAAAGAGGCAGGTAAAATATGTAGACTGAGAGATTAGATGTGAGTTGAGGAACCATATGTCCCAAAATAGATGAAGAAAGAAAAGAATAGTAGATCTAAGAATAGAAGATTGTGGTTAAAAAAGAGATGTTCAGAGATCTGAACATCTTAGCTCTTAGCAGTAGATAAGTGTTTTGTAAGGAAATGTTATTTAAAAGTCTATAGGTATGTAAAATATAGTCAAAGAAGAGACAATTCAAGTATATGAAGTAAAGGTACTAAGAAACCTAAATGTCATCAGTGTAGAGGTAGAAGATGAAAGACTGGGAAGCAGTTATTCATTTCATTGAAGGCTGGATAAATGTTTCTGCATCTTCACAAATAATGGAAAAGTGGATTGACACTGTAAGCAAATTTTTAAAAGGCAAGGTTTTTAAATGATGGTGGCAGAAAAATGATAAGACAAATGGGCTATAGGAAATAAGATAAATTCTAATCCTCTTGTTTTAGAATGGAAGATGGAATACTTTCTCTTGCTGATTTAAAGGGAAGTTTTATGTTTAGAGTGAAGTAAAATTTCAGTAGGGATATAAGAAAATAAGAATGATTTTAAAAGAAATGATCAGACCCTGGAGATATTTCAACTATGTCTTAGTGATTGACTAGTTGGAAGTAGGATTGACATTAAACCAGAGGAAGGAGGCCATTAGTCCTTAGGATTTAGCTTAGGTAGCTGCACTGGTGGTGGAGACATTTACTAAGATCCAGAAAAGAGGAAGCATTAGTAGATTAGGGGAAGTATGGGTGTTTGCGTCAGACTGCATTTCACACTCTGTGCTTCACAGTGCATTTGAAGAAATAACAATAAGCAGTTGCATAAATAAGACAGGATCTTGGGAGAGAAAATCAGAGTAGAAATATATATTTGAATATCATTAATATAGAACTGGTAACTGAAGCCACTGGAATTGGTATTCTCTGCCAAAGAAAATGGATAAAGAGAAAAGAGATCAGAAGACAATATTCATGAGAACACAGGCACCCAGGGGATGGGGAATGAATAAGAAGTCCACAAAAGAGACTGAGGAAAAAAGACTAGAAATCAAATAAGACAGAATTTAAAGAACAAAAGAGTGGTCAGCAAATCAGCAGTGTCAAAAGATGCAGAAAGTGAAAGGAAGATAGGTATGAAAATGTTTTCATTCTTTTTAGTCACAAAGAGGCCACTGTGGTGAGTGAATAGGAGCAGAACACAGATTTCATGAAGTATAGCAATGTGAGGGGAAAAAGGTGAAAACCACATATTTAGGTAACTTAGTCATAAAGAGGAAGAGAAAGATAGGAAGTGATGTCAGGTGGAAGGAGGATATTTTGTGATGGGATATGTTCATGACTGTTAAAGACTGAAAGAAAACAACAGACAAGAAAATATAGCTAATATATGAAAGTAATGATATATTTAACAGACATAGGAACAGGGGTAACATCCAAGGCACCGGTGGAGCTGTTTGCCTTGCACTTGAGAAAAGAAATCTACTCATTGTGACAAAATGTTAGGAAGAAAGAATGGAGGGGCTGTAACCTGAGGAAATGTTTACTGAGGGCGCTCATTCCACTAAGTAGGTGAAATCTTCTGCTGAGTATGAGGGGAAAGATAAGTTGTTACCAGAATGGATAGAAAAAGTTTAAAACAGTTTCTGGTGAAAAAGAACTCACTAAAAACTTAAAATAATATCACAGTAGACACTTAAGAAAACCACCGAGGGTAGAGAGAGGTAGAAACACATAGAGACAGAGCATCAGTCTGGGTGAGTACATAAATTCCTTCAAGACAACATGTAGATGTAGGAGCAGAGAAAACAGCTGACAGTTGTTAACCACCTTCACCACAAGTAGAAAACAAGGCAAAGAAATGGGGCCAAGAAAATGTAAGGTATCAGCAAGAGTGCAATTAAACATTGGGCTCTAAGCTGCAGAGCAAAGGACTTAAGTACAAGAAGGGGGTGATGAATGTGAAGAATGAAAGCTATCAAGGGAGGAGTCAAAGTTTAATCAAGTTGACTGGACAGAACCTGAGAAATTATATAGTAAGACAGCAAATTTTTTTCAGCCTAAAATTTAATCAGCATTCTTGAACAAGATATAGTTGTGGGGTTGAGGATAGGGGTAATAATTTGATGAGGTACTTGTCCCAGGCCCATAGACTTGACCCCTGTAGATAGTGGGACTTTTCTTTATCTCAACTTGATGTCAGAAGTATTGATTTTGTGGCAAACCTATTATATACCTGACACTAATAGATAGCTGAAAATTACTGTAATTCTACTTAGCATTATACAGGCTCTCTTTATCAAGCTGCTTGCTGGGATTCAAAGTACTGATGACAACCTAAAATTCTTTAGGCACTGTCAAACTCATAGAAAAATATTTTGTATTCTTACAGTATTTCCACTTTGGCAGTGTTCCCAATCCCTACATCTGCTTTTACTCTAGCAAACTCTATTTCCAACTGGGAGTGTCAGAGATCTGACACATGATGCTCTTGCTATGTCAGGAAAATAGAAAGGAATTGTCTTATTTAGTAAAGAAATATGTTGCCATAGCTGTAGGTATAAGAAAAGCAAACTTCACTTATACTATGAATCACAGATTAGAATTAGTTGATGAGCCTTAGTCCTCATACTGCACCCAGCCTAAATGTAACTTGGAAAGAAATGGGGAAAGAAGTAAAATACTTTACCTTAAAAAAAGATACATGAACTCTCTTTAGAAAGCTAGTGACCATTAGGAGGTGGCCAAGAAGGCAGAATAGGAAGACTCTGAGGTCGCCTCCTCCCACAGGGACAACAAAATCACAACTATTTACAGAGCAACTATTAATGAGAAAGACCTGAAGACTAGCAGAAAAGATCTTCTACAAACTAAAGATATAGAGAAGAAATCACGAGATGTTTAGGAAGGGTGGAGACACAATATAGTTAAGACTTATGACCCCAGGTGGGAGTATGTGAGTGCGACCCACAAATGGGAAGATAATTACAATTGCAGAGGTTCTCCCCAAGGAGTGAGGGGTCCAAGCCCACATAAGTCTCCCCAGCCCAGGGGTCCTGCACTGGGAAGAGGAGCCCCCAGAACATTTGGCTTTGAAGGTCAGTGGGGCATACATTCGGGAGAGCCAAAAGGCTGTAGGAAATAGAGATTCCACTCTTAAAGGGTGCACACAAAATCTCACATGCTTTGAGACCCAGGACAGAAGGAGTAATTTGCAAGGAGCCTGGGTTACAGCCACCTGCTGACTTTGGAGAGCCTCCAGAAGAGGTAACTGGAACTAACCCTGGGGATACAGATGCTGGTGGCAGTCATTTTTAGGAGCTTGTTCTACCACAGGACATCAGTGCTGGCAAGCACCGTTTTGGAATCCTCCCTGCACCTTATTAGCACTGGGACTGGCCCTGATCACCAGTCTCTAGGCACCAGTACTGGGATGCCTCAGGCCAACCCACCTAGCTAGTTGGGGGGAAACAGCCCTACCCACCAGTAGGCCAGCTGCCTTAGGACCCCTTGAGTCCCCAGCTGCCCAGGGACACAGTATCACTCACCAGAGGGCTCAAGGCCTGTCCCCACTAACTAGCAGACAAACACCAACTCCAGAATCCCCAGGGCCCTACAGCCAGAGACCCTCAGACCTGGCTCCACTAATCAGTGGGAAAGCACTGGTCCCAGGATGAGCCTCACTCACCAATAGGTGGGAACAAGCCCCTGGAACCCCTGGATACTAGCCCCACCCACCAGCAGGCTGACACCAACTCCAGGACTCCCAGGGCCAAGCAGCCAGAGAACCCAGGACCCAGCTCTACCCACCAGTTAGTCAGCACTAGCCCCAGAACCCCCTGGGCTCTGGCTTCATTCACTAGAGGACCATTTCCAGATCTGGGACACCCAAAATCCCACAGCTAGTCATGTTAGGAACCAGCCCTGCCCACCAACAGGCTAACACTAGATCTAGGAACACCAGCCCCAAAACGAGCCACTCTGGGACCCAGATGCACCTACAGTAGCCAGCAGCCTCTGCACAAGGCAGGGCCTGGCAACAAATCAGACTGGGGATGAGCCTAACAGACTGCCTACAAACCACCCACAGTAATCAGCTGCCACGATAGAAGGGCTCACATAGCCCACATAGGGGGCACCCCAAGAGAATATAGCCTTGGTGACAAGAGGGGAGTGTACTTTATGTCTCCTACATAAAGCCACTTCTTCAAGATCAAGAAACATAACTAACCTATCAAATACATACAGATAAAAACAGTGAATTAAGCAAAATGAGGTTACAGAGGAATATGTTCCAAATGAAGGAACAACAAGGAAAAAAAAACAGAAGAAAAACTAAGTGAAGTGGATATAAGCAATCTATCCAATAGATGGTTCATGGTAATGACCAGAAAGATGTTCAAAGAACTCAGGAGAAGAATGGAAAAAACATAGTGAGAAATTTGACAAAGAGTTAGAAAATATAAAGAAGAACTGAAGCTGAAGAATACAGTAACTGAAATAAAAACTACACTAGAAGGAATCAATAGTAGATTAGATGACAGCTGAAGAAATACAGTACTGAAATAAAATGGAGCTGAAGAATACAGTAACTGAAATAAAAACTACACTAGAAGGAATCAACAGTAGATTAGATGACACAGAGGAAGGGATCAGAGAACTGAAAGACAGAGTAGCAGAAATCACTCAAGGTGAACAGAAAAAAGAATAAAAATAAATGAGTACAATTGAAGGGACCTCTGGCACAACATCATACATACTAATATTTGCATTACAGAGGTCCCAAAAAGAGAAGAGAGAGAAAGGGGCATATAACTTATCTGAAGACATAATAGCTAAAAACTTCTCTAATCTGGAAAAGGAAACAGATATCCACGTCCAGGAAGCACAGAGAGTTTCAACAGGATCAACCCAAAGAGAATCATACAAAGACACATGCTATATATAAACTTCATGTTAACCACAAACTAAAAATCTACAATACATATAATAGATATGCAAACAAGAAAGAGAAAGTAATCCAAACATAACACTAAAGATAGTCCTCAAATCACATGGAAAGAGAGCAAAAGAAGAAGAAAGGATCAAAAAAGAACTATAAAAACAACTCCCAAATTTTAAAAATGACAATAAGCACATACACATCATAATTACTTTAAATGTAAAGGGACTAAATATTCCAATCAAAGGACATAAAATGGCTGAATGGATTAAAAAAAACAAGATTCATATATATGCTGCCTATAAAAGTCTCATTTCAGATCTAAAGACACACACAGACTGAAAGTAAGGGGATGGAAAAAGGTATTCCATGCAAATGGAATTTAAAAGAAAGCCATGGTAGCAGTACTTACATCGGCCAATATAGACTTTAAAACAAAGACTATAACAAGAGACAAAGAAGGACATAAAATAATGATCAATGGACCAAGAAGAAAATGTGATAACTGTAAATATATATGCACCTAATATAGGAGCACCTAAATACAAGCAAATAATAACAGGCATAAAGGGAGAAATTGACAGTAACACAATAATAGTAGAGGACTTTAACACCTCACTGACAATAGACAATAGACAGAAAATCAATAAGGAACCATTGGCCTTAAATTACGTAGATCAGATGAACTTAGTATATAAAGAATATTCCATCCCAAAGCAGCAGAATGCACACTTTTCAAGTGCACAGGGAACATTGCCCAGGATAGATTACATGCTAGACTACAAAACAAATCTCAGTAAATTTAAGAGGACTGAAATAATATCAAGCATCCTTTCCTACCACAACACTACAATTAGAAATCAACTCTGAGGAAAAAATTGCAAAAAATACAAAAACATGGAGGCTAAACAATGTGCTATAAAACAACCAATGGATCACAGAAAAAATCAAAGAAAAAAAATTTTTTTAAATACCTGGAGACATTAAAAACAAAGACACAATGATCTAAAATTTATGGGACACAGCAAAAGCACTTCTAAGAGGGAAGCTTATAGCAATACAAGCCTACCTCAGGAAATAACAAAAATCTCAAATAAACAACCTATTCTCACACCAAAATGAAGTAGAAAAAGAGCAAATAAATCCAAGACTTACTAGAAGGAAGTAAAATCTAAAGATCAAAGAAGAAATAAATGAAATAGAGACTAAAAAAAATAGACAATATCAATGAAACTAAGACTGGGTTCTTTGAGAAGATAAATTAAGTTAATAAACATTTAACCAGATCCAACAAGTAAAACAGGAGAGGGCCCAAATCAATAAAATCAGAAATGAAAAAGGAGAAGTTACAAATGACACCACAGAAATAAAAAGGATCATAAAATATTACTACAAATAATTATATGCCAATAAAACAGATAACTTAGAAGAAATGGACAAATTCCTAGAAATGTACAATCTCGCCTAAGATTGCAACAGGAAGAAACAGAAAATATAACAGACCAACTACCAGTAATGAAATTGTACCAGTAATTAAAAAAAACAACAAAACAAAAAACCTCCCAACAAACACAAGTCCATGACCAGATGGCTTTACAAGTGAATCCTACCAACATTTAGAGAAAAGTTAACACCTATCCTTCTCAAACTATTCCAAAAAATTACAGAGGAGGAAATGTTTCCAGATTTATTCTACAAGGCCAGAATCACCCTGATACTACAACCAGATAAAAGTATCACAAAAAAAAAGAAAATTGCAGGCCAATATCACTGATGAATATAGATGCAAAAATCTTCAATAAAATATTAGCAAACTGAATTCAACAATACATTAAAAGGATCATACACCATGATCAAGTGATATTTATCCCAGGGATGCAAGAATGTTTCAGTATTCTCAAATCACTAAATGTGATACAACAACTTGAAGAATAAAAATCACATGATCATCTCAATAGATGCAGAAAATCTTTTGATAAAATTCAACATCTATTTATGATAAAAGCTCTCAAAAAGTAGGTATAGAGGAAACATATGTTCACATCATAATGGCCATATATGACAAGCCCACAGCTAACATCATACTCAGTGAAGAAACGCTGAAAGCATTTCCTCTAAGATGAGGAACAATTCTGTAAGTCCAAAAATAATTCTACTTCTCTAAATGTTTTACAGATTTTAACTATCTGTGGTCCTAAAAATAGCCTAATAATAAAAAAGTAATAATTTTCTGTTACTCTCTATAGTCAAACTTCAATCATTTTCCATGAGATGGAAATGTAGAGTGGACTTTACTTATAGGCCTGACTTTGTTGCTTATACATTGTCCATCTTATATGTTTTATAAATTTATTTGCTTGAAAGTTTTTCTTACATGTAAATTGTAATTTATATATGCCTTCCAAGTTTTCCACAGAGGTATTACATGTATGAAATTAGAAAGTGTACATTAAGAAGTTTTCTAATGAAGTGTACTAATATTGTTTATATATTTGTATATATATTGCATATAAATATATATGCAAATATTTAGGCATAAGATGACATTTGACTTTATGCACATTTTTTCCCAGATCTCAATGAAATTGCTGGTGTAAAAGGCTATAATTCCAGTGTCAGAACTGTTGAGAAATTTTTGCTGGGTCTACTGCAGATGGGAAGGCCCTGAGGGGTTATCTGCAACCATACAACCTGAGAAAGTACAGAATCTATGATAGTACAACCCACTAATTCCTATAATTTTGGAGGAAAAAAAAAAGACTGCAGGCAAAGTGAAGGTGTTGGGCAGAGAGGGAACAACTAATTGACCAGTTTTATGGCTAAGGATTAGTAGAATTTGAAACAGTGGTAAAAGAGGGTTTAGGGATGATTTTGTGATTATATCCAGAACATCCATAGTGTAGAAGGGGCTTAATTCAGGAAGAGTGTAGGGCAGTGTCAGCTTACATCTCATGGTAAGACTGAGCAAAAAGGAAATGGTATCCAGAAAGCTGGCCCTTAATTAAAAGGCTTTATCAAACATATAGAAAACATGATGCAGAAATTAAGTTACTTGAGGGACTTCCTGGGCTGTCCAGTGGTTAAGACTTTGCCTTCCAATGCAGGGGTGCGGGTTCGATCCCTTGTTGGGGAGCTAAGATCCCACAGGCCTCACGGCCAAAAAAACAAACCAAAACATAAAACAGAAGCAATATTTTAACAAATTCAATAAAGACTTAACAAAAAAGAAATTAAGTTACTTGATAAGGTATAACTCAACTTCATGGATCTAGTTCCAATCACTTTTTTCCCAAAGTTTTCTATTACTTAAATAATAAAGTGATTTTTTACACTAGCTTGCCATTTAATTAAAATCTGAGAAGAAGTTAGTGAAGGAAATAATTTGAACAATAAATGAAACCATAGAAAGTCCGCCTTTCTTGTTTGTTTGCTAAAAGAGGTCACAGAGAAACTCTCTTCGTTCAAGGCTGAATGAAATGTATTAAACTTGCTAGCTAAAATCCAAAACCAAGCAATAATGGTGACAATAACTACCATCACAACAAAAGCATGAGACATAAAATTAGGGCTAGTTTAGTTCTTAAGATTCAGTAATAGCATAATTTTGCAAAATATAAAAGATCTATAAATAAACATTTAAATAATAGATATTAAATCAATAAGGATTTTTGTTTCTAGCCAAGACAAAATAATGTGTATTGGAATTATCTTCCCATTAGACAAAACTAAAATAATAGGAAAATATATATGAAGACGTGATTTTCACATTGTTGGACATCAGGCAATAAAGGACAATAAAACCCGAGAAATGGGAAACAATAAGGTGAGTGCTATAATTGGCCTAGCTTACTGTGTTGAGTAAGTTTCCAGGCCCAGATGGCTTAATAAATTCCACCAAAATTTTAAGGAAGGAATAATACTAATTTTCATAAAGTCTTCCAGAAAACTGAAGAGGAATGAATACTCCCCAGTTAATTCTGAGACCACCATTCCTCTGATTCCAAAACCAAAGACAATGAAAGGGGGGAAAATACGGAAAACTGTCCCTCAGGAACATGGATATAAAATTCTAAATAAAATTTTAGCAAATAGAACTCAACAGTATATAAAAAGGATAAAACATCATGATTAATTGGGGCATGTCCCATGAATGCAAGATTGTTTTCACATTTGAAAATTAATCTAATTCACCATATTAATAAGTCAAGAAAGGAAAACTATATTATAATACTAATGCAGAAGCATTTGGCAAAATCCAACATCCTCTACTGAAAAAAAAAAACTATCTGGAAATTAAGAATAGAAGGAAATTTTCTCAACTTTATAAAAAGGTGTCAACAAAAAATCTACAGCTAGCATCACAGTTAATGGTGAAACACTGAATTTTTTTTCTGTAATATCAGGGACAAGACAGGATACCTGCCTTAACCACTTCTGCTTAACAGTGTACTTGCAGTTCTACATAATTAAATAAGGCAAGAAAAAGAAATTAAAAGCATCCAGATTGAAAAGGAGAAAGTAAAACTATTTGTTTGTTTGTTTTGCAGATATGATCAGGTCATCTATGTAGAAATTCAGAGGCAGTCTACAATAGAGCTACCAGAACCAATCAGTGAGTTTAGTAAGGTCACAGGATACAAGTTAAATATACAAAATCAATTGTATTCAATAAATTACATAAACTGAAAACAATAAAAAATAAAAATTATTATTTAATAGTATCAATAAATATGAAATGCTTAAGCATATATCTGACAGAAGGTTTAAAGATCTATATGCTAAAATTAGAAAAAATGGTAATAGAAATTAAAGATGAGCTAAATAAGTGAGATGTTCTATGTTCATGTGTAGAAAGACTCAATATTGCTAAGGTGTCAATCCTCTCCAAATTGATTTGTAAATTCAACACATTCTTTTTTTTATTCAACACATTCTTGATTAAAATCCTAGCAGAATTTTAGTAGAAACTGATGACTTTAAAATGTATATGCAATGCAAAGGATCTAGACTAGGCAAGCCAACTCTGAAAAAGAACTAAGTTGGTGATTTAACACTACCTGACTTCAACTTATTATAATGCTACTGTTATTAAGATGGTATAGGATTAGCATAAAGATAGAGAAATAGAACAATGGATCAAATTAGAGAATCCAGAAGCAGACCCACATATACATGAGCAACTGATTTTTTATAGACGTACAGGGGTAATTCAGTGTTTTTTTGGCCAACGAATGATAAAAGAAAAATTGGATATATATATTCCTCCCCCAAAATGCAAATTTTAAAAAGGCTAACATAAAATGGAACTTATACTTAAAAGTAAAAACTATAACTATGAAACTGTTAAAAGAAAACAAAAGAAAAAAATCTTTATAACTTGGGTTTGGCAAAAATTTCTTAGATAAGACAATACAAAGGAAAAAACTTGATATGTTGTAGTCTGTCAAAATTAAAAATGTCTGCTTAAAAGAATAGAGACTAACCACAAGCTGGGTGAAAAATATTTGTAAAATGTACCTGACAAAGCACTTGGACCCATATATAAAGAACTCTCAAAAATTAAAAAAGGAAAGACAAAAAACTTAATAAAAATGGACAAAAGAGGGCTTCCCTGGTGGCGCAGTGGTTGAGAGTCTGCCTGCTGATGCAGGGGACACGGGTTCATGCCCCGGTCTGGGAAGATCCCACATGCCGCGGAGAGGCTGGGCCTGTGAGCCATGGCCGCTGAGCCTCTGTGTCCGGAGCCTGTGCTCCGCAAAGGGAGAGGCCACAACAGTGAGAAGCCCGCATACCGCAAAAAAAAAAAAAGGACAAAAGATTTCTTTTATAATTTTTTAAAAATTTATTTTCCTTATTTTTTTGGCTGCATCGGGTCTTAGTTGCAGCACATGGGATGTTCGTTGAGGCATGTGGGATCTTTAGTTATGGTGCACAGTCTCTTCGTTGTGGTGCTGGGGCTTCTCTCTAGTTGTGGCGTGTGGGTTTTCTCTAACTGTGGTGCGCAGGCTCCAGGGTACCTGGGGTCTGTAGTTGTGGTGCATGGGCTCCAGAGTGCACAGGCTCTGTAGTTTGCGGCATGTGGGCTCTCTCATTGAGGTGCATGAGCTCAATAGTTGTGGCACACAGGCTTAGTTGCCTGGTGGCATGTGGCATCTTTCTTAGTTCCCCAACCAGGTATTGAACCTGCATCCCCTGCATTGGAAGGTGGGTTCTCTATCACTGGACCACCAGGGAAGTCCCTGGACAAAAGATTTGATAAGACACTTCATCAAAGAAGATATATGGATGGCAAATTAGCATATGAAAATATACTTTACATCATTCATAGTCATTATTAATCTTATATCACTGTGTGAAATAATATGGTTAGATTATCCAGAACATCATTAAGTAGAACAAATTCAATGGAAAGAGAGGCTTAGAACCATAGGTGATTGGGAATTCCCAGAAATCATGAGGAGGATTCTGGATTTTCAGAAAGTAAAGAAAGATGGGATTTGAAACAATCTTATCCAATTTTTTCTACATCTTAAAGTCATGGAAATCCATCTTTGAACTAGATTACACATATATAGGCATAGGAAAAAAATGTGTAAGAATGATTAGTTGTAATAAAGTCTATGAGATATGATTGATTTGTATTACCTTTTTGTTCTCCTCATATATTCTATATTTATCACCATAAGCTCATACCATTTTTATAATTTAAAATGCTTTTAAAATATGCCTAAACATAGAAATATACTCCAAATGGAAAAACAAAAGGCATATCAAATTATCTGCTAATTATCATTAGCATTTTGGAGACTAAAGCTGGTGATTCTATACTCTTAAAATATGTATGAACACATATTAAAACCTGAGGGCAATTTTATTTTCTACCTTGTCAGGAGACATAAAGTAACATCATCCAAACAATTCCACAAATTATTTTTCATTTTATTAACAATAAGAGCCTTTGAGATTGGTAGAATGACAAAGCAAAGGTGAAGGGCACAGTCAATCTTAGCAGACACTCATAAAGAGTACATTGCAAGCAGTTAACAGTACTGTTTAAATCAGTGTAGTTCATCTCCTTGGAATGAAAGGCCACATTGAGAATACAAGGGTAGATGTTCTTAAAGCAAGTCAGCGGTAGTACACATGGAAGGAATGAACACTGAATGGGCAATCAGCTAGTAGGCAATAGTTGATCATGAAAGTCTGAGTAGAAAATAGTATTAGGTCTATTTTAAAAAATCAAATTTTGCATGAATTTTTTAAATGTGGTCTTTACAACACAAAGAACAAGTTCATTAAAAAACTTAATATGAGTTGTTCTTTGATTTGGTTACTCTGGTATCTTTAAAAGAGTTCACCAAGATAAATAATGTATAAATCTTGGTTATCAATCCACAATAAAGGTCATCAACACAAGCCTGCAGACTTATTTTATACAGAGGATCATCCAAGACTTCTTTGATGAAACATTACAGCTCAGTCACAAAAGATGAGTAGGCAGGTCCAGCTTCATGGGTATGTGACCTGTGCACATTACACTGAATTCAGCAGGGCTCACACCTGCACACCTGGTTTAATTCTCTGCTGTAGCTCTGTTGAAATTCTTGATATTTTTTTGCACAGGAAGGTATTTTTATATCTGAAAATTATCTAGCCCATCCTTAGAGTCACAGCAACTAAATAAAGCTGAGCAGGTAAAGAGGAATGGAATTCCAGGCAGAAAAGAAAATATGCAAAGATCACAAAGTGCTATATCATGTGGCTTCATAAAAAAAATGAAAATAACCTTGTATTCTTAGAGATCAAAAGGTAAAATTGTACTTGACAAGGCCAGTGTAATGAAGGAGAAGTCCAATTTATTAAGTGCCGTTTAGGTCAAGTTACAGATTTTGTTTCAGTTCAAGTCTTCTAGGAAGAAGATGCCAAGACAGAATTAGAGGCGCAAGAGATGTACTACAGAAAATGCCTGTAAAACTTTAGAGTAGTCAGGAAGAGCCTTCAGACCCTAATACAGAACTGACTGTTGGGGAAAAGGAGTATTTTGTAGGAAGAGTGAAAGATTGCAGGGCAGCTCTAATAAAGTCTTAATCTAGGCTGAAGGAGCCCCAGGGCAGGGATTGCCCATTAGAGAAGTCCTGTATTGGGTAAAAATGGTCCAACTCTAGTACCCTCATTATGCGTAGTCATTAGTCAGCAGCAGCTTGGGGAGACAGTCACCTTGGTAGGATCCCTGGGGCAAATTCTGGCAGATGAATGCAGTCAGCTAATGCCAATCATCACAGCAGGTTCTCTTTTGAAAAGAGATCTGAATGCAGTTTCAGAGGTTTGCATTGGCCTTCCAGGTTTTGATAATTTCTACCCCATATGGGGTTTATTCTATAATAAAGTAAGTCTTTCTAGTTAAATACTCAGGTAATGGCAAATTGACCAATTGGTGGATACAGTCTAAGCTGAATTTTAGCTAGATATCCATTTATTTCCTGGCCACCATACGTTCTCAATCTAGCAGGAGGCTATGATGATGCTCTATATCTCTATGTATCAACGTCAGCTAAGACCCTGGATCTAATTGTTTCTAAATGTTGGAATATTCCTCTTTCCCCGTGTTCAGTTAACTAAGTAAATTGCCATAGGTTCTAATGAGGGAATCTCTGTAGTATGTCCTTGCTTCTTATAAACAAAGACATCTCTTTTGTCAGTGGTATATGGACCTTAAAATTGGACCAGGTATGGAGACTGATGAGGGAATTGTGACTAGGTTGGGGCAATTGTCCTCAACCTATTGCTTCTACATTCTTGACTTTTTCTGACTGTAGATGTTAAACAGAACCCTGGGTGACTGCCCTTTTATTTGTCCCTAGAGATGCCATGTTCCATTGACCTTTCCATAATCACCTGTGGGTCAAGATCTCTTGGCAAGTCATTGCAAAAACTGTGTATCCCTACCTCCTGGTGGTTAAGCACTGCCACTTGACATCTACTGCTTTCAGGTCTCATTAT
Source organism: Leucopleurus acutus (assembly GCF_964270905.1). NCBI lineage: Eukaryota > Metazoa > Chordata > Mammalia > Artiodactyla > Delphinidae > Leucopleurus > Leucopleurus acutus. The sequence goes on from NC_139152.1 coordinate 71,600,382, forward strand.
CCCTGTTCTGCCATTTAATAAGCCAAGTTCTAGTTTTGAGACTGCTTCTCCTACTGACGTACTTAGCCTGCATATGAGAACAACCACTGAACTTAGTGATGCTAGTAACATATTTTTGGTGGCCTTGAGGTTAAGGCTGTGTCCTCTGGGTCTTCTTGTAGAACATAATCCCATGGTGTCTCTAGTAGCCTCATGTAATATAACTATTTCAACTTGCTCATATTCTTAAACCACTTTATGCTTTCCTCTACTGTACTGACCTCGAAATCCAGGCATCTTACCTTTACTCAGTGTTAGTCTCCACTTTCTCTATTCTTCTATGAGCTACCCTAGCCCCAAATTTTCTCTATCCTGTGGGGTACTTGCCAGGATATTATAGCCTACGTCCCAAATAAATGCCTCCCAAGTCAGTTAATTCTTGTTCATACAATCTTGTAATATTCCAGTTTACCTAAAAATTCAGTGAGATCTTTAATACCTTAGCTCTCTTTACTGATACCTGTTTTCTCCTCTGTTGGTTGTACTGGATAGAGTCTAAGTCTTTCTCTCTCCTTTCCTCTCTTTTCTCTCATCACTGTTTGGGAGGAAGAAATTTTCCTCTACCTATCTACCTTTTTCTGGATGGTCTAAGAAGTAAATTGACATGAGACAGATTAACAGGAGAAAATCAAACAAAAGATTAACAACATACATACACGAGAGAGACCCAGAAAAACTAAGTAACTTGCCAAAATGGCTGAAGCCCTCACCTTAAATTCCATCCTCAGCTAAAAACAGAAGAGGTTGTTGAGGGTGGGGAGTGACAGTTATGGAGATCACCAGGAAAATACAGGAAACAAGGTCATTATACAGATTTAAGTCATTACCTTCTCCATTGAAACAAGTTTCTTGAGGTCTGATAATTCTCCTCTTCCTGGTACAGAAGGAAGACACACATACAAATGGAAATTTCCCTTATAAATGTAAATGTTTTTTACAAAAGGGTAATTCCTACTTGGTTTTCAGAGTTTTTTCCCCATGTCTGTTTCTTAAAAAAAAAAAAAAATCAGCCTTAAAAAAGAAGTATGCCAAAGAGACATATTTTGGGGTGGCAAATTCTGCTCCCCTACATTGCTCTTATTTATTCTGTCAGTGATTTATTAAAAACAATAAATCACAATCTTTAAGAGTACAGAAATTCTTGTGCTGATCTATCAGCTAAAAGCCATCCTCTGTCCCTTTAGATTTACTAGGTGGAAATCAGACCCATTCCAACCACTATGTGAAACCAAGCAGGAACCTTTGGTGCCCTCCCAGGTACAAACCCTTCTTGTGTTCCCATTTCTTGTTTTTAGAAAAAAGGCTTCAGCCTCCTAGACCTTCCCTGAGTACCAAAGGGCATATTCTAACAGTTGCTAATCAGGGAAGTAAGGGAATGCAGAAACAAAGGAGGAGCAATCAAGAAACAATAGTGCAGCTATTAAAGCAGGATCCTGGTTCCTCCTCAAGGGATATATATATATATATATATATATATATATATATATATATATATATATATATATATAAACAATATCTTTGAGTTCTTCTGCAGGAACTAAGGAGGTACTAAGGCCCTACCAGGTGGGATACAGTAACTTCAGGCTGAGCACAAGATTCCTGGAACAGGGTCCTGCTACCTCATCACCAACCAATCAGAAGAAAGTCACCCACCCTGCAGCCTTCACCCCAAATTTTGCCTATTAAAAACTTCTCCCTGAAAACCACTGGGGAGTTTGGGGGTTTTGAGCATGAGCCACCCATTCTCCTTGTTTGGCCCTGCAATAAAACTTTCTCTGCTCCAAACTCCAACATTTTAGTTTGTTTGGCCTCACTGTGCATTGGGCACAGGGACACATATTAGTAGCCTTTTTTGTTTTACATATTGCTTTGAGATAAGGAAGCAAGGAATTTACCTTTCTCTTTTGGGTGGGGGCAGGGAGTAGAAATCACAGCAATGTGGAAACTCTCTTTAAATAAATCTTCCTCTTCAAATCCTCTCTAATCTTCAACTCCAGACCCTTTAATATCTATGTGTTTGAGGGCTTTTAAGAGTCATCTAAGCTCTTCACTAACACTTGATTTTCAAATGTTACTACTTGGTTAGAACCTCACTTCAGGTTATCATATGGATTATATCTTTGTGTTTTGAGATACTTCAAATTTAACACCCAGTTACAATTACATAGAGTGATTTTAGCACTTTGAGTTAAGTGACAGACTGCCGTGAACGTGAGGTGAAAAATGGAGAAAGTAAGAGTAACATATTCTGTCAAGAGTTCTATTTCTCAAAGGGGGTGGATAGAAGAGTATCTGGAGGTGTGGTGGAGTTATTCCAGGGAGATTGATTTATTTTGCTTTATTTTAAAAAGGTAAATAATTCAAGCATGTTAAAAGGTTTTGAAAAGGAGAAAATAAAAAAGGAAGAGATTGATGTTAAAAAGAGAGAAGATAATGGATAGTCCATGGTCTTTGCAAATGTAGAGGAACACTAATTGAGGGATGAGCTTTAGAAATAAAAATATAAGGAGAAAAAAAGGAAGAAGACAGATCTTGTATAGATAAAGCAAGTAGGCAGGATAGGTGATTGTTCCTCTTTGATTTCTTCACCCTTCTCTCTGTAAAGTAAAAGTTGAGAGCATCTCAAGTGAGTGAGAAATAATTTTGAGGAGAAGTTGAAATATGCCTACCCCCTAGAGTTTGGGAATACATATGAACTACTTGATGCATTCTTCTCTTGGGGGGGGCAATGAATACTGGAAGTTGCCTGGAGCCATCAGGTACTATAATGAGACAGGAAGGGGGAAGGGCACAGCGTTTAAAAGAATGACATAGCCCAAGGACACGACATAAACTGATTAGAACCAACTAGGTCCAAGATGGCAGACCAGTCGACTTCCACTAGACCTTGAGCCTCAGTACATGCTCATTGTAACACATCAGCATGGTAAATGACACACCCACAGGCACCATGACAGTTCCAAGGCCAACCATAAAAGGTCAAAAAGTGGGTGGTGGCCCAATTCCTGGAAATCCCCACCCCTTCCCCAAAATAGTTGGGACAATCCTCCCACTCATTAGCCTATGAAATTAACCACCCCTATAAAAGATGACAACCCCATACCCTGGCACCTCTCTTGCCTTCCAAGATGGTCCACACTCTGTGGAGTGTCTCTCTCTAAATAAATCCACTTCGTACCTACCACTGTTTCTCTCACTGAATTCTTCCTGTGACAAGACATCAAGCACCTGAGCTTCATTAAGTCCTGAGACCAGGTGTGTGATCTCAATTAAAAGATTGTGGGTTCAAGTCCCAATCTGAGGTGAATGGTTTCAATACAAGCAAATATGAATCCCTGAAAATGTGTCAGGAGTCAAAGAAAGATTTTAGGGAAGGAAAGGAATACAGTGTATTGAATGAGCTTAGCAGAAACGGCAGCCTATAATTTTCTGAACTGGGCAAATTCAGTGCCAAATTTAGGGCCTATGGGAGCCCAATCTGCTGTTTTCTGACCCTTACTGCATCAGCTGGGACATGGGCCAGCCCGAGAACCTGAAAAATTCCACAGCTGCATGACCCAACATCTACCAGAATCTTGCCCTGTTAATGAGCGAAGGAGGGAGAGGATAGGAGAACAATTTACCCCAGAGAGCATCTGCTGGATCAGAGGGAAAAACTGGTTTTGAAAATCTGGGATAAAAGATTAGCTGATATATTTGCACATAAATAGTTTTGAACATGTGCTGCCACCAGACCCTCACACCAAGGATTTTAAGGAGGTATTCATAATTATTAAACCACAACCTAAAGAGAAGGTTCAAGTATGGATACATTTCCCATGAACACATTTAAACTCTTTGTACATGTTGTGGATTAAATTGTGTCCCTTCAAAAAAATATGTTGAAGTCCTAACTCCTGGTACCTATGAATATAACCTTATTTGGAAATAGGGCCTTGTAGATGTGATCAAGTTAAAATGAGGTCATACTGAATTAGAGTGGGCTTCTAATACAATGACCGATGGGTATCCTTATGAGAATTAGGTTTCTACCCTCTCATAGGAACTGGGAGATAGAGGGCATGGTCTTCCTTGATCAGTACAGGGGTGGTCCTTGAGAAAGACACTCCTGGGTTGTAAAACTGACAAGAAGCTTTAAAAAAGATTTGCATATCAAAGAAGCAGAAAAAGAAATTACGGTTACAAGTTCCCAAAAGTGAATGCTCTAAGAAAAAGGAAGTTATGAGCCTAAAGGTAGGTCAGCTTCCAGAAACAACTTCCCTTCCACACCTTGTTTTTAGACTTCTAGCCTCCCAAACTGCAAGCCAATACATTTCTGTTGTTTTAAGCCACCTATTTTGTGGTAACTTGTTACAGCAGCCCTAATAATTTAATAGAGTAAATAATGCTCTGCAAATGAAGACACCTCTGGGATGGTGGTGATGGTGTATTGTCACTCTAAGTTCCAAGAAGAAACACAAAATCTGAGCAATAATAACATCCTCCCAAGAAAAAGCAGAGTTATGAAGGGGTAAAATGAGACATTATTTTGGGGATTAAAATCAGCTCTAAATTTAAATATGCTGAATAGTTACGTATGAATTCTGTTATAACTTTAAGCATCCCTCTTCCTTAGAATGCTCGTGTGTCAATTCTTCCCTACAAGGCATGAGGAAATTAAGTCTTACGTAGCTCTTTCCCAAGATATTACTTAACAAATATTTGCTGAATGAATGAAGCATTAAGACAGCCAATCACCAAAATCCAAGGCTACCCTTTCTTCATCTTCCAAAACTCAAAACATCTAATCAGTAGCTAAGGTTTGCTGCTTTTACTTTCTAGGTATCAGTAAATTCCAATCTGCCTTCTCCATCTGCTTGTCCATAGTTTTAATTCAGAGACCATTCATCTTGCTTCCACACTATTTGTACAATGTTCTTGGCTCTAGTTTTTATTCCTCCAATTCATTCATTACAGTGCTTCCAGTTATTCATCCAAAATAAAAATATGATTACTTTATTCTCTTGATTAATACATTTCATCCTTCCTCCCTATCAGCTATAGTGTGAATCCAGAAGCTCATCTCTTATACAGGAAAGTCTCAGCGCCTTTTCAATTCCATTCCCCTTACCTGGATTGCCCACCTTCACTTTCTCTACCCAATGAACACATATTTATTATCCAAAACTCAAAGTTTAAACATCATTTTCTATTTGAAGCTTGACTGACATAACCTCATTAATATGTCTTTTGCATGTATCTATCATATCCTTATCTTTCCATATTTTAATTATTTTGTCAAAAGATTGTCTCCCATACTTAGGTGATGTCTTACTTTTCTTTGTATAACTCCCACCTCCTCAGGCCCTAGCCTGAAGCAGCTCTTTAAATGGATGCTGGTATAATAATTAATTAACAAATTAACTTATTTAATTCATTAATCAGTAATCAGATCTACTGAGATTAATAATAGATAATACAATATTAAAAATGAAGAACTAGAGGTCTATGACAAAGTGATTCCAGATAATGGAGCTGTATGAAATATTTTAAGTAAATCTGATGTGCACTTACCAGGCTATAAAAGATCTTAGCGTTGTATTTATAGATAAGGATATAGCATAATTTTAAACAATAAATTATCTAGAGAGATATCATATAGTACTCAAAAACCAATTCTCATCAACTGTATTTTATTTTTATTTTTTGGCCACATCACACAGCATGTGGGATCTTCATCCCCCACCCAGGGATCGAGCCCACAACCCCTGCACTGGAAGCACAGAGTCCTACACATTGGGCTGATAGGGAAGTCCCTGCTCATTAACTTTAGACTCTAGCATCTCTCTCTCTCTGTTATTTTCAGCTACCTAGAAGTTAATGTATTCTTTGCATTCTTAAATACACAGCTACCTTTTATACTGTTTAAGAAGCCCCAAATGTTTCTAATGATAAATATGTTAATTTTCCATCAAAATTTTCCTGTTTAAGTTAAATATATAAAGAAAAAATAAAATAAAGATAAAATTTAATAAAATAAAGTTGGATATATTAAGATTTTTTAACATGTTGACAATACAAAATCCCTGGAGAATAAAATTTAGCAAGAATTATTATTATTTTTTTTTTAATCACTACGCAGGGATTTAAACATTGCCTAGAAGACGATGGCCACTTTGGGCTTCTCAAACAATGCAAGTATTTTTAGCCACACATGTAAAATGCCACAAATTTCACTATGATATAAGGCTAAAGTTAAACCTCACTTGAAAAAACTCAAAGTGTAAAATAATTTCACTAGTATGGTTTGACAGGTATAACATAAAATACTTAGGAAAATAATTTAAGTACCTGTGATAGTTATCATTCACTAACTACAACTAATTAGCTTGACAATTATAAATTATTTCCATTCTTACATTAAAATTAGTCTTCTGAATAAGAATCACATGCATTCATCATTCTTTGGATTAGACTGAATTATCTTACCTTTCGTGTAGCATAATAGAGAGAGTGTTGACTACAGCATCAGACAAATCTGGATGACTCCTGCCTGCATCATGTAAAAGCAGTGTACCTTGAGGTCATGTTGCTTACATTTTTTGAGGTTCAGAGATTTTCTGATATGTATTATCAAACGAAATTTTGTATCTGATTTTAAAAAATGCCATTATTTAACAATGTAAACTCCATCCCCTCCAAAATAATGCTAAATGTTGATTGTTTAAAGAACCACCACTGTGCACTAAAATAACATATGTGGATAAATTACATAAAATTAAATATGTAATTCTAGTACACAAATATTGTGTACCATTATATATATATGGGATATGTGGGACCATGCTTGTGTGAATGTGGGTGTATATGAATATGCATGCATGTGTATATGTGTACCAAAATCCAGAGTGAGAAAATATACTTAGCATCAAAAATAATAACATTCCTCTAGTTGGGAAAAATATTTTAGTGTTGCTTAAATTTATTGTCACCTGAATGATGTTCTCCTAATGGATGATGTTTTTCTTTTATTTTTTATTCTTTAATTTACTTCAACTAAACCACAAGTCTTACCCCTTGGTAGCAGAACACTACTCTGATACATTTTCCTGTCCCTGTTCCACAGAGAAGGCCCTTCTTCCAGACTTTCTAAGATGTAAGGAGACAATACATAAAACAAAGGCCTGCATGGCTTCTCTTTGCATTTGACTAACTGAGATGCAATGGAAGGCAATTAAAATTATTGGTTGTGCAGAACGTTAACCTGTTTTTCACCACTAAGAACGATGTTGGCTGTGGGTTTGTTATATATGGCCTTTATCATGTTGAGGTAAGTTCCCTCTATGCCTACTTTCGGGAGGGTTTTTATCATAAATGGCTGTTGTATTTTGTGAAAAGCGTTTTCTGCACCTACTGAGATGATCATATGGGTTTTATCCTTCAATTTGTTAATATGGTGTATCACATTGATTTGCATATACTGAAGAATCCTGCATTCCTGGGATAAACCACACTTGATCATGGTGTATGACCCTTTTAATGTGCTGTTGGATTCTGTTTGCTAGTATTTTGTTGAGGATTTTTGCACGTATATTCATCAGTGATACTGGCTTGTAGTTTTCTTTTTTTGTGACAGCTTTGTCTGGTTTTGATATCAGGGTGATGGTGGCCTCATAGAATGAGTTTGGGAGTGTTCCTCCCTCTGCTATATTTTGGAAGAGTTTGAGGAAGTTAGGTGTCAGCTCTTCTCTCAATGTTTGATAGAATTCTCCTATGAAGACATCTGGTCCTGGGCTTTTGTTTGTTGGAAGATTTTTCATCACACTCTCAATTTCAGTGCTTGTGATTCGTCTGTTCACATTTTCTATTTCTTCCTGGTTCAGTCGCGGAAGGTTGTGCTTTTCTAAGAATTTGTCCATTTCTTCCAGGTTGTCCAATTTGTTGGCATATAGTTGCTTGCAGTAATCTTTCATGATCCTTTGCATTTCTGCAGTGTCAGTAGTTACTTCTCCTTTTTCATTTCTAATTCTGTTGATTTGAGTCATCTCCCTTTTTTTCTTGATGAGTCTGGCTAATGGTTTATCAATTTTGTTTATCTTCTCAAAGTTCCAGCTTTTAGTTTTATTGATCTTTGCTATTGTTTCCTTCATTTCTTTTTCATTTATTTCTGATCTGATCTTTATGATTTCTTTCCTTCTGCTAACTATGGGTTTTTTTTGTTCTACTTTCTCTAATTGCTTTAGGTGTAAGGTTAGGTTGTTTATTTGAGATTTTTCTTGTTTCTTGAGGTAGGATTGTATTGCTATAAACTTTCCTCTCAATGGTGAAAAGCTGAAACTATTTCCACTAAGGTCAGGAACAAGACAAGGTTTCCCACTCTCACCACTATTATTCAACAGAGTTTTGGAAGTTTTAGCCACAGCAATCACAGAAGAAAAGAAATAAAAGGAATCCAAATCAGAAAAGAAGTAAAAATGTCACTGTTTGCAGATGACATGATACTATATGTAGAGAATCCTAAAGATGCTACCAGAAAACTACTAGAGCTAATCAGTGAATTTGGAAAAGTAGCAGGATTCAAAATTAATGCACAGAAATCTCTTGTATTCCTATACACTAGTGATGAAGAATCTGAAAGAGAAATTAAGGAAAGACTCCCATTTGCCATTGCAACAAAAAGAATAAAATCTCTTGGAATAAATCTACCTAAGGAGACAAAAGACCTTTATGCAGAAAACTATAAGACACTGATGAAAGAAATTAAAGATGATACAACAGATGGAGAGATACACCATGTTCTTGGATTGGAAGAATCAACATTGGGAAAAAGAATATACTACCCAAAGCTATCTACAGATTCAATGCAATCCCTATCAAACTACCAATGGCATTTTTCACAGAACTAAAACAATAAATTTCACAACTTGTATGGAAACACAAAAGACCCCGAATAGCCAAAGCAACCTTGAGAAAGAAAAACAGAGCTGGAGGAATCAGGCTCCCTGACTTCAAACTATACCACAAAACAACAGTAATCAAGAAAGCATGGTACTGGCACAAAAACAGAAATACAGATCAATGGAACAGGACAGACAGCCCAGAGATAAACCCATGCATATATGGGCACCTTACCTTTGATAAAGCAGGCAAGCATACACAATGGAGAAAAGACAGCCTCTTTCAATAAGTGGTGCTGGGAAAACTGGACAGCTACATGTAAAAGAATGAATTTAGAAAACTCCCTAACACCATAGGCAAAAATAAACTCAAAATAGATTAAAGACCTAAATATAAGGCCAGACACTATAAAATTCTTAGAGGAAAACATAGGCAGGACACTCTATGACATAAATCACAGCAAGATCCTTTTTGACCCACCTCCTAGAGAAATGGAAATAAAAACAAAAGTAAACAAATAGGACCTAATGAAACTTAAAAGCTTTTGTACAGTAAAGGAAGCCATAAAGAAGACAAAAAGACAACGCTCAGAATGGGAGAAAATATTTGCAAACGAAGCAACTGACAAAGGATTAATCTCCAAATTATGCAATCAGCTCATGCAGCTCAATATCAAAAAAACAAACAACCCAATCCAAAAATGGGCAGAAGACTTAAATAGAAATTTCTCCAAGGAAGGTATACAGATTGCCAACAAACACCTGAAAGGATGCTCAATATCAGTAATCGTTAGAGAAATGCAAATTAAAACTATAATGAGGTATCACTTCACACTGGTCAGAATGGCCATCATCAAAAAATCTACAAACAACAAATGCTGGAGAGGGTGTGGAGAATAGGGAACCCTCTGGCACTGTTGGTGGGAATGTAAATTGATGCAGCCAGTATGGAGAACAGTATGCAGGTTCCTTAAAAAACTAAAAATAGAATTACCATATGACCAGCAATCCCACTACTGGGGATATACCCTGAGTAAACTATAATTCAAAAAGAGTCATACACAACAATGTTCACTGCAGCACTATTTACAATAGGCAGGACATGGAAGCAACCTAAGTGTCCATCAACAGATGAATGGAGAAAGAATATGTGGCACATATATACAATGGAATATTACTCTGCCATAAAAAGAAATGATATTGTTATTTATAGTGAGGTGGATGGACCTAGAGTCTGTCATACTGAGTGAAGTAAGTCAGAAAGAGAAAGTCAAAGACTGCATGCTAACATATATATATGGAATCTAAAAAAAAAGAAAGGTTCTGAAGAACCTAGGGAGAGGACAGGAATAAAGACACAGACGTAGAGAATGGACTTAAGGACACGGGGATGAGGAAGGGTAGGCTGGGACGAAGTGAGAGAGTGGCACTGACATATATACACTACCAAATGTAAAATAGATAGCTAGTGGGAAGCAGCCACATAGCACAGGGAGATCAGCTCAGTGCTTGTGACCACCTAGAGGGGTGGAATAGGTCGGGTGGGAGAGACACACAAGAGGGAGGGGATATGGGGATATATGTATATGTATAGCTGATTCACTTTGTTTTACAGCAGAAACTAACACAATATTGTAAAGCAATTGTACTCCAATAAAGATGTTAAAAAATGATTAAAAAAAAGAACGTTAACCTGCTTTCTCTATGAGTTTTGAAATTAAATTGGTTCTGAGTTATTTCTGAGGTTAAAGATGGAAAATATTGTCTTCAGGATGTATAGGATCCTTGTGAATAGATTTATGGATGACTGTGATATATTGAGGTCATATACTATGTCTAATGCTGGCCATTATGCTTTGGGGAAATTTTTTGTTAAGTATAAACTAATTATCCTGTAATAGAGATACAGAGAAGTGAAAATAGAAGGATAATTGTTCAATAAACATGGTTGACATGAGCTAGCATTGATGAATGCTTATTAAAATATATTCAGCTTTAATAAAATCACAGCAGAGGAAAACTGCTTTACTCTTTCAGGATTGCCACACTTTTTTTTTTTTTTTTTCCGGTACGCGGGCCTCTCACTGTTGTGGCCTCTCCCGTTGCAGAGCACAGGCTCAGTGGCCATGGCTAATGGGCCCAGCCGCTCCGCGGCATGTGGGATCTTCCTGGACTGGGGCACGAACCCGTGTCCCCTGCATCGGCAGGCGGACTCTCAACCACTGTGCCACCAGGGAAGTCCCTTGCCACACTTTTTTAAAAAAAGAGTTCAGATGTTAATTTCTCTTGGAGACTTTCTCTCAAGCCAAGTTAGTCTCTTTTTTCTTTCTGTGTTCCCATGCCATTTTGCATAGTACTTTCCTCCATTCTAGTCCCAACCTTCTCCTTGCATGCCTCCAAACTCCAGTCTTCAAAGTTAGGGATTCAATATAATTTTTCTTAGTATATTTAGCACCTCATAAAGGACCAGACATTTAATTCTCAGCTGGAGCTCAAAAATGTTGAATGAATAAATGAATGAAGCACTACATAAGCCCATAAAGTATGTGCGGTCCAAGAATGAGAAAGGGTCATAACTAAAAGTGACAGAAACCTATCTCACATTAGCCCTAAGAAGAAAGAAATATATTGGTTCATATAACTGGGATGTTCAAGGACAAAGCAGAATTTACTTAAAGCACAGCAAGTAAATGAGAAATTACTTTCTTAAAGCTCTGGATGAAAAATCCTGGTCAGAACTCCAATAATCAGCTTAGTTTTCCTCTGATTAACCTATTCTGGATTATTTACCTATTTCTGTAGCCACCCAGGGTTGGGGTAGGCTAAACCTCATTTAAAATGTATGTAATGGGTTTCTCACAGGAGAAAAAGTGTCTCTAAAAAAAGAAGGAAGCAGTTGCTAAGCAGTCCAAAACATCAGGTATCCACTTCGTGAAAATCATCTAGAAGAGTACATTATTGGAAGCACTTAAAGAAATAAGCAAAGAAATACCCAAACAAGCAGTCTGAGTAGTGCTTAGCCTGATCCTTTGCTCAGAGCCTCACGAGGCTGATATTAAGATGTCTTCCAGGGCAGCAATACCATCTGAGGTTTGGAGTCCCATTGTAAGCTCATTAGTTCTTGGCTGAATTCAGTTCCTTGTGGTTGTGTGAGAATCTTGACAGTCATCTTAATTCTGCCTACTACAGTAGATAACTTTGGGCAAAGCATTTTTATAAGAATAAGTTTGAGTTCTTTTTAGGTGCATTGACTTTCATATACGTATTAGATATCTACGTGTAAAATAAGCAGTTGAATATAGCATATGTATTTGGAGCGCAGGGAGAGATTGTAGCTAGAGATGCAGTATCAGTAATCCTATGGATATAAACAGACTGGGTGAGATCATCTAGAGAGTGCGTGTTGATAGTGAACAAAAGACTGAGGGCTGAGCCCTGAGTTAATCAAATGTTTAGAAGTTGGACTGAAAGGAGGGACTAATAAATAAGACTAAAAGATAATAGCCAATGGAAAAAAATGGAGACTCCGGTGTCCGGAAGGAAATTTAAAAAAATAGTTCTAACAAATAGTTCAGTATATGCAATGTAGCTAAGAAATTAAGATGTGGACCGATAATTGATTATTACATTTAGCAATGTAAATATCAGTGTTGCACCTGACCTGAAAAGATTCAGTGGTGTGATGAGGATGAAAGTACAAAAGATACAAGTTTGGGGAGAATGAGAATTGAGGAATACCAATGAAGATTGGGATTACAGTCAACTTTTTAAAAAGGGTTTTACCATAAGGGGTAAAAGGAAATGTGGTCATAGCTAGAGAGAAATATGGGGGTAAAAAGGGTTTTATTTTTAAGATGGGAATTGATTGATGCTAATAAAATGATACAGAAGAGAAGGGAAATTGCATGATGCTGTAGAGAGGAAAACAACTCTGGAAGCAAAGTTCTTGTGCTGACAAGGAAAACAACAACAATTACCACCACCACAACAAAACAAAATGATAGATTCCAGTGCATAAGTAAAAGGCTTGCCCTTAGAAGTCCACATAGCTTATCTGTAGTGAGGAAAAAATCAAAGGCTATGGATAGAGATGCAGGTAGGTTAGTAGATTTGATGATGGGAATAGGAATTAGCTCCCTTGATTGTTTCTATTTCTCAGGGAAATAAGAACATGAGGATGGTTAGGAGAAGGCATATAAAAGGTTCAAGTAAAGAAAATGTAAACTATTTCTTTGTGAGTGGGAGAGTGAATTGATCAGCTAAACCACAAAGAACCCAATTGAGACTTGTGACACCGATAAGAATGTTTGTATTTTCCTTTTCCTAACCAAGTCCATCTATTCGTGTAATATCTTATTAGACTCTTTGTGAAAAAATAAAATTCTATTTTGTTAACACAAGGAAATGTTATAACAATTAGTGTTACTTTATCTAAGACAGAGTGGATACAGATAAGGGAAGATGTTAAAGTGAAGTATTTTGGGGGGGATGCGCATACCAATATAAATTTCAGGATTTTCAGAGTGCAGGATATGCAAGTGAAATTCTTAATAATTTGAAATTTAAAAAAATTCTTTGAACTCTCATCCAAATAAGGAATAGAAAAAGGAGTCAGTATAGGGAAGGAAGAAAGATTTTAGAAATGAGATTTTTTTTCAGAAGAATGCCTTTGGATAAAGTTGTTAGTCTCACCACTTCCATCACCTCCATGGTAAAAATATGGAGTACCTGCCTTTTCACCTCAGGCGTAGTAGGACTGGGCTTCAAGTGGTCTATTCTGATCTTAATCTGTTCTCCTTTCAACTCAGGAAAAACAATAGACTGGAATCTCAGCTCTGTCTAAAGACTCTGGAAGGCAGCAGAGATGGGATTGCAAGTTACTTTGGAAGTACACTAAAGGTAAGTTACTGTTACTCTGGAGTCAGCATTCACTTCCAGAGATTCTTGGGGCAAGGAATGCATGACTATTCTCATGGACAAGATGGGAGATGGCAAGATGGTCATCTTAGACCACGCTCAATAGGACCAAACTAGCAAAAAAGGAATCTGGAGGTTTACCTCTGCTCTGGTAGTTCTTGTAGAGGGAAATGAAACTGATTGACAATGTTGAGGGTTTATGAGAAGCCAATAAAAGTGCTCCTAAAGAGATAGTGTCAATTTTAAACATCTGCCAGACCCAGGGAGAGTAAGCACAATTTATGAAAGTGCTAATTCAATTAAGAAAATTCTCAGATCTCTTACTCCTGTTCCCTTCCTAAGTCCCAACCAAGGAGAGAACAAAAGAATGAATTAACCAGTTCGTTAAGTAAATAATAGGAAATGAGAGAAGGACCAAGCCCATATCCTCCTCTCTGAATTGACCTATCAGTACTGCAGAAGTGACATATTGTTCAACTGAGCTTGGAAATTTTATTATTATTGGGGGTGGTTTATTGTGATTCCTGAAGTGAGCTGATACTGTGAACTAAAGCAAACACAGTTCTGTATAGACATTCTAACTCCTTAAACTGAACTGAAAATTCATGGAGCCAGCCCACATCTGTATTCAAGATCTAAGAAGAATCTTGAAGGGACAGTGCAAGACAAAGCCAAAGTTGTCTTTTGATTATATCCCATAAATTGATCTAACACTTAAAAAGGAAGTAATTTTAATAAAAGCAATTTTGGTAAAATTAATCTACTTACGGGTAGAAGTAAAAATTGAAGGAGAATGAAGATGAGTGAGAAACTGATAGAGCCAGTATAGTTTAAAAAAAAAGAAAGAGTAGCGATAGTAGCAGAAGTGAGATGAAAAGATAGGAAGTGAAGTAATGATCATAGAGTGGGCTAACTTGAAATCAAGATTTTGGAGATGGTACATTACTGGCAGTGATAAAGTCTAGGACATGACACTGGTGGGACAGCTAAGATGGAGCAGAAGAAATGATCATGGGAGTGAGCATGCTGAGAAACCAGGAGACCAGGCTGCTGAATTGATCATCTATATAAGTTAACAAAGACTGATGATGTGAGTAGTGTTGCAGAGAGAGAACTTGATCCAGGTGTCAAAATCCTCAATGAATGAGGGACAGTGAGCAGAGTTAGAAGGATGACAGTAACAAAGAAAGGTAGATGGTAATATCATATGATCATTTGTTTTTGAAAAGTTCATTCTAAATTGAATTCTTTAATTCTAATTTTATTTTAGAATCAATCCAATAAATCCTGTATTCATTTCATAGGACTGCCATAACAAAATACCAGAAACTGGGTTACTTAAAACAACAGAAATTTATTTTCCCACAGTTCTGGAGGCTAGAAATCTAAAATCAAGATGTTCTGGCAAGACCATCCTCCTTCTGAAGCCTCCAGGGGAGGATCCTTCCTTACTTCTCCCACCTTTTGATAGATCTAGGAATTCCTTCTCTTTTGGCAGCATAACGCTAGTCTATGCCTCCATCTTCACATGGCCATCTTTTCTGTGTGGCTCTGCTCAAATTTCCATCTTTTTGTAAGAACATCAGTCATATTGGATTAAGGGCCCATCCACTGACCTCATCTTAACTTGATTACCTCTGCAAAGACCCTATTTCCAAATAAGGTCACATTCACAGGTACAGAGATTAGGGCTTATAAATATCTTTGGATGGAACACGATCCAACCCATAACAAACACCAAACCCTCATATATATATTTTTTTAAAAGTCAGCACCCAAGGTAAACCATATGCATGGCGGGTTATACCTTCAAGTATGCTGAATGTAATGGCAGAGAATGTGTCTGTTTTGTTTCCCAGATCATTTCATTAGAAAAGAGTAATAAGAGTTTATTTGTTCAGTTTTGTTTTCTTTGCTTTGATTTGTGAGAAATCTCTACATCCTCAAGTCAAAATACTATGAAAGCCCATTGTTCTTTATGAGAAAATATGAATTACTTTCCAATATATAGGAGATAGTGTTTCAGAAAAAATGCCTAGTTTCATTTTTCCTCCTCTTTTTGTATAAATATATTAAATTTAATACAATAGTATTTTAAAAAAAGAAAAAATACAATAAAAGGAAGAAGCCAGTGTTTGCCACTTCAAAAGAAAATTACAAACACAACATCTTGGTAATGTTTTAGAAAATATTTGGATGTTACAATTTAATAAAAGAGCTATAAATATGTCAAACTATAAGTATCCCATATGATAATATTTCATAAGAAAATGAAACCAAACCTGTCTTCATTTCATCATACTAAATATGCAATTAAATTCTGCTTAAGTAGTAGGTGTAACACCTGCTTAGTTTCTTGTATGTGGCATATTATACCTTTGCAGTAGCAATAATTGGATTTTAAATGGAGAATCAAAGTTATTAGCATATAAATAGAGATAAGCATGCTGTCATAAAGTCTAAACTCATACCAGTAGTAGATAAGCAGGGCTAAAACTATGCATTCTATTTACAAATATAATTTGAACTTAGAAACCTGAAAATCACCCTATCTTCTGGCTTTTGGTGATATGTTCCAAGATTTGATACTCTGTCATTCTGTACTGACATTTAGACCACTGGATTCCAATACTTGCAATGACAAAGCTATTTTGCCTTGTTCTTTCAATTTGAGATATGATCATTCTGCTGAACTTTACATTTGTGATTCAAGTTAAAACCTTTCATCTACTCTTATTATATAAAAAAAGCTTGATGGCTTAATGGATAGAAGTTCTGACCTTCTCAAGTCCACATTCTAAGCACTAATCTCTAGTGAAGAATAATCCACACCTCAAATACAAATACACAGTTCTGTTCAGTCAGCTTGGTAGTTAGAGAAACTCCAGGGAATAGACTGGACCTAAGTTTTCCAGATCTCCTCCTGTGCACTTTTATTCCTCAGACTGAAAAAGGATCAACTAAAATATTAAAACCATACAAACTTTCGTTAAGTAGAAAAACTCCACTGTTGGAAAAGAATTGTTCCTCATAGCAATGCACTCTTTATTTACAACTATTCAAAATAATAAATCCTACTGCAATTTTAATAATAAGATAAAATAAATTTTAAGTAACTTATTACATAAACTAGCATTTTTAGTTGTAATGATATATCAATATTACAGTTAAGAGTTAAACCATTTAAGCGAAAACTATTAAGAATTCCCTTTTCCTCACCCACTTTGGCCTCTTCCTACGGCCAATTCTGCTATATTAAAATATCCAAAACTCTAAAATCAAAACCTATATATTTGAGAAAATCTTAAACCAAAGCTACTCAAATATCTCACTTCTTAGTTGTAGAAACAGCACCTGGATAGCACATAGACTGGTGAACTCATTACATCTAAACAAAACCCACTATTTCTCTGACTCTCCTATTCCCTCTATTTCATATGCTAATTTTTTCAGAAATACAAGCCAGGAATTTGATATTTATTTTCATCTCATCCCTTTATATGTTCATCTGACAGGGGAGCAAACCCTTTCAATTTTTCTTTAATTAAAACTTAATTTTATAGAGCAGTTTTAGGCTCACAGCAAAATTGAGGGGAAGATAAAGATCCCCCATGTATTCTCTGCCCCTAAACTATGTTATCTTGTAGGAGTTTTATAGTTTTGCATTTTACATTTACATCTGTGATCCATTTTGAATTATTTTTTGTGCACGGTGTTTAAGGTCTGTATCTAGATTTTTTGTTTTTGTAGATGTGTATTTGTATTTATTAAGAAGACTACCTTTGCACCATTGTATTGTTTTTGCTCCTTTATCAAAGATCAGTTGACTATATTTATGGGGATCTATTTCTGCCCTCTCTATTCTGTTCCATCGATCTGTTTGTCTCTTATTTTACCAATACCATACTGTCTTGATATATGGTAGTTTATAGTAAGTCTTGAAGTTGAGTAGTGTCAGCCTTGCAACTTTGTCTCCTTCAACATTTTGTTGGCTATTCTGGGTCTTTTGCTTCTTTATATAAACTTTAGAATCAGCTTGTCGATATCTACAAGCTAACTCACCGGGAATTTGATGGCTCTTCTCCGTGTGTCACTAGTTCATCTTCTGGCTGGGAAGGGAGGATATCAGCGTCACTCTCAGGACACTGCCACATCTCACACCACCCTTACTGCCTTCTTCTTTGGACAAATGACCCTCGTATCTACTGTAGTGCAAGAACGAGGATGAGAATAGGATAAGACCTAGTCTCACCACTTCCAGTGCAATTTCTCAACCAATCACCCACATACATGCTGGTACCTACCTGCTTCTAGTTTCCATTCCTCTGATTCTGGGTCACCACAAAATCACTCCAGTCTTTGGTGGCAATTCCTCTTCTATGATCTTCTCTTCCTTATGTTAATCTTTCTTTCATGGAAGGGTTCCCCCAGATATTTTGCTCCTAATGTCACTTTTTGGTGGCAAAGTTTCAGTGTATTATTCTTTTCTCCTTGTTTTCTTCCTTCTTTCTCCTTCTTTATTTTTATTGTCTTTTCTATCATTTCTAGTTATTTAGGAAATTAAGAGAAATCCATTCATGTGCATAGTTTGCCAAATTGAGTCAAACTTTCCAACACTCTCTTTTGTTATTAAACAAAAACAAAAACAAAATTTTCTTGTGGCTAAATTCCAGATGCACAAATTTGTGTTGAAAGAAGAATTAGACTACAAATTGTGTAACAAACTGTTCCCAGGACCTTCAAGTTTCACTCTCTAATAACCTAACGTAGTAACTCATGCACAGAGATTTGGAAATACAATTTTTCGTTCCCAAACTATCGATATTCTCACTATTCATTTTTTCATCTAACATTCTACTGCTGGCAATTCTCAGTCTCATTCAAACCTCCTTTCCTTTCTGTTGCTGGTCTTGTTTCTGTGCCTCTTATTACCCAGTTAAGGAAAACAGCTTCCTTTCACTCCCCTTCATTATTTCCCAAACAATACAATCACAAGGCAATTTTGTGTAAAAGATCATTACTGAAAATATGGAAATAATAGAGGGTATTATGCCATATCTAGCAGAGCTAAAAACCAAGTACTAAATGTTATAACTCTCTGTTTTTACAAATCATCTCTCTCTGCATAGAGCACTGCTTACCGGTTCGATTACTTCTGTGTGCCTTTCTCACTCCATGACCCCACCCTCCCAACTTGCCTGACAGCCTACTACTAAGGTCCCTTTCTTAAATTAACTACTCACTTTTAACATTTAAAAGCAAATCCCTACTGTAAGTCATTTGTGGACAAAGGTAGTGAGCTTTCATTACTGGAGATAATTTAAATATTTCAGTGGCTAATAATTTCTGGTTTTTCATGGTGCTGGCTCAGCTGCATTTTTTACCTTGTTCCTTAAGATTTATTAAGTATAACAGGGCACCTCTATGAAAAAATTGTTGTTTCTTCTTGACTTCTGGCTCTGACCCTGTTTTTTGTTTTTATTTTTTTTAAGACTTGATGAATTTGTTACAATATTGCTTCTGTTTTTATGTTTTGATTTTTAGGCCCCAGACATGTGGGATCTTAGTTCCCTGACCAGGGATTGAACCTTCACTCCCTGCATTGGAAGAGGAAGTCTTAACCACTGGACCACCAGTGAAGTCCCTGACCCTGCTTTTTTGGAAGAGTGTTGTTGACTTGATATAAGGCATAGAGGTCAGTCATGGGGAAAAGAGCTGTGAATGAGTAATCTTGAGGTAAAAGCAAAATCTAAGAGAGAACCTGAGCCTCCTAAAAGTAAACACCTTACTCTGAAAGAGGACACAAAAACAACATCTCAAGAAACAGCAAGAGGTATCACAGAGGGGCAAAAATACACCAACAAGGTTGAAAGTTATCTCTGTAAGAAAGAAAAGTTTGAAAACAAAAGGTCAAAGATGCACAGAAGCTTGAGTCAGGTCTATTTTCAGAGGTTTGTTTCATGTCAAAGGCTAAAGGAAAAAACTAAATTCTCATACCCATGAATACATTTATATTTATATGTCCATATACAACCATATACAAAGTGTATATTCAATAAGTCAGGGGAGACCCTCAAAAGATGGTGGAGAAGTGAGACATGGAAATGGTCTCCCTCCCCACAAATACATCAGAAATACATCTACATGTGGAACAACTCCTACAGAACATATGCTGAACGCTGGCAGAAGACCTCAGACCTCCCCAAAGGCAAGAAAGTCCCCACATACGTGGGTAGGGCAAAAGAAAAAAGAAAAAACAGAGACAAAAGAATAGGGACGGGACCTGCACTTCTGGGAGGGAGCTGTGAAGGAGGAAAGGTTTCCACACACTAGGAAGCCCCTTCACTGGAGGAGACGGGGGGTGGGGTGGGGGGAGCTTTGGAGCCACGGAGGAGAGCACAGCAACAGAGGTGCAGAGGGCAAAGCGAAGAGACTCCTGCACAAAGGATCGGTGTGACCAGCACTCACCAGCCCGAGAGGCTTGTCTGCTCACCCGCCGGGGTGGGCGGGGGCTGGGAGCTGTGGCTCGGGCTTTAGTCGGATCTCAGCGAGAGGACTGGGGTTGGCTGCGTGAACACAGCCTGCAGGGGGTTAGTGCACCATGGCTAGCCAGGAGGGAGTCCGGGAAAAAGTCTGGAACTGCCTAAGAGGCCAGAGACCATTGTTTCGGGGTGCGCAAGGAGAGGAGATTCAGAGCACCGCCTAAATGAGCTCCAGAGACAGGTGTGAGCCACGGCTATCAGCGTGGACACCAGAGATGGGCATGAGATGCTAAGGCTGCTATTGCAGCCAACAAGAAGCCTGTGTACAAGCACAGGTCACTCTCCACACATCCCCTCCAGGTAGCCTGTGCAGCCCGCCACTGCCAGGGCCCCGTGATCCAGGGACAACTACCGTGGGAGAACGCACGGCGTGCCTCAGGCTGGTGCAACGTCACACCGGCGTCTGCCGCTGCAGGCTCGCCCCGTACTCCACAGCCCTCCCTCCCCCTGGCCTGAGTGAGACAGAGCCCCTGAATCAGCTGCTCCTTTAATCCCACCCTGTCTGAGCGAAGACAGACGGCCTCAGGTGACCTACACGTGGGATGGGGGTGGGGGGTAAATCCAAAGCTGAACCCCAGGAGTTGTGAGAAAAAAGAAGGGAAAGGGAAATTTCTCCCAGCAGCCTCAGGAGCAGCGGATTAAATCTCCACAATCAACTTGATATACCCTGCCTCTGTGGAATACCTGAATAGACAATGAATCATCCGAAAATTGAGGCGGTGGACTTTGGGAGCAACGATATATATATTTTTTTCCTTTTTCTCTTTTTGTGAGTGTGTACGGGTATGCTTCTTTGTGTGATTTTATCTGTATAGCTTTGCTTTTAGCATTTGTTCTAGGGTTCTGTCTGTCCGCATTTTTCTTTTTTTTAGTATAGTTTTTAGTGCTTGTTATCATTGATGGATTTGTTTTTTGGTTTGGTTGCTCTCTTCTTTCTTTATTTTTAATAATTATTTTTTATTTAACAACTTTATTTTATTTTATTTTATTTTTCTCTTTCTTTGTCACTTTTCTTCTGAGCCGTGTGGCTGACAGGATCTTGGTGCTTGGGCCAGATGTCAGGCCTGTACCTCTGAGGTGGGAGAGCCAAGATCAGGACATTGGTCCACCAGAGACCTCCCAGATCCATGTAATATTAAATGGCAAAAGCTCTCCCAGAGATCTCCATCTCAATGCTAAGACCCAGCTCCACTCAACAACCAGAAAGCCACAGTCATGGACACCCCATGCCAAACAACTGGTAAGACATGAACACAACCACACCCATTAGCAGAAAGCCTGCCGAAAATCATAATAAGGTCACAGACACCCCCAAACACACGACCGAACGCAGTCCTGCCCACCAGAAAGACAAGATCCAGCCTCATCCTCCAGAACACAGGCACCAGGTCCCTCCACCAGGAAGCCTACACAATTCAAGGAACCAACATTAGCCACTGGGGGCAGACACCAAAAACACTGGGAACTATGAACCTGCAGCCTGTGAAAAGGAGACAACACAGTAAGTTAAGCAAAATGAGAAGACAGAGAAACACAGCAGATGAAGGAGCAAGGCAAAAACCCGCCAGACCTAACAAATGAAGAGTAAATAGGCAGTCTACCTGAAAAAGAATTCAGAGTAATGATAGTAAAGATGATCCAAAATCATGGAAATAGAATGGAGAAAACAGAAGAAAGGCTTAACAAGGACCTAGAAGAACTAAACAGCAAACAAACAATGATGAACAACACAATAAGTGAAATTAAAAATTCTCTATAAGGATCAATAGCAGAATAACTGAGGCAGAAAAACGGATAAGCGAGCTGGAAGATGAAATAGTGGAAATAACTACCACAAAGCAGAATAAAGAAAAAGAATGAAAAGAATTGAGGACAGTCTCAGGGACCTCTGGGACAACATTAAATGCACCAGCATTTGAATTATACGGGTCCCAGAAGAAGAAGAGAAAAAGAAAGGGACTTAGAATATATTTGAAGAGATTATAGTTGAAAACATTCCTAATATGGGAAATGAAACAGTTAAGCAAGTCCAGGAAGTACACTGAGTCCGATACAGGATAAATACAAAGAGAAACAAGCCAAGACACATATTAATCAAACTATCAAAAATTAAATACAAAGAAAACATATTAAAAGCAGCAAGGGAAAAACAACAAGTAACATACAAGGGAATCCACATAAGGCTAAGAGCTGATCTTTCAGCAGAAACTCTGCAAGCAAGAAGGGAGTGGCAGGACATATATAAAGGGATGAAAGGGAAAAACCAACAAGCAAGATTACTCTACCCAGCAAGGATCTCATTCAGATTCGATGGAGAAATTAAAACCTTGATAGATAGGCAAAAGCTAAGAGAATTGAGCACCACCAAACCAGCTTTACATCAAATGCTAAAGGAACTTCTCTAGGCAAGAAACACAAGAGAAGGAAATGACCTACAATAACAAACCCAAAACAATTAAAAAACTGGTAGTAGGAACATACATATTGATAACTACCTTAAATGTAAATGGATTAAATGCTCCAAACAAAAGACACAGACTGGCTGAATGCATACAAAAACAAGACGCGTATATATGCTGTCTACAAGACACCCACTTCAGACCTACAGACACATACAGGCTGAAAGTGAGGGGATGGAAAAAGTTATTCCATGCAAATGGAAATCAAAAGAAAGCTTCAGTAGCAATTCTCATATCAGACAAAATGGACTTTAAAGACTGTTACAAGAAACAAAGAAGGACACTACATAGTGATAAAGGGATCAATCCAAGGAGAAAATAAAACAATTGTAAATATTTATGCACCCAACATAGGAGCACCTTAATACATAAGACAAATGCTAACAGCCATAAAAGGGGAAATCGACAGTAACAAAATAATAGTAGGGGAATTTAACACCCAACTTCCACCAATGGACAGATCATCCAAAATGAAAATAAATAAGGAAACACAAGATTTAAATGACACATTCAACAGACACATTCAACAAGATGAACTTAATTAATATTTAAAGCACATTCCATCCAAAACCAACAGAATAAACTTTCTTCTCTAGAGCTCATGGAACATTCTCCAGGATAGATCATATCTTGGGTCACAAATCAAGCCTTGGTAAATTTAAGAAAACTGAAATGGTATCAAGTATCTTTTCCAACTACAACGTTACGAGATGAGATATCAATTACAGGAAAAAATCTAAATGAAATAAAAATACATGGAGGCTAAACAATACACTACTTATTAACCAAGATCACTGAGGAAATCAAAAAATACCTAGAAAAAAATGACAATGAAAACACGATAAACAAAACCTATGGGATGCAGCAAAAGCAGTTCTAAGAGGGAAATTTATAGCAATACAATCCTAACTGCAGAAACAAGAAACATCTCAAATACAACCTAACCTTACACCTAAAGTGATTAGAGAGAGAAGTACAGAAAAACCCCAAAGTTAGCAGAAGGAAAGAAATCAGAAAGATCAGATCAGAAATAAATGAAAAAGACATGAAGGAAACAATAGCAGAGATCAATAAAACTAAAAGCTGGTTCTTTGAGAAGATAAACAAAATTGATAAACCATTAGCCAGATTCATCAAGAAAAAAAGGGAGAAGACTCAAATCAATAGAATTAGAAATGAAAAAGGAGAAATAACAACTGACAGTGCAGAAATGCAAAGGATCATGAGAGATTACTACAAGCAACTCTATGCCAATAAAATGGACAACCTGGAAGAAATGGACAAATTCTTCGAAAAGCACAACCTTCCAAGACTGGACAAGGAAGAAATAGAAAATATAAACAGATCAATCACAAGCATGGAAACTGAGACCTTGATTAAAAATCTTCCAACAAACAAAAGCCCAGGACCAGATGGCTACACAGGCAAATTCTAACAAACATTTAGAGAAGAGTTAAAATGTATCCTTCTCAAACTCTTCCAAAATATAGCAGAGGGAAGAACACTCCCAAACTCACCCTATGAGGCCACTATCACCCTGATACCAAATCCAGACAAAGATGTCACAACAAAAGAAGACTACAGAGCAATATCACTGATGAACATAAATGCAAAAATTCTCAACAAAATACTAGCAAACAGAATCCAACAGCACATTAAAAGGATCATACACCATGATCACGTAGGGTTTATCCCAGGAATGCAAGGATTCTTCAATATATGCAAATCAATCAATGAGATAAACCATTTTACCAAATTGAAGGATAAAAACCATATTATAATCTCAATAGATGCAGAAAAAGCTTTTGACAAAATTCAATACCCATTTATGACAAAACCCCACAGATAGTAGGCATAGAGGGAATTTACCTCAACATAATAAAGGTCAAATATGACAAACCTACAGCCAACATCATTCTCAATGGTGAAAAACTGAAACCATTTCCACTAAGATCAGGAACAAGACAAGTATGCCCACTTACACTGCTATTATTCAACGTAGTTTGGGAGTTTCAGCCACAGCAATCGGAGAAGAAAAAGAAATAAAAGGAATCCAAATCAGAAAAGAAAAAGTTAAGCTGTCACTGTTTGCAGATGACATGATACTATACATAGAGAATCCTAAAGATGCTACCAGAAAATTACTAGAACTAATCAGTGAATTTGGTAAAGTAGCAGGATACAAATTAATGCACAGAAATCACTTGCATTCCTATACACTAATGATGAAAAATCTGAAAGAGAAATTAAGGAAACACTCCCATTTACCATTGCAACAAAAAGAAGAAATATCTAGGAATAAACCTACCTTAGGAGACAAAAACCCTGCATGCAGAAACTATAAGACTCTGATGAAAGAAATTAAAGACGATACAAACAGATGGAGAGATATACCATTTTTTTGGATTGGAAGAATCAACATTGTGAAAATGACCATACTACCCAAAGCAATCTACAAATTCAATGCAATCCCTATCTAACTACCAATCGCATTTTTCACGGAAGTAGAAGAAAAAATTTCACAATTTGTCTGAAAATACAAAAGACCCCAAATAGCCAAAGCAATCTTGAGAAAGAAAACTGAGCTGGAAGAATTAGGCTCACTGACTTTGGACTATACTATAAAGCTACAGTAATCAAGACAGTATGGTAATGGCACAAAGAAAGAAATATAAATCAATGGAACAGGATAGAAATCCCAGAGATATACCCACACACATATGGTCACCTTATTTTTGATAAAGGAGGCAAGAATATATAATAGAGAAAAGACAGCCTCTTCAATAAGTGGTGCTGGGAAAACTGGACAGCAGCATGTAAAAGAATGAAATTAGGACACTTCCTAACACCATGCACAAAAATAGACCTAGGAATAAACCTACCTAAGGAGACAAAAGACCTGTATGCAGAAAACTATAAGACACTGATGAAAGAAATTAAAGATGATACAAACACATGGAGAGATATACCATCTGTTCTTGGATTGGAAGAATCAACATTGTGAAAATGACTATACAGCCCAAAGCAATCTAAAGATTCAATGCAATCCCTACCAAACTACCAATGGTATTTTTCACAGAACTAGAGAAAAGAATTTCACAATTTGTATGGAAACACAAAAGACCCCGAATAACCAAAGCAATCCTGAGAAAGAAAAACGGAGCTGGAGGAATCAGGTTACCTGACTTCAAACTATATTACAAAACTATAGTAATCAAGACAGTATGGTACTGGCACAAAAACAGAAATATAGATCAATGGAACAGGATAGAAAGCCGAGAGATAAATCCACATACATGTGGTCACCTTATTTTTGATAAAGAAGGCAAGAATATACAATGGAGAAAAGACAGTCTCTTCAATAAGTGGTGCTGGGAAAACTGGACAGCTACATGTAAAAGAATGAAATCAGAACACTCTCTAACATCATACACAAAAATAATCTCAAAATCAATTATAGACCTAAATGTAAGGCCAGAAACTATCAAACTCTTAAAGGAAAACATAGGAAGAACACTCTATGACATAAATCACAGCAAGATCCTTTTTGACCCACCTCCTAGAGAAATGGAAATAAAAGCAAAAATAAACAAATGGGACCTAGTGAAACTTAAAAGCTTTTGCATAGCAAAGGAAACCATAAACAAGACCAAAAGACAACCCTCAGAATGGGAGAAAATATTTGCAATTGAAACAACTGACAAAGGATTAATCTCCAAAATTTACAAGCAGCTCATGCAGCTCCATAACAAAAAAACAAACAACCCAATCCAAAAATGGGCAGAAGACCTAAACAGACATTTCTCCAAAGAAGATATACAGAATGCCAACAAACACATGAAAGAATGCTAAACATCATTAATCATTAGAGAAATGCAAATCAAAACTACAATGAAATATCATCTCACACTGGTCAGAATGGCCATTATCAAAAAGTCTACAAACAATTAATGCTTGGAGAAAAGGGAACCCTCTTGCACTGTTGGTGGGAATGTAAACTGAAACAGCCACTATGGAGGTTCCTTAAAAAAGTAAAAATAGAGCTACCATACTATCCAGCAACCCCACTACTGGGCATATACCATGAGAAAACCATAATTCAAAAGTCATGTACCACAATGTTCATTGTATCTCTATTTACAATAGCCAAGACATGGAAGCCACCTAAGTGTCCATCGACAGATGAATATATAAAGATTTGGCACATATATACAATTGAGTATTACTCTGCCATAAAAAGAAATGAAATGGAGTTATTTATAGTGAGGTGATGGACCTAGAGTCTGTCTACAGAGCAAAGTAAGTCAGAAAGAGAAAAACAAATACCGTATGCTAACACATATATATGGAATCTAAAAAATGGTTATGAAGAACGTAAGGGCAGGATATGAACAATGGCGCACATGTAGAGAATGGACTTGAGGTCACAAGGTGGGGGAAGGGTAGGCTGGGACAAAGTGAGAGTGGCATGGACTAATATATATTACCAAACAGATAATAGATAGCTAGTGGGAAGCAGCCACATAGCACAGGGAGATCAGCTCAGTGCTTTTTGACCAACTAGAGGGCTGGGATAGGGAGGATGGGAGGGAGATGCAAGAGGGAGGAGATATGGGGATATATGTATATGTATAGCTGATTCACTTTGTTATAAAGCAAAAACTAACACATCATTGTAAAGCAGTTATACACTAATAAAGAT
Organism: Leucopleurus acutus; assembly: GCF_964270905.1. Classification (NCBI taxonomy): domain Eukaryota; kingdom Metazoa; phylum Chordata; class Mammalia; order Artiodactyla; family Delphinidae; genus Leucopleurus; species Leucopleurus acutus. The sequence goes on from NC_139152.1 coordinate 71,627,917, forward strand.
GTTTAAAAAAAAACCCCAAAAAATAACATAATTTTTTAATATAGGGAATATATGTATGGAATTGCCAGCTTCCCCTTAGAAAGGTCATTAAGAGTAAATCATAACAAGGAAATAAATAAATAAGTAGAATGCATGTACAAAACAAACAAAAATAGGATGTCAGAAATGGGTAAAAATGACAAACTATAATCTTCCAGTTTCGTAGATTTCTTTCTGCTGAGAGATTCTCTTCAGGTATCTGTGTATTAATAATGCGCTCATTTCTCATATTTGTCTAGTATTAAAAACTTATAATTAATGATACTAATGCTTATAAAATCTAATGTTTTTGAAACTATGTTAATATTAATGTATAACTGCTATTTTCAAAAAGGCACAGAATAAATTCATGTCTTTAGGTTATATACTGCACTCTGTTCTGAGAGGAAGTGGTTATTTTCACTTTTAATACATAGTTTTCTAAGATGTTATTGGTCACTCCTTTCCCTAGCCATAAAAAATTCACTAAGTTTTCATCTCATGTTACCACTTTAAAATTAATATTTCCAGTTAAGTTAGAGTGTATTTACCAAGAAATTTGTGTCCAAACACTTCACAACTCTACTGTTTAGAGTTTTAACATGTTTTTAAAATTGTATTTAAGGTGTACAACATGATGATTTGATATACATATACATAGTGAAATGATTGCTATATTTAAGCTAATTACCATATCTCTTCACACAGTTACAATTTTTTTTGTGATGAAACCACCTGAAATCTACTCTTTTAGGAAAGTTTCAGTACTGAATACATAGTAATATTAACTATTGTCATCATGCTGTACATTAGCTCTCTAGACTTATTCCTCCAACATAATGGCAACTTTCTACCTTTTGATCAAAATCTCCCCATACATTGTTTAGAACTTTTAAGAAAAGTTTTACATTCAGAGGGTCAATTCTGTGCTTTGGTTTCCCACTTAGATTTGTATATTAATGCCAAAGAGCTTATATATTTGAAGATTTAGAAAGGTAGAACAAAATCAGAAATGAGTTCTTATTCTATTTACCCCAGGAATGAAAAGGAAGTAGGGAATTAGTTGAGATATGTTTCTCAAGAAAGCAGTAGGAATGGCTTATTTCAGGGGAGAGGGAATTTTTGCTCTGCCTCTCTGAAACATACAACTGTTCTGAGGAATCACTGGCGGATAGAAACTAGTATCTAGTCAAATCTCCTAAAAGTAAGATATCAGCAACCTAAATATAATTTTGAAGTACAGCTCTGTGACAGAAACCATGCCATTAAATTATACAGAATTATTTCTAAAGATGAATTGCAGAAAGTGAGACTTTCCATTAGGTTACCATTTCAACATAAGACCCAGTGCCTCCCATTTGGGAGAGGCAGATTAGAAAGCCCAGTACTGTGCATAGCTCGTGGTCTATGGAATACAGGGTTGGGGGCCGGGGGCTTGGCAGGGTCTCTATTTTCCAGACAATCAGTGGCCAAACAGCCTCTGCCTGTTGAGAATTCTGACTTATTCACACCATAGTCTTGGATCTGTTTCTATTCATCAACTTGGTCCTTGAGATAGAAAGCTCTTTTGTCATCACACTTGGATGGCTCTGGCCAGTCCCTCCATTTCCACATCTATTGTTCAAATCAGTCTTCTTCCTCTTACCTTTGTTGTTTCTGTTGTTATTGTCATTTGGATATCAGTGGGATATTGGGATTTTTATGAACCATTGACTAAATGTAGATACTTTAAACTCATTCAAATATATAGGTAAATAAAAACTAACACAAGGTGTTTTCCAAATTTACAGAAATCATTAAAAATTGAAAAAATATAAGGTTGCAGAACTTGAGCAATTCTTCAGTTTTACTTTTCTACTCTAAGATTATTGGTTCTGAGTAGACCGACTATGGAAGTATCCATTTCATCATTGCATATGTGATATATCTGTGTAATTCCTCATTCACCTCTATTCTCTCTGCTTTTGAGTAACAAACCAAGTCTAAAAGAAAACCCCTCGTTCCACTACAGGCAGCCATTTCAGTTATAACAGACAAGGTATAAGGTTTTACAACTCAGAATGAGCTCCATACACATTTGAAATGGCCTTTGCGTCTCTCTCTTATATCTGCAGCCATAGCATTTTTTCTGTCACTCTCTCTGGTGTACTATGACTCAGTCTATAGTGCTCAGAGTGGGTCTTATATTAATTTTGGATGGGGAAGAATCGTGGGGAAGAATTTAGTTCTTGTTTAGTTTCACTGAAATTGGCACTGGATTTCTGTTTCTCCCTTCCCTGTGGATTATTTATAATCATCAAGCGGGGAGTCTGATTTCATTATTTTAAAAATACCCCTTTTATATAAGTTTGAAGTGAAAGTGACTTCACTCTTGGGATGAAGAACTTTATTTCACTTTATGGGACAACTGTATTTTCTACTTTTCTGAATGTCTATTATTGAGATATGGAAGAAACTGTAATTCTTTGTTTTGTGTGAGCCCCAAAGCCCATCCAGGATCCCTACTAAGCTATTATTCACCCTTTTAAAAAAGATCTTATGACTTTATGGACAAAATATTACTTTCGATGACACTTGATATAAGCAGAGGAATGGGAGGTTTCAACTAACCCCAAACTCCTAAAGTATTCATTCTTCATTCATAAAAAGAACTTATTGGTTTGGGTCAGGTTCTATATCAGAGGATCAGGATATAGCAGTAAATATAAAAATAAATTAAGTGTAACAATCTCTGCCTTCAGAAATTGTAAATTCTAGTGAGAAGACACAGAACTAAACAAGACAAATAAAATAAATACCTAGTATGTCTAATGGTGGTAAATATTAAGGAAATAAACAGGGCAAGGGGACAGGGAGAGCTGGGGGAGAGTGCTTAAGTTATAAAGTAGTTAAGAAAGGCCTTACAGAGAAGGAAACCTTTAAGGAAATAATTGAAGGAAGTGAGGAAAGAAACCATGTGGCTTCCTGAGGGGAAAGCATCCCAGACAGGGAAAGAAATTTCATGGCACAGGCTTAAACGGGGAGCGTTATGGGGTGTTTCAGGTAACAGTAAGGAGGCTGTGTGGATGCAATGGAGTGACGCAGGGGGAAAGAAGTAGGAAATATGGTTAGAGGGGGAGTGGAAGGTAAGATCAATACGGCCTGGTTGGCCACTGGGGGGATGTTGGTTTCACTCTGAGTCAGATACAAAGTGACTGGGAGACTTCAAGCAGACAAGGGACACAGTGTACAGATGTATCTCATTCTATTGCACATTGCAGATATTGCATTTTTTACAAGTTGAAGGTTTGTGGCAACCCTGCATCAAGCAAGTCTATCAGCGCCATTTTTCCAACAGCATTTGCATACTTGGTGTCTCTGTGTTGCATTTTTGGTAATTCTCACAATATTGCAAACTTTTTCACTATTATTATCTTTGTTACGGTGATCTGTGGTCAGTGCTCTTTGATGTTACTACTATGAGTCTCTGAAGGCTCAGATAATGGCTAGCATTTTTTAGCAATGAATTATTTTTAAATTAATGTTTGTACATTATTTAGACATAATGCTCTTCCATACTAATAGATTACAGTATAGTGTAAACATAACTTTTATATGCACTGGGAAATCAAAAAACTGTGTGATTCGATTTATTACAATATTGGTTTTATTGTGGTGGTCTGGAACCAAACCTGCAATATCTGTGAGGTATGTCTGAGTACTAACTGATTGTAACTTGGACATAATTGGCAGCTAGAGCTACAGGTTCTACTGAGAGATCAGATATGTAGTAAGTGATGACTCCAGATTATCAAGGTTCTAATAGCCCCAAAGATTGCACAATGGTCCCTTCCCGTAGTTGATGATTCTGAGTTCAGAGTTCCTTTAGGACCTCACTGAGGAAAGCCACTACCACCTCTGCAATAGCTTTCTCATGAAAGTTTGGGGGTTGCCATTTCACTTGTCCAATTTCGCAGTCAGTTATATTTATTCTACTTGCTTTCTTCCTGAAATTCCATACAAATGTCTGATGAACTCATAACTCTCTTTCTTGTTTCCAGTATACATATATATATATATATATATATATATATATCTTTTTCCTTAATTTTAACTTAATTTTCTGTAATTTCAATAAGAATTAAGGGGAGAGGAGATAAACAGATGTGCTCAGTAAGCCATGTTTCCTTTTTCCCTTTATTAAAAAAAAAAAAATCAGTGTTGAAAACGAAGGGTAAAAAGTCATCTATGTGTAGTATCTGTATCAGGACTTGGATTCATCTGCCAGTAGCAGAGCCTGACAATAGCAATAGTTTAAATAAGAAGGTGGTTTATTTTTCTCTCATGTAAACAAAGTGTAGGGTTTTTTGTGTTTTTTTTTTGCAGTACGTGGGCCTCTCACTGTTGTGGCCTCTCCCGTTGTGGAGCACAGGCTCCGGACGCACAGGCTCAGCGGCCTTGGCTCATGGGCCCAGCCGCTCCGCAGCATGTGGGATCCTCCCGTACCGGAGCACAAACCCGCGTCTGCTGCATCGGCAGGCGGACTCTCAACCACTGCGCCACCAGGGAAGCCCAGTGTAGGGGTTTTAATCCAGGGCTGGTATAGCTAACCCATGATCAGCAGGGTCCAGGCTTTTTTTTGAACTTTGTCATTTTTAGTAAGTGATGTTCATTGTAATTGTTACCTCATTGTCCAGACAGAAAGCTGACATTCCAGGCAGAAGATAGGAGCAAGGGGTACAGGCACTAAGGTTTATGCTAGCTGACTGCCCCTCTTTTAAGAGCCACTGACATTAAATTTATATTCTTTTGTTAAATAATAATGGGATGGTAGATATTAGTTAGGCAGCTATCTCTGCAAGCATCAGTCCATAGGCTCTAGTCTTCATTGATAGGGAATTCCTACCACATACTTTACAAGAAGCACTGAGATCTCCTGAAGTTTCACATTAAAAAAAAAAGGGATAATTCCCTATGGTCCAGTGGTTAGGACTCAGCTGCACTAGGCCAGGTTCAATCCCTGGTCAGGGAACTAAGATCTTGCAAGACGTGGGGCATGGCCAAAAAAAAAAAAATTGCCCATAAATCAGACAAAATTTGGCACAGAAAATATATCATGGTGATTAGGAATAAGAGCTCTGGGACCAGATACCTGAATTTGAATTCAAGTTCTAACTTCTACCATAGTTCAATGAGACTGCGGTGGAGTTATTTAACTTCAATGTGCCTCTGTTTTCTCATATATCCAATAGGTATAATACTAATGTCATCTATTTCATATATGAAAATTACAAAATAAATCATGTAAAGCTCTCAGAATGGTTCCTGGAACTCACAATCACTTAGTAAGTGCTACATAATTATTATTATTATTATTTAAATGTATATGTTTGCTTCTGATTTTTATAGTTTTGAGGAAAATTTAAGAGCTCTTTTGAAATGCATGCAATCAGAGCTGATGTGAAACTGAACTTGAAAACATGTTTACTTCTCTTCAAAGAACTAAAATAAATTATTCAAAACCTAGATACAAACACCACACAAAAATGAAAAATAGAATCTTCTTATCTCTGAACAGCAAAGAACCTTGATGGTTAAGGCATGACAATATTTCCTATATAAATTAGAGTTCAGAAGAACACACCACACCTCTGTGAAAATCCTCTCTACGAGGCAAAGTCTGACATGAAAGGTATGGTTTTAGAGTTTCACTATTCCTCCAGTAAAATAATTTAATAACATTTTTGCTCACAGCTATCCAGTGAAGAAAGCACTATTTATCTAGATAAAATATTCTTCATCCTCTATCAGAAAAATGAGTTTACGTGGAAATGGGTGAAGACATTTATTTTCCCCAGGGAATTAATCATATACATATATAAAATTGTGTAGCATCTTGTTTGTTATGCATTTTCCACTTTTTCTATTTCTGACATTTATATTTGCATCTCCATGTTTTTTCACTCTGCTTTCCTTAGTTTTTATTCCCACTCTCTCTCTCTTCCTCATTCTCACTCTCTCTCTTTGTGTGTAATTATTAAGATTTTAAATTTAGTGTTTCTTGGCTAATGTACTATTGGCCTTCTGTTGCTGATAATTCTTTGGTATGCAGGTTGTCTTGTGCATTTTAGGGTATTTAGGAACATCCCAAACATCTACTCACTAGATTCCAGTAACATCCCTACTCCTCAAATTGTGACAATCAAGAAATGGCCTCCAGGAATCACCAACTATCCCCTGGCGGCAAAATCATTCCCAGTTAAGAACAATTGACGTACCATAGTTTTCATTTGTCTTCTTATGTGTTTCCTGATTTATTTGGCTTTTGTCCTATTTCACTTTGTGCTGTTTTCTGAACTTCAGCTCTCCAACTTTCCACACAATGCAGGGCTGTGGGTGTGGTGCACTGGGGAGAACAGGGAACTGGCCTTCAGGACATCTAGATTTGGGTTTCCATACCTGACTCAGGCAATCTGCCTTTGGACAACACATGCACCCAGTTTATTCTTGCATTATGTTATGTAGTGATTTGATATGATTTCAAATCCACTTGTTTATGACAGAAATGAAGTTGTTTTTATAGGTAAAGTTGTTTTGATATAAGTGAAATTGTTGTGCCAGGATGTCGACGACATTGACATCTATGGTTGCTGATAAGCATTCAGTAACTCAGTGGCTGAGGGGTGCCACTGGGGGCTTAACAATAAGAACACATGGAGAAGCAACTATGGGGAGGGGACATTTAGACTATAAATACCAAGTTTGTGAGGACTGCCTGGGAGTGTTCAGTCTGAGCAAGGTGACTCTTTGCTGATGTAACTATCTCTACAAAGACCTTGGGGCAATAGCTCCTGCCATGCAGTGAAGAAAACCATACAGTGGCCCCAAGAAGATTATCTTGCTGGTCAACACCAGTGTCTTTGTTTCCTAGCAATGTGATCTAGCAACAAGGGACTTTCTCCGGTGCTCCAGCAACTGGACTGTCAGCTCTTAGTTGGCTAAGCTGACTCTCCCGAGAACCAACTGGTAAAAAGGTACACCTCAACTAAATTTGGACTTTATTCCTTTTATCTGCCCTTTCCTGGAACAACAGTGTAATTGATCTATCAATGATTTGGAGTATGTTTTTTCTTTATTGGCTTATTAAGAGACATTATCCTGTATGCTATTGTGAAATTATTATAATTCCTGCAATGAACCTATGTTAAATAAAATATTGGCAAAGACAATCTCAATCTCTGAGCATAATTTTTCCCCAAAGAAAGCAAGTTTCCTCAACCATAAAATAGAAAAGTTGGATTAGATGATGACTCAGGCTTTAAAAAACTTAAATGGACACAAATGATTTCTAAGGGAAGAATGTAATGCTATTGTATAATAATCATATTTTTTTCTTTTCCTCTTGTCTCTTTAGTTTAACTACAGCTCGGTTTTGTTCCGTTTCCTTTCATTCTATTTTGACATTTTATTTATTGGTCTGTCACACTTTTTTTCTAAAATTAACATGGCTTATACTATACTCTTTTGTAGATTTCTCCACTCTGTTCTAATTCTTCTAGTTTATTATCAGAATGCACTTTTCAAAATAAACTTACAAACCATAAAAGGTAGTACCAATCAGAGAATTATTTTCTATAGTTTAGGGAAGAATTAATTGGTCAAGTTGAGATCAATTTTGTTATGTAAATATAGGATTATTCTTTTGCTACATTTTATTCCTTTTAAATAAGATAAGAAGATATAGTCGCTGTTTTGGAAACTTTGCAAACTTAAAAATGAAATAAAGAAATTATTAAAAAACTATTCTGCAAGGTTTGAAAATGACAAAATATTCAAAATTATCTATGACTATTTGAAATACTGATTATGTCAACTATGCTTAACATTAACTTCACTCAAAGAATATATTGTGAGCAAAATTCTTAACTAATGATAGCAGTACATATGCACAATTAATAAATAGAAATGTACTCATATTGGAGAGAGAAGGGCTATTTTTTTCTTTTGCTAAGAGTGCCTAATAAGCATTTTAAAGACTAATAGTCTAAAATATTTGTTAAATGATGTGAATCAATCAAGTTAGAACACACTCTCACACCACACACAAAAATAAACTCAAAATGGCTTACAGACTTAAATATAAGACATGACACCATAAAACTCTTAGAAGAAACCATAGGCCAAACGTTCTCTGACATAAATTGTACCAATGTCTCATTAGGTCAGGCAATAGAAATAAAAACAAAAAGAGGGACTTCCCTGGGGGCGCAGTGGTTAAGAATCTGCCTGCCAATGCAGGGGAAACAGGTTTGAGCCCTGATCCAGGAAGATCCCACATGCCGTAGAGCAACAAAGCCCGTGCACCACAACAACTGAGCCTGGACTCTAGAGCTTGCGAGCCACAACTACTGAGGCCATAAGCCACAACTTCTGAAGCCTGCATGCCTAGAGCCCATGCTCTGCAACAAGAAGCCACTGCAATGAGAAGCCTGTGCACCGCAACAAAGAGCAGCCCCCGCTCGCTGCAACTAGAGAAAGCCTACACAGCAACGAAGACCCAACGCAGCCAAAAAAATTAATAAATAAATAAACTTAAAAAAAAAAAGGAAAAAGAAACAAATGGGACCTAATCAAACTTACAAGCTTTTGTACAGCAAAGGAAACCATAAACAAAATGACCAACAAGGGCTTAATTTCCAGAATATACAAACAGCTCATACAACTCAATAACAAGAAAACAAACAATCCAACTGAAAAATGATCCAATGTCATTTTGGGCAGAAGACCTAAGTAGACATTTCTCCAAAAAGGGAACCCTCCTACTCTGTTGGAATATAACTTGGTACAGCCACTATGGAAAACAGTATGGAGGTTCCTCAAAAAACTAAAAATAGAGTTAACATATGATCCTGCAATCCCACTCCTGGGAATATATTTGGAGAAAACTCTAATTCAAAAACATATGTGCACCCCAATGTTCATAGCAACATTATTTACAATAGCCAAGACACTGAAACAACCTAAATGTCCATCAACAGATGAATGGATAAAGAAGATGTGGTGTGTGTGTGTGTGTGTATACACACACACACACACACACACACACACACACACATATACATATGACGGAATATTACTCAGCCATGAAAAAGAATGAAATAATGCCATTTGCAGCAACATGGATGGACCTAGAGATTATCATATTAAGTGAAGTGATAAAGAGAAAAACAAATACCATATGATATCACTTATATGTGGAATCTAAAATATGACACAAATGAACTTACCTATGAAACAGAAACAGACTCACAGACATAGAGAAGAGACTTGTGGTTGCCAAGGTGGGGAGGAATGGATTAGGAGTTTGGGCTGAATAGATGCAAACTGTCTTACATAGAATGGATAAACAACAAGGTCCTACTGTACAGCACAGGGGAACTATACTCAATGTCCTGTGATAAACCATAATGGGAAAGAATATGAAAAAGTATGTATATACATGTATAACTGAGTCACTTTGCTGTACAGTAGAAAACAGCACAATATTGTAAATCAACTATGCTTCAATGAAATAAATTTAAATAAATAATTTATAAAGTATTTTTTAAACAGATGAGTGAAGCTGAAAAAAATAAGTAGAGTTCAAGCATAGAACAGTAAGAAATATTGAGCCAGTAAAGCTTTTTTGGAGCAGGAACATGACACACTTAGAAAAAGAATTTGGGAGTCATATTCAGTATGAATTTGTCCAGGAAAAGGCTGAGTGGTGAGCAGTACATTTATCTTGGCTGAATTTTTATACCTAGTTTATGGCGCCAAATACCTTTGCTTTGTATTATGGTGTTGTGTCTGCTTGTCATTATTACATTAAATGTATCCTTGAAGTCTTCCTCTCTGTATTCTCCTCAATACTTGAGGAAATGAAAGATGTGAAGTATTTGCTGCATGAGCGAAGGGTCAAATGATGGCAATGATCTAGGGATTCTAATGGTAATCAACTTGATACTGTGATGTGCCAGGATTTAGTCTAGCAAAATTTGTTTCAACCCCTTTTAACATTGGACTTTTTCTTCCTCATCTAAAACAATTAGGATAACAAAAACAATAATAATTGCTTAATCATACAGATGTCATTTATCCAATGCTATCATATATATAACACAAATAGAAGAGCTATTAGAAATAATGGGGATAACAGAAAATAATTGCTTAATCATAGAGGCATCTTATTGATTCAATGCTATCACATATAGAAAACCACTAAAATAGCTATCTATCATAATGCATCCTCCATTTATGCTATTTCCCTCTCTGAACACAGACCTCTAGAAACCATCTCTTGGTCTAATTACTTAACCTAACGTGTAAACATCTTTGTGAACTTTCCTTATGTACACAGGTATGGGAGAAACATAGAAGCAGGTAAAGTGTAATTTATTTGCCAAAAATGTTCAGTGTGATTAGGAAGAATATTATACCTGATTTGTGTACCAGTCAAATTCAGGAATAGTGATCAAAGCTCCAGAGAAATATTCTAAACTGTAATCTCTGTTTTGGGGTGAAGAGAAACTATCCATAGGAAAAGCAGGTTTCACTGCTTCTCAAGATATCAAACTCCTTTAGGGCACCCAAAACCTGAGAGCTTGTAATGGTGGCTCCAAACCACAGGCCACAAAATCACTTAGTTACTACTGCATATAAAATTGAAGAGAAAAAAAGTCAACATATAATATATAAATAGTAAAAGAGCTTTACAGTTTGAATAGAGAAATGTTTAATCTTTTGGATAAGCTGCTACTTAATCTACTTGAGTTTAAAATTAAGGAGAAACTGAAGTGAGACATAATGTATCTATATTAAGATAGAGTGTTTTGGCAAATACACACAGCTCCTAAATTATTTTCTTCTGAAACGTTTGTACATCCAATCCATTTTGTCTTTCCTAGGCATAATAGGTAAGGTAGATTCTAAGTTAAAAGAAGAAAGTGGAGGAAGGGGAGGAAGAAGGGAAGCATGAGGAAGAGGGTGAGGAAGAAAAGAGGAAAATCCAGATTATAAGATTTTCATAATTTAGTTTCCTTAGTTTCTTTCCTCAGGCAAGATGACTCTGTATATAATGGCGTGTATAAATGTCACTTTTTTTCTTTTTTCTGTCACTTTTTTCCTTAAGTACTATTATTTTATTTTGCTTAGTCTCTGATTTACAGAGAAATCAGTCGACTCTGGCCTGCTATATTACATAAAGAATTTGGGAGAGTTTTATACTGCATTATTTGAAAAAGATATGCTAGAATTTCTCCACAAGTGATTATGCTTTTTGATTCTCAAAGTCTTCCAAAACACTACAGAGGCAGGAACACTCCCAAATTCATTCTACAAGGCCACCATCAACCTGATACCAAAAACAGACAAAGATATCACACAAAAAGAAAATTACAGACCAATATCACTGATGAATATAGATGCAAAAATCCTCAACAAAGTACTAGCAAACAGAATCCAACAGCACATTAAAAGGATCATACACCGTGATCAAGTCAGGTTTAATCCAGGAATGCAAGGATACTTCAATATACACAAATCAATCAATGTGATACACCATATTCACAAACTGAAGGAGAAAAACCATACGATCACCTCAATAGATGAAGAAGCAGCTTTCAAAAAACTTCAACACCCTTTTACGATAAAAACTCTCCAGAAAGTAGACATGGAGGGAATTTACCTCAACATAATAGAGGCCATATATGACAAATGCACAGCCAACATCATTCTCAATTGTGAAAAACTGAAGCCATTTCCAATAAAATCAGGAAAAAGACAAGGATGCCCAATCTCACCACTATTATTCAACATAGTTTTGGAAGTTTCAGCCACAGCAATCAGAGAAGAAAAAGAAATAAAAGGAATCCAAATCAGAAAAGAAGAAGTAAAACTGTCACTGTTTGCAGATGACATGATACTATACATAGACAATCCTAAAGATGCTACCAGAAAACTACTAGAGCTAATCAATGAATTTAGTAAAGAAGCAGGATACAAAATTAATGCATAGAAATCTCTTGCATTCCTATACACTAATGATGAAAAATCTGAAATAGAAATTAAGGAAACACTCCCATTTACCATTGCAAGAAATACCTAGGAATAAACCTACCTAAGGAAAAACCCTGCATGCAGAAAACTATAAGACACCGATGAAAGAAATTAAAGATGATACAAACAGAGGAAGAGATATACCATGTTCTTGGATTGGAAGAATCAACATTGTGAAAATGACCACACTACCCAAAGCAATCTACATATTCAATGCAATCCCCATCTAACTACCAATGGCATTTTTCACAGAACTAGAACAAAAAAATTCACAATTTGTATGCAAACACAAAAGACCCCGAATAGCCAAAAAAATCTTGAGAAAGAAAAACAGAGCTGGAGTAATCAGGTGCCCTGATTTCAGACTATATTACAAAGCTACAGTAATCAACACAGTATGGTACTGGCACAAAAACAGAAATATTGATCAATGGAACAGGATAGAAAGCCCAGAGATAAACCCATGCACATATGGTCACCTTATTTTTGATAAAGGAGGCAAGAATATACAATGGAGAAAAGACAGCCTCTTCAATAAGTGGTGCTGGGAAAACTGGACAGCTACATGTAAAAGAATGAAATTAGAACACTCCCTAACACCATACACAAAAATAAACTCAAAATGGATTAAAGACCTAAATATAAGGCCAGACACTAAAAAACTCTTAGAGGAAAACATAGGAAGAACACTATAAGACATAAATCACAGCAAGATTCCTTTTGACCTCCCTCTAGAGAAATGGAAATAAAAACAAAAATAAACAAATGGGAGCTAATGAAACTTAAAAGCTTTTGCACAGCAAAGGAAACCATAAACAAGATGAAAAGACAGAGAAGATATTTGCACACAAAGCAACTGACAAAGAATTAATCTCCAGAATTTACAAGCAGCTCATGCAGCCCAATATCAAAACAACAAACAACCCAATCCAAAAAACGGGCAGAAGACCTAAATAGACATTTCTCCAAAGAAGAGATACAGTTTGCCAATAAACACATGAAAGGATGCTCAACATCACTAATCATTAGAGAAATGCAAACCAAAACTACAATGAGGTATCACCTTACACAAGTCAGAATGGCCATCATCAAAAAATCTAGAAACAATAAATGCTGGAGAGGGTGTGGAAAAAAGGGAACCCTCTTGCACTGTTGGTGAGAATGTAAATTGATACAGCCACTATGGAGAACAGTATGGAGGTTCCTTAAAAATCTAAAAATAGAACTACCATATGTCCCAGTAATCCCACTACTGGGCATATACCCTGACTAAACCATAATTCAAAAAGAGTCATGTACCAAAATGTTCACTGCAGTTCTATTTACAACAGCCAGGACATGGAAGCAACCTAAGTGCCCATCGACAGATGAATGGATAAAGAAGATGTGGCATATATATACAATGGAATATTACTCAACCACAAAAAGAAACGAAATTGAGTTATTTGTAGTTAAGTGGATGGACAAAGAGTCTGTCATACAGAGTGAAGTAAGTCAGAAAGACAAAAACAAATACCATACCCTAACAAATATATATATGGAATCTAAAAAAAAAGCTTTCTCCATAAACATCTAAAAAAAACCAACATAGGGGCAGGACAGGAATAAAGACTCAGATATAGAGAATGGACTTGAGGACACAGGGAGGGGGAATGGTAAGCTGGGACAAAGTGAGAGAGTGGCATGGACATATATACACTACCAAATGTAAAATAGATAGCTAGTGGGAAGCAGCTGCATTGCCCGGGGAGATCAGCTTGGTGCTCTGTGACCACCTAGAGGGGTGGGATAGGGAGGGTGGGAGTGAGATGCAAGAGGGAGGGGATATGGGGATATATGTATACATATAGCTGATTCACTTTGTTAGCAGAAACTAACACAACATTGTAAAGCAATTATACTCCAATAAAGACGTTAAAATAAAAAAACTGTAAAGATCAGAGGTTCTCACGAAGTAGATTTAAATTCACTGTGAAAAAGATGTGGAAATAATTGCTTGTAACTTTTAATATCTATTTCCATGAAATATGAAAAAGAAATAGTTCACATTTAATTATTCTTAGATCTAAAGAGACACGAAAGAATTTAGTCTGATTGCCACAAAAGGTGAGTATTGCATTTGGATAGTAAGGCTGTAGATGTCATACAATAATACTAGAGGTTTACAAATCTCAAAGAGGACATGTAATTAATTCAACTTTATATCAGTCACAAAAGTCACAAGAGTTCTCCATGATGCCTATAAGGTTATTTTTTCAATCATTCAATGTTTTTGGTAGAGCAAATTATAACAATGTCTCTGAGGGACAGCTACTTTTCCTCAAACATACACACAGGTTAAATTCTTATCCTAAACTTTTCTTCTGAATAAAATGGGGCAATGAGAATATTAATATACTCTAAATGACAATATTTTAGGATAGATTTTCATATATATTTATTTTAAATGCTGGGATATAATCATAGGATTTAGATGTAATTTATAAAATATAGGCATATATGCTGTGGTGCAGTGAGACAAACTGTAGTTTCAGATTGACACTACTTGCATGATTTTTATTAAGTCCTATACTGAAAAATGAGAAGGCAGGTAGTTAAATTAATTGATTTGGTAGATCCCTACTGGTTCTAAAATTGTATTATTTTAAGTAATTTTGTTTTATATGAACCTTAAAGAGTACTGAAGGTCAATAAATCATTCACTTCTGAGGACTGATAAATGTATATTTTCTGAATAACTTCCTTCATTTATTTTCCTAAAATTAGTCTAAACCTCAGTGAATGATTCATTAATTCCACGCAGCATAGTTGTTCAGAAATTTCCGTCAAAATGAAAACAGATACATTCTCTCTTGATTCCAGCAGAAAATTACAGCTCTCTTCCTCCATGAACATCTACCAATCCCAGTAGGTCTGAGACAACCCATTTTGTAAAGTAAAAATAGAAAATAAGTGACCTGCAAGGATGAATATTTTTAGAGCAAACATAATATTTTCCTAGGCCATTATTATACTTTATAATATTGTGAAAACTATCATTACTACATGTAAATTACCATGAATTGAGCTTCATCATGTGCAGTGGCCAAAAGTACATCATTACATTTAATATTATCAAGTGCCCTATGTGAGTAGGTACCATTATTACCCAAATATTAGAGATGAAAAACACACAGTAGTTAGGTTGCAAAGGTGGGATTTAAGTTTACTTCTGTCTGATTGCAAAGCCAGAACTCTAAGCCATTACATCTTTTTTTTAAACTATTTATTTTTAAATAATTTTAGATTCTTACAAGAGTTTCATGGGGTACCGAGTATTCCTGTACACCCTTCACCCAGATTCATAATCATAATTGTATCATAATCATGATACAATTTTTAAGATAAGAAATTAACATTGATATAGTACTATTAACTAAACCAGAGGTAAGTAAACATTTTCTGTAAATAGATACTTAGTCATTATTTTAGGCTTGTGGACCGTATGGTCTTTTCCCCAAGTCATCAACTCTGCCCTTATACTGTGAAAGCAGCCTTTATGGAAACATTACATAAAGAAATGGGTATGGTTGTACTCCACTAAAACTTGAAAAACAAGCAACTCGACTGATCAGGCCCATGGGCTGTAGATATCAGAGTCCTAAACTAAACTACAGATTTTACTCAGGTTTTACCAGCTTTGCTACCAATGTCCTTTTTCTGTTCCAGGATCCAATCCAGGATGGCACATTGCATTTAGAGGTCATATATCTTTAGTTTTTTTTCCATTTGTAACATTTTTGCACTCCCCTTTTCTTTCATAACCTTGACACTTCTGAAAATTAATGGCCAGGATTTTGAAAATGTCCCTCAATTTTGTTGTCTGGTGTTTTCTCATGATTAGATTGGGGCTGTGGATTTGGGGAAAGAATATCACAAGTGTGATTTTGCCCTTCTCCTTGCATCATATTATATCTTTTTTAAAGAAAATTTAAGCCATTAGTTTTTAGAATTCCCTAAATCCTGGCATTTCTGATTTCCAATTACTCTAATTCAACTTCTAGCATTATGGAGATCATGAAAAACCTTGGGGATTGTGATGCAAATATTACTATTTATGCTTTATTGTCAACTGTAAAATAATATTCAAGAGCTACCAATATTATTAGCACTTAGACTGGGAACATAGTGAATTATTAGAGCTGTAGTATACTATTAATATAATTTAATATACTATTGATACATTTGTCAAAATTTAACAATAGCCACCAAAAATATACTCATGGAAAAATAACAGTTCTCAGTCATTTGTTAATTATAAGTCAATTAGTTTAAATATGTAAGAAAAAGAACCAAGATATCTAAACTTATAGATAGAACAAGATATCTAAACCATATGATTTACCAAAATTTTTTTCTCATTAGTCTGAAGAGTTTGATATTCTCCAGTGAGTCAATCCAAAATTTTTGTTCATCTAGCAAGATCATCTCCATCTTAATTAGACATGTGAAAGTAGAAATGTATGTTCTAAGTGAATCCCAAAATTAACTTTAAAAATACATTTCTTCAATAATATTTTATGTAATGATGTTAGCTTATTTTTTCATTCTGGGTACCTACTGAGTGACAAGACATTCAAAACTTTTATAATTTACATCTAAAATCTTCTCATCTGAAAATTACAAATATTTAATGTTTTTTATGAGCGTCTTCTCATACTTTCTAATCAGATATGGTAGTTTTTGCATTAGTGTCATCAAAAATATAAGTAAAATTTTATGGCCTAAATTTTTCACTCATTATTTCAGATACACGTTAACATCTGTTAACTTGCTGATCATATTTTTGTTGACCCATATGTTTTTATTCTTTCTGGACAAAGTTATCTGAAGTCCAACAAGTCTAAAACTAATCACATTACATTGAACCTTATATGAGTGTGGTCTTTTGTGTTCCATAAGTAAATGGGGTCCATTTGCCCATCCTCATAAACTAAAAATTTTCTGAATAAACTTGACTATTTTATTTAACATAATATCCATTTTCCTTCCAAGTCCAGTCAATTCTGCAACAGAAATTTCTCATAAATATGACTTCAACTCTTAGTCCTCATAGCAATATCTGAGTCCTATACTTTATTATTTTCTTTTTGACCTTAACCCATTATCCTGACAACACCTTCTTCTACTTAGAGTCTGTTCTCCACAATGTTAGCATACTTCTCTTTCTGAGAGATATATCTGATCATGTCACTCTACAGATTAAAAAACTCTTGTACTCTTTACCTAAGATGAAGGATAAATCCCAAACTTCTAGGCATGGCATATAAACCCAATATGCTTGCAATCTTACCCCTTATATTCAGAACCCATCACGAACCACCCTCACCTCCTGAACTTGCTCCAGAGTAAATCTGAATTTCATATGATATTCTCGTTGTTGCTCTTCTCTCTTCTATGTCTAGTTCATTCTTTAGATATATTGTCCTAGTATACATTTCCTAATATTAAGATGTTTTCTAATATTTCAATGCAATTTTTCTATATTTTAAATAGTAGTGTATGTTATTTAAACTTTTAGTTCATATGGAAAATATATACATGTATGATAGTATCTTTAATAATGGAAATATATAATATGTGTGATTGATTTTAAGAGAGTTTATTGCCTCTTTCATATATGCCTCAGGAAATGGATCGAGAAGAATACCATTTTTCTTTATAGATGGTCAATATACCAAAGATGGAAAGTTTTTACAAGCTTTAAAACTTAATCTAAAATCAGTTCATTCTATACTTGGTAAGAATAACACTTTGGCAACATGTTCAATTTCTTCTACAGTTACTGGTCTAGTCTGTTCATGTTTTCCATATGATATTGTTTTACATATTTTTGAAGAAAATCTTTCAACTTCATTAAAATTCCAAATTATTATTATTTAACAGCACAGCATTTTCTAATATTGTGAATTTTTTTTTTTTTTTGCGGTATGGGAGCCTCTCACTGTTGTGGCCTCTCCCGTTGTGGAGCACAGGCTCCGGACGCGCTCCGGACGCGCAGGCTTAGCGGCCATGGTTCACGGGCCCAGCCGCTCCGCGGCATGTGGGATCTTCCCAGACCGGGGCACGAACCCGTGTGCCCTGCATCGGCCGGTGGACTCTCAACCACTGGGCCACCAGGGAAGCCCTGAAAGTTTTATATATTTTCTTTTATCATTTTTGTATTAACTTGTATATGTACTGTAGTCATTTTGTATTTATTTTCTATTGCTATGCATCAAAATGCCACAAATTTTGCAGCATAAAGCCATATTGATTTGTTAACTCAGTTTCTGTAGGTCAGAAGTTTAGCATGGTATAACTAGGTTCTCTGCTAAGAATATCACAAGGCTGTTTTCAAGATGTTGGATAGGCTGAGTTCTCGGAAGTCTCTGGGGAAAAATTTGTTTCCAAGATCATTTCTTGTTGTTAGGAAATTTCAGTTCCTTGCACCTATAGTGACTGAATTCCCCTTTCCCTTGCTGGTTATAACCCAGGGGTCACTCTCAGCTTCTAAAGGCTGCCTAGACCCTTGTCACGTGGCCTCTCCATCTTCAAGCCAACAGTGGCTCATTGAATCCTTCTCACACGTTGAATCTCTGACTTCCTCCATTGTGACCAGCCAGAAAAAGCTCTCTGCTTTTAAAGGACTCATGTAATTAGGTCAAACCGACCTGGATAATTTCCCTATGTCGACGTCAACTGTGACATATATTATAACCTAGTTACAGGAATAAACTTTGTCGTATTCACTGTGCCTTGGACTATGCCTGGTGTGTGCAACAGGGGTGGGAAATCTTGGAAGCCATCTTAGAATTCTGCCTACCACAGTATCCATAATTCCTTCTAAAATAAACATATTCTTATGTATTCCAGGTAAATGAAGTTCCAATTCATCCATATATCAACACTGGATACTTTAGATTTGCCCAATCCATACACCACACCTATCCTTACATACAAGAAGAATATTTTAGCAAATAACTGAAATGAAATTCTTTCTCACAAGCATCTCTGGAGAATAATCTTTACTGTTTATCCCCACTGACAGAGTGCTAGTTCAGACCTTATCAACTCTGGTCAGACTGCACCTGCCTCTCCCTATTTATACCACCAGCCACTTCTTATTTTAAACCATTTTCAGTCTGTAAATAAATTCAGCTTATTAAAAACCAAATCTGATACCTTTATTTCTGTAATTTAGAATATATTTCGATTCTCTTCCTGCTTTATGATAAATTTCAAACTTCTTGACATATCAGTATAAATCTGTGAGGGCAAAAGGCAGTGTGAAAGAACTGTCTGGTTTATAACATGTATTTGATAAATATTTGTTTACTGAATTATAGGAAAAATGTTAAGCTCAAAAATCATCTTATTTCATTTCCTCAGCTTCAACTTCTGCCACTTTACCTCACTCTGTGTTCCAATGACATTAAATATCTCACCTTTCACAGAACAAACAGCCATTTCACACATTTTTTTTTTTGGCTTGACACATGCTCTTAGCTATCACAGTAAAACCTTTTCTCACATTCTCTGCCTCCTCATTTTGCAAGATCCATCCCAAATGTTTCCTCCAGTATGAACTCTTTTATAATACCCCCAATATTGAAATTGCAGCCCAGTATATGCATAGAGGAGTACTACTGCAGAAGAGTAGGATCAGCACCACCAGTGGTCTACACGGGGGAGGAGTGGGGACTGGAAGTGAGAAAGGGCCGGTAAGAGTAAGTGGGCTCTGCAGTAGCTGGTGTATTTTAACTTCCAAATCAAGGTCAGTTAGCAGTAACAGCAGAATCAACTTCCCTGCAAGAATAGTGAAGTTGGGATATACGAGGAATTGCTGACATCTGGGAATATCAAGGGGCACAAATTCAAGAAAAAAAGAACAAAAAACACTTAATCAAATTCCAACAAATAGAATTCATTTTTTAGGAGTGCCAGATTAATCAGTATGAATTGTTATTCACAGTCCCAGATTTTCTCATGTAAATGAAATAACACTTCGAAAATCCACTCATCTTTCAAAATTTTCTTTCATTTACTTGAGATATTAAAATTATAGAAAAATATTTTAAATGAACAAAAACAAACAAAATACAGGTATGGGACAAAAAATAGATACATATATATTGACATACTAGACACAGTCTGGTAAGCTAAACAAAATGACCTCCCAAAGACATCCATATCTTAATGGCTGGAACCTGTGGATATTACCTTATATGTCAAAAAAAAAAAAAAAAAAAAAGGACCTTGCAGATGTAATTAAAGATTTTTGAGAAGAGGAGATTACTCTAGACTTTCTGGTTGGGCCCTAAATGGACTTACATATATACTTATGAGACACAGAGGAATATTTAATACATGCACAGAAGAAGGTTATATGAAGAAGCAGAGAGAGACTTGAAGATGCTGTCTTTGATGATTGGAGTAATGTGGCCAGAATTCAAGGAAAACTGGCAGCCACTAGAATTTGGAAGAGGTGAGGCTGGATTCTTCCCTAGAGCCTTTGGAGAGAATGTGTCCCTGCTGACGTATTGGTCCCAGCCCAGCGATAAAAATTTTGGACGTCTGGCCTTCAGAACTTTGAGTGAATTAATCAAATACACTTTGAGTGTATCTTGTTTTAAGATAGCAAGTCTGTAATTAGTTACAGCAGCTACAGGACACTGATACACACAGAATGATGAAATAGACAAATTCGGTAAATCAGGAAAAAAATAGCTTTATATCTTTTAAAATAGCTAAATGAGATTGGTAGTGGTGCTGAAGAAATTTCAGTTTTCTAACAATCTAGTCTAAACACAATTAAGCCTTTCCAATTATGATTACTTCATTTTTCACTTTAGCTAATTCTCAAATAACCAGAATAACTGAGTCAGGGGGAATAAAGAGATGCACAGGCGAAGGCAGAGAGTTTTGAAAGATAAAAACAAGCAATTCAAAAATTAGAATGAAAAACAAAATTGTATGAAGTAAATATTGAAGTGTAATATAAAATTGCATCCAGTATTTACGAATATATTTCCATTCTAAAGGCATCATCCAAAAGTATTAATATGTATGAAATAATAATTTTATTACTCAAAAATTACTTAAATAAATCTGGCTAAAATATGACAATCCCCACATAGTAGCTCAGGAAACCATTTTTAAAAACACATCATGCCACTCACTTGCTTAAAATCTTCAAATGGACCTTAACATAAAGCAAACCTTCTTCCTATGACCAGCAAGGAAGCAAGGCCTTAGATAGGCCACATCTTGCTTATCTATTCAATCTCCTCTCCGTTACTCTCTTCTCACTTTTACTCCTCCAGTATCCCGTGATCCAACTCTGTCAGTGTGCACTTTGTTCTTGTACACACCAAGGTCTTTCTGCTCTCAATGCCTTTGCATATCTTGTTCCCTCTGCCTGGCAATCATTCCCCCAGATCTTTTCATTGTTGTTTATTTCTAGCATTCAGGAATCTATCCAATCTATCCCATCAAAGTCTAGTTACTAACTTTTATTTTCTTCATATCACCATCTAAAATGATTTTTTTCATTTATTAAATAGTTTATTTTTCTGTTTCAACTAGAACTTTGAGCAAGAATTTTGGCTTATTCAAAACTGCATAACACTTAGAGTTGTGCCTGACAGGAGACAAGCTTTGAAATATTATTTGATTGAATAAACATCTCTAGAGAGGATAGTATGCTTTCCCCTTTGACTTTTTAATTAAACCTGTTTATTGTCTTTAGGTCTTCTTGATCGTGCACTGGAGCCAGTCCTTTCTTCACAAAACAATATTCTTAATTATTTTTTCTTTCAATATACCATGAAATACAATCACTGTTCATTTTCCAAACCCAGGTTATTACTAATCTAGGCTAAATTATTGTCAGTTAAGAATTTAAAGACACAAATTCTTAACATCAATTTACTCAAATTCATTTCTCTTTCTACTGAGAGTAACTTGCCTGGCTCAGCAAGGTAAGGTATTGAAAAAAAAAAAATCAAAATTGAAAGATTTTAGGGAAACGTCTTTGAATATAGATCCTTAGATCTTAGTCACAGAGTTCAAGATTTTGATATCCAGTACCTCTTCTGGAGAGGAGACTTTCCATCATTCAAACTAGTCATTTATTCAGTTATTTATTGGTGTCAACTACATGCTTGGATCTTAGAACATAGAAGGGATAAAAACAAAGTGCTTGCCTTCTAGAGCTTACATTCTATGGGTGAAGACAGCCAACTACCAAATAAATGAGTAAATATGTATTGATTAGATGGCGATGAGTATAGTAGAGGGAAAAAAATCTAAGTGGCAAGGGGAGTAATAAATTCAGTGGTTGTGAGTATGCTATTCAGTATCAGATATTGAGAGAAATACCCGCCCTCATGGTGAGCAGAGTCCTGGAAGAACTAAGGATGTAATCCATCCTTATATGTGAAGAAAGAACATTCTAGACAGAAGGAATAGACAGTGAAAAATCCCTGACTGAAGTGAGAGGGTGTCTGGTATGTTCAAGAAATAGCAAGGTCAACGTGGAAGAGCAATGTGAGTAAAAGAGAGAGTGGTAGCAGATGAAGTCTGAAAGGCCAAAGAGTGCAGGGGGTAGGTCATGAAGGGCCTTCTAGACCATTTAAAAAATTTAAACTTTAAATCTGAATCAAATGGCCAGCTAAGGGAGGGTTTGAACAGAGCAGTAATACGATCTGAAATAGTTCAAATGAGTCATCCTGGCTGTCACGTTGAGAATGTATTTCTCCCACATTTCAACTAAGAAAAATTCTAAAGATTAAGAATTTTCTAATTGCAGCCAAAAAACCATAAGTGGCTAGATAAATATTTGATTGCTAAAGAGGAGAACATCTCCTGATAAAATAAACTGGGGTACCTAATTCTTAACTTGAACCACTGGAAATGTCCAATATTCAAGAGTTTTTGATTTGCAAAAAGAAGAAATTTCATATGTTTAATCTAGTAATTATTCCATAATACTGAAAAAGAAGATGTTTTTAGGTATGTATTTTTTGGTAATTTTATGTTTTTTCCAAATATTCTGCCAATTATTCTTCTTCACCATGGTTAACCTCCAAACCCAGGTATCTGTGCCTATATAAGTATGTTGAGTTACACAGTTAACTCTGTTAATAACTTTTCTGAATTTAGTGATTGTTCTTATTTTGCTTACTCTTTGGGCGTATGATGGTTACATTACTAAATTTTGGTGAGAAATATAAGAATTTAAGTGTAGAATGCAACTTACAATTGGGTAGTTGCCTTCTAGAGCTTACATTCTATGGGTGAATTTTGTGGGGTAATATTCTCCCCACAAAAAAAGATGAAATGAACAGAAATAATTTCATGAAAACTTCTATTTCTAGGATCTGCTTAGTTTACCCTGAACTTTTAGATGTATGCCTTCATTAGCACTTGTAAAATGTGGTAAATACATCTTTCTCTCATATTTCAATGGTTAGTCAGAAAAAATAAATAAATAATTGGGTAAAAATTACTAAAATAACTTGGGGGATATCAAAATCATGGTCATGCAACTTGACCCTTTCAGAAGAAAATGGCATGTGAGGAAATTTTTCATAAATTCAAAAGTGTATTCATATGTCTTTTCTCTAATTTTTATTTTCCCATGATTAAAATCTATTGTGAAATAAATTATGAGGAACAGTGACACATTAGCACAAAATAAGTAATATGGACAGAATTACAGAAAAGAATTATAACCTACCGTCAACTTAGTAGGAGAAATACACTCCAAAATTATATGTTCCCTCAAGAGAGCTTGGTTAAAGTGTAGTTTATGCTCTTAAATTATCAACTGTACTTGAAAGAACTATTTCCAAAGGAGAATTTTACTCTCCTTTGTGTTAAAATTGCATAGCATGTAGTAAGATAGCTGCACACAAGAAAGACAAAGAGATCCTGCAATATTAACTATGGGTTAGCAATATATAATCCTAAAATATAATATTCTAGGTCACACATATCAACAAAATGACTATTAATGGCAAAATGCCACTGGGATTTTTTTTGCCTCTGATCTAAGCTTTATTTATTTATTTATTTTTAATCAAGTTAATTTAGTTCCCTGACAAGTTGTTTCACAGGTTGTGCACACAAACTAATTAAGCCTGTTTTCTTAGGGACTTATGACTTACGGTTGATTGAGTTTGTAACTGAATTACATACTAATGCTCTTGCTTTATAACCCCTGATATTTTTGTCTTTACAATATTCCTTTTACCAGATAATATCTTTAGGAATATGTTCACAGAAACTATTGTTACTCTAGAATACAGATTTAAAATAGCCTGTGTTGCAATGGTGCTCATATTATAGCAATGGAAATGCTTCACATGTAAGAGAAGTCCTATCAGAGCAATGGTACAATACATACCAGCCACAGCCATCATTAGATGTTCAGTTATACAAAAGCAGGTAACATAGGTGCATATAACCGAATCACAGAGTAATAAGTACAGTGAAATGAATGTGTAAGTGGTAATACAAACTTTTCTGGACCCGAAACTGTGGTTTGAAAGTAGTTGTAATAATTGAGAAGGGCAAAATACCTAGTGTTTCCAGCTATGGAAAATACTGTAAATGTTTTATGCAATATCATTTTGAACCTCCATATGCAAAAGCTATCGAAAGCTGTTATCCTATGCCAAGAATTTAATAATGAAAATGACCTGATTTTAAAAACATATGATTAGGCTTTTCCTTTCCATTTACACTGTAAAAGGGAAGTAAATCTAAGATCTTCTGAAATATTACATTTTAAATTATATCATGCATATTAGTTCACTCTAGAAGCCCTTTGCTTATTAAAATTTGGTTGTGTCCTCTCCTGTGGAATCTCAACACTTTCTTATTTGCACCACCAATTATAAACTCTATAGAGCAGCGGTCCCCAACCTTTCTGGCACCAGGGACTGGTTTCATGGAAGACAGTTTTTCCACGGATCGGGGAGGGGGATGCTTCAGGCAGTAATGTGAGCGATGGTTCAGGCAGTAATATGAGCAATGGGGAGCTATGCGGGGTGGCAGATGAAGCTCCACTTGCTCGCCCGCCACTCAGCTCCTGCTGTGCGGCCTGGTTCCTAACAGTTCAGTCTGTGGCCCGGGGGTTGGGGGCCCCAGCTATGGAGAGTAGGTAGGTTGTAGTTATGTAGTTCTTCTATGTACACTATTTATTTGATCTAGCTAATTGAATAAGTTTTTGTTTCAAGCCTAGCTCTCTATTGTCTAGGCCCGCTCTCTCCTGTATTTTCAGCACTGAAGAGTTCTTATTTCCACATTTCACCATCACTCCTGTTCCCAGTATCCATCTAAAATATTACTATCATTCTCACCTAAGTGAAAGAAAAATAAGGTCTGTTATCTATCTACACACATTAGTCCAAGGAAAAGTTCCCTGCTCTCAGTTACAAAAACCCTAACCTGGTAATCAAGTTTCCGAGTTCAGCTCAAAGATGTGTAGCCTAACACGTGTTTTCAAATCTTTAAACTCTGTGGGACAGAGAAAAAGAATAATTTAGCCGTCTGGAAAGTATATGTCCAAGGTCTTTCAGATAAGCAGGAGACAAACTCTTGACTGAAAAAAAATTTTGCAAAATGCAAAATTGCTTTCATTTTTTTAATTGCAATTTAAAGATTTGATAGATATTTGTGTACCTGTTAAGAAACAGAATAGGAGAGTGTGTGAGCTTACTTCCAGTGAAGGGTAAACAGATTGAAGGCTCTTGTTTGTTTAGCTTCTAGATAAAAAACAAGACAGTATCCATCAGGAAGCCTAGCCTTACCGCCATCAACAGTCCTGTAGTATGAACACACATCCATTCAGTAAGAGGCCACATGAGTGCACACACAACACACTCAGCTAATCAGAACTATCAACTATTCCACTAACTATTTGCTTTTTTTTTAAATTGTGGTAAAATATTCGTAACATAAAATTTACCATTTTAACCAGTTTTAAGTGTAACCATTTACTTTTATAGGCTTTTTTCCTATATGAACCAGATCATTGGGGGCTTATAATTTTCAAACTTTATGTCTCACAAATAGCAAAGTAATCATATAAGTTCTCTGAACTGAATGACAGGCTTGTTCTCCTCTCTGACTTATGCCAGAAAGTTGCATGCAGAAATGCACTGAATGGTCAAAGCAAACTCACACAATCATGATCTTAACCAGCACAAAAATTAATTAATGATTAGAAGAGGATATAAGAAAACAGCAGGCACAGATGAAGCATCAAAGCATTGGTTTCTTGAAGGGATCTAAATCATCAAACACAGCTTAAAACACAAAAGTTCCCTTTTCTGCCTTGAGACATGTCTGTCATCTCAAAGTAACAGATGAGATCTAATGATGTGTCCAGTATGACTTAAGAGACAAGAAAGCTTCTCAGATTCGGGTTTCTTGTTTATACTTCATTATTCATTCAGATTGAGAGCCTACAGGACTAACTTTTGTTCTTCAACCAACTGTATTCCACAGGTCCATAACTCCACGTGTGTTTATAATAAGCAATCAAGACAGACCAGCTATATCCTGTTAAAAACATTCTCAGATAATGGCTTCCTTGGTTAACCCTATGTCAGAAAATGGCAACACAGTGTTGATGAGGTCTATCAAAAAGTTGCCTCTCACATCCCTGAGGAGTAGAGAGCAGGTCACAGTGATAAAAGGTATTTTCATATGTTTAAGAATTGATCTGATACCACTCATCCCCTAAATTGGAGATTACTGTAAAATATAAAAGTGCTAGCCTAACTAAGAAAGCTACAAAGCATTTCTTAAAACTATCATTTAGCTACTTGCTTCACATAGCTCTATGTAGATAAGACAAAAAATCCCATTGATTGAAAATGTCACAATTATTCAAAAGTTGAAATGAGAAATGAAAAAGAGACCCAAGTAATTATGATTCACATGAAAAACTGAAATAAACTCATCCCAATTTCAGTGAATCCTAAATGTGAAAATCACCTGGGCTGCTGGTAAAAATTTCAGTCTCTGATACATACTGGAAATTATACTTTACCAGCCATCTTAGATAACTCCAGTGCAGGTGGTATCCAAGCACATTTTGAGAAACACATTAAATGATACAGATGCATCAGTTCATGGATATTGATGGCCACATATGAGCATGGCTCTTCACTACAGAAATTACGAAGTGTAGTTTCCTAGTACTTAAATTACTACATTAAAAGTACTTGGGAAAATCTTAATGATGAACATGATGGTTGCAGCAAATATTACATTTATGTTTAATGCATTCTGTATGAATTATACAAAGGCTCATTTTTTTTAAATTGGCAATCCAGCTGTAGATGCTCTTTTTAACCATCATACTCAATTAAGCCTAACACTTCAATGCTCAAACACTTTGAAACAATAGAAGATAATTACTGTGAAAAAAATATGACTGTGAGGAAAATCAGGCAGATGTTTTAACTACCTGAAGAGTGTTTGTGTGTGTGTGTGTGCAGTAATTATCTTTGCTTTATTAAAACTGTTCAAATTATGTCAGTTGCTACTATTAAGCGGTACATTTGTATACTTATGCTTGCAATGTGTAGAGATAAAACATGGGAATCACTCTTAAGTCCTAAGGAAGGAAGAATGATGCTATATCATGATCCAGCTTTTTCTCCTCATTTTGAAGACATGGCATCCATGTCAGGCAACTAAATAATAATTCTACTCTAGGCTATTGTTTTCTGTGTGGACCAGAATCATGTATCATACCCTTAATATGTATCATACCTTATATATATATGTATATATATATATATACATATATATATAAATGTAATTATATATTATATCATATATAAAAATATATATATGTGTATATATATATAAATGTAATTATATATCATAATATATCATATATATAAATATATATATATGTATATATACATACACACACACAGAGGTCCCTGACTTATTATGGTTTAAGATTTTCTGACTTTCAGATGGTGCAAAAGCAGTATGCATTTAGTAGGAACAATACTTTGAATTTTGATCTTGTGAGACAATTACCAATACGCAGAACAATACTCTCTCCTGATTCTGGGCAGCAGCAGCAAGCTACATCTCCCAGTCAGCCATGTGATCATGAGGGTAAATAACCAATATACTTATTATCATCCTGTACCCATACAAACATTCTGTTTTTCACTTTCAGTAAGACAGTCAATGAATTAAATGAGATATTTAACACTTTATTATAAAATTGGCTTTCTGTTAGATGACTTTGTCCAACTATAGGCTAAGTGTTCTGAGCATCTTTAGGGTGAGCTGCTGTTCAGTAGATTAGGTGTATTAAATGCATTTTCGACTTACAATATTTTCAATTTATGATGGGTTTATTGGGATATAAACCTATAAGTTGATGAAGATCGATCTATCTATCTATCTATCTATCTATTGAGAGAGAATATAGATCCCAATAGGCAGCAGTGTCATAGGAGATGGGAGGTGATTTATTTCTTATCTTTTGATTTGCAGTTACCTTCCTTTAATCACTTTATTAGAGGATGGAGGACATAAGAATCCTGGAAACAATCTGTTTGCAGGAGTGTATTTTTTTCTTGAGCAGCTCTTGGTCAAAGATGTTTTACACACTGTGCTATATTATTGACCCATAAAATTATCTACAGAGAAACTATGTAGCACAGGAGAAGATCCATTTAATTCCTTCAGAGCTATACTAGCTGAAGACTTGCTGGATATAAGAAAAAAAAGGAGCCAGTTCTCAGTTATCTCCTCTCCAGTTTTAAATTGAGAGCACGACTCTACATCCACCAAGGGAATGGGGAAGAGGGAAACATTTTCCAGATATCCCATATAAAGAGGAATAAAATAACTTTCCATTTAAAATCATGTCTAACTAATGGTCTATAAATCAACCTCTTTTAAAAAATATAGATGAAGATTTCAAAAGAAAACACACACACACACACACACACACACACACACACACACAAGACTGACAGACACCCAGACAACTGTCACATCCCAGGAGTAAATTCCACTAATTGCAACATCCATGAAACTGAAATCAGAATATCAGTTACCTCACACTCCTTGTAACATAAAAGAGAAACTGAGAGCTCCTAGTAGATGTCTTTCCCCTTTACAATATTTTGTTCCTGGATAGAGTTCTAGGGTCTGTGCCAAAGAAAAAACTGGGCAGCTAACCTTCTGTGGTACAGATACAGCTTTTCAGGTGGCCAAAATATGCATATAGGAGTACAAGTCATTCTGTCTTTTATTCTGAGAATTTAATCCATGAAAAACAGCATATTAGAAGGCAAATAGAATTGGTGGTATCACATTGCAATATTAGTTGAACTGTTTCAACAAGTAAATGCATTTATTGTAAAAAGCCACACTATCTTCACTCTCATCTCCTCCTTCCCAGAAAAACGTGTTCATGTGAAGACAGAGAGGAGGAATATGAGGCCTGGAAAAGAAAATGATGTAGTATCCCCCAAAGCAGAAAATATGAAGTAAATATTGATAAAATTGACTAAATAAAAATAAAAACACCAGTATATCAAAATTCTACCACGTAAGAAGGTTTGAAGACAAACAGCAAACTTGGGAAAGCATATGCTACATTAATGGAAGGCAAATGTCAGTGTCCTCATTGCCTACAGAGTCATTACAGTGGAAACAAACAAAGGATGAACATTGCATAAGTTAAACAAAGAACCTGAACCTAAAATTTACAACAGAAATAAATGTGGCTGATAGACCTAGAGAATATCATACTAAGTGAAGTCAGACAGAGAAAGACAAATATTATATCATATCACTTGTATGTGGAACCTACAAAATAATACAAATGAATTTGTTGACAAACCAGAAACAGACTTACAGACATAGAAAACAAACTTATGGTTACCAAAGGGGAAAGGGGGAGGGGTAGAAAAATTAGGAGTATGGGCTAACAGATACATAGCACTATATATAAAATAGGTAAACAACAAGGATTTGTGTATAGCACAGGGAACTATATTCAATATCTTGTAATAACCTATAATGGAAAAGAAGCTGAAGAAAGTATATATATATATATATATATATATATATAAAGAAAACTGAATCATTTTGCTGTACACCTGAAACTAACACAATACTGTAAATCAAGTATACTTTAATTTAAAAAAAGAAGAAATAAAGGTAGTTAAAAGCTAACAATAATGCAATTTCATCAGTTTAAACAAATTAAATACCTTCAAGTAAAAACAAGATTCCATAGTTCATCTAATAAATCAGTTTTTAAAAAAGGAAGGAAGAGGAAGAGAGATAGAGAGAGAGAAATATTTTGTAACTGTAATGCTAAATGTCATCAAGAATTCTGTATAATCTATTCTTTATATGCTGCATATAAAGGTATAAATTTATATGACCTAGCTGGTTAACAATTTAGAAATCAAGAGTTCTATAAATATTTATAGTTTTTGACTAAGTAATCCTACTTATTAGAATCTGTACTAGAAAGTAATATCAAATAAGGAAAAAAACAGGCATACACTAACTTATTGAAACATTATTTATAAAAAGATAACTTAAAAACTACTTTAATATTGAAGGATGGGAGAGTCATTCAGTAAATTATAATACATTAATATAATGCATTATTATGCATCTGATTTTTAAATAAAATAATAAAACACTTAGGTTATAGGACAATGTATAACAATATGTTACTAACTATGCAGAAAGAAATCCCAGAGGAAACAAAATGAGAATGAAATAAGAATGAAATACACAAAAAGGTCAACAGTGGTCATCTCTGCATCTCCATAACTACCACAGAAGTTCTGAACTATAGTTCTGTGGTGAATACTAGACATTTGCTTCCCAAGGGATTCTGATGCAGGCAGTCCATATTTTGGAACCCTGGCCTAAAGAATAAAATCCATATCCCAATAAAATCCAAACTTGTGTTATATAAAAGGCACTTCATGACTTAGTTTCTTCCCACTTCCAGTTTCATCCACCCCTTTCTACCTACTCCCAAATCATGGGAAGTGTCATTCTTTAAATAATTATTTATTTAAGGGTGGACAAAGGTGAATACGGGAACTGAATCTCTGGGGGAGGGACCTAAAACTACATTTTTTAACATGCCTCATGATTTTGATGCATCAAGATGGACTTAATATTCCCCTTGACTACACATTAGACAGATTTATTCTTTACTATAGGTCAATGACCTCCCTTTACTTAGAAAATTTACTTTAGAAAGCTTGCAATTAAAAATTCTTTCTCTGCCCCTTTGAAATGTATGTAAATCTTCCAGCCTCTTGCCAGTATTACAACCCAGGACATAGCTTTCTCAAAAATTCAGAAACCACCTCTGAAATGGAAACATCAAAAGGGAAAGCAACCCTACCTCCCAGTCTCTGAGGGAAGGAAGGAAGCTTCACTGGGTGACAATTAGCAAACCCAGATGGCCGTATCACAGAGACAAATATTTGTAAACTCAGGAATAACTCCATGTGCTAGACACATGTCATTTATCAACCTTACCCTTAATGTTTTCCAGTACTTTTTCACTAGCTCACTTCAGCACTTACGTATCCTTCCGCTTTTTGTTTCAGTGCAGGTGGAGTTCAATCTCTCCCCTATTGCAATAATCTGAATAAAGACTTTCTTGCCTGCTTAACTTTGCCCAGTGCAATTTCTACTTTAACAGTACTAAAACTGGAGGCTTCCATGATGGTCCTCATACTCTTCCCTCTGTCTAGAGGGTTTTCTTCTCCAGCATACTGCTCACCTTGATAAGCTGGCCAATACCTAAAGACTTAGCTTAACTCCCAACTCCACAGAAAGTTTTCTTTAACCATCCCTAATCCTTTCCATTCTTCTCTCTCCAATCCCTGACAAATGATATTGCCTATAATTTATTGTGTTA
The DNA here is from genome assembly GCF_964270905.1 of Leucopleurus acutus. Lineage (NCBI taxonomy): Eukaryota > Metazoa > Chordata > Mammalia > Artiodactyla > Delphinidae > Leucopleurus > Leucopleurus acutus. The sequence goes on from NC_139152.1 coordinate 71,659,991, forward strand.
TAACAAAAAAAACATGAGTTTTGGAATCCTAAGTGATCATACCAATTGTACTGCATGCCAGCTTTGTGATCTTAAGCACTGAACTTAACATTGCAGAACATGGGTTTTCTCAGGCTTAACACAGAAATGACAATATCTTTTTCTCAGGGTATATTCATTGGATTAAAAATATATATTTTTAAGTGCCTGTAGCATAAACCCATGTTTTGTTTTGTTTTTGAGTTGTTGTGTTTTTATTAAGACTTTATGGTTTTAAAGCTCTTCTTGGTCCACAATAAAATTAAGGGGAAGGTGCAGAAATTTCCCATATACTCCTGCCCCTACACATGCAGAGCTTCCTCACCATCAATAGCCAGAACCAGAGTGCTACATTTGTTACAACTGATGAACCTACATGGACACATCATAATTACCCAAAGTTCATAGTTTACCTTGGGTTTTACTCTTGGTGTTGTACATTCTACGGGTGTGCACAAACATATAACGACATGTATCTACTATCATATTATCATACTGGTATTTTCACCACCCTAAAAATCCTCTGTGCTCTACATATTCATCGGCCCCCACCCCACCCACTCCCCACCCAGCCCATGGCAACCAGTGATTTTTTTTTACCGTAGCTTTGCCTTTTCTAGAATGTTCTATAATTGAAATCATATGGTATTTAGCCTTTTCAGATTGGCTTCTTTTACTTAGTAATAAACATTTCAGTTTCCTCCACCTCTTTTCATGGCTATTTGACAGCATTTTTGTTTGTTGGATATATGCATAGTTTATTTGAGAGGTGGTGTCTGTTCTGAATAGCTTTCCTCTTCTTCTGATGCAGTATCTCCCTTTCCTTTTTGGAGCTGCTTTTTCTCCCCCAATTAGGGCTGTCAATCACTAGATCCTGCCTATCTTAATTAATAGTAGGCATGTGACATACACAAAGAGACAAGAGCTTGCTCCAGAATGTAAATCAACAGCTTAAAGAAATTCTTTCTTTGAAAAAGAAAATGACAGCTGATCTAAAGAATATGCTCAGTGACATAGGTGATGTCCTTCCTAGCAGAAGCCGTGTAACTGCTTGTAGGCTAGTAACAACAGTTGATGGACCTCAGCTGGTTCATGGACAGACTGCGTAACACTAACTTTCCCCAGTTTAGGGACTGGCGGGTACATGACCCAAGTTGTTCCAAAAGTACTCATTTCACAGCAGATATCACCACATAAAATATGAGAGAGAGTTTACAGAGGATTTCTTTCTCCGTTTGAGATTGTGTAGAGTATAAATAATGAGTCAGAAGCTGCAAAGGTAACATTAAAATGAGGAAAGGTCCCTGACTCTAAGAGAAAGTCAGGAATATAGGTTTCTTAAAAATGGTGTATTAGGCAGTGTTCTCTTCAGAAACAGAATCAATAGGATGTGTGTATATAGATTTATAAGAAGAGATTTATTATAATTGGCTCATGTGATTATGGAGGCTGAGAAGTCCCAAGACCTGTATTTGGCAAGCTGGAGACCTGGGAGAGTTGGAGACAGTTCCAGTCAGAGGCTGAAGGCCTGAGAACCAGGAGAGCCAGAGGTGTAAGTTCTAGTCTAAAAATCAACAAGCTTGAAAACCGAGAAGAGATGATGTTTCAGGTAGAGTTGGAAGTCAGGAAGAGATATTCAGGTAGAAGTGAGTCCCCCCTCACTCAGTCTTTTTGCTCCTGTCAGGCCTTCTACTGATTGGATGAGGACCACTTTTATTAGGGAGGGTGATCTGCTTTACTCAGTCTACTGATTCAAATGTTAATCTCATCCAGAAATACCCTCATGGACACACCCTGAATAATGTTTGACCAAATATCTGAGCACCCTGTGGTCCATTCAAGTTGACACATACAATTACTATTACGAACGGTAAGAAAAATAAGTAAAAAGATTTGAAATAAATATTGCTGAAGTTGATATCAGATAGTCTCATTTTTCATACCTTTCAAATTGGAATGATATACAACCTAAAACATCTTTTTAGTAAGGGAAATTTCCTTTTTTTTTTTTTCTTGGCGGTAAGCGAGCCTCTCACTGTTGTGGCCTCTCCCATTGCAGAGCACAGACTCCGGATGCGCAGGCTCAGCGGCCATGGCGCATGGGCCCAGCCGCTCCGCAGCATGTGGGATCTTCCCAGACCGGGGCACGAACCCGTGTCCCCTGCATCGGCAGGCGGACTCTCAACCACTGCGCCACCAGGGAAGCCCAAGAGTAATTTCTTTTTAAACAATATTCCTATGACAGATCACTTAGAAAACCAAATTTAAAAAAGAAACAGATATAAGGATAACAGACAAGTTATCCTGACCAATGTGGTGGTGGTAGTTACAAAGCCACAATTACTGTGCTCCTCCTGGTCACCCTCACCCACACATATATCCCTACAATGGCTGCCATCCTGGAATAACTTTAATATCATTGGAGAAGATAATTTAAAAGTTGGTTCCAGCTTCAAAAATCCATAATTCATACTGGTAAGGAGAGTTAGCTTCACTAATTTGTCAGAAAAATTTCACAAAGCCAAAGAACTAAAATAGACAAAATTTATTAGGAAAACATATCCCGAAAGTCATGTTTTCTTTCACTTAAGAATAAACTGGGGGGACCTTCAAGATGGTGGAGGAGTAAGACATGGAGATCACCTTTCTCCCCACAAATACATCAAAAACACATCTACATGTGGAACAACTCCTACAGAACACCTACTGAACCCTGGCAGAAGATCTCAGACTTCCCAAAAGGCAAGAAAATCCCCATAACACCTGGGTGGGGCAAAAGAAAAACAGAGACAAAACAATAGGGACGGGACCTGCACCTCTGGGAGGGAGCTGTGAAGGAGGAAAAGTTTCCACACACTAGGAAGCCCCTTCATTGACGGAGATGGGGGGATGGCGGGGGGATGCTTCAGAGCCATGGAGGAGAGCACAGAAACAGGGGTGCAGAGGGCAAAGCAGAGAGATTCCTGCAAAGAGGATCAGTGCCGATCAGTACTCACCAGCCTGAGAGACTTGTCTGCTCACCTGCCGGGGTGGGTGGGGTCTGGGAACTGAGGTTTGGGCTTTGGAGGTCAGATCCCCGGGAGAGGACTGGGGTTGGCTGTGTGAAGACAGCCTGAGGGGGCTAGTGTGCCACAGCTAGCTGGGAGGGAGTCCGGAAAACAGTCTGGACTTCTCTAAGAGGCAAGAGACAATTGTTTTGGGGTGCACGAGGGATGGGGAATCCTTTCCGATCTGTCCACAGAAGGCAGAGCACTGCCTAAATAGCTCTAGAGATGCGCGTGAGCCGCGGCTATCAGCTCGGACCCCAGAGATGGGCACCTAACGCTAACGCTGCTGCTGCAGCCACCAAGAATTCTGTGTGCAAACACAGGTCACTATCCACACCACCCCGGGAGCATGTGAGGCCTGCCACTGCCAGGGTCCCATTATCCAGTGACAAGTTCCCCGGGAGAACACACAGCACACCTCAGGCTGTTGCAATGTCACGCCAGCCTCTGCTGCCACAGGCTTGCCCCGCATTCCAATTATAACTACCGTACCCCTCACTCCTCCCAGCATGAGTGAGCCAGAGGCCCCTAATCAGCCACGGCTTTAACCTCCTCCTATCTGGGCAGGGAATAGATGCCTGAGGGCAACCTAAACCCACAGGTGGGGCCCAAACCAAAGCTGAACCTCAGGGGCTGTGCAAAAAAAGAAGAGAAAAGGAAATTTCTCTCTGTAGCCTCAGCAGCAGGAGAATAAATTCCCACAATCAACTTGACGTACCCTGCATCTGTGGAATACCTGAATAGACAACGAATCATCCTAAAACTGACGTAGTTGACTCTGGGAGCACGAGTACACTTGGGGTTTGCTGTCTGCGACTGATTGTTTCTGATTTTTATGTTTATCTTAGTATAGTTTTTACCTCTTGTTATCATTGCTGGATTTGTTTATTGGTTTGGTTGCTCTCTTCTTTTTTTATTATTATTACATTTTAAATTTTTTTGTTTTAATAATTAATTTTTTTTATTTTAATATTTTTAATTATTATTTTTTTATTTCTTTTTTTCTCCCTTTTCTTCTGAGCCATGTGGCTGACAGAGTTTTGGTGCTCCAGCCTGGTGTCAGGCCTGAGCCTCTGAGACGGGAAAGCTGAGTTCAGGACATTGGACGACAAGAGATTTCCCAGCCCCACATAATACCAATTGGTGACAGCTCTCCCAGACATCTCCACCTCAGTGCTAAGACCCAGCTCCACTCAACAGCCAGCAAGCTTCAGTGCTGGACGCCCCATGCCAAACAACTAGCATGACAGGATCAAAACCCCACCTATTAGCAGAGAGGCTGCCTAAAATCATACTAACTTCACAGACACTACAAAACACACCACCTGCCATGGACCTGACCACCAGAAAGACAAGATCCACCCCACCCACGAGAACACAGGCAACAGCCCCCTACAACAGGAAGCCTACACAACCCACCGAACCAACCTGACCCACTGGGGGCAGACACCAAAAACAACGGGAATGATGAGCTGTGAAAGGAGCCTGTGAAAAGGAGACCCCAAACAAAATGAGAAGACAGAGAAATATGCAGCAGATGAAGGAGCAAGGTAAAAACCCACCAGACCAAACAAATGAAGAGGAAATAGGCAGTCTACTTGAAAAACAATTCAGACTAATGACAGTAAAGATGATCCAAAATCTTGGAAACAGAATGGAGAAAATACAAGAAACGTTTAACAAGGACCTAGAACTAAAGAGCAAACAAACAATGATGAAGACACAATAAATGAAATTAAAAATATTCTAGAATAAATCAATAGCAGAATAACTGAGGCAGAAGAACGGATAGGTGACCTGGAAAATAAAATAGTGGAAATAACTACCACAGAGCAGAATAAAGAAAAAAGAACAAAAAGAATTGAGGACAGTCTCAGACTTCTGGGACAACATTAAACACACCAACATTCGAATTATAGGGGACCCAAAAGAAGAAGAGAAAAAGAAAGGGACTGAGAAAATATTTCAAGAGATTATAGTTGAAAACTGCCCTAATTTAGGAAAGGAAAAGAGTCAATCAAGTCCAGGAAGTGCAGAGAGTCCCATACAGGATAAATCCAAAGAGAAACACACCAAGACACATATTAATCAAACTATCAAAATTAAATACAAAGAAAAAATATTAAAAGCAACAATGGAAAAACAACAAATAACATACAAGGGATTTCCCCATAAGGTTAATACCTGACCTTTCAGAAGAAACTATGCAAGCCAGAAGAGAGTGGCAGGACATATTTAAAGTGATGAAAGGGAAAAACCAACAACCAAGATACTCTACAAAGCAAGAATCTCATTCAGATTTGATGGAGAAATTAAAACCTTTACAGACAAGCAAAAGTTAAGAGAACTCAGCACCACCAAACCAGCTTTACAACATATGCTAAAGGAACTTCTCTCGGCAGAAACACAAAAGAAGGAAAACACCTATAAAAACAAACCCAAAACAATTAAGAAAATGGTAACAGGAGCATACATATTGATAACTACCTTAAATGTAAATGGATTAAATACTCCAACCAAAAAACATAGAATGGCTGAATGGATATAACAACAATACCCATATATATGCTGTGTACAAGAGACCCATTTCAGACCTAGGGACACATACAGACTGAAAGTGAGGGGATGGAAAAAGATATTCCATGCAAATGGAAATCAAAAGAAAGCTGGAATAGCAATTCTCATATCAGACAAAACAGACTTTAAAATAAAGACTATTACAAGAGACAAAGAAGGATACTACATAATGATCAAGGGATCAATCCAAGAAGAAGATATAAAAATTGTAAATATTTATGCACCCAACATAGGAGTACCTCAATGCATAAGGCAAATGCTAACAGCCACAGAAGGGGAAATCAACAGTAATACAATAATAGTAGGGATCCTTAACACCCCACGTGCACCAATGGACAGATCACCCAAAATGAAAATAAATAAGGAAACACACGCTTCAAATGACACATGAAACAACATGGACTTAATTGCTATTCACAGGACGATCCATCCAAAAACAACAGAATACACTTTCTTCTCAAGTGCTCATGGAACATTCTCCAGGATAGATCACATATTAAGCATGGTAAATTTCACAAAATTGAAATCATATCAAGTATCTTTTCTGACCATAATGCCATGAGACTAGATATCAATTAAAGGAAAAATCTGTAAAAAATACAAACACATGGAAGCTAAACAATACACTATTAAATAATCAAGAGATCACTGAAGACATCAAAGAGGAAATCAAAAAATACCTAGAAACAAATGACAATGAAAACACGATGACCCAAAACCTATGGGATACAGCAAAAGCAGTTCTAAGCGGCAAGTTTATAGCAATACAATCCTACCTCAAGAAACAAGAAACACCTCAAATAAACAACCTAATTTTACACCTAAAGCAATTAGAGAAAGAAGAACAAAAAAACCACCAAAGTTAGCACAAGGAAAGAATTCATAAAAATCAGATCAGAAATAAATGAAAAAGACATGAAGAAAACAATAGCAAAGCTCAATAAACTTAAAAGCTGCCTCTTTGAGAAGACAAACAAAACTGATAAACCATTAGCCAGACTCATCAAGAAAAAAAGGGTTAGGCTCAAATCAATAGAATTAGAAATGAAAAAGGAGAAGTAACTACTGACCCTGCAGAAATCAAAGGATCATGAGAGATTACTACAAGCAACTATATGCCAATAAAATGGACAACCTGGAAGAAATTGACAAGTTCTTAGAAAAGTACAAACTTTCAAGAGTGAACCAGGAAGAAATAGAAAATATAAACAGATCACAAGCACTGAAATGGAAAGTCTGATTAAAAATCTTCCAAAAAACAAAAGCCCGGGACAAGATGGCTTCACAAGCAAATTCTATGAAACATTTAGAGAAGAGCTAACACCTATCCTTCTCAAACTCTTCCAAAATATAGCAGAGGGAGGAACACTCCCAAACTCATTCTACATGACCACTATCACCCTGATACCAAAACGACACAAAGCTGCCACAAAAAAAGAAAACTACAGGACAATATCACTGATGAACATAGATGCAAAAATCCTAGCAAACAATCCCACAGCACATTAAAAGAATCATACACCATAATAAAGTGTGATTTACCCCAGAAATGCAGGATTCTTCAAAATATGCAAACCAATCAATGTGATACACCATATTAACAAATTCAAGGATAAAAACCATATGATAATCTCAATAGATGCAGAAAAACTTTCAACAAAATTCAACACCTATTCATGATAAAAACTCTCCAGAAAGTAGGCATAGAGGGAACATACCTCAACATAATAAAGGCCATATATGACAAACCAATAGCCAACATCATTCTCAATGGTGAACAACTGAAACCATTTCCTCTAAGATCAGGAACAAGACAAGGCTGCCCACTCTCACACTATTATTCAACATAGTTTTGGAAGTTTTAGCCACAGCAATCAGAGAAGAAAAAGAGATAAAAGGAATCCAAATTGGAAAAGAAGAAGTAAACTGTCACTGTTTGCAGATGACATGATACTATACATGGAGAATCCTAAAGATGCTATCGGAAAACTACTAGAGCTAATCAATGAATTTGGTAAAGCAACTGGGTACAAAATAAATGCAGAGAAATCTCTTGCATTCCTATACACTAATTATGAAAATTCAGAAAGAGAAATTAAGGAAACACTCCATTTATCATTGCAACAAAAAGAATAAAATACCTAGGAATAAACCTACCTAAGGAGACAAAAAACCTGTATGCAGAAAACTGTAAGACACTGATGAAAGAAATTAAAGATGATATAAGTAGATGGAGAGATATACCATGGTCTTGGATTGGAAGAATCAATATTGTGAAAATGACTATACTACCCAAAGCAACCTACAGATTCACTGCAATCCTTATGGCATTTTTCACAGGGCTATAACAAAAACTTTCTCAATTTGTATGGAAACACAAAACACCCCGAATAGCCAAAGCAATCTTGAGAAAGAAAATAGAGCTGGAAGAATCAGGCTCCCTGACTTCAGACTATATCACAAAGCTTCAGTAATCAAGACAGCATGTTACTGACACAAAAAAAGAAATACAGATCAATGTAACATGATAGAAAGCCCTGAGATAAACCCACGCACATATGGTCACCTTATCTTTGAACAACGAGGCAAGAATATACAATGGAGAAAAGACAGCCTCTTCAATAAGTGGTGCTGGGAAAACTGGACAGCTACATGTAAAAGAATGAAGTTAGAAGACTTTACACAAATAAACTCAAAATCGATTAAAGACCTAAATGTAAGGCCAGACACTATCAAACTCTTAGAGGAAAATATAGGCAGAATACTCTATAACATAAATCACAGCAAGATCCTTTTTGACCCACCTCCTAGAGAAATGGAAATAAAAACAAAAATAAACAAATGGGACCTAATAAAACTTCAAAGCTTTTGCACAGCAAAGGAAACCATAAACAAGACCAAAAGACAACCCTCAGAATGGGAGAAAATATTTGCAAATGAAGCAACTGACTCATCTCCAAATTATACAAGCACCTCATGCAGCTCAATAACAAAAAAACAAACCCATTCCAATAATGGGCACAAGACCTAAATAGACATTTCTCCAAAGAAGATATACAGATTGTCAACAAACACATGAAAGGATGCTCAACATCACTAATCACTAGAGAAATGCAAATCAAAACTACAACATGGTATCACCTCACACCAGTCAGAATGGCCATCATCAAAAAGTCTACAAAGAATAAATGTTGGAGAGGGTGTGGAGAAAAGGGAACCCTCTTGTACTGTTGGTGGGAAAGTAAATTGATACAGCCATTATGGAGAACAGTATGGAGGTTCCTTAAAAAACTAAAAACAGAACTACCACATGACCCAGTAATCCCACCACTGGGCACATATCCTGAGTAATCCATAATTCTAAGAGTCATGCAGCACTATTTACAATAGGCAGGTCATGGAAGCAATGTACGTGTCCATCGACAGATGAATGGATAAAAAAGATGTGGCACATATATACAATGGAATATTACTCAGCCATAAAAAGAAACGAAATTGGCTCTCTGTAGTTAAGTGGATGGATCTGTCATACAGAGTGAAGTAAGTCAGATGGAGAAAAACAAATACCGCATGCTAACACATATATATGGAATCTGAAAAAAAAATGATTCTGATGAACCTAGGGGCAGGACAAGAATAAAGATGCAGACGTAGAGAATAGACTTGACGATATGGGGAGGGGGAAGAGTAAGCTGGGATGAAGTGACAGAGTAGCACTGACATATACACACTACCAAATATAAAATAGATCGCTAGTGGGAAGCAGCTGTATAGCACAGGGAAATCAGCTTGCTGGTTTGTGGCCACCTGGATGGGTGGGATAGGGAGGGTGGAGGGAGACGCAAGAGGGAGGGGATATGGGTATATACGTATACATACAGCTGATTGACTCTGTTATACAGCAGAAACTAACACAATACTGTAAAGCAATTATACTCCAATAAAGATGGCAAAAAACAAAAGAATGAATAGGAAATATAAAATACAGAAAATGTGTTTATTCCCACTGGAATAAAAACCAGATAAAAGAAAGTAATAAAACTCATTCAGGTAAGCATGGAATAAAAAATATTTTCCCCTAATCTCATCTGCTTAATTCCAATGGAATGGCAATAAATCCATCTCATTAAGTCCCAACATGAAATTGGCCTGATTAGACAATATTTAGTCAGTTCATTACCCTGACTTTGTACATTTTCTCTATAAAAGCAGATTTCAAGATTCCAAATGACTTTCAGATTACTGATTCTACCACCAGCTGTTGCGATACAACGCAAGTTTTTGGCTATGAAACATATTTTTGTGTGCTCCGATATTTATACTTTTGCACATCTTTTTAACAGGTGCTAGGCTGCAAAGATAGACTAAGCATTAGGAGCCTAGAGAAAAGATTTCTGAGATAAACTAACTTCTTTCTTGGAAATATACTTGCCTATTGGCACCTATGACTTTTTAGCTATAGCTTGATAAATCTACACTTGAATCTTTGGTTGCTATAGCAGTTGGTCTTGAGAGGCTGTCTGGTTTCAGTTTTCCTACAATGGAATGGAGCATGAAGACTATCCTAAAGTTATTTATGCAAAACAGCATTGGTTCTACCAATTCTAATCCTAAAGCTAACTGAAAGCTTTATTTAAAAAATCACATAAAATAATTTATGGGCTATTTGTTCTAAATAAAATAGTTTCAAAAGAATTTATGATAGAATGTTGAAAATAATAATTTGGGTGAATTATTTTTTGTGAAATGAGAAAAATTTTGAAAGAATGTGTTGAGGCAGAAACTTACTGCATAGATTTTTCTACTGCCTCTCATGCAAATGTTGGCTTTGTAGACTTTTTTTTGAAGTTTTGAGTTTTCATAGCTCAAGGTCACTCTCCATTTAAAAACTCCAGAAAGAGCTAAAGGAAGCCTCACAAAGACACCTGGCTTATTCAGAGACCTGAGTTATTTCAAAGTGTATTTCTAAATGGAATCACTGTATTCATATATAAGGGTCAGTCATATTTGGCCATAAAAGCTAGATTTTATACTATAAAAATTTTTCTTCTTAAAATAATATTTATAACATGTTTTGAAGCACAGTTGAATCAAGAACAATATATATTTCATTTATAGTTTTCTTTTAAAAATGATTCATTAAATGCTAATAAAGGTAAATATTTTATTGAGAAAAAAATGACTACTGAATCATTACCTTGCTTCAAGATTATCAATACTTTTTTATTAACTTTACTATAAATAAAATTTCTGCAAATAGAAAACACAATTTTCATGACAGCCCCTTACCTAGCCCTTCACCCCCTTCTCTGGCCAAGCCTTCCCTTATATCCTACACTCAAGCATTTTCTCCACAAATTTGTTCATTCTGCTTTCTATGCCTGAAATCATCTAAACGCCATTCCTCCACCTTAATGATTTCAGCTCATTCTTTATGTATCACCTAGATATACTTTTTTTCTGGGTAGTCTCCTTGAAGATACGCTCTGCCCACTCTACCCTCACCTCACCATGTTAGTTATAATTACCTCTTTACTCTTTGTTTTCTCATAATAATTCCTGAATTCCTTGGAGACAGAAGCTATATCTAGTTCTACTTTGAATTCCTAGCACCTGTCTTTGTGACTGAACAAGGATCAATTTATGAACTGTTTGCTGAATAAATGTATAAATGAAGTGTATACACTGCTCCTAACCCCTGTTGTATCAGGGTTGACTGTGTGAGGGGCAATAAATCCTTATATTGTCTATGTTCTGCTCATACAAACTGCTCTCTAAGGTGCTCTTGAAAAAATATAATTTGGAAGCTTCTGACATAATAATAAGGTTATCAATAAATGCATGGATGGCTTCTGCATTTAGGTCTATGTTTAAAGAAGAAGTGAATTGATCTGAATAAAGTGCATTTTTTTTTTTTTTTTTTTTTTTTGCGGTACGCGGGCCTCTCACTGTTGTGGCCTCTCCTGCTGCGGAGCACAGGCTCCGGACGCGCAGGCTCATGGGCCCAGCTGCTCTGCGGCATGTGGGATCTTCCCGGACCGGGGCACGAACCCGTGTCCCTTGCATTGGCAGGCAGACTCTCAACCACTACGCCACCAGGGAAGCCCCAAAGTGCATATTTTTTATGGCATGAAAAATAATTAAGAACTTAGGAGTTGGGGGCAAGTGGGGAATACAGATAAAAGAGAAGATGGGAGGGATGAGAGAAGAGAAAGACCAGGCCAGCTTGCATCAGGTTAGAGCTTATGGGTAAAAGTGTCCCAAAATTCATGTTGATGGATTAACCAAATGTTGTTTAAGGATGGCAATGTCTGCTTTTAATTCTAACATGTTAGCATTACTGTGAAGTAAACCCCTTCCTTAATCTGAAATCTTAGGTTAAGACCATCATGAAATACAAATGTCTTCTGAAGGTTTTTGTTTTATGTTGCTTTTGTGTACACAAGGGAAACAGGGCTGAGTTTCAAGTTAAGGCAGAGAAAAGAGACAGAAACAGCCTCAAGAGATGAGACACAAGGGATTTTCAGCAGCATCAGAAACCTGGAAGCCAAATGTGCCATGAAATTTTAAGCCCCAGAGAATTCACTTAAACCTGGGGAAGGTCATTGGACAGGGATGTGGTTTAGGATGCTACAATTTAATTGTGTGCATGTGCATGTGCGTGTGCGTGTGCATGTGTGTGTGTGTGTCTGTGTCTGTGTGCCTGTGTGTCTGCGTCTGTGTGAAAAAAAGGGCAACTTTAGCTGACTTTCAAGATTCACATAACTTAGCTTCATGCAACTATATTAAATCATTAAATTAACATCAAGAACTGTATATAATTTACTCTGTCATATTATATCCTCAAAGATATCAAAATATTAGTAATATTAGTACCAAAGATATTTACCTATAAAATAGTAATTAGAAAAATACCCCAAACTTTTGTTAAATATTATAAATATGAAGTTTTAGCTTAAGAAATAATTGGAAAATCTAAGAGCAGACTGATTTTTTTTCTTTTTTTTTAAGAGAAAAAAAATGTATCCTAGTACAAGTTTAAAAGAGTAATAAAGAATATTAATTGTTACTTGTACCATCATTTTTATAGTAAATTGCATATTATTCCTTCTCCAACATTATCTAACAACCTTTAAAATGTGTTAATGGGGCTTCCCTGGTGGCTCAGTGGTTGAGAGTCCGCCTGCCGATGCAGGGGACACGGGTTCGTGCCCCGGTCCGGGAAAATCCCAGATGCCGCAGAGTGGCTGGTCCTGTGAGCCATGGCCGCTGAGCCTGCGCGTCCAGAGCCTGTGCTCCGCAACAGGAGAAGCCACAACAGTGAGAGGCCCTCTTACTGCAAAAACCACAACAGTGAGAGGCCCTCTTACCGCAAAAAAAAAGTGTTAATGAAGTTTTAATATATGATATACTATATTTTATTTATAAATACTTTAAAATAAACAGCTATGCCTTGTGGCAGATGAAGTTTATTAAAACACATGATACCTTAAGTTAATCTATGAAATAAGTGTGGTGTACTTTTCATATGGTTTTATAACAGATCAGTAAACTCATATAAAAAGAACAATATTTTGAAATCAATTTAATAAAGTAGATAATTCACAGGTAAAAGAACCACAGTGGTTCTTACATAGTACAAAAGATCCTCTTCACATTATATGATGGGATAAATGCCCACTACAATATGGACTATGTTGTACATTGCTTTTCTTGTAACTGTTTCTGTTTGGTACTTTTAATTTGACCAGTTCATGATGTGTCAAGATAAATTATGTTATAGTATTACTCTTGTGAGCATGCATAAATTCTAGGGTGTTTATGTCATTTAATGTCAGTTCAAAGCTTAAGAATTTTCATATTATATTTTATGGGACCTGGACCTTCTCCAGATCTCTTGAATGCCCTCATTGTAATGAGATCCCATTTTGCCAAGTAACCTTGATTCATATAAAACCATAGGCCATTAGCAAGCTGGCATATATATGTATACATACACACATGTATCTACATATGTATATATATATGTAAAACACCAAGTGCTACCTTCAAACAATTTATACACCCGCTTCTTCAGTAGTAGCCTATCCCATTTCTTCCCTTTAATCACTGGCACAGCAGTGCAGTTAGCAGTTCATTGACATTCTAATCACTGTGAGGTCTTGCAGCTATTGTTGATATACATAATTATGTAATTAGTTTTAAGAATCTTTGTATCACTCTCAACAAGAATTGAATTTTAACTTATGTTCAGAGAAAACAGACTTACAGTAATCTCTATCTCTGATATCATGACAATTCCCATTAAATACACATATACTAAGATAGTTCAATTAAGCATTTAATTAATAAGGAATTTAATGATTTTCCTTATCTCTCCCCCCAACATCTTCTAGTCCAGTTGTTAGGGCTATATAACAACCACATTAAACCTAGAGTCATAAAACAACCCTTTTATAGACAGATTATCTAGGCTGATTGTATACCACCTGATTAACATATTCAAGATTGTTAGAGTGAGAGTGGGCAGAGAATTTGGCAGAAAATTGTG